>NC_092014.1:7191373-9591373 GCF_042242105.1 Pempheris klunzingeri | reverse complement strand
GTGTTCTATGGCTGACCTTTAACAGGGGACAGAGGGAGGTTACACTGTAGATGCCCTTGAACCTCGTGACCGTAATCACACGTGACTGTAACGGCATTGACCTTTCTCTGGTTCTCTCCTTTCCGCCTCACTATCTCTTTCTCCTTCCCTTCCCCCCAGGGTCATTTGAGGGTCCAGACTCTTGTCAAGGCTGTCACTCTAGACAGCCCTCTCCATCTACCGCCCCCACTGTTGCCATGGCAATGGACGGCACTGCGCTCCGAGGACTGTGTGAGGGGGCAGAGGGAGCCAGCGGACGGATGAACGCTGCAGCATCTTTCCCTAACCTAGGTCAACCTTGCAGAGCTAGTGTAAGTGATGGGAGGGGATAAATGCTGTCCATGCTGCTTGAGGTCCAAATAAACTGGCAGGATGAAATCAGCTCAAGGATTGGAAAAGGCAAAAGTGATGGGGAGGGATAAGAGTGATGAAACAAAGATGGAGGCAGTACAGTGGAGAAATTACATTACTCTCACCAATTTGATGAAAAGGCAAAAATCTTAAAATTAGTTTTTTCAGTTGTTTTAAAGTAGTAATCATGCCATCTTTGTCTTCCTCAAACACACAAAAGCACATGCACACACACAGGGAAACGTGACCTGGGGGCAGGCATTGGAGCAGCACACGTGTAGTACCACAGAGCTCCCAGCCAGCATGAGTCACTCTGAACACCAGTCAACCCATAGAGAACAATGGCAACCGGTGTGTGAGGTGTCTGTCAAGCATGCACACACTGGCACAGGATGAAGAGCCGCGGATGGAGCAACACCCCACTGCGCCACCATCCGACTGCCATTTGCTCTGTGGTTTTTAACATTGTGGACACATATTTGGACACGTGTGTCACATTGTAGATTTTACGGCTCCACAATTGTAGCATAAAAATCATTTCAATGTTGAAACCAGTATGCATTTTTTTTTGTTTCTAAAACCAAAAAGGTATGTCATGACACCTGCCAGGTATTAGATTAACTACAATCTGAAACATGTTTTAATTGAGGAAAATGCATACAGCATGCCTGTATTGCAATGAATTGTTAAGTTATGAAAAAAAACAACCTTTTTCTGCATATCTTATAGCTCTGTTAGTACATACTGATACATACTTCAGCAAATTCGATTCTTGACTGCCTGAGAGATGCACTCCAGCAGCCCACAGTGGACAAACACCTGTCCATAACACACTTGAACTGGACCTGGCATTTAGTAGTCATTTTGAATGTGCACTAAAATAAGCAGCAGCTTTAAACTTTATTTAGAAGGAACAAAAGTGTACAGTCATTGCAAAACAGTAGTTAAAGGGTAACTTCTGTAATATTTTACCTGGGCTCTAATTTTACATATTTTGGGTTCAAAATGACTACTAGGTACAAAATGTTTTGGAATTGGTCCAGCAGATCACCTCTGCCAGCAGCTGTGAAACTGGCTGTAGTGGCATATTTCTTGCAATTGCATGCCATCAAACCAAAACTGCTTGTATTTGCCACCGACAGGCTCAGATTGTTATTCAACATTACAGAAAGGGCCCCTGAGGCAGCAACAGACCAGCAACTTCAATGCTCTGAGGTGACATTAATGTTTTTGTCTGTGGAGTCTGGTGGCTTTGAAGACAGCAACTGGTTCTGGTTTAAAATAAAGATTCTTACAGGTCCATCTCTGTAGGGATCCTTTCTGTAATGTTGTCAGACAGTTCAAATGACAATCTGAGCCTGCCAGTGGCAAAAACAAGAACTTCCAGTGGACGCATTTGATCGGGCGTGGTTGCCCCAAAGGATTACGTTGCAGCCATCGCAGCCCGTTTTGTGATCTCCTGGAGAAATTCCCAAACTTTTTGTACCTCACTGTTATTTCAAATCCAAAATATGTAAAGATGGGGATCAGGTTTAAAATAACGAACCCTTTAAAGATTACATAATGCCAATAAAAGCAGCACACAGGCAATATGCTACAAAATAAATAACTACATTTGAGTCCCTGCCTGAGGACTTGTTACCAACATTCTTAGTGAGCACAAACCAGAGGCAGTAAAGGCTAAATCGTGCTGCACTGGGTGATGTCAGAGTGGTCCACACAGGTTAAAACATGGTGCGCGTCAAATATCTTACTGTTTAACTGTCTGTCGTGGAGCAAAGGGAAAGTCAGGGTTGAGTTTTAAGTTCAACATAACAGGCCAGCACACCCTCTGCCATTTAATGGCATTGTTTTGAAAAGGGACGTCAAAATAGAAAACTGTTGCACAAAACAAAGCAGAACTGATCCTTAACGCGCTGCTTCTTAACTTGGAATAAAAACCATAGATGAACTGAAGAGTACTGGAGAAAGAAAATGAAGGGTCAAGACGTGTTACCCGAATATCATCACCAAGGACACAGAGGCTTCACAGCCACCATCTAGAGCGGAGGCCTCAGAGAAACAAAGACTATTTCACCACATATACTTTTTACCCACAGGTACACTTGGCTCACCTTTGAGGAGCCCCCAATTTCAGCTTGGTTAGGTGTGCCCTGGTAGAAAACAACAGAACTCTTTTATGGCAGTCAGTGCTATAACCTTTTGGCCTGCAGCTGACCTCCTGAGTTGCTATTGGCCGATCTGAAACTCAAGCAGCCGACCAGCACCACAAATATCACAGTAACACAGTGCATAGTCTGGATTGTCCTCGGAATGCTTCAGCATTGAGGTGACTGTTTTTAAACAATTCAGGGGTGTTTGTGTAAACTGCTATACATAAATATAGGAAAATACAGGATATGCATCCAATTTCAAGACAAGAGATTTAATGTTTAGCTTAGATTTGGAAGAGTTACAGAATTGTGTGGACTGCTGCGTGGGTTAATTTCAGAACTGTAAAGCTCATCTGCATGCCCCCTTATCGCACACATGCAGAGATCCATACATACAGAACACACACCCTACCTGAAAGCTTCATCAGCAACTCAGAGGCCACCTTAACGTTGATATCCTGGCTCAGCAAGCTGTTCTTAGCCATGGGGCTTCCTTCCCTTGTTTTCAGTGGCCCGGGGCGTTCTGTGGCTGCTGCAGGCGCCACTGGGCCATCCTGGCAGAAAGTGCCAGCGAAGCTTGGCTGGACCTGGCTGTGGGACTGCGAGGATGGTCTTGGGCTCAACGCTTCCTCTACTTTGGGCTCCTCCTTTAGATGGAATGGAGACTTGAGCGTCTCCCTCTGGTTGGCCGCTGCAGAGAGAAAGAAAAGGAACGAGAAGGTATTAGAAAAGAGAGTTTGACGAGAGCAGACAAAAAGACACCAAACAACTGATGTGTGTTGGTATTTCGAAAGCTGTGTGTTAAGGCTAAACCTTTAATAACAAGAAACCATATGCAGGCTCTACAGTCTTTCTATTATAGCATGTGAGTGTAGGGAAAAAGCTCTCTAAAAACTTGCTGCACCCAAGGGGATACATACTGCGTCCTTCGTCTTGTGATGAGCATCTAATATAAATTTATTGTGACACAATAGCATCTTAAGTTTACTGTAATATGCCACAAGGACATTCATGTCCGTGTTTCCAAACTTCCAAAGTTTCCTGTGAGTGAACAGGACTATATACAGTGTATACACAACATAAAGTATACACGAAAATGCAAATTAGATGGAACAAAGTGGCCCACAGTGGATTTTCACAGTCCTGTCACTGCAGCAGACACCACAGTTGGCGTGCTGTAGGCCAACACAGGGGGTGCAACCTCATGTCTGTCCTTCTCTCATGGTCTTTAGGGCATCCACAACAAATTCCCAATTCATTTCTCTCTTCTTTTCTCCTTCACACCGCCTCCCTCCCCATTCCTTTTATTTCTATACACATTATGCTCCGCTCTATTCCTCTTAAGTCTGGTTTCTTCATCCCTTCTCAGCCCAGACGTCGCCTGAATCCTCTTCAGATGTGAGGACATGAAATAAATTCTGTGGAGAGCGATAGCAATCGGTTGAAGCCATATCTGCCATCTCTGCAGTGTGTAGCCTAGGTTAGAGAGTGAACCGTCACATGGATCCCTCTGCTCTAAAGTCATCTTCAAGAGAAACTGGGCCACATCTAATCCGCCTAAGATGAATAATTAATAATTAGACATGGAGCAACTTCCGATAGCCGCCAAGAAAAGAACAGCGGGGCCAGCGCCACTCTTTGTGTCTCTCAGCACGTTCCACTACACTCTGTGCTAAAAGGAAGGTTTACACAGGCTATTGCTTACAAAATTGTTGATGGATGAAATTTAAAATGGCTGTAAAACACAAGAGACACACAAGAAAGAAGCTGTGAGAATATGTTTTCAAATGCTTTGTACTTGTCTGTGCACAGTAACTTGATATCTTTGATGATCTTTTGAAGATACTATTGATTATTGTAACCTGATACTATGGTACCTGATATTTACTATGGGTGCACGATGTCATTTTTCCAATTATGGTACTAAGTACTTCATTACATAGATTGGCTGTTGGCAGTACAGATCTGAATATGTGAAACTTACAAGTTAAAGTTATTGAAAGAATAAAAAATTTCATTTTTTTTTCCTGTCTGGTTTTATAAGTTAATTACAATTTTATACTTTGTAACTTTTTGACGTATTATGGTTGATTAGATAATTACCTGCCACAGAAGGAAGTGGGGAAGCAGGGATTTGAGCAAGCATAAAGCTTGCAGGAAGTGTGTGTAGCACCTCATGTTCTCTGCAATGTTGTCATGTTTTTGCTTGCCAAAAGTGAAAACAAAATCAGCCAATATGGGTGCGACAGTATCTGCAACTGTGTTGTGATTTAGACTGTTTCTCACGAGTCAAGAAGCAGAGCCTCGTTGCTAAAGTGAAGTTTCAAAGGCAGGCGATCACACGCGCATAATAACTAAATGAGGCAGAGCTTGCTTTCTACATTTTCAATTGTCTTTGTTAACTGCAAAAATGTCTGCAACTCGAGGTTTATTCGTTCTCACAGCAGAACACGTTTCTAATATAATGTCTTTGAAAGAGTGATGGTCATGCATTCTGAAATAAGAAAACTTATTTGCTGTAATCCAATAGACGCCACAGTTGGGGAGGATGGTTTGATTGTGGCTATGGTACAAATGCGTCAACGCCCTTCCCAACCCCTGACACATCAACAGTTTTTAAACAATCTGTACACTACCAGGACTATCTGTCATGCGAGTGCACACACACGCACAGAGACAGGGCATGGATATAAGAGAGGCTATCACTCTTGGGCAGACTGCTGTCCAGTCTCCTCTGGCCCCAGCAGAGATCTGCTCCGCTCCTCACCCTACCGTCTCACCTAACATCTCTAACCGCCACAGGCCTGCCGCCCCCTGCCCGCATCATCAATCTGTGCCGGCTCCGGCCCCTCTGATTAATGATGATCTATGCCGGAGGGATAGAGGGCTAAGGGACAGGGGATACAGGGCAGGAAAAGGGGACAGGTGCTGGTGTTTTGACCACCCATGTGGTGCCACAATGCCACAGTGCCACACCATGGCGGGCCGGGGCTGCAGTTCAAGAGGGGGAGAAGGAAGAGGCTGAGCGGGAGTGGGGAGGGGTGTGTGTGTGTGGGGGGGTGGACAGTGACCTTCAAGTTCAGGGGCAGTGGCGCAGGGTCGCACACGGCACCAGCTGGAAATGTCACACCGTCAGATGTCAGCGGGCAGGCTAAGTATAACCTGGTCAGCACCTGGAAGGACGTCCTCTAATTAGAAGCGTGTTGGGCCATGTCGGATCAGACAGGGACAGCATACTTGGTCACCGCCTTGCAAACACACATAAAAATACACTATCCCATTTACCCACGCAAACACACACTTATTTATATCTTAGGAGGAATCCGTATTCAGTGTTGTCACATTCAACGGTATGCGAGCTATGTCATGCTGCATTAAAATCATATAAAGTCACTGGGCTACACTTGACGAATACAGACTCCTCACAAACTTAGATTCTCAAATTCTTCTCTGTGGCCTCACGAGAACGAAAACAACCCCAGGACGTGCACTCACACACAAAGTCACACCACTCCAGTGACCTTTTGGATTAAAGCTATAAATAGAGTATTTCCACTAAGAATCTATGTTACAGAGCCCAATAAATTATTTAGCAGCCGAATCCAATGGGCAAGTTTTTTACTCCTCTGAGCTGATGGCTCGATGACAAAAAGCCAAGAGTACAGTACCAACAGGAACAGCCTACAACACCAAGCTTACAGTTTGTTCTTTTGTCTGTCAGAGTTTCACAATAACAATAGCATCATGAGCATCCCGTCTCTGGCAGATCATCTTGTGAAGTGAACACAGATCTGAGGAGGAGACGGGCATCTCTGGGTGACTGGACATCTCTTCTGTGAGCTCCCTGCCTGTGTGAGCATGTACCCAGGCCAATGTCAGCTCCCTGTGCATGATACTGTAAGGCTGCTTCTAGCTCTGGGTTGACGATGCTATCAGTTTGTCTCCATGTTATCACACCCTTCTGACACCTGCCACCAATGCTACTTCCATCACCGTTCGCTTCCCTGTTTCTCTCCCCTTCGCCACGCTTCTCTCCCAACCCTCATCCGTCTCGCTGCCAGGCGCTTGTCCACTCCACCTCACCTCTCGCTCCGTGGCCAGGGCTGCCGTCAAATAACTTCATTAGCTTTCCACCTCTGTCACGCCGGCCTGCTCTCCCTCTGACAATTGGCTGCTGTTTTCTCCCGGACAAAAAAAAAAGCACAGGGCTACGTGGGGCAGGTTGAGAACCCAACAATAGCTGACAGTGTGCTAGACACCGGACAGTGATACTGATGGCTGCAGTGGGGATGTATGGACCAGAGGTCACACACAAAAGGCCGGCCTGTGTCTGCTCATGCAGAGCTGGAAAGCAAGGGACATGCAGATTAAATCTAGATGTTCACACAGAAACAAAACTGAAGATAAGATTTCGAAATTGTAAATATTCTGTGTCAAGCAAGAGGTGGTACAACAAAGCCCAAATCTTTCTACATTTGAACATACTATAGAGGCCTTTATAGCGTTGATGTGTTCAAGTATAAAAATAGAAAAAATATAGTGTATAACTGGGATAATGACATGCTAATACACAAGAAAACATCCTTAAATGTGCTTAAGATGTTTCATGCTCAGTGTTGAAATCCTGCTTGTGCCTTATTTCACTGTAGCAAAACATTGCATGCAAGATACTCTCCCAGGAAAAAGATAAATAAGACAACTGCAGGAGCATCATGACAGATGCAACACCTCCCACAACCCCCTGCATGCCAATTATTCACACCCAGCCAGGGTCAAGCTCGTTGTGCCTGTGTCACCACAGCGGGGGGCTGGGGTGGTGTTTGGAGGGTATGCAGTGCCCACTGTCATTATTAACTCAGGGTCCACTGGGCACAGGGTAGGGGCTGTGCATTTCAAAGTGCCTCGGTGGCTTTCATCTCTGAATCAAAATGTGGATCACACTGGATAGCTAACGGTTGTGTCAGCGTGCAAGGATAAAAATCAAAGGGTATCAGTATAACACTCAATGGAAAGCAGGGCAGCCCAAAAAATGATATGCTTATTATGTCAGAGGTCAGGAAGAGTTCACTGGCTTTTAAAGCCTGGAGAGCTCCATGCAACTCCCTCTTTGCATCTTTCTCCCTCTCCTTCACTTGCTGTCACTTTAGCTGTCTCTTTTTTTTATCTTTCCCTCTTCAGCTTTTTATACCCCCCACCCCAGCCCTCTTACATACACCCCTTACCCACCCCCCGTCCCTCTCCCAGGCCTTGCGGGATTGAGGCACTGAGACAGCAGTGTAAAAGCAGGAGGGATGAGCTGCTCGTGTACACATTCAATCTGGGTTGGCAGGGAGGTCAAAAGAAATAGAGTCTAGAGGTCCCACGAGGAACTTCCTCACCTCTCCTTCCCTGGCTGCTCCGTGGCAGATCACAAAGATGTGAGCTCTGTTCCTCTCAGTTTCATAACCCTCTATCTTTAACTCCACCCCCCCAACAAAGGGAGAACTTAGTGATCAAAGAAGCAGTATTCATTAAAACCCATCATCATGCATTCAAGTTCAACGTCCTCTCGTTCTGTCTTTTTATATCCCTCCTCATTCTCCTTGAATGATGCCCTGACTAAGATGTCCGCCACTTGACACTGGACTGACATTGCGAGGAGCCATCTTGGCTCCTCTGGGAGTTGCCTGGGCTTGATTGTGTAGTCTGGGAGTGAAGTGCAACTGGCACCCAGGGGGCACCCATGTGGAGCCGGGGCGTGCGAGATCGAGGGGGAGTTAACTAAGCCAGCCCAGTCCCTGTGCATCCTGGTGGGGTCACAGGATGGCGCTGAGGGCGCTAATCATTTCAAATTATGAATTCCTTTTTAATTATGAATTATGCATAAATTTTTAATTAATCTAATGTTCCCAGGGTTTTTTTCCTCCCATCCTAGCACAAGATCTCAATCTAATTACACAGCATTAAGTGGAAGAGTGGCAGCCGTAGCCCTCGACCCCGACGCTCAACCTCGGTCAACCTTTTTCCATCAATCTTGCCACCGTCTCCAAGCTCATCCTTTGATATTTTGCAACATGGTGAAATGCATCTAAACATGGTCTGGTCCTAGTATACCTTAGAGCAGCATGTTTGTCAAGTTTGTTTAGTTTGTTGAAATAATGCTGCATCATCTTTTAAAGCTTACATGTAACATTACAAGTTCACTAATGGCAGAAAATACTCAAAGACGTGATCATTTTTAAGCCTTAAACTGACAAACAGTTTAATGAATGGGAAATGTTACTGCTAACACTACTACTAGTCATAGGTCTAAACAATCCTTAATACAGGGCACCAACCTGACTTCTTTAAAAATTTCAGTTCATGTCATCAACATCTTTAGAAGATTTGTCACCATTTTGTCAGTCATAATAATACCGATACACAAAGAGAACTGTTAGCATCTGCAAGCTCTAGGCATTTTCCCCCCGCTAACTCCCCTGACAGCTGACAAGATGCGGGTGAGAAAAATAAATCCCTCTACAACTAATGCAGAGGTGCCCTTGAGCAAATCATTTAGTCCCCACTTACTTCAGTGAAGCTAACCAGTAGCCAACAGCAGAGGACTGGGGGTGTGCTACTGGCCAGCCATTAAGTGTCATTTTAAATGTGTGGAAAAGAAGAAAAAAAAAATCCAAAGCCGAGGATGGCTAAATAATCTCAAAAATGGTAGAAGAATGTAATGTCATTTGGGTGACATGTATACAACATATGTCATGTATACAACATATTTAAGTAAATAATGCATAGTTAAAAAAAAACGCCAATTTATCTAGCAGATTAGATATGAACATACTGTACATGCTCTGATTTAGGTCATGACTTCAGTGCTGCAAAGTGGTACTTCAGCTGATTTTCATGTGCGTGTTCTACTTTGCTGCTACCAATCATGACGGTACACACAGCGATACACTTTCTGCATGAGGTGCACTTTAACTGATGAATACAAAAAAAAAACGACGTCGCTGTTGATCATTTAGCAAGGGAATGTTTGGAGGCACTTAATCCTTAGTTTTAAAAATGGAAAAAGTTCAATATCAGATGCCAAGCATACCATGAAGGAGTCGGCAAACTGAGCATGTTATGCAATGAATGTCTCGTCTCTCTTGCTTATTCCTACACACCTTCATCATACACAGAGGTGGCATGACACAAAGAGGGTGCCAGTAAATCAGTTAGATGTGCTGGGCATCACAGTGTCTACCATTTGTGCGTGGATTGAGCATCGATCATAGCGATGTGTGCATGCATCGGCTGAGCAGGCTTTTCTGGGATGTTATTGGAATATTTCAAGGCTTCGTATCGGTGACTGTCTACTATAGATGTCTATGGCATTACATAGTATACATACAGTATGTGCACTGGCAAGACAATGTTGTGCTAAAACTCAAATCAATAACACCCTCTGTTGTTATGTAGGTGCCGAGTGAACATGATGAAACTTTTATACACATAAGGAAACATTCCTGTCTGCTGAGTATCAATGCTTGTTTAAAACCTGTTTATTAAGAGACTAATCTTGTCTTGTGGTTCTAAAGGTTATTTGTATTAAAAAATCTATTCAGTCAAATGCATAATATTTTGTCTTACTAAAATCAATGTCCTAAGGCCTAGTTTGGAATTCTTTGGGTGTTGCCCTAACCAGTTTAAAAGGCATGTGGTACTTGTGAAAAGGCTAAAAGTCCGTGTCCTACTTTCCTACCATACTCATGGGAAGGATACAGAAACCAAGCTTGTGAATAACCCTGTGTACAAGTGAAGGCATGCCTAACGTCCTCAGCATGAACAATAATCATTAAAGTCTGAAAAACAACAGCTCAAACATACGTGTCTGAACCCAAGACAACATGTGATTTATCACATGTTGTGTAAACTATTTCTAATCAATTCTCTGTATGAAGGATAACACCATTGGAATTCTATATTTTCTTTACATGTTCATGGCCATGACATGCCTAAACAAGTTGATATATTTACTACTGTCAAGAGCTAAACCTGTCTAATCACCAAATCCCAGGCATTTTAGGCTGCCATTGTTTTAAAAACCATTAAAAACAGCTCACAGAGACATACTGCAGCCTTGATCTGAAACGATAAACATAAAACTGTTTACACTTCTTACGAATGTTATTTCTGGTGACAGTGAAGAATCAAAACAAAACTTAAGGCGAAAGGGGAGACAAGTAGAAGTGGAAATGTCGAATTTGGAAGAAGTGAAGTACTTTTGATAAAAGTGTAACTGCAGTGACTGGAGTTACAAAGTCAAGCTGAGAAAACAGTACAATGAAGAAAAAACAATTATGGATTACAGGAGTCAAGATAGCGATGTGTGTGTCTGTCTGTCTGTCTGTGTGTGTGTGTGTGTGTGTAAGTTTTTCAGAGATTTATAAAACCTTAATTTTGAAATTTTATGAAATCTGTCTTGCATTTGGACAGCACTAACTTTTAACTGCAGTGTATACTGGACATTGGTGGGTTTATCCTTTTTATAGGCAATTAAGCAACTAACTTTAAACTGCTGTTACACATTAAATTTCTACAGACTACTTACAGACTGCTGCCATTATACAAACGGTCCAAAGTTTGCTAAATATTCTTGTATGAAATGATTAGTCAATTAACTACTATTCTAATAATCAATGTGACAATGGTTCAAATAATCGCTTAAGCAAAAATGACTTAATTAAGAATTAATTGGTTCCAGCTCTCCTGAATATTTTCTGCTCGTCTTGGTCTTCTGTGATGCCAAATTGTTGGTCAACATTTTTAAATGTCATCATGTGCACATATCATGACCATTTGCTGACAAGGTTTAAACAGTAATATATATAATTAGTTGTTGCCAACCTGAAAGCTTCATAAGCAGGTCAGTGGCCGTCTTAGTGCTGATGTCTGGGCTGAAGAGGGAGGCTGTGGTTGGACCACTAGGACTGGATCTGACCCCGACTCCTACGCCAACTCCTGGTAGGTCCAGGGAGTTGGCACTGCTGCTGGGACGGTCCCTGCACATGCTAAAGGGGGAGAGCACAGACAGATCTCTCTCCTGCGGCTCCTCCTTGATGTGGACATGATTGGAGGAAGCCTCGACTGGAGGGGACGTCTGCTGCTGAGTGTCTGAGTGCAGTGGGGAAACCTCCGTCCCTCTCAGGTCTGCGGAGACGCTGTCACCCATCAGGGAGCCCTCGCCCTCCGTGTCGGTGGTGAGCTCCTCTTTCACCTTGACGTCTGTGCGGGGGAAGTGCTGGTGGCAGCGCATGTGAAGCTTCAGGCTGAAGTGACGGGAGGAGGTGAAGGGGCAAAGTTCGCACTGAAACGTCTCACCCCGGTCCTGGTGCTGATGTACCTGGAAAAGGAGGCCACCTTTAAATGTCAAATCAAAGCTTCTCTTTGGCACTACAGCACATCAAGAGGAAAGATGAGATTCTTTGCTTCATATCAGTGAGGTGCTACAACAAACATGCAGTCGTGTTTAATTATGCCCTGTAGAGGATATATTACAAGTTCAACTAAAGCATGCGTATCCTTTAATGTTAACAATTATATTCCAAGAGCCGTAATAGCTGCTAATTAAAGATGATGTGAGTGAGGGTGACAAAGGGTGGAGGGTCACAAGATGAAGAAAATCCATATCATCTCACCTTCATGTGGGACTTGAGATTGTCTTTTCGAGCACAGCGGAAGGGACACAAGGGACATTGGTGGCTTTTCAAGCCTGTGTGGATGACCATATGTCTCTTCCAGTAGCTCTTCCGCTTGATGACTAGCCCACACACGGGACACTGGAATGGTTTGCCACCATCCTCAGGAGAGCCTTGAGGGCACCAAAGAACATTGTTACCATTTAAAAAGAGCATTCATGGAGTTTTAAAAGCCAATCATGTATTTTGGTGCATGAAACCATGTTGCTGAAATTGAGCTTTGTTACTGTTAAGAAATAGGAATCATGCTATTCCAGATACAGACTACAGTATTCACAAATATGAAAGAGACAACTACTCCACACCTAATGGTGAAAAACTATAAAGGGAAATGCCAGCTGGAAGCAATGGAACAATGGAAGTAAAAACTCAAGCATGTTTTAGTATCTCGATTATTGTTGTTGGCTTCATATCCGGCATCCATTACTGTTTAATTGGTCTTATTAGAAAGAGGCATGATTGCATTACAAATTCTACAAGGGCCTGTCAGGATGGCTTCATAAGTATTCCAGTGCCGTTCCTTGAAAAACATCTGGTAATCAGTGTTTGGTGAAATTACTGTGCTCAGCCATTCATTGACCTGAGGTGTAAAACCCCGAGACTGCCTATTTGCAACAATAAACCGCCATCTGCGGCCCAACCTCTCCAAGCACAGCAAAGATCACAATGCAAAAATTACTTCTGCTTATTCTGAGTTCAGCTGAGTAAAGCAGAAATAAAATGAAATGTGTGTAAGTTTAGTACCTTTACTGTATTTTAGTACATAACATGCCTATTTCCTCTGTAATCGCAACCATGTTTTAGAAAAAGGGAGTAAGCTTTCCTTATATATTCAGAGTGCAAAACATGCCCGTGCAATACAGTTTTACAGTGGAACTGGCAGGGGACGACAATAAAACAAGACATGACAGTCAATAATCAAGGTCACATTTTTCAGTCTGCCGACCAAACAACTACCTGCGTTTTTACAGCACTGCTCGACCTTGACGGCTCGCGGGTTAGAGCGGACCCCCTTTTTAGCATGCAGATCACAGAATATTACATCGACTGCCTCATCTGTCTGAAGTCAATTTGATCCAGCCATTTTAGATTTGGCGGGGTTGCGACACAATCCCTCAAAAGTGCCCATCCATCTCCCTGAAAACATTCTGTTCTCCCTAAAGGCTACTTAGTAAGAGCCTGCACTCTGAAGCTTTCTCTCTCCCTCTGCAAGAGTGAGATCTTTGTGTGCTCCCTTGTTTGGGTTATATGTCTACATCCGAGTACACACTTACAGAATATACTGCATGGCCATTTGTGAGTAACAGAGGGAGAGAGACAGCATAAGGAGGGAGAGCGAAAGGGAGTGTGTGTGTGTGTGCACGCATCTGTATCCAGTCAGTGGAAAGTATGATGTGTTTGGCCTTAAGTCTGCTGTGCTGATCAGTGCAGAGGGCTCTGGTTAGCGGGGGTTGAAGCCAGGAGGAGGCGGCCGAGATGGATATGGACTCCAGGGCTCCCTGCTGTGCCGAGCACACACTGACGGCCCCCTTTTGGCAGCACGCACATCCGAGCACAAACGAGCTGGTCTGGGAAGGCAGTGAGGTCTCAGTCGGAACCCCCCGTCGAGCCCACAGACCATTTCCCAGACTAGAAGGCCAGCCAGGGCTGTTTTCTCTCAGCTGTGCTCTCTGCTCGGCTGACAGTTAAGCTGAGGCTATGGTACTCGCTACTTCAGCGCCAGTGAGGTGAGAACAAAACCATTAGAAAACTAGAGAAAACATGTCATGGAAGTTCAGAATTGTGCTTTTTCTGAAAGTATTTTGGTCCCGTATCCCATACAATGACAGCAGTATCAATTTTACACTTGCACTTCAATTATGATATTAGTTTTAATCTATCGGTACTAACAGTTCTAATTTGCATTTCATGGCATAAGTGGTGTTATTTCTTTGGTAAATGCTGAATGGAAGAAGTATAATGATACGGGAAACATTTCTCTTGAACTTCAGGTATATTTGGATGATTGTTTTTAAAAGGAAGGTGCATGGTGAAGATAGAAACTTGTCAGTTGAAATGATCTTGAACTCTTGTGATCTCTCTCTTTAATACAGACATAATGTAATTTTATTTCATTGTAGCTATCTTGTTTGAGCTTAAGGAGCCCAATTCTGTGTTTAACACAAAGCAATGACTGAGCGTGTGTAAGTGTTTGCTGACTGTGTCTCACTAAAGAAAAAATATTTTTTAACTGAAAAAATATCCAAAAATGTACCAAACCTAAGTTGAACTCTGCTCTTAATATCTGTATCGGTGCAACCAACATTTTGATTCATGCATTGTAACTATTACTATGCATAAAGTAATTGCTATTCATATATTAATTCTGTAGATTACCTGCTTGGCTGCTGGGTTTGCCTCTGCCCTTCGGAGTAGAGGGCAATAGCAAATCTAGGCTCTGGGTGGGTGTAGAGGGTGTGGGAGCCTTCTGGTTCTTGTCCAGCAGGGGTTTCACATCCTCTTGGAGGACCCCAGCAGTCGCCAAGGTGGAACCATCCTTCTTCTCTGCCAGCAGGTTTCCCGCTGCCCTGGCTGCCACCTCTTTGAGCAAGGCAGCAGAGGAGGTCATTGACACAAGTGAGAGAAAGGAACTAGCTGAGGCTTGGTGGTCAGTAGCAGCACTGGTCGTTGATGCGGCTTGGCTCCGCTCGCTGACTTTCTTGGAAAGCGCAGCGAGGGTGGAGCTAGCTGACTGTGGGCTGAATGGAGAGTTGAAGGCATCAAAGCGCACCACATCATCTCCTCGACCACCCCCTCCGAGGGTGGGCACTGCAGATGAGGCAGAGGTGGAGGATGAGGAAGAAGTCGTTGAGGAGGAGGCCACGGCATTCTTGTCTTGAAGTACAGCATTCGCTGCTGCTTTTAACTTCTGGATTGCAGAGTCCGGGGACAGGCTGGAGCCGCAGGGTGTGGAGCAGCTGGCCGGTGGCCACTTATCTGCAACACCTGCCCATACAAAGCCACTGCCGTTGCTAGGAGTGGCAGAGTTAAAGGGGTCAAGGGGCTCTTGCTTAATGTTGGTGACTGAGGGTGCCAAGGAGGCTGGTGAGGCTGAACCACTGTTGTTATTATTGGCAAGTTTTCGGGCAAGAGCACTTAATTGCTGGGCATGGTGGGAAGACGGGGAGAGGGTCAAAGGTGGGGCTAGACTTATTGGAGGAGATTCCCCCCCAGCACCCCCCCTGGATGACCGACCAAGGAGCTCCCCACTGTCAAGTTTCAACGACCCAGCCTCTAGGAGGCGCCGTAGGTTGCTGCTGAGGGGTTTTCCCAGGGCACGAGATGCTGCCTCACCATACAGTGATGATACCACAGAGGAGAGTGTGTCCTGTGCCGAGAACGCACCTCCATCCAGTCCAAGGAGTTCCAAAGAGGCACGATGGACGGGTGTGGGGCAACCCAATGAGCTTTCACCTGCACAGGTATCATGGTCCCCAGACCCAGTGCTAACTCCAGGCCGTTCATCAGGAGAGGAGCCCCTGGGCAGGAGGAGCTCATCCTGGGTGTCTCCGTAGGATGACGACTCTGAGCGTGTGTCAGAAGCATTCCCAAACCAGCCTTCCTCCTCCACAGGACCGTCATCAGGCCCTCCTTCCTCATTGCTGTCTACATCTGGAAGAGAGAGAGAGAATACAACTTAGCGCGAGGGAACAGAAACAAACGTGCAAGTATTTCAATAGAGATATCACCATGTTCCTCTAGTGAACAGTACTGGGCATTATCTTTTAGTAATGTGTTTGATGTTCACAATTCGTACTCAGGATACTCAAGTGTATTGCTGAGAGTTAAGTAGAGGGCATGAGCATAGCCTCTGGCTGACTGTAGACAACTTTTAACAATGGAAATTACTATTTACTATTCTCCTTGATTATGTCCCTTCCTTGCTTGTCTAATGTTGCAGAGCAATTAGTGATCTGTACCACGCAGAGGCCTAAATGAGACTATGATTTTGAACATTCATAAACACAATTACCTGCCCAAACCCTAGTCAGAAGGTACCTTAAAGCTGCAAAAATACACTTCAGTGCTCAGCAAGGAGACCACTAAAATGACACACAGCACAAATTCAACCTCTTTCTTATATAATGGCAGCTTTCCACAAGGCACATTCAAGATGTTTGAGTAATTTAGATTTTTCTGTCCTTTTTTAACCATATTTTTCCCACCCTTGGTCTGGAGGAGTCTAGTAAAGGGGTTACCATGACAACGGGTCCTTCTGGGAGGCTAGACAGCAAAGATTAGGGTAATGGAGGTTACAGAACTAGATTAATATTCATGAGCCTGCAGATACCACCGGGGAGCCAATAAGGATAGGGTTAAGGTCACCAAGGGTCATTAATATACACTTCATGTATCAATATTCATAAGCAAAACATTACAGCTTGCCAGACAAGGGCGAACAAAGAAAAGTGAATATTCCTGATACATATTAACAAACCTCCATAAGAATATGTCAAAAGCACCAAGCCTGGGCAAAACAAAATGTCAAAACTGACTTTTTTTCTCCTCTTTGGGTTACTGTATACAACCTCACAAAATGTCTGAGAAAAAGGAACTGGCTGCACATTCTGAGAAAAATGGGCACTCATACAAATGCAAAAACACAAGGCAACGAAAGGATTATTTAATGTCTCACACACCAACATATATACTGTATATCCACACACACCAAAGCTGTCTTCACCCTCACGACCCTGACAGAGGCCTGGTGGGTCTCCTCTCTGTTTACAGGCAAAGGCAAAACGGTTGCCAAGCAACCCAGCCCAGCAACCTGTTGGGATCATTAGAGTTGGCTGACATCTGGCCAGCATGGCTCACCATAGTCCACAAAGGTGACCACAATCACAACCCACTATGACCGCTACTCTCCTGCTGCAACAGATATCAAATAGGGCTTTACACACTTCCAAAGATCTTCTCATCTCTGTCTCACACATACATGCTTCCATCTTACATTTTTCAGTAACACATGACCAAAAGCTGACAGAAAATGTCAGATGCCAAAAACTAGCACAACATATTATGCTATAATAGTGGCCTAAGGGCTTTCCAAACCGCCTGTAAACCCACGTCTAATAGACTTCACCTAGACAAACAACGCAAGATGTTGGAGACTGATGAGCATAAACAGCATGCGTGACCCTTCATTTCTTAAGACCCTTCAAAGGTGAATGAAAAGGCCATAATGCACTGATCGTGAACCCAATTTCCCATGCTCCTTGAGGCCATTTTGCCACCTGAGTAGGGTTAACAGGAAAGAAAGAGAGGGAGAGAGAGAGAAAGAGAAAGAGCCAGTGAGTCATGCAGGGCAGGGCTTGACCCATTTCCATGTGACATGTGAAAAGCAGCAAGAGCCACTAATGGGTGTAATGTGGTTAGAGGGAAATCGCTAGATTGCTGACCCAAGGTCTCAGCTTTGAGGCTGAACTCTCTTGCTTCCTAGGTTCACTCTTAAACCTCTGGGTTAGGTGCAGCTGGACGCAACACTACACCACTAGGCTTCTGCCAGAGTGCTACAGTGCACTGATGCACTCCACTACCATGGCTTTGTGTGTCACAGACGAACCACCCCCGCAGGCGGAATGACATTTCCCAAGGTCATGGTCTCCGGCCCGAGCTCTAAGGGGGCTTCGCCTGAGCTCTGTACTCACAACTGCTGCTGTATGTCCGCCACACGCATGAAGACAAACATATGCACGTGCATACATATGTTTAAACTACAAATACACAGCCAAGAATGTGATTTAATGCTGAAGTCCTCCCCCCACTGCATTTTTTTCCTGACACACATTCAACTGTTTTGCCTCCGGTACAGTGGCTGGCTCGACAACAGTAACTGCAACCCCCCCCCCCCAACAAGTGATGGAGGCATGGAGATACGGGCTGAGGCGGCAAGCGTCTGCCACCGAAGGGGAACCATTTAGCGGTGTAATGGCGGGGATGACTTGCATGTTGAGACAAACAGCTGCAGGGTGCTCAGCAGTCTGGATCTGTTATCACTCACACATGGGTGATTCAGTGGTGCAGTGGTAGGGATTTTCTCTCTGGGCCACGAAGATGTATAGCGCCACCACATTATAGACAAAGAGCGAGCCATAACAAGTCAAAGTGCAAGCTGAGGCGACATAAAGAGAAGGCCTTGAGGCTTAGCGACTGGCTGGAATAAACTGCCTTGAGCTTGAACAGAGATGTGCACTGAGGAGCTAAAAATATTTTGATGTAGCACCTCTGTGACTTAGAGAGTTTGGAAACCTGTGTTTTGTGTTAACCTGTCACAAAAAAGAGACAGGGAGCTTACAGCCTGTAACTACAGCTAAAAACAGTTGGACATTACAGGTAGTGTACTTGTTCATTGTTTCACCACGCAGTGCTGTCAACAATCTCCATTTGTGAACTTGGCAGGATTATTTTGGCCACGGACTTTCTAGGTCAGAGAGGGGTGCCTGTATGTGTGTGTGCATGCACATACATATGAGTTAAACACATGAGTCAGCCAGATCTCCTTGTCACACAGAATGATCGGTGGTAAAGGGAAGAGTAAGGGACTGGAGTAAAGGTAGGTGAGGAGGTCACCCACCACATGACTTGTGTAGGGCTGCTGACTAACATATTCCCTTTCTCTCTCTCCTTCTCACACACGCACACACACACACACATACACACACACACATAAACACAAAGCTATTCTGTGACTTAGCCAGGCATGAAAATTGGCCTCACTGACCCCAGGCCTGAACACGGTAGGGGGAGAGGAGACGGGAAGGCGAAGGAAGGAAGGGACAGATAGAGGGATGGTTAAGGGAGGGGTTGATTTGGCTGGGCAGGGAAGAAGAGGAAGCCATTAGCCGATTAAGGCTGGACAGGGGTGCATCAATACTGTGCCGATGTCAAAATGAGAGTCATGCTCATGAGCTAATATAGCAATGAGAGTAAGAGAGGCCAAGAGAGAGGGAGCACAAGCTAGAGGGAGGTACTGCAGGTCAGGGAATCACTAAAATCGCAAAGATTGCTGACCGCAAAGCTGTGAAAAGTGAGATAACATGCCACAGCATACAAAGACTAAAGCCATCACATCTCCATGATTAGTCTTACATCTTTCCTGCTATGACTGGAAGGGGGAGATGGTTGTGCCATGTGTATGTGTGTTTGTGTGTGTGGGGGGGGTGGGTTAAGGGGGGAGAGCAGGGGGTGAGGACGTAGGAAGGGAGGGAGTAGTATGGATCTAGTGAGGAAGGAGCCATGGCGGTAATTAAGTGTCCGGCTGGGCCCTGGCGGGGGTTGCCACGGCCGCGGGCTATGCTAATGAGCACGCCCGGCGGTCAGGGCTGCCTTATTAGCGCCTGCTGGACAATATGGTGGGAGAGACGCTCTACTGGCGGGCTCACGTCTCTGCAAATGACTAACAGTCCTCCCGAGGAGGAAGGTAATTCCATTAATTGGGACACACTGAAACAGGATCTCTTCCCTTCGCTTTTCCATAATCTCTCGCTTGCTTGATCTCTTTCACACCCACATGCTTTTTTTTTTTTTATTCTTCTATGTCTCCCTTCATCCCTTTCCCTCTGTCTCCTGCCTCCATAACGGGGAACCCAAATATTAAAAATAAATAAATACATAAAACACAGATGCTCCAAATAAATCCAGCTGGATGTGTGGGAGCTAGCAGACATTTATTTTCCCCGCTTCACATAAAATTATACGCCTTCAATCTGTTGTTCTTTTGCAGGAACATCATGATAATTGCTCCAAAGTTTATCCATCCTCTTATTTCCAGTAGGAAGCTGATGAAACATGACACCCAACAAGGGCATGAGTATAATGTGTGATTGCTGAAGTAAAATGTCGTACAATGGAGTAAAAGTAAGTAAGGTAACTTACTTACTTTTGATGAACTTAGTAACAGTGTGATAGCATGAGCCCTGTGTTGGGAGTAACAACATTCCTTTAAATGAAGTGTCTAATAGACAGACTGTACTTTTAATAGCATTTCTTCCATACATGTACAGTTTATATGTAAGTTAAACCATTAAAGATCCCTCTAGCAATTAATTATGTTGACATGATGTCTTGATGCAGGGAAAAGGCATCCCCCTGTGTACTGCTCAAGGGTCATGATAGACATTCAAACATTATGAAAATTAGGAATCAACTCCTCAATCTACACTCTAACTGTCTCTGTTATCCTGTCCAACTGGTAGTCTGTCACATAGACATAAAGAGCCCATCTTTTAGTAGGAATCTGAGGTGAGGCGATACTCTCAGTGAGGATCAAGGTTCAGGCAGCAGGGCTATATATAATGGCGGTCGAGTCGTATTGAAATGTAGTGCAAATTACCATCTGTGTATTTTCGGCCTTGGCCTCCGTGGTTTGTGGGCACTTTGGGCGGCATGCCAGAGGTGAAACAGGAAGGAGAAGTGTTCTTGGAAGAGAATGAGACGACTGAGAGCCCCAGACCTCTGAAATTCCTCATTGCAGATGAAGTGCACTTTACCCCCTGGTTTATTTTTTCCTTCCATTTTTAGCATCTCATGTTAAAAAGGAAAAAAAAAAAACTTGCTTATAACCTCAAATGTGTCATCAGAGCTATGGATCTAAACTGCTGGAGGGAGAATCGGTATGTTTACTGCATCTTTGCAGCATAACTGTCATATTACAAAGATTGCGATTAGAGGAAATAAAAACTGATTGGTGACTTTATGATCCTACCCTGAAATGATTCAACCTGGATTGATCGTTAGTCACATGCTTCTGAACAGACCATGTCCTGTCCATTTGAAAATGGTTGTTTCTCTCAAGTATCATTCGCTCTGTGCCTTCACTGTTGTGACACAGATGTTACATACATAACTGCTTTAAAAACTAATATACAGTAAAATATAAAAAAGGTTTAGATTAGTAGACTCAAACTTAAACATTTAAATCTGATACATTAGCCGCCTTGATTCAAATCATATGAATTTAGTTTAATTGCAATGAGGTGATTAAACATGTTCCCACAGTCTTGAAAAGACAGAGTCCATTTTCATTGCACATGCAACAATATCCTGATGCACATGTGTCTAAGTGGTGTGAGGCCAATGCCATTACAGCAAAGCCTACCCCAAGTACGTAATCAACCAGGAAGAGACATGTATTTTACAACTTTCTCCATCTCACTTCAGAAAACTCTCTGTAGCAGAACACAGAGTACCTCACTAAATGATTATGATTATCATTCTTGCAATAATCTACAGTCCAGGCTTGAAGCAAACTGCATTACCCAGCTAATGACACTAATTGATGTGTGAAAACTCGCCAGTGTTTGCTGCCACAGTCCTCAAAACAGCATCGAAATGTTTGAAACACGTGAGACTGTCAAATCCTGTCTCGGTCTACCAATCCTTGTTTCAAATAAGTGGACAAAACACAGTCACTTTCTATTTACTGCACTATACCAGCAGAGACAAAGTCGTGTTTGTGTATTTAGTATTTTCATTTTAGATTAAATGCAATTTCAAAAGCACAATGATGAAAAATCTGTCAGAATGGTGCATTCATGTACCTTTGTACAGGCTAGATAAAGAGAAAAGGGAATTCCCAAATCAGAAATTAGGTTGTGAATGTGTTGCTTTTAAGCCAAGAATTGGATGTTAGAGATTACGGATGGGTCTCATTAAGATTTTAATGGTGCCACTATTACCGATACTGCTCATCAACCCAGTGAAGTGAAAAAGTGAAAAAAATGAAACAAAATTAATATTAACAGAATTAACATAGCAATTTAGTTAAATCTGTGTGGCTAGTGTATATAATAGGGTGACCATAAATGAGCTATGAGCTCAGGAGTCAAAAACTGTGGATTCCTCTACCAGTATCTGATCCACCTTAACTAGAAGTTTCAAAACATTGCTCATGTTTCCTCCCTAACATGCAAATTACTTATACTTAAGTTGCAATTATGACAAAGAGTATTGTCAGCATCGACTCTAGTGAAGTGTAACCAGACTTTTGAGCATTCAGTTGTCTCAGTGGTCTGTGTGTGTGTGTGTGTGTGTGTGTGTGTGTGTGTGTGTCCATCATACGACTGGACTGGGAATAGTGGAAATGCATCACAGATTAACGTTTTATTATTATTGCAAATTAGAGACACCGTTGGTGACATACGCTAGTTAACGTTAATGTAGCTTAAATATATAGGAAATCTTTTTTTTTTTTTTATTTGTCCAATATTGAGAGCACAACTGGTTATGTCAGAGATCATCAATACAATAGTCTTTAATAATGCAGAGCCCAGTTAATACCAGGTTTCGGTACCCATCTCCATTAGAAAGCCACCTCCACAAATTCTCAAAGTGTGGAAAATACTGACTTCACTGAGTTTTCTCAAACAGCCCATGGGTGATGTGCATTAATGTCATTTTTTCATGTGCTCACAAAGCGGCAAAGCAAACATGCTATAGTTTCAATAAATAGGGAGAACTGTGACACCTAAGGAGTATCAACTTGGGAAAAGGGCCATAAGAATCAACATTGATCTGTGTAATGTACCAGACAGTCAGTGGTGTGTCAATGTTGGCCTTGAAAGCCTTGAAGGCATATGGACACATGGCAGGAGTTGTCACCCTGACCACAACCAAATTAACAGGTTCTGGCTGTCTGTGGACAGATTTATTAAAAGATATATTAGGATCTTATAACACGTTTCACTTGGAAAACTGTGGGATTAGTTAGTTCATGCTATACAGTCCCTGTGAAGGTATCTCTGTACTTTGCGTCTGTTCCCTTTAGCCCTTGGCAGTCTAACACTGTGCCTGAATTCTTTCGCAACTTGTTTGTACAGTTGACCTGAGTTATAAATGTAAAATGAAAAATGCTGACAGTTACTCAGGAGAAAGTGACTGTGGCCAGCTTCTGCTTATGGTGTTATCAAGTACCAGATTACAGTCGGCCATTTTGCCAACATATAGGTTTGGTGTTGCTAGTTCTGGTCATATCGTGTGCGATAGTGGTAAATGAAAATGAGGACGCTGAAGCGATACGTGTAAAGGTGTTGCTACACCTTACGACTCTTCTGTTTAGTCTTCAGTAGTCTGTGATAAAGCGCCTGGATTCTTTCTTAATCTATTTGTGCAATGGATTTCAGTCGTGAATGAGGGAGTGACGGTGCCGACATAAGGACACTAAGGACATCCCCTTCATTAAAATAAGCCATTGGCCTCCAACATAGCCAAATGTTATCAACCCTGTCAATGGCTGCCATCATTCAACTAACACATTTTTAATGCAGAACATAGGAAATTGCTAAATACACGGAGTGGCTCACTTATAGTACTCATGGATGAATTAGCGTCCAGTGCCAGTCGTGGATATCGTGTGTGTTTGTGGTAAGTGAATGCGCTGCTTAAAATCAGACAGAATAAACTCGCTAATATCACTGACAAATGCAAAATATGCATGATCATGGCGGTCATGATGCGGTCATGACATGAGCCTGTGTAAATAGCTTTCCAAGCTCCGAATCCCTGACCAGCTCTGAGGTGGAGCTGATTCTGACTGGGTACATACAACACACCATTAAGGTCTGTGCCAGAGCAGAGAGGCAATGATTAACTAGCTAATTACAAGGTAAAAAATACTAAAACCAGCATAATGGCATTCCCAAGGCACTGGTTTGGACAATCAACTGGCCTTGGGTCAGCATCTTACTGTCAAATTGTGTGCCAAAATTTCTATGTTATTATGAATGACTTATTCACTGCTTGCAGTGTTTCTGGTAACAATGATTCATGCCTTTTTATTGAATATGCTTACAAGCACTGGTAAATAATCTAAGCAAAAAGCAAAAGAAATTTCATGCTCGACAAGGCTGCACACACCTGCTCTTACCTTTGAAAGCAATTCTATGTACAGCTCTCTACTGAATGAATAAGAAAAACTACAACATAATTTCACTGACAATAAGTGATGATCGGTCACTATACTCCAAACTACAGCTGTACTGAGAGCCCTGCCATTTTAACAGTGGGAAAAAATATTTTAAAAAATATTGGAAGTCAAAAGGTCAAATGTAGTATGTAGCACCTGGAATGTAGGGATATATCCTAAAGCAGATGAGTGTGTCTGAGATTTTGTCTACTCTAATCTTCATTGCTTCAGCCTACTTCACGTATTTCTTTTAGTTGAGTGTTTTTAGGTCTTCATGTTTTTAATTGCTCTATTGTGCCATTGCTTGTAGGCTAAAGACACAGCGATGCTTTAATTTCAACACAGTGCTAACGTAATCTGTGCAAAATTTGTAATAATTTGCATTGTTATTATGAATCATAACATAACGCTCCATTTATTGTGGATAAAAGCCAGACGCCAAGTCTGTCTGTGACCGGCCAAAACACAATCCAATACTTTTTTCAAAAGCAGTAGGCTGTTGCGATTGCGTGTTCCCTCAAATTAAGAATAACTGACCTACGAGCATCATTTCAACTACAGAAAAATAAAACTTGTGTTTACCAGTCTGATTTACACCAAGTGTAACTGCTGCTGATAAACACTAAAACACATTGTTTAGTAAATTTCCACTAAATGTCCTAACAAGTTAAGAAAAAAAAATGTATTCATGGGTCACTTGATAAATGGGGCTCAATGCCAGTCTAGTGTCTAAACGCTATACAACAATCAGTCCAGTCTCTTGATTCTGTGAGAAAGACCTGTTCATATTTATCAAGACTTCAGCTGTTCTATCTCATATGAATAGGCATATGTGGGTGGCATCCTTCTTTGTGAAACTGAATACAGGCGGATACATGCAGCACACTTTAAAACACCACATATGGTAGAGGAAAAAAAGCAAATAATGAAATTATGCCTCTGATACATAAAGGCTCACAGCAGCAAAAATATTTTTTCTATAAATGCTCAAAGGTGGATTGCTTGTTTAAAATGTACTTGGTAGCACTGCATGTTGATTGACATAACCAGATCAATTCGCTGTGCTGCAGTGGTTGTTTTACAGGCTATTGTGAACAGTATTTCCTACTCACCGCCATAGTAACAAATCCAGAAGACAGAATGATAACCAGTGTATAACAGCTACTAGGGAGACATAACAGTAATATTTTTCACAATTTCCTCTTCACAAACTGAGCAATTCTGCCAGGAACTGTTCAAATTAACATCACATATTTGCTTTATATCGGGCAAAATTGCCATGAACACAGCTCAGATTACCATTTCGTGAGGTTTTAGAAACTACTAATTATAAGCCACTTGAGATACTAGTCAGTGCCCATCAATTATTCTTCCGGTTGACAAAGTAACCTCATTCAACCAAGATGTGGATGTCGCGCTAGCATTCTCAAGTAGACAGTGCGCATTCTTTGGAACAAGTGCGAAAAAGAACAGGCCATCACCCTGCTGTGTAGTTTTCTGGCATACTGAAGCTCCTCACAGAGGTGATTGTGTGTCTGTGGAAGAGAAGTGAGAGAGAGTAGGAGGGTGGAAGGTGGGAGTGTGTACAGCGTCCATGTATTGTTTGTAAATCACCCTACTGGCAAAAGGGACACTCGACTCTATAGCAGCCAGTCCACACCAGGGATATAAAGCAAGGCTTGGTGGGAGGTGGGGGTAGAGTGAGAGGTAATTCTATATGTGCATGTATGTATGCAAGGGGACAGTGTGTTAGAGCTATGGAGGCAGTGTCTATTAGAGACACTGAGAATGGACGACAGGGGAGAATGAGCAAAGCAGTGAGGAAGGCAGAAGAGGGAGGGAATCTTGAGAACTGAGTGAGGGGGGGGATGCCTTTTTTTTATGGTGGTATTGGTTTGACGGCTGTTTGGCAGAGGCGCCCAAGGCAGTGCCTGCTTGGATTTTAGCCTGTCACTTAGGACAGGGACACTAATCAGCATTGGTCCCGGTCCCTACCCCAGGAAAGGGGGAGCACTTTCAGGCCATTATTAAAAAAAAAAGGAAAAAGAGGGAGCAAGAGAGGGAGAAGAATTGCTGTGGCACAGCAGGAAATGCTAACCGCTAACCTCATTTACATGCAGGTCCAGGGAGAATGGGGGGAGAGCTTATTCCGTTTCCAATCTCCATGTTAAATGCTGGCCAGGGCAGCCGATGGGAATGAGAGGCATTGTTCGCCCCATGCTGCTCTTTGCCTCACCGTTACACCAATACCTGCCTCGCTGTCTTCAAGATATAAAAAGAGACACTGCCTCAGTAATTTCAATCTCCACCTGAAATCTATATGAACCTGAAATGTGATGTATGCGGCTGTTTACTTTGTGCAGACTGTGTACTGCAACGTGCATAGGTCTATCTGTTCTGTCATAACCAGGTTGTGACCTGAGGCTGCCGCATTCAAAGCCATCCTTCACCCACTGAGTCTGTTCTGTGGCATAATGATTGCTATGACAACCATCACTTAAAGCCACGGGTAGGTGGAGGAGAGATGTCAGCTTCTCGTCTACTCTTCTGATGATCTCATTTCTGGCTGGCAGGTACAACAAGGTCAAACCACTGAAACTGGGAAAGTGGCTGCTTGCTACATGCAAATGACAGAACCGAGTTTCCAAACAATTACACTGGCCTGTCCAAATCGACATGGGGCTAAGCGCAGAGAACCACAAGGTGGGGGGTATAAAAAAAAAAAAGAAAAGAAAAAAAAAAAAAATCAGGGGAGTCAGACAGAATGAGATGTAGAGGGAGGGATGGCTGTCTTTGGCCAGCCATGAGCACAAAGTCTGGCTGTGCGTGCCAAATGAGGTTTTTAAACGGTTTTTCTGGGAGGATTTGTGCTAATCTAGAAAACCTTCTGGAGGAAGTGCAAATACATCTGCCGCTGACCACTCCCCCGTAGAGTACGAGGGATTAATGACATGGCAATCTGAACCAACATGGCCCCCATTCAAAACACTCGTGGGCAGTGGACACATACGGGCAATCATGAGCTGAGCCAGCTGATTTAGTTCTTTTTTTGAATCGCTCGCTACCTACACCCCCTCATTAATTATCTTACTCTGCTGATTTGTCCACATTCATTTGTTTCTACTTATAGTTATGGTTCTTACAGGTACCATAAACTACAAGGCCCCTCACTCAGAATGAAATATCTAGTGATTAGCTAATCTCATTAGCATCACAAGGGCAAAATGAAGTGACCAAATGCCCTTGGTAAACAATGAAAGGATGAGACCCGAGTCACATTGTTTTTTTTTTAGTGCACTAGAAGACGCTACGACTACATTGTGCAAATGAGCAAAGTCTCTTCTAAAACACTGCATAAGTCAAGACGCTCACCTGCGTTTTCAGCATCATAAATAACCTCACACGGCACTGACAATGGCTTTCTCAGAGATGACATCACATCAATGATTTTAACTTCTCAGGATTTTTGTCCCGCAGCCAAACACTTCCACTCTCCTTTTAGAGGTGATATATTGTTTCCCTGGAGAGCTGTCACTGCCTTATGGTCCTACTATCCTGAGTCTGTCACAGCCCCCTCCTCCTCTGTACTTTTAATCTCCCTATAAAACTGAACCCACATCCCAAAAAGCTGCAGACACAAAGCTGTTAGCCCAGCTAGTTAAAGACATTAGCCTGTGCCTTGCTCTTGACTGCCTAAATGTGCAATGTGGACACACTTGCACACCAAGAGGAGAGTGGGGTTAGCCTGGCTAGTGCACTGAAGGCTAACTAGAGCCAGGCTGTGCTTGAGAGAGAATATCTGTGTGCATGTGAGTGTAAGAGGCCTCCTGCCCTCCTCTACCCACACAGGAAGTGAGGTCATTTCATAGCACTGCGCCGTGCAGAGTGCATTCAGTGAGGGTGACAAAGATCAACGTGTTGGCCAAAAGCCATTTTAAGCCCCCTAGCAAAATCTATATACACTGATTACCTACACTGAATTAGCAAGGTTAAAACGCAGATTTATGGACAGTTTAACAGTGTATAATATGTTAAAGCAGAGCATTTGTATAGAGAGTGTAAAAGCAGAGTATACAGCTAGAAAAGTAAAATCCTATGCCATTATATGACAGAAGCATCCCAATTTCACATACTAGTTAATGATGTGCCATATGCTCCAAAAATTTTTCACAGCCCACAGGCGCTGCTGTTCCCTCAAAGACAATTGAGGAAGTTCTTTATATCCATACAATGTAATTTTAGTGTCTTTCTAGGAGTGAAACGTGAGACAGAGTCCAACAATAAATCACATCCCTGTTTAGAGCGGGCGTCTGGCACGACTGGCCGGCTTCAGCTCCCCAGACCACCACCTCCTCCACCGCTGCCGCCGCCTCCTCCTCCTCCTCCTCCTCCTCCTCCTCCTCCTTTCCTCTCATGCTCTCCATCCCTCATGCCTGTTAAAGGCTTGTCCTGCAGGGCCTGGATGCACTTGTGTGGTACAACAACAGAGAAACCGCCCAAAGCTCTTAACAGCTCTTCCTCTCCACTTCCTCCCTCCCTCCATCTCCACTGCTACCACCACCAGCTCCTCTCTCCCTCTCCACTCTGCTCTGTCTTTCCCAGCTGCACCGGCGAGCTGTTCCGTATGAACTGCTGCCAGCTGAAAGCCTGCTACTCCTGTGAGATTGCTATTACTCAGTGCAAGCAGGGCTCTGCGTAGCCAAAGGGCTGCTCTCCGAGCTGTAGATCTCCATGTTGTGACTTGTCAACACGGGAAAAATCGTTACCAAGGCTGAGGCACTTCCATTCCACACAGAGGGGGGTCTGATTGAGACCAGGCAGACAGGCAGGTACTGTACTAGAGGTATTTCGACGACTACCGTTACCTGATTTTGTGTTGCAGAGGATTCTCTCCTTAGAGGTGCCACTTTATTAGATAAAAACATCTGAAAGTGAATTTCCAGTTATTAACTTTAGTTAGTTTTAAACCATTTAAATTGAATTAAGTAATTTGTAATCAGATGCTGAACAAGATGAATCAGAGGTTTTCATTTGAGATTCAACACTTAAAAAAGTTTACCATTTCAGTTTTTTTTTAATATTATAATTTGAACTACACAGTAGTGTAGAGTACCAGGATGTACTTTTTAAAAGACGCCAACAGAGAGCTAATAAATCACAAACTGGAAAAAGCAAGTAATGTTTTTCCTCACTGGTAAATGTGGGACTTTCACACACTGACAATACTTGAGATTTGAGTACACATGCATCTGGTTCTTCATAACTCCTTAAAATAACCTTAACTTAATTATATCACTGTTTGCAAAAATTTAGAAAACTGACAAAATAATGTTGTAAATCGGACAAACGGTAATAAAACAACATGTACAACAAAGAGTCTGACCGGGCATTGAGTGGCAACTTTTGTATGGCAGTCTTTGATACCTGGTGTTAAAAACCCATTTTAGTTGGTATTCATTACCCTGCCCTGGGTAAATGAAATCTTCTGAATGTCAAACCCCTGCTGGACATGAATGTTATTTTGACAATCAAATAAATATATTTAAAATGGTCAAAGCTTAAAGCACAACATTATTTTTTCTTTTGATAAAGATGCTTTGTCACTTTTTTTTGATGCTTTGCTATTAAATAAGAGAGACCTTTGGGGTGCAACTAGCCTCTTACATTAACATATGAACACTTTCTTTGCTCTTCTGTTGATCTCAAACATTTCCAATCAAGAAAACGTGTTGTTTATGTGACAGGATAAGAGCAACAATTTAGGTGTGCAACAGTGTGTAAAAATTCCACACTTTTCGGGTGAAGGTTTACACTCGTTTTCAGTCCAAACAGAGCTAAGACAGGGGCTTTATTCTAAGGTCCCTTAACTTTATTTATTTCATTTAACCAACAATAATACAAATTTATTTGTACTTATTTTTAATAAAGAAAAATATGCTTAAATGCAATGATGTGTTGTTCCTATATTCACACCAACCAAACATCCCTATGGCATCTGTTACTGTTATGGCCCTCCCCTAATGTGCAAAGGGAGGCAACCACCAAGACAGAAGGACTTGCACCCTAGTCATTATTTTTCATGTTTTGATAACAGACACACGTCACGCCACCAGACATGTTGCGAGTTTTGCGTAACCATTAGAAAAAAACATCTCTCACAATAACTTGGGTCTAACAAATGCTCCTGAACGGGATATCTAAATAAAATGGTCTTTCAGCTCTGGTTTTTCATTTAGATTTGCCACAATGATTGACATAGACAGCACTTATTCAGTTCACATGGCATACTGAGGCTTAAGTCCTGTATGGTACAATTTGATACGAATGCACATTCTTTTACCACGCCTGGAAAAACTAGGTTCACAGTTGTGAATCCTTATACATGTTGTCCTGACATAGGCAATAATCTCATTTTACTTGAGCGGTGACTTGTGGAAATAATCAGCCATTATTTTTGAGCTGGGAGTTATTAGAAGCTAGAAAGTTGTATCGGGCATCTCTAGCCTGTTAATACAAAGTGACTGACAATTATGAGACACAAAGTTTGTCTGGAAGTGGAATTTCCTATGTAAATGCTATTTTTCCTATGTCACTTTAAGTGCTAGAGAAGTGGCCTTGTGACTAGATGGTCTCTGATTTCACTTCCTGGGTGGGTGGTGAAGATCTGAGTAGTGTGAAGAAAACCTGCTTAGAGTCGTCTCCTTTAACAACTAGTCAATCTGATGATGAACAGCTTTCTAGTGGAATGGATGTACTCAGCACCCCCAAAACTTGCCACAATACAAAACATTCAGTCAATTTTGAATTTCAGGCATTTGCCTTGTTCTATGGTGACAGTACAATGTACTATGTGAAATAAATGGACACAGGCTTATTCTTTGATAATATACACACCCACAGAGAGCTTTGATCTTTAAGAAACAATTATTTTTATGTTGTACTAACCCCGAAACTATCACTGACACAATGACAAACCACCCTACTACATGTGTGCTTTTCCAAGTGTCTAAAGTAGCAGAAAAGGTTTGTGTTTAAGGTCCAGCCATCTCTTTGAAACCAGGCCCATTAAATCTTACCCAATTAACTGTTTATTCATAGTCTCAGCTATTTGTTTACTATCACGAGGAACACAAAAGACAGGGTCCGTTTGGCCGCTGAATATCAGTGTTCCCTGAAAGCAGGTTTCCACGCTCTCCCTGACGGTGTACTGTGAGCGAGGCATCCTCCACCTTTCTCCTGCCCTTTAATTCATTTCTAAGTTAAAGCCTGTGTATCATTATTCGCTTGAGCTCCACTCGCCCGACACCGCCAGAGCACCCAAGCCCCATCAACTTGAGGGGGGGACGTGGTGGTGGTGGCGAGGTGGGGGATTCTTGGCAGAAATTCCCCACAAATTTTATGCCAAGAGCGAAATGGAAACCTCCTCTCATTTTCCTTTTCCCTTAAACCAATGTTTTCAAGCCCCAGCCCCACCAAGGTCATTATAATCATAGCAAGTGGAAGGGAGCCAGTGACCCGCCATTACAGTGAGGTAGAGAGCCACCCAGTCAGTCAGCTATTGGCTGACAAAGATGAGCAGAAATCTGTCTCAAAATGTAAAAAAAAAAAAAATCTCTCCAATTCAAATGTATATAACCAAAGGAGAAGGGAGCGGTGTATAAGGGTTTCTCCCAATACACTTGAGGTTGCGCTCTTTATGATATGGCCTCTCACTCAGTCTATATTTTTATCATGCTCACCCTCTTTCCTTAAAATGCTTTGAGAACAAGGATGAGGACTGGTTGAGAAATGTTCAGGAGACTTGTTCGATCTAATGACAACAAAGCTTTTTATACATTTTGGAATAAAATATGTCAAACAATACTGAACAATAAAGGCCTATTCTGACTAAGCCAACATTTTTTAAATCACAAAGCCATACACAACATATTAGACCTTACGAGCATTTCCACTCACCCTAATTTTTAAGAGTGAGTAATAAGGCAGCAAAATTACACAAACAATAGCACGCTGCAAGGTCATAAAGAATGGCAGTTTTCACTGTGGCACCAAAGGTCATGTTTACTTGTCAGAGTGAAGGCGCCATACTGTACAGTGACCTCCATAGCCGGCCTATGTACCCACAGACACACACAGAGACACACACACACGGAGACACACAGACAAAGGTTGCGTGTTCACTTTCACATATGCGTGCCATGCACACACACTTAAAGAATAGTCTCCTCTCACAGGCTGTGCCACAGACAATAGGACAGTGCACACTGGGCTACACAACCCATATATCTGGGTCTGTGCTAAGATAAAGCACCTCCAGCATTAAAGCCAGTGTATTAGCTTGCCCTTTTTCACCACAGATGAAGAGATTCGAAGCTCGATATTGTGCTTGTTGGCTGGCACACCACCAGGGTGTTGTTGGCTGAATAATGAAAACACACAGACTGACAGCGAATGGCATGAGGTGACACTTCCATTCTAGAGTGGGAAGATCCAAAACAAAGCGCAAAAAGCTTCTGACAAATTCATACTTTTCTGTGACAGTTTGTTGACTGAGGAGGGAAACAACTCCTAAATCAGAAAAGGCTTTCATTTAAGCTCAGGAACACAGCAGTGCTCCAGTACAGTGCCTACACAGGAGCACACGATTTCAGATTCGTGGGTGAGGAGTATTTTAGTTGCAGACCAATTATAAAGCAGCTTAATTGAGAGGTTGACATGGGTTAACTTTGGTCCTCTTGGCCAAAAGATTGAAAATAGACTATATAATGATGATGCTGCGTGAAATACAGCTCTCACACCCAAACTGTGTACCTTTAGGATCAGGAAGACTTAATAAACACAACCTCATGCATTTAAGTGTTGGATTTTACAATTATTGTGTCCAATATGTTACAATAAATAAAAATAAAAAAACAGCCAAACTGGTTTAGCCTGTTACTTATTTTTGAAATTACCAAAGCTTGCGGTTAAACATTTCAATCATTATGAAACAGGGCATGTTTAAATAATACATTCAAACTCCAGGACACATTTGGATGTTGAAATGGACAATCAGTTCCTATTACCTTAGGTGGGCAACTAGGGTGGGCGCTAAATCATGCTACACAAAAACATTAAATCTATTTCAATTTGCCTACATTCTGAGACTACTGAGTCATATCACAAAAAGAATCAAAAACTATTAATATACACGTGTCCCTGTTAGCAGAGTGATATGTCATAAAATCCTACACCATTAGTCACTCCAATGAGCCAAGACTGGATGCTTCTTCTTATTTGGAAAACAACTTTGCAAAGTATCACACAGCAGGTGCCATACTGTACTCTGTACTGTATTCTTCATGAGCACGTGGAAAAACAGCCTGGAAACATGTTTACAGGTGTCATTTCAAATAAAATAGATGAATGTCACTAATGGAGAAGGGAAATTCAGAAAAAGGCGCCCCGTGTCAGGTATTGATACACCGAACTACTGCGTGCAGCTTGTGATTATACTGAATACTAAATACACTTCATGAGACACAGATTTTAGGAAGAAGATGAAAACATGTTCAGTGGAGAAGCTTCCTAAAAGAAGTCTCTGTACGTTGAGTGTTAGTAAAAAGGAGTCACCGGGTCGTGTTCGGTTATACATCAAGACCCCTGTGCAGTCCAATCATGTGGCTTACACACTCATTATGCAGCATATCAGTGAGGGCCCACTGTCCAAATATCCCCCTGTCACTCAGTCTCTCTCTAACACACACACACACACACACACACTGAGATACAGTCACTCACCACTGTTACCCAGTCTCCACCTCTATGCCTTCCAGCCAACCGCTGGAATTTTCCAAGTTCAACCCTAGGTCAGGCAACTGAGCAATAGATCAGTGAATATTACCACTAAAAATAAAAAAAACAGCATCAGTGTGCATATTGTGTGAAGCTACAGGAATTCCTCTGTGATGCACATTTGATTTGGTGTAACAGGAACGCTCAGCAGTGAGCGGCGCAGGGGCTCATTCATTCCTCAAACCCTTTAAAATTAAAAGGAAAACTAGAAGTAAACTGAGCAAAAGAGGCAACTTAAAGTGTATTTGTGACGGTGGCTGGTTGTGCTGAACAGCTGGCATGGTCTGACATTTAAGAAATGAAGAAGATAGTGTCATAAGATAGATGTAACCAAGCCGTCCTTGATTTAAAGATGAATCACTCAGTTATTCATTACATTTGCATAGCAATGTGGCCAACTGTGCTGTTTGCTTACGCATGTATTGAGCAGAAATGATCAAGAGCCACAAAAAAAAAAAAAAAAATGTCACTCCCGGATAATTCCTTTTAATAATCGTTGTCATTGCCCACTACCATCTCAGCAATCCTCTAGTGGCCGGAGTGTGTTATCGCAGCTTTTCATTATCTGGACTGATAAAGGCACAATACGAACATCCAAGATACGGAGGGTCAAATGCACAAAAGTAAACCAACCTCCTACCAAAATCAACTACACAGGGATTGCTATGGGTTTGCGCCGCAGCACGGTTTTATGTAAAGCAACGTGGTGGAGCACAACTGTCGTTTCCCCCTTTTTTTTTTTTTTTTTCTAACCGCGTTATTGATCGTAGTCTGTCTGCAATGAATGGCTGCAAAGGAGAGAGGGGGGGAAAACCCTGAACTTCAGGTGACCGACCATGGCTCTGACATAGCCTGCATGCAGACTGGGAGGGGTGGAAAAAAAAATACATTAGGTTGAGGAACAAACAAAAAAAAAAAATAAAAAAAAATCTCTCCACACTTTTTAAAGTCGACGACAAACAAGCGCGAACACATCGGGTTCCGCGATTTGGGAGCAAAGCTGTGAGGCGAAAGTTACACGTTTATCGCCGAGGAAATGAAGTTTACCGAGCGTTGCTAGATAGCGCTACTGCTAACTAGGAACACCAGGGTACGGGTAGCCAGACTCTGGCTTGTCTGATCCGACTGACCCTTCATTTTATTGCGGCCAGACTCCCAGATCCTCCCCTTTCTACCCGAAAAGCGACCCAGCAGAGGCGAACACATTACCGAAAACGCTCGGCCGTTATTCCTCACACACACACAACCGACACATATGCCAACTGACCGCAACCTTTAGCGGAATCGGACCTTTATCGATTATACTCTTTAATAAAGCCACGTATCATTTTATCCACTCACTGCCTTTGCTATCGTTACCCATCGCCAACAACATGGCTGCCTCGCTCGGACCTAAAAAGGGAGAAATAACCTACGCCGAGTCTTTTGTCTGTTTCACCTCTTTAACCCTAAACTACTGCGCAAAACACACGGAGAGCCGTTAAAATTGAACAAATCGAGTGAACGACTTACGTGAAGGCAGGCGCTTGGGTTGCTCCTGCTTCCTCCTTGGCATTTTCCCCCGTTTTTAATCACATTCTCGTCCTTGTTTGGGGATAAGAAGAAAAAAGGTTTTTCCCATTGAGACTGGAGGCGCCAGTGATGGCAGGGACTTGGTCGTGCACCTGGCTTTGCTCGGTTTAAAGTGTATTGTTGGGGAATGGGAACACAGGCGGAGGAGGTGCCGCTGTTGTTGTTGCCGTGTCTTGACTATGGCTGCTCTCGGTGCAAGTGTGTCTCCGAGCCCCTAACTAACACTAATGCAGGGATCAAAGGGCAGCAACAGCAGAGCAGACACACACGCGCGCAGGCAGGGCACGCACGCTCTCACACACACACACACACACACACACACACACACACACACTCTCTCACACTCACACACACACGCACGCACGCACGCACGCGTTCACACGCTCTCTCTCTCTCTCTCTCTCACACTCACGCACGCACTCAAACACGCTCTTGCGCGCACGCACACATTTAGAGGAGCTCGCCCCCGGGAGCGGCGTAAGGACAAGGTGCCCCCAAGCTTTCAGGGTGTATTGCTGAAAAGAAAATGTATTTGAAACAGCGAAGATGGTCTAATACGGCAGAGGGACCGTAGTGATGGAGGCGAGTCACCTTAGCGGGATCTATTCAGTTTTCCCTCAAAAAAAAAAAAAATAGGATTGTGAGTGACCATAATAATTAATGCGAATGATGCAAATATTATTCTACATGGCAATTTTGGGACGCTATGAAACGCATAAAGCAGAGGCATGTTTAGGCAGGAATTTAGCCTGCTTTAGCAAAATCAATTTACCCAGTCTTAATTATAGTGAAAAATAAGTATCCCATCTGCAGCATGGTCAAATTCAAATGATAAAAATGAATATTAGTAGGGTAATGTTGACTGGAAGACACAGTATGAACACAGATTATGCAAATGTGTGCATTAAATCTATGCTGCTATGTAACTGTAGCATTAATAATGCCTTATAGTATAATCAGTAGTAATAATATTATATGATCCCGATTATTTATATACTCTGAGAACTTCAAGCCCAATTATACACTCTTTTCAATGAAAAGTTTGCTACATCATTTATAAAGTATATAAAAGTTGAATGAAGAAAAACAAGTATAAACTGCAACTTTAAATATCAGTTCATCAATAACAATAAGCATCTTCAGTATCAAACATCCTATGTTTTAATTTGGTTTATTTCTGCCACCCCCCCCACCACCCCATTTCTCACACACAGGCTTCATACATGTCAGGCAGCTAATTTAAAAACTGCCTGCTGAGTTATACCTAGAATTTGTCTATTAAAAGAACAGCAGAAAAAGGGTACATTGTGTGGGAATCAGTATCAAATCAGGTGGGGGCAATAACAGGTGTCAGTGTCAGAAAAATGTCCAACAATTATCCAACCCAATGTAGTCATCTCCTCATCAAAGTTGAGAGACCAAAACTGGCCAGAGCTGAATCCTCCTCCCTCTCAGCTGGGTGTTGGGGCTTTTTCACAGCGCAGGCTGTCCCCCACTCCCTGCTGTTGGACTCCTCCAGGCTGCGTTCTGTTGGCCTGCCGCGTTCTTTCACACCTCGGCCGTGTGTGAGGAGAGCTGTGTCTTCATCCCTCCATCCTTCCATCCTCCAGTCCTCCTCCTGCCATGCCTTCCACCCACCCCCAGCGGAGGCGCAGGAGGCTCGTTACCGTGGCAATTAGTGAAAAGCCCAAATTAGCCCTCTTGGCTGTCCACAGGTGACAAAGACACTTTGCATTTCTGCTAATTAGGAAACAGAACAACATGATTAAATGGGGCCTATCAGGAGGAGAGTGGACAAACATGTTCCACAAATAGCAAAGAGTTATATATTATTGCATCTCCTGCATGAAATGATTAAGACATCCCATTAGCGTTTACATTTGTGGAGAGGGTAATTTTGGGTTGTGATGCAGAATGTTACAGTGGTTTACATTACGATTTTAATAGACTTTTTTGAGTGTCTTTGTGTGTCTGTGTGTGTGTGTGTGTGTGGACATCTGTGTCTCTTACCTGAAGCTGCAGATGTACAGCACAGTCTATTGACATGCGGTCTGACCAAAGAGTCAATGAGCTGCTACAAGGAAAAGGTTAAATTCTTTGTGGGTTCTATGGTACTTGCACATTGTCTATAGTGGACAGCACAAAATATGCCTGCCAGTGCACAGATACGCTAGAAATAATACCACTAAATCATTGTAATGCAGCAAGTCTGGCTTGTGCCTCTTAATGAAATCACTGATAAACGTCTTTGTTCAGGGGGTTTCCAGATTTCTGAGATGTTTATGCTGACAAATTTTGTAGTAACAACCTGAGAGAAGCTTTTTCATGCTGGATGGTTTAATCAATGCTAAATTTTGCTCTATGTTTCCACACTTCCTTATCTCACCTCATCAGAGGTAATTAATGACAGCAAACTCCATGTAATATCAAACTCAATTTACCAGGGTGACTTATTCCAAACATAAATCACCATCAACATCTGCATCCAGTGACATCATGTCCACTAAACACGTTCATTAGCCGACGATAAGCTGTACTAGACCTCCAGTGTGTGTCTTGGTGCTGTTTTTGCTCCCATTTGAGTTTGGTCACCATGGGGAGGTCACAGCCTGTTCTCTGACCCTGACAATGCCAGGCTGCTGAGGTAATGCTGGCAACAGGACAGTCTGCTGATAGTAGCTATGGCAACACTGACATGACCTCACTCAGGGTTGAACCTAAAGGTCATTCCTCATCGCTCCGGGGATGAGTGCTCCAGCTATATTGCCAGTGACGGCTCTCAAATTCCCCAGCTGGAATGCACACTGTACATTTTACACATACACTAATGTGGAAAGCTTTTCACTGAATAGCCCTTAAATAACGGCGCAATAAGTGCTGTGCATTTGTGTCTGCTTTTCTAACTAAGTGAAGATGTAGAATATACTCCTGGTCAATTAGAATTGTTTTGTTTCACTTCCCAATAACTGGTGCAGGTTCCCTGCTTTGAAAACAGCTCCTATTGTCAGTCGACATTATTACTACTTATTAAAATGGTTCCCTATAGTGGCACAACAACAGTTAGTGGGAGCTAAATGAGTTTCAGGTGCTTCAGTGGAGGATGGTGCAGACTGGAGAGAAATGAGCTAACCTGCTTATGTGCCTTGGGGGCGAACATCCTCCAGTTTCTTCTCCTTTTCTCTGTCTCGTTTTCTTCCCCTCCTCTATCCTCTCAGGCCCTGTCCTGTGCGGGTAAGGCTGGTTGGGCTAACGTTAGGCTCGGCCAGTCAGATGTTGCCCTGGGGTAAACAGAAACATCTGTCCCCTGCCCAGCCGTGACTGTCGCTGAGTGATAAATCCTGGGGTGGCTTGTGCCAGCGCTGTCCGGCGTGCCACCTGTCCCCCTCCTACACAATATCCCCAACCCAACCCCTACACACACGCACACACACAAACACTCTTCACCCTACTTGCACTCGTCCACCTTCATCCTGACAGTGTGACAGAAGCAGGTGGTTCACTCCCTTTTTGCCCTCTGGCCTTCTATGCTCTCGTCCTCGGTTGGCACATTTATGCAGGGAGCGAGAAGGGTTGTCGCCTCTAGCAAATACCAATGGAGAGAACCCTGGACCAGGTTATTCAGCGGTGGTCTTTGGGAACTCAAACGCCTATAGCAGTCATTTCCTTTAATCAGGCAGAAAAGTCTGCAGATCAGATAAACTAAGTTTCACAAAGGTCAGCAAAACGCTCAATGAAAATAAAAACATCGCAAAGGGCTGGAGATTTTGGAGAATTTCACTTAAATAACAACATTTTTTATTTACTAAAAGACTTATGCTACAACCCATCTGACCTTATTGTAAATTCATCCGTCAGAGAAAAGCACACACACATACGTACTGTATTTCCTCAAACTGCCCCTCTCTCTGTCATGTCTTACTCTCCTGCTACCACTTCCTCTCTCTGCTCTACTACTTTTACTAGTGTGACAGAGGCAGGTGGCCAACTTCCTGCCCTTTGACCTTCAACAGTTTCCCCGCAGTAAGGAGACAGTGCAAACACACACATGCACACGCACTTCCACTCACACACACACATACACAGAGGAGGAGCCTAGGTTGCCCTGGGTGAACTGGGGCAGAGGTCTTGCTAAAGGCCCTGGAGGGAAGCGAAGGTCCTTCGACTCAGGGACAAGAGTTATTTTAGCAGTGCCAAACCTGACAGGCTGAGTAATCATTCCCACAGTTCCAGCACTTCAGTGAATATGCACATCAGATAGTAGGAGAGATGCACAGTATAAAATACAGCCCTATCTAACTAAATAGGAATCACTGAGCCGATTAGTGATACAACCCTTTGCACACAGTTTTAAAAACATTGTGCTCCTTTATCATTTAAGCAGTTTGCATATTGAATTGCAGTGTTTTTCACAGAAAGTCACAAAGCACTAGGACACTCACAGTGTCTGCCACCTGCCTCTAAATCACTTTTTTATTCCAGAGGCTGGGTGAGCAAAAATAATTACAAAAACTGTTATGAACAGCTATTCATTTGTCCACCTCTCTGCCCTTGGCTGCTTGACTGTCTTTTTTCTTTACAATCTGTCTGAATTTATCTAGCAAAAGGCCAGTGGTGGATTCTTTTTACCATTTAAAATAATATCAAATGAAGAGCACTTTGTCACTCAAACGTGAGTTTTTTTAAGATGTACTTTAGGCTTTTGCACGTCTCTGTGTATGATTTGCATGTTTGTTTTATGCCTCTATGTGTGTGCAAGAGGACCCCTGCTGATTAATGTCACTTCATATTGTAATGGAGCGTGCTGAACATGTTCTGATATCTGTAATGTGTTACCAGTCTCAGCTTGATTTTACTGCCATGGTCTAATAGGATATTGCCACGATCACAATTTGGATTAACTTCCATATCACCGCTGTTAAACCAAGTGAGGTTTGTACGAGTGTGCACACAAATGATAGAGAAGTGGGGATGTCTATCACGGTGGGCTGCTCTGGTCGATTAATTTCACATTCAGCACCTCCTTCGTAACGTCCCTTTTCTATTTGTCACCACAATAGTTTTCATTATCAACACTTACAGCTCTTTTTTCCTTGTCATTGATGCCGTGCTGAGGGAGGAAACATTTTTTTGATACTGTGTAAATTAAGGCACTGCTGTCAGAATTTGCTGTGAGCAATACTGTACTCTAAGTGTGTTTTTATGATTGGCTTACCCATGATGCACACACACAAACACACACACAGGTATAACGAACCCTGGTAAAGAGGCTTTTGTACAAACATTTTTTGTCAGCAGGGAGCAGGGAACTCTATGCAGAGAAGGCTGCCCTTCCTCTGTGAGTCCTTTGTCTCCCTACATCCCCAAGCTCCACCTCTCTCTCAGCCAGCCCTCCAATGGGAGAGCCTTCAGGTGTTGACCTTATCGGGTGGAGGTCAAAGCCAGGTCAGGGATCTGTTGCTAGGCTACCATCAGATAAGTGGCTGGGGTAGGCAGCAGTGGGTAGCTCTGTCATTCAGGGCTTGTCATGTAATCTTGTTCATTTGCAGACAATTGTCTGGACGTCAGAAAGGCTATCTGGCCCATACTGTTGTAATGAAACACATTAAAATATTAAAACCGGCCATGCTGAGCATTGGCAGCTCCACTTGGCACATGCCTTTTTTTTACAGTCATGCCAACTGTCATGCAGTAACATGAGCCTCTTAAATACGCTTGTGTGGTTGGCTGTGTTGAATTTTCAGAGTTGTAGAGTATAAGGGTGTATTCATTTCGTTTTTTTATTTTGTCCTGCATCAGTTGATGATGAGTTTCTGTCTTTATGAAATAAATGTATTTTAATAGTCCCAGATTACCACAGTGTGATTCAATGATTATAAATGATGATGTCATTGATGTAATGTAACAAAAGGATATTATCTTTGTCTGTAAGCATTTTTATAAGACATTACTAATTTATGTACAGCAAAAAAAAACTCAATTTAAAAAATGCTCCATTACTCTGACAGCAAATGTATTAACATTAATAATGAAATGAATAAAAACCTTCTATTAAAACTTTATATAGTTGTTGATTAAAGCATCTATCTTGATTGGGAAAGAATAACTCTGTGTTGTTCTATGTATATATATATATATGTATGTATTTTTCCTGCACATACTGTACATAAATAAACGGATGAATTCATTCATGACTTATGACTCATTTAGGGGTACAGGTGGGAAGGCATCTTGTTGTTTGCTAACCTACAACCTTTAAATAGAGTACAAAGAGTGCTACAGCAGTCTGTTTGAAGAGGGAGAGGGAGGGAGAGAGGGAGGGGGGATGGAGGGAGGGAGGGAGGGAATGAGAGAGAAAAAGAAAAGAGAAAAAGAGATAGTTGTTGCATCTTCACACAAACATGGTCTGTTCTCCCACTTTGCCATTCCACCACCTGGACCGAGCTATGTGGGAGACTGCGCCACACAGTGACGAACGACACCAAACAGGACGATTTCTGTTCACACTGTGGATCATATGGAGTAAGACGGGTTGACACAGCATCTGTGTCATATCACAGGTTCCTCTTTGGTGACACCTGCATTTTGTCAATGTCACCCACTCAGCCGTTCAGGTTAACCGCCAGGTCTGGGAGGAAGTGGCCTTCAGAGGCCGTGTGAGGAGCAAGACCTCAGACAGTTACACATAAAGAGACCTAGATAAGGCACGTGGCAATTTATCCATGCCAGTCCTTGTTCTGTAGCTCCAACATGGGATCTCGTCTGTTAGATTGGCGCATTGTGAAAAGAGGTTCTCAGTGTCTGGGCGCTTGCCAGCTGACATTCCACGGAGACAAATTGAGAGAGAGGCTCCGGCAGATTTATCGGGCCATTGGCTCGCCTCAGGAATTCTCTTGTAACATGGCACTCCTGTGAAAGGGATAAAGAAATTAGTGTAAAACAGCCCCCCACGCCCCCTCTCCCACAGCACCCGTTTAGATGTCTAGTTTTGTTTGTAACCCCCTTGCCAGCATACACATGCACACTTCCTTATTTCATATAAATGTGTATGAATACAAGATGGATGGGTCTGAGCTTCAGCCCTCTTATTTCTATGAATATTCAAGAGGGTGGGCAAGAGAACGCTGCTGTATTCTGGCTGTTGAGTCACAGGTCCTCAGTGGCAGGAAGCACTGCTGGTCAAATGACAGAGAGAGAGAAAGAGAGAGAGACACGGTGGACAGAGAGAGATATGCGTGTGTGTGGGATTTAAAAGGAACTGCTCCTGGCTGTCTTGGATATTTATTCCTTTCTAAAGCAATGAGGTGTTTGGAGAAAGAAGCCAGTTATGTTCTTAATGCTACAGTGAGAACAGGGAGCATTCTTTTGCACTTGCCCTAACAGACTATGGTCTGTGAATGTGAGAACATGTCTTCACCTTTGACCTGTTGCTGATCAACGGAGAAATTTGATTGACTTTTTCCCAAACTGTCTGGAGAACATGTAAATACGCTATGTAGCCTTCTTTCTAAATATTTGTAGAGCCACACATTATATACAACATAAAATAATGAGGATTAATAATTAATTAGTGGCATAAGTATCCATGTTGGAAATTCACTTCCTGGTTTTTGCATACAATGGAGCCCTAATGCCATCCCCCATATCATCTGTCAGCATCTAGAGGTTATCTGCCAAGTTGATGAACAGAGAGATTGGCTATGAAACACAAGGTGTGACAGTATGGCAATATGTTATAGTATGCAGGCAGAGCTCATCAGGAAAGAGAGGACGAGCGGCTTTGTTCCAAATGTCGCAATGCATATTTATGGGCGCACTGGAGTGGCTCCTTGTATAAGCACCATTCACCATCTATCAAGCAAAACCACTACAGTGTCTCTTTGACAACTTGGTAGGGTAGTGTTGTGTGATAAAGTGAGCAAACTGGGCAATGTGCTCATGGCTAGAGCCAAATTTTCTTGTGAAATTGACTGTCATTTAGACAGTCAAGACAATAAAGCATGCTGAGGTTAACAAAAAATGTAATTATCAGTTACTTTGCATATAATTATTTTTATGACAGGATACTTCTACGCAAACGTATCCACGCGAGCTTGTCATACTGTTGTGAGTAGTTTATTTCAACGATTCTGTCCCTCTAATGTGACAAAAAGGAACACTAAATGTGGAGCCTTGAAATGCATTCCCTCCTTTCCTCAGATTGAGATATTAAAGGGAAGTGAGAGAGGATAAGGTGACAAGGGAGGGTGTCAGACAGAAAGACAGACAGACAGCCAGATACAAGCAGAGCCCTCAGCACAAGCTCCACTGAGCTCCCTTTCCACTAAGGAGGATCTCAGGAGAGTTGTGTGCTGCCTGGGCCTTATAGCACAGGATGGGCAGTCTGACTGTCTGTCTGCGGTGCCACTCCTTGGGGAAAGAACATGGCTCCAGGGCTGTAGCTGATTTGAGATGGTCCCAGGACTAACCCCTGAGGGACACCAGCCAGGCAGAATTGCTTCTCTGAACCTCTCTTTTTAGGCTTTTGCAAGCAGTGGAGCTTGGTGGCTGTGGAGAGACGGAACAAGAGGAGGGCTTTCATCTTGACTGCGAGCAGCTCAGTGGATTTCCTCCAAATTACAGGGAGTGATTACATCCCACCTCGTCTGCCTAGCACCACACCGTTCTCTCAGCATGGGGCCCCCAGGCAGCCAACCGCTGTCAACTGTCAGTGCTCACAGCTGACTCATTAAGTGGAAGTTGAGCGATGTGTCATTGGCACGGAAATAATAAGGAGCAAAACCCAAAGCATTGGGACACTCGTTGCACCTTGTGGGTAATTTACCACTGCTTATACATTTTTGTTCTTTATTGTACAGTTACTGGCCATGACGAAGGGATTCAAAACTCTTACTGGGGATGTGTAGCGGATGGATGGATGTGAAGGTCTGACCAACTGTTTTGGTGAGCGCTTTTGCTGCTGTATGGTTACATGAACAGGGCAGGCATGGAATGAGTTACAGGAGCTTTGAACAAGTCAGCCATTTAAAAACAACCCTCGGTGCTACAAAGGCAACAGATCCACGCATCAAGCCATGCAGCTGTGGTTTCCAGGCCCCTATTTGATGAAAGAAAGGTTTCCCATCACTTCCAAGCTATTACTTCCATACAGTTAGGGATTACATAGGCGCAAGAACAGGGACACTCTGTCTACCAATCTGTTTTTTGTTTGAAAACTCCCCCGAGCTTTTCCATTATCTTCTCCATATCAAGCTTGACCTGAAGAGAAAACCTGGCTTCAGAAGGGTCAATGCAGTCTAGACTCTCTCCTCATCCTGCACAGCCGACCCCCACCTCAACCCCCATCCTGCATATTGCTTTAGGATACAAGAGGGATATACCCCCCCTCCTTCTTCCCACTCACCTCAAGCCCCCACCTCTGCTTTCGTCCATTCCCCTATTTCCCACCTACAATAGCATCTCCCGTCACCATAATCTTTCTATTTCACTAGCCCGCCCCTCAGGGTTAAGGGGTCTGTAGATGGAGACGGGATTTGTCTCTGAATTGACAGCACTGCTGTTGTGCTCTTATACTGGATGATCAGAGCATTATTGTAGAAAATTCCCTCACTGTTTTTCCAAACATTGATGTTTTAGATATTTTTTGAACCAAGTTGAACAAATTTTGCCTGACAGAGCTGATGAACAGAATAACTGATTGATACTAATAATGAAATCCTTTATGAGCAATTAAATATCACATGTGAGTAATAATAATAATTATTTGATGCTGCTCATAAACCTAAATGATATAACCACTACCATTAACACCACTACAGCTGCTCCTTAAACTACAGCTACACAGGCTCTGTCAGAGGCACTGACTCCTGGTAAAGCCTGCTTTCATAGTAAACAATAAACATTTGATTCATTAATAAAATTGGCTATAGTAGCTTTAAATTAAGACGAAAGACAATTCAAGTAAAAAAAAAAAAAAAATTGCATTAAAAACGATGAATAAAATGTACTGTTGATAAAATACCTGAAGCAACTGGACACAAAGCAGGAAAATCTGCAATATAAAAACACCTGCAAAAGTCTGATCTCTAAGAGTGTAACACAATTGTAATAGGTTGTAAAGTGGTCACTGGTGGAAACGGATTAACATAAAAGTAAATTAGCCTAATAACCAGTGATGACAAAATGAGTTGATACAGTTCATTGTTTAAAAAAAACCTGTTTTAAATACTGACTGTCAAAAGTCAGACTGGTTGGAGCAAGGAGCAAAAACAAACAAATGCTGATGTACTTAACTGCTTTTACAGGGGATGTAAAAATGGCTTGGCATTTTAGAGGTGCACTCCTACGCTCTATAATTCTAAATAATGTATAGGCCACAGCATGTGTGGATGTCATTGACATGTAATGCGTGGTAAAATGGGATGTGATGTTGACGATGATATTGGACCACAGTGACAATGTTTACAATTAACCCCAACGTGTGCTCAAATATTAGCTATCTGTGAATTTTCTGCAGGTCACAAGCAGACCACACTTATCTCAGGGCCCAGGGTTACTATGATTTGTCTGTGATTGCTCAGTTCAAGCTTTCATTGCACGCCCAGTTACAAAGTATGAAATACCAGTGAGGACATAGCCTTGGTTGTACATTTATGTTGTATTTTAACCACATACTTTAAGACCTGAAAAAAAAATCACATAATTATTATATTATTGGTTTTATTGTATGAAGCAATCAAATTATAGGCAGTTACATTTGTTGCATTCAGGGACAGAGCTGCATAATGAGTGTGCCACATTTCAAATAGCAAAAATCCACTTTCTATTACAAATAAGGCCATGTATTATGATAACAAAGGACAAGTAAATGGAAGTGCACAGAGGTCATTTTTGAAGGCAACGGAAATAAACTCTAGGTTTTTTTTTCTTTCCAAAAATTTCCTTCAAAGCGAGCAACAACGAAGGGAACAGGGGACAAGGGGGAAAAAAAATCTTCATTGAATATTCATTAACCGGTGCCTAGGTGTATACATGGCTCTTAACCACTCTTGTTTATGACTTAAGGACTTGTAGTACTGACCTTAGTTTAACACAGCAGCAGATACCAAATTAACCTCTAGCCTCCACAGGGCTAGCCATGCCCTGCTAACAAGCAACCTGTCTAGACACACAAGAAGTACTTTATGATTCCACCTCTCACAATCCCTCTCTCTCTCTCTCTCTCTCTCTCTCTCCCTCCCTCTCTCTCAACCTCTCTGTCTCTGTTAACACGTACTGGCACATCCTCTCTCCCTTTATCCTCTTCTATCTTTCACCTCACCATTTCATCGCTATTTCCCCGCTACACCATTTTTCATGTACCTCCCAAGCCGTGCAGTGTTTGGGTCATGCACCCAACAACCAGAGTTTTATCAGATAGCAGACTTTCTCTTATCCTTCAAAACAAGCTTGGCCAAAGCAGAATAAAATAATGAAGAGAAACTGAAACTTCTATGATTCATAAACAATACCAGAAATAAAAATGAGAACAGAAGTGAAGATATAATGCATTTAAAAATATGACTATATAAACATATAGAGCAGATATATATATATATATATATATATATATATATATATATTTATATCATAAGATGAAATTCCATGACAGATTGTCTAAAGTGCAACAAGGTCACTAAACTCACTTTATGGCTATCAAATACCAACAACATTGCAAAATATAATGTTTGTCCTTCATGTCTGGACAAATCTTCCAAAGAGACAAATATTGATGCAGTTTCAATAGCTTTACTATGGACGCAGAATCCATACTGATATTACCAATGTCTTTCTTTCCTTTTCCTTTACTAAGAGGAACAAAATGCTGGGCTTTAGCAGTTAAACCTGGAATTTTTTTTTTTTTTTATGTTTGCTTGAAAGATTACAAGAATGACTTCTCAATTATGAAAATAGTTTTTGATTTATTTTAAGTTAACTGACTAATTGCTGTAGCCTCAATGAACTTACACTGTGCAAGGAAATCCAGACATTGCTCTCTTTCCCCTCTGGCAGATCAGACCTCAGACAAGAACAGTACATCTGGTGACCAACTGTCCAGCAGCAGCCAGTTTCCATCAAGACTGTGAACGGTCCATGGAGACCGTACTGTAAAAACTATGCATGTCGCAGGAACGCTGCAAGAAATGTCTCTTCAGAATCTGTGGCATATATGTAGATCTATGAGACTGTGTGCGTCTGTCATCTTATATTATATCACTGTTCAAGTTTTACAACAAAGTCGTCTGACTGAGATGTTAAGTGTCATATTTCATATGTCATAAAAAAACAAGTGGAATTTAAAAACGAATTGTGTAGGGTGAACATTTCAACTTTTAGATTTTATTATACAACTTTCAATGTAATTCCATTCATTATGAAAATACCAATTTGGTCCTAATTGCCTACTTTTTGGTCTGAATTTTCTTTGGCCACTTCTTTTTCAGGTATTGGATTTGTACGTCTCTGAAAAACTGGTCACCTATTGACTAGAAATGCGTTTAAACACAGTGAAATATGCCACACTCTCATACCTGAACGTACACACACGCGCTTGGTCTCCTTTACCACTTTAAATACTGTTCCGTCTCTCTCGTTTTGACTTCTAGGGTCACCTCACGTGTTCTGTAGCACTGCGCTGTTTTAGGTTTTTGTCCTCACCCAGCCTCCGTACAGTGCACTCCTCTGATTGGTCAATCGCAAGTACAATCGTTTGGAGAGCGTCCGTCTGGTGAGTGAAATGCTACCAAACATGTAGCTACTGTTTACAACGATGAAAAGCAAATTTCTCCATGTGCTTACAGTCTGCTTCGGTTCCAGTAAACGTTACCAATGTGTTTAAAAGGATAACGACCCTCTCACACCACTAAATACAAGCATATTCATTGAAAAGCTCGCAGTTACCGGCGTAGCTACACTAATTAGCTAACAGCTAACGCTACCTGTCCACACAGTATGAAGCCAGTTATTGCTTTCACTGTTTATGTTTGATCAAATCAGAAGCATTACAGCGCGCTACTACAAGCAATGTGCCTTAGAAAGAAATCCCTGCTGTTAGATTAAACGATTGACCGCCATCGAGCACGAGTTAGTTAGCGGGGATGATGCTAGTTAGCTGATGTGATGCTAATGTTGCTACTTGAAGTAAACTGGGACCTTAACATGTGTTGCTCACCTTCCTCCCTCTCAGATCAGTCAAGATGAGCCTGAGAAAGCAGACCCCGAGTGACTTTTTGAAGCAGATAATTGGGAGACCCGTGGTGGTCAAACTAAACTCTGGAGTCGATTACAGAGGTGATGCAGATGTCTCTGTTCTCGTCTGAAAAGTTCTCTTTAGCGAAAACACCGCTGATACATGCTCTGTCTGTAGGTGTCCTGGCCTGCCTGGATGGTTACATGAACATTGCCATAGAGCAGACTGAAGAGTATGTCAATGGGCAGCTCAAGAACAAGTACGGAGATGCTTTTCTCAGAGGAAATAATGGTAAGAATTCTCCAATTCATAATTGTATCTCCAAGTGTATGTAGAAGACATTATGGCGCTTCAAGACTAGAGGCAGTGCATGGTTGTCATCTTCACTACACATGTTTGTCTAATAGAAGCCTGAGTGAGGGAGTGAGGTTAGTAATCAGCCGATTGAGAAAGGAAACCCACAAGAGGAGGTCTGTAGTTATGACCTCTCTGAACATACACTCAGCTGTCAGTTTAATAGGTACTTCTTGATAAAATGAATGCAGCTGCCCCACCATAAGCCCCCCCCCCTTAATGAAGGTTTACATGATGATTTTTTGTAAATAAAAAAAAAAAAAAAGGTCATTCTGCAGGATGTATTTTGAACTGCATTTATATCAATGAGGGCAGGCACTTCTCCTTATAAACCATTACAGTTCAATAGCAATGCAAACTCCATCCTCCAGGGGATGATTTATGCTGAATTACTGTAGTTTTAGCAAGATGTACTTGATGAACTGGCAACAGAGAGTATATTGTTTTTCTGAGAACAGAAGTGAAGCCAAGTCACAAACAATGCTGTACAGGCTTCCAGAGACAGGAAAATCCTGTCTCACTATGACATCTTTAAATTGGCAAAGAGCAAAAGAACTGAACTTTTACTGGGTCTTTTTTTAAAAAATTTTTTACCATGTCTACAAACAAGGCTTTACCATATAATTCAGGGCATTTAAACCCAAATGGGGTAAATCATTGTGACTTATCCAATTAACTGAGTAAGTCCTGGTTTACAGATCGAAAGACATTTCTAACATAAGCCTGTTTCACAGCAGACATTTAGACTTGTCATAAAGAGCACAGGGGTTACTAATAACATTAGAGAGAGTCTACAAAATAGTTGAAGTGACAACAAAACGCCCCACTGTTCAACAAACAAAATAGTTTAAAGTGTGAACTGTCCCTTTTTAAATCTATGAAAGAGGCCTTCTTGAATATTGATTATGAGGGAAGCTTAAAGCAACCGACACTGACTCTCCTGCTTTTTTTCTTGTTTTTACAACTTGAGTCTGCTGTCGATCTTTGATGAATAACAGGTTGTAGTGTGTTTCATAAGTACTGTATTCACCACAATTACTTAAACAATCTTTTTAATTTTAACTTCAGTCCATGTATTCACCCCTCTGTCCAGATTTTGCTTACACCAGCTATGTATTGTATTGACTTTGTGAGTCCCTCTTCAATGTGAGTCATGTTGCCCAGTGGAGTTCTCCAACAGTCACAGATGGGGCTATTTTGGTCAAAACAGAGCAGGTAAAGTAGATTTACATAAAAGTAACAATGGTTTACCCGACTGCCTTCATGAAGTCGTAGACCTCTGCCCTGAATGACCTGTGCAAAACACTTGTACATTTTTTCTCTGGGATGAGAAATATATATATATATTTTTTTTTCCACAATGAGAAGTGCTTCAGAGTTTCCCACAGAGAATTTACTTGTGGTGGAATTTAAGGGTGGGGGGATTGAACGGCATTGTGCATCGAGAGTCAGCTGTAAAGAACATTGTATCCACACGCCAACTACCATTTCCATATGAACGAACCATAGTTCAGTATAGTCATAGTACATTTTTCACTGGGGTCAACTGTATTTGGTTTGGACACCCATAAGTATTTGACGGACAATTCAATTCATAATTCAATCGTTTTCTTGTCACATGTACGGATAAAAACAAGTTTCACCGCACAGTGAAATGATTGTTTTGCCCTTTCGCCTTCAATGCCGCTTCAGGATTTTAAAAAATAGATAAATAGAAAAAGAAAGGAGATAAACACTTTGAATGAGTTAAGGTGACTAATCATTTTTTATTTTTGGACTTTTTGCTTCTCTTTCCCACTTTCTCATGTTCACTGATCACTTGACACCAACTCCCTTCAGTGTTTTATTACTTGCAATTTAAGATCTCGATATTCTCAGCAATTTAAATTTAGTTTATTGGCCTCATTGAGTTCCCTTTATCTCTGTAAAAGATGATCAAATGACTGCAAAATAAGACGGGATGTGCCAGTAATTTTCAGACTGGTCTCACACGTGCAAATTGTGCTCCCCTGTAAAACTACATACTTTAATACTTTTTCTTTATTTTCCTCTCTCTCTCTCTCCCTCCCTCTACAGTCCTGTACATCAGCACCCAGAAGAGGAAAGTGTAGTGAAGATCATTCTGCTTTTTTCATTTTTAGTTTTCAGTTTGATGTGTCAGTGGAAAACTGCCCACTATTTTTGTTTCTGTGATGCCTGAAATCCTGAAGAATGTTTGTTTTTGTAAAAGTGGTAAAGGTTAATAAATCCTGAGTTTTGATTCATGTCTGATCTGGTGAATGTTATTTAGAAATTCTGGTGTTAACATCACAATAGAAACTCTTGTTTTTCTCTTCTCAGTTGTTTGGTTTGAAGTAATGTCATTTCAACAGGGCTGATTTTAAAAAAGAAATGTCATTCATGTGTGGAGTTGAAGTTCATATTGTAATATCTTGCGATTTAATTGTCCCACTGCCAGTGGGACTGTAGCAGTGGAATGAAGATGGGCATTTTTTGGCTAAATCACTCCTACAGAGTTTATCCCTGGAGCGAGCAAAGAGCAAGCAAATCCACCACTGTTTTACCACAAGGCTTCAAAAGGATTAGAACATAATTTTGTAATTTGTCAGTACTAATGTGCTAATTTTGTAATTGATCTTGATACAACTAGCCTGCAGAAACCCATTACTGAATGGCCTGTGTACAAATGTACTCATCATCCTCCATTTACTTTATAGTACAAGTAATTTGATGAACGTCTGTTCGTATTATTCAGAATAAAAGTGGTCAAGTAATGTTTTACACTTGAATTACTGCTTGAAAGCACAACTTTTTTGAATCCTTTTGTTTTTTTTATATCTTGCTGGATTTCAAAGTGAACATAAGTAATGTTATTGAAAGTATTCCTACAGCTCTCCACTGATTCACTGTTTGCGTCAATGCAGTAATGTACCTGCAACTTCATTGACCGTGCGTTTGGAGGAGTACCCATGCACACAAAAGTAACTTGTTTTAATGCAGTATTGTGGAGCAGTTCAATATTTCACTTACTGGCCATTTAAATATCCATTAATAAGACAAAAAGAGTGACTGCTGGACTAATCTATGAATGGTGCCAACTGCAGGTTACATCACGCTGCATTAACATGTAAACAGATCTGTCGGATCAACTCCCACTGCCCTCTGCAGCAGACTGCCATGTTTCAGTGCTTTTAAATGTCTGAGAACACACGGCCCACCTTTTGTCATCTGTGACGGCTCATTGACGCTCTTTGTTCATAAGTTGGGCTTGGATTGGCTGTGCAGTCTCCATTCACGTGGCCTTGTGAGAATGAATGCAGCTGCATATGCAAAGAATTGGAAGTTTATTCCATTTCAGTGTGGCCTGTGGTAATTTAGCAAATGAGTTCAAAAGTGGCATCACCTCATTACGCTAAGATAAGAACGCTATAAATATATGATTCATTAGGCTCTTAATGAGAATGCTGTAGTGTGGAGGCAGTGAGGGGAATTCTTTTCCTTCCAAGGGTGGATTTTTGAGAGCCTTGTTTTCCAACCTGTACATGCGCACTCTGGCCCCTGGAAGGAGACAAAAGGCTGCCAAGGTCAGGCCCGACTTGAGAATGAAGGACGCGTTATTGATCAAACTCTGCCGAGCTGCAGCTGTGGAGAGGGAATGTTGGGGGGGGATTGAGCTGCAATGCACACGCATACACACACACACACACACACACACACACACACACAGAGGCAGACATAGGCACTGAGTGATGTGTAGACAGAAACGCATTGTACACAGTGAAACACACAAAGAATCATTATGGCACCTAGTGAGGGTTAGTACAGGCAAATATTTACCTACTGGAATCATAACTGAGCCGCTGGCTGTGTGGCCTCGCAGGGAACCCAATTAATACCATTCACACAAATGACCTAGTGGCAGACATCACGCTACTGAACCATGCGCTTTAAAAAAAAAACAAAAAAAAAACACCACTGAACTGATGCAGTCACATCATTTTGCATGTCCATGTCAACATGATTGATTGATTTTAGCCTCAAAAACCCTATCCAGCATTTTTGCTTTTGTATCACTGAAACAATGTGCGCGATGAACGTAAATCATAACCCTCTTTTTTTATTTCACTTACATTGTTTCAAGATGCCCCATGTCATTGTCTGAAGTAGTTTGTTTCGGACACTGGTCCCCCCCCCCACCCCATCAAAGTAGACTGGCTCAGGGGCTGGTGGAGGATGCTGCAGTGGCTCAGCGCTGACGTATGGAGGTGAGTGATGGAGGGGAGAGGACAAAGGAGAATAGAATAGGTGACAGTCTTGTTATGTAGGAGAAAAAGCAATGGGGAGACTCAAGTCTTACAGCACCACCAGCTGCCAGAGCTACAAAACTACAGTAGAGTCACAGGAGGGAGGGAGGGAAAGTGGAGTACGACTTTGACCCTGACTGATCACTGCAGCATGACTGTCTAGCCTTTTCACAAGGGATCAAAGGATGACAAGGACAACCTGAAAATCAGTGGGTTTTATGTTTGGCTGTACCATGTTCTCATTTGGACAAGGACAAATTTCTGTCTTCTTCTATGCAAATCTATTCAGCGTGGATCTTTTCATGTGAGTGGTTTTTCCAGGGTTGACGGAGAGTCTCCTGCACATAGGGAACATTCAAGTCTTTTTTTTTTTCTTTCCTCTCTGTTTTTTTTTCTTCTTCTTGTTGCACATATTCAGCAGTATCAAGGTGAATCACAACATGGTAAACAAGTGTCTCGTGTGTGAATAGGCGAAGTAATGTGGTGAATGTACAGAGGTAGACAAAATATCAAAAACACCTTACAAGCGAGACAAAACCACCACAAATTGAAGCCTCCTATTTGGCTCAATCATCTCCTCTCTGACTCCTGTTAAAATAGCACAACAGATTAACACAAAGATCACGTTTCTTGCATTTCATTCATACAACCATTTTGTCCCCTGGCTCTATGTGTAGATGTAAGTAACAATATGTGTTTGCATTTGCAAAGAGACCTGCCTCCTCGCAGTGTATTGGAATCCGTGCTGTCCTGTGTGAACTTGACCAGCTTTAACCTCTGCCTGACAGCCTGTCATGTGTTTAGGATGTAAATGATGGCGGTGACCTCCCACACTGTGTCTCTGCTCTCACATTCCACCAGCTGGGTCAGAGGTCCTGTTAGGTTAGTGCAGAATAAACAAACACTGTAGAAACCGCATAACAATGGCAGACTAATGCTGAAAACAGCTGCTACTGATTAATAAACGGAATGCTTGCTAGTCTATTAATCCAGAAATCGGCTATGGATATTCCCCTCAAAAGATGTCGGGATGAAGTGTTTGTACTGTGCATTACTGGTATTTTGATCCAGAAGGTACCCTGCTCCACTCCCTGTCTTTCAGTAACCTAAATCCAAGTTCAAGTTTGATGGTTGTTTTGATCCTAATTGAGAGTGAGGGCCTATGCTGCTCTGCAACCCCTAGGCTCTTTATTTAGCCCTGAGGACAGTCAACCTTGGCCAGAAATGTGACCCTTGACCTTCTTATCTGGAAGAGGCTATTCCCAGCATGGGCAAGGGCTTCCGTGATTTATCCTGGCTCCAAATGGCAGCATGATGCAGATGGTAAGGTTAGGGGGGCATAACTAGGTATCCTTCAGGAGGCCAGAGAGCAGTTCTTTTGCACTCGCAAGACATTTATGTGTTGCAATGGCTCTAGCGCTACAAACAGCAACAGACTTTTTCAGACAAAAGCCAGGAAAAGTCCTGCATGGTGCAGTAACACGGTCCATGCGAGTCCTTGAACCCTGACCCCCAAAAGGCTCTCCAGCTGTCCCACAACAGCAGGGTCTATTTTGGAAACACACTTGCTTGAAATCTCAAACTAGATGATAACCATATTGTATTATTGACCATGACCTGACCCACTTACACCACAATAAGCTGGATGGATGTGAATACAAAGCACATCATCACTATTCCTCTCAACTGTGGGAAAAGGTGGTTTTTTTTTAATTGTGCCTTAATGATTTTTTTTGTATGTGTTACAGCAAAAAGAAGTGAGGCTTCAGGGTTGGGGTAAAGTGTGACATCCTTGTTTAACATATGTTACTCCAGGTTGATTGTGGATTATATACTTTTAAGAATATCTATGACTTACCTGACAAGTAAAGTCAAAGTATTTAAGTCTATCTGCTGATAATGATCATGTGATTTGATTGTGAGCTGCAGAACAGCTACTAAATGGACACTGAGGTGAGATTATTTTGTCAACTGCTGTTGCATAATTCAAAAATGAACAATGAAACTAAACTTTTGAGCGAATCTGAAAGATTTGAAAGACTTGTAGGCAACTTTCAATGTGTTTTGCCAAAGCCTTAAAACATAACCTGGACTTTCCCCAAAAGACTGTGAAACATCCTACCCCTACTAGCACACCACTTGTTTGGGGAGTATTTAATGTCCTAGTGTCATAAAGTTCTATTAAAAAAAAAACGTTCTTAACTTGAAAGACACACAGACATGAGACAAAATAATCACATTAAAAAAGCCTCTGTTATCATCGTCATGTAATATTTCTGCCTTCATTTTCCTCTTTGATTCATGAAACTATTTTTGGCTTTATTGCAGGTTATTCCCAAACGAGTCGTCTACCAATTGGGCAAAAATATCTACAGTTACAAAATACTCGTCAGCATAAAACGTAAGGTAGTGGAAGCTTACTGAATGGCCGTCTTGGGGCCTTATGTCACAGAATAGTATATTTAAGAATGAGGTCATCAGAGCTTGTGAGCAATAATTAGTGAGTATGAAGTAAACAGCCCGTGTCAAAGAACCATTTTCAATCGCCTTTTTGCTTCAGAATGGCTATTGCTTGTCCTGTCTGTCAGCCAAGTCTCACTACTATGCACATGAGATTTGCATGAAATACAAACGAACCCTGCACTCAGGCAATTAGCCTCCATTACACTGGCGTTCCAATTGCCAATTTGTCTGCCATGCAAGGTAATCCGGAGTGTTGCTGGCAAGCGCCCAAAATGGTAATAATGGTATTGCAAGAGTCTTTTGTTGTTGTTTCCTCTCAGACTAACAGCCACAGGCGTCTGGTGTGTCACTGGATGAAATGTTGAGGAAGTGGAAATGTTTGCACGACAGTCAAGAGTCAAGACATGAACCTTTGCCCTTGAATACTCCAGTCCAAAGGCTTTTAGGCTACAGTTGTTTAGGATTTGGCTTTATTCTGTCTTACTGAGTTATTCAGGGTTGGCGTTATGTCTTGTTCTGTTACTGTGTTTTTCTTCTTGATCTGACTCAGAGAATTAAACAGTGAAGACCTTTCTTCTTATTTCAAAGGCTTAGAACTAGAAGTATCACTTTACACGGGTTCTTAGGTGGGCTAAACGAAAAAAGCTGCTATAATTAATATTTATGTATTAACACTGGGTGAATGTGTACGTGAAAGGTACTTGTAGTGACAACTCAGCGGATAATTATCACCCAATTGTGCAGCATGTGTTTCAGCATCAGTGTCTTATTCAGACAAAGCAGGGAGCTGTGTGGCCTGTCCAGCACCACACAACAGAAAGAGTTAGTGACTCGCTGCTTGAACGTAGTGGATCATAAAAAGGAGGCTAAAAAGGGAGTTATCAGGCGTTTGTTAGGAGCAAATAATAACTGAGAGAAGAGTGGATACATAGTGGACATGAATGCTAATGCTGCTCCGTATATACTGGAGGTATAGATAAGCTGTTGTCTGCCAACAAGCCGTCATAGCCATCATTTCTATTAGTTAGGATATTCTCCCAAGGTGAAAGGTCAAATTGTTACCTAAATTTGTCTCTTGCAAACATCAAATACAATTTGCAGACCAGCTTGGTTCAACTTTGACCTATTGTACTGGCTGAAATTGTGCTCACACTGTTAATTAACCTCACACTTAATTTCTGGTTAAAGTGTTGAAAGTGGTTAAAACCTGCTGACTTTTTTTTTTTTTTTTTACACCTGACGGATCATCTGACCGCTTGTGTTTCTTTCCCCGTCAGTCTCTGCTGCAGTGATATCGCAGGGCGCCCTGATAGTGACTACATTGTGATTATAACTGATAGAATAGTCAAAACTATGAAAACCAGACCCAAGTTGTTATGAGCTGGAATTGTCCTTGAATTGTACTTCTTTGACAGTTTATAATGTAAGCCTATTATGCCAGCCTTGCATAATTAGCCACTTGATTCTTCTCATGTTGTCACATTTGCTCTCAGTTGCTTTGAAGATTGTCGGGACGGTTGACTGTGCGTGCCACACTGGAATGCCTTTGTGCGAGCACTTCACTTTATGTGTCCACGGTTATGGAGAAAAGCTCAGTGGTTTGACTCACTGCACTCAGAGTGCCTGTGATATTGCTCAAGGGTAAAGCCAGACAGAAGAGTTATGACTTCAACCCATCTCCAGCCATCAGGGAGGTCATAAGGAGGCTACAGTCGCACAGAATCAACCACACACATTTACCCAACACTCAGAAACACACACTGAGCTACCTAATCTATCACAAACACACACATGCAGGAATGCGTACACTTGGATACTGGACTAGGGCCAGTATCGGAGTCGGGACACTGTCATAAACACAATTACAGCCTTTTAGTCTTGGGCCTGAACTGGGTCTCTCTTCTGTGTGTGTGTGTGTGTGTGTGTGTGTGTGTGTGTGTGAGAGACACAAGACAGAAAGTGTATGTGAACGCTTGTGTCACAACATATTATGAGGCAGATGTGGGAGAGCACCTTTCACATCAAGATATGATTTCCCATACAGGACCGTGGAGGAACAAGAGGCCATTAAATTCAATGTGACACTCCCCAGGTTAGCCACTGATGCCTTTTACGTGGGAGTGTCACTTTGAGAGTTTTTAACGACCATCAGGGAGAGTGGAGAGGGGATGCTCACACACATATACACACACACACACACCTCCGGCAGAAGGTGCCGGTAGGATTTGAGGAGCAGCTTTTATATGGAAGACACATTATGATAAGACCTGGCAGAGGAGACATCTGATAGACTTTTATGAAGTGCCAAAAGTGAAGGGACACTGCTTTTAACTTTGCAACTTGAAGTATATTTTTGCACATTGTGACCATTGATGTAATATCCTCCTGAAGAAACCTGTGTAACCTTCAGTTAAATATGTAAAGTGATATTTTGGATATTTGCGTGTTATCTGGGCCGTCGCCAGTCCCTTGGCTGGTGTACTGTACTGCTTCAAGATGTGTCATCCACATTTTCAAGACATATCCAAGCCCCTTGTGCCCTCTTGTGGCAGATCTTGGTGGTGATTTCGTTCGCAGCCAGCCACTCAGCCCTCTTGTTCCTTATTTTAATTGACCTGGATTTGTTCCTTTGCTTTGCTGTAATGAAAAAGCGAGAGGTGCCTCGAGACTGAAAATCCTGTCAGCCTCGCCCTGCAGCAATTCCCACACCCCAAAACTGGGTCCCCTTTACAAGATCTACTGTTTGAAGCTGAGCAGAAATAAAAAATTTAAAAGACCTGGGTGCTTCAATGCCTTGCGATGAATAATTAAGAAATATGCATTTCCAGATAATGGAGAAGGGAATTTTAATACATTTGGATGTAAATTCATAGAAGAAACACTTTGGCATATATTTGTGTGAGGCTGCTACATGACTTTGTCTTGTATTCTTATTTCTCTGTGTAAAGAGATGGTAAAATATTCATCCAGCGTTTCACACTGAGTTTCCCTTTATGTTAAACATAGAGAATGAGCAGGATCACTTTTTAAAAAACAGAAACCTGTACAAATGGGACATGTGCTCATTTGGGTCCTGCACTAAAAGAATATGAACAGAGATACTAACACCAGTCTGATACATACATATTAATGCTGTCTGTGTCGGCTCCTCAATGTGCTGCTGAGAGGCTCATATTATCAATACAAGGCAATCAATATTCTACATCACGAGCGAGGTCATTCAATCAAAACATTAAAAACATGTTGGATTAAACATTAAAAAGGGATTAAATTTGTTTCAGAAAGAGATAAAAATCAAACTTTGTAATTAATAGATTATACAATGATTTAATGGATACAGTGCCCTTCCATGAATATATAAAATACTATTTAAATATACAAAATACTGCATATGTGTGTGATTAAACACAATCATTCCTGCAGTAGAAAGATAATGGAGCTTCCCTTTTTTAATAGCTGAAATTCTGGTGTCTGATTAAAATAAAGTCAGTTTCTCTCCGGTTACCTTGTAAAAAAATTATAGATCTAAAATGCATAAATCATAACAATTTAGTCAGTCATACCTGTCACCACCTTCATCTGACAGAGTTACACCAGACCACATAAAAAGCATATTTGAGGATGAATTCTCCCTTGCTGCTCCTTTGGCTTTTTTTTTTTCTTCCTGTTGTCATTACAGAGACTAGCTTACAACTCCCTGTACAGTAATGAATCATAAACCATGGGCCTGTTTGATTTTACACTTGATGACTCATCAGAGGTTTAACTCTTCACATTAAAGCCTGGTGACAATTTTATGGCCTCCATACTGGAGGAAGAGTGAATATGCTTTGCCGTGCTACAACAGAAACCTCTCAGTCTTCATAACTCATCTCCAGCGATGGCAGAGCTGGATTGAATCATCTTTGCTCGGGGCTGGTAGCAGAGAGCCTGGCAAGGCTAGGGCTGAGGTATGTGTGTGTGCACGTATGTGCGTGGCATTTGTTGTGTGTTTGTGTGTGCGTGTTTGAATGAGTGTTCGTCCTAATTAAGCATCAGCAGCTTCTTGGACCAGGGGGAGGCAAGACTTCACAGCCATTAAATCAGGACAATGCTTTTTGTGTCACTGGTGCTGGCGTAAGTTGCTCTGCTTCCCCTCCTTCTCCTTGCATCTCTTCTCTCTCCTTACCCTCCCACCTCCTCACCCTCCGTCAGTCTCACAGCTGCCATGCAGCCTAGGGCTCCAAAAATAAATGATGGCTTCCCAAGTGCACGGTCAAGGCCAGGCAAGTTGGCAGGGCTGCTGGCTGGTGTTCCTCCGAGAGCTGTGGCAGTGACTTCTCACATGCCCTCTACTGGTGGATTGTGTTAACTACAACTGCACTTCAGCAGGTTTGTACAAGCACAGAGGGAAGAAAAAATATCAGGACTGTAGAATAAAATGCAGTCCAATGCAAAGAACTACAACTTCACTGTTGAATGGAAGCTTCTAGTTTATGATTTTACTCACTTAACAGAGCAAAAGGCTCTTTTGGTAACCTTATTCAGTTTGGGTAATTTTGTTTGTAATTTACTTCCCTCACATATTTGTATATGACTTTTTTTTAAAGTAAGTAATTTTATGTGTAATTTCTCATTTTTCCTCATGAAGAACTTGCTATATACGCTAAACAAACCTATTAAAAGCTTCACTATGAGGGCTGTTGAGCTGGCTTCCATTTTATGGGTGTTCATGTTATTGTGTCAACTCAGCTTTGCAACTTTGCAAACGGATATTTAACCTTTCTTTAACGTGTCTTTTGCAGATAGATCATCAGTTTACAATATAAGGACTTTGAACACTTGTTTACATTTTGTATGTCAGGTCCCTGCAGATAAAAAAACGTACCAGACCAGACCAGACCAAACCAGACCAGACCAGACCAGACCGGTCCAGACCATTCCTCCAAAGTCTCACTGGGTGACAGGGAAGTAGAAGTGAGGGCACTGAAAAGTCAAAGTAGGTCACAGTAGAGTTTTCCTAATAGAGGCACGACCTCGGGCTCGGACACTCTCAGAGGGAAGTAGGAACCAGTGTGTGTGTAAGAGGTAGAGTAAGAGAGAGAATATTTAAATAAGTTGTCTAGAAGGACACATCTGTAACATGTGTAGACTAGAGCTGAAATGATTATTCAATTAATTCATCTGACACTAGAATTGGAATTAAAGCAGAAATAGACAACTTCTCAGCTTGTGCCCCCCAAGTGGGGGTGCAAATAATGACGCCTAGTGGATACTGCCCAAAGCAGGAAACAACCCTCTCCAGTCCTGGATCACTCTCCCAGGGACTGTGCAATATAATTATATATATTGTGTCATGATAGAGAAACATCAGTTGTTTCACATTATGCACACAGTTCTACATTACGCCTTGTTTTCTTGTGTTGTAAATCACAGAAGGGACGGGGAGGACAGGCACAGATCGTCCTAAGAGTGATAACTGTTAGCTTGCCAACCCATGACAACGAGTCCAAAAGTCTGCTGATTGCAGCTCCGTAAATCCACCAGCAAACTGCCCGATTCCCTGGTTGTTCATCCCCAGGAGCAACACACTGCAACACTGCAGTGTTGCTGCGACACACTGGCCAGATTATGGAGGAAGGAGTGTTTCCAGAGCTTTGCTAAGCTTGTTAGTCACAAGAGGCAAAAGTGCTACGCTCTTCCTGTTTTGGATGCACACTTCTTTTGAGCCATAAATCAAGCCTTCATTTTTCCGGGTCCAAGTGCAAGTGAGGTTTATAGGGAACCAACCTAACAGCTGAAGGTGTCATTTTCTATAGACATTACACTGTGCAGTTAATTCATAATGGAAAAGTAAAGCAAAAATAGTTGTCTATCTCCACTCTTTCTCCAGTCTGCAATTGTTATAATAAATGATAAATAATTTGGTTCAAGCAGAAGAAAATAACAATAATGTGTTGATCAACAGTTTTTCTGTTTTTTCTGTTTTAACATCTTTGTGTTTGGCACTTCTAGTGCAAAAAAAAACAAAACATTTGAAGATGTCACACTGTTTCACTCTGATTTTCTGACATTTAATAGACCGAACAATTAACCGATAAATTGAGAAAATCAACAATGAAAATCTAAGTTGCAGCCCTACGTCACACAATCGCTGCTGCATTTCCACACTTAACAAGCACCGTTATTTTGGATTCAGTTAAACCAGTGAAAATACTGGGGACATAAAACGGGGGTTGACAAAAGTCTCAAAATAGCTCAGATTTACATCCATTCTCCTCGCAGGGGTGTGGTCTGATGTTGTATTGTGTTGTACAGGTGTTTACATTACTCTGTCCTTACTCACTGCAAGCTTCGTTCATGTTTGCAGGCACAGACAGTACAATACTCTGGCTTACACAAGATGACATGCAGATGAATGCAAACATGAAAATAAAATATACAACAGAAAAACGTGTCAGAATAAGGATGCGTTCACAAAACCAGGTTATGCACGTGAAACCGGCACACACACACACACACACACACACAAACGCAGCCTCATCTGCCCTCCATCAAAACTCTGCTGTAGAGGGGATGAAGTGGCTTAGAGGCAAGTCCTTTGGTCTGGTATTAATTTTACATATTCTAAGGAGGCCATATATATCTTTTATCCATTTAATTAGTTCTGCTGTCTCTAAGTTGGTCAGATCTATTTTACTCTTGACGATAAAGGCTGGTCCAGTCATTCATGGAATTCATCAAATATATGCATTGCATCTCTGAAGACTATTCAGACTTTAATACATTTTCAATGTCTGAGTTATTGTTGTCAAAGGCAGGCACACTGAATTGCAGTTCAGAGAATTGAGAGCAATTTAACTCACATTTCTGTATAGCCCGTTATTGACTTTGGCATGAAACATTATGAATAATGGCTTAGTCTACTTAAATACAAATAAATGTTCACAGACAGACCAGCGCTAAGGGCCTAAGGCGTTTTAGCTTGAATACTTCCTGCAAAACAATTCAGGACATGTGTTGCTTGTGAAATGCAATCAAAACATTTCAATAGATGATTTATTCATCTAAACAAAATTTATACAAGTTTTATAGATGTTTTTTCCTTTTACTGTTTTTGTGTGATGCTTCTGAGAGTGGGAGAGTGGTGCACCCGTGGGTGGAGTGGGTGTCCACTAGGGGTCAGGCTGACACAAAACATTCAGTACCTGCTGTGTGTTGTGAAATAACTGCTCACATGGTGAGATGTTTGAACAATGCTAAGGAAAGGTTATTACAGACAAACATTCACAAACTGTTAAAAATATGCTGAACATAAATGTATTCAAGCTAAATCCCTGTATGATTAGTGGCCAAAGCAAATAATTTAATGGCCCACTGCTACATATATTTTTATACATTTTTCATTCAAAAAAAACAACTTTGCTTGATTCGTAACTTTAAAGTTAGAATTTACACTAAAACTTGGTCCTGGTCAAACATTTTTGGTATTTATTTAAAATCTATGGTATATTTCTAAATGACAAAGTAAATGTCACCTCAAATCTAAAATATGAATACACTGAGTCAACAATGAGCTGTTACATTAGCATTCCTGCTTCATATTTCAATTAACCTTCACCTCCCGACTCAAACTGTCTTGTTAACTTTTCCTCCAATTACCAGTTTTCTAGTTGTGCTAATTAATGTCTGAGTCAAATGTGATGTTTGCAGCTTCTTTGAATCTTGATAACAGACCGTATTTAAAACGCTCTCTTATTCCAGATAACAGAAAAAAAATCTGTAAGCTTTTAATCTGTGACTGGAAAAAAAAAAGAAAAAAGTAAACGTACGAGAGGAAGTTGACAGTATAGTAGCGCAGGTCATGATTTCTCAGTGCTGCTGTTGTGAGGTTTAAATACTCAATGCAGTCCTGGAGATTATTTTTACTTCATCGTGTGTTTGGTGTGTGCAGCATAAGTAATGGACATTTAGTATAGGTATTCAAAATGTATATTTATTTCTTATATCCATCCTTGTTCATATTATCTTTTAATTACGCCAGAAATCCTTCACAAAAACAGAATCATTTTAGTTAAAAAAAAAAAGTATACTAATCAAACATAACCAAAAGACAGAATAAGAACACAAAATTAGATGTTGATTAGATCCAGAGGCAAATAAGTTTAGTCTACTCGGTGACCGACAGCGGCATGTTTTTATGTGGATTAGAAACTTTCAAAAAACTACATGAATTTCTGCCGTGTTTCACTTTTTTCTTTACACATGTTAGCAAACAAGAATATGTCTCAGTTTGAAGTGTTTGCTACATGTGTGTTGAATTATGTGTTGTGTATTGCAGAGCACTAATACACACAACATAGTGGGAGCAGCTCCAACATGGTGGAGTCTTTAACAAGCTGTCAGGGGCCATAACATTGTTCTCCTGCAACAGTTAACACAGCACTCCGGGCAGCTCCAGGTAGTGACACCCTCAGTGCACTGCAGAGCACCTTTGCGGCCCACAAACACACACACACACACACACACAGTACACACACACATATACACATGTCTGCACAGACTCCCGCTTGCATTCTCACTTCTGGCCCCGTACACACCAAAGCAGCTAATAGACGGCAGTGTTCTTGCTTAATGGAAGTGCACAGAGAGTTCTGCTGTTGAGGTAGATAGGGCCCTCTGGGCAAAAACACATTAACCTATTTGGAGGGCGTGAATTCTAGATGGTGTTATTAGCAGAGAGTCTGAGCACCTTGAGCTGAGCTGCTCTAATACTCAGTGTGAGTTTGTGTTTGTATGTCAGAGAGAGAAAGGAGGTGAGAGGGGGAGAGAAAATTCCTGTTTTAGTCAACTGTCTCAGACCAGAGTGAAGGTCTTTGCACAATCCATCTCCGCAGTGTGAATCAGCGGGTTGGAGGAAAAGCTGAATTTCCTTCACTGAGGGTTTTATTGGCCCCTTGGCAGCCGCACAACAAGTCAATGCAGTGGTGGAGTTGTGCACTTAAAATCTGGTGAATAACAAATCTGGTTACAAGAACCAGTCATATGAGTTTGACAGAGAAATGAACCAAATAAAAAGGTTCGCAGTGAGCTTGACAACAGGTTATGTTGTCATGTACAATGAAAAAAAGCAATGAAATGACTTCACTGTCACTGCCACAGCTACATACTCAATTTTGCACTAAATGCTTTGGAAAAAACGGGGCAATTACGCTTATGCCATCCACCAATTCTATCCAATTAGCCAATTAAGGCTAATTACAGTTTTAGCTTTGGCACAAGGGTTTTCATAATTAACCATTTATCAAATCTCCGCCCTCTTTCTCTCCAGAAGACACCCAGGCAGCAGAGCAGAAGAGGCTGCCTCCTGCTCCGCCAGACTCCCAGGTCCACCTTCCCCCAGGGGAGCGAAGCCGTAACCGGACTCCAGCATCATATTCCCTTGATTACCTTGCGACAGTTGTGAATACATTTTTATTTGACCTCTTTTAACAGGATATGTTGATTAAATATTACTAAATAATTATTTAATACGCACAAGCGGCCTGGCTATAGGATGAAGAGTATAAATCTGACCACATTTTGCCACCTACGCAGTGAGAATTCATTGAGGTGACCACAGGGTCAGCAGGGCTTCTAACCTGTCCTGTTCCTCTCTGTCACACACAACACTCTAACCCCTATTGTACTACTGCATTATCTACTTTTAGTTGGATTCTCCAGTTTCACAGTGTAAGTGAATTTCGCCGAGTTGTGCATTATTGAAGGGCAGAAATTATTTATCTAATATTCATTATTTATATTTATACAAGGAGCTTGTCCGCAGGGAGCAGGTCTCATTTTCAGCCTCATATTTTGTAAACAGGCAGTCACAGAAGCGACAGTTCCTCTGATTTAAAGAGACAGGCCTGCTTATGGAGAATGATGGCTTCCTTGAATTCAAATGGAAAGGTGATCAATTTTTAATATTTCTTCTTGCAGCATTTGCATTGACTCATTCTCAGATTCTGCCGCTGCTCTGCCTTTCAAATGGACAATGCGGGCAGACAGGTGAGTTTGAAGTGGAAAAAGGAAAGAGAAAAAGCCACCTGAAAACCACCAACAGCCTTTGCTTTAGAAAATAAATGGAGAGATTACTAGAAAGAGAGCATCCTTTGCTCCATGCTGACCTTTTTGTGATTTGAATTAATTATTGGTAAGCGGTTAAATTAACTAAACCGGATGACAAACAGAGTTGATGGTTAAGAGTCATGGTTTCTCTTCTTGTGTTGTAAAAAAAAAAGAAGTTTGTGGAAAGCCACAGGCCACTTTAAGAAGCTCACAAAGTGTCCACAAATATCCAAAAACCAACAGTCTCAGCCACAAACTCAAAATCTGGTAAAGTAAAGTTCTCTACTGAGAACTCGCTGGAGGCCTGTGCATTAAAAAAGCAGTGTTCAGCTGGCCGGGATTGTAACATTCAGTATACATCCTTCCATGTTAACACCGCAGAGCAGACAGACAGAAGGCATGGCAGGGCGAGACAACCAAGTGCGTGTTTGTTAGCCCGAGCGTGTGTGCCCGCACCTCCACACCATCCGTGTCTGAGTAGCTTTAAGTATGAACAAAATCGCTTTTCAAAGGGAATAATGTAGAACAACATCATGTCAACTTTAGAATATATTTATATATTTCTTTTGGCCGGCATTAATTTTAAAGCAGCATTTTAAAGTTGAGGAAAAGGGAATGCTGTGCTCAAACTGAGATGAAACATGAGACATGGAGAGCAGTTATGCAAATGAATGAAATAAATGTCAAAATGGCAGTGAAGAATTGATGAGGACAGAGAGCGCTTGTCTTGGTTGCGAGGGAAGTGGATGACTGTGAGGACAAGTGACGTTCATTTTCAAAGGAAAGTTTCACGCCGCTATCATGGCAGCCATTGTGACTTGTAGATAAATTTTAATGCCCCACTCTGACGATTCTGTGTCACTCTCCCTCTTCCTTTTTCTTTCTTTTTTTTTGTGACTACCCATTGCTATCTCCTCTCCCTATCTTGCTGCGATGACATCCGAACAGACACATGTGCATGTGGTGCGCCAGGACCCAGAAAGCCTGTGCACATAGAAAAGAAAGATGGGGGAAAAAGTCTACATAAAAGATTCATCATAAATGTCTCTAATCCACTACTGCATTGTCAAGGAGATGTTATAAAGCACACATTGTAAATGGATTCTTCCCTCACAGACTAAAGTCATTTCTGCAGAGGGATGGGGGAGTGGAGCCGGGGCGACAGGGGGCATCCTTGTGTGGCACCAGACAAGTACATAGTGTGAGCAGATGAGCAGCACTCTCTGGGACTGCATTACTACCTGTCCCCAGTGCTGCACTGCCTGTGAGCTCGACTCTAATGTACAAGCCGGCCACATTCCCCATGTCAAGGCCTTGACGTGCACGTCAAAAATTACCCAACCTAAAGTGACAGCCCCCTTTCTTCCCATCTCTCCCCTTTCCGCAGCCCGACCTGCTCTCCAACCTGCTAGAAGAGTGCTTTGAAAGCCAAGACTTCCAATGCCACTCTACAGCGGCAGGCACTTTATTTATTCTTCACCGCAGGCAACGGGAGGTAAAACAATATGGATGGCACTGTGGAAGCTCATAATATTAGCTTTGGCTGTGGGCACTTGGCCATAAATATCGCACAGCCTTGTGGAGAATATGATTGGAGCCACTTGAAGTATCGAGATTTTGAGCAAAGGTCTGAAAAAAAAAATGGGGGAGAGGGGTGTCACTACCTTTCTTTCATCTCTTATCAAATCACCCTTCAGCTCCTCCATCCTCCCAGCGCAAAGTGACATAAGTCTCTCATGCTTTTAGTGGCACTTTGAAAAATAAGACCTCAGTGAAGCAAAAATAATCACTCTTTTCAACACTCCACTTCATCTGGCGATGCTCTTCGCTCCTCCATTTCCGAGCCCCTTCAATCACATATGATGATATTAAGTATTACTTATTTATTTTCTGTTGGAGAGGTGCGGGAGGTTGAAAAAAGGTGGAAGCGACAGGAAGGCGAACAGAGAGAGACCCGTCCCACCACAAACACACACACACACACAACATTTGACACATTTTGTACGGCTTTGATCTCCTTCACTATTTGACTTTTACATTAGTAAAAATGTGACATTTTATGATCTGGCGGTTTTTTAAAAAAAACCTCATCGTTGCAATTTGTGCGTGTGTGTGTGTGCATGTGTGTGTGTGCATGTGTGTACATGTGTGTGCATGTGTGTCAGGAAGAGAGAAAGAAAAAAGGAGAGACATGTTTTGGTGCCTCATGTCTTTTATTACATGTTTCTCTTGAGGACAGATTACTGTTTGATTCATAATATGGTTAAAAAGAGCCTGCTGAGAGGTGTATTGAGATGTGTTTTGACACACAAACAGGCACCAAAATACTCCTCCAACCAACACACACACACACACACACACACACACAGAGTATATCCTGCTGAACTTCCCCTTCCCTAAAGACATTTTCATTAAGAGAAGAAAACAGACTGGATCAAGAATGGGGATATGGACACCTCAGCCTGATCTGAAGCGAAAACTAATTTAGCCATTTCTCTGATCAATAATATTTTGCTGCTTTGATCTTGCTTCTGTTCTGCTTTACTCGTCCCCAGACTGACATTATTCTTTCTTTGCTATTTCTCTATTAAACACAAAGAAATAGAGGCAAACAAGCTGTTTGTTTTTTAACATAACGGAATGAAAACTTAAGTTATTCACACTATAGAAGGGCAAACTGTACCAAAGTACCAAATATAAATATAACAGTGTTTCTACAATAAAACATTCCTTTACAGATGACACTGATAAAAATGACATTATCACATACATATTTCACGGGACAGGGTTTAGAGCCCCTCGAACATTTCAGAAAAGATCTAATTGCATGCATGACATCGAGAGTTCACATCAGGTCAGCTAAACATGCAAAAATGTAAAATTAGGTTTCCTGTGTGCAGTAGTCACAAATGACAGAAAACCTCCTCAAATGTGGACGATGATGTCTCCAATAATAAATGAATTAAATAAATGAATTTTAGCAATTCTTTCCAGGAAAAAAATCACTAGAAATCAACAACTGCTTACTTACTTACTCAACACAACTAACTGAATCAAAGCAACCCTGTCAGAACTAATTAGTGTCAAGCTTCAAGTAGTGTCAAGTAAATTATGAGAAAATGATAGCACACTCGGAAAAAAGGGACAAAAATGCACCTAATGCTTGATGTGTGTTTTTGATGTTGAAGGGAAAATTGCACGTTCGCTATTTATATCTAGAACGGTTATTTCAATACAATCTGCATAATTATGACCATCTTTCCCACAAGTTTATTTTGTGAGAACTTTCAGAAAGTACATGTACCATATACATAAGTAGTGGTAGTTTGAGTTGTGTCTAAAATAGAAGCAGACCAAAGAATGAGTATCAACCTTCTTTTTTCCTGTTCTCTTGTATCCACATCAGCGCACAGACTACACATCTGAGCCGGGTCACTTAGGACCTCAGCCTCATCACTTTAACTAAGTTACACAATCCTCTGCTCCGCCGTCTTTTCATCCCCACTTTCCCTCCTCTCGTCTCACCCTCCTGCACTCGCATCTGTGTGCATCTGCGTCCCCAACTGCTGCGCAATTAAAGAGAGATGAGCAGTGCTGTTAGTTTATAAAAAAAGGAGTGAAAAAACATAATGTAGTTTGTGTGTCACCATCAATTTACTGCATGCTGAAACTTTAAAAGAGCCAATGAATAATTCGAGAGGAGTGCAAAGGGGGAAGAAGGGTGGCAGCGGTGATGGTGGGACGGGTGGTAAAAGAAATAGATGGAACGCAGAAAAGAAGACAACAGGAGAAGGGGGAGAAGGTAGAGAAAATGACATTGTTATTCATCCGACTCTTTGTCACAAGTTGAGAGTGAAAGATGCAAAACTTCAAGCACACAGTCTCCCGTGGGTGAGATACTGCAGTTCAAACAAAGTAAACAACTGTTTTACTCTGATGCACACTTTAGTCTTGCTGGAGGCTAAGTTGCCTTCCTGCTGCAGCTGGTATTGTGGCACACTTTGCCGGCAGGGGAGAGCGCAAAAATTGCTGCAAAGATCTCACAGTATTCTCACCAAGTGAGGCACACAGGAGACTCTGCCTTGTTGTTATTTACATAAAACAAGCAGGTTGGCTTTCATGTAAAGGGGGCTGCTCCAGTAGAAAAGGATCATGCATGCAGTGTGACAAAGTGAAGATATTTTGTGTTCATATAGAGGGAACCTCTACTGTCGGATAGCAGAAATAGGAGAATGTGCATTTGATGAGAACGGAGGTGTTTGGCAAAAGTTTTGCCAATTCCCCCAACTTTAAGGCTATTACGTAAGTGCTGAATCTCATTTATTTTTCATAATATTATGGTGGATTTCCTCTAAAATACACTTTCAGTTTAAAAAATATTACTCATTGCCATAAACTTGTTGGCGAAGTTGACAAAGTTTGACTGAAATCAGGAACTATCTAATCAAAGATTAAGTAAGCAAGAAATCTGTCCAGACATTCAATGCCTGCTCTTACTGCTAGATACATTTCAGTATAATGCACTTCAGACACATCTCAGGTGGTAACAAAAAGGTACTGATGTTAGATAGTGGCCACTGAAAGATAAATATTTAAAGTTTGATTAGCTTTTATGAAAAATACAAACAATATCTCAATAGGGCCACAGTATTTGTCTCATACTGCTTTAGAAAAATAAAGTCAAAAACACACAAATATGAAAAATAATGGGTAAAATGAGTGAAGAAAAAAGCTAAAATGCCTTGAGGACAGCTGTTTAGTGAAATGATGAGGCTTTAATCATTCACCTGGTCCAGGAGAGAATCCCCCACAAGAACACGAATCAAAGCTCCTGTTACAACAAGAGGATTACACAGAAAACATGTGAGGGTTTGGGCAGCATGCAGGTTGTTTATCTGAATCACATCATCAAGTCTAAAGTCTGGAGGCGTAACCACCATTTATCCCTCTCTCAAATGTGAGATTTGAGCTTTGCTTAAAAATAAAAGAAAAAAAAAAGAAAATGTGCCCTCAGCCCTTCTACTGTAGCAATTTAACTTCTAAGAAAAATACACATAGGTTAGGTGTGTGATCGGTGTACAGCAGCAAGATAAACGAGGATTAAAACCAATTTATTTTAGAGGTGTACAGTAGCTGCTCGTTATAGTGGATGAGGGATTAAACAGGTGGACGTGATGGTGGAACAGAGAGAGGAGGAAGAAACAGGAGAACCAAGGACAAGAAAGAAATGGAGAAACAGGTAAACAGAGAGAGAGAGATTATGACTCTGTAGCATGTGAGCAGCTGAAAAACTAAAGAAGCCTGAAAAACAACTAATCAGCATGATGTCAGGTTTAGGCTTGATGTCACAAAGCTGCATACATGACAGCAGACACATTTATAAAAAAATATCTCATATAACAAGGTTACCAAGTATCAGTATGACCAAATGGACTATATTGCACAATTGAAATAGCAAAAACTGACACACAGAAACTACAAGAAGGTGATGAAAACTTGCGAAAAAACAGTGAAACCTGCTGTTCTATTAGACTGTGAGTGTAGCAAGATATTACAACACATTGCTGTCTGGTCAAAACCATGAATCTCCACATTTGGTGATTTTGAATGTTAATGATAAACCAAAGGATTAAGCCCTCTTTTATATTGTTCTTTCATGCAAGACATTGACGGTGCTTTGACAATATTACGAGAAGCTACATTTCAGCATTTCATGTCTTGTATCAATGCAACAAAATAATCCTAACTTTCATTGCTTTCAGCAGAATGGAGCTGGCTCAGGTGTCATCATGTGACCTAAGTGTGGAGCTTCCTTAATCTGATAACAACATGCAGTTGAAAGGTTAAAAAGATACTAAGTGAACCAATAAAAGAGCTGTAATTCATTCAACCTTTATTTAAATCTTGAGGAATCATTGAGGTCGTGCCCTCATTTTCAATGATGTAGAGAGTACAATCCAATCAATCAATGTTTATTTATATGGCGCCAATTCATAACAAACGTTATCTCAAGCCACTTTCCATTAAAGAGCAGGTCAAAACTCTTTAAGAGAGACCCAATGATTCAAGAATTGAAAATTAAGGACGCAAGAATCCTCATTTGTGAAATTGCCCAGTTTAAAAAGTTACTCTATACTTAATACTTCATAATTTTATACTTAATACTAATAAAAGCAGACAAGCACTGATTGTATATGCGTGTGTTTTATGTGCAAATGTATATATATACATATATACACACACAAACGCACACAGAGGACATGCATCAGCTGAATTTCTTCAGACATTTAATAACAACATGTGCACAACACCCAATTAAAATAAAACTCCCCACAAACAGACAAATGTTACCACACACAACAAACCGGTGCATTGCTTTCTGTTCAAATACATACTAAATAAGATATGGGGGAAAATGAACCCATTTCCCCTCTTGTTACTTTTAAATGCAAATTGGGTCCTTCATTAAAATGTGTGGCTAAACTTCATTAGCAGCAGATATTGATTTTCAGGCTGCGATGATCTGGTAGGCCCTATAGGCAAGTGAAGGTACAAAGGTTTGTCTAAATGCTAACTGGTAGTATGTGGCTCGGGGCTAGTTGGAGTTCTGGCTCTGAGAGCTATAGAACATCTGGAGAGGTAACATTTACATAAGCTTCTCTTTGTACATGGGAACCTTCATTAACATCACGCTGCTTTGAACTCAGGATGAGATGGTAATACAGACGAAACAGAAGTTAAAGGAGAGAGGCGCTGTGTTGGATTGTTGCAGCTATGTGCTGTTTTCTCTGATGGTGTTTCCTGTTTTTGCACAATATTTCAGGAAAAGTGCTGGAGCTCCTGGGTACTCCCACAAGTACGACAACACAAGACGAAAACGCCCCAAATTTCTAGAAATTTGATCTCAATATTGAGATCTGAAACATTAAATTGATGAGGTCTGCCTAAAATCAACCTGCGATGTTTCACTTGGGCAATGGGGAGGCCAACAAGTGGTGGCTCATTCACTCACTTTGTTCAATGATGATTAAAGAGTTTTAGAAAGGTTTGAAAGAACTAAAACTACTGTTACAGGTGACAACTGAATGTCAGACTCCACTGTGCACTGTAAAAGTTATAAATATCATAATCAGGATAATAAATGTCTGAAAAATTAATAAATCAACGAATCAGTTTCATCTCAAGTCAGAACTTAAAATCATGAGCTCACATTATGTGACTTAAAATAAATGTTGAATGAATATCCTACTGAGCATTCACTAAGCTCATCAAAGTTTCTTATGAAACATTCTTAGCCTTATAATCCCTACCATGCATTCATTTATGAAAACTTAGTGGTGGAAACCATAATGAAAATCAGCCACAACAATAAAGTCAGAGATTATAAATTCATATTTTAGTTGATGTTTTACCTTCATTTGGAGTCAGGTTTCTGGACATGTGATGAATGTAATATCGCTGTTGAAAATAAAATGCAGCAACATGGCCTAATAAATTCACATGATCACAAATTCACCTTTCCTGCTCTCTCACAGCTGCTCTTACTGGTCTTCTTGCTATCCTTCCTGCTATCCTTCCTCTGTCGCTTACCCTCTCTTTCATTTTTCCATCACCCCTCTCGTCTCTGGTACCTCTGGTCTCCACCATAGACTCTGTGTTAATTCAATCTCATTATTTTTCCAAACATGGTCATACTGTGCGGCTCCCCCTCAATCACTTGCCGGCCTAACCCCCTGATCTCTGGCAAATGGGGGCCCAGTCGTGTGCCAGTCTTCTCACCGTACGGAGCACACAAAAGGCCATGACCCAAATTGCGGGGGATTTAGGCCCTAATCTGTCTTTACTCTGCAGAAAAATGGATGGCTTGGATAGAGACCAGAGGAAAAGAAGGAGGAGAGGAAGGGGGAAGGGCTTTATAGGATGGTAGGTATAGAAGCATTAGGAGCATACCCCCAGTTGGGAAAACATCTGCTCTTTATCATCTGGGCGCTTATCTGGTCCAAAGCCATGTTATGTGTGTATGTGTGTGTATGCGTCTGTGTGTGTGTGTGTGTGTGTTTGGTGGTTGTGGTCGGTGGGCAGGAACTAACATGGCCTGCTTTACATTTTTAAAAAGCAACACACAAGGCGTCTCCGACAATCACATGGAGTGTAAATTATTAAATTTATCCCCAGTGTCGGTGGTCTAAGACAGCACAACATGATATACAGAGACATGATGTGGCTCTACCTGTCAGCCCAGCTAACACACTTGTAAACAACTGTAATTCTCTGCAAAGCAAGCACAAGTACAGTGTATCTGTGTGTAATTTATTTATCATTTATTTATCCACCTCCCAACAGGCAGTTGGAGGTGAGAGATACTGTATGTTTACCCCTTTGTGAACGCTCAGGCCGAATGTGCACATCGACACACACACACACACACACACACACACACACACACACACACACACACACATATATGTGCTCCCTCAAACACAACTTCCAGAGTAATGACTGCTCTCCAAGTCTTTCTTTAACTGCAGCCTCTTTCTGATGAAGGGGAAAATGTGAATAGAGGTAATAGTAGCCTAAAGGTGAGAGAGAACTGCTTTAAACTAGTTTCTGACAGGATAATTCTGGTTTATCAAAACTTATTTTTGTGAGCACATGTGTTCCCCACATCTGGGAACAGACTTGAATCTTTTAAATAGCCAATGAATGCTTTACTCTAACTGCTGTGCATATGACAAATAGTGAACTTGACCTTGAGCACCGACATCACCACCAAGAATCACCCGCAATAAGATGATCAGACAGCTTGCAAACAGCCCACATTACTTAGTTAATTGAAAGCGAGTGCACACAAAATGTCAGTGTTAATCCCTCTTTGCATAAGACAACTATGTGCAACACAACAACAATTAGTACAGTAGGTCAAACCAGGAAGTTGGTCTGTAAACTGTGATGGATGATTTTTCAGTTTTTCTATTCCAAATATATTTGGCTAAAAGCCCAGTCACGAAATCAATTTGTGGCAAAGTCCTATATTATATGTAAATTCACACAAATATTTGGTGTCAAATTTTGATGTGCCAATTGGCACCATTGACCAATAGCAAGCTGTCATGACGGCGCTGACCTTTGAGGAAACGGAGAGCCGAAGAGTCCAAAATAGAGGAAGCTGTCATTAATTGGCTCCATCAGCATCCACTTTTATTCAGCCTCCTCCTCTTCCTGTAATGAGGAAGCGATCGTACAAGCTCATCTTTTGAATAAACTGTGAGCGCGTATTATCATGTTATTGAGCGAGCCAATGAGATTGCTTACTAGCGTGCAGAACTTTTTCCACATTTCAATAACTATTTCTAGAATAAATCCAGATCTTTGCAATTTATTGAGATTACAATGTTATTGTTACCAATATGAGTGATGGCCAACACAATGACAATAAAATTGAAGTTGTAGAAAAACAGAATTATGTTTAAATAATAGGGGATGATTTCTCATCAACAACTACTGTGGTATTCTCCAGTCCACTTGACCTCCATCTGCTCCAGTCCAGGCTGAGGAGACTGTAGATGCAGGTAAAGATACTGTTCATATAACTGTGTTTCTTTTGTTTCTTTTTCTGTATGAGTAAGACTACAAGTTGGATGCTATACTTTCCTACTTGAGCAGGAGAATCATGCTTAACCAGCCTCAGGAGTGGGATTATGAAGAACAACCATCTGATTTCTTCCTCCTCCTCCGACCCCCTGCCTTTCCCCAAAACCTCCCATCTCATCACCGCCCCTCATTCATCCCAGCCTCCTCTCGCTCGTATGATTAAGGGTCAAGCATGCCACCTCGTCTCCAGGCCATCATTAAAAGGGCGACAGAAAAGAGAAAGAGAGAGAGGGAGAAAGACACCCTGGCACACGGGGCTAATGAAAGCCATGAATCACAGTGTGGTCTTTAAAGAACATATTAGTGGCATCATTAACTCTGCACAAAGGCCAGGGCTGGGGTGAACAGACAGGTCGTTCTACCAGCAAGCCTGCTGCCCCACCCCCTGCCACCCGCCCCTACCGCTCTGCCTTTCATATCCCCTAGAGCCGCCTCTCATTAGGGAGGCACCCATACTGCCACATACAATACGACTCTGAGTCCTTGACTGTTTCCGCACATAGATTTGAGAGAGACCTAAGGTGCAACATGAAATAAGTTGTAGAGTTATGCGGTAAAAACTGGCAATGTGTGTCTGACTATTAGAAAAACCCCAAACAAAGGAGCTATTGACATATGAATTAGTGGCAAACTGTGCTTTCAGAGTAACCTGGAACAAACTCCAAAAGCAAAAGCATCTACTTCTGTACGAGCAAACAGCAGACATATTTTTGACGAACACGCTCCTCTTAACCTGCCACTTCCTGTTTGAACAAAAACAACTCTCCCTCCAGACACCCTGCAGCGGAGGCCTGTAGGTACTCCTCACGGGCAGTGACCTTTTCACACAGCCTCGGGACAAAGTGGGTCTCCTAGCTCACCCTGGAGCAACACTCACCACCACCACCACTTTCCCTCCACATGCCCCCTCCCCCCCTCCTTGCCCCTTCAGATACCCAGGACCTGATGGTGTTGCTGGTAGAGGCTGGAGCTCCTCAGTATCCTCCATCAGAGGTGTGTCTGGAGCCCCCGTGCTCAGGGAGTCAACCCAGGCCTCATTAGGAGCTCCATGATGAAATGAGCTGAAAGGCCCCTGCCTCAACCAGCACCAGCCAGCAATCACAGCAGCTTGAACTGGCAAGGCTCATCTCATGGCCCCATAGGCGTTAAATCATGGATAACCCTCTCGTTTCTCTCGCTATCTAACTATCCGCACCCCCTAACTTGCTCTCTGTCTTACTCAGACTATGTATGGCTCGCCTCTTCTCTCTGTTACTTCTACAATGCTGCTTCCCCCCCTCACCTCCTCCCCTCTATCTGCCTGGATAGGTCCTCACTCTATTACTGCTACTCACCGACCACACTGTACTTTACTGCCTCACTCGCTAGAGGCATCAAAGTTTAACACCTACAACTTACAGCTGTCAGTCACCTCTCATCTCTCACTTCTTTATATTTCCATGTTTCTCGCCTGGATTGTTTCTACAGGCTTTTCATCATACATCATAATCTGAATTCTTCTTCTTTTTTCAATTCTACGTTCCACTTCTTTACTTCTTTGACCTCACTATTTGACTCACTCTGACTGTTTTATTGCAGCTGTGCTCTTTAACTGGTAAAAGTTCTGCTTATTATTATCAATCTTATGTATTATCTATAAAAATGTAATTTAAGTCAGTCTGTCTGTCTGTCTGTCTGTCTAATTTATGATCATAATTCCCTCATCTGTACTGCACTGGTGACATGCGGGTGTAAGTGCCTGCAGGTATGAAGCTCTGCATGCACTGCTGAAAGAATCAAAGCAGCGGCTCTCTGGGAACAAGAGTGTTTGAGTACCTATCACAGCAAAGGGGAATGATTTCAGAGGTCTAAAGAGGACAGTGAAGACACCAGTGACAGATAGATTAGCGCCTCATTCTCTGTCCACAGGGCCATTAGTGAAAATCTGTGAAGCTCAGTGAAAAAACATTTCACTGAGCTTTGTTTCACAATTGTGACCAGCGAGGAATCACTTGCAATCCAAAACAGAGTATCTCCAGGGGAGTGAAATGCCAGGAGCAGGTGATAGCGAGCATTACACAGCCTTTCTTGAATATATGTTTGAATAATTGAAAGCCACTTAGTCCCATTTGAATGGTTGAGTGTTGTGGATCAACTACACCTACGGTGGAGCGAGGTCAGTGTGGCTAGCAGGGACAGGTATTTATGCTATGGCTTCTTATATATTCATGAAATGTGAGCATATCAATTTTTCTGAATTCCTCACGTATGTCACAACACACAGAGCCATGGATAATTAAGGATTGTCGCAATGCTTTATTTCTGCAGGCAAAACATCTCTCCCCCACCCTCAGCCCCACACCTTGTATTAAAAGCATAATTCTATGATAAAGCTAGTTTAGGGAAACCTAATGTTATATTAAAGTGGAGTTAATCAATGCAAGGGGAGCCTTCTTATCATACATTATTATGCGCTACAGAATGCTTTAATGTGCAAAAAAGACCTTTTTTGTTGGCCAAGAGTAGACATTATATTACTACAGGTTAATAAAACTTTGGGTTTCTTAATTTTTCATAGTGGTTAGTGCATATGTAAATATTTAATGAGGCCCTTATGCTCCAGATATTCCAACAAAAAGGTTAATAAGCTCTAAGATGGAGGATAGGGTATATAATCGCTGGCCTGTCCTACAGAGAGACGAGAAATGGCGAAGCAGTAATAAAAGACCCAAAAGACGGAAGTGAGAGAGAAGAGGAATGACGCTTAAACTGCATTCTCAAGTAAGGTATGCTTATCGATCATCAAATATGTAGGGCTGCAACTAATGATTATTTTCACTATCAAAAAAAATAAAGAATAACCAGTTACACTTTCTCAGAGCCCAATCCAACACTTTAAAACACATGAGTGGTTTAAAATTTTTTTTTAAAAATCACCTGGAAACAGCAAGTTATCAACATTTGTCCATTATAAACAACTAAATTGTCTATTAAATTGTTGGTAATTCATTTTCTGTCAATCGATTATAACACATAAACATATACAGTACATCTGCTATCTTCTTTTTAAATATCCCATTAACAGTCAAATCTGTTGTTAACCAAACATACAACTGAATTACTTCAGCAATCACTACTAAATAGCAGAATAGTCAATGGGTGCTCTTCATGTAAGTCTGGCATTGAATTTCATCTTTACTTTACTAACATACAGTCACCTTAATAAATAAAATCTACATATTGACATCAGCCTAGAGCTGGGAAACCCAAATGTCACTTTCATTTAACTCATCTTCCACCATTCTGGTACGCTGTCCCATCTCAAGCATATAGCTCTTTCCTTAATTAACACACACACTGTGGTGTGTTGCAATATCAAATTAATATTTCAGTGCGTGCTTCGTTTTATGGCCACCACCATTTGAATAGGCCTTAATAGAGTGACAAGACATTCCCACCGACCACTGTCCCATGAAAAATGCACAAGCCACTTAAAACCAATGGCCAGTCACAAGAAGACACTTGGCCCCTCAAGACAAGCCATGACTTCTTTCCTGATGAGGGGAAAGCAGGCATATTTTCAGCGCCTGCTGTGGAAACTAATGCTCTCCCCTGCACACACATCTGTTATGAAGATTGGATGAAATGGTTTGATAGTGAAACATTAGCTTCTTTTAAATCTCACGCCTGCTGAGCATTCTTCAAATGTAACGCAGAGTTAATAATTAAAGTGCCCTATTCGCCAAAATATTAATCGTCAGAGCCATCTGATAGTCTTTTTGCCAAAAAAAAAAAAAAACCTTTGACTCTAGGTTGCTTTAACATATTTGAACTGAACATTTGGCTACAGATGAGCTCATTATGACAATATGAAATAGGCAAGGATGAAAATGTCTGTGCTCGGAGTGTTTTTACGCATGAGAAGCTTAAAACAATCGATGGATCTGAAAGAATGCAGGGTTAAAAGGTCAAAAGACTTAATCTGGGGCAGCTGAAGGTCAATTTATTCACTTTCTGATATACGCTGAGAGCTTCTGAATGCTGTTGGCCTCACTGAGTTAAATCTGTCTCAAAGTGCTTGTTCATGATATTTCAAGTTCCCAAGACGATCTTGCAATCAGCAGTTAAAATCATGTTTCTGACTTGTGAATCTTTACCTTTTTTTGACCCTTTCTTTCTGTGTATTTTTGTAATACTACAATCAGTGTGGGCATCTGAGGAGAGCATCACTTTTTACTGTCTCTCTTTGTCTACTCTTTCTCTTTGACTAGCCAGCATTACCCCAGTGTGATCATGAGACATCAGTAAACACAACAATGTTTACAGAGACGTAACATTACCAAGGCATGCAGCGAATCCACCACTTCTAACTGTGCAAGCTGCTGAAATATTAAAGCAAATAAGAGTCAGTTTTGGGGAGGTGTGGAGAAAGAGAGACAGAGACAGGGCGAAAGAGAGAGAGTGCTATTGACTGTAATGGACTGATCAGGAAACAAAGCATCTATTATTATACACGGAACAAAAAACATGGAAATTGTTAACTTGTTAACAAGCTATCCACATGCTAATGCTTACTACAGGAGCCATCAATCTTCTATAAAATTAGTTTAGAACCAAGTGAAAAACAGACTAGATATAAACCAGTCTGTTTCTGGTCTATCCTTCTAACTATTGATAACTTCTGCACGAAATGAGAAAATATAAAAACACATGTAACAGTATTACTTGCCACAGTATTACAAGACAGAAGGACTGAAGAAAGATCATGACTGGGTAAAAAATGAGTCACTGGTGACCAGGAAGAACTACTTGCTCTGTCAGCTCAGCTACTCAACCTGCTCTTCGGCAATGAATTTCACTGTAGGTTGAAATCGTTTGTTGTTTTTTTTGCCATTTTTGAGCTGACACTAACCCCGAAAGAGCGGAGTAGAGAGAATTTAGGGGTTGGGAGTCAGAAGCTTGCGTGCAGTGCTTCATGGTAAATGTAGGCATTGCCCGCATGGCCCTGCAAGGAGGATAACTCAGCTTTCTTGGTCAGTATAACTCGCACTGAGGTGTTCATTGCTTCAATATATATATGAATGGTTCTTGAAGGAGTTCCCAGAGGACTTGTTGGCTGCTTTTCCTTCACTCTGCGATCCAACTCATCCCAAACCATCTCAACTGGGTTTAGGTCGGGTGATTGTGGAGGCCACATCATCTGACGCAGCACTCCATCAGTCTCCTTCTTGGTCAAATAGCCCTTACATAGCCTGGAGGTGATGGTCCTACTGAGAGCAAACCAGATAGGATGGCATGTTGCTGCCTTGAAGTGTGCCTTGATTTTTGAATAAATTACCAACAGTGTCATCAGCAAAGCACCCAAACACCATCACACCTCCTCCTCATGCTTCACGGTGGGAATCACATGTAGAAACCATCCATTCACTTTTTCTGTGTCTCACAAAGACATAGTGGGTAAAACCAAAAATCTCTTGACCCAAGCAATTCTCTTGTTCTTGTTATTTTTCAGTAATGGTTTCTTTGCAGCATTTCAACCACAAAGGCCTGATTCACGGTCTCCTTTGAACAGTTGATGTTGAGATGTGTCTGCTACTTGAACTCTTTGAAGCATTTATGTGGCTGTAATCTGAGGTGCTGTTAATTTGTGGTTTCTGGGGCTGGTAACTCTAATGAATTTATCCTCTGCAGCAGAGGTGAGAGCCAGTTTCATCACAGCGTTTGATGGTTTTCATGACTGCACTTGAGGATACATTCAATGTTCTTGAAATTTTCCGGACTGACTGACCTTTATGTCTTTGAATAATGATTGACTGTCATTTTTCTTTACTTAAGCTGAGTGGTTCTTGCCATAATATTATTATTAGAACAGTAGTCGCATAGGGCTATAGGGCTATAGGGCTATTCACTATATAGAACTGTGTACCAACCCTGCCTCAACTGATGGTCTCAAACACATTAAGAAAGCAAGAAATTCCACAAATTAAGTCTTGACAAGGCACACGTGTTAATGACAAACCATTCCAGGTGACGACCTCATGAAGCTGACAAGAGAGAATGGCAAAGCTGTCATCAAAGCAAAATGTGGCTAAAATATAAAACTGATTTGTTTAACACTTTTTGTTTAATACATAATTTCATTTGTGCTCCCTCATAGTTTTAATGTCTTCAATATTAATCTACAATGTAGAAAATAAGAAAAATAAAGAAAACCATTGGATGAGGTGTGTCCAAACTTGACTGGTAGTATATGTATATGAATTCATGCACAGTGAAACTACATAAATAGTGGATGCTGGCAATCAATTAATCCATATGAATAATAAGGGACACATAGATATGTCTCGACACTACAGAAATCAAACTACTTTTAATTTATTCATGCCCAGGACTGCTTTAACATGCAAGATGCTGCAAATTAAATGAAAAATAGAAGCCTATTAAGGGCATATGAAAGTAAGATTTGCCATATTAGTATGTCAAGATTGTGCTTTTTTTCCGGACCAAAACATGCTGAATTTTATAGTCCTATTTCACAATTCCCATAGAATTGTACAGCCCCAGAAAAAAGAGAAAGAGATGAAAAGAATCTGGAATGACAGGATGAGACAGGAGAAGAACAGGACCCCACACGATGGGGGGTTTGAGAGGCCGTCTGCAGCGCTGCCTGATTGACACACAATCGCAGCGCTACTGCCAGGGCCCCTCCCAGAGTTTGGAGAAACAGAGCACAATACGCACCCACTGCGAGCAGACAAATACACCTGTTCAGATGCCCAAAATGACAGGTAGAAATACACAAAAAGACATAAACACTCACAGGAATACAGTGAGGAAGAAAAATAAGGTATTCTATGGCTGTCATGTGAGAGCTGGTTCTGAATCAAAGACAGGTGAGATATTCATCTATGTATCTGTCTTTCTGCAGCAGGGAAGAGGAGCTAAAGCTAACAGATAGCTTTAATGCATAAAAGGATAAATAACCGTCAGGAGGAGAAGATTAAAGCAGATGCTGGTTTATAATTAGCTGGCTTGCCCACAGCTAGGAATCACTAGTACATCTTTGCCACTGGTGATAGAGTGTGTGTGTCACAGGGTTGACCGGGGGAAGGATTGAGCAACCTGACAGCCATAACTCACACATAAACTGTATAGTGAGGCAATGAATAGGCTGTACATATTCTCAAAGTCTCTATGTCAATGTTCCTCACAACCAAACACAGATCCTACTACAAGAATTGTTTAGTCCTGTGTGCCATAGACATCAATTGTTGTCCAAAAACTATTAAAAATGCATCAATGAGCCCCATCACTCCACTGGATGACATGTTCCTTCTTTACAACTAACATGAGCACTGTATTATGAGGCAATAGCACATACACTGTACCGGTGTATATTAATCCACAACGGAAAATAGTCCCCAACAAATGCATTATTGGCTCCTGTTTGGTAATGACTACAATTCCCAGCTGCTTTAGGGAATTTATTACTAAAAACATCTATGTATTACTTGCTTCTAAAGATTTATTTCTTCAGTGGGAATGAATGGGCTGGGAGCTGAATGGCAAGTTTAGCTTTGCTGGTTTCAGTAGATTTGTTCAGTTTCATCAGACATATCCTGTAAACGATCAAATGTTTGATGTTCAAAAACCACAGCTACCACGAGGTTTTACCAAAGCAAAGGCAGTTTCACAACATGTCATTGTACCAATTTCTCCCTCATTTATGATTTTGACCCACACTTCATTTTACAGTAACGTCATCTTCCCAACTTTTTAACCTTCTGTAAAGATCTCTGCTGTCTTAAAACATCCAGGCCATATTGCTATTGTTGCAGCCATGTCTAGCCTCATGTGTCCATTAAGCCAGATACTTGACATGGTAACCTGTGACGGTCTGGGGCTTATGGGATATGACCTTTGTACAATACATATACGGTACATATACCTCACTATCCCACTTTGCTCAGGAATATGAAAGAAACTGGATAAAATAAATTTTTGCACATACTGCATGCTACATAAAGGCACATACTTTTTAAGTACATTAATATGCACTAACCTAAAGTTTTGTACTTTATATTGTCTCAAGCTTGATTTATAGTTTTTTGTACTAAGTGGTTACTCTCTTTTGCTCTTTCTGATTCAAATTTCCTCCCAAAAGATCAACTAAATATTATGACTGCTAAAAAGAGTAATGTTAAACATACTCAATATTGCATTGTTTTTGAAAGTGTGCTATCCCAGTAAAGTTGAATTTATACAAACACATTCATACAAACAAGAACACACACAAGTCAACAGGTTGCATCCTTTGCAATCAGGAGACAAAAGGAGGCCACAACAGGCCTCAACACGGCGATGGGAAATCATTGCCACATCCCAACTCCCACCCCTTGTTTTACTTCTGTCGAGGGAGAAACCTAATGTAATCATCTTTCAATCTAGACCTGATAATGAGCATAGCGTCTCTCTTTTCATTCATATCAGGTCAGCTCTGCACTCACACACACTGGCACCCATTAAGCTTCCCAAAGGTCCATGACGACTCCTTTGTCTCTAATGGAAGAGTCGACAAACAATCTGTGAACGCGGGAGTTCAGAAAACACTAATGGAAATGCAAGAAAGCGGCGAGAGTGAGAAGAGAGAGAGAGAGAAAGAGAGAGGGAGACAGAAAGACAACAACTGACATCTCAGGGAATTTCACAGGGATGGCTAATCCAATGTGATCAGCGGAAGATTTTAATATTTAAATAGCTAGCAACGCACCAGAAGTTTCTAATTAAATTATAACTCATGCTTGAAAAGCAAAAGTGCATGTGTTGTGGGAGCTTAAATTATTCAGCCCGCCCTATATCTCGTCTTTCTGTTAACCCGGAGACAAATGGCACTTGCTAGGGCTTTTAGACAGGGGGCTGGCACTGTCAGAAACATGAACAACATCAGCTTGTAAAGGGCCTCACCCATCGGGGCCCAAATCCAAACTGACTGGCCTCACTACTGAACAACGTTTCTAACCTAGGAATTAATTTGGTTAATTAATTCATTATTAATTACCTTAAAGGCCACACAACATTGGCACATTGTAAAAAGATGACAGGAAAAAAAGCTTCTTCCTAATGAACTGGAGATGTTAATGAGGCACCAGACAACTATGTTCTGGCTCCTTTCACTATATCATCCTACCTGCTTGCTCTTATTACAAGTTTCCAGCAAAAAAAGTATCAGAAAAGAGTTTATTAATTAATACACTCTTGAAGGATATATGAGACGCTCACAATATCCATGAGAAGCGTAAAATATTTAGGGTGGTAACATTCATATTAATGGCAAAATTACACATACATCTCAGAAATTAAATTAGAATTCGACCCAACATTGATGGCAGAGTCATGTCAAGCATATAAATGTACTTATGGCTCGAGGTTAGAATATCTCTTTTCATTCATTATTTTTTTTTTTTTCCATCCACCAGGTATCTTCGCTTTTGGCTACTTTGCCCTTGCGGCGTAATTCCAGAAAAGAATTACATTTTTGATGGGAACTAATTAGGCAGGCCTTTACCTGAAATTCTTCCAGACTGTTGCGTGTTCCTGAGTTGGGATGATGGTGGTATAACTTATTGAGGGGCACCAACTGTTCTTACTTCTGCTCAGGAACAGAGAGAGACTTGGGAGCGCAGAGGTCTGTTTCACAGAGCTTGTACTTTGCAGTACAGAGCAGAGGAGACTCTTAAAAACAAACTCCAAAGAGACAGAAAGTCAATCCCTTCACAAAGGCCTTTCACTCTTCTGACAAATACTCAGCCCTTGTGTTTTAGTTTCCTGCTCTGCCCTGTGAGGGAAAGTCAGCGCTCACATACCTCGCACATGTGACGGCCAGAGAATTACAGATACAGATACAGGAGCACATTTCTGAGAGAATAACAGTCTCCACTGTGATTACTGCATTTGATAGCGAGTACACTTCAGACATTTTGCTGAGTACTCTCTATTTTTTGCTTTACCTGTTCCTTTTTTTCTTTATTACCATGTCAGTGCACGCACACACACACACACACACACACACACACACACACACACACAACTGGCAGAGGGTGGTAAAGTGGTAAAGAGAGTGTGAGAGAGGCAGGCAGTATCATGATCTGAGATGATGAAATAAAACAGGCTGGCTGCTCCCATCTCCTCTCTTGCTGGCAGTTGTAGAAAAGCCGCAGAGGATTTCAGGTAGGAGGCAGACACAGACATGAGAGATGTGTCAGCTCAGATACACTTCAACACAAAAGGAGACCAAACACCACAAAGTACCAACACAAATTTGTGTCTTGTCCTCAACAACACGAAGGGAAACGGAGGGTTCATTCCAGACTTGGCTGTAGGAAGGATGGGGGTGGGGGCGGCGAGCTAAACTTGGGGATGTTTATTCTACAACTTGGCGAACACTTTGAGAACATGGAACAAAGACGTGTGGTTCTGTTCTTTTGTGCTCGCAGTTCACACAGCCTTTGGCCTGAGTCCTCTCAAGTCTCCAGTCATGACTGATGTGAGCCAGTCAAGACATATAATTCAGATAGCAACTACAAGAGAGCTGGAGAGTCCACCCCAGGGGTCTCTCTCTGTCTCTGACACATACATACACACACATACTGTATATATGTATTCATGACTTTTTGAGCAGCCCTTTATGATTGCTGCTAAGTTTGTAATTGTTCTGATCATAAAGAAATACCTTTCAAGAAGCTTCTGTTTCAGACCCGGAGCCTGATTAAAGAATGCATGATACTTCAGTGACAAGACTGTATTATTAATTCATTGCAAACAGTGGAATTTGGGTGTGTTACTTTGAAAAATGTTCAAAACTGGCGGCCTGTAATAAAAGCACTGAGAGAAATTCCAACTCATTAACATTTAATCACAAAATTCTCTTTCATATGAAATACCCAATATAGGCTGTCAAAATCAATCAGGTGTCCAGAAAAAGGGAGATGACATGCCAAAAGGATGGGGAATATGTCAATTGTGGCACTCACTGTTTCTTCTGGCTGTCATATTGCCAGTGCTGCCTTTAAGCCAACACTGTTAGGAAATGTGGCTCCGTAGTGCTGCGTTAAAACACTTGGGAAGATGTGGAAGAAGAAGAAAAAAGGCTTCTGTAACAGAACCTTTGCCTGACAGGAGCCAGCACTAGAGATTGTGTCATCTTTTGGGGTGGGAGAGGTGTTCAAAGCCAAGGCTTCTGGGTAATAGGGTTCTTTGGGACGTTAGGGGATCTGGAGGAACTCTTCACTCATAATTTTATAATTGGCCTGCTGTCCCGGGGATCCATGCCAGTACTCTTGCCTACACCTTCAACTTAACTCTTTGAAAACCTGAGGTTGGCCCTCGTGTAAAGACTGGCAGTAGGATCAGTGAAAAGGATGATTCAGATTTCCCATGATGCTTTTGGAGCAGGGCAGAGACGGGGCTACTGAGCAGGAGAAAGGCACAAAGCTAAGCTCAAAGAACAGTTTAAAGTTCAGGACACTGTTTAATTATCACAGTTATGTTAAAAACTGTAAATATCAAAGAAAGACCATATGCTAAAGGATGGAATGACTACATAATAAAGAGCAATAACAGAACAGATTAATTGAATTTTAAGATTTTTACTATGTCAGTTAGTTAATTTTTATATGTCATGCCAAATTTTAGAAATATAGTAAAACATTTTAAAGGAACACATATACGAAGACAAATAAAATGACCTCACTCATAATAGAACACTTAAATATACATGATGTCAGGTAGAAAAAGAAAGAAATAAAATGATGAAAATTGTTGTTTTGTGTGTCAATCATCTGAATATTTATGATTTAGAAGCCAACAACATTGACAACATTACAACCGTAGACCGCATGGACGTAGCTTCCGGGTATGAAAAGTGAAGCCAATGCATAAGTGCCTCAAATCTGCATTTTCTCTAACGGCCAGCAGTGGGTGGCTCCACTGGCTCCAAAAAGACGTCTGATTGTACGGAGGAAAACACGTTCCTAATGAGTTTATATATTATATTTTAAGACTTCTTCAATGGAGCATGATGTTCGTTTTGTTAATTATGGTTCCATTTAGAGTAAAAATAGATGATAAACCCACCTTGTTACTAGAGTACCTAAACCTAACCAATCGACACGGAGATCTATGTAGAGCGAACATCACCTATATGCTGATGCTACATCCACTTCTTTTATAGTCTATGACTGCAACAAAAGTGCAACATTGCTCTATTATTACTCTTTTGGAAGATAGTTCTTACGTGAAGTCCACAGCATGATTGAATATGGTGCTGAAAACAGTCATTTTCTTTGTGTTGTCTTTTATCATCATTAAAATCTTAACAAGCAACTTTCTGACATGAGAACACGTGTCAAAGGCTTGCGTTTAGAATCACACAATTGGAAGAAATAATTTTTACGTGAGTTTCAACAGTCCTCATCAGATCTTCACAGAGATGGTTCACCATGTGAGAGACAGATTGTTTGACAAAGGTGAAATTGACCATTGAGGGTAATATTGTAAAATCGCAGCTGATATGCTACATTAATTTTGTGCTGTTTTTAGCATGTAATTTAGCACAAAAATGATACAGCCTCAATCTTTTAACTTTAGTCTCTTCTTATGCAAAAATAGAGCTGTAGCAGAGCTTGTGTAGCTGGGTTTTCTTCTCAGTCAGAAACTGGAATACAAGTTAATTAAACCAGGCCCACTAGCTTCAACATTAGAAGTACAGTGTGTAAGCTCAGCAGCATTTGTGCTTTTGTCATTACTTTTTCACTTCTCCGAAGCATCTTGGAAATGTGGTGGCATGTTGGCCCAGATAAGATTCAAAGAGACAGTGTAACACGTCTTTATGTGTGTCCATACAAATAAATGGCAAACAATACAATATTTAGCTGTAAATTACACTTGGTAAAGAAGTGATACAGTAAATGAGATTCTCACTGGCTGACTTAACAAAATAGGCCATGTAATTTCTACTATATGTCTTGATAGGGTTGATGATCAGTAAAACTTACTCAAGGTAGTAGTATTCACAGTTTAAAAGCTCCTTTTATAACTAGAGGCTCTCCACATTAATTTCCAAACCCTCATTTTTGGAAAACAAAGCTTTGAGCAAGCGACCAGGAAGACATTTTATAAAACTGGCAAGGAGATATCATGATCCCCCTTTAATGTTGCTTTTCAGCTCCCATTAGCAGGAGAGTCGCTTTCTTCTATGACAATGTGATTTTAGTTTTTGAGTCAGCTACAGGCCAACATTTTCCTAAGAGACAAGGGAGGGCCGTGCCAAAGTCCTTTTGATGTCGCAGATTTAGCTGGTCACAGATAGATTTTGACAGAGGTCACACACAATTTGATGATTTGCATCAGAATCAAGTTTGGTGAAAAAGAAGCTTGGAAGCATCAGCATAGATCTTTGTGATACTATCTCTCCCCACTGTGTTGCCCCCTCTTCTGACTTTATTTTTTGATTTCATTGCCTTCATGTCACTCTGACAGACACGTAACTTCCTCTGGAGGGCTCGGTACGTAATGTGCCTGTGACGCTATTAAAATGGAAAAGAGAAATTCAAACTGGATTGTCTACAGTAACATTTTCTTCTTGCCTTGCACGGTGCTGATGTTTGTCTTCCAGTCCATCTGCAGCTACGTTTTAGTTGCAATTCTGTATCAATCCAGAATGATAACTTCCCATGTTGAGTACTGCAAACTACTTCGTCTTCAGGATAGGTCTAAATGGAATAGTGAAATGACAAAGTTGGGGAAGTTGTTGAATCCTGCGCTATTTTAGTAATGAAATGAAACTGTGGCCTCAGAGCCTGTGTTAGCCTCTAACCGGGGATCTGCAGCCAGAACCAGATGGACTCGGTCATATGAAACAAAAGCAAAAACAACGAGCTAAAAACAGCTAAATGGTAAAAAATGGTTACATCTATATAGCTTTTATCCAAAGTGCTTTACAATTTGCTTCTCATTCACACACACTTACACATCAATAGCAATGAGCCACCATGCACCGTGCCGCCTGACCATCAGGTGTAATTTGTTGCTCAGTGTCTTACCCAAGGACATTTCAACATGTGGAGAAACCACCAACCCTGTGATTAGTGGATGACCTGCTCTACCTCTTGAGCCACAGCTGCCCTCCCGCCACTTAAAAGAGTTTAAGGCTAAAAGCTGCAAGAAGCTGCCGACTGGAGCGTTGATTCTTGATGGGATCAACAGCAAACCTTTATATGGAGCCATTAAATTCAGTGTTAATATTGACAATATTGCTTAAGAGTGCTATAAATTCCTCCTAACTGCTGTCCACTTTTAAGCCCTTTTCCATCCTGTACCAATCCCAATAGATTGTAATGATGAAATTAATGATAAAAATCCTGAATAGACTGGTCCAGCAAATTTAGCAGTGGTGCACATAGTGTAAAGGATGGACATTAACTAAAATACATGGATTAAATGGATCGCATTTATATTGCTCTTTTCTACCTTAATGGACAAAACGCTTTACAAAGTTGCCTTGTGGTGTGTCATGTACAGGTGGTGGCAGAGCTGCCAATCTGCCAACCCTGGGATTTATGGACAACCCATTCTAACCCAGCTGCCCCTTTATGCCTCATGTTCACAATCATCCATCCTGCTGAAGTTCCCTTGAGCAAAACAACGAACTACATACATAGCTGAGCACATTGCTGTGGAGCTGACTGCACACTTTGAACTCCTTTTGGGAGAACAAACAATTTCCCCACAGGGGTTAATAAAGCTTCACATTACTATTATTATTCAACTAGAGCCTGGACAAATTGAACATGGTTGAAACACAGACTGAACTCCTGTAGTCCAACCTCAAAACTAACCTACTTGACCTTAGTAAGAACTACAGCAGCAGGATCATGCAGCAAAGGGAGGCTATAGGTTAGTAGACCCCGGAGCTATGTGAGGGTGCTATTACAACTGTATGGGCTGTTGATCTCTAATGGCTGTGTGCTGGGCAGTAATGGTGCTTGGAGAGAGTGGAAAAGAGAAAATAAGAAGAAGTAATCTCAGAAAATGCTGACCTCTGAGCCACAAAAAGTAGGTGAGAAGTGTTAACGGCTCTTTGGCACAACTCCAAGGTTTTCTTTATAACCTTTGGCCTTTTCTCTCTGTAGAGAGCAGACCTCCTCTTATCCACCTCGTGTAGTTACTACAGCCTTTTCGCTGCCCCTATTTCAGGATCAAATGAGACCAGAGACACATCTTTTTCAGACACGCTCTCTGTTTGCCTGTGACCAGAGGCTTAATTTTTGGTATGTTAATTTTGTGTATGCCTGTGTATGTGTCTCTGTGTGACACACACCCTGGAGAAAGTATTGAAATTTTAGTAGAAAGACTAGAAAGATTAGGTTCATTTAAACATTTCTCAAGCTAGCTGAACATAGTTGGGTGGTTTGTTACAGTCTTTTCAAATAATGTAATAAATCAGTCTGATATTGGGAAATTGAAATTATGACCAAAATGATCAAATCTCTTTTTTTTTTAATCCACAAATTTAAGATGCAAATTGTGCAAATTTGGGGCAGGGGCAGTACCTCTATTTCTGTAATGCAGTGAAGTATAAAGTCTCACAGAACAGAAATACTTCAGTAAAGGTGCAGCATATATACTTATGATACATAAACATACTTTCTTACTATCTACCCTTGTCTCAAAATTACAGCAAAGTAAGTTTGTTGAAGCAAATGTAGATGTGGATATCAACAAAAAAATTAGGCAAAATGTTCAAATTTGTAAAAAGACAAGATAAAAATGCTACTAAGAAAGCATTTGTAAAATGTATAACATGGCTTTTCTATTAGGAAAGAAACAAAATATCAGTAGGCTGGCTGGCTGAAGAGGACAAATGACAGATGTCAGGTCAAAACTTGATGTTACCTTGTCACCAATATGTCGTGACCCACTCCCTTCCCCTCCACGCCTCCATCACACCCCTCCAGCCATTAACGCAGTTAGGGCCCGGCCAGGGGAATAAACCTGCATTAGTACAGACAAGTCCGCTGGTGTGATATTGATGGTTGTCACTGCCATTGGTTGTTTGGACCATGACAGGACAGTTACACAGGGACATTTTCAAAGCAGCGGAATCACTTGATGCTCTACTACTACTACTACTATACTATATTAAGCCTTGCATCAGGTTTGATTGATCATATTAGATTACATATGTTATGATTAAATACAATCTTTTGTTTAACAGAGGTAAAGCAGAGACAAAATGAAGATATCCACATGTACAATACCAAATCAATCAAGACCACACACACCCATACATGTGCTCTCACAGATCTCCTGATTAAGACTGACTCAGTGCTTGCACACCTCATCAACCCTCAGCGACAACTCCCTGGAGAAAACAGGCCTCATTATGCCAGAAAAAAAAAACAATGACACCCAGCACTGGCCGTGACTCTTTTGCTAATGGACAAGCTGTACGAGGAAGAGGGGGGCAGATCTGCATCTATGGGTAAATTCTCGTAACAGGAGTGCGCGAGCATGAAACCTGATGTGATAGCGTGCCTCGTGGGCAAGTATTATTCCAACTGTATATCATTAGCAGGGTGCGTTTTCTAATTAGCAATAGGGCAGAATAATGAATACAGCTCCATTAATCAAAAGGTAATATATGTAAAAGTACTGTTTTATGGCCTTAGGGAAGAGTGTGAAAGGTAGGAGAGAAAACACAAAAATGAGATGGAATGTGAAAACAGCTATCATTGCCTTGCTGAAAAGAACATTGCTTTTCATATTCATTTACACACATCCTTTTATGCAATTTATGGTGCTTGCTCTTTGGAGCCCAAATAGAGTGGATTTAAAGTAGGCAGAGCCAAATGAGAAGGAAAATTTGAGTCAGCACAAGCCCCTTCTCCTCTCTTCAAATTATAGCACCAATTGTTGTATAACATTATAATTCAGGAGGTACAGTGTATCATATTCATCGCTGGGTGTCTTTGTCTGTTTAGTAGTCGCCAAACTGTGAGAGGAAAGGAAGAGAGATTTTGACCGAGCTGACAGCTTCGGTCAAGAATTATATGAAGAATGGTGATTATATCACTCTTGGCCATCTGATCGTATTATCCACATTATACTCAACTGTTTACTGCTTCCTACTTAAACAGTTACAAGAGATTAAAGTTTCAATTTGAAACTCTTTAGCTCACTTAAAAGATAATGCTGGAGCTAATCTATATATATATATTTTTTTTATCACTGTCAGCAAAGTCTAGTCCAAAAAAAAAAAAGTATTAGTTTCACTTCTCTCCCCTGTAAATTCAAACTCTTTAGATAGGCAACACAACAAAGTTAACTATTCCATTAAAAGTTAAAGTCTTCCAATGAAGTTAATTAGTATTACAAATAAATCGGATTCAACCATGAGAAGTAAGGTTCACAGTAACATGCAGCAGCATGGTTTACATGGGACTGAGTCCAAATAAGCAGAAGTGAACAACAATGGAGGTCTGAGGCACAGAAGAATAAGATACATCAGGCTTTGGATAGATGAACAGTGCCTGTTGTAGTGGAGCAGCTCATTGCTGGTTCTTTTCATTAGATTTGTTGATAATAAGGAAATTAAAGAACAACAGAATTAACAATTAAGTTGAGGATTTACCTGTTTTACTTTTTTCCCCACTTCAAATAAAAAGTGCAAATCTGAATAAATCCACCAAAAACAAAGATTTAGAGGTCAGAATTACATTGTACCGATAAATACAAGAGAGAATATATAAGAGAAATAAATGCTAATGACAGAAAAATCAAACCAATCTTATTCATCTTATCACACTAATATTATTTACCTATTGGTCTTGCAGAAGAAAATCTGCACAGATGTAGGTGAGGTTTTGTTTTTAGGGATGCAGGAGGGAGAGAAAGAGAGCGACGGAGAGGGAGAGAGACAGAGAGAGAGAGAGACAGAGAGAAAACTGAGGGACAGGGATAAAAGGGGGAAGAAAGATGGAGAGAGAAAATAGACAGAGATAAAAGATGATTTTGGTGCCTCTTCAAGAAATGTTTGAGAAAGCATTTAGGTGATCTGATATTTCTGCTGCCATGACACTCCCGGCTACTTTACGCTGAATCTCCAGCTCAAGCCTTTTTTCATACATTTGCACCTCGCAATCCAAAGTGAGCAAAGCCATCTCCTTGTGACAGCAGCTCGGGCTTTTAAATGCATCCTAAGATATAAATAAACTTTGCTGAGCAGAAGCTGCAAATGCATTTATCCACCCCTACAAAAAAATATAAAGACGAATCCTGAAGTCTTTGAGAGGAGAGGAGAAAATAGAAATGTCATTAAATTCTTCTGAAATATAGATCACTTTTCACAGGAAAAAAGACTTGGCACGCTGCAAGTGAAGTTTATTCATCACAACTTGGTTCTGAAATCATTTGATAAGTTCTCTGCATAATTCTAGATTTTGATACTGTACCCATTACTACTAGGATACAAGTAAATATAAGAATTTAATACAAATACAAAAGATAATCTGCTTGCAATTTGGACGCATTACCGTTACAACTGAAAATAGAACAATAATAAACACTGAGATAATAGAAATATGTAACCATGTTACATATGTATATTTGCTTTGCTGCAATTTTACGGGCAAAGAGGCCTTAAAAGTAAAAGTAATGATTTTTATAAGGCCTGTTCCTATAGTCCCATCCTTTCTGCAAAACAGCAAAAATCAACCAGAAATGAAACTATGAAAGAGAAATTATAAGAAGTGTAAAATGCTGTAAAAAATAATCAAACTTTGTCCACGTTTGAAGGCGTTAATGAAAAGAGAGGAGTTCAAATTTCAGAAAGGAAAAAAAGGAGTTTGTTCCTGACATGCATTAGATTGTCTGTGATTTGACATGTTGTCTCAACCATGATTTGTTGCCACTCCCCAGAGAGCGGAGTTAAAAGACTCGGAGTGACTTGAGGAAGACATACACTTTAATCACGTTAGCGAAGTTTCATGAAAATTTCAGCTCAAGATGCCAACATCTGCTTTCCATTATTAATCACTGTTGTCACCACAAAGCAGATCCTGGCAACATGATACACTTGACTTCTGAAGTTACTTACTTTTAACTGTAACACAGGTATTACTGCTGCACACACACACACACACAAATTGTACACGCGCACGCTTTCTTGCACGGACTCGCATACAAACAGTTGGTACAGAACAGAAGACAAAAGCATGAATACACCAACAATTTAAGTTAAAGATATATGAAAAATGCTTAAAACAATGAAAACAGGTCATATTGAACGGGTAAATTGGACTGAGAGAGACTGACGAGCTAGTGAAAAAGATAGAACAAAAGAAATAAAATTTGCATGCTTCTCTTCACCTAAACATCATGCTCCTCCCTGCACTTAAAAGCAGGCCTTCCACGTCTATTTTCCCATTCTATCTTATCAGTGGCGTTTACCTCCTAACGAGGGTAATGATATCAGCAATATCAAAGTAGCACTTTTGTCATGTTGCATTAGAGTCTCTCCCCCTCTATCTGCTTACACACCTCTGATCAGCAATTGTTTGCACATATACTGAGTGAAAGACAACTATTTATGTATAAAAGAGAGCGCAGCCTGTCGTCTACTTGGCAGTAGATCATTCTTAAGCAGCTCAGCACCTCCTAACCACCTGCATCTCTTTTCATTCTGCCGTCTTCATTTAGTTTTTTTTTTCTTTTTTCTTTTTTACTTTGCTCAGGCTGTCTTTCACTCCTCTCTTCATGTGGACTGGGTTATCCGATCAGACTGTGAAACAAGCCAGCGAAGGGATGCCTGACAGCACCAATTAGAGAGGACAGAACAGCGAGCCCTTTCTACATGCATTACGCCAAATAAGTCTTTTGTGTACAAAGAATTGCTGTAAAAAGCGTGGACAAGCTTCACTGGCTATTTTGCAAACAAATTAGGTGCGTGGTTTTGCTTGTTGACAGATTTGCTTTGCACTTTGCATGGAAGAATTTCTTCTTAAGATTTTTTGCAACGGGTAAAACAATAAAATAATGGAAAATATAAAACAATACACTCTTGCTGGACCTTTAGAGAGTTTTTCTCGTGGACAAATGTGGCTACAGCTTTCACCCATGAAGCAAATGAACAAGTATTTGGAAAAAAAAAAACACCACCATGTAACCATTAAACCCTAAAGTTTCAGGAGTTTTCACTGTGATTTTTAGAATATCAGGGTGAAGTCTTATGTTAGTTCTCTGCAGTTACACTAGTTCTCGCTATGAAGGATCATCAGGGCACAGAAGGATACCCATTTCAGCACAAGTACAATGTTACATCACCACCAGATGGCGCTTTAGCCCTTTAGATCTCACTCACTTTCTCACGCAAAAGGCACACACAAACACACACACACACAGCCTGTATGAATGAATAGATTAGGCCCCATGTAAACAGGCTGCATCTAGAATAACATTAGATTTATACGAGAGGCTCTGGCATGATGTTACTGGACCTCCCATTCATTTATTTAGTAGTTACTTATGCATATTACAATTATTAGTATTCTGTCAAATATTTAGCATTATAGTTTATTTATTGGGGTTGGTGTGGACTTCACTGCATAATTATATTTGGTGTAAAATGATGTGCACTTCTGCCTTGATGCTCTCTGTGCAGCAACATTGACTGAATTGATTGAATAATATTCTGAATCAAAATTAAAAATAATTTTTCCTTATATGAAAATACTATAACATCAGCTAATTGTTTAAAGCTGAAATTAATACAGGGTCTAAAATGGTTATGGAATTTGGAAGAAAGACTTCAAGCTACAAGTATACATGAGAGCACACACGCAAACACACACACACACGCGCACACACACACACACACACACACACACCCACACACACACAGCAACACCTCACTTGCCACTTTTCATGACAGCATATTAGACTACAGCAAACTGAGATGCAGTGCAGCAAGAGCAGCACGCCAAGGCAGTTTGGTTCAAGGAAACAATATAAGATCAATATGCACGCGCCTCTCTGCTGCTCCGCTCCGAGGTGTGCGGGGCCTGAATGCCCAGTGGTGCTGCTCCTCTAACACAGGCCTCATAACCGCACTGTAACACAGGGTCTCTTATCAGATACAATAAGAGAGGAATGAAGTGAGACAACAAGGAGAAACACAAGGGAAGGCCACTGAAAGGCAAGGCTGGTCCTTCTCAGCATACCACACACATACAGAGAACAATGTTTCATCTTAATCGAAATTATGTCAGAGCAACTCAGCTCACATGGAGACAGACAAATAAAATTTAAAACCACTGCAGACTTGAAGGAACAGACGTGCATGCAAAGAAAAAGGCGTCATTATAATGCCTTCATTAGAAAAAGGCGACTCAAAATAAGATAAAAAGTGAAAAGGGTAGAACTTGAGTGAGTAAGAGGCAGTCTGATTAGGGTTTGTGCTTCAGCATTGCAACACTGACTGGCTGACTGAAGCACTGATGGTCTGTGGGAAAGACCTGCCTCAGCCCTTCACGCTCCCCTGCTCATCGCTCAGCCACCCAGAGAGCCGTGTCCTTCATGGGACCTCCACCTCACACTGCCCTGATCGCGCCTCTCTACCTTTCTTCCTCTCCATGCTTCCACCTCTGCATCCGCGCAGGGAAAGGGACCGTCTTTGCTAATTGGTGATCAGGGGATGGGTGTCGCACCAAGGGGTGGCCTCTTGATGATGGGGGGCCAAAGGGTTGGAGTAAATGTGAGGGGAGCAGGCAGTTGCTGAAAGGTTGAAGCTGAATGTGAATGATAAGTCAGAGAGAGGAGGTGCAGATCCAACACTCGCAGCACAACACACTCATGCATGATTTCACATGGGTGCATACACCTTTAGATGGCTGCAGACTTTAAATGATACTGGATGATTCAAATATTTAGTTGATGTTTTTAGAAGCTTGATCCTCTCTTTGATTGATGCCCACTGGCTAATTGCTGCAGTCATTCAGAGTAACTGATCAAAAATATAAACACGGAACCTCCTTGGGCGTTTAGTCTGCCTTTGCCTGTATTGCAGGTAGAATAAACATTTGAATAGTGTAGGACAGCAGAGAAATGAAAACCCTCCTGTGTCCACGCTTCAAATGAACAAACAGCTGTGTTGCTGCTGGAGCTGAACAGAGGCACTGAGCCGCCTGGCCAGCCCCTTGCCCTTTCCCTGTTGCCTTGGCTGGCTGTAAACAGACTGAGAGGCAGGGAGGTCGAGGCATGCTGCCTGGGAGCCCGGGCTCCACCGAGGCGCACTAATTACAACAATAATGGAGCCTGATCGCAGGTCCTCGCAGGCCATGTCTCCCAGTAAACTACCTCTATGTATACTAGCTATGGCTTTGCTTTTTCCTGTTGTTTGAGATTAGCACGTAGCTGTTCTCTGTACCCCATTAGGGGGACGCCTGGGCTGGTTAGAGCATGTTAAAAAGGCCCCCAGCTCCAGTCGAGGCAGCAGGCTCTGGCCTAGCATAGTAAGGCCTAATGAGCAGGCGTTAGCGTAAACACACGTTAATGCTGTGGGGAAACAGGCAGGGTCAGGTCAGGGAAGTGATGTTACCGGTAGGGTGGCTACCACACCGGAGCTGGGATCCTGATTAGTGCTCATAAATAATGCAGCAGGTGAGGTCGGTTGGAGAACGGGATTGGCTACAGCAGGGTGAAGCTGCATAACGATGACAGGAAACCTGTGTGAGGTCGCGGTGAGTCGGACTATGCTGGTAAAGCTTATGATTCATGCAAAAGCATGACAGCAGTAAAAGAAGTACTTGTTTACTCTTTGTTATCATTGACATTGTGCTCCTTTTATAGCAGTGATGGCATTAACCTTACGTGTAAGCCTGTTCATTTCAATGACATGTGCCACTGCAGAGCTGATTATTAACCCTTCAGTGGCAGGGATGTGGTGTGTAACGCGGTGGACAAGGCTGCAGGCTTCAGCCAGTAGGGCTTCACACTTGGCTATGTGTCAGTTTGAGAGGCAGTAGGGGACAAAGTTCAGAGGTCAAATCCATTACGAGGATTGAGAGGGAGTTTTTGTTTGAGAGTGACATGTCATCCGTTGCTATGGGAACATGGGCTATGAACTCTGCCCTCTGTGAACTTCAGCTGAGACCAGAGGAGAGAGTGAGACTCAGGGGCTACCACACAAGTCCATTAAACCACTGAATCAATCGGGATACGAGGAGGAGTGACAGTCTTGTTCAAATGAAGGCTTGAGTGGCTCATTACTCATCTTCTGAAAAAAATGAAGTAATTAAAATAATACCAAATAAAAAAATCTAAAATTACTTATTCTGTTATGGTATCCAACAACACATAGTTGAGTATCATTTGAAGTAAAAAAAAAATGTTGCCATCCTTTCATCCTGTGATTTGTGGTCTGATGTGTCATCTGACTATTCATTTCTACCTGAACACTATCTCTTGTAAAATAACTACCTGCTACCATGTTACGATAAGGTGTAATTGTAACTGTGTCTCTGTGCTAACAAGCTCATTTATATGACCAAAACAGGAACATTTTAAGTCTGAAATAGTTGTGCAGCTGTGAGTCAGACAGCAGAGGCAGCAGGGGTCCAGAGCCATGATTTATGTTAAGCTTGACAAATTCAGGTGCAAATCACAGAGAGATGAAAAACATAAATATACAAAAGTGTCTTTGGTGTCACTCAAAGGTTTGTTAGGGGACATCAACAAGTGAGAAGCCCTGCAGTTCTTTATTCCTTTAATGGAGTGCAATAACTTCATGTCAAGTGACTGGGGTGAATTTGACTACATGGCTACATTTACAGTGACTATGATGATTTGAAACCCGAATAATGTGTTGGTTATAGACCAGGGTCTTTGCTAAATACTCCAGTTAGAGCAACCCTTGGTTGACAAGTATTTTTCACACATCCTTGCTCTTAACCGACCTCGATGGCTTAACAATGGCTGTTGCCCAAGCAGTCTCATGTGGTTGGTGATATGTTATTTTTGTCTGATAGTTAGCGTGGTAGTTAGCTAATTGCACTCTGTACTGTAACACCAGAACCTCTATTTGCTGTCACATGTCAATGTGTGAGCAGTTTACCCACCCCAACTGTAATTACACTGTCTAAGCGTGTCCATGACCAGGAAATAATCTTTCCCATTAAGTTTATGTCAGCCTTGAAGAGCATAACCACACTGAACAAAAAGAAAGCCCAGCACAAACATGCAACTAAATTACTGTTTATTGCTGTTGGAAAGACTTCTTTTCAGATTTTGCAAATATTTATACAATAAGTGTAATAATTTTAAAGGCAGTCTCTTTTTTGGTGATTCAAGCATATGACACTCTGCTGTATTTCTACCTGTATTTAATTTATTTTTGATGGCAAGGCTATATACACAAGTCTGTCTATTATAAACAATTAGAGCTTAGTGTGACCTACTATGCTGAAAACCTGCAAGCGAAGCATTTATTCCTTATCTCCCTCATGAATTTAGCAACATGGAAATGTTACACACGGTAAGACTCACAGATTAACACTGACTCAAGTAGTGGATCACATCACACGCAAGGCCAACACAACACCCTGGTGGTTTGAAAAAACAAGTTGTTCTCAAATGAACCTTCACTGAAATCCGGGAAAGCAGTAAGGTGAGACCAAACAAACACCCCAGGACTTGGATACCTGATCAATTAGTCCCCAGGAATCCACAAAGGTAGCAGCTAACCCAATATGTGTCTATATAAAGTGAAGGTTCTTAGGTCCACAGGAACAAAAAAGTGCAGCGCAAAAAAAAACAACTTGTACAAAATCAAAGTCATATTTAAAAAATGGAAAATTGGAAACCCAAACCAGGAATTAGCAGTCAAAAGCATAAGCCAAAGTGGAGTTGGAAAAGACAAGGTCGGCCCATTACATTTTGGGCTGCAACAACACATAACAAACATGGGCATGCACACACACGCTCACATACACCATTCCCTCTCCACACACAATGATGGCTCAGAGTCAAGTCCAGACGAGGGCATGCATCTGAAACCAAGAGTGAATCCATATTACATGTGTAGTGTGCTGTCTGTCTGGGCCCGGGTCATCAATTATGAATAGAAATATACAGCCTCCACAACCCAAGCCCCAGTGTCTCACCACTTGTAAAGGATTTCTTAAAAGGGGGACAGACACACAGGTTTGTCATTCAGATGCATGCCTGGGACTTAAGAGACAGACACAGAGAAGGTTTCCTGTTCTCTTACACTTCCTGCCTGGGGAACTTTCTTGTGCTTTCATTTAGGCCATCCCCTGTTGCGCTGAACTTAAGTAAGGCATCAGAAACTTGTACAGCAAAATACTAACAGTACTACAGTATTTAGATATGAGATAGGCATACATAATGATGTCATGACCGACCTGTATGGCTAATAGGCCGCAATCCTGCCTGGTTACATTTTATTGGCTGTTAAACGGGTCGCAATGGCAGAAAAATCGTGACCATCTTCTATGTAATGCATCTAATGTCAATCCAACATGAAATACAAATGTGTTCATGCTGCTCTGTAGCTGTTCAGGGGGAAAACAACAGCAACAACAAAACAACACATTGGTACATTATATCTACTGTCTGCATGATGTTTCTCCTGTGGAGAAGTCATTAATCATAACTAAACATACCAAATCTTCTAAGAATTACACAAAACGTCCCTCCTTTGTATGTTTTTATGTATAAATCTAACACACTCTGCTACAATGCAGCAAGCATGGAATTACAGAGCACATGTAGCTGGCAAAACAAATTTGCAATTCTCCTTGTCTATTCCCAAACCCCCAGTGTACTGCACATGCCCTCTAGAGACAGAACAAACAGCGGTTAAGATGTTTAAAAGGCTCTGCTTTCTTAGATACCTGTGCAGCTGAATACCAATAGACTGCTCTTACATTAAGGGGGTGTGGTGACAAGGTACTACATTCACAGCTAGCAGGGAAATGCTAACTCCTCCGGATTCCTCAAGGGCAAAAAGGCGCTTAATGCCTTTGCGTGATGTTATGTGAAGGTGTGCCTTGTGCATGTGTAGCTTATTTTCTGTCAACGTGTTCAGTCTACGAGCTGAGGCAAACACTGAGGCCCCACAAGTGTGCTATAGTGTGTGCTGTAGTCCTTTCCACTGGTGGTGCATATCCCACTGATTTCTAAAAGGTCACTGTCATTATTGTTGCTTAGCAACCTTGTATGGGGAACCATAGGTGTACACTGTACCGTAATTGTAGATGTGTATGCTGAGATGTGGAAGATCATTGGAGAATAATATGAGTGTGTGATGAACCAGATAGATGACATTGATCTATGATGTTAAAGAGACTGCTGAGCGTATTTTGTATCTCAGTATGTTTCCATCTACCTGTTTTTTAAAGGTTTTCAGAAGTTGAGTTAAAAAACCCTGAAAAGAACCTCCCATGAAAAAATAGACAAAAACGCCTGGAATTAAAAACAGTTTTTCACTTGGCTGAAGAGGAAAAGACAAAAAGAAGAAAAAGAAGTTGGGTTAAACTGACAGAGAAAGAGATTTTTAAAATAAATGATGATGTTAGAGAACCTGCTTCTGCCTCACTGACGATTGATTTCAGCCACTAGTGTAGATGTGCCGTTGGTGTATTGTTGCAGACTCGTGTTTTATGGCTGTTACACCACAAGCCCCAAAACTGAGATATATACAGTGGGGCAAAAAAGTATTTAGTCAGCCACCAATTGTGCAAGTTCTCCCACTTAAAAAGATGAGAGAAGCCTGTAATTTTCATCATAGGTACACTTCAACTATGAGAGACAGAATGGGGGGAAAGAATCCAGGAAATCACTTTGTAGTATTTTAAATGAATTAATTTGTAAATTCCTCGGTAAAATAAGTATTTGGTCACCTACAAACAAGCAAGATTTCTGGCTCTCACAGACCTGTAACTTCTTCTTTAAGAGGCTCCTCTGTCCTCCACTCGTTACCTGTATTAATGGCACCTGTTTGAACTCGTTATCAGTATAAAAGACACCTGTCCACAACCTCAAACAGTCACACTCCAAACTCCACTATGGCCAAGACCAAAGAGCTGTCAAAGGACACCAGAAACAAAATTGTAGACCTGCACCAGGCTGGGAAGACTGAATCTGCAATAGGTAAGCAGCTTGGTGTGAAGAAATCAACTGTGGGAGCAATTATTAGAAAATGGAAGACATACAAGACCACTGATAATCTCCCTCGATCTGGGGCTCCACGCAAGATCTCACCCCGAGGGGTCAAAATGATCACAAGAAAGGTGAACAAAAATCCCAGAACCACACGGGGGGACCTAGTGAATGACCTACAGAGAGCTGGGACCAAAGTAACAAAGGCTACCATCAGTAACACACTACGCTGCCAGGGACTCAAATCCTGCAGTGCCAGACGTGTCCCCCTGCTTAAGCCAGTACATGTCCAGGCCCGTCTGAAGTTTGCTAGGGAGCATTTGGATGATCCAGAAGAGGATTGGGAGAATGTCATATGGTCAGATGAAACCAAAATAGAACTTTTTGGTAAAAACTCAACTTGTCGTGTTTGGAGGAGAAAGAATGCTGAGTTGCATCCAAAGAACACCATACCTGCTGTGAAGCATGGGGGTGGAAACATCATGCTTTGGGGCTGTTTTTCTGCAAAGGGACCAGGACGACTGATCCGTGTAAAGGAAAGAATGAATGGGGCCATGTATCGTGAGATTTTGAGTGAAAACCTCCTTCCATCAGCAAGGGCATTGAAGATGAAACGTGGCTGGGTCTTTCAGCATGACAATGATCCCAAACACACCGCCCCCGCAATGAAGGAGTGGCTTCGTAAGAAGCATTTCAAGGTCCTGGAGTGGCCTAGCCAGTCTCCAGATCTCAACCCCATAGAAAATCTTTGGAGGGAGTTGAAAGTCCGTGTTGCCCAGCGACAGCCCCAAAACATCACTGCTCTAGAGGAGATCTGCATGGAGGAATGGGCCAAAATACCAGCAACAGTGTGTGAAAACCTTGTGAAGGCTTACAGAAAACGTTTGACCTCTGTCATTGCCAACAAAGAGCATATAACAAAGTATTGAGATGAACTTTTGTTATTGACCAAATACTTGTTTTCCACCATAATTTGCAAATAAATTCTTTAAAAATCAGACAATGTGATTTTCTGGATTTTTTTTTTCTCCTTTTGTCTCTCATAGTTGAGGTATACCTATGATGAAAATTACAGGCCTCTCTCATCTTTTTAAGTGGGAGAACTTGCACAATTGGTGGCTGACTAAATACTTTTTTGCCCCACTGTACATACATATATGTAAAGACAAATTATGCAAATAATAATGAGTGTGGACACAGGAAAAATACTGTGACAGTGTATTCATGAAAATAACACAACTGCAAACTGAGAAGTAGCAATGAAATGTCCTTAATTACTTAGTTTCATAAATCAGCTATTTCAAGTAATAGTTCAGATTTTCATTACATCAAATTACATTTTTGATACTGTTTCTGGTCTACATTTGCATCATTGGCTATCTAATGTATTTCTGACCTCTCTTTAACGTAGTTTTCATTGTTAGTGAATCTTCCATTCCTCAGCAGGATTCAAGCTGTGTATCTACACAAAGGATTTACAGAAAATGACACCTGAACATACTGGGCACACGGCCCAGTAACACTATGATTTATGTTCATATTAGATAATTTTGCACCTCATGGAAGTCATGTGCCCATAACGTGGGGATGAGGAAAATACTGTAAGGGTGTGGAGGTTGGGTTGACAGTGGGTAGATGAGTATAATGAGTGTCCCATCATACAGCAGCAATGAACTTTTTTTTTTTTAAATCAACCGTAACATGATCCTTCCCAGCCTGAGCCAAATGTTAGTTGGTTTAGGTTGTCTATTCCAAACTATACCCTAACTAAAGTTTATATGCTACAACCGTGATCCCTCCCTAACCATAAGCATCAGTATTTGCCATGTGCAGATATTGAAAGCAAGATTTGCAAAAAAAAATTTGCAATTAAAAACATGATCATATTCAAAGTAATCCTTTTTGTAGAATCATCCAACACTGATGCACTTGTTTGGTAATAGGGTTGGAACGTTATACAAAATACAAAGGCCAGGCCATGTGCACTTTTCCTGTTATGTGGGTAATATTTGGCAATAAGTTCAGTATTGCTGTGTCAAACCATGTCTTTTTTTTAATTAAAACAATGTGGCAAGACTAATCCTCTTTGTTTGTGGTTGAGATGCCAACCGCTAACCTTGTCGACCCTGAATCTGTCTGGGGACGTTTGCTGTATCTCTCTCGACTGTCACTATCTAATAACACCACACGTTTAAAATTTGCACATTTAGAGGGAAACATCAACAATGATCCCTGTAGAGCTGACATAAATTCCAGGTTTCATCCTATGCACTGTGCATCTTGCACAATGATGTCCACCCAAGCCTCAATGAAAGTTGGTCAGAGTTATTATACAATGATAAAGCCAGTGTAAGGTATGTGCAGAGCCCAGTATAGAGGCAGAGTGATCTTTGAGTCATGTCCCATTTGTGGAGGTTGATGGATTTCCCCCTTGCTCTGCTCCCTCAGCTCAGTAGGGAGAAGGCAGGGCTGATAAGGTGATTTATCTGCACCTTTCCACCTCCTGTAATGGATGGCACATCCACCTTTCCTTGAAACTTCATCATCTCACAGCTGCACCCCCTCTCTCACGACGAGGTGTGAGAGAGAAATGAAACAGACATGCTACACAAGAAAAAAAAAGAAGAAGAAAACAGACTAACCAGATAGTGACTTCTTTTCCACACTTTCTCATTAACGTTAGGAAAGTGTGGGAACATGACACTTTGCACTCTGAAGCCACTAAATCACTCCCCAATGTCAAGCAGAACCAAAATATTGGATGGGCTTCATCTCATTGCTACTGGTGCTTTGATTGATTTCTTAATTCCTTCACCTGGCCTTGGTCCTTTGGGGTCCTGCTCCGTGTTTTTGTTACATTACCACAAGGCCTTGAAAAAATTATGGGAACAAAACATGGATATGAAGTGCGAATAAGGAGCTGGTTGCTGACATTATATTATTCTTATGCTGTATGCCTGAAGTTTTGTTGTGCTTGTCACTTTTTTTCCAAAGCAACTAACATGAGTGCCTGTTGAGGTGGGGATACCATCCCCCTTGTTACCAAAATGGGGGAGTATGGGCTGTTTCTGCTGGGTCATTGTGCTGCAGAAAGGTGGATTTTACTGTTTTTCTATCCTGTTAATCACCTCAGAGCCACTTTGATTTAACTTGCGATGCCATGGGAAGCCGAGCAGTGGATTATGTTAGAGATCTGAGAAGTTTGTATGACATTTTAATGGTTTGATTTCTGCTTTTTTCCACAAGCGTCACACCTGCTAATCCAAGCTGACTAAAACTGACACCTTTAAAGCCGACAGGTGATACAGGCATTTGATACTGAAAGCTATATATTCATTACAGAACTGTTAAAGCAGTACTTGGCTGAGACATTATAGTCATGGTTATGGCCAGAAAGAGAGCTCATTGGACTCCTCTGAACTGTACAACACCTTCATTCTACTTTTTGCAACTTCCTGAATGTCATTTCAACAAAACATCACTGCAGCAATTATTGTGAAGACCAGAAGATTTTGCCTATTAGGAAAATATGTACATGAGTTATATTAAGCATTTGAACAAATTACCTGTGGTGTAATTTTTTTCTCGATGGGGAAAGTCTCCCCTGTTTCTGCAATGCCTTTTCTGAGTATTTGTATTTTAACAACTATCTCATAAATATGGAGGCAGCATGGCACCTCTACAGGGCCAAGGATCCCCTGCTGATATTCAACCTGAAGAAGCTATTTGAATGAATTGGAAAAAATGTTCAACTCCACAATAACAATCCAGTGGATTTTTTTTAAATTATTAAAACATCATTAAAACAATTATTAAACTATTATTTTTGTTTTGACTTAGTCTATTGAATAATTCTACAGTTTTTGTTGTGCACCTTCCAAAGGGCACAAAGTAACCATTAGTAACTTTTACCTATTTGCGCTGTTGATTGCTTCATGATGGTTTAATGTCATTTTTTTCTCTCAAAGCTCTGCTAAATGGTTCTTGAGTAACATGACTCACTAGAACAGATGCTCAACTTATTTAGACTTAGTTCTTTTTCATGTAGTGTTTTAATTGTTTTGTTGTCCTGTGTTTCTCCACACATAACAATTCAATATTCTAAGGATTAACAGATGCAATCCAATGGCACTGCTCGAGCCAGTAATAGTATCATATCTTCTGTATTTGAAGCTATATCAGTGTTCTTCCCTGTAAACAGTTCTTCAGCTTCCCATAAATAAAATTATAATTTTTACACCACAGAGAGGATAACAATTAACCTCGGTGGTCAACATTAGAAACACAGCAGCGTGCCGCTGGTTTCTGCTTCAGTGCCTCAGGCCGCTGGCTGACTCACCTATGTTTTAACGGTAGTGTGGAAGGAGGGCGTAGGGATGAGGAGGAGGAGGGAGACAATCAATAGCAGATCAAAGTGTTTTAGCTTACCTTGGGCTGCAGAGAGAGAGAGGCGTTGTAATCAGCAAAGACACTGTTTACTCGCCAAGCCTTCCGAAGGCGGAATGGGAGGACTCCAGGCACTGGGTAGGCTAGTTGTGGTACTTTGAACCGCCTATTTGAAATTAGAGAGGGAAATAGAAGAGAATGATGTAAAACAACAAACTGGTTTATACCATGGCTATTCACAGAACAGTAGCAAAATTTACCACATTTTAAATATTTATTTAATATGTTTACTTGATTATAATTATAATTTAATGTGTAGTTCTTAATTCAAAATGATATAATGTATCCTTCTTAAAAGGATGATGTTAACTGAAATTGACAATTTGATAAGAAATAGTAGAACAGAAGTCTATGTGCTAGTGATTCTGTGAAGTTGTGCAGTGGTACTTTTTCGCTGAATACAAACATCAGCATGATAACAAGCTCATAATAACAATGCTAACATGCTGATGTTAAGGAAGTATAATGTTCACCATCTTAGTTTTGCGTGTTAGCCCGCTGAGCAGTGGCTGAGCAGGATCTACCACAAGGTATTAGACAAAACAAATTGACCTCATGGTTGCATGAAAGTCATTGGGATCCTCGTTAGATCAGTAATGTCACTGCAAAGTTTCATGGTTATCAATCCTGGACCAAAGTGGTGGACTGATGGACCAACTTTTCTATTCCTGTAGCAAAAAACCTATACAAAGAACAGTAATCCACAATGTTATTCAGTTTTACACTAATAATTATTTTAGAGGTTTTTGCACTTTTGCAAAAGGCCTGAGGTATGTGAAACTGTAAAGTTCATTTCATTTATACAGTGTGACGTGTGAGGCTTAGCATTGTAGTTTTACTTAAACAATTAACTGTGGCTCCTTCAACCCTTTAATAACATACTTGTTACAAGCATCGTCTGATTAAATGAGATGAAAACAAATCTCTCAATCTCTGGGATTTGCTGGACCTAAACTGACAAGTGCTCATGCTAAATATGTAAATGTAATTAAAAGACATTTTGACGTACAACTGCCAGCGACACCATTAAACTGTTTTGTCAGTTCTTCAGCATCAGTATATAACATATTAGTCAGGGTCTGTTGTTTATCTTTGAAAATGGCAATAACAAAGACAGAGCGTAAAGAAGGAAAAATCAGCCGCTGGGAGGTCTCATCTCAGTGATCCACATCCGTTGAGTGGAAGGCTAGCTGTGTGACATTGACCCATGACACCAACCTCCCTCCACTACCACATCCTCCAAGCTGTAAAAAGCATGTCTGAAACGAAGGGGGGCAGAGAGGGAGTGAAATGGGAGGGAGGAAGTGGAGGAGGAGGGGTGTTATGCTGAGTGTCCATGGAGGAAAGACCAAAGTGCTAAGATTTGGAGATGAATGAGGGGACTGATTCTCGTTTTGGTAAATTTCATCATAAGGGGAGTGAAACTGTTAAATCGCCTACCTCCTTCCTTTTATTTTCAGCCTTGCTTGTTGTAATTTTTTAACTTATGTCCTCTTCCGGTCACCAGGGTTACACCTGCTCCTCTCTCTCTCTCTGCCAAGCTGAAGTGACCACACACCACACGTGTCACAGGCCTACCAGACAGGGGAAACCAGCAGTGATTTAGCAAACAAGCGCTCAATCAATGGTGCAGTGAAGCACGTAACACATGCCAGTCAAAACCTATTACGTTCAAACAGCCCTCTTCAACTTCCACTCCACTGGTCCGACCCTTGGGCTGCTAGCCAAAGAGACTAGCCAGAGGACAGCCGCAGTGTTATGAAGTCATACACCTGTGTTGCTTCTTTGCCAGTGATGAGGGCTCATTAGTTTAAATTCGTACTTAAAACTACTTAAAAAATGCATCCATCGTAATGTGATTATTACGAAACGTGTGAAAATCGATACATAACTCAAATATCGCAGTTAAGGTTTTACAATTACTCAGTACTTCTGATACTTGATGAGCTGCTTCCCATTTTTGTCTTCACTCATAAACTATAGTGATTAACATCTTCTTGGGGCCAAAAAACAACTTTTGAGTGTGTGTGAACACAATTTGGGATAAAATATCTTTCGCATCCTTTGGGTAAAAATATTTTGGTAGGCAAGTATCATATTTTGCTTGGATATAACAATGCAATCATAATGAATAATGGGGCAAGGTACTTGACAAAGCACTATTTGCACCATACATCAATGTTTAAGATCCCTATTGGGATACCATTATCTTTTTAACTCCCTTAAACCTTGTGTGTTTTAGTCATACTCATCTTATTTGAATTTTCTATTTAATGATAAATGTTTGCCCGAAGTCAGCTGGGATTGGCTCCAGCTCCCCCGCGACCCTGACGGATAAGCGGTATAGATAATGAATGGATGGATGGATGGATGGATGGATGGATGGATGGATGAATGATAAATATTAATGCTATATGACCCTGATGAAAGCTACAAGCCCAAACACATTGGTCTTACAATTAAATTCTTGTTCATACTGCAAGTATTGCTTTAGTTTTGGCATTCAATGTTTTCCTTAATGTACTATATATGTTATTTTAGTCCACACCATGTAATCAATCCAAACCAATCAAAACCACGACAGGTAGGTGAGTCTTAATAACTAATGCTCTAGAAAAGTATGCCCTTTAAAGTGAAGCAATGTCTGGTTGTAAACGCTTGTCACAGGTTGCATATGTCAATCTTGTTAATCATCTAGTGATTCCTCACATTTATCTTAGGACAAACCAGCCATAAGAAAGGAGTCCTGATCCCCTAACACAGAAGAAGAGTGGACATGTTATCAAGATATCAGTATTAAAGATTTATTTTGCTAGCTGCAGTATGAATATGAATATATCATAGTGAATACCAACTGACTGTGTTTCTTCAGTTAAAGAGAGCTAGCCTAATGCTAATAGCACCAGAAAAGATGGACGCTGCCCTCTGGTCTCTTTACCTGTTCCTGTCACTGTTGCTTTTTGGCCGTCAGTACAAATACTGAGGATCCTGGCATCACATTGAGATTTACACACATGCATTTAGACGCGTGCGAAAACACACACACCTCCACCCACACACATACACAGAAACACAAGAACATACACACACACACACACACAGACACACAGGTTTACACACACACACACAGACACACACACACACACACACACACAAGAGGCAGGCTGCGAGCAAGCCGGGTTTTTGTGTAGCACCACATGCGAATGAGGCTAAAAGAAGTGAAATGAACCCTTTGAGTCAAAGAGGAGCTTGGGGCGTGCTGCAGGCAGAGAGCTCAGTCAGAGAGGGAACTTGGCAGGCAAATGCGCCTTCTGTTGACAGCTTCCACTGAACATCTAATGGCAAGAGATGGGGGCCCACAACCGCTTTCTTCCATGCCATTGGTTTCCCATTTCATCGCATTTAGTAGGGCGCCTCTCAGCGCATTTGCAAATATGTCAAGTCACCATTCATATTTTACAGTTATTAGCATTGTCTCTCGATTTTTGTTTTGTTTGAGCGATGTTTTTCTTCTTTTTCTTTCTAAGGAAAGTTCTTTGTTTCAGCTCTTTTTCTGTTCAGACTTAGAGAACAGGGCTAGGCACTGATGCCTTGGAGACTGGGTAGTTTTTTTTTGGAGAAGGGGTTTATGTATTCTTTATGATGTGATATACAGCCCGGGAGAGGGAACATTGGGTAAGAACATACCAATGCCAGGCTACGTTCTCAGCATGATATGAGGATGAAAATGATATGAGAATATCTGAGCACTTGCTCTCTTTCTGTCAATACCTGAGGCTTCTATTGTGCCTCATTGGGCTATCAAGATTTTCAAGGTCCTCTTGCACATTTTACAATTTGCTTAGTTAGAAGAAATAAAACCAACACAAACAGCGACAACAGAAATGGCAAAGGTGTTTCATTAAGACCTGTGTAATGTATATCTATATAATGTGTAATACGTTCTGTATAAAAATGTCACAAAAGAATTGTAAATAATGAAAGTTAACAATGCATACACGATCATTTTCACAGCACTTTAAAGTTGTACTAATCAGTATTCTTATTTTAACAACGGATCAAATTTAAATTATGAATGGAGTTGCTCATGACGAACCAATAGAGAATTTGTGGTTCCCCTCAGCTCATTGTTTTGGTGTTATGGCCTGAAACTTCACCGGCCACAAACCAAATTGTGTTGGTCTTACAATTAAGTTGTTCTTATACTTACTCTCTTCTCATATAAATTGTGCTCGACGTTTGGGTCCAACAATAATATAAATTTGCTAAACTTTGGTCAGCCAGACAACATTCCAAACACTACACTGGATATTCAACCATCTTTGTTCACTGAAAAAATGGTGTGCTGCTGCAACAATTTTTGGAAACTTACAATTCTCAGCTTTAAAGGACTTCAACAATTTGTGAAAACCTCAGTTTTTTGGCTATAAAAACTCACAGGCTATACGCATTTCAAGTCGGTTTCCCTCTGTGTATACAGTAAAGAATTACATCATTACTTGGAGGTACCTTACACTCAGCTGTTGTCCTCTGTCTCACAACCTTTAGAAGAAAGGGCACATCTCTTGCTATAGTCCAATTAATATTTCCCCTTCTATACTGTACGTACATACATCACTTTGATGTGCCCATTGCTTTGAATGCACTGAAGGAAATGAAGCAAGAGAGTGCTTTTCTTAATGCTTGAAAATGATAAACATGTTGTTGGCTATCTAATTTGCTGTGATGGCATTAATCAATGTTGCACGGCGGGCGATGGCAAAGCGGAAAGGACAAAATGAACCAGGACATTAGTCAATGAAAAGAATGATGCATTAGCTGTTCAATCATAAAGTCATTGAGTGGGGAAATTAAACAAAGGACTTATTGTTCACATGACTTAGCCTCTCTGTATAACTATTAAACTACAGTACAAAAAGGGGTAGAAAGACACTGGATTTAGTTGGTTTGACACAAATGGCCTTGCTTACTAGATGCAAACTCTGGATATAATGAGGCAAAATTCCTCCTCTGACTTAAACTGCGTGGGAGATTTTGGTTAATCTAACGCTGAGTTCCACTGTTTTCTGTTCAAATGCTAAATGTACTGCATTTACACAGTACTTTTTTATCTTAGGGGAGCACTATACAGTTTTGCCTCTAATTCTTATTCACAAGCAGAGCTGCCATGCAAGGCAGTGGCCTGCCCTTCGGGGGATCAGTATTTTGCTCAGGGACACTTCGGCATATGGTCAGGAGGAGCCAGGGATCGAACTGCCAACCCTGGGATTAATGGAGGACCCGCCACAGCCGCCATTCAAAGCACTGAATCAAATCAAATCATTCTTTGGATTGTGAAGATTCTCTTTCTCTCTAGTTTCTGCTACATCCATTTATAATCCAATTACGCAATGTAAGTAGGTCTAGATTTATTACAAAATAACATCAAATCATAAACTTTAAATTGTGTTGCCACCTTTTGGTGATTTTTTTTTACAATTTCCAAATATATTGTTTTTGCTTTGTTTAGTGTTAAAAGAAAATCATCAAACTATTATGAAACAGGATTATGTACTAAGAATAACTTATATTCTTACCAAGGATAAAAAAAGAGACCCACCTGACAGTTTTGCTATACACACAGAGGCCCATCTTGGGCTGAACAGCTCCATCACCAGGTGGGTTGGACTTTATTTGGCCTCCTCATGATGTCAGAATCCACTCAAGTAGTGGGATCCCTCTCTCCAATTCATGTTACTATGTGAAGACATTAAAACTGTCAGGAGAGTTACTTTAGGTGAAGAAAATGTTAGCAAAAACTCATCTCAGATGACAAACCTATGCTGTGAATTCCTTAGAGAGCAAAAATTAAATGTTAGGTTCAATGTAGATTTAAAAACGTGAAATAAAAAAAGCACAAAAAAATGTAAAAAGGAATAACATTCAAAATGTCCATTAGGATACCATGCATTATGCACACCCATCAAAGAATAAAACATCCTAATTTTTGAGAGGGCATATCTAATACTTTAATTTATCTTGCAAGCAAAACATTCATGCAAAGCTGCCTTGAAATTGTGATCATTTTACAACCAAGGAAGTTCATAGGTTACATTCCAGTGTAAAGGATTGATCTATTGTTAGGATGATCTATTGTACAAAATATCAAAATACCAAACAATATAATGGATTTCAGATACATATTCCCATGCAATGTACATGCCATCATATGTATTATGAAGCATTCAGAAAAACTGTGTTACCTATGTTACATTAAATCCATTTTGTGCTTTTTAGCAACTCTATCTTTAAATACTGTTTCATTCCTGTCTGAGGTTTGACCTACGACAGTTAGCTCTTCTCCTCCTACTTTAAATAATCTTAAATGTAGAACTCTGTGCTCCGTGTTGTATTCCCTTTAAAGCCCACGAGCAGAAGTGGTGATTGACACTCATATTTTAAAGCTGACACATTCAGTACCAGTATAGTCTTTCTCATTGTGATTTAGTTTATTGGTCCCTCATCAAACTTTGCTTATATCGACCTTGATAAAGATAAGGCTTTCTTTCAGTGATATAACACAAACACATTACTAAAACCATTTCAAATCTGAATCCTTACACCTAATTTTCCTCTTTTTGCATGAACTGACTAACTATTTACAGATGAAGGAGAGAGTTTCAGGCTATGAGGCGGAAAGTCAGAGAGAGAGAGAACGGGCATTTAAAGAAAGAGGAGGAAGACAAGCAGACATACAGGAAGAAGTCATGGGGTAAACAGAGAAAAAGATACTGTACAGATCGGTGGATGGACAGAACAGTTGGAGGAGGTTCCTGAGAGAAGAGGAGAGTGGGGGGACGGAGCCAGACCTCTAACAAGTGATTATACTGAAACCCCCCTCCTCTCCCTCTTTCTCTCCCCCTCAGGGCATGGGGACAAGGGAGCAGCAGGCTGGCAGTGTCTGCATGTGTGCGTGCATGTATGTGTATGTGTGTGTTTATGTGTATATATGTGTGTGTGTGCACCCTGCCTGTTTCAGCATATTGTGCCCTCAAACACAAAAAGATGATTAGTGGGATTTTCTGTGGGCTGAACAGCATGCCTTTAAGACTGCGACAGCTGGTAAAGGATGTTCAAGATGAAATGATCCTGGGGTCTCCTCGCAGCCATTCCACTTGAAGAAAAGACAGAAAATAAAAACAGTTTCTGGCCAACTAACAGTGGCTTTATTCATTCGCTGTTCTGCCTATTACAATGAAGGCGGCTCACACAGGTAGCTGAGCGTTTTGGCTGTGATAGACAGGTTGGGATAAATGCTAACACCTCTCCAGTTCCCTCACTTTCTCCATCATTAAGACACACATTTACGTACACACCGTTATACACACCGTTATACACACACACACGCACGCATGCACACACACACACACGAAGATGTCCCTTTGGCCCGGAGGTTAAACAAACATATTGACTTTAATCAAACTATACACTTAAAGTCTGGCTTATATTAAAACAAGGGGTGAATCTCTGCATTCTCTCAAAGCTCATATAAATCCAACCAACAATATCTATTTATTCCTTTATGCAATATGCCTTTAATAAACATAGTGTCAGAGGGAAACCAAATCATCCGCGGCTGAGAGCATGTAAGAAAATCAATTAAAATGAAGTCACGGAGCTGGCCGCCCAATTGTCTGTGGCAGTTATTTGATATAATATGGTTAATACTACTGGCTGGGTAAATTAACACAATTTTGCCATAGTAGGCTGTGTGTGTGTGTGCATGTGTGCTAGTGTGTGTATGTGAGGGTGTGGGGGGAGGTTTGAGGGAGGGCACTAGGCTCCCAGGGGACCTCTGGGAGTCAGAGTAACACTTGAAGTAAACAATAGCTATGGCTGACCAGAGAGGACCTCAGATACTCACTGAATTTACCAGGATGTAATTAAAGCTCAGACAAATTTTTGGCTGTTCTACACATGCGCTACGGCTGAATGATTAATGGTTTTAAAATTGCAAGAGCCACAACTTTAATTTACTTTACTCGATTAACCGTGTTTTAACATGATGTAGGAGGTGAAAAGGGTTTTTGCCAGCTTTAGCAACAGCTGTTGTAGCCAAATTTCCTGGACATTTTGGGAAATATGCTTATTCACTTTCTGATGGGGAGTTAGAGGAGAGGATCGATACCACTTTCTTATCTGTTCATTAAATATAAAGCTACAGCCAGCAGCTGGTTAGCTTAGTTTAGCACACGGGCTGGAAACAGGGATAAACAGCTAGCCTGGCTCCACTTTGCACTTACAAACGTTGCCAACTAGCAACTGTAAAGCTCACAAATCAACATGTTACATCTCATTTGTTTAATCTGCATAAAAATCGAAGCGTAAAAGCAACAATTCTTCGTTTTATAGGGGCTTATGCGGCAAAGTAATCCTTGGCACTGAACGTTTGCCAGGCAACCAGCAAATACAGCCCTGGTAAATGGCAAATTGGCATTTTTACACACCAATTTAAGTACAAAATGTGGTTTATGTATCTCCTTTATATACTGTTGGGTAGTTTATCTTTAACATTTTATAAACTCAACATAGTTTGTGTAAAATGTGCAAAGTCATGTAACTGTAACTGTGGTCAAATAAAACATACGATATTTCCCTCTGAAATTTATTCAGAAAAATAAATCTGAATATCTAAAAAGTACTGTACTTGAGTAAATGTACTTAGCTACTTTCAACCCCTGGTACAATTTATATAGTTTAGTTAGTCTTATTATGTTATAGAGCAACATACATATAAAAGACTGGTCCAAAACCAGCAATTTGTTGTTTGATTAGTTATCTCATCAAATCGTTCAGCCATATCACATGCATAATACTTCTATTCCTGTTTTAGTTCTCCTCTTTCTGCTTTCCTGTCACTTTCTTTTCTCTTTCCTCTTCCATTTCACTTTCATATTTACTCGTAATAACTCTCCATCTTATTCTCGCTCCCTCACAGTCCTGAACCACACGGCTGGTCATTGTTGGTGGTGCACTGTACTGTGATGCATGGACTTCAGTGGATCGTTTGTATGGTGTCGCAGAGCGATTGATTCTGGTGGTGATGGAGGGGCGGAGAGGGAGGCAGGCAGAGGGGCGGCGGCCAGGCCCCCCGCGGCCTACTGGGAGAGGGAGTTGGAGCCAGGCGCTGAGCTGGAGGGCAGTACTGAGGGTCACAACACATTGTTCTCCCCTCTCAACCCGTCTGTAACCTGTCACACACTTGTAATGGATGGTGAGAGAAAGACTGTGGAGGAAAGAGAGGGGGAGGAAGTGAAAAAAAGAACAGTTAGCTGTACTTTTGGGTTTTTTTTTTGTCTGTGACTGTGACAAATGAGGGATCAATCAGGCCTGCAGACATTAGAAACAAGATAATAGCAGTGCATCTGTTTTCAGGAAAACAAGTCTGAAGCAAACATATCATTATTACTTCACCTTTTTTTCTTCTTTTGCTGGATTTTTATGAACTTTTTTTAACTTTTTTACAAAATTTCTGAAATCACCTTTTATTCAATTATTTCAGTCCTTTATTATTAACCATTCTCCAAAGCATACAGTAAGTTTTCAGGGGGACTTCCTCCATTTGTTTGGTCAGTGTAAAAATCACCATTTAGAGAAACTTCCTTGAGATAGACAGTCTCCCTGCATGTTAACATAATTTTTCAAAGTACAGAAATGCAACTGTGAGCGGGAACTGTTCTGGAAGCCTTTCTTGGTTCCTTCAGGTGCACAAGATGGAACCATATTGATATTATCCTTTTCATGACACTGAAATGAATGGATGTCATAAGATGTCTGAGCTTTGCAGAACACACAAAATAAGGAGTTTTCAAACAGTCCCTACTTGAAAATTATGTTTGATGTCAACATGTTTTTACATGTTCTATAATATGACCTGACCTGACCTGATATGCTGCTTCTCTCATTTGGACTGAATGTTGGCATTGACATTGAGATAAATTCTTATCCTAATCCATCATTACTACACTCCTTTTAGAATTAACTGCAATATCAAGAAATTAATAAATGGACTAAGGACAACCTCGCTCCGGTTGGTAACTGCAAGTTAACTTTTATACAGACATAAACTGAAATCAATGGCAGCGTAAGGGGGAATAAGCTTATAAAAAAAAGGTGAACTGGGCTGGCTAAGAGCGAGTGTTGTAAGACAGCAGCAGTTCAGTCCTTTTCCTGTGGATCAGAAGGTGATGAAGGCTGAACAACCACTGACAGATCTGAAAGTCCTGAGAGTATCCCTGACACAACACGTCTCATCAGCAGCCCCGAAATGAAGACATGGAACAGGACACTGGATGACAGAGACTCCCTCGGCATGCGTTTATGTGTTAGTGTGTGACTGTGTACATCTGTGCGTGTGTTTGTGTGTAGGGTAATTTTGGCACTCTGGACCTTGCAGCTGTGGCACATCGCAGATCCAGTGTTCGACGTCAACATCAAGGAGCCATGGGTGTGTTCAACATGCAAATGATAGCAGATCAGTGAGGCCAGTCTCTGCCTGCAATCTCCTGTGAGGCGCTGAACAAAAACAAAATCCCTACAGCACAGCCATTTCATAGAATGACAATATCTGTCAGACTGTGTGACATGACTAGCTGAGATATATCGCATGGCTCAGTGTGTAAATAATAAGTCCAGCTCTCTCCTCCCTTTCCTCTCACACAGTATTTCTTTCACGTGACATTATTCTCTGGGCGTTTTCTGAGGTCCATTTGAAAGGGGGCATGTAACACAAAGGCAATGAGGCTTAATTAAGACACTTTAGCGAGTGATCACAGTGGGCAGATGGCTTTCTGTAGTGGATCCAAGCTCAACCACGGGACACTGTGAAGTTGAAAAGAACTGCCAAAGGGGGCACTGCAAGTGGGCTTCCCTCCTCACCGGCCAAACGGGTGGAGGGTCGGGGGAAGGATGGAAATAGAAGATGTGTGGGTGAGAGGGGCGAAGTGTGAAAAGAAGACCACCCTGCTTTTTTGTAGTAAAGGAAATATTACCGTAAAGGTTAGAGGTGTGTTAAGGATTGATGACAGTTATTAAAGAGGTTGTAAAAAAAATCAGTACAGGACATAGAGAAGGACAAGTTTAAAGCTTTTTTTGTCTAAATGTCTGACCTGGGAACTCTTGGTGCTGAAGTATTTTTGTTTTGAATAGGCATCCATGTAGGCAGGGTTACCTCTCACAATGGCTGTCGTCACTGGTCTCTCTCTCAGCCCTGTAAGCATGCATACAGCATGGCGTGTCTCATTTCTATCTCAGTGTGTTTGTCAATCCTCTGCTGGCCCTGCTCCAGCAGCAGACAGATCAGAGGATTATGTAAGCTGGAGGGGCCTTGAGCTAAGTGTGCTGAGAGTTACTCAGAGGTGTGATTTGACAATCTATGTGCCAAACCATCGCCCAGCCCTCAATACATGCAATAGATGTTAGTGATCACATATCCAGAGGGGTAGAGCGAGCTGAAAGAAAGCAAACCAATATTTTTGTTCTGTTTACTCTCGGTGCTCTTCTGCTTTTTCTTCTCCTGTGTTGCCGTTTCATTTATGTGAGTTGAAGGGAGGCGGGATGAATGGAAGGTGGATAGAAACAGGTAAAAAGCAGTGATTCATCTTCAAGGAAACTGAGCTGGGACTGTAAAGAATGTTTTCTATGGTAGTATAGCACAGATAAAATAGTGCACATTGTCGGTGGCTAGTCTTTATTCACACTCTACTGTTAAAACAAGACTAAATTGGCAGGGCAAGGATCGGACAGATAAAATCCAATTCAGTTTAAAAAATAAGGAATATTAGGATATTTAGAATAACAAATGTCAGAATCAGCCTGAAGATCAATCACACACACGTAATAGTACAACATGTTGTGTGTAACAGAACAAAATTCTAACTCCTGATATCATAGCACCAGAAATATGAGTGGGTACCTGATCTCTGTATTGTCAGTGTTAGCTTCAGGTATGACACTGGCTTGGATGTGGACATATGATCAGATAATATATGGAACATGTAATTATCAAATGACTTCTGTGCACACCTGAGCTACTAGATGCGCATTCAGTATATATTATACCTATATAACACATATTGTACATATTTAACTAAAAAGTTTGACTCAGTGTTGAAAAATCAACCCTCAGACAGGCATTTGGTAAATTCAGCTAACAATCATTGTTAATATTAGAACTTATATAATATGAATGTGCATCTATTTTGCTGACTGATTGACTGTTTTTATTCTCTGCCTCCATTTTCTAGAGTGTAAGCCTTCTGAATGTCTTTTAGTTATGGAGTGTTGGTTCATCTCCAAGGCCTTCATGGGACACCAATTGATAGAGTGAACTGTGTAATATTGTTTAATCATTATGTTTTCCATTTGTGGTTGTTGGTGAGCATCTGAAAGATTACCACTTATGCATCGTCCAAAACAAAGCATATGTACTGTATATATGCGTATTTATGTTGGTGGATTGTTTGTTGATGCAGAACGAGTGTTGTGGCTTGAAAGTCTCCCTTGACGTTTCCACGGTGACAAGCCCCTGAGCTGCGGATGAATGAATGAACATGGGCATCTGCAGCTCTGCCAGCGTGGTACCCATTCCTTTGAAAGAGCCAAGGTAAACGTATGCAGCGTGCTATTTTCATCCCTTCGTGGCTGTCAACCTAAATCTGCCTCTCCAACTGGTCATTTTTATCACTTGCCAGAACTGCCAACTGACGGTAAACTTTTAAGCTAGTTTTTAAATTTCATTTCCCTAGAGTCAAACTGAGCAGGAGTCAGCCAGAATTTGCAATGAATTGCCCAGGGGCAAAAATGTTTTGTTTTTTCCCCCCCGCACCCACTCGCACAGAAAAGAAACAAATAAACTGAAAAAAAAGAATAGGGGAAGAATTGTACACAGACAGCGAGGCGAGTCCGCAGACATCCAAACACACAAGCATACAGTGCATGCTGCAGTTTTATCTATCTATCTATCTATCTATCTATCTATCTATCTATCTATCTATCTATCTATCTATCTATCTATCTATCTATCTATCTGTGCAGGAAGAGTCAGGCAGTTGTAATGGCAAGGCAGCACTTGTTAGAGAGGTAATATCAGGGTATAAATAAATCCTCTGTATCACAGATGGGGGAAAGAAAGAGAGTGAGCATAAAGAGAGCCATCCATCAGTCTCCCAGGGGAGCGGGACAAATTAAAGCCCATAAAAGGGCCTCATTACTGGGGGCAGCTCTCCTGTCTCAGCCTCCCTCATCCTTCCACATCACCTCTCTAGCTCTCTCATTCTCTCTCTTTCTCCTTCTATTTCTCTCTCTCGCTCTCTCTCTCGCTCTCTCTCTCTTTCTCACACACACACACAAAACACCATAACCACCACCACTATCAGGGGGAAATTATACACATAAAACACTAAGGAATCCAGTGCAGCTGCTAATATGTCCATATGACAATGTCCACGGGCACTCGCTGATTCATTCCACACCATCGTGGCGAATACACACACACACGCACACACACGCACACACACACACACACACACACATTCTTTGCATATTGTATTTTAATTGATTGTTATAGCAGGTGATGAAACCACTTTATGACTGTTTTCGTGCTTGGTTAGAGCACCTTTTGATCATTCGGACTTATGAGGGCTTATACATTTGCATTTTAATTATTTCTACTTAGTGTTGCGGAAATGTGGAAAACACAGAGCACTTGAACCTTTATACCTACAGGAAGACTTAATGAAAGGGTAATTTCCACATATACTACCCTTGTATAACATCTCATTCAGGACTGAACCCAGTTGATTAGCCCATAATGCTGCTGTTGCAATGTGAGAACCTAATAACGTGGTTTTCAGGTTGTAGTCAACTGAGGGATTACATTGTTCTCAGCAAGCTGAGGGAATCCTCACTAAAAACTGAAAAAAAACAACATAAAATTACAATGTATAACCAAGGCTGTTCATCAAAAGATGAGATTAGGGTTTCAAGCTTTCATTCATGTAAAACTAATTTGCATTGCATGTGAACAAATTTTGTCTGCAGCATGATGACACCCAAAATTGAATATATTTGGTTGGATTATGTATTGAGAAAATGTATATATTTAACATATTTGCCAACTGCTCACAATGATTGCAAAATTTAAGTGCCAAAACTTGCGTCATATATTGTATTTCAATTGTTTTCCACATCTACTCCGGGCAACTGACGCACTATGATTATTTTCATGTAGGCAACTTAAAGTGTTTGATTAGGAAAAGAGCCTGGTCTTGGTTCAATGATGAAAAAGTCAACATGAGCATGCGGCAAAAGGCATTGACTTTTTTTAATCTGTAACAAAAAACGCACTTGCTCCTTAAGCTTAAAGGTGCCCTGTGCAGTTTTGTTGCAAACAAAGTTATGTTCACATTCAGATTGTCTCACCAAAATGCATTGTGTAAATCCTTAAAGCCCGTTAAACTCGTTGATTACATTGTCTTCCACACAAAACATTTGCTGAGGGGTCTTTCTTAAAAATGTGAGACCCCCATTATTTACATCCAAATTTATATCAGTTGCCAGACTTCTCTTCTGCACCTCTCCTTGCAAATTTCTGTTTCTTATGTAATGTCACTGAAGATTAGTGACATTACATATCAATCAAGACATGCTTGTTAGACAAGATAGACACCAAATGGGCATCCGTTCTTCAGTTTCTTTATGCAAATGTTTAATTGGCTTAGAGCAGCAACACATGGGACACAAGATGGATACAACCAATCATCCATCCCAACCTTGCCAAGTATATTGGGCAAAGCAAATTATAAACATACAGTTTATCCATATTTTCAGGAGACAAGGTCACTACAATACATCTCAATGTAGAAAAAGGCAATGTAGATGTTTTTTGGATGACTTACAGTACTATGGATGTACAATCCAAAAGCGCCCACCACCACATACACACAGAGACAAGGACAAGGGTGAAGATGAAGAGAGCGACCTGTAATGAGAGCTATAAGTTGGGAGGCTGAGGAAAGCAGCTCTGGGACCCTTAGTACAACCAAAACCCCACTGGCTTTCCTCCCCTCACAACACCACCACCACATATTCCCTGTTTTCTACTTCAGAATTAGCCTACAGACTAAGTACAGAGTTATGTGAAGCGTCTTATTTCATTACAGGCCCCGTGTAAATAAAAGAAATTTGCCATCAATGCAGGCAAAAGTATCTGCTGAATCCCATGAAATCCCTGACATGAATTATTGACAGTCTAAAGGGACTAAGGGAATGGTGCTGGAGCTGAAGCCTGAGAGCAAGCATGGCAAGAGAAGCTTTAATATAATATCTATTTCTGTGTCTGTGTGACGTGTAACAACCCCCCTGACCCTATTCTTCTGTCAGACTCCACACACCTCCTAGCAAACCAGCATCACAACAATCACCTCTCCATACACAATCACAAGCATGTTCACACCACCAGCACCACCTAATCTGTTGAGCAACCCCGCCGTAAATGTAGGCTAAATCACCCCAGGTTGAGTTAACAGCTAGCCAGGGGACTAGTCAGGGCACAATTAAAATGCTGAGTGAAACTCAGTGCCTGTTTACTCTGAGAAACCTTGTCAAATTACACTTTGACGTCTCGTATTACGGCAGAGTGAAATGAGAAGGGTTGATGGGATCTAAATCAGAGAAAACTAGATGAGATGGTACAGCTCTTGAGGGGATTCATTCCAGCATTCACCCGCGGAGACGCTAGAAAGAGGCCTGTGTAACATCTCACTTTATTTTCTTCAACGCAATGTGAGGCCCCACTTTCTACTTTTGTCTTTCAGCTCAAATTCACACACAAACTGCATACTCAATGATTATTTACATTAAATTATTAATATGCCAATGGTAACTGTGCTGGGCTTTGGAGTCGGTGCAACCAGCGCACATTCTTTCAAGATGAACATGGCAAGAAGGAACTTCAGAGCTGGTAGCCCTCATTTAAATCAAGTAAGAAAAGAAGACACTATTGATTCCATGCTCTCTCCCACACATTGGTTTGGCTTGCCTTCCAAAACATTATTTTTTTGCAAGGGGGGTCCCAATAGAGCTAAAAACAAAGAGGACAGACTTGTTTGAGGGTAATACTGTTGTGCGCAGCGTGAGGCATGCACTAACAAGGAGGAGCAGACTGAAAAAAAAATTGTTGCAAACTTCACCCATAGTTGTGAAGCTTCTACCTATGTGGCCGCACACAATCACAAACAAAACATAAACAAACTATGACAGGACAGCTATATCTTAAAATACGCCATACAGGGTCGTCTCACTATGAACGTCCCGGCTACCAGCGAAAGGGGTTACAACTTCAGGTAATGATAAAAACAATAATAGAAAAAAATAAAATCAACATTTTCCACCAATCAACATGGCAGTATTTGTGATTTAATCCCCTCTGAATTCAAGACTTTTCAAAAAACAATGCGCATTCAATTCTCCATCACCTTCACAATAATGTAAACAGCCAAGTTTGAAGGTATGGTACAAGACAAAGCAGTCTGACTCACTCAGCTCATGATCGGTATAAAGGAAAAAGACACAAACTCTGGAGTCTAATTGATGGTGCTGCTGTGACTGCTGCCCTTCAGAGAACAAGAGCTTATTATTCGCCCGTTGATGATTTGACACAGTTTGATCTGCACATACCCAATTGCAGGGCTTCTGCATCAGGGTTTGTTTACGGATTGACTGATCAAAGGGCCTCCGCATGTCTCTTTGTTTGTTTCATGTACACATACAGAGGGACAGTTTGGCTTTTATTACCGTGGTGTGAAAATTGTAATTTTTGAGTCCATTTGATATACACCGAACAGATTCATAAAACACCTAGCTTTGCGAGAGGTCGGACCTTGACTTATTGCACTGTAGAGTGAATTTGAATGAGAAAAGCAAGTTTGTACTGAAAAGTGAGGAATATGAGAAGCTCTACAACATGTGTTTGTGTGTCTTTTTGATCACAAAATTCAAGTGACAGCTGACTGAGTTTGGGTTAAAAAACTGCAGGAGCAATACAGGAGCTGTGACCATAATGGCCTGAAACATAGAATGCCATTAACGACACACACACACACACACACACACACACACAAACATAGAAGAACAAGAAAAAAAATCCAGTAGATTGCAAATCACGTCTTTTCCCATGTTTTCTATCAGTTACAAAATAATTGTACTTAACAAGTAAATTGCTAAGATCTTGAACCAAGTCAGCAGGGCAAGTAACAATTCAGATGCTGCAAGAAAACACGGGAGATCAGGTGATCAGACAGGAAACAAGCCAGCACTTCAGTCAGATTATGTAAACTACTTCAAACAGACAGCCTGGGCAATTTACCACTGTCAACCCGGAGGTCCATTTCCATGATTGTTTGGCCGCTCACGATCCTTGCAGCGCTGGACTTTTTTGCGCAATGCCTCTGTTATGACAGCTAGTAGGAATGACGGCCAAATTAAAGCATAATTAACACAATTACATACTGTCCTTTTTTACACAAGTCTAAATGATGTCCTAAAACAGCTGAGCACTCTATGTTTTAACATTTATTGCTCAAACAGGAGTAAATAGTTTATTTGTTGGAGACTATCTTCAGTCACCAACGACTGCATCAATGCATCAACTCAAAAAAATTACACTGCCCATGTTAACTGCAATGAACGAACAAGTCACCTAATGTACTGTTGGCTCTTTGATGTTTCTTGGACAATAATGGAAGTCTATGGCAAAGAGGAATAAGATATCAAGCTCTGGCTACACAGACAATAACTTGTTAACATAACATCAAAAATATAAATGACATATCACCAGACTTATCATTTAAATAGGTAAAAGGAAAGTGGCTAAATTGATTTTAGCATTTGACCGTTATCACACCTACACACATAAACATGCACGCTTTAACAATGAAGCAGACAATCGCTGCCAGTTTCTGTCTGGGGCCCACACAGCCACACACACCCACACACACTCTGTACATTCAGAGTCTGGTACTGTACAGCATGAATACTGCATGTACAGTATGTTTTAAAACACATACGGTTTACAGAGGATCACACCCTACATATGCTTCCTGCTGGCAGGGCTTTGGGGAACTGCAATGGCATGATTTGTACAACTGGCACTTCATAAAGCATTTACCAGTCAAGTGTACATTCACAGGGAGAAACCACTTGATGGACAGGAGTCCGAGTTAGAGGGCGATGAAGGAGCAGAGGGCCAAAGATCCTGACTCAGCCGCTGACGGCTGGTACAACTATGTCTGTATACAGGTAGGTTATGTGTGTGCATGTAATGATACATGTATATTTTGTGGGTTGCAGCCGTGTGTGATTGTGTGTGTGTGTGTGTGTGTGTGTGTGTGTCCTAGTCCAGGTCATTAGAGGCAGCTTGCTGTGCCCTGATTTGTGCACTCACAGTATGTGAACACAGCAAGGGATCGATTAGTACTTTGTGTGGCATTTCACACAGGTCTCATCTCTCCACCTTCATTTCCTTCTGCCACTGGATCAAATCTACAATATATGCTGTGTGTGCGTATTTGTGTGCCTGTCTGCGTGTGTGTGTGTGGTGCAAAGACAAAGAAAGATAGTGAGGCAGTGACCTTTTGCGTTAAAGTAGTGCTACAAACAAGACGAAATGTAACCAGCCAGTGTGATTGGCTAAATGGATCATGTGTATGTCCTGTCAGTTGTTGTATAGATTAAAGTGATGGGCTTCAACTACTATATTAATATACACATTTGATGAGTCAGTTCACCAACAAAACTGAACTGAGACATTTCATGTAGGTTATTAATAATTTGACAAAGCTGCAAATACTTCTAAACCAAATTTGCATACTTGTTTACTCAAGACACACAACTTAGACAAATACCAATGTTATCTGTAGCTTGAAATGAGGAATGTGCAAGTATAAATAATATTAGTGTTATATTGCCCCAGGAAGATGATAATCTTCACGCCAGTAAAACTATTTTCAGAACTAAAAAGTTTTTACAGTACAGTACAAGGTGGGGAAGACAAAGATGTGTCATTATGTTTGCTTGTTTTATGTTTTAAACCATTGTGGAAACATTCAAATAGTTTTCTGTTCCAAAACATTTAACAAAAGAATCTCTGTACTTCGTATCAAATCCTCTTTGACGGGAGATGTCATTGGGAATAAGTGGTGATATCTATCTTGTATGTCTTCTTTTGCAAAACAAAAATCCCCTCATACAGAAATGAACAAGGTCACTAAGCAAATAAGTACAGTGCAGGAAAAAATGTCTTCTAGGAGTTTAATTGCTGGCATATTCTATTAAAAGTCTTTGTCAAGGTTTCTCAAAATGCATTTCCTTGTCTCAAATTCAACTTTGAGCAACGAAAAATACTTGGTAAAGCTGAGGAACAAAATCATACTGTTGGGTACCTTAACTCATTGTTTATCAGTTAAAGGGCCAGTATACAGCATCAGAAGTGTCTTTTCAACATGGGTGGGGGGAGTTGGGGGGTCCGATCTGATGTCTTGGTTACATACCAACCCATCTACCCCAACTTCCTCCTGCAAACTTTTGGGACAGCTTTTATAGAGAGGACAATGGCACAATGTCTGATCACTGTGTTACAAATGACAATAGCTTGTAGACACAGAAGATGTTGAGCACAGTTCAGTGAAGTGGATACTTCAGGAGAGATGAGGCAGAGGAAATCAAGTGTGCCTGCTCAGTTGACATTCACTGGTCTATTTACATACACGCATCCAAAGTGAGTGGCCCTTAACAGAGCAAGGTGCTCAGGAGGCTGCTGGAAGCACCGAGGGTGGAAAGCTGAAATCAGCATCACATGCACAAAAAGAAAATCTGGCTGAAACTACACAAGAAACAGAACATGTCTTTTAATGAAGCAACCGTGGTCCTCGGTCATAATTTTCAAAGAAGCAGCCAAGATTAAAGTCAAAGGAGCCTCCCAATGGCTTCAAGTCTGCTCTGCTTTGAAAAATACCCCCAGTGTACAAAGCACCCCCCACGCCCCCCCAACCACCACCACCACCTCCCCCTTTTTTTCGCCCACCCCATCTTTCTCTCTTTCACACTCTTCTTGCTCTATGTTTCTCTTTCTTTTCTCCTTTTTTCAAATAACTGGAGCTGCACTTTAGCCACCAATTCTCGCCCCTGATCCCATCATTAAAAAGGCTCAGGCAGAACAAGGGCTTTTTACGTGTGTGTGTGTGTGTGTGTGTGTGTGTGTGTAAGAGAGAAGCAGAGAGAGACAGACAGAAACAGGCTGACAGACCTGGGCCTGCCAAGCGACGTGGCGCTCACTCTTTAAGTGCAACAGACACCTCCTCTCCGACTACAGAACTAACACTATGCCACGCGCACGCACAATAGGATGAATAATTGATCGGCCTGGGGCTTCACGTGTTAAGAACAGAGGAGGCGTGCCAGTAGCGTTTTCACTTCAAATTTGTATTGTCTTTAGTCTCCGCCAGCCATCTACATTTCTAACACCTGCCTCAGTCAGATGTGTGCTGGTGCACTAGCCCCGGAACTATCTTTCATCTCGCACACACTGTTACTGGAAGAAGAGGAAAAAACACACACTTTCAAGAGATCATTATCTAGTAGGGAAACCAGGACACAAGTTCGATAGTTTCCCTCACTTCCTCCCGCCTCCACCGGCAGCAACCTTTGTTAGATCATTTCAACACCTGCAACATTTTTCAAAACAGAATAGAGGCTTCTCACTTGCAAAGGTTCTGCACCTTAACTGTGAAAACATGCGAGGTATATTTCAAGTCTAAACATCAGGTATTAAATGTCACATTACGAGTAGAAATGACCCACAAGAGGAAATGAACGCACACCAAAAAGGTCCATAATGCCTAAATTGTCACTGCATGTGCACCTAATAATGTGAGTTGACATATAATCGTCACTTACAAAAAAAATAAAAAATTGATGGTAGAAAAGTCATTTATTATCTAACTTCTGCACAGACATTAGATTAAGTCATAAGCTTCTTATGTGAGTTTACTCTTATTCACAAATACTGTATATTGAGATACAGTGATGCTTGTTTGGCTCTTATTTCAGAAAAAAACTGTTGCTTTACAACACAAGTTGCCCGATAAAAGGTTTCCCTGTTTTTTTACTTTAAATAATGACACAATAAGACCTGCAGAAAAAAAGAATAGTGCTTGTTTATGCTTAAATCACATCAGGTAAATAGTATTTGTTGATTTGAAACAAGGAAATAATAGAATGAATAAATATATCCTGAATAAACATCTGGATCTGTTACAAAGAGCCACAGCAAATGAGCATCCTGTTTAACATCTGAGCACACTGACATGTTTACTGCCTTTGTTCTGAACCTGGGGAAGCTAGTTTAAAAACAGTGCAGTAAAAAAGGAAACTGGCAACACTAGCTAATGCTTTTGACTTTCATGCTTCCCCTCCACATTTTCACCCTTGCTGAAAAGAGGAAAATCCTGAGTAAGTAATGAATCAAATCTTCGGTCTATATGCATTAAACATTAAGATATTAAAAATTCTAAATCTTTACTGTGTCAGACCAACAAGGGGTCATTTGGTTTTTCAGGAAGTGGTCCATCCTCTTCTCTTCTCCTGAATAACCAAACCGACTGCGTTTCTCAGACGACCTTTATGAACTCTTTGAAAGTCTACATTTTTTTCTTTCAACTTCTTGTTTTTGATTTCCTTCTGTCTCTCTTGTAATTTAAGGAAGTTTTTTTTCACTAAAATATATTTTATACTTCAAAACTGCCTTGTTTTTGGTGCTAATTTTTCTTATAATGTATATCACACTCGGGGTATCATGCTTAGCTTTTAATGTGTTGTTAACTTGTGGTCCTAACATTTTGTCTACAATACTGAACAGTGAAGATATATTTGGGTTGTGCATTTGGCCTGAACCCAACCCTAACACTTATCAGTATAGCATTAGTAATATTCAAAGATCATAACCCCTAATCTCAACTCAAAAAGAGAGAACCTTAGGTCACAAAAGGATAAAACATTGTTGGTTAATATATTAGTTGGTTCCTTGTGAGTTAGATAAGATAGATACTGGTTAGCTTATCTTTGATAAGACTGTAAACACGGGGGAAACACATAACCAACCACTTTCCAAAGTTAACTAAATCCACCGACTAGCATCCCTAAAAGTCACTAATTAGCATGTTACATTTTCTTTGCATAATCTGTAAAGAAAACTGGTGGGTTTTAAGTACAGGACTATTAGTTGGCCAAGAGCAGTGACTTCCTGGAGTTTTGTCAGACATGAAAGTGGTAACAATCTTCTCATCCAATTCTTAGCGAGAAAGTGAAATCCAAAAATGTTGAACCACTCCTTTAACCTTTAGGTACACCGAAGAACACGAAGTTCTTTCTGAAAGTGTCTAACAAGTTCCATCACTGCCTTGACTTGCTTGCCAAGCTGTTCATAACTATGTAATGTGCTCATGCATTATAAAGACCTGGCCATGACTGAAAACAGTGCAGTCAAAAACAACAAGTGATCAAAGATGCCGAAGTTGACTGAAGAGGAGCTGAGATGGCTTGACCTTAAACATATTTGAGCTCCCTGGTGGACACCAGAACCAACTCCCTCCTCGGTAAACACTCCTGTAATATTAAACACAGAGGATGTCAAAAGGCTCAAATGTTTGCTCCTCTCTGCTGTGGATTGGGATGTTTTGCCCAGGGTCGGCGTCCCACCATTATGACATCACTCAGGACCCGAGCAGGAGGCTATCAAAGGCGCAGCGGCAGTGTATCATATTCATCAATGGAAAATATTCATATGCATATACACCCTTGCCACCCTTGAAGGGAGGCAACTCCTTTTTAAAGGCAGCAATCCACTGGCAACACATGAAAAGTTACAAAACATCAAATAAGGCGCTGGGAAAGGAAAATTAAAAATACAAAAACGCTAGGGTGAAAAGGAAGATATGTTAAAAGAAGAGGAAGTTCTTTAAAAGAGTAATGATTGAGCGGCGCCTGATTAATTAGCGATGGCGTTCTCGGGTAACTGTCCAACATTACTTTTGATTTGGCATGCTGGGCGATCAATAGAAAGAGCCCGGGGTGGTGTTTCTAATTAAGGTAATTCATGGTCTGGCTGATATGGGTAAATTACAAATTGCTTCGCATATGTAGATACACATCACAGGCAACATTCATCAATTAAGTTTGCCACTTTTTGTGTTTCCTGTATCAGGAACTTCAGACACAGGGTAGGAATGTGATCTAAATTATCTAGTCCGACCATTTGTCTAGTGTGTCTAGATTGTTAAACTATACACCACAAGTGAATGAATGACTTTACACTTTTACACTTGCACTGATTCAATTAGAAATAGAGAGTGAGTATTGTCTTATAATCAAAGTCTTCTATATTACAGCACAACTCTGCACCCTCTCATCGGTCATTACTCAAAACCCATATGTTTCATGCTCAAATTTTAAAGAAAAGGCTTGCATTTTATTTCCCAAGTCTACCTTAATACTGTGCTCACTTGTCCTTATGTACAGTGAGAGATATTGGTCATTAAAATCCTTCCTTTTGTCTATGAGATCCTTTCCTCATGTGTTTCCAATATAAGTGATGGGCGACAAAATCCACAGTCCTTCTTTTGTGAAAAAATGCATCGTAAAGTTCAGTTGAAGCTGATATGAGGTTCAGTTGGACGCAGTTAGTAAAATCAAATACTTTTTCTTTTAACGTCATTTTAATGTGAACTTTCCTCTTTCTCACTCAACGTTTCCTTGTTGAGATGGGTGGAGGACAAAAGAAGAAAGAATTTCATACCCTCTTCATCGTATTAACTGCGACTGCTAAAGCCTCATATCAGATTTGGTTAATGTGGATGAATTTTGTCCCTCTCATTGCATTGGAACAGCATTAAGATGGGATCTCTTCACAGCCAGTGTGGCCACTAGGAGTGATTAAAGAGATCATTAACTCTTTCCATGTACTCATAAGAACGTGACAGACAACTTGAAAAAATGTGAACCTTTCTGTTAAATTGTTACATAGAGAAACCTCGTGCCAATCTCATTTTCTGCTCAAAGGCACACAGAGTGAGAGGATATGTGTGTGTTTGTGAATCGGGGTGTTTAAGGGCCTGGTCCTGCAGGTCCGGGACATGGCTTGTGAAAAGCTGGTCTTTTTATTGGCAAGACCCCCAAAGGCGAGGTTTAATGGAAACAGTAAATGTTGGACGTACTGAGGATCAAAGCGGCTTGACAGCAGGTGAAACAAAACCTCATGACTCCATTGGTCAAAAGATTTGTTTGTGTCTCCCACATGATAGTACATATGGAGTTTTCATGAATTCAGTTGGGAAAATCTCCTCAACTCAACTCAAGTTTATGGAAAGAGTGTCTCACTCTTTTTTACACCATGTGAGACCTATACAGTTAACGGATTTACTCTTTGAATCTAGTGAAAAATCATGTCACATAAATGCATTTTATTAGTAGACTGACACCATATCCGAAGACCTTAGCCGCTAAATTATCACATATATTCGTCACCAAACTGCTAGACTTTTTGCATAATGTCCTATTTTCTAGCTTTCAGCAATGTAGCAGGATTTTTTTGAATTTCATGATGCAAGCATTCGATTTAACATGGTGTTGGCTAAAATAAAGGAGCAGGGGAGTCTGGAGACGTGATGAAATATAGATGTCTGAGTTCAGGTGAGCAGGCTGGTTTGTATGTGAAGTGCTCCCTTTATTGTCAGAGAGTGAAGACACCTGCATTCAACATCTGTAAGATAAGGCAGTAAACACCAGTTCACCACTGCAACAGCGGCGCACTAATTCAAAGCAGTCCTGTATGTCCACTGCCACTCCACAACAAAATGATGTCAATTGAATAACTGCAAATCTTGCTGTTTAGTGTATAATCAGGAAGTGTCTTGTGTTACCACAAGGCCTCCGAGCCACTATTAAACCTGAAGACTATACTGTGATGGGGCTGCGATTCAGTGCAAGGCATCAAAAAAACAAGTTGCCACGTCCTCAAACACAGAGGTAGGTTAAGTGGCAAAGAACGGCAGAAAACGACAGTCATTTCAGAACGCCGCTGCTGAGCTGCATGCTTATGCCAGCAGAAACGGCTTAAATACACCCCCATGAATATGCGATTTCTGTATGAAGAGTCTGACAACAAAGGGCCCACCACATCATTTTTGATGAGGCTAGATTGTCTGTTTGTGTGTGTGTGTGCGTATGTATGTATGCGTGTGTACAGATTCTACCATTCTGTCCTACTTACAGCTCTGATAATGTTCAATTAGACAAGTGGAGAAAAATGAACGCCGTTTAGAACAGCTGATTTGTTGTTGTTTTTTAAGTGAGGCCTTGGTCTTTGTCATTAAGAAAATATATAAATGAGAAAGAAAAAAAGTATTTTCAGTTTTTTGGCAACATTGTGCTCCTCAAACAGGAAAGTAGTTACCTACATTGAGAAAACTGTTATCACTGCCCTGCAACTGAAATACAGGCTGATAAACCTCCAAAAGAATCAGACTTCACAACACTAAACCATCGGAGGTGAGGGACTCCATGTAAACAACCTCAAAATCAGCACTGCCCTGTATAACAGTGTAATTAATCTTGTGTGACCATTTCTACGCTCCTAACCAGGTCATGGTTTTAATAGTGTAGAATGGTAAAAGTAATAACAATACACACAACACGTTATATATATCAACACATTTTGTCCATCATGATAAGCACTATGCTATCACTTTCTGATAAACCCTTCATAAGTTGTTACTGATGTTTTTTTTATGCTTGATAAATAATTTACCATTGATCAGTTATATGCCATTAACAAGACTACTTATGGGCTGCTAGGTTGGGACTAGTGGCTATCCTCCCTCAGTGTGAAACAATTTATTCAAATATTAACACACTCGTTTTGTACCACAAACGGTAACCGTTTTATTTAAGGCAGCTCAGACTGCTTCTGCCCACTTCAGATATGGATTGACAAATGAGCAAAAGTAAGGTCCACAGAGATACAGTTCAGAGTACAGTTCTTTTTTGAATTACTGAAATACAGATACACGGTGACTTTGACTACAAGTTCTGCACATGTTCTGACCTTTACACTTAAGCCTCTGATTAGATTTTTAACTGGTGTGCCATTCGGGTTTCAAGAAAAATTGCATTAGTGCTTGCCATTTGTTTAGGGCCGCTCAAGCTGCCAGTGATGACGTGTTGGGTCGTGATGTGGTTAATGTGACTAAAGCAGTGACATGGTGAGGGATGAAGGTGACCCATGAGAATAAGGAAGAACCTTATGTCATGAATTTTATACTCCACTCCAACATTGCCTTACTGGAATATGACTAAAATGTGCTTCATATTGGGGGAAAAAACGATTTAAGATGATCACATTTAAAATGCAGACAATGGTTACATTCTTGAAAAAATGACATTTATCTAAACTTTCGCAATTTTAACACATCAGGTTGTGTCACTTCTCATAAACCTGATTGATTATAACATTCTTTTAGCAATATTATTTCCAAAAGACACTTCTTTCACATCATCTAACCTAAATTATTCCATAAAATCTCTCTTTTTCTCATTGAACTTTATTTCTACATTTATGCTATACTTTTTTTACTTTAATTTACAGTTCACTTTCCCTCCAAAGCCCTAGTAAAATAGCTCTCCTTATGACTTAAGCAGAATTGACAATTAGCCTGCTAGCTGGAGCAGAGGTCTCTGCAGTGGGTCCCTGATGGTACTGTACGGCAGATGAAGAGATTGAACCACCACCATCAATGGTTGCCTGCCTGAGATTGGCTGCTGTAATTGGTAGCCACTCTGTAACACTCACATTCCATCACACTTTATTAACGCCTGTCATCCAGTCAAAAGCTAATCTTTTATTCTGTTTTCCAATTATTGTAAAGTGGCGGGCTTTAAATGAGGAGGAGGAGATAATGAAATTAACTTCCTAACTTAGAGCAATTCTCTATGGCACAATGATCAGATATTCTCTTGGTCTGGGAAATGTATGCTAATTTTATGCATCTATCATTAGTTATTACCATTGCAGCAACATAAAACACAGTTTTCTGGAACAATTAGACTTAAAATGGTGCATTTTAATCAGTCAGGGGAGGCTTTCATGCATATTAAAACTGCTGTAATTGAAAAGTCTGAACTTTTGACACTTCTTGAAGCAAGTGTTTGACAGCAGTGACAGTTTGTTTACATCCTGCTGCGTCTGTGTTCAATTTCAAAGATTCTTTCGTAATACCTGAGAGCAACCAGGGGAATACTCCAGGGCTTTTTTCCTCTGCTTGTCTATTGTTGGTACTTCAGCATTACTGTTTCTTGTCATGAGTAAAATAGCACACATTTTCAGCATTTTGTTTGTTTGATTTGTTGTTGTTGTTTTTTGGGTGGGTGGGGGGGAGGGGGGATAAGGAAAATAATATTTTGGCCTTTGTTAATGCAACAATCTACAATGCTAAACTCTTATGTCAGGCTTACAAGGAATCATTTACACTGTCACAAACACTCAGCAGTAATTAAGACATCCAAGACGAAGCTCAGAGAAAGACTTTAAAGTCGCAGGATCAGACCAGATGGATTAATGGGGCTTTGAAATAATGCAATTAATGACTTCATACAGATCTGCTATATTCCTTTATTTCTAGTCATTTGTGTTGCGAAAAACTTGCTCATTAATGGACAACAATAGACTCAGTACAGTGTACCTCCCCTTGTACCAGAAATTTTAAATCACCCTAATTACACTGTAGGAGGAATTTTAGGATAAGAGGATAATGTGTTCAATCTTCATCAGTACTTCCTGACAGATGAATACTATGTTTACAGAATTCCAAATCTGTAGAGTGAAAAATGTTGGTGTTTTTCCAAACAGAGAACAAACTAAGGTAGTAGCAGGTTTTGGTTGGAGCAGCTCTGTTGCACAGCAAATTAATTTGGCTTTGCTTAACTAATGAATCTAACACTCAATAAGCAACCCCCCCCCCCCCCCCCCCCCCCCCCCCCTCTTGCTTCTTTGCTACAGGCCCACAGCTCCGAGGCCCCAGACGTGCAACCACCCCCATCCGGCTCATCAGTCACCCTGGGCAGTCTCTCCCCAGACGGGACCCCCTGATGCCCAGTAATGGCTGTTTGATGACCCTCATAAAAGGAGTCAATGTATTGATGGAGCCCTTTGAGGACAGACCTAATTTGTATGAGGATCAATTCAGCCAATTCATAAGAAAAGAACCAGCGGACGTGGAGAGGGTGTCTGTGTGTGTGTGTGTGTGTGGGAGGGATCAAGACTTCAAAACATAACATTACACCTGTGACCTCGCAGCTCTGGCTGTGTGCTCACGTTGACATATACAATTTGTTTTAATGATAGTCTGTCGTGTTGTTATTAAATAATTGAATCCCTCTCAGATCAGATTATCATGTAAAGGACTGCACATTACATTATGCGTGTCACTGCTGTCTGTCATGCATGGTGCTTTGTGTCATCAATTTTTATGAGTGGGCTACATGCATGTAAGGGTGATCTATTCAGGGTAATGTGAAGCTCCAAAACCACGGTAAAGTCATTTGTTCTGTTGTAAACTGAATTCAGGTAAATACGGTGCTGACAGATAATTACTGAGCCTATCAAATTGGCAGAAAAATCATGTAGCGCATTCGTTTACAGATAAATGAAACAGGAAGGCCTCACCAGGAGAAAACAGCGGGGATTCAAGAAGAGGAGTGACTACGAAGAGAAGGAAGAAAGTTAAATACTCTTTCACGCTTTAAAAATAACAAAATCTATTCAGGCATTCCTTAAATGAGGCTAAAATAATGCATTTAAATGCAGTGAATTCCAAAGCTCAAACACAATCCCACACAACAGGAAAGATTAGTTCATTTTCTCAAGTCAAAGAGGGCTCTGAACTGTAAGAGACCGCAGCTCTAATCAGGTGTATAGCTGAGGTGATCCTCCAGATATTACTGTCAGAATAATCAGTGTGTCTAATCAGCTGTATAGCTGAGGTGATCCTCTAGATATTGCTCTCAGAATAATCAGTGTCTGGGTGAAGCCCTGCTGCCCTGGCCTCTGCTTACCTAATGAGACCCCATGCCCGTGATTTCTCAGCGTGCTTCGGCTCGCCAGAGCACTCCTGCTCCACCCAGGGAAAAGAAGAAGACAAGAAGGAGTAGGAGGGGGCAATGAATCCAAACGGAGCCCCCTCCTGCCCCTCCCTCCCATATCATTTGCATGTGCAGAATCAGGAATGATATCCACAGAGAAGCAGTCAGGAGGGAGAGCTGGGGAACAAAAAAAAGAAAGAAAGTAGGCAGGGAAAAGAGGTGTGCTCCCTGACCATGAGTACCTCCAGAATCGGGTCAGCTTTTTCTCTCTTCATCTTCAGGAAAAGTGAAAGGAATGATAAATGAAATAGCCAACAAAGGGTTGCCGTCTTCTGAAAAAGCGATGAAGGTGGGGGTGGCAGGTGGCAGGTGAAGTAATAGGGATGACAAAAAAATAGGCAAAAGAGGAAAAGCAGAGGTAGGGGCGGAGGGACTGAGGGAAGATGGGAGTTTTTTTGAATGGAATCCAATGGCAGGTCCTGATGGTGAGGAGAGGAGAGAGTGGAGAGCCCCAGTGTCTGCAGCTCCAAAAGAGGATGTGATGAGACTGCATGGCTAATGAAGCAGCGCTTCTCTCTGGCTCCACAGAGAGCCCAGCCTTTTCTTATTCCCATTCATCATTAATTCAACAACGTTGATAATTTCATTAGTTTTTTTTTTTCCCGCGCATTTTCCAGGGCTTTATCAATAAATGATGGGCAATGGACCAGGGGCTGCCCCTGCTTAGCTAAACACACACTTCAGTCTCTCCATTTCTTTTTCTTTTTTTAAATTTTCCTTCTCTTTTAGCAAATGTGAATCAGTATAGTAGAGAAAAAAAGAAAAAAACTGAAACAAATGAGAAATTGGGGGACTTTCCTCATAAACTACACACTCCTGTCCTCAGTGGGAGTCTAAGCATTTAAATCCAGAGTTAAGAACTGGCATTTTCACTTAACGACAGTTTAATGAACCCTTTTTGACATGTCACAGTAGGAAAAACACAGGTGTGAATGATAAAATGAATGATGGCTGAATTCCATTTAGCTGCTTCAGTTTCAGGGTTCTGGTGTTGTGCATGCTGGCTCACTGTCAAACTGTCATGGCTTACAGTCTGCTGTGGAAAAGGCTCATTGTTGTCTGCTGGTTGGCTGCAGCAGCTCAAAACTCTACTCATCTCAACAGAAGTCACTGGCATGAAGTTCCACATTTTATAAATATGTATTTTCAATATTATTTAGCAATATATTACATTCATAATAACCAATTTCATTTTTCTAATGCTTCTTATTGTTGGGCTTTTTGGGGGAAAGCATCCTATTAAAAGTGATATTTGCATGAATTTAACGGCATGAATGTTAGATTTTTGAGGTTGATACTGATTTCAATAGCTGATAAATCAGCTGAATGATTTTTACATCATCACATAACAAGCAAACAATCTTGATATAGATCGATTAATTTAAAGAATTGTGACGAAGATATTCACTAAATGGGACATTTAGATTTTTTTTTTTTTTTTTTTTTACCTCAATTTGTCAGTGCTCTCTGGTGGTGACACTGTTTCTAACCTTAAAAACAGTTTGGCATTTCTCTGCTGCAGTTTCTTGTTACTTGTCAGCTGACATCTAGATTATATACCCCACTCCCCTAAAATCCTTCATACAAAAGTCAGATCCAAATCAGCATCATCTTTAACCTTTGTGTGAATATGGGTTCAGTAGGCAATTTCTGGGTCAGTAAGGATGGTTAGTGGGAGCAGGTTTTTTTAAATATATCATGTCTTTTCCTGTATCTATGAACTCATTCTGAGAAACTAAAATGATGGGTTTCAAACAGGCCAGAAAACTTGAAATGAATTGTCTAAATCTTTTTCTACAGTCACACACACACACACAAACACACATATGTCCTGTCTGCCTTTCTCTGTCATCTATGTTTTAATATTCATTGAGTGTCCTTTGTTTCCCATTAACACTTTTTTAAAACCAGAACACTTCAAACAGAAGACCTTTGTGTCTGAATTCACGATTTAATGAATGTACAGTATTGTATGACACCAAAATTGGGGGAAAAAAAGGGAGAAGATGCATTCTGGGACCAATTGTCCTGGGATCTAACATATGGCATTTGCAGTGACGCAGGGGGCATCTCAGGTAAATAAACCAGTATCTGGCACACTACAGTAGAGTCTGCTTTGGCACGGCTGAAGTGACATAGGGAGCTTGGCCAGGGTATGTATGTATCCACACACACACAGACACACACACATACACACACAGAGACACATACACACACACACACACATGGAGCTAGATTGGGAGCTCTGAGGGGCTGGATCCAGGGATTACTCTAACCACATTTATTTATTAACTCTCAATTAAGTATGTGTGTCCCAGGGCTTAAAGTGGCTTAGTGAGCAAGTGGGACCTCAAGCACATTTTGATGACAGTCAAGGCCCCTGATCACAGTTCACTCCATTTTGCTGATTAAATATAAGCTTTTCATCTGTGGATACAATGCTATTAATTAAATCATTAGATGAGTGATTCACTTATGAGCAAAGGGAGCAGTGAAAAGAGAGACTCACACGAGTAGCTCGCTGCAATAACTACTGAAATATTCATTAATAAAAAAAAAAAAAGATGATTGCCTAAATTCATTGACAAGGATTACATGTGTAGAGACCCTCTCCCTTCCTTCATTGGGCCAACCCCCTTCAGCATGGGCACACAGTCCCTTTTTGATCACTAGATAAAGGGATCGAACAAATGCAGGAATCAGACACACTTGTATTATGGGCGTGCACTGCTTCACACACACACACACACACACACACACACACATACACATACGCACAAAGTTACTATGAGCCTATTAAGAATGTTGCATTTTAAACAGTTCTTTAATGAAATATGACCATAGAGTTGTAATAGCTTGCTCGGGGGAAGTAGGATCACTGTAAATGAAGAGGGTAAAAACAGAGCTGTGTTTTCTGTTTCCCAGCTGAATTACAAACCAAACATGATGCAAAGTGTCCGCATGTGTAGCGCATCCCTCAGCTGAGTAAGGGCTCGTTCACCCACAGATGTGCTGCTTAGGAGAAACGCATCTGAAATTCATGTATTTCAATGAAAGAATGTGAGTGTTCAGGCAGGGGCAGGGGACATTATGAGGTTGAGGCTTGCTTTTTGTTGGCATACAGCACAAGTTCCAAAAAGTTGAATATAGTTCATAGGGCTTAAAGAGACAGTGAAGATCACCTGGTGAAACCGCAATGGGCAACCGATTAATGACAAGACAAATTTGCGTTCTTACATTGTAGGCAGTTGAAAATCATCTTTCTATCTACTGACAAACTGCCTTAACTGAGGTTTAGAGAGTTTAGAATATTTCATTGAAGATGTGTTCCCAAGGTCAACAATGACTATCCACGGAGCATGTAGCATATATATAATAATAAAGAGAGAAAAGGGGTTTCATCTCACTACAGTTTGAATTTTCGTAGCTCCAGCACATAATGGCCATTGGAGATACAGCAACACTTTGCTACTGACTTCAACTTTTACGGTTTTTGCCTCTTATCTGTGCTTTTATTTACTTTAAGGGGCCTTATGGACGTATCAGAAAATAACCAAAAAAAATGTTAATCCTCACAATGTAATTTGCATCAATCCCTAGACCCATCTTCATATACACTGTTGCCCATAAAGCTGGAATAAAATGTTTTTTACCTCTTCTCATGAAATGATTGTGACAATTGAATAAATCATTATTCTTGATCAATAAAGTGTATATCTTCTCAACTTTATTGATCAAACTCTTCCAAACATATCACAGTGAAACTTAAACAATTACACAATTAACCTTTGCAAACTGTGTATTCAGACTTTAACAAAATTGGGGGTATTATTCCAACTTTATGGGCAACGGTGTATATATAACTTAAATTTGTGTTGTAAAAGAAAGTGAGGTGGAGAAAAGGTTTTGTGGGAGGGAGCAGTGGAGGCTGATAGCCACAGACAGGTACAGCACCCTGTGAGGTGTAATATGAAACAAAGCAGCAGGCTCTTCTTTACTGTAAGACACCACTTTCACCTCTCGCTGACATGAGAGCGCAGGAGTTGGAAGAGGAGTTGGTTTTGATAGATGGACAGGCAGAGCGAAAGAGATACAGAGAGACAATGGAAAAAATTGGGAGAGGGAAAGATATAAAGAATTAAAGAGAGCGCGGGGGAAAGGCTTGTCTCTCCCAGAACGTCTTCTCTGACATTCTGGGAGGCCTGTCGGAGGTGGTGAGTGCTGTCGAGCAGATAGAGGCAGACTGAACGAGCAGGTGGAGTACAGCCAGACAGGGCAGGTCAAAGCTTCAATGCTGCCACCCAGGAAGCTAAAGGCCAGACAATCAGCATGTCAGGGACTACAGCTGTGTGGTGCTATGATGGCTGAGCTACTGAAAAGATCAGTGTACAGTGTGCTTCCCTGCCTTGGCAGTAAACAGTATTGCAGTTTATGTTCTTGAGGGGGGAAAAACCCAGTACGACATACAATCCTTGAGAGAAGAAATCTCATCTAACTCAAATGTGTCTGTGTCAGATGCACTCAGTCACACATCTTTTGTGAAAGTGGACATACACAACTTTTTAAACTTAGTTTTATGAAGTAAATGTTGATTGCATGGAGTAATGGCTGCAGAATAATGACACCTCCACCATTTAGATAGCATTCTTTGCTTACTTATTACTATAACTGGATGTTTTACTCTGTAGCGTGTCTGGTTCAGTTTGGGATTCTTATAGTAATTCTTGTTTTGGACAGTAGCCAAGCTGCTAGCTGTAGCATTAGCCATTAGCAACATAGCATTCTTTCTACTTGATCAATAAATGACACAACATGCCAACTCAATACTACAACTGGATCTTGTACTAGGATTAAGGCAGAGTAAAAGATCCAGTTGTAGTAATGAACAGGTAGGTTGTTTAGATTACCAAACAAACTTTTTCTCGTAGTGGCCTTTCTAAAATGAGCAGCGGTTAAAGTTAATATATTGATGATGGTGATGCCAATCTGATCGTCTTTGCGACAGTGTAATGAATCAAAAAAAGAAATAGCTGATAGTCTGTAGTTTTGGTTTTATTTGTCAAGGTTGTGGGATAGCCTTCTCCGAAATCTCTGGTGCATTACATTTAAACAAGAGTCGAGAGCCACTCTAGCAGCTCTCCGAGGTTGTGCTTACCAATTTATTGGAGCAGTGAAGCTTTGCAGAAAGTAAACTTTGACCTGGTGATGGCAATAAAATCATGAAAAGTTAAGCATTCCCTGAAGGTTTTACAATACATCCATGGGAGGGCATTGATTTCTGCACAAAGTTTCTTGGCAATCCATCCAATAGTTGTCAAGACATTTTACTCCAAACCCAAAAACTCATGTTAGCTATAGTGGGAAAATCTGAGGATCACTAAAGTCAGTCGGTGTCATTCTCTGAGGACCATGAATACTTGTACATAATTTCATGCCAATCCATCCAGTAATGAGAGATATTTCAGTCTGGGCTGAAGAAGTCCCATACAGTGTGAGTAGTTTTGATTGAACTACTTTCAACATGGAAAGAGGTCCCATATGGTCTAGCAGTCAGGATTCCTGGTTTTCACCCAGGCGGTCTGGCGGTTTGACTTCCGGTTTGGGAAGTGCACTTTTAAGACTCACTCAAAGCGAGACGGAGCATCTAAAATGGGTGTTGTTATCAGTCAGTTCTGACAAGAATCAAGGCTGGTAGCACCACAAATGAAAAATGGCATAAGTAGACCAATATCTCATAATACCAAATCTTCATCCCTAGATGCCACAGACAAAAAATACTATGTGTTTTCTTGTAACTGGGTGAATCAGCCTTGTAAAGGTGGATTATTCAAACTATAAGCCTTGAGAGGAATACAAATCAATCTATAAATACACAAAATCAAGGACAAATGGCCATGACACCATGACTGAAGATTGCATTGTTAACAGAAGAATGAATCAATTTAGTGCACAATGCTTTGTGCGAAAATAACAAAAATCTGCAAACGACAATACAGTTGCAACTAATGTCTCGTTCGCGGCTGCAAGGGAAACCAATGGCAGGGGTACAAAAGCAGATGAGAAGGATGCTCCTCCTGCCTAGATAGAGTTGTGTGGTTTGAGCATCTGCCAGTTCACCACCCATAGGGGAGTGTCGGTGGGCTCTTCAAACACCCTGCGTGGGTCCTCCTCCTTTTGATGCTCCTGGAGAGGGAGAGGACAGGGGGAACAGGAGACACTCCTCCACACACGCTGCTGAGCTCTACTGGACCAGATGGGAAAAAAATGTAAGAAATAGAAGGGGAGAGGGAAACTGAAAAATGAAAAATGCAGTGGAAATAAAAATGTACAGAATGTACAGAAAATCGAATGATCAGCGCGCAAGGCCTTTAAAGCTTCATACTGAGCACCAAACTTTTCATTCCCTGTCTCTGGATTGTACTCGCGAGTCCAAAAACATGCAAGTCAGGTGAACTGAGAACTGTAAATTGGTTATGGATGATCGACTTGTCGATTTGTGACTTGTCCGGTATTAATTCATGACATTCAAGTACAGGAAGTTGGGGCGTATTTGAGATCAGAAGGAAGCTGGTTCCATCTGTGTGCAGCATAGTATAAGTCTTAGACTTTGTGTCATCCATGACATCTTTGTATATGATTTAATGTCCTCACATCATGTAAACTAAACTAAACAGCTAAAAAAAAAAAACAATCTTGCAACATTCGCAATTTTCAACAAGGTCCTTTTGCTTTGGTAAAGCTGCCAATACAGCCAATAAGAGCAAAGGACACACACACACACACACACACACACAAAAATACATACAGCAGGAACCGAGGCAAAGTATCACAGGAAGGGAGCAGTAAGGGGGAGTGAATGCCTTCTATAACTTTGAATTTCTCTGTGTTTTATTGGCTGCTGAGAATAGACCCATACTCAGCAGTTTTGTATCTTGGAGGTGTCTTCTGGATAGGTTTAAGGCAAAACCTGCACCCTTACTGTGTGTGTGGGTTTGTGGGGAAGTGAGGGTGGTGGGTATTAATCTCTTTATTCAGAATTCATAGCATTCATTGCTAACACCAAACAATGCACACAGACACACAGAATCCTATTTGGACAATTGGGAGATCAAAAGTTACTCCTCAAAGGATAACTTTTTGGGGTAATTGACAGGATGCTTGTAAAAAAACAGAGAGAACCATAAATAAATGAATACGTGAGGCTTTTGTGTGGTTTTGGGGGAGCATCTGGTATCAAACATACTCACACCTTGCAGATAAAAGCCATGACAGAAAAATTACAGCAACAATCAGTTAAACCCTGTACAAGAGTAAAAGCTGTTTCTCACCAGTCTCCAACGGCTACGATTTGACTGACAGGTGTAGGTGAGAGGTAAGCTATGGAGACCAGCAGTCAAATGGACAATGGAAGTCTCATCCGCACTGACGAACAGATAAAAACATCTTACACTGTCTGATCTTCAAAGACAGAGGACTGAGGAGCAGTCATGTTGAAACGGTTCAAAAGTGTTTCTGAATTATTGAAAAGCTCCTGGTCTTCTGATGACGTGATAACAAACCAATGAGCTTAATAATCAAGCGAGGAATAAAGATCTTGTTTAAAAGGTCTGTGCATTTAAAACACAAAAGTGAACAATTCGATTTGAGAAGTTGTTTAAATTCAAAGGAATACAAAAAAACAAACAGAATGTCTCCCTTTGACATGGGAGTGTTGTTAGATGAAGTGTTACCATCTGAACATATAAAGGAAAAGACAACACTGATGATATCATATCTACAGCAGCAGGAACAGAGCTGATCCAGCTCAGCTGACTGGGGCTGCACCACCATTTGAGCTAAGGGCATTGTGAGGGATGGATGCTGGGAGGCAGACATGAATCATATGTCTGGGAATTATGTCCACAACATTTAATATAGTGGGAGTGTATTTCTGTTCACAGCCATTTGGTCCCAGCAAGGCCTAGACGGGGAAAACAAATCTGTAATGGGCTCACAATTGAATCAGGTGTCTGGTCCTCTTAAGGAAATTAAGTTGTCGCCGGAGCGGGGCCACTTAATGAGAGGCAGGCTTGTGGACAGTGACGAATGGAGGGTGACACTGGCAAGAGTGTGAGGCCGCCACAATATCTGCATTTGGACTGGTGATGATTTTTCATCCATGAACCCCCCACCATTCTGTTTCTTTCTCTCTCCCTCTCGCCCTAAAACACACACACATGCACTCGCCTACCTCCACCCTCCCACTTCCAAAGCTTCTTTGGGGACACATTTGCTCCCTGTGTGATACTAGCCATTTATTTGCACATATATTCATGGAAATGATGACAGCTAATAAAGAGGATAATCTTCTTTCCATGTGTTTTTACTTCATGGTGCATCTTGATGGTGGCCATTATGTGATTTTGATAGATGTCTCTCCATAGTCACAGTCACTCGAAGCAGAACGTACACAGCATGCCCTCGAGTATGAATACAGAGATATACAATACTATTAAGTTGCAAGGGAACCCCATTTTAATAGAGAGGTACTGTAATGTTTATTTTTATTACATGATTTGATTTGGTCCATTATTATACATTAGTAAATGAATGCACCGTGGATCTTATCTACTCTGCCTTTATGCATAAAATATTCATGGACAATTATGACTCAGTAATAATAGCATTTTAAACAGATGTCACTGTAAGTTATGCTCCAACCAAAATCTACTTTTCAAGTATCAGGTACTCCTCTCTAGGCTTAAAAGGTGTGGTGTGTGGTCATAGTCGGTTTAAGTTCATGCATAATGGATTCCAATCTTGGGCGTAATCACAACACGCTCTGGCAGTACAAGTACTCCCCAATACTCAAAAAATAATCAAATTGTATCTCCCAGTAATGTATTGATTATGACTATTTTTATTCTCTTACAATGTGTATAAAATTTGTCACCTACCTACATTAATTTCCAGGGCAACGGTTAACCTCAACTGCATTTAATGAGAATGCACGTTTCAAGTCTGGGTTCAAAAGAGAGAGAATCAAGGCGTGTTCGGTTGTGGCTAAACGTATACTAGTTTTGTTGAGACTGCAAAGCATAGATTACATAATCTGCGATTATATTATATTAAAAAAGATGAACAACAACATGACACTGGGGTGAGCATGGTCTACACTCTACTAATAGAAGTCAACAGCTGACGCTTCCAGCTGTCTCTCGTGAGAAATTTGCTGTCTCGACAAAATTAGTAACTGGTTAAGCCACGACCCCCAATATTCGTGCTTGGGCTGGTTGATCCATGTTTGATGTCATAATAATAACCATGAAAAAGGAACTGTGACATCATGTTTTTCTTTGAAAAACCATGAAAGAGTGTGGGCTGAAAAAGTGAAATTATATAAACGCTATTCCTTATGGCATGGTCATTTTGCTGTAATCAAGCAAATGTAGCAGAGGAGGCATGGAGGTAAATAAGACAGGATAAATTCAAAGCTTCAGAAGGCAACAGTCTACATTCACCTACATCGATCTTTCATGTAATCACCCATGATGACGACCAAATAAAAAATGGAAAGCAATAGTTATCTTGATAATAATCTTGACTGCTGTATAACCAACATTGTATGCACTGTACAGCTGTGTAGCTAATGCTTGACGTCGTTGGCTGTGTACATTTTAGTGGTGACAGCTCGAGTAAGTACAGTAAACATTTATCATTTTAAGTCAATGATTGAAACAGCTTAACCTTTTATTTACATCATCTAAGGTAGTTATGGCCCTGATTTCAAATCATTTACCGTAAACAGCAATGCACCAATTTAGCATTGCACTTCTATAACATTGTCACATTCATGATGGAGAGCTGTTTTTAAGAAGTATCAGAATCAATGCAGAACACAACAGAAAAGTAGATTATGTTGCCGGTGTAATTTGATATGTTTGTGAATGTTGGTTTTCTTGGTCACGTTGGAATTCAATTAAAAGCAACTCATACCAATTAAAGTGCAGGCTTTTCATCGACACTCTTCCACACTACTGGGGTTGACTGTTTTATACTCAAATTTCATATGGATCATCACTGCACATACTCCGATCATTCGTGTGGATACAGTAAGAAATAGATTTGTTCTTACCCTTGAACTATTAAAATGCAGACTGAAGTGCAACTTGTGAGTGAAAAGCTCAGCAATCTGTCACCTAAATGGATTATCCTGATGTCAGAGATATTGCCACTAAACATGAAGACATGGAAATTTCTGCAATGGCAAAATGGCCTTGAGAGGAGGCGTCATTCTCATTCCCATGGGTTACTCCATCAATGTCTTCAATCCTGTCCTAAATGGATGTGAAGGGTAGCATCTCGATAGGTTTGATCTGTCTACACTGAGTTGCCAATGATCAAGTGCTCATTTGTTTTGGACAAAAAGAAAAGTGCCATCCCGATCCCCTATGACGCATCTGCTCTTGACAGGGATCTTGATTATTAAGAAGCATTTCCTTTTGTGTTTTACCTTCCCCATTATTTTCAGGAGAGACTCCACCTACAGAAGCATCTACAATGCAAATTCAGCAGCATAATCCACGTGTAGCACAAACAGACGGGACCAATACTTGATACTGATGCTCTCCACATTGAGTAATTCTTTTTGATAACTGATACCGTCTACTGTATGCATAATGACAGTCCTTGGAAACAGCTGTAGTGTGTTGATGATCAATGTCTGTCCTTTCAACACCGTAATTGTGAAGCCAGAGAATGGCTGAGTAGCCAAGGCTGCTGCTGCAGGATGGTCACTGGAGTGAGTGGCAACTCATGTATGCCTTTTAAAGTTACACTCCATCCATCCAGACAAGACTTGGGCATAGATTTAGTTGTGTGGATGGAGGCAGCGCTGCTACAAAAAAATCATTGCGGAGTGTGGAAGAATTGTAGGATTCGAGGAGGCTTCAACACCCCTCCTCTCTCGCTCCATCTCTCCCAGCTGACTGGGTATGAATAATTGACCCCATAGTCTGGGCCCCTGCTCATTACTGGGGGAAGTGTCGGCCTGGTTTGTGATGCTATGAGGGAGGGTGCGAGCGCTCACCATCCGCATGCCTGGCTCGGTTTTCCCCTCTACCTCTGACCACACACTAGTCCTTCATCTTTAATGGCCTGAGCCGCGATCGGACATCCAGCCTCTCCAACCTTCCAGCCTTGCCCACTTCATCAACCAGGTGAATGGGTTGGCAGTAACACATCTACTGCCAGAGAGGAGTTTTTCAAGAATTCTTAAGAATTCTCCTGTGAATTTAAGGAGTTTTGGGCAGAATTATCAAAGGATATAGGGGTAGATGGGGGAGCGAACACTGACATCCAGGAAAGTTCTGTGGGAAAGTTTTCAAGTACATACTCAAACTAGAAGAAAACTATTCATGGTCTTAAGGTGAGTACTCCACTTGCATGGAGTCATGACTATTTTGATATGGAAGTTGGGAAAGTCATTTAAAGAAAAGTTGTGAGGGGGGAAAAGAAGTACAATGACTAAAATACAAATACCCAGCAAATTCACAGCACATCACAATAAAATTTGACTCTAAAAATGTACATGTCAGACAAAAGAAAAGTAAACCCTGCTGTAGTTACTGCTCATAGGTTATGGAAATTCTTAGGTCGCTGTACGACCCATTTCTCGCTGCAGTGCAGTAAATCTGACACATCTGTATCTACACAAGAGGGACAGATAAGGCTGGTGAGTGAAGCCACTGAATGCTGGCGAGGAAAACAATAGCTGACGAGACGCCCCCCAATACATCAATCAGACAAGTCTGTCAGCTCAGCTCCCTGCAGAGAGATCCATGGGAAGCAAAAGAGGGACCACACAAAACACAGAGCCTGCAAATGAGAAGCCACAGTATGGATTGCTGCGTGATGAGCAGCCAAACTAGACAGAGACAAGGGATGGATGAGGAACATGTGTGGGTCATGTCTACAAGGACAGTTAAAAAGTGTGTGGGCAAGTATGTGCCTTGTGCTTGTGCTGTGCTGAAGAATAAAAAAAAAAGAGACATAAACTGCACCACTAATTTTAGTGAATGGTAATTAAGTTTACTGGATGACTTTTGCACCTGAATTCCAGTCAAAAAAACCCAATTTTCTCCACTAAATCAAAATTGCCCCGGAAACAGCTTCACTGCCCTTAGTATTTTCTTAGTATTCATCAGCTCATCATAGGAGTGTTTTTTAAGCAGTATACAGTATGCCCCAACAACCCATTGGTAAATGTATCATGGCATATACCATATTCAAAAATCACTCCATTGTTAACATGTTCTGTACCAGAAAAACAACAGCACTGGTTTGTTGTTCCAATGCTAAAAATGACCTGTTTCCTGACAACAAAACCTCTTGCATTCATGAGAGTCAGTACTTTCCTTTCTTAGTGGCTATGGTGGAAGCAGCATGATGTTTTTAACCCACAGCAAGACCTCTTAGAGAGGAGGTTGTGGTGGGTAGTTGGGTCATCAGGACACTGCATTTCACATCCCGTACTGCGCCAACACTCGACCTTGGTTTCTTTAAACCATGACCACGATCTTCCCCTAACCAAGTAGTTTTGATTGTCTGAACATTGAGGAGTTTTCGACCACTTGTAATGCAATGAAGCAACGTTTTTTTGGGTCCCTGTTTTGCTTGTGTCCTGTGCATGTGCATAAGAACGCACATGCATGATCATTAGTGGCAGTGATGTGCCTCGAAATGCAGAATGTTTTAATGAAGGCAGGGAAGAAGAGGACTGTTGGCAGGCAAAGGCAGATGCAGGTTTCTGATTCTTCCAAAAACCTGCAAAAGTTTTATCAAGAAGAAAATACATTCAACACATTCATAAGTCTTCAAGGAGTCACAAAATGGGTTGGATGAGTGACAAATCTGTCATTTGAGAGTAGGTTTTTTTGCTTAAGTGGTCGTTTTTTAAAAAGTCATTACACATAATAAACTTACTAAATGACCACTTTCCCATGTGACTAGAGATTGGCAGATCCTGAAAATGACCAGTCCCTGGAATAGATACAATATGAAAGTGACGAATAGCTTTAGATTTATCACCATTTATTTTTAATTCCTGGAGTTTAAAGGGGACCTCAAACAGCTGCCAAATGTTAGATCTCAAAGCATTTTCAAACTCTGTACCAAGGAGTTTCTATCATTTTGCCATAAATTTTGAGACATTAGAGACATAATTTATGAGGTTCCTACTGACTACGACTGCTATATGGTCCTACCTATTGTTCATATTGGGCTTCTTTTGGTTTTACATCAACAGCAAGTATCTAATACTGTGTGTGGACAAACACACAACCATGCAAACAAACAACACTGATCCATTGCTCAAAAATCCCTGAATTCCTTTGCAAGCATCACACCCAAAATTCTGAGCACGCGCAGTACAAAATGTGTGAGTGGCACAAGTTTCAGTCCACAGAAACAAAGAAGAAGAGAGAGGTGTCTTACCCACAATGTGGATGAAGGAGATTATCAGAGCTGTTCCTGGTTGTTTCATTGGTCGTAGGCAGCCAAGGATTCTGGAGGAGAATATCGCAGAGCTGTCATATTGTGTTTTCAGGAGGGGGAGAGGAGGGAGAGAGATTGTTTGAACTGGGAGTAAACGCTATGAAAATGGTGGAGCTGGCATATTTACACCCAGGGTCTGCACAGGGGGATTACATGCAACGTTTTTATGTCACCCATTTGACAGCATCATCTCATGGAGGTTTTGAAGGCTTCCCCTCATTAGCTGGGCTGGGGCTGCATTTAACACAGCTTTGAGTTTATAAAGACAATGGCTGCCAAACCTCAGGGCCTTTAACAAACAACAAAGGAGAGGGTTACAATCAAAGTGCCCCTGCTCAATCTTGCCAAACTTGAGTGAAAAGTCACCAGCTCATACAAAAATGACATTTACATGACAACTGGAGAGCCCCAAATGGATCTAAATGGAAACAAGTGGAAAGTTAAGTCAGCCTAATTGTGCCTCAGAGGGCTAGAGTAAAGGCATGCCACTGAATGAATGTAACTTATACATTTAACTCGTTATCCAGTCGTCATTCCTCTGACCGTTTTGTTGCTCTTATACTCTGTGGTCAAGAAATTGTATCACAGACCCTGGTTGAAGTAATAATTGTAGGGTATAAGATCAAGATCAAGTCATTTGGAGATGTTACCCAAGATTCTGGTAAACAAGAATGGCTGTTTTTTTCCCTACTTTTTGATTTTTTATATGTTATAGACTGAAAAGTTAATCAAATAACTAATTGGCAGATTATTAGATAATTAAAATAATCGTTAGTGGCAGCTCTAGCAATTTTCAACAGTATAAAAATGTGAGAAGCAGAGAATGCTTGGAGTTTATACCTAAATGATCAATAATATTCGGTTAATGGACTAATTGGTTATTCGTGTAATTGTTTCAGCTCCGTCAACAAAGTGGATGTAACCTGAATCAGTCAAATGGTACGTATGATGTTACAAAAATGAAGTTAATTTTCAAGATAAGTTCACGCAGTTAGATCTTGATATAAAAAGAGCCAGAAAAACAATGATTCAAGATATTTTGTTTGATGATCTGGAAGAAAACCAGTTAAAAACACAGCTTAAACGGCTTCTCCATTTACTCTTTGTTTTTCTTTGCCTTCTCCTCAAAAGCAGCACAACAACCTGCTTGTGTTCCAACCTCTCGTCCTCTGATGTTTAGTTGCAGCAAAGTATTTACCCTCCAATTACCCACGGATACCCCTTCTCTCGTTACAGCTGGGGCCCCATAAAAGAGAACGCACAATAACAAGAGTGAAGGCTCCTCAGCAAAAAGAGATACATCATAATTCGGGAAGACGTGAGAAAGAGGGGTGTGGAAAGAGCTTACATTGATGGAGACGAAATTGAGCTTGATTAAAAAGCAAACAAAACAAACCCCCTACAAAACACAAACACTCCGCACACTTTGTGAATGGGCCCGCACAAAACTAATATGTTGCAACCCGAGCACTCCTGAGGAGGCGGGATGAAAAAGACAAGTGTTTAAAAGGAGAGATCTTTCTCTGTTTGGCTGACATATTTACACAATTATGTGCAGGATCCAAAGCAGTGCAACCAGCCTTTCTCCTTCTCGACAAGTCACAAAAAGTTTCTTTTTTTTTCCCTCTCGCCTTATGCTTTCATGTCAGGTTGATTAAATGAGAGTGTGTGACGTAGATCTGCAGGGTAATGCCATCTGGCAGAACAGTGTCATCATTTTTCCTGATAGTGATACACTGACTTAACCAGCTCTCAATCAGTTAATATTAAGGCTGTTACACATTACAGAACCTCGGTGACATAAAGACACCGACTGAAGCGCCCCTGTTGCATTTCTGATATCTTAGATATGGGTTTGATTGACGGAGCTCACCTAATTGCCTTATTTACATTCTGAACTACATCAAGCAAAATCCTCTCTCTTAAGTCTTATATTGATTCCTACAAGATGATTAAAAGCATCACATCTTGGCTTGTTCAATTTGAGCTATTTTATTTACAGGTAGATGTGTCACTGGCTCATAATGAAAGAGTACATGCAATAAAAGTACTGTAAAATACACGTCTTGAAACATAATGCTATGGGCAATTAAATTCAGCTGCACAAAAAAAAGGACCACGCAGTCCTTATACATATTCACTCTCCTCCTGAAATCCATAGGAATTGCTAAGTCATCGTCTATATCTCTGAGGCATTCACGCACAATGGCACTTTTATCATATGCTTATCAGTAGTGGCCCCTCTCTTATAGAGCTCGATCTTTTGGCCCCTCAATCACGGAGCATATTACTCCTCTGTCAGAGCAAAGCACTTCCTAACGACAGGGAGGCCAGCTGGGACTGGGGAGAGGGCAGGAGGCACATGCATTAACATAATAATCCAACCACACTCCCACAGGCCCCGGGGCCAGACAGCATATTAGGTAGGCCCCCCTCATGAAGGTCCTTGCAGAGAAATAAAGCTGCTTTATGGTGAGTCTGTCAACCTGTGGTGAAGGCTGGGTTTTACCTGTGCTAATTGTTGACTAAAAAAACATGGTATAACTACAGACTCACATGGGTAGATAGAGATGTTGTTGTATGCTCAAAAGGGCTACGATTTGTGTAATGTGAGGTATAACTTAACCTAGTTCTGAATATCTCACAGTGGATTAAAGAGAATAAGTAAGGCTGTTTCTTTCTCTCCCTCTCTGAGCGCACTTGCTTTGTTGCCCTCTACATCACATTGCAACACAACATAACCCAGTAGCCTGACACATATTTCTGAGTATAGGAAGCATCTCCTCGCCTTCTCATACTTACAGAAGTGAAATGCGGAGAGACATAGGCTTTGAGGACAAGAGAGACCGAGAGGGAAGAGAATAAGGGGGTTGGGTGTTGGTTCCACAGCCTTCCCTGTGGCATAAACTGGAGCGCATTAGCAGCATGCACTGAGGCCTGTGATCCTTTGGACTGGGGTCCCATGGTACCTCGAGTGGCCTGCACATTTCTAACCACATGAGACACTTGCTATCATTGCGTCAAAGCCATCATAATAAAGCCATGCAGCTATAACATGCTGCATGCGCCTGGAGATGCAAAAAAAAAAAAAAGTCAATACAGCAGCAACAAGAGAAAGTGTGGAAAAAAAAAAGACTCAAGTTCAGCTATTCAGAGAAACTTCAGCTTCTGCCAAACCCAATTCTGCATCACATCCAGTGGTAGAATGAAAAAAGTTCATATAGAGAAGAGAGCCAGCAAGTTATGTATTAGGAAACCAGCAGCAAAGAGCTGTGTGGAGCATTTTCATTGGAGGCCTGTCTAGCACCGCCTGACTGTCAGAGCCCCTCTAATGTGAGTGTCCCACTGACTGCTACTGTAAGGCTGTCAGTCGCTGGTTGGGGTCCTTGACTGAAGACTCTCACTAGCAGTTCACAAACAGTAATACCTCAGTGGCAAGAGAGAGGCAGGCAAGGAGGAAGAGAGGAGTGAAGAGAAAAAGGATCTCCACAAATCATTTTGATCAAGAGACAAGGTAGCAGTGAGGTAGACCTCCCCCCGCCCCCGCCCCACGAGGAGACAGCTCTCTAATTGGTGGATAGGGCAGCCTGTCCGTGGCCGTATGCACTCTCAGATCTCTCCCAGGACAGCCGAGGCAACGTGCCAATTACTGCCAATTGTTGGCCTGTGGTTGAGATGTGGACAGTTGTCCGCATGGAATAAGAGTGAAGGCCTGGCAAACGCTCCTGTTGATGCTGATATCATACAATAGCAATATAATATTGTACTGTTAGCCCAAAAACATAAAACAAGCCTTTACTGTCTTTTTAAATAAATCCTGTTTGACCTAGCATGTAGATTAAGAGAAAAACTCAAAAATTATTAAATACAATCCACCTTTCAGTGTCTACAGCCTTGTGGAGTGTAAGCAGCTATTTAAAGTAAGGACGCCTTAAACACCATGTGATTGCAGTTTTTAACATCCCCAAATACAGCCTGTCTTTGGTGGGGCCAGCAGGCCATTATGGGGGTCCTTTAGACAGAAGTTGAGCATACACTACTTTATTCATTATTCATTAGCAGCTCGTCATGGTATATAGGTTAGACCTAGAGCACAACCTCTCAGAGCAGTCAGACAGAGGTAGAGAATAGCAGGCCTTTACAACTCTGCTCACCCACAGCTTATAACAAGAAAGCCAGAAAGTGTAGCAGAGAGGAGGGAAAACAGTCATAATTCTTGTTCAACTAAAAATCACTATAATGCTCTTTAATTGTGTAGGCAAAAATCTTTTCAAAAGAGCATGGTAATTTTACCCCGTTAAATTATTCAGTGCACATTAATAACGGTCGGGGCCGGGGTGGATGAGAATGGCTGCTTTAGGAGTGATGAGCTGCCGGAGCTGGGAGACAGGATCTCACTAAGGCAGTTTTAAGCCTCGTTTTAAAGTTACATTTTCAAGTAAACGACATTAAAAAATTACCCGAAGTAACCCTGAAAGGTACAAGGACTGGATGTTGGTGCAGGGCTTTAAATACAGTAATAAAACTTCTTCTTCTTCTCAGCAAGAAGCTTGATATAACCAAAAATATATTATTTAATAACAACCGCTGAGTGTTTTTGGTTCATTTATTATTGTCAGCATATTTTAACCAAAAATAAGCAAGACAGTCAAGAATAACGCATTACTCCATTACAAGTCAAAAACAATGAAACCTTAATACGGCCCTAAAAAATTCTCCCTTTTTATTAGCTGTTCCTCTCTGCACTTCAAACAGTGACAGTAGAATAACAGATAAAAAGAGAAAAGGTCACAATCAAGATCTAATGAAGGGCAGTGTTCACTATAGGTTTTAAGAGATTCCAGCCAGCAGATATCACATTCAAGAGAGCGATGCAAATGAGAATTTGCATGAACCATGCACCAGCAAAGGTAATATACATAATTGGGGGAAGGGGTGGTGGGATATGAGGGGAGGATTCTCCATCAAATACGGACATGAAGCAACACTTTCTATACTTAATAATTAATATAATACAGTGCACACGCACACACACACTGCATGGGATGCATATCATCCATCCATTGAACAATGACTTTTAAGTGCACCAGAACATAGTGAGCCTGACAAAATATGCACAAATGTGTGCGAGATGGAATATGCCTCTTCCCCCCATAAAGATGAAAAAAAGCAACAAACGCCTTCCCTAGGCAGAGAAGGCTTAACTATTCTTCTCAGTTCAAAGTCAGGGGTCTACTCTAAATATTTGTGTATTAAACATAACACATAAAATGGAATAAATGGAGGACTCGAAAAGAAGTGCAGGGCCTGCAGGAGAAAACAACGTGGAACTGCAATGCTTCTTAATGTCAGTCCAACACAAACAACCATGGTGAAAAACAAGCCATGGCTTCAAATCTTGTAGAAAGTATTAGTCAGTGTAAGTCAGATGCTTGGTGGCTGCAATTAGCAAATGCACTGGTGCAACTGGCCTGGTCTTTACAGACCAACTATCACCACCTTGACTTTAGATTCACAAAAAAAAAAAAAAAAAAAGAAAGAACCAAGAATCAAATCGTTAATGAAAGTCACACCTCAGTTGAATCACTTCAATGTCAACACTTAAAGCTTTCGAGGTATGCATCAAGGGCCAGTCTAAGGAGGCACCATGCAGCATGATTAAATCTAAATACGCTGACTCTTGCACTGTTTGTTTGTTTATTGAGGCAAGTCAGGGGGTGTTCTGAGCCTCAGAACTGCATTTAAAGCTGATCTGGCTCCTTCAGACAGTGCTGCATCCGACTTCCTGTTGTCGACTCGCAGTTGCCACAGAAAAATTGCTGCTGCAGCCTTAGACAACCTACAGCACTTTGTATGCCGAAAGAAAAGAGTTAATTAGAAATACAAATTCTCCCAGATTGTTATTAATGGGAACTGTAGAGTAAGCAACACATATTTTGTGCCCATAAGTAATTCTCAGGTATCTTTGATCTGTGGCCCACAGCGGATGCTGCTGCGTGCCGCTGTCTGGCTTCTGGGACTCTGCCAGCGCCAGACATCTGGCTACTTTGTTATCATTGGCTGATCTGCTCCCGGGAGGCCACTCTTGTGACACCAGGCAGAGAGTGTCCTGGCAAGGAAAATTATCAGCACATTTTGAGTGGATTAGAGTTCCAAAGTGGTCTTCAAATCTCTACAGGGGTCTGGTGAGCCATGCTCTACTGGGGGTTCCTCAGGGCTCTGTTTTGACAACACTGTTGATTTGAAAGGCAGCGAGGGTATGGCTCCCACTGTTGCATCACAGGTTTCAGGCAACATCTTAGGAAGTGAAAAAAAAGGCCTCCAATTATGGTCCGTCACATGTAGAAGGGTGAAAATGCACCAAAGACTTCCCTTGATTAGAGTGGAGACTCTGAGTAGCAGCAAATGTTTGTACTAGAGTGCTGTATGTCGTTTACACTCCAGTGTCGTATCTGGCAAAAATGTATTAAGAGTGCATTTGTTTTCACTGACTAATGCAGTTTTGTTGTTCTTCAAATTCTGCAGCTATGAAATTTTCAGTCATGTTCATAATACCTTTGCCTTGAGCTTTTTTAACTCTGAGGGAGTTAAATATGACTCCATCTCAAAGGTTGTGTCTGACAATCCGTCATACAAAACACTTGTTTAGAGGTCAAAGAAAAGAATGCTGTATAAGCACTGGCTTAGAGGAGGAAAAAAAGCCATGATGTGACAATCTGAACCTTATTCACTGGATTGATTGAGGTATCGTGTCTTCTCCCTTTTTTCTCTTGGCGTTTCCATTTGTGAATACAAAGCTGCGGTGACCCATAAATATTACATGGTGTGGAGATGCAAAGCAGGAATTAATGACTGGGGTGTGTGTGTGAGAGAGCGTGTGTATGGCAGGTCCCTATGGGATTCTGCTTAGACAGGCGGGCATGGTGAGGGTGTGGTCTCTCCCTCTTGCTCTCTGTGTCTCTTTCACACACTCACACACACTCTCACACACACACACACACACGCACACACACACACTCTCACACACACACACACACACACACACACAAATGAAGACTGTGCTTTTCTCCACACTACTCCTGGGCTGCATGATTTTCGGTCAGTGTGCTGACCTGCCTGTCAGTAGCTCTGTGGTCACCCACTGTTTCCGCATTGTTTTTACTCAGTTACTAAATTAAACTCTAACCAGTTATTCTGCACAGTAAAAGGGCATCAAAGGAGCTTAGTTATTATTGGTTGGTTAATCAATTAACATAGCATTTTGATAACTTAAGCTCATTTCAAACATTTTGTAGTTTTAGCTTCAATCTATCATCTATCTTCATCTAATGTGACAACTTACTACTTTTTTTCTATTTTATATCACTGTAAAAAGAACATCTTTCTTTTTTTTTTTACTGTTTGTGGGGTGAAATAAGCAATTAGAAGCTGTCAAGGTGACAGTGTCAAGGTGACACCATTACAAGTGTCTGGACACTTGCAATGGGCATTTTTCCTTATTTCTCAACTTTATACAATGAATCAGTTGAACGGAAAAATAATTGAGAGGCTAACTTTGTCTCTCTTAGAGCTGCATTAGCTGATTAATCAGTTATTTGAAAAACTGATTTGCAGCTATTTTGATAATTGTAATTTTCAAATTTCATGCCAAATTGAATATTTTTGATCTTGTAAGCACCAAACCAGCAATCCGAAGACATCACCTTCAGATTATGAAATTTTGCTGGCCATTTATCACTTAAGAATATAATTGGCAGTTTACTTATGATTGAAAATCATCATTAAGCGCAGCTCTACGCTGTCTACACAGCATAGATTAATTTGTGCGCAATAAACTCATAACATGATACAACATGCAGAGTTTGTTATTCGACAGCATGAACTCAGTTGTGGCCAGAGCTCTGACTGCATACTGCATTCCAAACATTGTCATAAAACAAAGCTAACGTTTCATTAGGGCACTGCGAGGTAACAACAAAGTAGTTATTTGAGGTTACAAGAAAGAGACAGACATGAAGAAAAGTACAAAGACAGAGAGTGAGAGAACGAGAGAGAGAGAGAGAGAGAGACAGAGAGAGAGAGAGAGAACGAGAGAGAGAGACTGAGATCAGCTTTTCCTCTCTGCTTAGCATGATGAATCGGTTGAGGAGGGGCCACTTGACACCTGTCACCTAACCAGCCAGGCACAATTACCTCCAGGGGGAGGACGGGGGACTTGCTAGGGAGTTGTGCATAGCTCCCAGTGAAATAGACGAGCGTTTGAAGATCATTAGTGTTACAGGCCCTGTCTTCGTGGCCCTGTCCAACCTCCTGAATGGCTTGCTTTGATCACCGTGCTGCGTTTTTGTCAATAGTATGGGTACACCGCATAAATTATAAAGTTATACACACAAAGTCAGCAGGTAAAATGCCAGACTCAATTGCTGTTTCGGCCACAGATGGGGCCGCTGATTGCAGGTAATGAGCGCCATCACTGCTCTGCAGCCAATAATGTGCGGTGGCCGTGCTCTCATGTTGCTATCATGTTCAGACCAATGGCTTCGCAGAATGGCACTCACATGTTTACAGTGAAGGAAAAAAATGAGTCTTGTCTACACATAAATTCAGGTTTTGGTGTCTGCATTGTCAGTGATTGGCTAATGTCACTGTAATGTATATGATCTGTGTCTTTTCAGAACAGAATTTAAGACTTTATTTTGTTGACTATACTTTTACAGTTTGACAGTGAGGGGCAGGTAAATGTGACAAATGGTAAATAATCCTAGGCTGTTGAAGAGGAGGTTACACTGGTAATTTTTTAAATCCTTTAAATAAAATATAATCTACAGTAAATTTGGAAGTGTGATAAATAATAAATGCTGCATATTTCCCATATATAGGTAGAGCTCTTCAAGTGAACATACAATTTAGTTTGGTTGAACTACTTCAGAAATTGAAATTTAGAAAGACAATGCATAACCTACCATGAACTAAATCTTGATTCTTGATAGAAAATAAAAGCCCAATGGAGAGGTCAAAGGACAATTCAAGATTAACAGTATAGAAGATTTCACAGATCACAAACATTCAGATGTGTCACACATGCCGCACAACTGCAGCGGCGTGCCCTGTTAAGCATCGCGTTTGGCAGTGCACTGCAGTGGTTTCAGTGGAGAAAAATGATCATTATAGCTGATGAGGCAAGGGCTTCGAATGATGACAGCGTGACAGCAGAGAGCTTTTTAATTTGTCGGATCAGATTGTGACATGCTCCATCACAGGACAGAGGAAATCTTTTCATTTGTGCAGAAGAAAGGGGGAAAGGAGGTCAATTAGCATCAACCATTAGACAACCCCATGACAAGCAATATATTACCGCGTGGGACAGTCAAACTAATGAGAGAGGCAGAAGAAATGTTCATTCAGGTTGGACAGAATTCTGCAATAATCCTGCTACATTAATCACTTGTATAGCACCTGACATACGCATTCTTTACAGCCGCATACTCCGAGGTGTAACTCTTCATATGCGCTGCCTTTCTCACCATTGCGTTTGTTGTCATGCAAGGTCAGGTTTACTCAAAGGAACGTCTGTCATGTCAGACGTTATCCTACAGAACCGTGTGCGTCAACGCTACATCAACTGCATACAGTTTACATTAATTCATGCCTCACTACATAGTTAAATTTAAAAGGTTTTATTATTTTTATCCTGTCCCTCAAGGTTAATCAGTCAAATCTGGTACACACATGATATTTTATCAGGTGTGTGAATGGCCACATTGTTTTAAGAATCACAAAGGCTTCCACCAAGATGATCTTTGCCAAAAGCAGCCTGGGAGAGAGGATCTCATTTTATCAGAAGTGACAATCTCAAAGCGAGTATTTTTTTTCCTTTGCCAGGCAGGCTTTATTTGACTGGCTGTCAGGTATAACGCGCCTCCCTCGATATTGATCTGAAGTACCTAAAGGTATGTGACATCATTATGAGGCTTGACCTTATCATCTGCTGCCCTGCAGCCTATAGGCAGGGCTGGGCCTGAATCTAATGTCGCCCCCCTCAAAGGTTGGTATCAAGTGTGTAATAGGGAAATTGGTGGTGGTGTTATTTGTTTTCCTGACCTCTTGGCACACCTTACTCTCAAGGCTTCTAATCAGCCATAAGTGATGGCCTGAGGTTGGGTCCAGTATTAGACCAGGCTGTAGTGTAGTCATACACTAAGTGATGATATTGGCTATAATAGTCTATAACAGTGTGGAGACATATGGAGATATTGTCTGTGTCTAGTCAGCAACCAAACTGAGACAATCAACACTATCATCAGATAATGTTAATATTGGGCGATTGCACAAAACCTAGAAAAGTTCAGTGTCAATAATTTAGAAAATAATTTCTTTATATCTGTGCACAGCAAATACAGTATGGTTACAGTTAGATGAGAATCATGGTAATAATACTGATCAATATTTCTATATCAATAATGAATTAAATGACAATGCTTGTAGTGATTAAACCACAAGAGAATTATCATCAACTCTGCAGTTCCCTTCAGCTCTACAGAGCATCTAGTTTCTTTCAGCTCATCGTCTTGGTTTGCCAGTCCATTGTTTTACTGTTTCGGTTCACTCTCACCGCTCTCATCAGTATCGTGAGCAGCTTTCAGCTACTCCAACAGATCTGACTGTACACACCCTGCCATGGACAACATGGCAGACAAACAAAGCCAGCGATTATCTGGTAAGACAGTGACACATTTAGTCACTAAGGAGTCCAGCATTAAGCTCATAAGCTGGTGGAGACCAAAACAGAGCTAAATGAAGAGTCAATGTTAGACTTACATCTGGACTTAGAGTTGAACGGAAACACCACTCCAAATAAATGCTAATGTTGCTCATGTGCACAGATAACTGTTTGCTAACACGTTTTCTATAAAACCTTATGAGGTCATAATATGTCATCGTGGTGTTTACATCTTGTTCCACTGCCCCCAAGTGGCCAAAAGATATATTGGTGCAGCAGATTATGGAAAGATCTTAGTTATGGGTTAAAATGAAAAAAAGAAAGACACCATCTATTGTTGCACTGCACAACACGCAAATTCTATTCCAAACTCTATTCTACTGCATGAAGATGGGATGCGCTACACGCCACCCCGACCTTCACATCCTGACTTTCCAATTCGCCATGAAAAGGGGCAGACTGTAAACACTGGAATTACACAACAGTAACGTAATTAATAGGGCAACTGGGCTGAAGTAGTTTAATACAAGAAGTACTAAGATTAAACTTTTATTAGGCAATATTATGGCTGTGTTGTTTGATTATTGCATTTCCTAAGCCATTTATTAAATTCAATTAATTATTAATTATTAATTGTTATTTTATCAGAGAACAGGCCTAATTGGCAATATGTCATTGTAATCTGCCTGAACATTAGATGTACAAGCATTTCAGGTCTTATTAACTATGTTAGGTAAAGTGGCTCTAATAAGATGTCTCAGACAAACAGGCCATTCTGTAAAAACATATAAAAAGTAATTTGAATATCTTGAGAACTGTTGGTGCTTTTATTTAGCCCCACGTAGATCAAATTAAAAACCATCTCACAGTGTGTATACCAGTCGAGCTGCAATTCCAAGCGCAGTCATTGAGACCTGTTTCATTATCTCAAGTGGTGAGCCACTTGTTCGCTCCGAGAGCTGCAGTACAGTGTGTGACATTTAGTAAATCCTGAAGGCTTTTGCCTTTTGTTGTGTGCATTTAAACAACACATTAAAGCTAGACTGTTCCTAGTGGAACCTGTCACATTTCCCAGGTAAAGCAGATGAATAAATAAAGCGCCGCCGTTAGTGGTTGAAACACCCCCTTCTTTGTGTGATTTGCTGTTGCCTTGAGTTAGATCCTGATCTCTTTGTAGACCCTCTCCCAACAAGCATTGACCTTCTGCTCCGACATGTAAAGAGCTCCACGAGATCAGAAAAGGGAGGGGGAAGCTGTGAATAAAGGCATCACCACTGCGAGCAGCCAAGAGACTTCATCCACTTCACTCCACACTTCTCTCCCTCTCCTCTCCTCTGTCTCTCAGTGTAGCTTTATCTCTGTGTTCAGTCTAGGAGCGGAGATACCTTGTTGGCGGCACAAAGGAGCGGCTCTGTAATAAAAACAGCTGTCTCTGGTGGTCTCGGTGTAATTGGGATTGTTAACGTGGAGAGCTCCTGAGGGAGACTGAGAAGAGTATGTCTTTGTGTAAAGCACACAGACACCTCTGCAGCACTCCTTGATTTGAATGTAAGTAAGAAGTGAGGAGGGGGGGGAAAAAAGCAAACAAGTCACCTGAGTTATATCAAGCCTTGCTGCATGTGCTCTCTCTATTTTACCTGGGCTTTACTTTTATTTTTAGACAGTGCCGATTTATTTATTTGTAGTAAAGCTCCTTGAAGTGAGAGAAATCTTTTCTTGCACAATTCTACTGAGGGTTTATGTTTTTAAAGACAAGGTATGACTGCACCTTCCAGCTTTGAGACAAGTCTTTGGAAGATAGCAACATTCCCCCCAATTACTGCATCAGTGTGATGGCTCAAATTGAGGCAAAAGATACTTAAAACTGAAAGGGCATTTAGCTCACGATACAGTCAGAACCAGCCTAAATTCAGGGGTGTGGGATGTTTCACACTGGAGGCCTTTTTAAAAAATATGTGTTATATACACTAAAATAATTCTGAAATGTCGTTATAATCTGTGTACTTGGCTTTCCTCCATGAAATGTTAAAAAATTAAAAGATTTATTTTAATAATGAATAATTTAAAATTTGAATTTTGATTTGCATATAAGCAGCTATCACAGCCCATATAAACCAAACAAAATCCAAATGAAACATCACAAACATGAAACGACATTATATGTTATGCAAGCCTGTGATTCTTACTTAAATATCTATATACTGTATACATAACCGCCACTTAACTGTGTTTGCCATGGCAGACCCTTCAAAGGTAATTCTATTAATCAGTCTGACATAGTGTCCTCCCTCAAAGCTGAGAAAGCTGTTGGCATAGGAAGCAAAAGCCTTAGGTACATGAGCGCACTCGCTTAAGTGTTGAAACTGTGCTTCAAAGTCAATTGCTTGGGAGCAGCTCCCGCTGATTTATTTGACTTAAGATATACTTTTTTTTGTGTGTTTCATTGTGGATGAAAATTTCATACACCAATTTAGAGGTGGTGAAATATAAATGATTTCTTTAAAGTTTCATCATAAATCAGTCTGTCGGTATATGTGAGCAGACACTGATTGCTCCTTGATGTCTCCTGAGCCTGATCTCTGTCTCCTGGTGTCTGGAGGTGGCTCCAGCAGCGCCTGTTGTCCCGCTGGGGAGGCAACATATTTCTGCAGCTGGATGTCTCTCTCTCCCTCTCCCTCTCTCTCTCTCTCTCTCTCTCTCTCCCTCTCTCTCTCTCTCTTGCAATGTACAACTGCTCTGCAGCTATGCCAGCATGCTTTTTGCCGCAGCTGTGGGGACATATTAAATGTCTCTGTGCGTCAAAACAACGACAAAAACACGGGAACTGACATCTAGTCGCTCACAAAGACCCGACGTGTACGGTGGAGTGCGTCTGCCGCCGCGGCCACGCTGTAACACAGGAGCCTCGGTTCAAATGCTCACAGAGTTTTACTGAAGCGGAGCACAGGCTGTGGCCACATGCCGGGCGGCGATGTGTAGCCTATGATTAAGATGAGAGCAGCTAAAGACGCTCCAGTGGAAGGGATGGGGGTTAAAGTGGGATCCTTAAAGTCACAGTGATTATTATTATTATTAACACATTTAAGGTGAATAAGGGGTCAAAGCACTGTCAAAGACAATGATTCAACAACACTGATCACTTTACAACGCCTACAATATGTCACACCTTCTTTTGTGTGTGTGTGTGTGTGTGTGTGTGTATGTGTGTGTGTGTGTGTGTGTGTGCAGAGGGATGTTTTGAAAATAAGAGCCATACAGGCAAAAAAAAAAAAAAGAAATATTTTCTAACCTCCGAGAGATTTACATCTCGTCTTATAGACGTGACCACATTAAACAAATGAGACACCCCCTGTTAATTACAATGTGATTAAATGTTTTAATTGCGTTAGCGATGACGTGCCTTAATTAGAGGAGAGATAAGATAATAGCCTGCTATGACAAGTATATAGATTTGCAATTAAATAGCGTTAATTATTCTTTTTTTTTTTTTAAATATCCACTTTTATGGTCATTCATTGAGTAAGTGGTGCCCTTTCTGCATGCAAACACAATACACAAAACACTATAAAATGGTTCAAAATTTTCTCACAAAGTTTACTTATTTATTTCTAGTATTTTCCACAGTTTTATTCAAGGTTAATAAAATTGTCATATGGCAACAAAGGAGAAAAAATGCTGGCGATAATATGAAGCCTTTCGTATATTTTAAATTAATCTAAATGTAGATGATCCGAGTAGCTGCCAACTCTGTTCAAATATGTTTTTACAACTAATTTCAACCTTAAGTGTTATAATAAGAAAAAAAAATTAAATCACAGTAAAATATATTTGACTTTACGATAATAACTTGGCTGTATTCTGATCTCAGCTTGTGGACTGGAGCTGTCCATGGTAGGCGATTCAACAGAGACTCTACTGTCTATTTAGTTATTAGTTGAAATCTGTTTTTTTTTTTTTTTTTAAAGTGCTCAACAATGAGGAAAAAAAAAAAAATTTTTAAATCCAGGTGCAATAAATCGGAATTCAAAAAGTCTGTGAAGTTCAGCAGACGTGACGGTGGTAACGAGGTGTTGGTGGTGAGGAGTAGAGTCATTTGAAATAAATGCCTTGTCGCAGACTGCCCATGCGCAGAGTCCCCAGCGGCGGCGGCGGTGGTGGTGGTGGTGGTGGTGGTGGTGGTGTGGCTAATGAAGAATAATAAATCATGAAAGGGTTTTTCAGGTACAGCTGAACAGAGTATGTGTGTGTGTGTATGTGAGAGGCAGAGAGAGAGAGAGAGAGAGAGAGAGAATGTGTGTGTGTGTGTGTGAGTGAGTGAAAGAGAGAGAGTGTGTGTGTAAGAGAGAGAGAGAGACAGAGGGGGGAGAGAGAGAGAGAGAGAGGCGGAGAGAGACTCAGTCTGCCCTTCGCCTCAGAGCAGAGGCAGTTCGGGTCCCCGCAGCATTCAACGTAGTCGAAGAGGTACAGTACAGAGACTGTCACCGCCATTACTCCTCACTTACGGTCATTTCGAGACGGAAACTTCTGACCAAAAAACCAAACAGGTCAACGAAAAGCGGCAACAGTTTGAAACTTGAAGTATTTTGGAAATCCTAAGAGACGGAAAGAAACTTTTTTTCCCATTTTTTTCTGGCGTCGTCTATGAGGAGTTCTGCCACACAAAAAAAAAAAAAATCCAAGGCAAAAAAAAAAAAATTTATGTAATACAAGGTGGAGACGGTCGAAGGAGAAAAAACAGAGGTTATTTTTTATTTTTTATTTTTGAACAATCGCGCCACAAGTCCACAAAGGGGGAGAAGGTATCGGCTTGCATGGCTTGTTGGTGCCTCGTTTGCCAAAAAAAAAGACGAGACACCTCCATACCTCCGCTAGTTATAATAAATAGATGTGATAACTTTGAGTGTTGGACGACCGTCTTCAGCCTACACTTTATTCGACAGTGACTTGAGATTCCTGCGAAGCAATTGGGCTTCAACTCCCGACCGAGGAGGCGGAGTCTTAACTTATTAAAAGGAACTTGCCGAGGCTTGGACGCCAGCAAATATGATGATGATGTCTCTGAACAGCAAGCAGCCTTTCGCCATGGCTCACGCCAGCTTGCCCGAACCGAAGTACTCGTTGCATTCCTCCTCATCCTCCACTCTGACTTCCAATGCGCCCTCGTCCTGCTCTTCCTCCCGACACAGCAGCACCATCATCAGCAGCAGCGGCGGCAGCAGCTCGGAGGCGATGCGCAGAGCCTGTCTCCCAACCCCACCGGTACGTATTCTGCATAATCACAGCTTAAAGGCACATTTTGACAGCCCACTTTTTTTTTGCTTGATGTTTTTTTCATGTCTGCACAGCAAATCACCCAACACCTCCATATTTTTTTCCTCTGCTCAACTTATGTATTCAGTCGGCTTTGCCTTTCGTATTAATTTTTATGACCTGGGATGTTGCATGTGTCTTGTTTTGTGTGCTCCTTTTTTAGGATTTCTTTTTTTCACATTCTGGAAATGTTTTAAACCGAGGAGTGGAGGGAGAATTCCCTGCTGACAGTTATGTGTGCATTCTATTTGCAATTGCAGAGCAATATATTCGGAGGCTTGGATGAGAGTTTGTTGGCCCGGGCTGAAGCTCTAGCGGCGGTGGATATAGTCTCGCAGACCAAGAGCCACCACCACCCTCCACATCACAGTCCCTTCAAGCCGGACGCAACCTACCACACCATGAACACTCTCCCCTGCACCTCGTCTTCCTCCTCCTCATCCTCGGTGCCTATTTCTCATCCGTCCGCCTTGGCTGGCCACCACCATCACCACCACCACCATCACCACCACCAGCCCCACCAGGCTCTGGAGGGGGACCTGCTGGACCACATCACCCCGGGACTGGCACTAGGAGCCATGGCAGGGCCGGATGGCTCGGTGGTTTCCACGGCTGCGCACCCTGCCCACATGGCGGGCATGAACCACATGCACCAGGCAGCCATCAACATGGCTCATGCCCACGGGCTACCACCGCACATGGGCATGAGCGACGTGGACGCCGATCCAAGGGACTTGGAAGCCTTCGCGGAGAGGTTTAAGCAGAGACGGATCAAACTCGGGGTTACCCAGGCGGATGTAGGGTCAGCTTTAGCCAGCCTGAAGATTCCTGGGGTGGGCTCCCTCAGCCAAAGCACCATCTGCCGATTCGAGTCCCTCACGCTCTCTCACAACAACATGATTGCTTTGAAGCCCATCCTGCAAGCGTGGCTAGAGGAAGCCGAGAAATCGCACAGGGAGAAACTTAATAAACCCGAGTTGTTCAACGGCGCGGAGAAAAAGAGGAAGCGCACGTCGATAGCCGCGCCAGAGAAGAGATCACTGGAGGCCTATTTTGCCATTCAGCCGCGTCCCTCCTCGGAGAAAATCGCAGCAATCGCAGAGAAGCTGGACCTGAAAAAGAACGTGGTGCGGGTCTGGTTTTGCAACCAGCGACAGAAACAGAAACGCATGAAATACTCCGCATGCGTCTAGAATCGCTTTAAACCGCCACCCAAGAAAAGACTTGGAGCTGTTTAGAGACGATTTGTATCATATTTCCTATCTCACGACCCCTTTTTTCAATCATCGATGACTTTGTGCTTTGAACTTCGAAAAATTCCTAAAAACTGAACAATGACTGAAAAACTCGACCCCCCCCCCCTCACCCACCCACCCCCCCTCCGACAGTCATGTCTTTTACTCGCTGAGAGGGGAGACGTGGAGTCAAGTAAAGCATCGTTTGACAGAGCAAGTAAGAACCACTGTTTCCACACTTACTATGCTTCACCTTTATCATGTCAACGCAGTATGACTTACAGGACTCTATGCTTTCAGTTTTACTTACGATTAATTTCCAATGAGGACTATAGTTTGCATTAGCAGATACATACCCCCCCCCCCTTCCCTTCCCTTCCCTCCCCCCCCTCCCCATGAAAATAGCGTTGTTATTTACACACAGCGGGGCTAGTTTTAACTCGAAGCACTTGGTTGGTGACTATTGGTGTTTATTTTTGGCTTATAGGATAAGCTACATTTCCCCCATCCGAGTTCATGACGATGCAGTCTGACATTTATTCAGGGTCCACGAGGGGATTAAGAGGACGACACACTTGGTCTGGAAAGCTAATATTAGATTACTGCCAAATAACCCTCTGTAAATTAATAATTTACTTGTCACACACTTCATTTTGTGTCTAAATGTGTAATTAATTCCACTTATTTTGTTACCATGTGTGATCAAAAGTCAGGGATCTATTTTCAAGATACCCGGGGTTTGGACTAAGGTTTGGGGTTGTTTATTATCAGGCCTCAGTATGTGCAGATATCGAAATAGTGACTCACTTGTGAGGATTTCACAGAATTTCGCAATTAAAAAAATATGATTTCTCGCCGGCTGCAATAAGTTTACAATCCAGCGTGGGCCGGTATCTTATGAACTATTTATTGAGTGAGGTCATGTTTACTTCATTATATATTTATTGGGATTCCCCCTCCTCGTTTTGCTTGAGAAAATCAAATTCTGACAGCAAGTTAAGCGTGTTGTTCTGGTTTTAAAAGGGAAACGACTGTGAAATAGACAGTCACAAAATTTTAATTTACGATTTCTAACATCTGAGATGGTACAATCGAGATATATATGAGATAGTATTCTCTTTTTAAATTATTTTATGTATGTTTCTGCTATTTATTTGTATAAATATACGCGCATCATTATGAAGTCGTTGCTTGTTAAAATCACCTTGTTTAAGTAATGTTTTTTCTTGAAGAGAAAAGAAACAGCTTCATGGAAGTATACGTGTACAATGTAAATATTTCATTGGAACCAGTCGATGCACATAAATATATCCGTACAGGTTTTTGCTGTATTGCTGTTTTAGCTGAGGTAACTTATTTCTGTAATGTATGTTGCTTTTGGTTCCTGGTTAAATAATTCTATTAATTTATTACATCCATGTAATTTTAATTTATTTAATTACTGAACTGCAATATGTGTTTCATTAAAGAAAAAAACTTTAACATTTAATCGGACGTTTTCCATGACTACACTGTGTAATGTGGCTCATCCAGACACATTAATACTCTTTTATTTATTCATCTATTTATTTATTGATGAGGAGGATGGAAACGGTTTAGCTGCGGGCTGCACAGCTTTTAAACGACATTTTGTTGATTCTTTGAGCTTATCTGACTGCAAATAGGCCTGTTGCCATTTTCTTAAGGGTGACGTGACTTTGCCATAACTAAAAAAAAAAAAAAAAAGTGTCAGGTTTGATCTTAGGAGCAGCCATGAAGCCCTGTCACAGTGCCCATGAGCAAGACACCGCCAGCACCCCCCAACCCCCAACCCCCAAATCTGCTCTCCCACTGTCTGGGTAATACAAAAGACGAATAACTAAAATCAAAATGTAAAATGTAATTAGAAATAGCTTCTTCTTCCTCTTTTTTTTTGGCCTCAACGCCGTCCTCCTCCAGGCCTTCATCATCATCATGGCGCAGGCCTTACAGGAGCCCCTTCCTCCCTTACTCCATCAGTGCTAAAGACACACGTGGCTCCTCCACTCACTTGCTGCCAGCTTATGCAGCTCACTGTTGCCTTACCTGAGAGCAAATGCTAATATTCTATTAGAGTCTAATCAGGGGGTCTGTGGAGAGCTGGATGGGTCCCTGGAGCGCAGACTTGCCAGATGTCAGCCCGCCAGAAAAACAGCTCGCCTGCCAACGTGCCCGTCTCTATTTAAATACACTCTCTAACATGCTTCGTGCGTGCATGCGGGCGCACAAGGCTTTGAAGCGAAAGAACCTTTGGTTCGAAGTTGTGCTTAGATACGAGGAGGAGAGGTGAAAGGAGGGGGAAAAAAAGAAGGGAGAGCGTTTTGAATGTCACGTCCATAACGGAGTTGCTGCTGCTGCTGCTGCTGCTGCTGCTTGTGGGTTTTCAGGGCTGACGCTGGCTTGTTGAGCGCTGAGCAAGCGTTTCAGCACCATGGACAGATACCTGAGCCACACATTAGCATTTGTGAAAGCTGTCCTCCACCTTATTTACAGCACCTGGAATACATTTACAACTGATTATCTGTGTTTCATATCAGACTGATTTGAACCTAACAGGAGGAAGTCGGTTGATGCTGTAATACACACACACACACACACACACACACACACAAAGAGTGATTTTTCAAGAAAAATCACATTTAATCAATAATCAACTAGAGGCTTTCACGTTCTAAAATGCTGTGTCAAGTGTTTTTGTATTTTTGAAACCACAAAAATATCATTGAGCACCTCCAAGCTTTCCTAAAAGTGTCACATTTAGATCCCAGCAAATATTTTGATTAAAATAAAAAAAAAAAAATCGAATTCATAAATAACATACATGCTTCTCCAATATTTATCCAACAAAAACATTTTATTTAACACAAAGAGGCTCTAAACTGGAGAAGCAACGCCTCCATAACATTGATCCACAAACCAAACGTATTGGCCCGCCATCCTCGTGACAAATTAAGAGTATCAAAACGACCCTTATTAATGAGACAGCGATGATGGTTCATCAATTAAAAGATGCTCCTGGTGAGTGCTTCTAATTTCCCCTAAATGAGCCATTCACTTAATACGTTAATAAGAGCGAATTATTAAATTACACATCGAATTATGAAAACCAGATAATTATGAAGAGCGAGTTAAGTAGTCATTAGCCATCCCTGTTAATTACCGCTGGTCAGGGAGGGCTGCCGACTGAGGGTCTCATCGGGAATTGAAATTAACTTTATGCAGTGAGCCTCGCTGCTGCTTGACAAGCCCTGCACAGACAGACAGGCAGGCAGACAGGCAGACAGACAGGCAGGCAGACAGGCAGGCAGACAGGCAGGCAGACAGCCTCTCAACCAGACTGCTGCTGCCTGCTTTCACTTTCACATATTGGGAGAAAATCGATCAGGATTCTTTGATAGCGAATCAATGAGGCCCCAGCAGTGAACAAAAAATAAAAAAAAATAAACACACACACACACACAGGCCTCAGCAGCACAATGAAGAAAATAGACATGTCTTTTTTTATTTATATATATATATTTATATATATATATATATATATAATAAATAAACACGTGAAGCACACAGTTTACCTTAAAGCCACAGATGTGTCGCTGCATGTGCTCCATACATTGAGACGTACACATTCATGCGACACTGTGGGAGCTTTCCACAAAACGAAAAGGGCAGCGCTGTTTCCTTTTGTTATAATTACGCCCTCTGTTTTATTTTTCTCTTTCCCCTGAACATTTCCCCCCTTTCACAGGGATACTGATGAAAATTTAATGAGGCCAGGGACTGTCGGAGCTCCGCCTGGGGACCTGAGAGTAGAATATTTTAACTGTACATTTACGCCAAGTGTCTGCCTTCAAAGACGCGACTGCTCTCGAATTAGACGAACCGTGAGCCACAAACCGAACGCGCAGCGCGCCATACAAGCCTTTATTTATCATCTGTTGGCTCTTTAGCACCGCCAACATATTGTGCAACACCCGTCAGATGGCTGCTTGGATGTTAACGCGGCAATCGCCATTTGATACTGTCGCCAATCAGTTGTTGTTGATGCAATATTAATCAGCCATCAATAGTCATTAGTTTGTTAAGTGTTCTCCAGAAACTAATCGATGGAGCAGCGCTGGATGGCTGCAAGGATTTTGGTGGGATACTTTTTTTTTTTTTTTGATGCAGGATGGCATGCAGAAGGAGGGAAAGCCACAGCACTGTATCTGCCAATGAAATAGCTCCATCCATCTCTCTCCCTCTCTCTCTCCTCTCTCTCTCTCTCCCTCTCTCTCCCTCTCTCTCCCTCTCTCTCTCTCCTCTCTCTCTCTATCATACTCACACATGCACACTAGTACCAGCCTCGCACACATTCATAAACAGAGCAGATGATATCAGGGGTGGGTGTATTTTTCGTTCAAATACAGTATCCTCTATGTTCCCAAGCAAAAAAAAAAGGTTAAAAACATTGTTTTTCTTCTGGCTGAATGGTGAGTTAAACCACATGGCCAGTTTCTGTGTTGTTCACCAAATGGTTTAACACTGCAGTAACCCACAACGCAACAAAGTTTGGGCCTGAAATGCATAAGAATAAAAGTTTTGTGGTTTAAGATGTGACCTTACTTTGTAGGAAGTCTGAAAAAGTATGCCAAGGAGAAGGATTTCTATTTTCTTGGACAATTTTTTTTTTTTTTTACATTAAGCATTGTTGGCCAGAACAAGCCCACACAAAACAGTAATTTTAGGAAAAGGTCTGCGCTATTTAACCTCTACTGTGACGTGTAACAGAGGATTTGATGTGCTGCTGAAATGTTGGATGCTGTCCGGACATGCGTAGTGGAGAATTCATCCCTTATTAAAAATGTATGACATCGATGTATTCAAACGCGCCGCTTTAATTTTGACTTCTGCAATTTAATATTTTCTTTTCCGACGCAAGAAATAAAAAAGATGTTTTTCAAGTGATGTTTGCACGTCAAGCCAAAACTTAAAGAGAGCTATAAATTAGGATTTACGGAAATGTTGAAATGTTTATTAAGAATCAGGGGGAAAAAAGAATGGGATTTGCCAAAAAGGGTGGAAAAAAGTCTCTCTTAATTTAATGCCATTGGAAACGTCCACAGCCTTCATAACTAAAATAGCTCAGGGGCGTGATTAGAGAGAGAGGGGGGGTGGGGGGGTGCTGAGGGGCCGCAGTCACCCCTGACATGTGGCTGCCACCAAAATAATGATTTGGATGCATAACCGAGTTTCTACCTATTCCCCAGAGCTTTTTCCATTTCTTTTACACATTTGTTATCAATGGAATCATAAAGTTTGACTTTCTTTTTTTTAAAAAAGGACCCTGAGTTGTAATTCTTGATTTGGTAGATTGTTCGATATTGTGCATACACAGTTTGTGTCATTTTGTGAATTTTATTTTTCAACATGAATTTCAATGAATATTCAGATGCTTTTGCTTGAGGGGGAATACTGACTACACCCCGGCTAGACTATTGCAATACAGCTTTCTCCAGCATGGGAGCGCGTTTCAGAATATGTCAGGGACAGATTATGTTTGCTGAGTGCATTTAACAATTTGGATATCAGTGATGTTAGATAATAGTAAATAGTTCAGCATTAAGTCCAATCCAGAAAAGTCATCATGGGCTGGTTTAAGGTTTATTTTAAATACTTGCAATACTTTTTCTTACAGCTAGGGGAGTGTGAGGGGCACCAGTTGAAAAACCTCAATGCACTGTTACACTAGTGTCCATGTAGGCAAGTGGAAGAGATGCCCTTCAAGGCTAAAATGACTGCCCGTGAAAATAAAGAATTAAGTCAGATGACATCTCCAGACTTCTCAGATGAATGAACATGAAGGTCGGCTGAGTTCATAAAAGTGACAAACATCTTCGCATAATTGATTTTCCATCTTTTCTCAAACTTTTTTGCTCTTTCTAGGCTTACTGTAGTTTAACGGGCAAAACCGTTTTAAATCAGAACCTGCAGGTAATTATTCAGAAAGAGTTAAACAATCAACTTTATAAGAATGTACATAGTGAGAACCAAATGCTCGATAAAAATTATGTTAAGCAACTTTAATGTTGTAATCATGTGATTCCCGTTTTCTTTTTTCCATAACACCTTTTATTTGTCTAGCAGCGGTAGATGCAAGTGATGTTCTCGTTTTAAATCTTGTACTCATTAATAAACAGTATTCACGGGAACGTATTGACTGAAATGTCTTTTAATCATCTTAAGGCTTAATCTGAATACTAAATAATGAAGTTTGAAACTATTTTCACTTTCTGTAAATGACAGAAAAAGTGTACATGCTGTTTCACAACTCTACATCATGGAATCACACGGTGCTTCAAAGCCAAAACTTGCAGTGTCACAGAAACACGACCAATTCGAAGCTTCGTTACCTTCAGGCTGATCAGCAAAAACAAGACAAATCTTGGAGTCATATTAAATTAATTGCGTTTCACAAATGATACAATTAAACTCTCTTATGAATTTGCTGGTACAGAATTCACCAAACTCTCTATTTGTCTGTTCATTATTATTATCGTTTGTGTAAACATTCATAAATGGGTGTCAAAATATAATGTTTACAGCACAGCACCTTACAGTCATTCAGATAGGATGCTCAATCTGAGCGCAAACTACGTGCAACTGTGTACAAGTTGTATGAAAATCAATGGATCAGTACTGTTTCATGTTAAAATAATATATGCGGCTGCACCAGTAACCTTTGACATCAAAGTGGCAGATCTTAATCTGTAAATTCCTCATAATGTGTATGAATACATGAGCTATTAACTAAATGTATTCATCATTTAATTCAGTCACACCATGTGTACTCAGTGAGACATTATGACCTAATGTGTAAATTGATGGCATCAAAGTGCCTTCAGCCATCAAATATTTAACAACATTGGATGAGTATACACGTTGATGAACAGCTAGGTCTCCTCTTCGCACTCCCTTTTCACCTGATCTTCCTTTTGCAACCACCGCGTGTTAGACTTGCTCGTTCTCAGAGGCTGTTTTGGTGTTCCGAATGAGTAAGTTGTAGACCTCGTAGAGATTGGACCTTAATGAGAAGGTGGTAGAGCTGTCTAGTGGATGTGTGTTCATTGGGCTTTGACAGCCGTGCTCTGTTGCAGATCTATTAATCATACCCACAAGGAGTGCTAGTCTCTCTCTCTCTCTCTCTCCTGCTCTCTCTCCCTCTATCACTCTCTCAGTTTTCAGTTTATACAGAACAGAATCATTTACATAAAGTCCTTAAGGCAAATAACTGTTGGGGGCTCTAATTTATATCTGATCGAAAATTAGCCGTCATTATGCGCACCATTAGCTGCGTCTTTAATGTGCTTCTAAGCACCATTTGTCAAGCAGCTTGTTAATATCCTTCAAGTCTTTAAAGTTGAGAGCTCATTAAAGACTGCTGTGCCTGCTCTTGATGCCATTTCATAAAATTCTGTGGGAAGGGACAGAACATTTAAAAGTTTTTTTTTTTTTTGCATTGACATTGCCCCAAAAAAACAGAGTAGACAAGTGTACTGTATGTGCATCCTGCTTGGTTTGTGTATGATTAGAAACCAAAAGATAAAATGCACAGTTGTGGTGTGGGAAAATGTATCTAAATACTAATACTATTGTCAGATTGACAAAACCTAATCAAACACTTGTTTACAACATGATCACGCCAGCAGAAACCATTTATAAAAGTGCCTAGTATAAGGAAAACCAATTCTCTTTTGACCATATGAGACTCTGAAGTAAAAGCCAATTGTTTTGCAATGCATATATCAAAAAGGCAAATGAACCCCTGTATGTAAATCCTGTTCTGAAGAGTCTTGCCCACAGCCCATAACAGGAGACCCTCACAGGCCCAATCTTTGCCTATGGGTAATGGGAGTTATGCTGCTTTATTATTGGTTAAAACTCCAGTGTCCTTAGTCTTTTTTTTCCTCCAGTATAACAGATTCCTCCAGGCTAAAGCAATAAAGAGAGTAATTAGAATGCTAAAGACAGATGTAAATAAAGGGAATGAGACAGTGGTGAGGGATGAGGCGTCTAGGTCACACACTCTCATCAAAAACCCAGTTGGTAGCAAATGACACAACGTTCAGTGCCAGAGGCCTCGGGCTACGACTGCAAACCAGAGGACATAATGGACTAAATTATGGCCTCAATGGCTATGCATCTCAAAGCACCAATAAGGACACACACACACACACACACACACACACATAATCTCAAACCCCAAACACTGATCTACTGTATGATCGGATCAAATCTATCTAAAGCATTACGTAATGTGTGCACATTATACAGCATACCATATCAAAACAATATGCTGCTATTAAGCAGTGTGATTCGGTGGTCACATCCCCATGGAAACAGCCTTAACCAACTGCCTTTTGATGGCCACCATTGATAATCCACTGAGGTTACGGACTATTATGATTGTAGCTTCAGAGGCTTTCATAAGAACTTAATTAATTAATATATTTATTTAGATAAATAACATTTGGAAGACCAAACAGTGGAAAATGGGATGAATCTTATTAGATTTGAATAATGCTGGATGAATGAGAGGAGATGTCGTCTCAGAGAGTGTGGAGGCAGACCCCAGCAAACATCAACACTATAAACACTATACACTTGAGATTACATGCATGAAGACGGGGTTGGGCTAATTAAAATATTTGCATTATTAAAAATACATTAACTACTAGAATGCACATCATACTTAACAATATGAGACATTAACAAATTAGCCAACTTTTAGCGATGAAATAAATCCTTCTTTATACTGGGCTTCAATGGGAATTTTTAGAAGTCACAGACACAATAATAAGGTTAGCAAAGCAGCACGAATATTGAACAGCCAAATAAATAAATCATTCTTTATTAATAAGCTTAAATCATGAATTTGATAAGACACGTTTTTTCACATTTCTATTTCTTGTCATGTCAATAAATTGGAGAAAAAAGCAAGATGAAACATAAGCAATAAAAAGCTTTTTGGAATTTATCATCAAAACAAAAACGTTTAGTTATCACACTGTCAACTTTCGTTTTGTACTATGGAGTTTGACGGTGAAACAGCATTTCATATCATGTGTGATAACGGTCTTATCTTGAAGATGATGATCTCAGGAAAGACAACAAAGGGGGCCGGGATGGGTTCACGTTATACAGTGACCATAAGTCATCAAGATATTCAAAGAAAATCTGAACAAGTCTCTGTGGTTGGGGTGAACTCCACAGAGTTTTACAGCGCAGAAACTGAGCCTACAAAGGACAAAAATCACATACACTCAGTATCCCATTAAGCTGTTTTATACACTGTGGATCTCACCTTGTTAATGAGACCCTCTATAAGTTTCCCAAGCTTTCCACACATGCTGCTTTATGTCTGTTCATCTCTCTTTTATGTTCCTCAGTTTGTGTGAGCCACAAATCATTACACTACACTCTACAAACTACGCTACACTATCAAAGTTATAGACATATGATACGCTTTGGTAATAATAGATGGTTATAATTGCCATTACCTGTGCTTCCCTGACAGCTTTTTCTCTCCTTGGATATTGTATTGGTCTTGATGAAGCTCATCACAACTTTATCATACTGTAAGCTCAAACTTCCACAGTTCAAAGTTGTAAATACATCTTTTCCTTTTGAATACTTGGAAAGTGGAGGGCGTGAATAAATATGATATGATACAATTGTGGTACTGATACTTTAATTATTATATTGCTTTTATAGAGATTTTTAGAGAAACATGTTAGAGATAAAATAACCAGATGGTGTCTATTATTGTCTCATCCACTAAATGAAATACCTAACAAATCAAGGGACTTGAATCAAATTGATGAAAAAAACATGTAAATCCAATATTACCATAAAACATTCTTGCTCAGTGACTTGCAACATTGCACCACCCAGAGATATTAAATAGATAGATGCCTCAGTATAAATACAGAAAGACCTGTTATGGTTGACAAACTATGAAACAAACTACGGCTTCATGCCACTCAACTTGATGCTATGGGATTATAACAGTAGAAAATTATTAGAATAATCTAGTTTTAAGCAACTGTTTTCATTTAGACAGAAGAATACAGGGGAGAAATCCATGTCACGCATGTACATGAGTCTGAGTTGACTTTTTTGTGGCAAAAAAGACACAAAAGGCTGAAACAAAATGTGAATAGTAACAAAAACACGAGGTGTAGAACATTAAAGTCTTTCTGACAGCATTTGAAGGCAGTCTTTAATAGTCTTATCAGATTGTTAGCTGCCAATCATGCTGGAAATCTAATTTGACTGTTATCAAGCTACTACTAGGTTTTATCAGCACCCATCTGTCACAAATATATGGGCTAGTAAAGTCCCACTAAATCTACTAGTAGGTTCAGGAGGTTATTACTCAAAGCTGAAGTCAGGTGACGTAGTATAAAGAGCAGCAAAGTCACCAATAACTTTCGACGTAACCGGCATCACCTACATGTTAGGGTTAACTTTTCTTCTGTACCTTTTTAACATAAATGATCTTTTTTTCCCCCTAAACCTAAACATGTAGTTTTGGTATCTAAACATAACCAAAATGTGACCGTTTTCACCATTACACAACGTTAACCACATTTATTACTGTTAACACGACAGTGACAACAATTGATAACGGGCCATTTAATTGGCTGAAAACATTCAAATGTGGTGGGAAATGGGAGCGAGCAATATGGTCAAAATCTTTTATTACAGTAAATGGAAATGTATATCATGTTAATGGTATATATTACAATATAGTAACTGGTTTGTAAATTGAATAAAGAAATGGTAGCCATGGATACCATAACCGCACTTCATCGCATTTGTTATTTTCTTCTTTTATTCTTCACTTCCATACAAACTAAATAACTGCCTTGAGTTGACACTTGAGTTAAAAACAAAAGACTCAAAACGGTAAAACTAGCATTATTTCGAGATGGAAGCTTTAAGGGTCCAAATTAGAACAAAAATTTCAAGTGTTACAAGTTTTAAGGTTAACAGGTGCAAATCAATACCAGCTTGACCTGTGTTTACAGTTTCTATGGCTCCCGTGGTGGAAACGGTATTGCCAAATCTCAACTGGTGGACACGTTTCAGATCACCCAACCCTAGTGGGAAATGGGCCATTCGTCAAATTTCAGACGCTCCCATCTAAGGACTGCCACAGGCTTCATACAAATATGTAAAACATATGTATAGGCAGAGGGAGTTCCCCGCACAGAATTATGCATTTCTTTATTTTACTGAAATTATTACACGTACACAATATGTGAAAAATTACAACGCATCTATATATCTTTCCTGAAAAGCCCAACATATTACTGCTTGACAATGAAGTCCACATTGCAGGGAGTATATCATCTATTGTAATGAAATGAGAGGCATATAGCATTTTTATTGCCTATGACAAAAGTTACATGAGCTTGCCATGCAAATACTTTGTCGAAAGTAATGTCTCAGCAAGGCAAGTTGATGCCACCCGCTATATTAGATTACACTGTGCTGTTGAAACGTGTGCTTCTGAGGTGCCTTTGCAAAAGGTTGATTACTTTGGATATATTTCACCTGCCGCTCTGGGCTATTATTGCTTGAGATACAGACTACAGTCAGAACCCTGATGGAGCGATCCTGAATGGTCAATGTCCCTGGTAAAACCCATATAAAGTGATTCAATGCGAACATAAAGAAATGTTAACGATCATCAAAGACCTTTGTGTAGGATGACTTTCCTTCCAGTAACTCTCTCTTTCTCGCTCTCTGCTGTCCTTTTTATTTCCTTCTCACTTTCCGAAAGCAGCGAAAGTGTGAGCATGTGCAGATTGCACTTTTGCTTGAGAACGTTTTGAAGAAAATAGTATATCTGGTTTTGGCTAAAAGAAGAAGAAGCATCCCCCCAAATAAGAAAGCTCCAAAAATATACTACAACAGCATGTTTCTTTAAAATTGCTAATACTGACAGTGAGCTTCGCTGGGGAGATGCCTGTGCATCTCAGTGGCTGTGCTGTGAAATGTGGCAGACAGACATAGTTTCTGACCTCTATATAGCAGTGTGGAAGGACCTCAACAGCTGTAAACAACACTGCAATCAGTGTCCCATCTGCTCCCATGTCCCACTTGTGTGGATGCCTTTTTGCCATTTCTTTCACCCTCTGCCAAGTGGCTGCCTCAGGACATCTAACCCAGAGAAAAGAGCTCATTTACCCAAGGAGGAAAGAAGCAAACTAGATTTTTGAGTGTGTTTGCTGACAGGGAAACAGAGTTAGACTGAATATAATATGCAAAATATGTCATTAAAAAAAACAACAACAGTTCATCAGACCGCACCAAAACATCATTTTTGTGATAAATTAAACTGAAAATAATTGGTGATCAACTAAGATCAAGCAGCTAACCAAAGCAGCTCCAAAGCAGGTTTTACATGTTGATTTAACCTCTTTTAACCCCTGTTCTGGTTAAGGATGCTTCTCAGGGATTATATGAAGTGGGTGCTTGAGCTACATCCACTCCAAAGGTAAGTGGTTTGACACCTGTTTTGTGAACCAGTGCAATGCAATGACTCTGATAACAATATAAGAACACGTTGACTATAAGGCTATTTACATCTTTATGTATTTTGTAAACTTTTTTTTTTTTTTCCAACTTAAAGGTGTGCGAAACCCTGTGTAGGTTTTGACCATTAGCAGCGCTGTGGGGCTTGGAGCGCGTGGATCTTGTTTTTGTTTGTTTTGTGCAGAAGAACACATATGCACATGGACAAGTATGCAAGTAATGCTATACACATTCCTGCCAGTGGTCTCAAATTATTCCACTGATGTACAGTTGCTGGAGGGGAAACCACAAAGAAGGGTAGCAATGAGTCAGCAAAGTCAGTGAAGAAGAGGACGTATGGAAGAAAAAAAAAAAAAAGGATTTCCAAATGGTTTTCTGAGGAAGGAAATGCATTCAGCATTCATTTGTTGGGCTTACAGAGTAACTGAACACCCTGAACAACTTCTCACCTTGCTGCAGTGATGTATACATGTACTTCATGACCCCATGACATGACTGTTCGATATGGTTGAAGATTCATCAAAGCCCACCCCTGACCCCAAACACCCCAATCAGTGATGTTGAGTGTGATCAGCAGTAAAACAGACTAGACATTTCCAACCAGCAAGGCCTGGCGTTAAGTTACTCTTTAAGGATACCCACAATACATTTTGGTGAGAAACACTGAATGTAAACATGAATGTTTGTTAAGAAAACTCCACGGGACACCTTTAAGTATCTTTTTTTAATTTACGCATTTATTTATTTTTACACAATCTATGTAAATTATTCATCATCTTTACTTCTTAAAGTAAAGGTCTTCAGTGTATGTGCACTGAAACACATGCACAAGAAGGCTGTGAAAGCACTTTAATGGGTAAAACATATTTGATACAAGGTTATAATCTGCATTATTGTGCGCATAATGTTGAGACTGTTGACATATTATGCTAATTACCACATTGCATGCTAGATGCTTTAAGAGGGAGAGCATATTGATTAATCATTTCTATGCATTTTGGTCCTTGAAGAATTTTTAAAAATATATATATATTCTCTTTCTTTTATTTAACAAGACTTGCTCCAAGATCAGGAGCGGCTGTGGCTCACAGGTGGAGCGAGTCGTCTACCGATCAGAATATCATCGGTGATTCAGTACTCGACTCCTCCAGTTCACATATTGAAGTGTCCTTGGGCAAGACACTGAACTTCTGTCTGGGTGGGTGTGAATGATTAGGTTCCACCTGATGGCAGATTGGCAACCTCCCATCAGTGTGTGAATGTGAATGTGACAGAACGCTACATTACAAAGACAGTAAACACAAAAGACTATATTGACCAAGTGCAACTCAAAGTACAGATATGGCCATGAGCAACTCAAAGCGTATTGAAAACATTCACATCATTTTGTTTACATGCATATTGTGTTTGCGTAGCATTTCTTTGACGTAATGTTCAAAATTCAAAATGCTCGAAATGTTAAATTTTGACCTGGACGATAGCTAAGAGTTCTTCCAAACTGGAATGTTAAATCAGCAGATTAAACCAATGGTTTATTGATAAGTGGGATCTGTCTTCCAACTAAGTAAAATATTCTTCTTGGCTATTGCTAAAATAAGCGATGTGAACTGCTGTGAGGCTTTAAGTGTAGAAAGATCATCCAAAAGGCAAATGGATGAGCAAAGAAGGTTCCTGAGACTGAGAGTCTTTGATAGCTCATGAATTCCAATCATAGGACCTGAACTGGAGCAGAGAGCCAGAAAGCATCAAATAAGTAATTGGTCAAGTTTGGACAATGTGGGCATGTATTGTTATTTGTGAAGTACACTTTGTGGGTGATGATATTAACTTTATACAAGACCTCATTTAACTGATTATTATTAACTGAGTATTGGGGTTACAGGTCATTGAAAATATGTTTGCCAACTGATATCAGATTGCAGTATGTCTAGTAAATCTTGCCAGTAGATCTTGCCATCTCGTTTTGACCCAGACGGTAAAATGTGAGAAAAATTTAAATTTCTCGAGGTAGTCAAAGTGAAGGATGAACCTATTCTGTCAAATGCATTTTCTGTGCCCAAAGGTAGAATGATGTTTGTCTGATTGTGGTCTGTTGTGCTCAAACCGCTTCTATGGGAGGTGAATAAGAGTGAAACTTCTTCACTTTTTCAGAGGAATGACTCCCATTGAAAGAAACAGTCTGTTCAGGGCGAAAAAGTCATTGAATTACAAAGTTTAACCTCAATGCAAGAGCCTTGGATATTGTTTTGAAGTCTGTGTTGATCAACGACACGAGGTGATGACTGGATCATCGGGTGTTTATTTGTTTTTAGAATGAGTGTGAAAAGCCTTGTGTTCATGCGTTAAGCAATGCTGGAACGGTTCATAAGTTCAGGAGTCATTTTTATAAATTACAGGTGAAAGAAGGGACCAGAACTGTTGCCATGTGGACCTCATGACTTAGTAGTGCTTTTCTGAGTTCTCCCAAGGTGAAAAGGTTTCGTCTGTCTGGTCTGTGTTTAGTTTTGGTACGTAGACATTCCTGCAAAAAATTGGCTTCTTCGAATGTAAGGTCAGGAGTTTAGTGACTGGAATAGAAATGTGTAATGTTACCAGGAGAATTTGCGATTGATGATTAATTTTTCAGAATATTGTTTTAATTTGTTCACTCGCTTCTTGCCAGGTTTGTTTCAGAGTTTAAAATGTTGATGAAATCTCTCAAAGTAGTATTCTGTTTTTGATGGTGTTTCAAAAGGTAGTTTTCTGTTTTTTTGTTAAGTAAGTTCTTGAAATCACACTGGGTTTCAAAGAGATCTCCAAGGATGGTATCTGTTGGGGTCTGGGAGGCCAGAAAGACCAATCTATTTACTGTACCTTTGCAGGGTTATTTGCCTGTTTCTTTTTTCCTTTTTCTTCCGTTTTTATTTGTGCCAACTGCAATTATTTTATCTATTACCACTGCTTCTGCAGTATGTGTTGCTAGAGTGCTGTTGATCAGTACAAAGGATGACAGGGACACTTATAACTATTTACAGACTTAAAGATCAAGCGATAAATCAGCAACTGTCAGATAAATGTACAATCGGCTCAAAGGCAGGGGCTTCAAGGTTAGCTAATAGCAAATGCTCACTTGGCTCAGAGGCTGTGCAGGTTAGCACCGTGGATGTATGGTTAGCACACTAAACCAGAGTACACAGTACAAATTTTAGAACTACGTCTCTCGTCCCTCGGCTCAATGGGTGAGTGCTTTGTGTGGTTAACTCACAACAGTCTGTCGCTGAGCTGTGATTTAAATTTTGGCTGCATCGTCTCTGTCATTCCTGTGCGACTAGCTCGCTAGCTTTAGCCTTGTCAAAGACTCCAGTAATGCGCCACGAGTTCACGGGTGGAGAGCTCCCAGGTATGAAGGTAGACAGGCAGGTCAGTTTATTGCGATCCTGTAACAGCCACAGATTTTTTATTTTTTGTGTCAAACTATTTTATTTATAGATTGATGTCAGGCTGTTCTGAGAATTTCAGCCAATGTAATAAAAATCGCTTTTAAAGTAACTTACAGACCCTGCCTTTAACTATTACTCACCATAAAATATCTGCATGTGAGTGTCTGTTATACACACAATATGACTTGATACTATAAAACACGTGGAAGGAGACCGAGCCTGTAGTACTATTGTAACAGGTCTGCACCCCCACCTTCAGGGTGCCAGCGCCAAGTTCCATACTGTTGGACAGGTTTCTGAACTAATGACTTTGTGATATCTTATTCATTACAGCTCCAGTGAATGTTGACCATAGGTAGCCAATTAAATTAAGCCCTGTTTAAATGGAAGTCCCATTCGTGGATAAGCATCCCAGGTAATGCAGCCACAACACGTTGTGTGTAAATATGTATGATGATGGAGATTATCAAGAATACATGCTGCCCTTGTCAGTCCGGTGCAGAGGGGTCATTGTGCCTCAATCAATCTGCATTCCTCTGTTCTCCAAATAATTGCCTTATGTTTCTATAATGAAAGTATAACATCTTTACAAGCTCCTCATTCAGGGGTGGGCTAAGGCAAACTTTGTACTCTGTATGCATAATCCATGTATAAATATGCCCCACACCAGAGCTCTGTGTGTTATGTGATTTGAGTGGGGGGTCAGAGCCACTTGTATTCCTGTGGGTGGGATTGTGGAATGCAGGAGATTTGATTGGAGCATTATCCCTACACGAGGGCCCTCCAGAACTCCTATCTGTTGTTCCCCCTACTCATTTACTTTATCAGTGCACTGCTGTAATATACATAATTCAGACAACCGGGGAATGTCTTAGGGCTCCGAACCACCTGCTGGCTTTTATTAGCTAATTAATGGTGATTTATCAGAGCTGCTAATTTGAGTGGGGCTGCTTGCCTTCAGGAGTCGCAGAACACCGTATGAATTCTGATGGTGATTATGCTTATTTGATGGGCAGTTTGCTAAAACAAAAAGTTCTGTCTTTTCTGCCCCACAGGGATGGAATTTCTGTTCTTACGAAAGACGACCTTGTGTGATTTTTTTTTCTGTCTCATTAAGGTCTCACACACAGTTCATTTTAATACTTAAATTCAAAACAGCTTTTTTACCTTTTTACCTGTAGATGTGCGTCCTTGGGAAGGTCTTTTTGATGTCCTTATGTTTCAAGTATATTTACTGTTCAAGGACCACAAATTCAGCTAAGATTCTAGACTGGATATTTGGGCAGCCTTAAAGGAGAATGTTAATATCAAATTTACTTCTAAATATGTGTTTAATGCTCCACACATTTATGATGCATCTAAAATTTTAACATTTACTCACTTATTTGTTGTTAATACAAACTTCAGTATTAAAGGTTAAAATAAATCACTCTCTCAAACAGAGATATGGGAAAAAAAAGATATGATTATTGCAATTTGAGAGACAATGTGGGTTAATTCCTGAAACCAAGTAATCCATCTCTTCTCATGAGTGACAGGTGATTGACAGTAAGCAAAGAATGACTGCATCCAATGATGTGCAAACAAAGGTTCAACAGTACATGGTAATGGAGTGTCCAGCGGGTAAAAATACATTTGTTCATGTCAAGCAAAAATAAATGGAAAAACCTGGTGTATGGTATATGAAAATTCAAAAGTTCTAAGACCTTTAATAACCCTTATGTGTGTCTGGAAAATAATGCTCTACATTTTTATGAAAGACAAGTCCAATTCCAATTTTTTTTATCTGTGAGAACATTTTCACTGACTCTTTTCGGGGCTGTTGTCTTGCATGATTACAAAGTGAAAAAACACAGAAATGTGACAAATTGGGGTTTTCTTTTTATCAGAGTGTCTTCTGATATTGTTTTCTTTCAGAATTAATATCAACGGATACAAAGTTTAAGAGGTAAGTTTTTGTTTGTTTGTTTTGGTTTGCTGTCTTGCTCTATTTACTGTATAACTGTGTTTCAAATTAATAACGCATATTAGTTTTTCAATGTTCAATGAGAGTTTAGTCCTGGTATTTCCTGCTTTACCCAGAAAGACAGATGACAAGTTGCAATCGAGACATCCTATATTTACAATGGGAGCAAAGATGTGAATTTTGCTAATTCTTATTTGAACATTATCTTTAAATACAACAGTTTTAAAAGCTAATGACTTGCGGTTGGACCGCATGACCAGGGTTGGAGCTCAGGATGAACAAGCAGCAAACACAGCGAGAAGTGAAAGCACGAGAGGCCTCTCCATCAAATAAACATTCCCCTACATATGCTCTGCAACCCTTAATGTCTTGTCTTCGAAAATTAATTTGTTGCATTGCTGATTGCTTAAGCCCAGAGTAGTTGAGCAGTAACTAAGCATCTATCTTTTTTATGTTTGCATGCATGCCAAACATCGACAGCATACCTATGGCAGAAAGTGATTTGAAATACGAATTTGTTTCAACTTGACCTTTCTGAACCTGTTGGTTTTAATGTAGCATAACATAGATAATTGATATTTGAACAAACTAATCACTTATCTTTTGAAATTACCAACTTTGCATAACCAAGTTTTACATTAATCACGTAATATCAAATTTCTAAAATGGTTTTCCGTTTTGACATAACATATTATACTAAATTTGGAAGAATAATCTTTATTTAACTCTAATCCAAAACATGTTATCCATGTATCAGATTATACTAGTTTACAAGCTCAACTCTTCTTATTGCAGGGGGAGGCACGCCTCATACTGCAGCCCCTCAGAGGGCCTGACGGACCAGCTTTCTGCCATGCAGGGATATTAAATTGTCAAATTTTCACTATATTGAACTATAAATCACAAGGCGTTTCATTTGTTTGAGTTTTGTCCCAGGACTAACAAGTGAACAGAGTAAGATATAGCAATTGTTTATCCTTAAAAACTGTAAACTGAGATAATCTTGCATCAGATCACTACTGTGCAGTAATGTTAGCCAAACTGTCAGAGTTACTGGACTTAACAAGAAAAGTGCATTCTAACATGTTCATGGTGACAATGCTAACGTGCTCATGTGTAGAAGGTGCAATGTCTAGCATCCTCACCATCTTAGTTTAGCATAATAAAATGAAAATATTTGCTAAAGTCATTAGTTTTCCCAGTATTTAGTCATAAATACTGAGGTCAGTAGGGGCCAAAATCTCATGGCAATCTATCAAACAGTTGTTAAGATATTGGTAAAGTTGTGGACCGACCAATACTGCCATCCCTCGAGCCATGACCAGTTTGGAGCTGCTGAGAGTCTAATGATAAAGACTGCACATTGAATAGAGATGTTTTGTCACACACGCTCCTTTCCTTAATAAATTTATCTTTTAAATAAATAAATATCTATAATATCTAAAATTGAAATATTTGATCCAAATGAGCTATTCTTTTCTAGAGAATACCTCATTTCATTTAATTCCCCTCGTATGATTCAAAACATTTGACAAGACATTGTCATATCAACAAAGAACCAGTGTGTAAGGTATCAGATGGCCGATTGATGTTTTCTGCCCTTTGCATGCATATCCTTGGGGAAATGCTGCAGTCTCTCCCTCTTTGCCAACGCAGGTTAAATCCCAAAAGGCACATGGATGTATAGAAGTATAAAACACTATGTCAAGAGATTTGGCATGTCTGAAATTAGAATTTAGAAGGAGAAAAAAAAAACTGGGGTTAAGATATGTCTGCCACCGAACACCTTTTCCTGATCTTTTCATCCCAATTCAAATAAAATTCAAAACAGCAGGTAAATGGTAATATCACACAAGCAAGCAACGCTGCCTCCAGCAACATGCTCCATTAAAAGGGTTTGCAGCGCAAGGTGCTGCAGCTCTCTCGGCACAAACTGAAGTGTTTGCTCAGTGGGAATTGAACAAGAATTCTGAAAACACACTTTAATGTTGGAAATCTCACAACAGCCTCAATACAATGGTTTTCAAGACAATACATATGTAAAAGGAACCTTATTATGTGTCTGTCATGGTGTTAAGAGTATAATTTGTACATATATCACATCAAAGCGCAAACACACACTGACAGCGGAGCTCAATTTGTAACTAGAGGTGGATCTTCAGTGTAAAGACTGAACAAGTCCTGTTGATCACATCCATTTGACACAGCTTGAAGAGTCAATTAAGATGCCAGTCAAGATCTCTACATCAAAAGGAGGGACATGTCTATGTAATTCCAGCCATGACCCAGAGAGGTCACAGTGTGTGTGTGTGTGTGTGTGTGTGTGTGTGTCCGTTTCTGTTTGTGTTCACAATGGACCTCTGGTAGAGACTGACCACATCAGCCCCTCTGGGCAGGGAACCGTCAGAATAAAAAAAACACACCCCTTCACCACAACACACACACACACTCAAAACTCTGACTAGGTTTGATGGGGGAAATGGAAATAAACGCCTCTGTGCCCATGAATGCTATCATTTCATTCTTCTACTCCGAGTGCTCCAGGGATCTCTGAGAAAGAGTAGGAGCAATAAGTTCACTTTGCTGAATTAATTCTGTAATTCTTTATCAGGAGAGCCTTGGCATTACCTTGAACTGGGCTAGTTTTATGAAAAATGGTTTCAAGCCTAAAAAAAAAAAAAATGATGGTCCTAATTTGTTGGCTCACTTTAAATTATTAATCTCTTTTATATTCATGTAGTTATTACGTGTCATAACTGTGTATCTATGGGGTGAGATTTAATAGCATCTGCTGGACCTTAGGAAAGGACCCAGTGCAGAAATGCTATTAAATATTGATAATTAGCTAAATATTTGCCTTGGCACCTGCTTTGAGCCACTGCACTAATTGCCATGGGAACAGCTGCAGTGGTCACTAAAGACATACTATGAGGTGTTCACACAGAAACGCACTGGCTGGGATGAACAAATTAATTAGAAAAGAAAGATGAGGCTGTGACATCCACATTTCAAAGATTTTGTTGTCTCTCAGAAGTGTGGCTTTTTTGGTACCAACCAAAATGATACCATACCATACCGTAACATATCATACATGTGAAAACGTACGTGTCAAGTCCACCAACTGCTTGTTCAGATTTCGTACTTAGATTCTGATACATTTTTATATTTTCAAAGACAGAGTTCTCATACAGCTGCTTATCTTTAGACAACACTTTCTTTTTTCAGCAAGGCTTGCTTGCTTAGTACACTTAAAGAAAACAACAGTAGTCCAGTTTACAAGTCCATGATAAGTCCTCTTTCAAGCACATACTATGAATTACAAATCCAACATTTAATTTTTTGCAATGTTTGAACTTGAATTTCGAATAAAAAGCGACAACCCATGTCTGGTTGAAGCCCTATGAAATGCTACCTTCATGTTTATTATTGCTTCAAGGAGTTAAGTATAAGAAGATGTCAAAAGCAACATGGCAGTCAAAGTAAATGTCATACAAAGGGACCTCTGTGGAGACGGTGACCATACACACAACAGAAGAACGAAAGAGTCAGCGCTATGCATCCATCCATCAGTCAGTCAGTCCGTCAGACATACCACTGAACCATCTGCCAGCCTCCCCCCATCCCTGGCTGAACCCCCACAGCCACCAGCCAGGAGGAGGCTCTCTCCTGGGGCCTGATGTGCTAATGTGAACCTTTGTGGTGCTGAGCTAAGTGGATAGCTAGGTGGTTCAACAGTATCTGTAGCATAACTGTGGCTTGTTGTGCTTAGATATCACAAACTAAAACTGTTCGAATAAATCAGGCATTAATTAATCTTTTCTTGAAGTGATGTGCATAATGACTTTGAAGTCTAACAATATATCAATAAGTGATTCCTATGTGTTTCATTATGGTCATGGATTTGTCCGTAATTTAATTGGGCAAAACGATTCAGGGGATATCACCAAAGCTAATATATTTTGTAAAATCCATTCATTTGATTTTTTGAAAAACCTTTTGTTTTAACATTAAAAACAAATATGGAACCCTGCAACAGTGCTCTGCATGGCGTCCTCAGCAAAATTCAATTAGACATAATGTTGCACTGCAATCTATTCATTTGAGGCACCCAGTGAGGCAGCCAGTGGGAGTGTATTGATTGGAGTGTGTCATGTGTGGAAGCGAGAGAGGGGTGACTATAGTTTTTTGCTTAATGGACTGAAATAAAAGAGGTGGGAATGGGCTTTAATTAGGGAACAGTGGCAGGGGCATCTAGTTTCCCCTCCCAGTGGTTACCCTGCACCCCCTCTGCAGAACACACTCATCCACCCGTGCATTTCCACATGTAGATGCTCACAAGCACACACAATTCCACTGCCAGTGCATTCACACATACAACAACAAACGTACGCACTTGCAGTCTATCACCCGTGCACTCACACACACCCACACTAACACACACACAGACACACACACACCCACACTAACACACACACACACACACACTGAGACACACAGGAGGAGGGCAGAGGAGAATGGAGGGGGTGATGGAGGAAAGGATAAAAAAAAAAGAGAGGGAGTGCTGGGCTCCCGGGGTCTCAGCTGCTGCTAGGGTGCTGCCTGCTCCTCGCAATGAGTTGCAACTGTCAGTTTATTTTATCTCAGGCTTTTCATCATCGCACAGAGCCTGGTTGGAGGAAGCCACCTGAGAGTCTTATGAATTTGTTGGCTACAAGTCATTAGCAAAGACTGCTGAGATGCGCCAGGGCCAGAGATGTGCGCGGGGTACTGCTGCAGACAAGTGTGTCCCCTTAACCCTTGATAGGCTGATTGGCACAGCAGCTTGGCTTTGATGGCTGGATAATTACACGCAGCCTCGATGACGCAGGGTAGGTCATAGGAGCTTAGCGGTGCAGGTAAAGAAACAACGTTGTGAATGAAGGCAAGTGGAGAGCATTACAAAGTGAGAGCAAGTCTTTTTCTTTTGCTCCTCGTTTGAATCCACTACAAATAGAGAATTGCTGTAGACATACAGACATATAAATCTCTAATAGATGAGTGAACGTCTTGGTAGGGTAGCGGATCTGTTTCACAAGGCTGCACGCCCATAATGAGATGACATGACAAACAGATAAGTAGGCAAATAGTTAAGCAGGTTGTTAGGTTGGTGGATGGTTGGTTGGATGATGCCTTGTAGGATAATTGCAACTTGGGTCTTATTTTAATTGGCCATTGCTTATATTAGATAATATATCTGGGAACATTGCTTTAAGACAGTCAGATGGGGCAAGAAAAGAGTTGATAAGGCGGGGGTACGCTCAAAACAACATGTCTGATCACATCCCGAGGCAAGTGTTTCTAGCTGTGTCAAACAGCCACAGTCAGCTGGGGAAAAGTGAAAAGCAGGCCCTCATACAAAGGGGATGTATGCAATAACTGTTTAAAAGAGGTTACCAGCACATTTTTGACTGCCCCTCTCCAAATGCATTAATAGTGTTGCACTTGTTTGCACATAGGAAAAGTGACAAAGAGCTTAAGACAGAAGCTCAGACCACTCGCACTTATACACCCCCAAACACTGGCCAAACGGAGTGGGAAGTAGGTGTGCTTTTTGGATAGTCAGCTTAGAAAGTTACAGTAACTGACACAGTCTTTCCAATAGTGATGTCGAAAAGGTGTGCGGGGGGGAGAAGGGGTTTCCAATGCAATTCGAACATCCAACAAGCACGTCTGTTGAAGCATTCTGACGTCAGGTAGACAACATTTTCACGAGATTATCTGAACCGCAATTTGGAGGTAAAACCAAGAAAGTCAGCTTGTTGTTAATGTTCCCTTTCTGCTGTAGAAAACTGCAAACTCCCTAAAGTACAGTAGGTTGAGGCTCAACATGGACAACCAGGAATTGCTACTTACAGTATCACGGGGCAATACTTACAATTATTAGGTAATAATTTGACCATCTACTGCATGTTTTCTTCTGAAAATGAGTGTGTTTAAAACCTGTATGACTGTCATGTATGAGCAGTCATACATGACAATCATACAATCAGGTAGACTTCCTTTTATCAATCTTGCTATGCTCCCAGATCTCAGCAGTCAGCTTGGTGAATATAATGTTAGTACAAAAATAACACCCGAGTTGTAATAAGCCATAATTGTCCTTCAATAAGCAACAGCAAATGTAGCAATAGGAATGTAGTAAAGAGCAGCGATGTGCTCTGTGACCACTGACTTCCTGGTTGAGTTTGGATCACTGAACATATCATCTCCACTTCACTGACATGCCTGCCAGCTGCAGGTACAGAGAAATGTTTGGATGTGTCTGTGTCACCACAGTATACTAAGCTATCTTTAGCCTATTGTTTTATTTGTGTAATTTGTGGGATTCCTCCACATAAATTACATTCACTTGCAGAGGGTACCAGCTCGTCTCTGATGCCACAATGCCTTGGTCAAAGACGGCAAAGTCTCTGTAGCTTCTTTTATACTGACTTGAAAGAGTACATGTCCAAGTGGGAACACAGTATTAAATATGGATTCTGTTTGGGTCCCACTTCAGCTGCCTCCCCGCCCCCACCCTCACCCCAAACCAGTGTCAATGTCTCCATGTATGAATCCATGTAAGTGGATGTTTTTGTAATGTGAGGGCTCCAGAGTGGAGGGAGGCTTACCTTGGAAATGCTGTATGATTACCCAACAAACACAAACAGTGGTTGTAACCTTGACCACACAGAATTATTCTTTGGAATGAATGAAGGGTGAGGAGGAGTAAAATGTGAAATTCCAGCGGGTGTCTCTGTGTGTATCTAACCTTGTGAAAACACAGAGACGTGAGTTTGATAGAGTTATTACACATCTGTGGTTCCACCATTTGTGCGGCTGAATCCATTATCAAGAGGGAGACCGAGCTAAGCTGAGATTCTGTTGGGACATTTCATCACCTCGGTGTCATGGGTCAGGCAATTGCAGCAGCCACTGTTTGCTTTTCATTACTAAAATAAAAACTTTAAGGGTGTCTTTTTGTTTTCCTTAACAGTACAGTATTTACTCTAGCAATGATTAGAGTGTTATTATTTCTTCTGTGCCTCTGAAAATGTAATTTTAGAAGCTGATGGAGGGTATTTTGGCTTGGTGAGCTGCCTTTTGTTCCAACAATGTGCAGCCAGTTTATTGTCGTTATAAGCATTCAGGAAAATAATTAGCCAAGCTCATGTTGTGTATATTATCTACAAGGCGCCTCTGTCTGCTCTCTGGAGTATTTTTTTTTCTCTTAATGTACGGTAGTTCAAAGAAATAGTGCTGCGCTCTACACTGTATGGCGGTGATGTATCATCACTCCCCTGTCAGTCAAAAAAAACTGGTGTATTTCATCATGGAAGGAATCAGTAAACACATATCCTGTTGGGATCAACATCAGCTCATTGTTATCATTGTTAGCTAGGTGTGTATGTTGCTTTACATTGTTCAAGCCATTTTTCCTTTATGGATATTTATCTCTACATCAGGAGAAAGTGATCACTTTAAAGGTGTGTCATATATCCATGAGGGAGGGGGAATAAGACGCTGGTTATCACTGCTAGACCTCCCCTGACAACTGTCCAATTATGTATATCACACTCTGCCTACTGTTTGCACTAGAAGTAATCAATAAAGGATGTGGCTGAGTGCGCATATATTTTGGTGGAACCAAATGCATGAAAACTTAATCAGTCGCTCAGGCTGGCGGGGAATCAAATATCGGTAGGGAACAAGTAGGCAGCGGTTCTTTGCAAGGGGAGGGACTGATTAGTGATTGTAGCTCCAAGTTTGATGGGGTGTGGTGATGATGGTGAGGGGGGGTTTGAAGGGGCTCTCTCCTGACGCGGCAAATGGAATGGGTGACAGGTGGAAATGGGGATGAAAAGGCGGTCCTCCGTTTCATGAATAAATGTAAACACAGTGCCATGCAATTACTGCGGCTGGTCATCTCTTTTAGGTTGGGGTGGGGGTAAACGTGCGGCTACATCCCTGCAGGTCCAATCTAATGAAAACGCGCAGGTTACTGGGGCGTTTAATTGTATATACGGTAAAGCTAAGAGCGAAGACTGTGGCAGCTTGTTGCGGATGAAAGCCCAGCCCTACAACTGGAAAATTTGATTCAGTTTAAACATAGCGTTTCGTTTATTGATCCGCTGTGGAAGGTGAGATCATCACAGGAACACGACCTGAGCAGATGGATTCATTTGAACATGTCATGAGAACACATGGGTCTTGTTGCTTCTGAGAATAACTTGTTACACAGGGATGGCAGCCCAAATGAAATTTTTTATGGCAGCAACCAGATACATACTTCAGCTTTATATTTATCTAAGAAGTTCACAATCTCCAATTCTGTATTTTGTCACAGCTGATGTGTTCAATAAATGATGACTTATTCAGCCACATTAAAATATATATAAAAGTTATATAAAATCTCAAACAGTATGGACTGAGCCCAAACTCAAATACAATTCGGATCAAATGTTTCTTTCGAACGATTAGTTGAGAAAAGTTGTCACACGAATGAAATGTATTCTCTATTCCAACAGCAATCATACAAGTGTTAATCTTTATCCTATTTCTTATAAATCTTACATAATCATCTGCATGCATATGCATATCTATTTGGTATGAACACTTATCCACCACAGAGGAGGCAGGTCAAAGCATACCACAGTTATATCTTTTCTATTACCAAGGTTAATCAATAATTCATGGGTCACAATAGCAGGCGGTGCGAGTCGGGGGGAGGGGGGGGACACCATGAGATCCTCTCCCTAAGCAGGGTCCCCTCAAAAACAGGAAGAGGAAATCAGAGCCTAAAACCACTCTGTGCAGAAAAAAAAAACATCAAGATGCTTCCCTCACACCCTCCCACCGCTTTGGCAAAAGGTAGACCATCTTCATGATCATCATCACTGACACTACGGTGCCTGTTCAGTCATTCCTTAGTGCGGCGATAACCTTTTTTTCCTCTGTTTGCCTGCGCAGGTCTCTGAGTAGTACTCACACCATCACTTAGAGCATTAATCAAAAAGCTTGTGCCTAATGGCTCCTGACAGGCAGCGCCCATAATGGGCCGCAGTCCAAGCCTGCATCTTCCTCACGCATCTGGTAACACTAACAGCAGTAGCCCGAGTACAGCTGCCTGCCTGGCCACCACTAGATTGTTAATGACAGTGGGTGATGCGGTCTCACTCACCATAAAACACTTAGGGCCCCGAGATGTTACCGCATCATGCATGAAGAAAGCTTTTTGATAGTATGCTAATCTCAGCCATTACTGTGGGATGATTTACAATCACTTAAACAGCACATGAGCCGGCAGTAGAGACACAGGCTGGCTGGGATAATAAAGACGCTGGCGCATGTTGATCATTAGAGAGCTCTCCCTCTCCCTCTTTCTCTCCCTTTGTGTGTGTGTGTGTGGAAGCATGCACTCTGGATGCAGTGGCATTTGGCTTAATTAGTAAGCGATTTTAACATGAAAGAGACAAAAGACAAAAGGGAGAAAGCGTGCTGTGCTTTATAGCGGTGCAGCATTGTTTACTACCTGTATGTGTATTGATGGCGATACATTAACAAAGAACTGTATGAGGTGCAACACATTCGTTTTTAAATTATTAAAATAAATTGTGCTTTTGTTTGCACTTTTAGGGGAGAAATCAAAAAAAGTGTTTCTCTTTGACCTTCAAGTGAAATACCTGCAAATGTATTTCTCCAAATGATGCTTTTTCATATGCTTTTAACTGTATTTCAAAGTCAAGTGCAATGGATGAGATGTTACCAGTTCAAAGGAAATAAACCGAAAACAATAAACCGAAAACAAAGAATGAAATTAATATACTCCACATGCTGGAAGTGAACAACAAATGCCAGAGGTTATTTTTTTTTAGTTCAAATGCATTAAAATGGCAAGCCATGTTTACCAGTTGGCCACAGTTGACCACTTGATGAATTTGTAAGGACACGATACACTGTGACTCAAAGCCGATTCAATTTGACTCAACTGCAGATTAATATAATTTCAAGCGATTTGACATATTTTTTTCAGAAATCTGTTCTTAATAAACTAATTACAGAGGATTTAAGGTTGATGAAGAACAGAATTCTTATTTTAAGTATTAATTCAGCAAGAAAAAAAATCACTAATTACTGAAATGATAGAAATAACGAAATGTTATTTTAATCTTTAAATAAAAATCCTATCCACAGATGTCTCAGTGATTCACAGAATGGCCTGTGTTCAGATAATAATATGTCCCCCAATACACATGACGACATGCCCACCTGACCTGCAGCTTGCCGTGTGATGGCTTGTTTTACCAGCGTTTCACCACTGCTTTGCTGTGTTTGACAATCTATGTAACCAAGCGACATGCCATTCAGCAACCTGCTGCCAGTGTGTAACACCTAGTTTCTCGATTGCTTTTCCTACATGTAAAGCTAGGAAATTGCATCAATATTTCATTGGAGGCAGCATTTTGTTGTGCACAGATTCAGTGGGCAAGGAGATAAACAGTGGAGTATTAATAATGCAGTGCGGTGACACTGACCTTATTTTGTGCCTTTCAACCTGCACTGATATTTTGATGCACAGTGCCCCGCTACTCTCTTGCACACAGGAGGTTTTCACGCTCTTTGTTCAAAGCCTGAAAAAAAAAAAAAAAGACACTTCCTGTTTGACAGAGGTTACATCACTGCCTAAACCACCTAAAGACATTAACAAAAATGCTGGGGCTACATGCTGGTTTTTCTGGATACTCTGTGGAAATACATATCTTTATTTTTACAGAAACAATGTGAATGCTAAGTGTCGGTTTGACAACTGGTGTTGACAGCTGAGCAAAAGCCTTGAAGGAGAACTGTGAGAGGCTTTGACAGGAGACTAAAAAGGCAGTGCAGCAACCTCTTCTTCACTGCACTATGGAGAAGAGACGAAGCAGCCAAGAAAAGCCTGTTAGTCAAAGTTCAGGTCACCTGTACAAATAAAAACGTCTAAATATAAATTCAGTTATGGAACAGAAATATCCAGCGTGGCTGTGGTGCATAAAGTCACCTGCACATAATCAGCAGTAACACTGCTCTGTGCTGGCTGTTCTATTGCTCTCCTATGGGAGGAGCAGTGGCGCCCAACTTTGACGCTGACCTTTCAAAAGCGCAACCAATGAGATAGCCGCTGCATGTGATGTAGCCAGGAGCAATGACGTATACCTGCGCTTGGCTTTGCCTCTGTGGGTGTGTCATTCACAGTGAGCGAAGAGCAAATATCTTTTGATATTTGAATGATCTGTGTCTAACCTGTCAAATTTTGAACTATGTCAGAGTTGAGAAGACAAGAAGCACAAAAAAGAATAAACAATAAACTTTGTAGAGTGTGTGAAATTTAGAAAACTCATTATTTTTTCTTGTCATAATTACAACATGATATCAAGTGAATGCAAATAAGTGAATAAGTCATTAAAGATTAAAACTAAATTATTATTGAAGGTTTTCTATCACAGACTGAAAGAGTTTTGTCTGATGAAATGATGATTTTGCCACATCATGATTTATATAAAATTGCTATTAGGGAGAAACGATGCAAAAAGGAGCCTGTACTTTTGATTAAGTTACATTTCACTATTCTATCTATGTTCAAAAGTAAAAAAAAAAAAAAGTATGATGGACTCAAATCTCAGCTATAATTTGACTATGAATAATCTGTGAAAGAACAGGCTATCCTGTTATCTTACACAACAATGAGTAACAGTAATGGGCAGCACTGCTGTGTAACATGACATTAAGGAAGAAATGGTCCGACTGAAATTCATCCCTTGCAGAATTGGAAAATTTTGTGGAACAACTTGAGCCACAGGTCATGCATCACACTGATCCTTATTTAGCGCCACTGCTGCCCATTTCCCCCATTTCCATCTATTACTTAAATACGATGCCAGTGTTACATATTCAGCCAGAAGATATCCATTTAAAATCTATAATTCATGTGTTAAACATTTTATTTGGCATGTTTTAAAAATAAATAACCTAAATGTGTTTTTAAATATCTGTCTGACCCCTGGGACTGTGTGTGTGTGTGTGTGTGTGTGTGTGTGTGTGTGTGTGTGTGTGTGTGTGTGTGTGTGTGTGTGTGTGTGTGTGTGTGGTCTGTCCATGAACTTGGTCTCTCAATCATTGGTGATTTAGTTCTGGCCATTTCTCTGTACAGGACAGACAGATTTGTCCCACTAGAAAGTTGCTTTAGAAATCAGCATCTGTGCGCATGTGTATGTTTGGCCTCTGGTTCACACATTTACAAAGGTGACAAACAATGAGTAAGCCCCATCTGCCAGGAGCTTTTACCATGAGTGTTATAACAACCAGTAATAAGTGTAAATAATAAATGGCCCATATCTTACCATGAGGGGGCCTCGGCAACACTGCTAAACTATTTAAGGTGCCTTGTTGATGGGAGTTATTTTTTGCTGTGGGGTTGTAGAAATTCTCTGGCTTCCCAGTAGAGTTTTGGCCTGACAATAAACAACAGTTTAATACTTTATCTAATCCCTGCCAGGAGGTGAGTCCAACAGCAAGCTCTTGCAGATGTTCACATCCAATAATCTATCCATAATTGATGAAACAGGGAGGTCAGATGTAATGGCTGCTGCCATTCCAGCAACAAATAAATGGTTATTGACAAAACAAGCCAGTGTGGCACTGAGTGGGTTGTGAGATGACAGGCACGGAGCAGAGCGGAGAGGCATGGAGACGAGGCAGGAGGCAGAGGAGGGAGGCTGAACTCTGGACCACTGCTCCTCAGATGGGCCAGCCGAGGCCAGACTGAGCCCAGAGAGGAGATGATCCCCCGGTGGAAAGTGGTGGACACACCCCCGAGGAGCCCGTCAGGAGAGCGTAAACAGCAGGAGAATGAGAGTGAAAAAGGGGAGAGGGAGGGGGCGGGGGGAGCGGCATGGCGAGGTGAGTGCAACTGCATGGAGTGAGCTGAGTGCAGTGGGCCAGCTGTCCGCTCTTCTTTCATCTCTGGGCTTTATGTCAGATACAATCTACCTGGCTGTCAAGTCTATGCAACCATGTCACAGCCCTCTCTCCCTAGTCCTCCCGCTCAGATTCTATAACTAACCGCACTCCAACCCCCTGCTCTCTCTCCCTCTCTCTACTCGTTCTCTCTCTCTCCATCTCTCTGGGGGCTGTACAGAGGCGTCCACCTCTGTGTCCTCTGATTCTTCTGGCTAAATCTCTGAATGGTCTGCAGCACCCTTTATTCTCTGACTTCAAAGTCTCTGTTTTGTTTTTTTTTTTTAAACAGCATAACATGAGTGTATTTTGCACATGTAACTGAAAGTTTTGCAAAAAAAAGATGACAATAATGCAATTCAAAATGATTCCCTAAAATTGATTTCTCATGTATTAGCTATGCATCAGCTCCAAGGCTAATGCATCGTCTTATATCTGCACTATTTTGCACTATTGCGTTATATCCATGAAAGAATATTCAACAATTTCAGAATCATGTTTACTGCAATGTATTTTAAATGTTGCATCCAAAAATGGATTGCATGAATGCGATAACGTAACAGGAATATTGTGCTCAAACCTATATAAAACACACTGATATGAACAAGATATCCTGGTGAGTCAATAGTGTAAATTATGGGAAAATGCTAGTAGAAAATTAAACAAATAAAATCCTCAAATAAAAAATTCCAATCTAAACCAAAGCTTAATATGTCACTCAGCAGTTTGCTGAGTTTGATGGTGCTTACAAATTTCAAAACTGTCCGGTGTAAGATATTCTTTAATTCTGCTGCAGTACTATCATCTAAGGATTTCATAGGTTTTGCTGTGTGCATGGAAAAAATAGTAAAGGGGGAGTTAATGATGGACGTGGAGCAGACAAAAATGGAGAAAAACAGTCCTGACGTCACAATGTGGCTTTTCTCTGGCACTTAACTGGATTTAACTCACTAAATAAAAACTTCACTTCTTTTCAGCCTCATTAACTCCTACATGGTAAGCGGCTCTGTGTTGCACAACAGCCACACACGACAAGGAAGACGCTTCGTAGAATTACTGAGACAGCAGAGGACAACAGGCTTTTTGTGCAGAGAGAAAAAAAAAGAAGGCAATTTTTAACTCCAGCAGAAGGGTAGTGACTCTCCCTCATAGAGTTCCCTTCTCCACCGCTTAATTACTGCGTGCGATCATGAATATTTCAGGCATATGCTTTCCCACTTTGTCACTGGAGTTCAGAACTAAGAGAAACAAGTTCATATGCATATTAATAGGGGGTTTGTGGGTGGAGGGGGACAGGAGGACTAAGGGTTGCCAGTGTGCTGGTGACAGCAGGAGGAAATGGCACTCATTCCCCGGCAGCTGCTCTTTTTAGATCCCCCTCAGAGGGAACTGCCCGAGGAGGGCCTCCGCCACAAAGGGGATAAAGGAGATGAGGGCTCTTGATGGAAAACAGGCAAACAACCACTGGGACCCCATCCTACCCCCCTTCAAACACTAATGCGAGCGCGCTCTCGCACACACAGAAACCCTTGGCCCACACTTAGCCGACCCCCAGGAGTTGTCAAGACCTCTTTAGCATTTTCCGCGGTGGCTGCTAAACTGTGCATTAGCACCAGGCTAACGGGACCGCTCTAATGACAGACTGAGACTGAGGAGAGATTTTTTTTTTCCTAGCTATGTATAATGACAAATGGGATGCAGTCCTGAGGGAGGGGGAATGAGCGGAGGCCCTGGAAGCATCTGAGGCCCCTATCGGTTGAAGAGGGTTATACTATTAAAATGACAATATAAATGTAAATCCTAAGTAATAATTCTTAAAAATGGCTAACGCGACCCTCCCCTGAATCACGTGCGTCACTGCACTAACATGGTCTAGGGGCAGCATTAAACATTGTCTAATTGAATTTATGGACCCTTAAATACCACTTAGCACCCAGTAGAGCATAATGATATGCTTTATTTAACATATCTAAATAAAGACGATTACGGCATTGTGCAGGTTTAATGGTGCACAAAGTGTTCTCTTTCCACTTGATAAAGAGCTCTATTTGCACATGTGAAGCCTTGTTACCAAACCCTCTGCAAATAAAGGCCTCCTCCAAAAGTTGATATTTTTGCTGCAATTAGGACAACTCTTGATTAATTTGAACTCTGTCAAGTCTGCCTGGAAATATCAGGAACTTTCAATGGCAAGTTCAAAGGGAGCGCTAATTAGTTTGACCTTTCCTGTCATAATTAGCATGCCCATTCAACCTCCCGCAATTTACCAGCAAGAACAAAAGGGCCGACGCTCGCTGCGTTTTAGGATAGAAAACATTCTCTTAATTGATGTTTTCAAACAATACATGACACCATGTTTTGTTCCACATGCCCCTCATTTGCACAATTCTTAGGACTGATGAAGATCTAAAACACACACACACGCAGAAGGACTCAACTTGGGAAAGTGTCTTAAAATGTGAAAGCACAAAGACGAGGCATGCAGTGTAAGGCAATTAGAGCGCAGGCAGCTATATCACTTCATCTAGCATGTCAGAGGTACTAAATGTGATTTATAGTGGGAGTTCCTGCTGGCCACTCTTAAAGGGGAAAGAATTGTGAGGCATTAAAGACGAGTGTAATGGGGAGGGGTTAATATTACTATCTAAACAAATGTGTTTTTTTTTCCAGTTTTTTTTCTTTTTGAGAGGCAGCAAAATAAATTGGGCATAGCCAAAGACAGGATGACACAACCATCACTAGTACATTTTGTTTGGACACAAATGTGTGTTAAGTCATCTTACAACTGCAAAGCCCATTGCTCAGGGTGCTCAAAGTATCATTAGCCATTTATCTGCAGCCAGCGTGAGCCAATGACAGCCTATGGACAGGATTAGAGTACAAGTCTAATGCTTATATCTGCAAACACATCAGAATGACTGCCACAGCTACAATAAACCCTTGTGATCTGTTTCTGATCTTGTTCCACTTTCCCATCAGTCGTCATCACAGCCCCTATAATTCCCTTTCTTAGTGCCAGGATTTTTCTGTCTTTTTCCCCTTCAGATAGAAGGCACAAAGAGAACAGGACAGAGAGGGGTGGCTTTTGTTTTGGTACCTCTGTGTCTTCCCCCACTCTTTCTCTTTCCTTGCCTCTGTGGGGCTCTGGTGTGATTATTACACTTTCAGTGGAGGATTTAACCACGGGCCAGTTGGGCCATCGCCTCGGGGAGGCCCCGATTTCAATGCGTGTGTGCTACTTTTTCCCCCAGTTTATTGCCTTGCCTTTTATTCTGCCAGACAGTCCCACTGACATCAGGGGGCTCTTAGAATAACTCGCCCGAGGCAATCAGATCCCTGAACCTTAAATCAGCCACCGTATACTGGTATAGGTTCCAGATCTGAAAATGAGCTAGTGCTAATAGATACAGATAACTCATATGATGTCAGGGATGGAACAAATTTTTTATTGTTTTAATATTTGCGTGTGGACGCTGACCAAGGAACTGTTCAAGTGGTCACCTTTAACAACCTTTAGCTAAGACGTTAAACTAATGTGAATGAAAAAATAATAATAATAAAAAACTGTAACACTGCATATTTGATTGAGAGTTGCAACAATCTGTTTTGTACTCAGAAGCTAGATACTACCATGCCCTCACATGGGGATGTTCAATACGCATAGCTGCAACCTGTATCAGCAATTAATTTAGTATGGTCTGATAGCTGCATTGGAAAAGCTTCACTCATACTAATTTTTTGTGTACCAGAGTGCAAATGAGAAGCCACACTGGGCTTATACATCACTTTTGCATGAATATCTATCCTCTACAACATATCAAGGAACGTTAAATAGATATTGTTAAAAATATTTCCATTTGTGTCACTCTGATCGAATATTTGGCATATATGTTTTCTGCAATCCATACAATGTTTATCTTTTGTTTCTGCTCCGAGATGACGTAGAGAAAACCCTGTCATGGTTTAGATCTGAAGGGTGGATAGCAGCTAAAAATCAATCTTTGACCGTTTTTTTAGTCTTGTAATTGGTCTATATGAGAGTTTAGGCATAATTAACTATTGGCAAAGTCAACAGGGACTCTCTTTTGTATTGATGATCTTGGCCTCTCTCTCCTCTGGTCAGTGCAGACAGTGTGTGGATCAATGTGAAAAGTCAAGAACAGGTTAAGCTTATGTGAAAAATCCAGACAAACTATGATGAAACGAGAGGAGATCAATATTTTTGTGCTGCGTAAATAAACAGCATCTTATATCCATTGTCAAGCTAATAAGAATTGAATAGTAGTGGTAATAATGGTATTAATAATAATAATAATAATAATACACTTGTATTAGACCTTAGCATGCTGCATAATGCAAACCCTGAGCATATCACAGCCTCTTTTTCATGCTGTGCTATAACAAAAATTAGGTTGAGGGGCCTTAAAAATCTTTGTCATATAGCCAATGTCATATATTCACAATTTTATGGCAAGATTTTTTTTTTTTTTTTTTATAGAGGCTGGTGTAAAAAGTGCAATGCTCTTTTATTAAAGCGACAGTAGTTCGCAACCTTTATATGTTATATGTTATGACCGCTCAAAACGAAGCAATCTACAAAGCATCTTTTTTTTATTAGTTCATTTGATGACAAAACTCATATGAAAAAAGGTTTAAAAAAAAGGAAGAGAATCAGAAAAAATATTTTTATGGCAGATAGATGGTTTGATTTTGCTGTGTTTGTATGCGATTATTCATCTGGCGACCCCTTCCGTTTTTTTTTGTGGCCACTTTAAGGGTCCTGACACCAAGGCTGAGGAGCAGCGCATTTGTGGGTCGCATATAGAGAAAAGCACCAGTCCTCCATGGGGATGGCTGCACGTTGACAAGGAGGTAAAGTGACCACATTTTCATCCAAAATGACACGACCCAATCTGACATAGATCCATATGTGCTGACAGTCTCAAAACTATACCTTTAATTTATCACAATTGTTTTCTGTTTTTCACAGGTAGAACCATAATCAATCACATAAAAAAAGAACCTTGGCAAAAATGCAAACCCAGATATCATTAATTTACGCTACAGAGTAAACACTTAATAATTTCTTAATGTAGAACTGTCAAACGTCCTGATTTGTTGCTGGCTGTACATAATTAAGACATACTGTAAATTCTATCCTGCGTGTGTGTACGTGCTTTCAGTGTATGAATGACAGCTCAAAGAGCCCATGTAGTGGGTAAATGTTGCAGAAGGCCAGAGTCTCAGGAGTGAGCACTGTGGATCCGTGATCTCTGATCTGTGTGGGAACTCAGCAGGGCACTACCACTGGCTGGAGTATCGTATCAGCTGTAGGAATGAACTGACATGCGGTGGGCTCCCCTGTCTCCTGCTACAAGAGATTTAGTATGTCTAAAACTGATGGCTCGCCCCTCCTAGTAGAGGTGTATCAGGAGTCAGAGCTCTAATAAGAAGTAATTATGCCCTTTACGCTGGCACCCTACGAGGGATACAGGTCAACTGAACAGCTGGAATTTACAGAATGTTAAAAACATGGTTGCTTGGGGTTTATTTGTAGATCGGCTCCAGCAAGAAATAAAAAGCATTGCTGATTTCTTGCAAGGCCGAATAAGGGGTCTACAGAGGAAAAGTCGCGGCTTTAAACGTCTAATTGCAGTTGGAGCCGAGTCGCTGAAGCTATGCGTGAAAAAGAATGCGTGGTTATAGCTTAAAAACAAAAGAAGTGCTTTAAACTGAAAAGAGCAAACATTGAATCATAGTTAAAACGATGTTAAGTTAAATTCATGAATATTGAAGCCTTGGCTGTGTTGAAACGGCTTTAAGTCAGATCGTATCAGCCTTTTAGATCTGAGTTTAAGATTTTATATGCAGTTTATGCAAGTACAATGGGCCACCGCCACATCGAAATCTCGCCTCACTCTTTATTGAAAGCTTTCTTAAAAACGACTGATAAAAGCCAAGGGCATCTTTAAGAATTGACACACTCTTTAAAACATACATCTCATGAAAAAGACTTAAAGAGGGCCAGTTGCAAATTTAATATAACTTGGGGGATGCAGCAGTGAAATACCATCAGTGTGCGAGCAGCGGCTGTTCACAAAGTAACTGCCTGGGTCTGAGAGAATACTACGCTCACAAGACATCTAAAAGCCAAACACACTGGCAGACAGAGGCGAGGCAGGCAAGGCTGATGAAGAGTGAGGAGAAAAGGCAGGCTCAATTGAGTTGGAGAGCTATACCCCGATTTCACCTTTTTGCATCACTTGCTTTTGTACTATATGTCCATTCAGACAAGAGCCTTTTATGGCATGAAAGTAAGGGTTTGATGAGTTCATCTAAGTAAATAAGCAAAAAAGAGAATGAAAAAAAGTTTCATGACATGTCTGATTCCTCCAACACCCTCTACAACCCAAAAAAACAAAGAAACCTGGACAAAAGAACACTCAGTATTCAGAACAATACAAGTCAAGAGCTCCCAACACATGAGAAACTTAAGTGTAATTCTGTTCACTCCTATTTTGATGCACTTTTTTTTTTTTGCCCCATAAATATTTGATGAAATGGGTCCAAACCAAAGCCATATAACACTCCTGCATAACTGATGCTCACACCCGTGAGCCATCAACATTAGGGGCATGATTGAGTGCATTCAAATGAATTCAAATTGCACATTGATTACTTGATGGAATAAATTGGTCCTTCCCAACACATTCCCCCGTCATTCTTCAGCTCTGCTTACATGCAATAGATCCCAGAGAAAGCAACATTTGCAAGACAGAGAGGAGAGAAAGGGACGCGCAAGACCTTGGAAAATGCTCGCTTTTATTTCCCAGATATTTCAAAATGATGTGTTGATTTGATCTCTGTGGGAAGTTAATTAGGTTCATAGATTGCTCCAGGTATTCTTCAGGTAATTCAGAGTGTCATGATCTCTTGGAGAAAAAAAAAAAACCCTGAGACCTCACTCGGCTCCAAATACACTGCTGCATTATTGGGAGTAGCTAATTATTTTTACTGTGTCAGGGGTGTGCATTTTGCCCAGTAGTAACACAGTGAAAAGGAATAATAATTGGAAAATCTAATGAGATGAGGCTAGCAGACACAAAGAACCTAGCCTACATTGTAAAAAGTTAATGCAATTTACAGAAGTTACTGTGATCCTCCGAGGCTGACGTTTAGACTTCAACCTCACAAGAACCTTTTTCTCTTTCTTTAAATCATCATTATTAGCTGCCATTGGCCAGTAAGGAATTACTAATATATTTTTCAGTGTAGCCCTTTCGATTTTAACATTCATTCTGTCAATCAGGACTATAAAGGCATGCAGTATCAGGACAAACAGCGTCACTGACATTGCATTACAATTAATGGAGGATTGCAAAAGCCCAAGCCTTAATTTCTGCAGCAGCTCTGCTCTCAGAAGCTGAGGTAGTAGCTTCAGGATGAGCCTTAGGCGTCTCCCAGCTGTCAAAGTTGGGAGGATATACAATGAGGCCACTCATTTTCAGCTGAACAAGTTGTTCAGCTCAGAGCAGGTACAGGACCTGCAGGGTGGTTTGCATATTGGTGCTGTGAAGGTTGAGAGAAGCAGAACCTCTCATTAAAACCTTCACATAACATTAGTTCTTCTATCAACACTTTACACCAGCCACTTCCTTTCAATCTCCTCTGCAGCCTCTCCTCTGTGGAGCAGCTGTCTTAAGAATAGCGAAATCTCACATAAACATGAATAAATAAATTTCCCATCTAATTACTCGCTTGAAAAGATTCATTCACACTCTCACCTTTCAGCCATATTTTATTTAAATAAAGGACATCAATCCTTGAATCATAAATAAAGGGGCCACTCCATGCCAGTTGTTTTAAAATGTTAAGCTATAACTAAAACCTCATAATGAAGCTGATCCGGAGAGACCAAGGTCAAAAGTAAAAATCATTTTGGTAATCCGATGTACAACAGTTCCCTCACACGGTGGCATAATTAACTTGAATATATTAATTCTTTAGTACATTGCTTATTGAATTATACATCCTCAATTTGCCTTCGACAATACAGTATATTGAGCAATGATGGTGAATAAGGAGTAGTAGATAAAACCTGTTGGCATTTCTGGAGCCCCTGAGCATGAATTATTATCTGTCTCACTGAAGGACATTCTGTTGGGTTCAGGGAAATCACGAACCTCCTCTGAATAGACCTATTTGTCTGAGTAAGCTGTAATTGCTTTCTCAGGACGTGAAAAAGTTTGGATATTTTAAGTAATATTGTTGAACCATACTGCACTGAGGGCAGAGCAACTGAACTGACTATCAACTAGAAAGTTGTGCAGAGTGCATATGATCATAAACACCTGATGCTGTGCTCAATTCACATTCAAATGACAAATGCGACTGGTCATTGTTAATAAATTCAGACTACGCTTATGCGACTCTTCCGACGATAGTCATGCAATCATAGGCCAACCAACACAGGGTATTTACGATTTTTACAAAGTTTTTTTTTATGACAATGACAAAATAGCAGTCAATATTCTTTTTTTAACATTAAAATAGCTTAAACAAGCATTTCCAGTAAAGATCGCTAGAATTCCTGAATTTGGCCACAATTGTGACAACGTGCAGAGTCGAGTTTGGAGCTGAGAAATGAAATTGTCAGCGCTCTCTAGTGAACGAACTATGTAATTACTGAATTGTTTGTAAATGGCCGCAAACTACATTTCTATTTCTTATTACTTCATATAAGAAATAAATACATTGTTGCCAATATAGCCGAAACACAGTAGTATAGAATTATATGGTCACTTCAGCAGTCGGGCTGTAAATTTAACGCAACTATTCAGCTTTCTGATTTGTGTTATGTTGCATCAAAAGTACTATAAATCCAAATAATTCATGTGGAAATTCACATTATTCGTGTTGTTCAGGTTCGTTTTTAAGTCTATGGCTACTTCATATTTGGATCAGAACTCAGAAGTATAGAAGAGTGCATCTACAAGTGCAGTATTAGATTTGGGTAACTAATCACAAACCGGCCAAATGCAATGACTAAAATCAACAGTTTTCTCCAAAAACACAACTTAATTTGCACGCTAGTTGTCTGAACACATGTGTGAGTTGTCAATTAAGTGAAAGGAAAAACTTAAATTATCTCACAAGTGCAAACAATGTACACATATTACCTTGTAAATGGGCGTGTGCATCTTTGGGTCTTTCCGGGTTGTAACAATCGATTTATTGGACTTATTCCTCAATACTCAAATAAGATATGAATATTTCTTATTTTTCATGAAGTGCCCCACATTTAACCCATAATCCCTTCTGCTTGAATGCCTGCTAAATACTGATTTGACAGAGGTGGCGACACCGTAAAACTTTCCCATTGTCTTGTCAGTCATGCAAGAAGAACTCACATTCACATCTCTTATTCGCACTTTTTGATCCACAAAAAATGGCAAAGATTCTTTTATATTCAAATGAGAACATTAACATTAGACATCCGGCATCACAAAGTCCCTCTCTGTTAGCATCTCATTTGAATATCTCATATCTTCAAGACACAGCTCAGTTAGAGTCATCTGGGCTTTTGTCCCCAGCACGGGAGACCACAGGCAAGTCAGAGAGGTGTCACACATCCCGCCTAGTAATTTGTCATGAAAGAACCCTTTCCTGGGATGAAGGTAACGAGCTGTCAAGGTTATAATGGCTAGCATAAACATAGCTAATTAATTAGAAACCAGGTGAGGCAGGGTAAGGCCACACTGCTGAGAGAATCCATAATTAGCTAATATGTTACATATACTCCTCAGAATATATTGTTAGGAAGGCAAAATAATTATGTTGGTGTGAATATCAACAAGGAGAGACTGATAAGGAGTCTCTCAGTGGCACCTGTAACAACCTCAAAGAGAGCATGCATTATAAATACAAAAGGCAAGCCATTCTCTATTAGTGATGAAGACCAAAAGGCACTCAGACAATAACATGTCAGCATCTCTTAAAGTGCACACCAACTCCCTCAGACGTCTCAAAAATGCCAAACAAAATGAAAATGGCATGCTCCGGCTCAGAAACTTGGCGCTGAGTGAAAACTTTCAACAATGCATTTCTCAAAGGACCGAGTTGTCTCTTTTTAGACTTTGATAATAAATTGCAGCCAATGTATCTATACTGTTCACTGGGAGGAGAAAATGCTTTTATTGTGTCACGCTGATAATATCATTTTGATATTGTAATTAGCGAATGAAAATAGGGATCACGCACTGCTGTAGTTGTGAATTTAGTCTAAGCCAAAACAAACGCTGGATGGGAGTGAACATTCAGGTTTACAGTGAAAACTGTAAATTAAGGCAGGGAGGTAAACCTAAAGAGCCTGACTGGCTACCTATGTCTATAGATAGCCTTAAAGTGTGGCATTTAGGGCAGAATTTCATCGGTGTAATTACCACAAACTCTCATTAATATTGGGGAAGCTGAAGACACACAGCATACCAATTCCTTGGCCTCAGGCTATATTTCTAAAATTTGCTTTATTTGGTTAATGATGAGCAAAGTTGGAAATCTCTTCATATGGCAATGAAAACATACCATATTTACTGAGATTTGTTTTGTAAATACAGGTTGCATGCCATAATCTAGTCGACCAGGTGCTTTAGGTTTAATTGGCCTTAATGTCTTACCCCACAATCACAATTAATTCAATCTGTATTTACAGTAGATATAGTGTATCTGTACGCTGGGTTTGTATGCAGATAAAGCTGTATAAATAAAACCCACTTGACTATATTATTACCCTACAAAAGATTTAAACAATGTAAAGCGGGGAGTGGTAGGCAGTGTGGGATGTGATGTTAAAACACACTGACCATTACACCTCTAGCTAGCATAAATACCAACAACTTGAGACCATCCTCACACAAAAAATTGGGTGTCAATCGTTTAAGCAAATACCCTAAAAAGACACGTTAGCGCTCAGGTGACAAAACCATCAAGCAGCTGCAGTAATTACGACTGGACCACAGGAGGAAGTGTGGTGCCTGCATAGGCTGTGTGCGTAGGGAGGAGGTTAGGGTGATGGACGGGTCTACAGAACATTAAAAAGTAAGATAGCAGATATCCACCATTTCCAGCTGACATTTAACATGTTTTTTTTTTCCTTTTTTAAATTTCACCACAATCGTTCGCTAACCTTTAAAAGTACAAATATCAACCCAAACTGCAAAGTTTTCCATGCATTAACTTAGTGCTTTTTTTTTTTTAAACCAAAACCATCATCTTTCCCTTAATGTAACCAAACTTTATTTTTACCTGTCACCAATTGCGTTGGTTGGTTGGCCGGGTCACAAAAATGCCACCACCCTTTGGCAGCCACAGTTTTTGCCCTAAGAGGCTGACACACTTGGCTAACTGCCATGAAGGTCAAGTGTGTGTGAAGATATGAGCCTGTGTTCACGCCAGTTTGCTAAAAGGCGGCTTGACAGGGAGTGGCCTTTCACAAAAAAAGAGCATAACTTCCAATTGGATTCGCAGACGTGCACACAATTTTGTAGAAAGGTTGGTCACGAGCCAAAGGACAGCTGAGTAACTGTTTGTGGCAATCGGGGGGGGAAAAGGGTGTGGCAGTGGGAGGTGGCTATAACAATAAGGTGTATAAGTTCAAGTTGGATTCATAGAAAATAACTAAACATTGTAGAAATATATAAACACAAAGAATTTCACATTCATAAAAGTACACATTTTGCATCACAGCATACATTTTAATTTACTCAAAAAGATTTAACTACTTCAATTTGTGCAAAGGGAATAGTTTTACAATAACACAAAGTGTTCATGGTTTTTGCAAATTCACACTTTGCATCAGTTTTGGAAGGCACAGACAAATGAAGTCGTCCTGGTGCACCCAGTATGTATTGTTAAAAATCAACTCGATTTGCCGACAACATTTTTAAAAGTTACAGTTAAATTTCTATTTTAGCGGAAAGGAAAATATATAATTTACTCAGCGTTAGTCTGGCTGTTCATGTTACTTGTATCTAAAACGTGAGCGGTAAAGATGCTTTACATATGTAGTGGTGTTTCTTAGCTGACGCCGCTGGTTGAAATTCAGAATCACACCAGTGCAAATTAGCAGCAAAAGGAGAAAGGCCTTGCAGTCAGGAATGTTGAAGGGAAAGCACATTTTGAGGGAGATGTGATTACTCAGCATAATATTTTGAGCCATACAAATGCCACAATGCAAAATGCTCCATCCCATAGATTACTGGATGAACAAGTAGTTTATGATGAACCCTTAGGGAAAAGGCACTTAATTATATCACATATATAACAGCATATAAGACACCTAACACTCCTACTAAATACTGAAATGCAATGAATGAATACTAGGAATAATATTAGGCCTGAAAAAGGGTGTTATCTCCTTCATAACTCCAAAAAGTTTCATGTTTGGGTGCAGACAAGTAACTCAGGATTGAATATCTCATTTTGTTGCTATCTCTGAGGATGTGTTGCACCATATCCACCACTAGTATCTGTAGTACAGGAATGCAATCCGTCTGGTTCAGTCCATTGAATGGTACGGTCCACTCTGACAGTGGAGACTCATGTACCTGCCAACAGACAAACGGACTGTCTGTTTCTCTCCGTGCACAGGTCCTGAGGGCTTACAGTTACGTTACACTGGATACATAAACCAGTTGCCAAATATAACTATTCCTGTATCAATAATGTATTGGCCTTCTCTCTGACAATACAGTTATTGGGACAGTAATGCTTGTTATTGCTCCATCTACAGAAAATATTTTGTAAACAACTCTAAAAATTCAAAACACACTTCTTTAAAATTTCTCAAGAATAAGCAGTTTTTAATTAGTTTTCATACTAACTATAACTACAACTGAATTACATAATATGTGTTTTTGTTGAATTTGGCCATAAAGAAATGACACGTTCACATGTATATCTTAGTGTGCTAAATGCTCAGAGATACTTCATCATAAAGCTTTTAATATGGTTAAAACATTTGTTTTGCCCACATTTAAGATTGGGCAAAACAAAAAACAGTAATTGTCTTCATTCTCTACAAGTCTGACGCAGTAATAGTGAAGTGAGATGCAATCCGTCTTTAAAATCAAAGTAGATATTCAGTTTTAAACCAACACTGAATTTATTCTGAAAATAAAAACAGCATTCAACAAGCTATCACACAGAGGATTTTATCAGAGAGGCTCAGCAGATTTAGTTTAAGTTTCAGCAGCTCTGACTTTAATTTCCCTTAGCGTTGCAGATGCCATGGATGAAACCATTTCCATTTCTCTGCCCTCAGGTTCCTAACGGTGCTACTGTGGTTCCTGCTGCTAAGGGGTAGCTGCCATCACCCCCCTCATTTACCTGCTTGGTGGTGCGGCCCGAGCCTCGGTCAGGAAGTGCTGAAGCTGATCCAGCTTATTGGGCTGGCTCCTCCGGGGGCTTCTGCCACCATATGGTTGACCCAGGCCCTGCAGCCTCCCCAGGGGTGCCTTGTGCCTGGATCAGAGTAACGAATCTGAGTATAAGGCTCTCCACGTTACCTCTCTACCTCCAGCATGACTACACAGATGTTGTTTCAGCAAATTCCTGAAAATTGAACTATAGTAGGGAGATGAAAAAGAGGCAGGGGTACTGTAACCGTGCAAAAAGGTTAATTTGTTTCTCAGCTGATATCAGATATCAGTTAGTCATTTTACATTTTGCGGTCCATGGAATAAATAAAACCAAAAAAACAACAACTGCCCAGTGAGGAAAGTGGACAGAATGTACGTGTGGCAGCTGTTTGTGTGGCAGTATTTACCACAATACTCACAGCACCATGTGAGAGATGCACTTTCCAGCTGTTTCACTTTTCCAGGCAGTGCCCTGACATTTTAAATATGCTTTCACCAGTACTTTCAATTGTCCTGTGTCAATATTTGCATGCCTTTTGTCCCCAAAGGCAACAAAAGAAAAGAAAGAAGAGGAAGAGAGGAAAAAAGTCAACAGTTTTTACACCAGCCAAAGCTGTATCTAAATGTGTCTTACATCTCTGCACCCTGCTAGGCCCCCCATCTCTCTCATCCCTCGTTCCTCTCGCCTCCTGGAGGGCAGAATGATTGAGGGGCGCTACCCCTGCCTTTTATCCTGCAAGCGAAGGTCTGCCTCTCTCTCCATAGTCAAAAACATCAACTGTAGACGTGTAGTCAAGATGAGGAAAGCAAAGAAGAGGGACATTAAGTGTCACATATTCCCCTAAAGCACAACGAGCCATGCACAGGTTAGATGCAAGGATATGGAAAGTCATTATTTGCAGGCCTAAAGGGATGTAGTTGTTACATGGGCCAGATGGTATATCAACAACAGGCAAAAAAGGACAACCTATTACAATCCTCTGTAGTATAGTGGTTTGCTATCAAAGACCTACAAAGGCCTTGTTGTGGCTACCTTGTTATCTAATTTGCACATGTTTATTTATGTGCCATGTGCACTGGTTACCCATGGGAGTATGAAGATGTCATTTACATGTTTGAGTACACAAGGGTGCTTATAAAGTGTAGGCAGTATGTGTTTAAACATGTGAACAAATAGGGCTGAGAATGATTTGAAAGAATGATTTAGTAACTTATGGAGGGATTCATTCTTTGGCTGTTTTGCTCATTATTTGTATGAAAAATTATTAAAATCTAATCAAAACTATACTTAACACTCATTTGGGTTATTTGGTATTTACATAGTCTAATTTTAGATCATCTTGTTTCCTGCGATATGAAAATTATTGAAACAAATACCATGGAAACATCAGAAAATACCTTAAAAAGCAAGTCATTTGAGTTGAAGAAACGTATATTTTCTGTATACAAACATAGTATTCATGGCATAACCCTCAATATGTCAAATGAATACATGATAACAAAAGACTTAATAGTGATGAGAGGAGCAAATCATAGGACTGAAACTGGAAGCCATCCAATGTTCCACAAGGCAGAGCCACTCCACAGTCAGTATATCAGACAATAAGACATCATGAATACAATTACAGTCCAAATGTACCGGCGCACAGACAAAAACAGACTGGAGACAGTTAAAAGCTATCAAGGACCAGAAGAGACATAGCACAGAGAGGAGCATCAGGTCTCAGTTATTGCTGGGTTATTGCTGGCTTTGGAGGCAAAAAGCAATTATCAGCGAGAACATCAGTAAAAGCATTGAGCTGTTGACATAAAAATGTCCACTTTGGTATCGCTTTGCAGCTCATTCCAGTTGCTAGGAACAGTAAATTGCAATGAGGAGACCCTGATGAAGGCGCTAGCTCTGGGGACTGTTAACTGATGGGCAAATCGGGTGTTATAACTGACAGATAAGATCTGTGGCATGCTTAAGTATATAATCTAATCTCTGCTGTCTTCAAATGACACAATCAGGACTTGTTTTATCATCAATGTACAGGAAAATCACTTGGTATACTCATAATATACGTGCTTCAACATTTACACTCAGGAGTTTTATTTTACAAGTGTGTGAACTCAGCCAGTGTCGGTCTTTAAGGCTTGTCTCTGTATTTGTCAATAGAGAAACAGTGGACATCACCACCATATTCTGTTTCATGTTTCTTGGAAAAATTTGACTCAGAAAAACCCCCTTTTACTCAAAAATATCAATTCTTAAGTGCATCCAGTTTGGTTTCAAAATTCTGGGCCGACTTTTTTTTTTTTTTTTTTTATTTACACGTCTTGTGAATATATGTAAACTTTAACATATCTATTTAGTCTTTCAAGATCGATTCAGCAAGAGCATTAATGATCCATTTGTATATTCGATAACTTAATCCAAATTAATTTTAATCAGAGAGATCTTTGCAGACGTCTCAATAAGGCCTTTAAATTGTCGTATTCAATTTAACAAATACAACAGAAAGTCAAGCAGTATACACGAAAAGTTAAATTACTTTCTAATTACCAGTATTTTTGTTACTGTGGCCTCTGGTTCTGTAATAGTGAAAGAGATGGTGATGATTGTTATGTTTGCAGTTACAACAGTGCCACGCTGCAGGCAGGAACAGCACAGTGCAGCGTTTGTGTGGTTTGTAGGGACACCTATTGGCTCAATGTGAAAACTACACTGTGTGTTAAAGTTGCACACAAAATGAAAATGTTCCCCCAATGATGAGAGCGTTGCTTTTAATTTGTGTAGTTCATCAGCCCTGAATAAAAAACAGGATTTGGCATACATATAGGGTGAAAATTAAAGTGGAACGCATATTCTCTTTAAAACCTGAAAAAAGGAGTTTTTCCGACTTTTAATACACAGTGCAGTAACATACTGAGCAGTCAAGTCAGCCTGTTAGGAATTAAAAAAAAGTGCTTCCTTAGGACATACTAATGAATCATGTATAAAAGATAATCATTATTGGTTTATAAATGCTAGCGTCTCACAAGCCACAAGCACACAGCTCAGTCCCAGGATATGCAACAACTAGTAATATTGTAATTAAAACTAGAAACATGGCTGAAATTCTCAGACTTGGGACGACAGAATATCACAACAACTCCTCTCAATGACATGAAAAGCATGAGTGTTGGAAAACTCTGCGGATTGTCTACTCAAAATGTCCAAGAGCACATGGATTAATTTTACTTTTTGAATGGATACTAGATCGTGTTTTTAATTCATCACAGATGCACCTTCTATTTTCCAGGATACTATTATGACATATCAAAAATTAGTTGAGTCCCTGTCTTTGTTTTTAAATTAGTTAGCTGTGTCTGAACCATTCCTGCATACATGGGATTGTGGAATCAACAGTTAATGAGTTTTATTTCTGTTATGATACCTTGTCCCCGTTATGAAAAATAAAATGGTGGAGAAACGACGAGTAAAACAAAAGAAGAGCAGAAAAAATTGTTAACAGTAAAAGATATCCCTTTAATGTTGCACTCATTTAACTTCTGCTCATTTCCACAGCGCTCAACAGGTGTCGTTTGCTACGGTAAGTCCTACTTAACGGAAAAAATACTTTCCTCTTGATTCAGCTTCACCTTTCATGGACCAGCTACCTTTGAAAGAGTCAGTGTATACAATAAATAGAATAATTCATGATTTTGTCATTAAAAATGAAAAGTTTCTTTTCCTCATACTTGGGATGTGTTTTGAAATTATACATAATGGACCATAGATGTTCAGAAGTTTTTCAAACCACCTCTAGCTACGTTGGGAGACGTACAAGAGTCCCCCCTTGCGTTTCACAGGAGAGGGGTACCAGAGCTTTAATTATGTGCAGAGCTCGGATCATTAGCATGGATAGGGGGATGCAGTATGGAGCGTCCTCGTCTCCAGTCAAGGCACAGTGCTCTAAGTCGACCACCCCCTCCTTTCTCCTCTCATGTAACAAACGAGCCCCAGCCTTGTTACCGAGGCACAGGTTAACAAGCACAGCCACAGTGAGTTCATGCTGATGAGCTGTAAATACATGTAGGAGAATATCAGCCAAAGCAGGGTGCAGGCAGTTCGTTCAAATAATAGTGGTAGCTTAATTAATTCAAAATACAGTTTACGGGACATATTTTGATTTAGATACGATCTCAAGTGAGAGGTTTATGTGAAGTCACTAAATTCGAAGCCGAAACGCAATTAAAATTTGTATTCTTGAAGATACATTTCCAAAAACACGTCTTGTGGTGACCCTATATGATTCAATCAGACACTCAGCTCTTTACCGCAGCGCTGCTGGAAACGATCTGAGTATTACCATGACACAGATACACGTAACGCTCACGCACATTTATCCCAACCCAGTTCTAAACTTTCTCAATTATTCATTAATATGAAATTGTGTTTGTCTCAAGTGGAACAGTGTGATTTCCTCCTGCGACATACAGGCATTGTTTGGCCCCTCTCCAGGGCCACTGTCACTCCTTTGCCAATTTCTCAGTTGACACATATTGTTCAGGAATCCATTTCCCTCCTGATAGTTTGGAGAGCCCTCCTTTGTCCTAATCCTGAGACCATTTGTAATACAGAAGACAGGGATAAATAATAAATTGTGTATGACAGAGTCAAAGGAACAAAAAATGGAGCTTGCGAACAAATGGTTTGCTTTATGGTTGGGAATGAAAATCTTTCTTTATGGTTGCATTATCAAATCATGATATGTATATTCACTGTTGAAATGAATAATAAGTGGAATGTGGGAGAAATATGTAGAACAAAAATAACTAGTGTGAGGCTGCTGTGACAGCTTCATAATTATGACACTGTGGCTGCTCGCTGTGAAAATATAGAATTTTGTATATTGTTGAAAATCACGTGGCACATGTGGATATAACTACAACTCAATCCAAGTCTCTGGACATTATCTGCAATTTTAATGTGTAAGTTATGAAGAGAAAAAGAAGAGTCTTAAAATTAATGTCAATATATATCAAATTATTAATCAGGACTATTAACCAAATTTGATTTCTATGACATATGATTAAGCTTTAAAATATATTTTAATTTGAGTTACTACTATAACTTAGGAGCGCTGACAATCAGGACTGGATCTGCCAGAAAAGGTATTTGATGAAAGAGACAATTAGTAAAAAAATAAAAAGGACTGATTGTGCGTTTAAGCAGAGGAGCTTCTTTAACACGTTTAAATTATGCCATTAGTTTGTCACTAGCAATATACATTGACTTGTTTTCAGTGATGTGGTTTTAAATGATATCTAAGTACAACAACTAAGCTGTAAAATGTTTGTGAAACTGCAGACGCTGAATAAAACTCTTGTGCTAAGGTATTTATTATTGGGCTGCAGCTACGTTTATAAAATCTGAAAAAAAAAGAAAAAGATTATATCCACTTTCTTTAAATTAACCAAAAATCAGATATTCAATTTGGCTAATTGCCTAAGACATTGTTAAATAGCAATATATTATTATTAAAAAATAGTACTTTAGGTTACTCTGTTAATCTGGTAGGTAAATTAATCAATTATAATCAAGTGGCTAATTTACTGTAGTGTCGTGCTTCCATATGTTCAAACTGAGAACCTAAAGAAACATAAAGTGACCTCTTCCACAATTTCCCAGTGGCATTTTTTTTCCATGAATGCTGCATGTCGAGTATGAATTCATACATAATTTGGAAACACTCTGTCGTGTGATCTTCTGTAAGCACTGTTCATTCGAATCCGACAAACGGCTACTGAATAACTTTAATAAAAGATCAGTGATGCTAAAGACTCATAAAACAACACTCATCCATTTTAATGCTCAGAAATTTCCATTTCGGTTTGTAACAGATTCGTTTTGCAGAAACTAAATTAGTTTGAATAGTATAATTTGTAAATATATGTTAATTAACCCCTTTTCTTCATCTCGTTTGTTAAGAGAGAGCAGAGCCAAATGAAATTCAAACTTACCTGTAAGGCAGACTCGGGACCTGTCTATGAATTAAGGCAAATAAAAACACTCCTGCACAGTTTACTTTTTTGCATAGTCAGTTGTTTTTAGCGAGGCGAGGGTCTTAATTGCATTGTCGTTAGTGCGTCTAATAATCGCCACGGGACATTTGAGTTTATGAACCTATGCAGGCTTCTAGTGTGTGTAAAACCTGCAAAAGGAAAACCACAGGAAAAGGATGCCCACCACTGCTCCTTAATTTAAGGAGAGATTAATAAAGTAGTTGCAAGACTTGCAGTTTGTTCTCCCTAAGGGTTGTATTAATAATCTTAGAGATACAGGGTTCATCTGTGGAGATCTGCCCTTGTAAAAGACCGACAAAACTTAAAAGGCTTGTCTTAAAAGATCACTGATGAGCTGCTGTTACTTGTCGTCTATAATTTACTGTTAGTTTCACGCAGATTAAATGTTAAAAGAGAGTTTTTACAGTATAAAATGCATGACTGTCTGCCTGGTGGACTAAACCGCCAACAAAATGGCCCTTAGATGAGAGACCAGCGAGGAAGTGATGTTAAGGCAATCTAGTTCTATATTAAGATGTATAAGTAGTGGGTGGTGAATGAGGAAGGATGAGAAAGAGGAGAAGAGGCAGCAACAGCCTTAAATACTGAGACGCGCCGCAGTTATACTTTCGCCACGCTGCTTCTGGAACGGAGCACAAGGCAGAGCAGAAAAGAGTTTGCTTACTTTAACTTACATGAAAATAATGATAAATAGCTTCAAACAGCACGCAACTAGGAGGATTTTAAAGTACAGCGGAAACTGCTTATTTTGAATATAGTTACAGGGAACAACCTCTTCTATGGATCAAAAAGCTTGGGACCAAATGAATCCTATACTATAAATAATTAGCTTACAGTAATCAAGCAGTCATCTTACAGTGTACAGTCTTTTCATACATGAAAAGATATGGGAAAAAAAAAAAAAAAAAAATCAAACTAAGGTTGAAAAAGACATTCCCTCTCAATGAAAATCATAGTCTCCTTGAAACTTATGACAAAAACGAGCCAAAACGATACAGCAGTAAAACTATGTTCTTTAGGCTACACTGTGTTGTCTCAAACAATGAGAAACGGTCATAGCTGATGGAAACAGGAAACGAAGGTGGAAAACGGAGAAAGCACATGTGGTTGAAGTGCCCAAGTGGACTGGAAATGGTAATTAGATGGTAATCTGCATGAGAAATAAATAAAAAGAAAAGGAAATCAGTTCTAATAATCATCTGCTTATAGGGATCAATTTGACCCGGAGAGACATGATCGCGAGAGCGGTTTCCACTGTTATGATTTCTCACTCAAAGAATGTGATCTTAGCTCAGTGCACTTCACGAGTCACACAAAGCATCCCAAGTATGGTCTCCACAGTTTAACGTCTAGGACATTATGGCAATATCAAGAAATGACAGTCATTCCAAACAAGCTGTTGTTTAATAACACATTTGCGCTTGGGTTGCAATTTGATCGTTTGACCAGGAAGTGTTTTTGCAGAACTATAAACATGATAAAAGCAGCATGTAACTACAACATGTTATGTAAAGCATGTTAGTTTACAAGTTAGCACTATAGCAAGTTAAATTAACTACACCAAACCACACTAACCGGGAGCTGGGATGTGGAAAATGATCTTGATGGCACATTTTACGATTGCCGTTTAAATGTTTTTTTTTTGTTTTTTTTAATTTGAGTATTTTCAAATTGTATTAGCATTATTAACAGGAGGAGCACACACCTTAATCTGTACAGAAGAATGGTGCTTGATGTTTGATATTTTTCTTCATTTGCCCACATGCCATTTCACAGATTGCATATCCTTCCACCAGGACAACACCGCGATCATTTTTGGGAAGTTTAAAGTAATCCAACACTGCTGATAACTGCTGCTTACCCTTGCCCTTACTCTGAGCCTTTGCCTTCCTTTCAGACTCCATGATTATTTTGAATTCATATCAAAGGATCACTCAAAAACCCTGATCTAGTTTTTTTTTCCAGTGTGATATTGTTAAAAAATAATGCCAAGCTTTCATATCCTAAAAAAGGTGTTACAGATCTGTCAAATTTTATATATGTCAGATATATCTGAATAATACCTGGTGTGGACAGAAATAAACAGAATGAAGAGTAACTTTTACTTAAATGAACATCAGTGTTTAAGTAAGTTGGTGATGAATTGATTAGCTGATTAGAAACTAAAAACTTTTTGAATAGATAAACCCATCAAGTCATTAACTAAATTAAAAGTTGAAACATTAGGTGGTTATAACCTGTTTCAGATGAGGGTTTGGAGATTTCCTCCTAAACGTCATTGTAAATTCAATACATTGTTTTGCGCAGACATGTAATTTTAACTGTGGGCTGATTATTTGTTATAAAAGTGTATTGTTACAACTACACAAGAATCTTGCTGATCTTCTGTTAAACAACGTAGTGTTGTCCAAAATACTAAAATCACACCTCTAAAAAGTTGTCGCATCTGATCAATTCACCACAACATACATCTTAAAATTAAATTAAAATTGATCAATTTAATTCCAAAAAATCAGACAAGGCATTACTTTTAAATGGTGCTCAGACTCTCTGTTTAAATTATTCGCATTTTAGAAATCAAATTGGTGGTCGGCTAATTGGTGCCGTTTTTGTTTCAGCGTTTCTTTCTGGAGCATGAAAGGTTTTAGTTTACAGGATGTGTGAGGATGATGTGGAAAAAAAAACAAAACTCTCCTATAGTGCAGAAAGAGTGTACTCTCTCATAGAGGGGAAATGGCTTTTCACTGACAGTACGGCAATACAAATATTACTAAATGCAGCTTCGTATGTTTTAAATATGACACCTATTCAATTCTGAATCAAGAATTAAGTCACTTAAGTCACCTCTGGACAGTTGTTCTAATTCATAACGGGAATGAATTTACTTTTCAGTGCACTGCACAGGTTTTAACTGGGTGACTTCCCGATAGCATTCCTATTTTTCTTGGTCTTTAGTGAACAACGTCTACAACTAGTTTCACTGAACTTTAGCACCATAACTTCAGTAAACATGAGCATGCAAAGCTTTCTTTTTCATTTATTCTTTTACAATGATTTTATAACAATTATATGGTTTCTGCCTTTAATTGTTACAGCCTAATAGTCATTTAATTACATCTTTCAACAATTTAATTTTGTGCTACATTTTTTTTTGTTATCACACATGAATCACTTTTCTTTTTCAATTAGGAAAAAAACAAATTACTAAATTCATAAGTACAAGCATGATCCATTATTCATGGAAATGAGGCCATATCCTTGCATTGCACTCTTGACCACCTGTTGGGACCTCATACTAAATATTTCACAGCTTTTCTCTCTTTTTTTACCCCTTCGTCTGTGACCCTTTGATGTTTTTGTTCCACATTCTTTCCTTCTTTTTCATCCTCCCTGGAATGGCTGTGGAATAATCCTACAGTTTTTGCCTTTCATGCCTCAAACTTTGCATTGCATTTTAACATTTGTCTGGAGAGCATCCTTTTCCTTCTGTGTGAAAGATCATCTTTAATAAAAGTGGAGGGCTGAGAAGAGCTGTAAATCTGTACTAACCACACAGCGCTGAAGTCTCTGGGAGACTGATTAGCATCTGGGAGCGGGTGCATGGCTTCTTAATAATGAGAAGAAAGGCTGGTTGGCTGCCATGTGACTCGGCTTGGCCTTGATGCTATTTCCCTGGTCAGTCAGGAAATACTACAGCCTACATTTTTTCTGTCCAACATGGCAGGAAGCCATTCAAAGAACTTTTCACTTGAAAGGTTTGTTAATTTCCAACAATCTTGTCACCAGAGTAGAGATGTGGCTATGTCTCCCGTCACATTCACTGATGCTCCTGTGTGGCCACCACTCTGGTATAACACTGCCATAGCATATCCAAAGCATGAATTAAGACAGTGGCTTTCAGCTTCCACCTAAAATTGTAATAAATAATAATTTAGTTTCTTTAAGATCAAATCTGTGATAAAATTTGGGGTACATTCAAAATGGAAAACTACATTATACACGATGTGCTTATTTTTGGCCCATTTTAAAAGGGATGAAAAGGTCAATCAATCAATCAATGACTTTATTTGTCCCCAATGGGGCAATTGGTTGTGCAGCAGTGGAAGCATAACATAACATAAAATACATGTACACTTGAAACAATAGAATAAATAGAAAATCACATCAAACAAAACACTACAGGCAAGCTACCATTTCCTCCTGGTGTTGAGTAGGGTAATGGCAGAAGGTACAAAAGAATGTTTGTATCTGTTTGTTATAGCTAGTGGAAGTCTGAGCAATGAACCGGATGGAAGAAACTTAAACTGATGATGTAAGGGATGAGAACAGTCAGACAGGATGGATTTTGCTTTCTTGTAAAGCTGTTTGTTGTACAGGTCCTGTAGGGTTTCTTGAGCAGTGCCAGTTATTTTACTGCAGACATTAACCACCTTGTTGAGGATATTTTTCTGCTTTACCTTGAGTGACGAGATCCAACAAATGAAGGAAAAGGTCAGCACAGACTCAATAAAAGAACGATAAAACATGGTCATCAGGGATGAATCAACCTGGAACTATAATTTAACTATAATTTGTATCGATGTATTTTTAATCAAGCAAACAATTGAACATATTTGTTAAGTTTAAAAATTGTTTAAAACATTATAATTCTAATACGTCATATCCATATGAACTCATAATGTTTCGCTCCAAACTGTTTCTTTGGCATCTGGCTTTCATTTCATTTCATTCAGTAAATAAATTAACTAAACTGACAGATGTCTGATGAGAGGGAGAATAGATGCATAATCAAGAAGATCAGTCGAGATCATTAATATGTTGACATTTTGTCAATTATCTGTGTAGAAATCAAAAGCATTAATACCAACATCTGCTAAGTAAAAATCACAGCCTGACATGCAGTCAGTATGAAGCTAATGGCAACCAATGTCAGGTCATTGAGGCTAACATTGTCCTAGTAGGTGCTTTTTAGAGCCAAAGAATTTAATTTAAGGGGAAAATGAGGTTAAACACGTGCCTGGTCAGGTCTTAAAGATGTCCTCCTGTTCTGGCATCACCAACTGTAGAAAATCCCAGCAACATCAGTGTAGATAGACATAGCAACTGCCATGAAATGTTATGCAAGTATATGACAGCTGGACTGCAACCAGCTCTTTTTACCATTTATTGCAGTGGGACCTATTTTTCTTACATATTTCTTAATTCTTTAATACTAATTATAGAGGCTTCTTTTTTTTTTTTTTTTTTTTTTTTAAATTCCGACAAAAATGCGGGACGTTTCTTGCGTCTAGCATGACGGTTCTGCAAGTCATTTCAGCGTGTTGTTGTGCTCTTCTGAATTTTGTGACTAGGTGCCCACTGGGCACACTGGGCTTTTCATTTCAAAATGGACGAGCTCAAACGGGCATCTGTTCACGACATTAGTTCATCGCAATTCAACTGAGAACATGACTGCTAAATACATAATAATGTTCAAATTTGCAAATAACTGTCGTCTACACTCGCACTTGCACAGACATAACAGTGAGCCAAGATGTTGTTTGGATGTCAAATCTATTTTCCCAAATTAACTGTTGTAACTGCATTGATTGTGCATTGGGCTGTGAGCACTGTCAAAACACTAACGAGTGCACAGCAGTACCGTGGCTAAACAGGCTTTAATCTATTTGGTTCCTACTTAATAAAGAGCTTAGTTACGTTACAAATACTTAACAGGTCTGTGACAAATTATGCAAGACGCATTGCAAATATAAAAGAAAGATGTTGCTGAAGGGAGCTGACATTTACACAGCAGACTGGTGAAAAGGCCCTGTCAAATGTTGTCTTGTATCTGACTTAAGCCCCACTAAACTTAAGCTTGACTTAGTCCCATCTTTAAGTGGGTGCCCATCTTAAGTTTTATTTGTCTCCAGCATATGTAAATGCTTTAAATAACAAGTTTATGGTTAAATAAAATCAAGTATCTATGCATGTTTGCATCATAACTCTTGCACAACATATTATGATACTGATATTTCATGTTAAAATACTAGTAGCACCTGTATAAATGTTTTCATTCTCTTGATAAATTGTAAAAAAAAAAAAAAAAAGCAGTGGATGGAATGATGCCATGGCCCCTTAGGCTGGTGGTGGTGGATCCCATGTCTGAAAATGTCAGCAATGGCACTTTTTGCCGATATTTGTACACTCTTTTGGCATAAATGAATAATTGTTATATTACTGATTATTCCTCAATTGAATGCTATTTAAGGAGCCAACCATTTTAGCCATTCCTACACTGCCGCTGTGTTTGGTACGGCATTTTAAATTTGTAAACACTCCTTTTCTGATTGTCTTGTAACCATTCAGTACACTCCTCTATTGTTTAACAAAGGCAATCAAGTCACATCAATTAAGTAATAAAAATACAACACACATACGGTATAACTATTGTGATGATGACAATGATTGTGATGCATTGGAACATATTCTTAATGAAATTCTTAAGTCTTCTGCCCTGGTGTCAGGTTTGACTTGATTATGTGGTATATCCGTGATTTTTCTTTTTTGTCTATTCCCTGGACAAAAAAGGAAAAGATCTGAACCTTTTCTTTTCGACTGAATTTACATCTTCTGCTCATTTCTGCTGCTTTCTTACCAAGAGAATTCTAATGAAGGGCAGAGTCAGATATCTACAGGGATACAAGAGGACCTGGAGACAGGAGAGAATGCAGCCACTGATGGCAAGAAATTTCCATAAAAGTACAATCAGGTTGGAATTTTAAAAGTGAATGTTTAAGTAGTGTAAGAGATGGGCTTTGATTCACACTCTGATCAAACCCAAGACATCTCATTCAGAGAATAATGATTTTTCCCCCTTAATTTTGCTCTGTTTCTGTCTCATCTGTGAGCTTACAGGTAGAGCAAAGCCCAATGGTATTGTTTTCCCTCCAGTACTTGAGCACAGGAGCCTTTCTTCTGCCAGATTAGACATGGCCAAAAAGAATGGCAAATGTAGATATGCCACCATATTGGAGGATGGCTACACAGTGAAGAATCAGGCCCAATTGGCTGAATGCATTTCGTTGTTCCCACCAACACTGGATTGCAAGTAAATAAATATGTATTTTTTATATATTTTCATTTGAAATCTGGAAGAAAACAGTCTTTCTTTTGTGCATATGTTCCCTTGTGTATGAGGATGTGGCTGAACATCTATTGTTGTTGTTCACAGGAATGATGGACAATACAGTGATGTGAAGACAGCGAAGTTTCTGTGCGAGGAAAGCAGCTGTTTTGCCAATGGTTTTAACCAAATAATAATATTAATATAATAGCCAATAATTCAAATGGAAATTCCACTCTTCTTGCTCCTTTGTGCTTCTTCGGGTTATTTCTGTCTTTGCAGAGTAAGGTTTTGTACATCAAATGCATGAAGCATCAAAGGTCAAGTCACCCAGCAGGAAAGAAGAACGGTACCACAGTAGCTCAACTGATCCACCAACTGCTTTAACAAAGCATTCATTGGAGCTGCAAAGAAAATGTAAATGCATACAAAATTGGAGACGACTTTTACTTAAAATAGCCTTTTCAATTAAAATCCACTGTTAAAGACTAACTTAGGCAGAACACGGTTTCATTTTAGCATTCAATTAAGGTGCCTCTACTTCCTTTCGCCATTAATGGGCACTTACATTATTTTATCAGTGGTTGTTGTCTGTTTTTGAAAGTTAAACAAGACTGATATACTCAAAACAACTGTAGTTCGAGACCTATCTGTTGTCGGCTAAGGAGCAACACTATTAAGCTCTGTATATTGAACCCTCATTTTTCTCCTCAGTAGTCTTGATAAAGTAGAGGAAACTTTGTTTAAACTTGGTGTGAGGTTTGCAGTGCACATAGTGTAGGTCTATACATTTTAGTTTCCAATGTGATCTGTCAGACATGCGTGTTTTTGCTGCAAGCTATTACTCTTTCATGGCCTCTTTTTGGAGAGAAGGTTCCTGACCAATTATTTTCAGACAGATGCAGGGATGCAGAATGACTAGAAGCATCAGTTTTTTTTCCAGGTGATGCCTAAGGTAAGGGGAGAATGGCCAGAGGCTACGGCAGCCCTCTAGGGACACAGGGGGCTTATAAACTGTGAAACTGACATCTCTCATCTATTACTTTTCCTAAGTAAACCTTTAAAAACCTTGACAGTCCTCTACATGCTTTTCCCAACCTGTATGTATTTAGCATTTTATGAATTTGAAGTCATTTTTGAAGTATCGACTGTGTATAATCTTGTGAATAATCACTGATATCCAAGGATGAAAAAAAGCACTCCAACTTAGTGTACCTCCTCATCTGCAAGCTTTCATATTTCTTTTAACACACCTTATGTTACTTTTATGTAGTACAACTTTCCAAAATCAATACACTGTACACTTTCAGGATGAAATATGTTTTATCATATCAATATACACTTCCTTCACAAGCCAGTTTTCACCCATGCCCATCAAAGCCTGGGCAGAAAAAGCTGGTTGTCCAGTTGAAGTGAGCTTGTTGATGTGGTGCAGTTGACTGCACGTAAAAAAAATAAAAAATAAACTCTCCACTCTTTTTGCCGACATGAAGGTTCCCTTGATGATAGCCCGCGCAAACCAAAAAGCCTTGCAGGGTGCCTCCAGAAATGTTCCTTCAGTCACAGGGAAACCCATCACTGGTACCTTTCACAAGGTCACCATGTTTGAATGCTGTCACCTCCACTTAGAGCCAAGCAAAGCTACAGACTCCCTGCAGCTTCCTCCTAACCTTTCACACAAACGACATGTATGCTATATATTCACTGCAGAACTGTGATATAAATATAACAAAGACAAACTACATCTTATGTCATTTACATTTCCCAACATAAGACAAAGGATTACTAAGAAACTGAAATGTGTAACTTCTTTTGCTATTGTCTTGAAATACTCATGTTGTTTAACAAAAATTTGTGCTATGAATCTCATATTCTTTATCTTTAATTTCTCAATATTTTACATTTTGAAATGTTAAACTTTAGAGTGATACATTTTTAACACGTAGCATTTTCATATAAGTAAATGTAGGTTTTGCTACCAATTGATAATATATAACAGCGATTTAAGCCAACTAATGATGACGTTTTTGCATTCATTTCTGAAACGCTATTGTTCACATCTGTCTAACACAATTTCTTTCTAGCTCAGTGGGTGTTTAGGTGATTTTGGCAGCAGCACAGGAGAGAGCCACAGAACTGTCATAGTGGTACAAATGTAAGAGCTGACTAATTTTCCACAAAAGATTATTTCCACCAGTGCTCTGTGATGTAATTATGTATTTTACGAGGAATATAGAGAATATATTAACTCACAGCCTTTTTACTGCAGATAAACATGCCTTTTAGGATTTACACTGTTCCAGTCAGTTAGACATTTGACCAATGGCTGTTTTCTTACAAGGGGCACAATGAAAATACACATCATGTACCTACAGTAGCTGTGTAGAAACAATAGAGTTTATGTTTACACCATCCAATGTTCTGTTACAAGGAATCCCCACTTTACAATAATTAATTGTGACAAATAGAAAACCCTACTGGGCACCTAACAGCAAACCCTATTGCCAAGCATCCATTGACAGAACAATGGATGCACAACAGAGATATCCCTGAAACACAGGTCTTCCAGATAGAAAATTTAAAGCTGCCTTATTTGATTTTAGTCCACTAGGAAGCAGATAAAATCAAAAAACCTGACACCCACACACACAAAGCCCTGCCTATTAACACCTTATATGGCTGATGCAAACACTTATGTCCTTATACACCGAGCAGATACAGAGCAACATTTTAATCCCATTGTGGTCTGTGTCTACACAGAAAAAAAGCAGGCCTTTTAGCTCTGCTTTGGACTCCACCAACTTCAGTGGTGAAGCGTGACTATTGCACTACGGACCATCTACCCATTCCTCTTCTTCTGTATCATCCTACCGGCTAAATCCACAAGTAACAGAACCTACAAAATTTCACCAGCTAGTCTAATGTCTTTCATTCTAGATCAACACATTTTTTAAATTCAAATTCAGATATGAAAACAGTGTTACTAATAAGCTAGCAACAATACCCCCCACTTTCCTTAGTTGTAGCAGCTGCTGTTTTAGCTGGAGAAAACCATCAATACTTTATCAAAGATTAGATTTAATGCAATTCCACAATTCATCTACAAAAACACAGAGGGACCACCAATCACAGAGCTCCCTGAAATGGTTTCTCACATAGTAACTGACATAGTAAGATCCTGATAGGTTGGGACACAGGGGAATTTATTTGTTTGTTCTGAATTGATGGTTTTGCTGGTTTTTACAATACAGACAAAATGCAGTGAGACTGGAAAGGAAAATTTAGATTACAAACATTTGTGGTAAATGATCTTTAAGAATATATTAGAAATTGTTTTTTACAATCTGAAGGTTTAGAGGGCCCTGAAGAAACTCACCTTGTGCTCGGTGCTGACTAGGTAGTGACCTGTAGGTTTTGGAGTTATTCTTACCTACTAGTGGAAATGATGTTACGGAGCACTGCAAGACCATAGAGAACCATAGCATGAATGTGCAGAGTGTAAAACAAAACAATGACCTACAAGAAGGTAAAAAGCAGTAATTTTATACAAGCAAAAATTGATTAATGGAGCTATAAATAAGGGAAGCTAAAGAAAGGGGCTTAACTATGATACACTGTCACCAGGTTTGATGCTCAACTCTACTACTGGCTCTAGTTCAGTCTGCCAGGGTCAAATGTAAACAGATTTATAGTTCAAAGTGATATGCAACATCAAAAGATCAATGTTTTTAAGGTCATTCTTATATCTAGGACCACAGTTGTCATTAGGGTAGCATTAATTATTCAGTACACCCCAAGGTATACACAGAATGTCTTGAGCAAAACTAAAGCACAAAAACAGGACAATACAATTCCCCAGTAGCCAGAATGAAGGACTGAATTTCATTTGCCAGTTTTTCTAATTTGGACGACCATCAATCATTGTTTGGAGGGTGAAACAGTTTTCCCCAGTTTGTCCACTTACATCTGCTGTCCTTTTTTTTGTTTTGGTCTGCTTAGTTACAAACAGTAATACTCCCAATAAAGGGTAAACAGACTTCAGAAATTCAAATTGACCTCTAGTGCTCAGGAGACAATCTCTAATCAATATTACTGCTCAGGGTGCCTTTAAAAATGCCTAGCAGGTCTAATAGGCACTGTGATTAGCATCCATGAGAATACTGCAGCACAATACATACATTACCATGGGCACTTCTTATACAGCACATCAGCCCTTTGCATGATGGAGCTGCAATGCCAAGAAGCATTTCAGTTCTACTGATCTGTGTCCTATCCAAGCATCATTTACACCCAGACTCCCTCTTGATTCACACCTTGTTATGTCAGCCGAAACAAACATTTTTGAAATGTCTGCATTATTTTACACAGAACAACACAGGATTATAGCGTGAAAGGTTACAACTATTTGTAAAACTACCTGCAAACCTAACTGTGATGAAAAACTGAGAGGAAGCTGATGGAAAAAAAAAAGGAACTCAGAGCAATGCACAGCAAAGCAATGCGCAATCAGACGCTACATGCTTTGCTTTTTACCCCTCATTTCTAAACAGCCCAAAGGTCTCTGTCCGATTCAATATACAAGCAAGATCACTTAAACCAGTCCTGAACCGCAGCACATTATGAATTTGCTTTTCCTGCTGCAGTCGATGTCCTGATGCAGTCGCATTAGAATTTCATAACTGATCTATGATCAGGACACCAATATTTCTTTGGAATCAGATGTTTTCACATGACAGATGATCATATTAAGGCACAGAAACTATGTAAAACATTCAACTTGATTTGTCTGTTATATGAATTCTGTGCGGGGCTACAGGCCAAATAGATTGTAGCGCAACAACTTCATTTAAATTATACTGTGATGACTTATTAAAAGACACTGCATTTGCATAATTTGAAGAAGGACTCAAGTGAGTAATATACATGCCCTTTTTCTAATATACTACCAGAGTGTCACAAGACAAGTGTTAATATCCACCTTTAAGGTCACTGAAAAATGTTTAGGGGTGACACAAACAAAGAGGATCTTGGTTTTGCTGACCCCCAGTGGTTAAATTGTCATCTTGCTGAAGTAGCGTGGTCAGAACACCCTGAAAACCCCATGTTAGATCTGGTGATAGGGGCAATGGAGTATATTGCGAACAACAATGAGGCATCCTTGTTTACTGTAGTCAAGTACAATGGATGTGAAATTGTCGACCAAAAGACATTGATAAAACAATGCTTTTCAGCCTGGCTTGGCTGGTAATACAGAATGATTAAATCCAAATATTTATCATTATTATTATTCCACTACAAACTAATGTATCCTAGAGACTGTGTACTTAAACAACTTCCAAGTTTATATATAATATTGTAACGAGTGTCTTGGGGTGGATTATTTGGACAGATAATTCTACATCCTGAGTCATCAGTACATCCTGTAAAAACACATTTTAATTAGTATGCCACTGAACTCTTTTGGGTAAACACAGAGGGGACATTCCAGAGGTGGTGAGTTTGAACACACAAGGGATAACAATCCCTGGTGTAAACCTCAGCAGATATACTTGATTTAAAATTAGGATACAAAGTCAGAGAGGGAAGACTAATTAGCTCACGTAAAAAAAAAAAAAAAAACGCCTACAGAGGTGGGGAAATGGATTTCCATCTTACTAGATGACTCATCTTGACTTTGCTGATATAGCAACAATCCTCAATGCTCAACCCAGAAAACACATACACCTTAAACTACATAACACTTAACTTAGGTAGAAACCAAGGTCTGAAAGACATTAGCACAGATAATGACACAACGCATCCAGAGGGCTGCCCATCAATATTTCTAAAAAGAGGAGGTCAAGTTGCATTTTCCACTAATACTCAAAACCAAGGCACAGTGATGTGCAGTGTGACTTCCTGTCAATCAACAGAATAAACTTCACTAAGACTTTCCTCTGAGGGTCCTTACAATACTGAAGATGAATATGCCAAAGACCAAACGGTCCAATTAATTAATTCCCTTAATGTGATGCTACTATTAAAACTCTTTTCATTTGTAGCAAGACAGTGTGAAGTTATTTTTTTCTTTTCCTTCATCTGGACCAAGGGAACCAAACTACATATCTGAAAACAACCCAAGATGGACCAGAGTATTTTGTGTGGTAGAAGTAAATTTGAGGATGACAATGTAATTACTGGTTACATTTTTATTGGCAACACAGAAGGAAACGGGTTAAAATGATCTGTCATCCTTAGTGTATGTGAGAAGACAGCCCTGCTTTAAAACACAGCCTTTGACAAAGCTGGGTAGAGTGTTTGAGCTTCAGTATGGGCAGCTGCATCAATATTTAGCTTCCCCACCACCTCACCTCTTCTACAGATAAAAGCAAGTGGAGGCCAGAGTATGAGGAGACGCCACCTCTCCCAGTGATGCTAATTATCCCTGTTTGCTATCTGGGTAGCTTGCAGGCATTCTGATTGGATTTACTTGACAAAATAAATAAATGATCATCATAAAAATGTAATGCCACCTCTCTGACCTCTCCCCATACTCTATCCATGTTAGCGAAGGTATAGTGGAGCAAACATAGTTAGAATCTTATGTTCTTATGTTAGATGCTTTCTCACTCTTTAACCATTCTTGATACCTGCCAGGGAAAACCTTGTGGGTGTGTTCGTCATTCAGATTTTGCCTGCTGCTACTTGTCACCCTTTATGTCTTTAATTTAATTTAACAGAGGTAAGGTGTATTTAAGATAACTACAGACGATATTCTTTATTTACCATAGCAGAATGTAACTGAATGTGTGTAGGGTTGAGCTCAATGTAGCTGGTACAGTGTAAAAAATGTCTGTAGCTTTAAACCTGGGCCCTATTTTTACAATTTTTTGGGAATGGTCCAGTAGATCACCTAAACCAGCTGTCACACACAAGCTTCAATGGCTGAAATGTAACCCTTTGCCCGTCCAAGTAAATCCACTAAAAGTTCTCCTTACTGCCAGGCTTGGGTTTGTTATTCGAAGTGTCTGACAACATTATGGAGAGGAATACCTACAGACACAGACCCGTAAGATCCTTTTTATCTAACCAGAAACGGCCTTGACATCACTCTTTTCAAACCTACCAAACTCCACTGACAAAAACAGCAATTTTAACTCTCAAAACATAACAGCTGCTGGTCTGCTGCTGACTTGATCAGCTAGTTGGTTTGTGTTATTGCAGGTTTTGGTGTTTAAAAAGTTGGTTTGGGTCCAACACAATAGCGGCTGTTTCTGTTTAAATAAAAATGATCTTATAGGTAGAAGATAGAAGTCATAATGTCGGTAGGGATATTTTAGGTTTCAGGAAAGTTGGAAGAAACATATCCACATCATCCCCACATTAATCTAAACCTATCCCTTAAAGACAAAATACACAAGCAGGCTTTTTTCACGACATACATTTTGAATATCATAGTCATAGTTAAAAAAAAAATGCTGTGTTACTAATCACTGTTCAAGTGTTGCAGTAAGACATCACAGTGTCACAGTGAGCCAACATGCATAATACCAGGAAGCTCAAACTAAGGACACTAAATGGAATTCAAGCCACAGTTAATCTTATGACTTACACTGGTGCTTTTCTACTGGGACATGTCAAAATCTCTTCTGTGAAAAAAGATCTATGCTAAGATCTATGCCTAAAGCCGCCGCTGGAGACCATGGAAGCCTGAAACAAATGGCTACTTGTCTTGCCTAAGCAAGTAGAAAATAAAACATCACATGCAACGTACTCACGTAAGTCAGTGTAAGGTTACCCACTGGGAGATGTAGGTAGCTTGAGCAATGAAAAGACAGCAGAAAAGGTAACAAATGGCAGGCGACATCCATAATTCCAAGAGTCCACTGAGAGCTTCTTGGTCATCTGTCTGATTAACACAAATATCTGTTATGCTCAGTCAGTTAAAACAGCTCTGTGCAGTGGAAAGCGCTATATACCGAAAAGCAAAAACAAAGACCAGATCCATAAACAGTAGGAGTCAATAAATTAACAGTTTCTGATCTATGAATTTTAATACTTAATAAACAACTTTGTTAAGAATAGTTAAATAAATAAATGATGATAAACAATAAATAGATGGCTTCAAATAGGCCCCGGTACTTATCAGTGACAAATACTGGCTGACACTGCTTCCAGCAATCGCTGATTGGCTCCAAAAGTCCTTTTCGGAGTGTCATTAAGAAACAGCAACGTCTAATTCAGTATTTTTCATTAACCTGTTAATAAATGGGGCCATTTTTCATCCTCTGACCATCCAACTCCTTTACAGTAACTAGCCAGAGAGATACAATGGCGAGGTAAGGGAGCATGAAATCTACAGTGCTGCTAATTAATTGTTTATTTCCTAAATGAATATTTGCATTTATTTCCATGTAAACTTTTCTGAACAAACAAGAGAAAATCCCACTTAAACACAATAGGAAGCACAATGATCTTTTCCTCTCCTCCGTATCGCTGAACTGTCCCTTGAGTACAGGTTTCTCCCTCATGATGAGGCCAGTCTGTTTCAGGTTTTATGGCAAACACCACATCCTGCTTCATTTGATCATTCTGTGGCTTAAGTTCAGACAACTGCCAAAAGTCTTCTGTATTGGAATAACAGCTAGTTTAATAAGTTCAATTAGTTAATTAAACTCTGTTCTCAGTAGCTTCTGTTTTCCAATTCACTGTGCTGCATTTTCAAGTGCAAACTCCAAATGTCGAACAAGCCATCACTGCAAAAGCCTTGTGGACTCTTATAACTTTTAACAAATGTAAACAAAACAATGGCTCTTCCACGCCAACCTGGCCATTTTAAGTCCCCATATCCATACGTTCATGCTTACTGAAAGGAATGAAGATATAAACGTAGTAATGTCTTTTATGTGTGACCAGACACCACAGCACCTACCATTGCTAGCTAGCTAGATCTCCAGTATGCTAGCAGGACCTCACCTAGCTTAAGTCCAGAGCTCAATGTCAAAGTTAGTTAGATACTTCCGTTTAACTTCTCGCCAGCTTAAGTAATACTGTAGCATCGTAGCTTTGACACAAGACCTGTCGGTTTCCCACAAACGCAACAACAACAACAACAACAACAACAAATTAAAAGCTAACGTATGCTAGCAATGCAAGTGGCTAAAGCTAATTAGCATCACAGTGTATCAATTTCAGACGCGCGTGTTTACCTTAAATGCAACTCCTGAACCGAACAGATGGAAATATTCAGTCCCTGCAGACAAACCGTGGTCACTTGTTTGGACAGCCTGCTGCTCCAACTTATGGTCGCCAACAACCCTCCAACTTCACCTCAGATGACAGGTGAGTTTTTTTCTTCTTCTTCTTCTTCTTCTTCTTCTTTTTTCTTCTTCTTCTTCTTCTTCTTTTGTGTGTATTTCCCGCGTACTTTTCCTTGTGTCTTTATGATGAATCCAAGTTAAAAAAAAATTATAAACATCCTCAAGTACTAAAAAGTACTATTATTTGTGCATTTATGAAGCACCTGATACATGCATGAAACTATTTACAAAGTAGGGCAGGGTACAATTATCACACTAGGCTACTTGATAAGATTCTGATAGGGCCTAGTCCACGTTTAAATTCTTCATTATTAGATTCCTCTGAGCTTCCTATATTAATGATACCAATAAAATGGATTAAAAATAGCTCACATAAACATTTTATTGTAGGCCAGATTTTACAGACTCACCACACCAACAACAACAAAACATTTTCTGTGATTTTTCAGAGTTGAAATAATGTTTTAATTTGCATCCACTTTATTAACACACTAATGTAATACACAACCATACCCGAATAATTGCCCTAGCTCCAAAATTCCTGCTTTTGCTCATGAGAATAATTAACTGAAATATGTAAAACAAATGGTTGCTACTGCTATGACGGTATTAAAATCTAATTAGTGTGGAAAAATTCTCATAACAGAATTGAAAATCATCACAAAAAAAAGTCCAATCGCAGATACACACTTTTGTTTTGTTCTAATGCTAATGTTTTATGTGATAGTTAAGACATCCACAAAATAGTCCACAAATAGTTCATGTTTATGCACTTGTGCAAAATTTGATGCATCTATTGCAACACTTTGAGAACAGGTGCAAACAATTTTAAGTAAATTATATACAGTTTGTTTAAGTGAATATATAACGTTTGTTTAGCATAAATAATGCATTATGTCTAACGAAGTTGCGTTGATGTAAAACAGGTGTTTTGCAATTGAACTGAGTCAAGATAATACACTGTTAAGCCTGGTTGCACCTATATTACACCATTAGATGGGGTCAACAAACAGAGCGTATTGCCAGGCACAGGGGAACACTACTTCACTGACTGGGACTGTGCAGTTAGGCCACAGGACAGCCCCTAGAAGGCAGCTTTTTTTTCGTCTCGCCTGCCTGTCTGTCACTCTCTTTCTCTCTGGCTCAGAGGCTCACTTTATTGTCTCTGTCAGTTGTGAGCCGGCGGTTTGCCTCCGCTCACTGTCACCCCTCTGTCAGGCCCTGACCGATAAAGCTAGCACCAGCGCCAATCTCCCTTCTTCTGCTCCGTTGGCTGTTCCTGGACTCCATTCCACCACTAATTAGCTCTTCAGAGATTTCTCTTCATGGAAGCAGGGGGTTGGCGGTGGGGTGTTGGGGGCTTGAGGGGCGGGGTGGGGTGGGGTAAGGAGGGAAGAGGCAGTAGGATGTATACAGTGGAGTAAGTCTTATTGGATATCATGGCTCCAGTGGCAGTGCACTGATTCTTGTATTGACAGACCTATGAAATCCAAAGCACATAGATAGATAGATAGATAGATAGATAGATAGATAGATAGATAGATAGATGGCATAACCTGCAGAATGTCTCAGGACTTTGGTCAAATAGGGGGCAATGAGGTGCAGGAATGTCTCGCTAATGTCCTGCCTCTGTCGGGCCAACATGACCACTGCAGGTCTTCAGGTGATTAACATGTTGGCAGGGGTTCCTACATGAAAAGACCCCTGTTTCTTTGTCTTCTGGTGTGTAAATATTGTGCTAGTGGAATATGAAAGTAGTGCAACTATAAGGTACAAAAACATAGGGAAAAAAGATCAAGAGTGGGTCTCACATCAAGGAGGACCCTGAGGATGTCTTTGTTGTCAACTTCAGAAGGGGGAAGAGAGGAGCAGAGGAGGAAACTGGCAGAAGGGGGAAAGATGCCAGAGAGAGCTCAAAGGATTCGGTCTGGGCAAGGTGATCGGTATTCCTCGGCAGTCTGCCTTCTGGCTCAGATCAGTGGGAGTAAGCTGGCAGCCAAGCCAGAGGGCATAACAGCACAAACACACCTTCAGCACTACACTGCTAGAGGCTTGGCTTCACAATCTGGAGGGGCGGGAGTTGGAGGGAGAGACAGAGGGAAGAGAAGGAGAAAATAAATACACTGTAATTATCTTCAAATCATCAACCCCTGACATCCATTGTAAATATGTGCGTGTGTGTGCACATATTCACATATATAAGCCATTATGCATCACCTACTGTTGTGTCAAAACAATAGTTTATTAGATGAGATTCAGTGGTGGGTTATGTGCGGTGAAGTTACTGAGGTCACCAGTCAGCCAGACTCATCCTCAGGCCAGAGATGTCGTATCCACTCACATCATAACCTCTCTCTTGGATGAGATCCAAAAACCCTCAGTGTGTGACGACTGGAGAAACTGTACCTCTCTTCAAGGACTTCTTACCTCCATGCTGGGACACAAGCCTGACACACTCCTAGCATTAGACACCTACATTGCCCTCGCTGATGTTGTGTTACAGCTCTGACTAAAGGTCTAACCAGGTACCTGATGGGTGGGCAGAACTGGGCAGGGCACACCAATGAAGAGCTCAAACACACACACACATTAAGTGTTGTGACAGGTACCAGATGTCCTGGCAAAGGCCAACTGTCTCCATGGACAGCCACTTCCCGCACACACACACACACACACAGGCACATGCATGCACACACACATGCACCATCGTTATGCATTGATGCGCATTTCATGCAGCTCATGTCCCAAAGCACCTGCAGTCTGACACGCAGTAAGTGGATTGTCCATTCTGCCATCACACTAATGCCCTGCTACACACATTTAGCTTTATAACCAAGCTAAACAAATGTCTCCCTATATTTTGAATGCTTTGGCAATCTGATGATGACAAAATTTAGAATCAACATTCCCACACAAGTCGATTACAATTTTTTGTTTCTTGACATCATAAGTAACACCCTGGCAAAAACACAACAACGGAGCATTCTCTTATCCAATCCAGAGCTGACGCAATCACGTTAACAAACAGAAGTCAGCTATGATTATTTTAAACTCCTGCGGACACCTTCTCCTCCTCGTGGCCTCGGAGAAAAGCAGCTCTGTTCAGTGTCTGCAATTTGATTTCAAACTTCTCCACAGTATTGGATGGTTTCCTTTTATTTTACTCTCCAAATATCTATCCCCAGCACATTTCACATCATGTGCACATGGCCCAGCTCACCAAACTCTTCATGTTTAAATAGTGTACTAACATCCCTAACAATCCCTATCTGCGCACAGATAATAAGGTGTAAAGTCCAGCGTATGACCTCTTACCAATGAAAAAACAGCCTTGAAACTCAAAAAGCTATTTCTGATTGTTCTTGTCTGTTCCTTAAAGTGACCCTCTCTCAGAATATATCAGTTTTACACAACTTAACAATAAATATGTACTTGACTGTAGTATGAGTTTGAGTCATGGTGATTCACGGCTGACAACAAAGTTCAGTAAAACACAGAGAGGTGGCTGCACTCTGAACCTGCACTGTATTTATAATGCATTTTATGTGCAGAAGAGTGTTAATGCATTTTCAGAAATGCTATGTTGTATTCTTTCAGTCCTCCCAAAGACTATTGGTCACTGAATAAGCAACTTTACAAAAGCACTATGCCCATTTCAAAGTACTTCAGTTTGATATTGTGTGTATTGGTTCTGCACTTATTGAATATATATTATCCCTGCAAGCATGAAAAACATTGATTATTCAGAATGATAAATGAAATGTTCATTATACTGGATACCATTTCTATGACAATACTATCAATAATAAACTATACTAACAATACAAAAAATAAGTTTTTATATAAATGTATAGACTAAATGCATTTGTATAGACTTTTAAATCATGGTATACGTTTTGGGTGAAAACAAACTTGGTTTAAGTATATGTTTAATTCTAAAACTATTTGTAAATCTCCTCTGTCAGCATTCATCCCAAATATAATTACATTCTCATGAAGTTAGACCTTGAGCCTCAGTTAGGACTGATGTGCAGAGAAACTAATTTAAGAGATGTGAATACATTTTTGATGTGCTGAATCCAATACACCCTTAATGATGAATAATCTTCATTATTATTCTATATCTCAGATAATGTAGTGTTGTAATTGATCAATATGATGCCATCTTGAACCTTCAGGAACGTCTGTGGAGATTTTCAAGAGCATCACTCTTCAAGGCTGCAGTGAAGAAGAAATTAAAGTATCATGTGATGTTATCTCAACTCAAATTGCCATTCTGCTTGTGCTTTTCAACCTCATGAACAGATCATAACCCAGTTCTCTCCATTCGATGGAAAAGAGAAAAGTCCTTGCTGTTTTAAGGCTTTAAGTGGAATCTTAATGTGTGTTTTTCCTCTTCAGAACAACCCTTATATTTCCTGCTGCACAAGGTCAACACATTCACATGACCAGAGAAGGAATTAAATAAATAACTGCAAGAAACAATTAGCAATGCATCAATAGTCGGATCAATAGTGATGTTGGTAATTATCACTTTTGGGATAGGGGAGATAGTCTTTCCTTATTGATGCTCTCTAATTCACGGGTATAACCTCAGGGCCTGCAGAATAAATCAAAACACATCAAGGTAAACCACATTCCCAATTCCTTTATGACAGCTGTGAATGAATATTGCCCCATAACTTGAAATATTAAAACCTGAACTTAGCTTGCATGAACACAGTGTTATGGTCATCATGGACTGCTTTATTTTTTGGCTCCAGCTTTGATTAGGTCTTTATGCTTCAAACAGTGAGAGCTGGTCAAAACATATTAAATGAACTCAACAAATGGAATCCAAGCCTTATGCTGTTATGAAATGTATTTTATGTAACTGCAAAACAGAAAGTTTGTGCAAGTAATATCTAATATTAGTAGCTGATTAGCTGAAATTCATTATCCTTTGTTTTTTGTGCCTCGTGTTTTTTATGTGTTGTTGGATCAATATTTGTCATATCAAATGACACTATTACATTGAATTGATTTGATACACGAAATTGTTTGTTTGCAATTTAATCCATATTCATTTAATGTGCCCTCATTTTTATTTTTTCTTGCTCAGACATGACGTCTAATGAAATGTGACACTTTAATTAAATTTCAGGCAATTCATTTTAGGCTGAATGAAAAAGCAGATGCCAAATTAACTCTGACCCAGCTAGGTTCTTAAGTCAATTACAGTCTATCACATTAACCCCTATCAAAGAAAGAAAGTGCACACTGCTCTACACAGAACAAAAAGCCATGCTCCCAGAGCATTTAACCAATCACTTATGTTACATCTAATTAATAGTGTGTTTCACAGAACTGAGCTTCAATTAGAGTGGAAGGCTGGAAGGCCTTGGAAAGAATTGAGAAACTCAAGTCTTGTTAAGTTATCAAAGAATTCATACAGTTCCTGCAGGAGTTAAATAGGAAAGGGAAAAAAAAACTGAAATCATACGAATAAATTCTTCATCCTTATTTTTTGTCTTTGTCTTTTGAGAATATGACACCAGAGCATTAACACTGATCATAATATGACTCCTATATATTACGGCTACAAGCAAACGTTTTCATTTTCAATTAATCAGCTGATTGTTGTCTCTATTAATCAATTAATTATTTCTAATAATCAAAAGCCAGACCATTACAATATCATGGAGATCCAGTTTGCATCTTTGAATTCATTGTTTGGTTTGCCAAACAATTCAAAACCCAGAGGTAGGAAAAGCAACAAATCCTCACATTTGAGGAGGTGGAGAAATTTCTGACTTTAAAAATGATTTAAACAATGAATAGCTTATTGAAACAAGAGCCGGTTAAATTAACTTTCACTTTTTATCAGTATAATATTTCCCTGCTCATTGATATTAATTCACTCAATTTATGATTAATTTGCTTCAAATTAGGAATAAATGTCTATTTCATTGTATCATTATGGGATAAAATCTAGCGCTCAAACTACATGTACATATAGTGTACATGCATATATAGTACACATTTATTTATACTATTAACTATTGAAAAAATGGGCTCAAAAGTTGCAGAAAAAGGTGAAGCTGTCAATATACAATGAAGATATGATCCCGGTCCTTCCACATTGCCTCTGTTGATGTGTCTCCATACACCATGCTCTCCGTTTTCCTCTCCATCATTCCCTGATGTTGCTGTTCAGGATGCTGGTGCAATCCCTGACCATCCACTCTCCCAAGAGAGGCCTTGCTACCATTTACTTTCAGTTAAAGCAGAATAAGTTGGCTCAGGTTTTCAGCTGTAGGCCTAATTTTAGTTTTGTCCTGGCTTACCTCTGAGCTCTCGTAAGAACCAGACTCTCCACAGACACACAGGAGAACATTGTGAGCCTGTGCACCATCTGAGCCTGGGCCCCTCAGGCCTGTGCTGTATCAATAATGCAGACATGACCACACTGATTGGAGGAGACAACTTGTGTTTAGAAGGAGAAAACCCAAAAGAATGCTCTGTCTCTACACAAGTTAGCTCTGCTCTCCGTTTGCCCCTGATTTAGATGTACAACTGCCGGAGTGATTGCTCGGCTTTGTGCAAGCGCTTTACCACTACAGACGTGCTATTGCTTGTATGAGCATAGGTATGTATAAGCATGTGCACGCACACACGAAAACACACCTAAGCACATGCACACACTCAGTCACCCAGGTGAGAAAAGGCACACACAACACCCAGCCTTGTTGATGGGTCCATTGATTTTTGAAGGCCTCACTCCTTCTTTCTCTTTTTCTTTGATTATTAATTCACAGAAGCAAAAGAGAACTGCCCAGTGCTTTTAAATCTTAACCGCTCACTGAAGTACCATCTATGAGAAAAATGTGCCCTACAGTGGGTATACATAGGTGTCTGATACAGGCAATTAATAACAAAGAGGTCATTTCAGTCCTTTCTGTGTTTTATATTATTGTGTAACAGGTAGCGCAGCATTATTGCCTCCCCAGTATACTACATAAAACCCAAATAAAAAAACAGAAGATTACTAAAACAACTATCTACGTCTATAGGATACATTGGCAGTAAAAAAAAATGCTTCCTCAACAGTTTGAAATTTCCCAATTACTTAAGTCCATATGCTGATGAAATCAAAGTGTAAGTGCTGGGTGCTGGCCAAAGGGTAAGAAGGGCTGGGTGTGGGGAAATAGCCAAGCTGACCAACTGGGCTCAGAGGAATTAAGATTTTCTCTGGCTAAAGGGTCTTTGCATGTTATAAATGTCTTTTTATATATGTATATATCCAGAGTATACACTACAGTACTGTATATTTAACAAAGAAATCTGAGAACACAGCATGCAAAAGAAATTCATGCTGGTCGTTTTCTATTGATGTACACACAATACCTATTCTTTTAAAATCAGGAGTCCAGTTTGTCATTTCCAAAGTTATTCACTAGAGGGAGCAAATACAAAGCACTTCAGATTCTCCACACTCAGAGGCCAGTAGTGGACAAATTGCACCGCAGATCGTTAGTATTAATTTATTTGTACATCTATTTAGTTATTGACTTATTTATTATTCATTTGTGTTTAAAATCCAATACTGTACACCGCAAACAACGTACAAATTTCAACATTTCAAACTCTCCCTTCCCCAGCATTCCCATGCAGTACTTTCCTATAGACAAAATGTTCATGCTGAAAGACTGTAACACTTTGAAAACTTTTCATTTTGGATGATGAACATTCACAAATGGCAGGGGAAGGTAACAAGGTTTCCTCCAAAGCGAAGCCGCTGAATGTTTGTGCCTCCCGAAGATGATTCCACAAAGGGGGTGCAGTTCAATACTGCATGCTGGCTCTTTTTGATCAGTTGACTTAGCCGTGTTTGTTGTCCGATGTTGTGATGCTGCTGATTAGTGAAGATAGATTAATGAATCATAAAAAGACTTGTTAGAAGTGTCTTCTCTGAGGGACACATCCATTCATCTGCGGAAAAACTCATAATGCATTTTTCACTTTTCACTGCATAATTAGACATATTGATGAATATTAACAATTAAGTCTTTCAAATGTCTTATTTTATCTGACGCCAGATAAAGACTGCTGCTCTTAGTGTATTAAATCCTGAGATGCTCCTTGCAGAAAACATCTAAGATTCACCCAGAAGGCTGTGCTCTGCTTGCTCCATGGTAGTTGCTCTGGGCTCCCTACACGCCCCCCACACTCCCCCACCCCCCCCACGCCTGCATCCCTCAACTAGCACCCACCCTTTCACTCTTCCTTTTTTCCTCAACCCCCCCCCACCCCATGATTTTTTTTCCTTTTTTGCTTGTTTGATATATTTCTTTCCACCCAACCACCACCGTATTCAAAGACTTATACAATATACATGCTCCATCTGGTCAAACTTGGTGAACTTAAATATACCTGTCAAGTGCAACTTTAAAGTTTCCCTCGCAACCTCTACTAAGTCTCGCCCAATCCACCAAGGCTTTAATTAAAAAGCAGCCCCAGTTCCAGGATGTGCTTCTAAATGAGGGAGTTTGTGCTGGCAGACGAGGAGCTGGGGTCTTGCAGTGGGACCCGGCTTGTGGCTTTCATCACTTCCACTCCACAGCTCTGAAGTTCCGGAGAGGCATCTGTCTGACTTGAATTGGAAAGATGGAGAGATGCACAGTGAGAGAAATTTAGACAGAGGAGAAATTGAAGAAGCAAGACAGGGAGGCAGCGGAGGGTGGGGAGGAGGATATCATGTGGGGGCTGATAGCCTCCTTTTGTTCTGACTGTGCAGAGGGAAAGTGGAATGTTAAAGTTAGACTCTTTTTTCCACATTAATGCAGGACTTTTGCGCACAAAAAGTTTGAATGTTTGCCTGTTAGTATGAAATTTAATTTTGTAGAATTATATTTAATGATCAATTTTTCTGTTTTGTTTTTCAAAGGTTACACATTTGATATTTTTAAAAAGCCTCAAGTTCAGTTCATGAAGTTTATATTTTTTTTAATCTTGAAACACGACTAAGGCAACGAATGCAATGAAATGATCAGAAAAATAAGATAAGATTGAAGAATTAGATTAAAACCATGTATACTGCCTTTGTGGCCATTTGTATATGTCTGCAAAAGTTGAATTGAAAAGAGTTGGTATTACCTGTAAGTCAGTCCAATGATCATGCATGATGTAAGTGTAACATTGCTAGTATTTGGATTTTACTAAAGTACAAAAAAATATGTGGAAACAACCTTCTTTCCTAACAGTGTTTTTCACAGCATAGCGGAGGGTCTGTTATGATTTGTAACTATGCTGGTGGACATGACTGAAAACCAAGCAACTATGACATCTAGTGGTAATTTCCTCAAAACACAATATTACTGGAAAATGTTGGAAAATTACATCACTGGACAAAAGATTTTAAACTGCTCAAAAGGTTCCATAACACAAATAATAATCCTTAAACAGAGTAATGAGATTAAAATCATGAATATGTAGATCAAGACTCCACAACAAGTAGGAGAGAGGAAGAGGAAGTAATTGACATCATTTACAGTATATTTGCTATTCTTCAACACAAAACCTAAAATGTTTGCAGAATGTTTATATCCAATTATCAAGAAAAGCTGAGATGATCTGGAACCCAAGGGTTAAAAGATAATTAAGACAGGAAAGATAAAAAAAACAAACATCTTTGACGTGAAATCTGTTCATATTTTATATTTCTATCTGAGAACTACTAAATAGTTTTACTTCTTCTGGCCTATCAAACGTCAATATAATTCAAAATAACAATCTGAAAAGGTAATAAAATGAATCACCATTTGCTTTAAATGTTCATAGCTCATCTTAAAACATATAAAATATTCAAGAAAATATATTTACATTAAAATATATAACCTGCTACGCTTTAGGTTTGAGAGCCACAAAGGTCAAGAAGATGGTTTAAACATTTAGATTTCATTATAAGTCTAATTTAGAAGTGGAGTTTAATGTTAAAAGCACTATCACTTCTCTGATTCTATCATTTATTTTGTTGCTGTTTACAGAAACTGTCCTTTTACATTTCAGAAATGAAAAGACCCAAAACATTCATCCAGAGCTTGACGATTCTAGGCAAAGAGCCAAAGCCCACTGAACCCTGTGAGAGGTTAAAAATTTCTCACGCATGTCTCAAGCTGGTTTTCAGCTTTATGCTTTAAGTCTGTGCTTCAGTATTTATTGCCAATAACAGGCCACAACGTAAAGGCAATTCCAAAAGATTACAGTATATCTGTTGTTGTGCTATTATAAGTTCAAGGTACCAGAGGACAGCACAAGTTGGTCTGGAAGGATTACCCAAAGCATGGTTACACAACCGCCATGATATCACTTCGGCAGGCATGACGATAGACAGGATTATAAATATACTTTGCACATTTTTGTCTTTTAACACACAGACAGCTGTTGCCCACCTTAATGAGAATATATCTGTCTCTCGTATAGTGTCATTACACATCAGCTGTTTGTCTGTGATAAAGGCCATCAAGGAAGGTTTCAAATATCAAACACCTCAGACAGTCCTATGGACATATTGAGGTGGTCAGTACCATTATATAATAAGTCTCGGTGCTTCCTCTCTTGGATTTCTGAATCAATATTATTTACGGGGCAACTAATGGGGGCACTCTGATGCTTTTTTTCTCTGTTTTAAGAGGAACACAAACACATGGGATGTCTAGCTGCTATACGATATGTACTACAATCTGACCCTGTGTATTCCCTCTTCCCAACAGAGGCTCAGTGGTAAGAAAATTAGTTTCAGATGGCTTAGTTCACCCTGTAGTGGATTTTGCACTTTTTCTTTTAGCTTTTTTAATGCAACGTCACCCCAACAAACAGTGGAATAACCAATGACGTTGTGCTGAATTATGTAGCTTAAGTTAATAAATTAGCAAATTTAAATAAAAACAAATACAGTGCATCTGTAATGTATTTTGTAAAAGTTAATCAACACCTGTAAATAACTAAATAAACTCATTACACCTAAATTATCTGCAGTGCCAGAGAAGGTAAAAACAGAGAATCCTTCCCAGAATCACCATTTTTACAGAAGTCATTTTCACAAGATGCTTTGTGATATCTGCAAGATTCACATCTGAACGCAAACACAGCTCTGTTTAGAGAGCAGAAAGTTGTATATTTGTATTTCCTTGCATCAAACTAGGCCAGTGTTTGGCTTTCTCTTCCCATTTGATCTTTTTTTAATCCCTTTTTCTTCGACCAAATTCAGTCGTGCCATTGACCTGCCAAAGCCTCTCCATTTCAGCCTTCAAGCCTTTACCAATTAAGTGCTACCACATGTGAGGTAGAGGATACTATTGAAGCTACCACATGGTTGTGATTATGCACTACTGGAGCAATCACACGGCATCAAGGCATTAAGGTTTTAGTTTCATTAGTATTTTAGCAAGGATGAAAATAGTTGAATTATGGGAAAACAAAATATTTATGCTGAGGTCTGTGAAAATGCCTTATCTATACCATAAATTAAAGATAAATATGTTCTTCAGAGATTAATTTAAGCGTAGAATAGTGAGACCTTCGCATACATTCCAAAGATGTGATTAGTGATACATCTGCTGACATTTCTCAGACAAAATGCTAGTTTATAAGTGTCTGCGTTATACAACCTACGCCAATCCCTCTGAAGCAGTCAGTTTTTGTCATTATAACCTCCAGGACTCACTGTATGTGAATAATGTACGTAAAGAGCCGTGAGAATCACTCTGTTTCTTGTCTGACCGGTCAGTGCACATTCTGTCAGCCATCTCTGTGCCACTAAGGCAGTTTTGTTTTGTTCTCATCCTCTTACTTTATTATTTTTTTTTTTTTACAGTATCCCCTTGTTCCTTGATTGTACTTTTAATGTTTTAATGTTTTGTATCAGGAGGTTATGTTGATAAAGGGGATCATTTGAACCAAAGTGCTGTGTGGGGACCACTCAGGAAGCAAAAGTCTCCCAGTAGCTTTTTAAATTCTTATTCTGAATTGTTGTTGGCTTCATGAGTAGCACAATACAACTTTTAATATGCGTGTTTGTGGAAAATGATTGGATGGCTAATGTGCTTTTGACTTATCATGGCCAAAATTCATAATTACTATAATTTGCAGTCATTTTTTGGTTCAACAGGGTGTAAAATTAAAGCTTTGTCCATATAGTAGCATGCAGTGAGTGTTTATCTGTGTGTAATTTATATGATTAAATTATATGATTCATCATATGATTATATGATTCTAAAGATTAACTTTATTTTAACTTATTAAGATATTGCATAGCACACCTATTCATCTCTCTCTGTCATGGTGAGATACCTCTACGATTTCTTTGCATAAAGAAAACAAACAGAAAGAGTACAAGACTCATTTTCACCAGTCCCTTGTGTCTGAAAAACATTTCTACGTCCTATAAACAAACACGGACACAAACACACAGTCACACACATTCCATTTGTTTCCCTCTACACTCTTTTCTTTTCCCATCATTCATAATACAAAATTTAAATATTTCAGTGGACTACTTGGAAATTAGAAGACACATGAAATAAATAAATAACAAGTGGTTCAAACACTCACTGATTCCATAGTTTACACCGACAGTTAAGCAAAGTAATGGAAGCAAAGCATGGCTTCACGCACACACACACACACACACACACACACACACACACACACACACACACAATGTTTTCCTAGTGTAATTAAACCATAAATCAATCATACAGCCCATGCTGGGCCCATGGGATCTCCCTTGAGGATTTAGAGGCCCACACTGTCAGTCCCTGCAGGTCGCAGGGGTGGCTGTTTACCTTGGACATGTTTCATGAGACTGCATGTGTTCTCTCTGGGAATTGGGTCCTTTCTAAGATCTGGATTCTGGACCTCAGAACAATTGTTGAGCACAGACTCATCTCAGCCTTGCACCCTAACACCACAAGCAACCCAGGTCTTTGATTTAAGAGGTTCCCGGTGGGTGGCCTCACATCCTAATATGCCAGAGGTCATCTTGGATCTTCTCATGTTTGCTCTGTTTATGTTTTATTAAGGTACTCACAATGGCAATGTTCACAAGACACAGAGAGTTTTGGATAGGAGGAGTTTTTGAATTTGTCTCCCTCTTGCTCCTTGTGTGTGCCACAGGGGAGGATGGGTGGGGAGGTGCGGCAGGGAGGGTATTCATGTTTATTATTGTTAGGGTCCAAAAGGGTCCAAAAGTTAATGAAGGTATAAAATATTTGAATTGATATTCCTTGTTTTTCCTTTAGTTCTTTTGATGCAACCCGTTATCCTCAAAAACATTGAGATATACAGCTTCACTGCACTGAATTGTGGTTAATTGTCTTTTTTTTTTGAGACAGAGAGCTGATAAATAATCAACTTTGAATGAAAATAAATACTCTATATATCTGATGTCATTTGAAAAAAAAAAATCTGTGTAAACAACAAAATAAAGTAATTAGAACTGAATCAAATATTTGCAATGTCAGAGAAGGTCAAAACTGAAAATTCTCAACATAATCCACCCACTGGATTATGTTGTTTTTTTATGAATGGGTGATCGGTCACATTTTGTATCAGTTGGAGTTGGAAAATTTTTGTCTAATGGGTTACATGAGTAACATTTTGGAAACTAAAAAGAACTGCTGTACATAGTGTATAGAAAGCTCTATTAACGTCTACTCGAAAAACTGGCAAAAATGCAAGACAATGGATATCAGTGAAATGTATATCAAGTATCATTATCACATGCGAATAATTATCGTGCTTGCAAATGATGTGACCCAGAGGTAACAAGTAAAATAAAAATAATGGAGGACCTGGAATTGACCCCTGAGGAATGCCTACAACTCTTCCTATAACTCTTCCTTTTATTGTATTATCAGGAGCTACGTATGAAATGCAGATGAGTGATCCAAAATGTGTGATCAGCTGTGTTAAAAGCTGAGCATATCCCAATAAATCAAACAATCACCAGAGTCAGTAGGGAGGGGTAAATCATTTTTAACCTTGATAGAGGCAGTTGAAGTGCCATTAAAGGTCTGTACACTGGAGCGGATTACCCTTCATTAATACTGACAGATTTGGAAAATATACTTCAATATCTTTAGAATGAGCAACTGTAAAATGAGGGTTCACAGTAGATGTCAGTTGGTTTAGCAGGGGGTTAAAATTTTGCATGTCTCCCGCAATACAAAGGATATATTGATAATTACTATATCAGAACTTTTCGTCACAAGCTTTTTTAAAAGATCTTAAAGATAAAGATGTTTGATGTCCCACAAACAAATTCTGATGCTATCTATTGTTGAAAATGGACTTGAAGAACAGTGGACCTCCCGCTGATATGGAGCTTCAAGTCCATTTTCAGGTTAGACATATTAGCCCATTTGAGCAGAGAGCCAGCAGGCTTGGGTCATTAGTCTGGCCGCTGTGCCTACACCAGATGGAGGTGGAAGTATGGCTGTAGGCTGTACTGTGATCCCAGACTTCTAAACATGTAATCCACTCTCCTCTGAGGGTCCCTAACCACAGGAAGCCTCTCATGCTGCTCCACTGATCTCTACCTCATTGCCTCAGTGCACCTTTATATGTTTCACTCAGTTTCAACAATAAATAAATAAATAAATAAATGACATCATGTTTTTTATGGGCAGGATGGTGGTGCGGTGGTTGGCACTGTTGCCTCACAGCAAGAAGATTTGAATCCAGGTTTGAACCTGTGGTTTTTCTGTATGGAGTTTGCCTGTTCTCCCCATGTTTGCATGGGTTTTGTCGGGGTACTCTGGTTTCCTCCCATAGTCAAAATACATGCAGGTTAATTGGCGACTCTAAATTGCACGTAGGTGTGAGTGTGAGCGTCAATGGTTGTCAGTCTCTATGAGTGAGCCCTGTGATTGACTCCAGGTTGTACCCCGCCTTTTACCCAAAGTCAGCTGGGATTGGCTCTAGCCCCCCTGCGACCCTGAAGGATAAGCGTAATAGACGATGGATGGATGTTTTGTATGGCAACAAAGGTGTGGCAAAACGACTTTCAAAGCATTGATTCAGTCTGGCTTCTTGTTGTTTATGATGTCTGTGTTGTTCAATATGAAAGACTGGAGTCAGTGTATGGATTTTTTGATGTTGTTAGTTCAACAAGAATAGATATAATCAAATTATCTTCTGTGGGAACCATGTAACATGAGAGATTTACGAGGTTACGAGTAGCTTTGAAGAGTATGATCTCAATTGTAAACCAGACCTATAGAGAACGACTAGCTCAAAAAACCATCTATGTCACAAGCGTAACTGTGAAATACTAATGATGAGTCAGCTAAAGATTTGTTTTAGTAAATATAGTATGTAGTAATTATGAGGTAATGATTTACTATACTTTTAGGTAATTATATGCGAGCTCATTTGGCAGATTTTGACAAATGTAAATTGTATTTTTTCATGTTTTTCAATCTCTTTTAGTCATGTTCATGAACATGTTCAGTCATGTTCAGTTTTTGAGTGTGCCCTATGTTACTCTTGGATGCAAAATAAATGTCCTTTTTTAGACCAAAAAGTTGAAGTTCAAGTATTACAAGAATCTGAAATGCGAAAGAAATCTGGCTACTGTTATGATACTGTTATATTGGTACTGAAGGCTGAAAGACTTGAAATCATGGGTTTGTTTCTGAAATTACAAAAACTTTGTGTGGAGGTTCAAATGAAAGACAAGTAAATAGTTGTTTTAGCGCTCCCCAACTATAAATTCAGTAAAGCTTTTATAAATAAGTTCAATCAGTTCTTTCTTCAATCTAATCTTGTGTCTTTTACGATTGTATTTTACACATAGAATGGTGAGAATATATATATATATACATATAAATAATAATAATTAAAGCAAAATGTATGTTTTATCCCAAAATAATGTAAATTCAATATTTTATTCAACAAACAAACATAAGCATTTCGCGGATTTAATTAGATTAACGTTTGGGCTTTGTTGCATACACTTTACTGTAAATGTATATGCTAAATTATCTATAGCTGGGTGATAAACAAAATGGTCTGTTTCACTTCAGGCTTGCCTTGGCACAATTTTCGGCCATTAAGCGACCATGTAAGACATTTCTGACACACAGCAGTCTGTCTTCTGGAAGAGCACTCAGTGTAAACAAGCACAGGAAGGGATGACGATGATGATGACATGCTCGTGGCTTTTGGGAAGCCTGTTTTTTGCACTCAGCTACTTTGATGTGAACAAAGTTTATGCAGGACATTTGAGTGTTGACACATTGGCTGCCTAACTGTGCTTCTATTCATGTGTGTAATAAATAAAACAGTTGTTTTATATCATTTTAGTGGAGGTGTCAGTGAAGTAATCATGCTACACTCATCATCAGATTCCACCAGCAGCAATAGAATAACAAAACAATGATATGCTAACTCTCTCAACTCTCTTGATAACAGACTTTAACTTTATATGTCTTTTTTTCTTATTTTCTCTGAAAATATTGCATGCTTTCACACATAAGGACACTCTTCAAGGTGTTTCCATCATCAGTCTTAATCAACCCAGTGACCTCAACAAACACCTCTCAGAGCAACACACCCAGCAAAAAGAACAAAGCAAAATAAAAGCATGGAGCCTGCAATTAATAACCCGTATCTGCAAACATACAGTAAGTTACGTGGAAGCCCTGCCCTGGCAAGCCTGGCAGTGCCCATTTCCTGAGCTTTGATCATCAAACACAGGAAACACCAGTTAGTTTGAGAGGCTTGGTCAGTGTTACTCTTTCTACAGGGAGACTGACTGCACTGGTAAAAGGGCATGAAAACTGTGGACACAAAAGAATAGAAAGCACAGTATGTTGCACATGGTTCAATATTAGTTGATTAGTTGTGAAGTAGTAGTGAATTCGTTCAATTTAACAATAAGCAACATTTGTAATTTGCCACTAATGATTCATCTAAAAGCTCCATAAATCATTTGTTAACGCTACACAGATAAATCCTAATCATAAGATATAACAATGTATGACAAGAAGGGGTTGCCACATTTACATTAGGTAGTAAGGCTACTAAGGCTCCTCTCATCAACACTAAAACATAAATAGCGGAACAAATGAGTACTTACGATGTGGGAGGGGTTGCACATTGGGGTGAAGCCATAGACACATATCTATATATATATAGACATACTGTATATAGATCCTTTTAGCACTAGAGAGTGTCTTTACGTTTTTAAGGTCATTGTTTTGGTTTTCCAGCTCACAACTTTGCTTTTTGTCCTGATGTTGCTTTTGTGATTTAATGCTGCTGTTTGTCTCATTTGTAAAATAGTTTTTTTTTAATCTCAATGTGATCTCCTAGTTAGACAAAGGTTGATATAATAATTTTGATCTTATCGAAAGCATTGCCTCACAATGAGGCTTACAGTGAGGCTTTGCAGGCAACCTGACAATTCAATTCTTTATTTAGGCATTTTTGTAAAGCATTCTAAACAATTCAATAACTGTGAACTCAGTCAACAGAGAGACAATTAAACAGTTTAAAACTATGCCATATTTTAAAGTATTACCATTAAAATCAATACATATATGAACAATTATCTCAACTTTAAACTACTGCTGCTTGTTAAAAAGATCTTTTCAGTGATGTGTTTCAGTTTGAAAACAAGCTCTCTGTTTTAATTGTCTACACAGGTGGGCCTCTAAGTATTCTTTGACCCTCAGGGCAGAATAAGGGTCCCATTACACAAGTCAAAGGTCAGTTTAGTGCTTGAGGCTAGTTGATCTGGGCGGTGCTTAGATATGCATATCCCATGGATTACAACAATCACAGCTAATCAGTGTGATTATCCATATATTTCAACATGTGAGGCCATCCATGAGATTGTCATTTCTAGAGTGTTATACATTTTGTGGTAACTGTTTTGTTTGCCTCTTTCTCATTAAACTGGGGGGTATTTAGAAACCTGTAACCACTTTGTTCAATTCATTATATGTAAATGGTAAGACAACTGAATGCTATTTCTCTTAGCATAAAACGTGATTAATTATGACAATAAAAGCGAACTTTACAGGATGTTCTGGAAACGGATCCAGTGCTCCAGTTTACACTGGTGGCAGTGCTGTGGCAGTAGCACATGATTTAGTCACACAAAAATTGGATGATTGTATTTCAGCTTTCTTGGAGGTATTTTATATGAAATCGAAGTACGTATAAAAAATGTTAGAACGATACTACTACTACTAGTACTTCTACCACTACTAATAATAATAATAATGATAATAATAGTAATAATACATAAAAAACACCAACAAAAGCCAAGTGGCAGCAGTACCACCAATTATTCATTTATTTATTCAGATTCATGGTAGCAAATGCCATCAAATTAGCGGCAGTCTGGAGCCCTAACAATACACATTCAAGGCATATCACATATGATATCTCAGCCTGACATCAGAGACATAATCACTGCCAGATGGTGTCAGCCTTCTCCCCTCTAACCTTTGACAACCCCTCCTCTTTGTCTCTTACTCATAAACACAGGGGAGAACGATAAGGTCCGGGGAGTCGTGGCCCAGTCTGCTCAAGAAGAAAAAGTCAGAAGGAGGTCATACAGTATGAAGGGCCAGATGAGGCCAGGATATCCCTGTGGTCTGTTAATCAGCATAGAGGAGAAACAGAATAAAACCTCAAAAGGTAATGTTTCATGCAAGAATCTTATGTTATAACCACAGTCTGCAACACTGCGGCTGTAGGACAACATGATGACATGAAATGTCAATAAACATCTAGAAACACTGATTATCATCACTGTGCAGTCTGTGTATTCGTTTCTGGTGTTTTCAACAAGAAAACTGTGATGAATTTGGCTTATCTGTGCTGCAGTTCAACAGTCTTAAAGGAAAAGCTGGCATTATTTGATATTTTTCTTGTTGTTAACAAATCCAATGAAAAGACCCACGTCAACAACATTTTAGTCTACTTTCCCTACCCTGTCTGTGGCACTCAAGCTCATTGATTCCCTCTGAAGACACAAATCTTGAAATAAAAAAAAGACAAAAATAGTTATGTTTTTTTAAAGACTAGTAATTAAGTAAAGTAAAAGCTGAGCACAGTAGTTTTTAGCAACATTACATGAACAGTACATTTGGGGGGGCCTATTTTCAGTGGTGGATTAAAACACATGAGTATTAAGAGTATGTGGGATAAACTCAAAATATATTACAGTGCTCATGTTCTTTGTAGCGATGGAGCCCAATGCAGCAGAGTGGCTCATTTATGTGCTTTTAATTGTTACAAAGGGACTCCATGGCACAGAGTGGCTTTGGGTCCACTGGCAGTACTTGTTAGAAGGATCAACTGATTGTTGGTTTTGTTTTTTTCATGGCGTTTGAACACATCTAGATTAATATAAACTATCACCAGCCTTATTGTGTAAATATTCTAGATGTATTATACATGTTATGTGAGAAAAAATAAACAGTATATACAAATTGCAACACATTTCAGTGGGCTTTATTGCCAAAACATAAGCATACAAACATATTGTATAGCTTCCAATTATGTGTCTGACTCTGACAGGTGCAAGCCATACAATGGGCATGTCTGTGCATGTGTTAAAAATAAATGTGACCATTATGCCACAAAAATAGGAATTTGATTACCCTTGTGTATAGTGGTGTATAGTCATCACACTTCACTGGCTGGTGCAGCCTCCATTTTGGCTGGTGGGGGAAAAAAAAGTGAAAGTGAAACACAGCAGTGTCAGTTTTGCTTCACAAGTTGGGTGGTTGGGTAGCTCATGTTATAATTTGACATTGCTCTTTAAAGAAATATCCCATATTGCCATGTAGTTATGAAATAAAAATAAAAGCTGCTCAAGATGAGGCCCCATTAGTTACATTTTATTTTTTTTAAAGTTAAAACAGCTTTTATAAATGTTAAGTACTCATATAAAGAAAAACCATCATGTTCAGTAGTTTCATAAGACAGTCTAAGAGAGGAATACAAATGGGCCAAATGCCCTACATCAAAGCTGAAAAAACACTGCTAGCAATCAAAGGAAATAAGTGGAGGGATTAAGTGTTCTGGGGGAAGGAGGGGGGAAGGCAGGACGCTGGTCCAATTAAAACAGCAACTGGATATGACAGACAGTTGGGAATAGATTGGGAGGAAAGCATGCAGAGGGTCGACGGACAGGAGGGCACCTCTTCACACACCACCATCACATGTTACACACACATTATATCAGTTTAGTAGCCAGTAATGTACAAGAAAGCATTTTGTGAATCTATCAACCACCTGGATGTAAATACAGGGCAATTTCATCCACCATTCATGTTTAATCTCCACAACTTTCTTTTCTACCAAAATTGCTTCCTAAAAAAGATTGCTCACACCAAGCAGATGGCTGCACTTAGAAGGTGAAATACATTCAAAATGTTGCCTGATATCAGATCTTTATCAGGTAATAAGCTTGAACTGAGCAACATCTGGAAATTCAACAAGGAAACCCCATCAGTTTCTCCTGACTGAGGGTTTGTTATCATCTGTTCTGGCCACTCCGTCTTCACAGCTGTGTTTGCAAGTAGCATGCCACGCTCAAATTGTCCACAGATGTTTTTCAAAGTAAACCTACCTGAAGTAAAGATTGCAAATTGTTGATCACAGCTTCGGTAGCAGTTTATATTTTCTTGAGACTTACTACACAACATCATCACAACAGCTTCACACTAATTGGAGTTCATAGAGAATACAGATATCTGTGTTTAAAATACCACAGCACAAAATATCTAAAAGCAGATTTTCGTCCAAAACAGTCTGACAGACGTGGAGTTATAATTATGACAGTTTAACATGTATTCACAGGGTTTCTGATGGGGGGAAAACAACGTGCAATGGGCTCAGACTGTAGCGTCTATCAGCGCGTTTCGTGTCTGTCCGACAAGAGCCAGATTGTAAGCAGGAATGCGTCCAGTCTGTAAGTGCCATGTCAAAGATTCCACTATCAGTTACCCTGTCGTCTGAGTGCTTGGTGTTTAGCATGTGAAACCTTCAAGCATCCGTTCTGGATATTATAGAGACCGTTTTGAAAATGAATAGCAACTGATCATTTTAACGATATTCAATGATACCACTGCATAGCTGCTGTACATCATAACATTTTATTATCACTTTAATGAACAGTTTTCTTCCTATGGGGTTAGTTAGGCTAATTGTTTGGTCACTTATAATAATTCGGCATCAGATAAAATTCTACCTGTATGGTGTTTTAGCTGCTGTAAAACTATCATCTAAAAGTCATCACCAATCTGGTAACACTAAAACACTAGAACATTTTGGGAAAATGGCTTTCTCTTTAATCTGGACTTGAAAAATCAACAATCAATTTCATCTCAGTGCCGTCAGTTGAGAGCTTGGTTCAGGTTGCATGTGGCCTGGCATAATGCAGAGAGTGGAGGAAACAGCAAACTTGCATCAAAGATGGAAAAACTATGCCCAGTAACAGGTAATAGCTCTGATTGAGTTATTTTATAATTTAGGGTATATTTGACATTAACAAAAAAGTACAGAATGGTTAGGATTATCAGTGGTTTAAATATATATTCAGATCAGTGTAATATGGCCTATCCACTAGTAGTAAAGCTCAAGCATTAAAACTTCTTTGATATTTCAAAGTAAAGGATTTTTGTGATAATTCATTTGTCAACTTTGTTAACCACAAACTGTATGCCATTACACATTTTGATTAAAGGCTTTAATTCAGGTAACTGAAACATTTTAACATTTCTAGGAGCTAATATGTGCAACGTTTTAAAGTGTTTTAATAATTTAATATTTTACTAAAATATGGAAATTGTCAACTATGTCACCCATCACCTAAGTTACCAGAGTAGCATTACGTCAGATATGTTACTCGTGAGTTGGCCTACTGGGTAATTTCCATGGTAGGCCAAGCATGGCTGACCACATTAACTCCATAACTGACATTGTGCAATTACAGATAACTATTTTCCCTCATAAACTATGAGGGAAAACTTGGTCAGACTCCAGAGAATCTAGATAGAACTGTTTCCCAATAACTGTGCGTTTAGCAGCAAGTTAACGAATGTAAAAGGCACCACATTACTGCATTCTTGTTAAACGCTAACAAATGTTCCTTTTTTTTCAAGATGAAGATGTTCAAATTGGCAGTCACACACGTTTCTGCACAGCCTCACCTCCTCCCTGATTTCAGCTGGGACTGCTGATTCTGGTAAGACTGAGTCATTCTGTGGAAGTGGTTAAGTTTGGGAATTATAAGGCTGTTGGGTTGGAATGCAGTTCCGGGATATGAAGCAGCAAAAAAACATCTTTAAATGCAAAACACACGACGCACAATGCTCTTCATAACAGCTGCCCCTGTTACTCTGGCTCCTTCGGTGGGGAATCAAGTGAAATAACTCACAAAAGATCCAATGGCAGCAATTGAAATACCTTAATATATTAAATATTTAGCATCAAGTGTGTGTTGTGAAAAATTGTGATGTCAGTTTAAAAAAAATTCAGTCAGCATAGTTTCTCTTTTCAGCTTCAACGTAAGGCGTTTAAGCTTTACACAGCAATGACATGTGCTTTTGTTATAACTCAAGCAAAATCTAGATCTCTAATGATATGATTAAAACAGGATTAGAACTGCAAATAATTTTGATTGTTTTAATGCTTTATGCTTTATGACTTATTGTCTTGAGGAAAATTCAGCACCAAAGATAATACGCTGAGAGCTCTGTGTTAGTTGTTTCTGTAGACTTATCATAGTAGACTTATACAAAAGATAATCTCCTGTTAGTTACATTAACCATACACATTCAGATAGCTTAAAGCTGCAGCGAAGAAAGTTGCAGGAACTTTACAACAGCCAAATTCTTCTCGAGAACACACTGTGACTTCTCCACAGGCTCTTTTCATCAGATATCATCATCACTGCTTTGGCAAACCTTCCCTCCTTCTAATTAAGACAGTCTGTTAATATTATATTGATTAATTTCAGATGAAGTCAAGAGCTGGCACTAATCAGGCTGCTATGAAAATTCCTCCATCAAGATTCACATTTTCTTTTTCTCTCATGCTTTAACTTTTTGTTTGTGTGAACCATATGTCCCAAATTAATAAAGCCAGGCAGTATACTGAACCCTCCTCGCTCTGTCACCGCTTGTCACCAAAGAATTGGCCTCAAACTTATTCTCTCTCTCTCTCTCTCTCTCTCTCTCTCTCTCTCCCTGTATCTCTCTCTCTCTGTTCTTTCTGTTTTCGCGCAAGTGTCCCAGTTAAGAAATTGCTTACATCCCACTCAGTCTGGGGCTGGATTGAAATTTCCCATAGGGTATGTACCAATATGCAGAGAGCACACTTCGACAGATGCCATCAGAGAACAAGCATATGAATTACCAGGCAGCCTGCCATCTTTGAGTTCAGACAGAATGGCATTAATACCTGATTACGATCCAAACAACAACACAACAACAACATGAAAGCCAAAGCAACTGGGAGCAGGTAAAGGTTTCATCATTTATATATTAATGGATTTACTAACAAAGACTCTACTACCCCCTCAAAAGTTAAAATGTCATAGAAGCTGCCAACAATCAAGGGACTTTGGAGGAAAGGAAAAAAGACAGGGGTAAGAAATCAGATGCCGTCAGCAAATCACGTTCCAATAAATTAAATATTCGCCACTGCTGACCATAACTAATTCAGAAGCCATGATAAATTCATGACTACAATTAAAGAAAACACGATCCCTTTAATTTTAAATGGCTGTAAATATTGGCATTACCCAATTAAGTCACATTTAACTGTAGGAAAAGTACCTGCAAATGAACCATGAACACTCAACCTGTATGTTCTGGAAGCCTGGAATCCTAAAAGCCTTATTCAAAGTTTTAAAAAAACCTTTAGGTATGGTAATGCTTAATGCGAAAGGTTTTTGGTGCTCCATCCAAAAAGATGGGAAAAACTGTCCTTGCCGGAGAAGGATGATAGGGTTGTATGCAAACCTTAACCAAGTTGTTTTTGTGTGTAACCCTAACCAAAGATTTAAATAGCAAATGAGAAAACTGTGCAATGGTTATATGCATTTTGTATTGCACCGACAAGTGTCGGGGCAGCTGACCAGAAAATGCTCATTCATACGGTTTTGGAATTGTTGACAACATGCACATTTTGTCATTTCATTTGGACACCTCGTGGACAAGAAAGACTGTAACGAAAGGTAGAGCACGGTGCTTCACATCAGCAGTGAAAATTTGAAATGAACAAACATCTTAAAGATGAAGAAATAAAGGATTGGAAACACACATTGGAGCCAACTCAGAGGTTAATCGGCCTTTGACACTGAAGGCCTCAGGGAGCCAACCAATCAAAGTGTGTTTGTATATAGGTACAACAAGCATGTGCTCTGTATGTGTGTACTATCCGAGCATGTATGAGTACGTTCCCACCTTTACCCAGATTTCTCTTTTTTTCCTCATTTAATGTTTCAGGTTAAGATGCATTTCTGATTTTTGCAACATCTGGTACGCATATCTACTCTGAACTACTAGCTAATGCTATGTATTGGCATTACTTTGCAATAGATAATATTATATTCTCAAGAATAAAACCACAGCACAGGTTAATATTAAAATTCCGTGCAAAACTATGCAGTTTCTACAACCCACATTTCAAAACATACTAAGCATCCAGACACCAGTGTACCTCTTTATTAAAAATGAACTGAAAATGGTGTCTAATGTGTTTGTAAATTCCCCTAATTAGAATTTTTTTATTTTTTTTTAACAAATATTTACTATATTCAGACAGACAAGAGAAATAACGTATTATTTATTTTGTTAATTGTGTGGATTCCCCTAAAAGCAGTCGCTGTGTCAGCTCTTTAGCAGTTAGGAAGACAGATTGTGGTGACTTTGATCGCCCTCTTCCTGCTCTCAGCGCACATCATGATAAATGGTCCATTTTGGAATCCATAATGGACACTGATGTAGAAGCACTCTTCTCTCTTGACATTGAACTGTCTTCTTCTATCATGTAGGTATTTAGTCATCACACAGATCACTGTTTGTTTGAGATGTTTTGATTTTTTTGCTGGGGTTTTTTTGCTTGTTTTTTTGTGTTTTGCATGCAAGAAAAACCACTATGTGTTTGGAATTTAGATTTTTGGAAATTGAAGGGAACGCTCATCTAAACGTAACCACTTTTTCCACGTTATAATTAACTACACAGTTATGAGTCTGATTTTACAACAAATATAAAGCTTTATTACAACAATAAGTAAGGGTAAGAAAGTGTGATGTGGTTCGGCCACCCACACAGTAGTTAGTCTGTAAAACTAAAGGCAGGCTGATGGTTTTGTCCCACTTCCCGTCTCAGTTTCCCCCTCTGAAATTAAGGAAACAAAACATCACAACATGGACACTGACTTCCTTGTGCCTTCCTCCATCCCATCTAATCTCTGCTGACTCTCGTGTGAGGAAACAGTTGCGTGTAATGTATACAAGACATAATGTGAGTCAGAGAGGGATTGAAAGATAAAGTAGGAGGGAGCTCAGCAAAGGGGCAGATTGGAGGGGCGTTGGGCTCCCAGATGCCCTCGCCCCTGTGTGTGTGTGTGTGTGTGTGTGTGTGTGCTGGTGTGCCTTGGAGATGACTGTAAGCAGGCGGTGCCTCTGAGAGAGAGGAGAGGAGGAGGGTGGGGGTGATGTTTCCAAAGGGGGCCCAGTCTGTTACCAAAGGGAGGTGGAGATTTACTATCCCACCCAGTCAAAGTGCCTCACTGGTGCTCTGACACATGCACACATGCGTGCGCACACACACACACGCACGAACACATACATGCAGTGATACACACAGTTTCGCACACACACTCAGACATACTGCAAACTCTCCACAGGAAACTCTGAGCCATAATGCGAAGACACCTCAGAGCAGACGGGTGCATTGCTCAAACCAAGTGGGATATGGTGCGGCTTTGATAGTGCGTTAATTACTCATGTGATGTGATACAGATGTCTGGGGGCTTCAGCCGAAAGTTTGCCTGACGGTTTCCAAGGGGGCCAGGCAGACATTTTAGAAGAGGTAGGTGAAAACCAAACGTATTTATTATTTATAGATAGATCAGTTTGCGTGCTGTCACAGATCCCAGCAGTGTCATGCTGATGCTAAACTGTGATGCTACTTGAAGGGCTGGCTGCTAAATAGTTCTTTGTGTACTTGGTGACAGCTGGGACTTTGAACAGGAAGAACTCTGGGCTATAAGAGTTGCCTGTGCTGTCACATGATGAAAAGGGCCTCACTATCGATCTGACAGTTTGAAACTTTATTTGCTCTTCACCCAGAGTTTTGTGGAGTGAATTACTCTGATTTTGTCCAAAGAGTTTGTTGTTTTTCCTGTGAAGAGGCAGTTATGGTAAAGATATCTATATATTTATAACAGTAAACTCAGTAAAGAACCAGAGGATTCACAGGGGAATCCCAAGTATAACCATGCACTGTGTTTTGGACCTTCATCTGAGTTTTAGTTTAACCTGATTGCTTGCACTGAAAAATGCTGACTGGAAAGCAGCCCTGCAGCACTTCTTTCATGTTAAAAAAAAATCTCTGTGTTTTGTAACCACATGTTTAAACCTTTCTAAATTAGAAACAGAGGGAGAATGCAGAACGGAGGAAATCATTCATTGGCAAAGCCACGCAAGGGGCTCATTGTGAAAACAGCATAAGACATGAAGCCTCACAGTGTAGCTGCAACATTATTGACACAAAGACATAAGCAGTTGTTATTTCTTCCAGGGAAGACTAGACCAAATAATGTGTCCTGATGACTAATCTTTAAATGTCTGACTGTAACTAGTCCTGGCATCTCCCATCTGTGCCCCCTTGGCAAAACCTTTTTGAAGTCTTGAAGAAGTTGTTTAACTTCCTCACGGCTTTTGAAAGGACAGTAGTGCTGTTTAACTATCTCACAATAGACATATAATATTCCACTTTGGTGAGATTTTAAGTTGAGGCAAAATGTGAAAGAACAACATGATTTTCTTGTTGTGTAATGTCTGTAACCAATTTTTTCCTGTAGTTATTTGTTTTCTTTTTCCCACCAGTGATATATTGGGACAGCCTTTCAGACAGTCAAATCAAAGCTCCAAATGTGTTCCATAATGGGCACCCCAGCTGTACATATGTTGGTGCTAATGGTCTGTATGGCAGCCAGAGGAATGTGCCAGATAAACAGAGCTGAAGCTGAGGAGCGTCAGCTCGTCCACTCCACCCTCCAGTCACCGGGTTTCTACAGCACCAGCAGTCCCAGCTTGGAACCTGGCCTCCACCTGAGGGCCCCGGAGGCTGATGCACAAGCTGTGGGGTCTGCTAATGGAACTGTCATAAAGCCAGTACCACCTCCAATGTGCATCGGACCCACCTCTATTAAGGACTATTTTAGGTACATCAACACTGTAATCTCCATTATAGTGTTTGTGGTCGGCCTGGTCGGCAACGCCACCCTGCTGAGGATTATATACCAGCACAAGTGCATGAGGAACGGGCCAAATGCCCTCATTGCCAGTCTGGCACTGGGGGACCTTATCTACATAATCATTGATATACCCATCAATGTATACAAGGTAAAGTTCTCACTCTGTTGGTGCATATTTAATTAAAATACTGACCTAATTTCTCTTGAGTGGCAGGTGTGTGCGTGTTGATATGATGAAATCCAGCTACAATGGAGGTGACACGCAGAGATAAAGTGGAATATTACCGAAGGGGAAAAGGGCGGGGGGGGGGGGGGAGGAGTGGAAGGGAGTGTGCAAATAGACGGGAAAGTGGATCAGTCGGACGCCATTATCTTCCTCGTGTGGGCAGATTAGTGATGAGAGGAGCAGGGATATGGCTGGTTTAAATAAACACGGGAATCAGGCTGTAGTCACACATACCAGTGGCCTTGTATTGACCTGGGACATTAGTCACTGACCCTTATCTAGAGGTTTTATTTTTTTTTTAAAAAGTACTTAGTGACAAATCACTTGTGGAGTTTTGAACTCAGTTCTTCATTAAAGCCCCATCAACAATGTTTTCTCCAAATAAAAGTGAGAGTAAAAAGATAAACCAAAACTTAAGTGTAAATACATTTAAAATGTTTCCTACCCTGTCCTAATTAAAAGCATCAACTTATTTCATTCTTGTGTTTGAGAAAATTGCTGATTTTCATAAACCTTTAACAGTATCAGAAAACATTAAAAAGTAGTAGTTATCAATATATTCAAAACTTAAACTTAATCAGTCTGAGAACGACAACTGGTTTCAGTTTTTGTTTTTTGAAGACTCACAACATTTTTGTTTATCCAAAACATTCATGCAACAGTCCGTGAATTGTGCCTTTAGAATATGAAGCATGTAATGATGATGGATTATCCTCAGGGCTGCTGTCTTGGGTTGATTTATACTAATAAATACTGTCATGCTTTGTATAATTGAGTGCCAGGATTGAGTGATCGGTCAACCTGTTCTTTCCAGTGGCTTTATGGAGTGCCATTTTTTAAGAAAAAAAAATGAGAGAGCCACCTGGTGATAATTACTTTGGGACTTTGAGGACACAGCGACTTTGTTGTTCAAGCACCATGTGTGCAAAAAGGAAACAAAAACTCCCCTGCGGTTTTTGCACAAACAAAGACAGAGCCACATCTACAATGTTGAAACCATGTTGAAGCCCCTTGTTCACCTCCTCAGGGCTGGGATAGTGTTTCCAAAAATAATCAGCTACTTATACACTAAAAACAGTGACGTGGGCTCTCTTCCTATCTGCTGCTCTTCTGTGCTCCTGGGAAACTTAAGCAGCACAAGTAAACAATAGAGGGCCAGGAAGCACCGTGAAGTTCTTCCTTTAGCTGCAGCTCTGAGAAACTTGTTTAACCCAGGTTATATTGTACGGAAGGAAAAGTGCTCAGACCACTTTGAGTGAAACAAAGGTCTCATGCGGCCTTGACTTATTTTCCCAAAGGAAGTAATACTATAAGAAGTTGTGGAAGTGGCTCTGAGATATTAATGACAACAAAGTGAGTTATTATTCATGTCTGGTTGTAAGCTTCTTAGAGGTTGTACGGTTGCAGGAGATGTGAAAGTTTTGCAAAATAATTTGAAAAGTTTTATCAGCTGATGAGCGCCATATGGTCCGTGTCAGACTAAACTCCCTCTGACGTTAAGATGACGTTGAGAGGTCTTTCATGTGCCTCGGCCTGCAGTAAAATTACCTTAAATAGATTTAAACAATGGTGAGCATGAATTCAGTAAGAAAAGTGAGATTAATAGTCAACTCCCTAAAGACAGATTGCTCAAATAAAGATATTTACTTTGTACTGATTAACATTAACTTAGCAAAACAGTGATTCAGAGGCAAATTACAATAATTTGTTTGCTGCATGCTGAATAATAAAAGTTGTTACAAATGTGATTTAAGTGTTCAGTTCAGTTAAGTGTTATTGTATGTGCTTTTCCCACCAGCTGCTGGCATCTCGCTGGCCTTTTGAGGACAGCCTTGTTGGCCTGTGTCTGTGTAAGCTGGTGCCCTTCCTGCAGAAAGCCTCAGTGGGCATCACCGTTCTTAACCTGTGCGCCCTCAGTGTGGACAGGTCAGTGTTTCTGTGCATGTTTATAATGCAGTGTTTGACTAAATATCAATGTTAAAGCAGCTTTTGTTTCATTCATTCTTCATTATAACTGTTTTTATCGTTTTCATAGTTGAAAAAAACAGGTACTATTGTACAACATTTCAGGAGGCATTACAGTCACTGGAAAACAAGATTAGACAATTAAAACATTAATATTTTAATTTGATTCCAGTTTCATGAGGATTTGGTTGGTTGAGCTGACGATCACTTCCAGGAAAGGTCATTACTGATTCTCACTGGGAAGTTGTTTATCTCTCTGCTCTTGTATTTGTTGCCTCAGTGTGAGCGAGTGATGAGCTCCTGTATGAGATGCTCTTAATGGAATCATTTGGAGGCATTTATTTTACATGCAACATTAAGTGTACCATATATGCACTGTAAACAGTATATATGATGGTTGATATTGAAAACTCTTTCTTGGTAGCAAGTGTACTGACAAGTTCTTTTTTAATAGTATCTTAATAGAAATTCCCTAATGAATAAGTGATGATCATGGAGTGCTGAAGCTCAGTGTCATCTCACGTTATGCACTAGACACAACTTTAGAGATAAGAGGCTCGCCTGCCTGTTCGGCATAGGCTCCAAGGTTCAACTAGGCAGACATATTTAATGACCTCCATTATGAGAAAAAGACGCTTTGCTGCAGTGCTGTACAGTTGTGTTCGAACAGCAGATGTTCTTCATTTGTTTCCAGGAAATGTGTAGCATATCTTTGTGTGTGTGTGTGTGTGTGTGTGTGTGTGTGAGTGTGTGTGTATGTGTGTGTATTATGAAAGTACTTGAGACTCTTTTGTATCTTTTCAATGTTGGAGGAAGAGAAAAAGGTGGATACATTACCACTTAGTAAAATATAAATGCCACCATGTTGTTCAACAGAGAAATTCAAATGTGTCATGAAAAATATATTGTTTTTGCCATAAAATCTTGATGGAGGATTTTACTAAAACATTTCGACAAGTGGTTTCCATTAATGAAACAAACAAGCAAACAAGTATTCAGTGCATGGGAAACACAAGCCAACAGACAGACCTCTCTGCCAACATGGGCCAGTCTGTTTGGAGGCTTCACAAAAATATAAATATTAGATATTTAAAATAAACAATTGATCATCTCTCCTCATTAAATCTTAACATTTTGATAGTCTTTGCTGACTGAGCAGTTTGTTGTGCTTGGTGTGCTGCCATGCATAAAGAAAATGTTGTTAGCTTTGTCAGTCAGGAGGGACAAAGAAAATGATGACTTTGCTAATTTCTATTTAATGATGGAGAAGTGACTGAAAGCACCTGAACTGCTGCAGCATTGTCTTAATGAATAAATAAGCGTTTTCATATCATGGTAATAGTGTTAGATTTACAGTTTTCTTAATTGTATCCCAGGAGCGCTATATCATAATTATTCCTGCTGCAGTATATCCTACTCATGTTGTTTTAATCTAATCAATTTAATATGTGTAATCCATCTGTTACGCCTTTGTCTGTCCTTCACAGGTACAGAGCCGTGGCCTCCTGGAGCAGAGTTCAGGGAGTGGGCATCCCTCTGTTCACAGTCATTGAGATTGTGACTGTTTGGGTACTGTCACTCATCCTGGCAATACCGGAGGCTGTCGGCTTCGACATGGTCACATTCACCTACAGGAATGAAACCATACACACCTGCATGCTTTACCCCAAGGGTGACTTCATGATCGTACGTTATCATCCTTTCTTTATCATTTCTGGATAAGAAATTTGACGTTTTTGTGTGTGCCAGTGTGTTGCTTGTATTCAGGCCAAGATGTGCTGTGATGTGTCAAGGTACTCATATGGAAGGCTAGTGGAATTTTACAATGAAGAGACAAAACATCAGTGGATGTTTGAGATAGGAAACCCATCTGCATGAGGACTGCTTAAAGTGAAAGTGCAAGTTCGGCTTGATATTCCCATTGTCTTAAAAGCGTGTTTGGAGTTAATGAGTGTTTTTAATGGCCAGTTAGCACATGATTTGCTATTTTCAGAGCATTAATACAACAGTAAAAGCAATCCTCTACAATATTCCCTGCTTTGGCAATAAATAATTAAAAACATAAGCCAATTCAACATCACATTCTAAAGGCAGCTCCTTATTCCTCTGGATATACCACTCCACCCAATTCACCTTTTAAGCCAGGAGGTGAGTATTTAGTACTAAAAAGATTGATTTGAGTATTACTTTAAGAAATAAGCCTGGTCCACTTACTCCCTCCAAGTGATTGTGGCCTTTTCCCCATCTGTGGAGCACATAATTGATTGCAGGCCAAGAGAAATTACTGAGACCTGAAATCTGGGGCCTCAAGCTGTGCCACGTGTGTGCATCTACTCCATTACTGCAAAACTGCAGTAATCTCTGTCAGATATCAGCAATACAATGCTGAGGCCTGAGCAAAGTTTAACAGCATTATTTAATAACAATGAAATAGCACATTTTGCTCTTTAAAACATTTTCTTGGCAAAACTTTGTTTTGTTGGTACTCAATACATAAAGCCAAAGTTTGACGTGGATCAGTAAACTTTAAATAGTAAAATCAGTCAAATTTAAACTAAACTCTTTGTTTTTGCTATTCATGGAAATAGTGTTACAGACCAAACCTGTAGCATTTGGATGGTCTGCAGAGGCACTGGAGTACAGGGGTAGTCTGGTGGTGGTTTAGGTTTAGGTCATTTCAGTTGGACACATTAACAAATAATGAAGCAAAAGCCCAGAGTCTTATTTCTTGGGTTACTCTAAGGCCCCCGATAACTGCAGTTAGCAAACATTTAAGAGAGATACTCCCTCAGCAGATAGATGGAGGTGTAGTAGGAGCCATTAGTTAGTGGGAAATGCACAGAAGAGAAAGGTGCATTTGATCCTAGGAAGTCTTAGATCCATTTAGATCCATGAAATAATCTTACAGCTGTACCCAGTGGCATTAGACATCAATGTAGAATGCAGAAAACTGTGGCAGCATTTAGCATTTATTTCATCTTAAATGTATTACTCTCTCTCCGTAGTTCTATAAGAATGCAAAGGACTGGTGGCTGTTTGGCTTCTACTTTTGTGTACCGCTGATCTGCACTGCTGCGTTCTACACTCTCATGACCTGCGAGATGCTCAACCACAGGAATGGCAGCCTTCGGATAGCCCTCAGTGAGCACCTCAAACAGGTTGGATAATACTTTTGAATTATAATCCCTCCTTTACACAAACTGTGTCATCACCCCTCTAATGGTGGAATGAAACCCGCCGTTTGTCTCTGCAGAGGAGGGAGGTGGCCAAAGCCGTCTTCTGCCTCGTCCTCATCTTTGCCCTCTGCTGGTTCCCACTGCACCTCAGCAGGATCCTCAAGAGGATGGTTTACTACCCGGATGATAGCACGCGCTGTGAGCTGCTCAGGTGAGTTACTGGAAGAACAACCCTCTTACAAAAAAGTTACTTGAAGGACTAAAGGTAGCAGAGTATGCAGATGTACAGGACATGGCTCTGTTCCGTCACATCCGTGATGTGTTTTTTTAATATTAGTTCGTGATCTCAACTGTTTCTTTATGGGTTGAGAATGGCAGTACCCTTGGGCTTCCAAACACCCACTGAATAGACATTTACAAAAATGTATCTAAAAAAGTTAACAGAAACAAGGCAGATTCTGCCTGAAGTATTTACCATTAAATGCTGTTGAAAGAACATTCAAAAAGGTTTAAATGGCCACTGTGGTGCTCTATAAAAATAATGATAAGCTGCCTCTCTACTGTTTTCTATTTTCAGCTTCCTGTTGGTCATGGATTATCTAGGTATCAACCTTGCAACATTCAACTCCTGCATAAACCCCATTATCCTCTACTTTGTCAGCAAGAAGTTTAAAAACTGCTTCAAGGTATTTTACTTTCCTGCAACAGATTCATGCACGTAACACACTCCAACATGCGCTCTTTATCTCTCTTTCTCTCACACACACAAACACACACACCTCATATTTAGTCTGGCCTGTAAAGTAAACAGTGAACTGAGGACTTTGTCCATGACACAGAGGCTGTGACGGTGATGACTTTCCATGAGCAACATGTAAAAGCAGCCCAGTGATTTATGTATTCACTTTGTATGGCTGAGGTCACACACTGCAAATGTCTGTCAAAAGGGCCCATGCTGGAGATAAACCATGCCTTAAGTTTGCATGCTAAAGGAGTTATGGGAAAGAGGTGGGGGAGCAGAAGTGAGAATAGATACACATACATGTGGAAAAACTCCTAGGTAAAAATTTCTATGTTAAAGGAACAACGGGGGAATACATTTATTTGCTTTCTTGCCAAGAGTTAGATGAGAGGATTAATACCTCAAAAAGAGGTATCTACTCATCTAACACTGTAAAAAAAATGGAAGTATATTTCTCAAAACTTTAATTTTTCTCTCTTTTTTTCTCTTCGTCTAATCTTCAAGTCGTGTTTGTGCTGCTGGTGTTACTCCGACAACCAGCTGAGCAGCATCGGACCCATGAATGGTACCAGTATCCAGTGCAAAAGCCCTGAGCCCAACAACATCCACACTGATCGCAGTATCAGGAAGGACAGCGACTGATCTCCCACCTGACCTGAGGGATATTTCCGAGCTCTTCCATATACCCAGCAGCTTTTTAAACGCAATCAGTGCTCACCCATATACATATCACACATCAAAACTTATTTTTTTCAGACAATAAATGCAATAAATGCATGTGGGTTCGGATAGGAACTGGAGTTGATAGGAATGAACAATGCTCCGAACCTGCCCGAGCCTCTCAGGGGGCGAAACTTCCTAAAACAAACTCCTTGCATTCCCACGCCCACGGACAGTGATGTTGTAGCATGAGAGAAGAAGGGGGGAGAGCGGGATGAGGAGGAGGAGGAGGAAGAGGAGGACTCTTTAACAGGATGCAGCTGAACTGTGACTATAAATTACTCTGAATCAGTAGCCAAGCGTGCTATTCCTGTAAAGAGCAACACTACTGGGAAGGATGCACAAACCTACAGGAAGGAAAAAGCAGACTGCACGCTGTCAGAGGGAATGATGGAAGATGAGTATGCACCGTCCCCAGGAGTTCTCTACTCACTGATGGTGGAAAACAGGAAAGCTTGTTACTGACTCTTGCAACTATTAATTTTCCATTAAACACGCAAATGATTGTACAGTGTATTTTACTCACACTCATTACACATTAAGCTACTTTGTGGTATAATTAGGAGACTGTTTTGAAGTTCATTTGCTTCACGTTCGACTCTTACTGCTTGACAAAAAACTTTGTTCGATTCATCAGGAAAAGAGGAAAAATGTGAACAAAAGGATGCATCCCTGATCGACAGACCTCCAAACTTCTGGTTATTAATCCAGAAATGAAATACTAATACAGCAGAATCACGCAGTTTCAGAATCAGCCAAAATATGCTGGTGCAAAATCATGTACAGGGTTGGAGGCTTTAGAGGGGATAAGGTACAACTCTGTATTTTAATAGCACATGTCAAGCAAATAAAAAATATGGAGTAATGCATTACAACAGGTCTGATATTGCCATAGACCAAAATGGACAGGAATTAGCTTTTTTCTAAACACTGTGAATTTTACCAAATATAACCAATAATAATTGTGCCTTTTATGTTTGTGTAACTCATGGAATATATATATATGAATAGGCTATAGTGTCCACTTTTATAAAGTGTTATATTAAAGTAATAATGATTATTTTACTCACACTACATTATCTGTGTAATGACTGAGGCAAATGAGTTTTTGATGGTGGTAGAAAATTCTCCATATGTTAAAGGAGTAGTTTGACATTTAGTAAAATATGCGTATATCGACACTTGTCTGTACAATAAGTATTTAGCTGCAGCCACAGATTGACATAGCTTAGCATAAAGACTGGCAACAGAGGAAGCAGCTAGCCTGGCTCTGTCTGAAACCCACCAACCAGCACCTCTGAAGCTGTATAATTAACATGTTATATCTAATTATTTGGAAATTACCGTATATTCAGCAGCTAACCAGCTGTCAGACGAAGCTGACCAGCAAAAACTGATTTGGATTTAGTTACTTTAAGACAGAGCCAAGCTCGCTTTTCCCCCCTTTTCTCAGTCTCAATGCTGAGCTAAGCTAACTGGCTGCAGCTTCATATTGAACAGACAGACATGAGAGAGGTATTAACCCTCTCATGTAGCTCCTGGCAAGAAACTGAATGACAAGTGCAAAACTGAAAAACTACTCAAACTATTCTTTTTATGCGGAAGTTATATTCAGCTACCAAACAACTTTACTGCCTTATATTATTTGATATGTGAATATATGTAAACCTGTGTGTGCTGTGTGTATAATAACTTGCACTTCTTAAGCTGGAGTGTTTTGCACACTTGTGTACAGAAGAACAGACGATATCTGTGCAGTTTTATTTTACCACTACTCATCGAAGCGATTCATAATAATCTGCAATTAAAATGGAATTCACATGTTTGTTGTCATCGATTTAACATGTCAACCTCACGTTTATGCTGCTGCTTGTACCAATAAATCAACTTCTATCTCCACAGGCAGGAACTGCGAGGTTTATTTCAGCATCACACTAGCATTGGTTTCTCCAGAAAGTCAAGGGGGCCCCTTCTGTTTTTAATCTGCGTCTGTGAGAAAGAGGCGTCTGGGAGTGATTTGAAGCACACTGTGACCTGCTTGGCAACTGAGCCCTTAGGGTTGCTAATGTCAGCGGAGAGGATGTGAACGGCTTGGACGGAGGGAATTTGATACTTATAACTCACTTCTCATCTGTGTTGCCAAAAGAGGATCGAGAAAAGCAAAGACCATTACTTATTTGTGTTTTAGTCCTAAATTAGCTTTAATGTGGCAGGATTATATATATATATATATTGCTTACAATCAGTGTCGTAATGGTCATAAATAATAAGGATTTTTTTTTATTTTGCTGAGAAGTGAATAACATTAATGCAAATTGGACTTGATTTAATGCAACACAAACACATTTCAGCTACTGTTTCTTTAATGTAACAATGTGTTTTGTCTAAATCCAGTAAATAAAGCACCAGTTGCATCACAGCTGATTGTGTGGCATCTTCTCACATTTCAGTGTCTACTTTACTGTGACCAAAAGTCTCGTTAACCCTGGATTATGCTCTTTGTACCTCTCAAAAAGGAGAAAATTACCAGAGCATGTAATCCCATACACAAAGCTGAAAAGCACCCAAAACCAACAGAACACTGCAGCAACTGTTGTTTTATCGGACGCTGGCCTGTTGTTTCAGTGGGTTGATAAGTCTCTGCCAGGCCATATACTTTATGAAACTGGTTCATATTCCTTGTATGAAATCATGTCACAATCAGGTTCCAGTAACCTTGAAGAAATACAGAATTGCTCAAAACTTTGGCTGCTAAGATAGAACAGTTCAGGTCTTAGTGCAGCACAGAATAAAAAAAGAAAGTAAGAAATAATAACAAGATGATATTAGAACACATTAGAACACATTTATGCTTTTGGGGGGTGAGGGAGGAAAGTGAAGGGGAGGGAAACTGGGTGGTTTTAGTTCTGTGGGAATTTGTGGAAACTTGTGTCTTGCCAGCAGTGAATTGAATGAAGCTTAAAAACAAATCTCAAAGGTCCAAAGCGCTTCTAGATGCAGAGCTTATTCAGATTTAGCTGTTGATGCAGTTTGTTCAAGACTGATCAATGTTTGTGGCACAGACAATGATTTTGTATTAGGAAGTAAAAGAAAGTATGATTTCAACCTCAGATTTATGTTAATGTTCATAACATCACTGTTCATTAGTTTGGTTATAAGAGTAATCACAATGAGATAGAGTATACTATATACATTTGTTCATTTCAATTGATCACCTGGTTGATTAAAAAAAACAATAATGACATAATTTTCTGCCATAACATTCGATTTTCATTCGGAAATTTTGAGTCATGTTATCCGGGGAAGTGAAATTTGTCTTTGAGATGTTCAGTCTCATACAAAAAACACATTTCTATCACAAAGGTAATGGGGAATATGAGCTCAGTGAGCTGCAGATACATTTTATCTCACTTTTGCTGTCACATAGTGAGTTATCAGAGTGTCTAGAAATCTTTTTTTAGTTCTTATTTCTATTTTGTTCTTAATTTTTGCTTTCAATCCACTTTGGTTCCAGTTAGTTTATAGAGTGGATTTGCTTGTTTTAAGTTTATTTCTTCTTTTATTTATTAGGTTTAGTAACATTTTTATTATTTTCAGTTTTAGTACGTTTTTTTTAATTTTAATATGTAGACTGTTTGTCAGAGGTGATATCACAACACAAACACAAAACTTTGAGCAGGCAGTTTTACTCACAGTCATGTAGACATCCCAGTCTGAGTAAACACGTGCACCAGTACCAACACAAATCGACAAAACTAACTAAAACTAAAGACATTTCCTGTATATTTTTATTTTGCTTTAGTTAGTTTTGTAGGTCCCCAATATTGCTTCATTTGATTTTCATTGTATATATTTTATAAAAGTCTAGTTTTTATTTTTATTTCAGTTAACTCAGATGTTTTTTCACAACCAGTTTTAGTCATTAGTTTAGCTTTAGTCTTAGTTAACCCAGTTAGCCCAGCAGCTCCTTTTCTGGGCCACAGGTGTCACCAAGCGAAGGATTGTTTTTTTGTTTTTTTTAAAGGAATAATAATAAAACATTTAAAACATTTGGTGTTAACATTAAACAGGGGTAAATAATTTTCATTTTGAGGACTACTTTCAGGCCCAGATTTGGTGCCTTGATGGGTATAGCACAGAAGAATCAACTATATCAGGTTTGAATTGAGAAGTAATATTTGTCACTTCATTGTTTTTCATGGGGTTTGTTGATAATTACAATTATTTCCAGATTTTATCCTTTAAAGAACTCTTGTTTTTAAATAACTACTGTCCCTGCTGTTTGACTGTGAAGATCTTCTTTGACTCCTACCTCACTTATGTTGTTATTCAGATGAACTGAAGTGAACACCCTCAGTGAGTCTGAACATTTCCTGACACAAAGGCCTATGGCAGACATATTAAGATAAATAAGTAATTGTTGAACAATTGCAGACTTGTGTGTTGCTCTAACAAAGGAGGTGCACTTTGGCTGATACATTATATCTCAGGAATCAGACAGTATGTCTCCTCCTTTGTTGTGCATTGATTATTATTATTCCTCAGACCTATCCACTCTGCTTATGTGTGTTTCCTGCAAGGCACATACTGTAAGACTTACTTCACCCTACAGTTATGGCTATGATTCACTGAAACATAACGGACGCCACATCCTTTATGCTAAAATATGTTTTGGATCTGATCAAACACAGCATATGTTTATCTACCCTGCCCTTACATGGCTGCACCCTGTATGCCACTTTGCATGGCAATCCCTCCAAGCTATCCACCATGGCACTTGCTTGCACAACTTGTGGCAAAGACTATTTCTAATTCATAAAAGCCAAAAGGATCCATTCAAAATTCATGAACAATCTGTCCTGCTACAACCAGTGATTTCTGTGACTGTGGGGCAGTGGAGACATGGAGCAACAGAAAGGAAAGTTCTGCCTCCCCTCATTTTACAGGAAGACACACAGACATAGATATACTCAAACATGCGCACATACGCGTGCACACAAGAGCAAAAGGTTAGAAGGAGGTTCTGATGGTTTGATGAAGCAGGATTTAGTTTAAACAACTATCACATACATTCAAACAGGGCAAACTGCCGATCTGCATTCATGAGATAAGTGCTTTTCTGAAGGGAGTGAACAATGGATGATGGTTATTTTGCTTCAACACCTAAACCTGACATCTGTCTGCAGGTTTCACATTTTGTGTAAAACATCATTAAAATGTTTTGTCTTAACTGTTTTGTACTTGAAATTAAGGATTATTTTTATTATGATAAAAATGATTGAATGTAAGACATTAGAATTACAACAATAAACTCATTTACTGATATATTAAACTGATGTGCTCCTTCTTAATTCTCCAATAGCACTTTTTCCCTGAATCCAGTGTGACATGTCAGGGTGACAGGGTGGAGAAGAAAACAAAATAAGAAAATGAATGATGGCTGCATTCCATTTTGTTGCTTTGGTTTCAGGAGCATGGTATTGTTGTTGCATGTTGGCTCACTGGAACATTTGAATATAACACAGCCATCATGAATGTTATAAGCAATGTGCTTTTCGTATTATAACAAGTCAAAATGTCTTCTGTAAAGGGCTATGTGCATAAGTTATAAAACAGGTTGTACTGTACTTCTACACATCACACACACATTGTCAAATGTAGATGTCTAATATACACACATTGTGTTTATTTGCATTTTTCAACTGAAAAAAAGTTGAATTTAGCCCAAACAAAAGTTCACACTTGGCCTAAATGTGACCCACAAAACACTTTAGGAAAGTAAATAATAGAAGGAGCATGGTGACCACTCTCAGCCTTTGCCGTTTTCAAACCACGTGCAACTGCTCTGAATATTGAATCTGGTATTTTTGTAATTGTTAATTCACATTGCCACCTGCTGGTGAAAGCACAGATCATGTGGTCAAAGGGAGTGCAGGGCAACCAAACTAGCTATAAGGACAATCAGCTGGTGGCAAACTCTCTTTGTTGATTGGCTACTTGACTCAAAACCACCAACCGGATTCTAGATTGTAGGCGGGGCTATATCTGAGGCTAACGGCAGGAAGTACACATCAACAGTAATGACTTTTTTGGAAACTTTTATCAGCATAAACATACAAAAAAAAAGACTTTTAAGCGGTCATTAACCCGGAGGGCTGATTGGTTTATTGACGAGTTTTAATTCACTCCGTTAGTGACTGAGATACTTTCTCCGGCTCAGACAGGATGGATCATCTGCTTTGTTTGTTTACATGGTGAATCAGATGACAAGCTAACGTTAGCGACCTAGCTGGGTAAAGTCGAGTCATATGAGCATTGAGCAGATAATTATCCATCACCTGATGTCCTCATGAATGAAACTTAACGTTTGTGGGAGAGCTAACGTGCATGTACACCAGTGGAGGGTTGTCTCGGGTCTCAGTTAGCAGCTGAAAGTGTAACAATGCGAGGCTAATGTTAAGCATGTCCAGCGTTAAGGCTAGCAGCGAGTGAAACTGTCTTGTCACTGAATCTGCGGCCAGTTTAAAAAAGGCCCCAAAGCGCCTTCATGTCAAGATGCCTTGTTCCTGTGGGAACTGGAGAAGATGGATCCGGCCGCTGGTCGTTGTGCTGTATATTTTGTTGCTAATAGTCGTCCTACCTTTGTGCATCTGGGAGCTGCAGAAGTCAGAGGTCAGTTTGAACGATGGATGGATCTGATTAACATGTTGATCCTGGATCCCTGTTAGTATAACATCCTGGTGAAATAGAACTATTCACATTTTGTTATACAAGTACTGTACTTAAAGACCTTTTTTTTGTTTAGGTACATTCACTTTCCTTGAGTAACATTGTATTAATTCATGTTATTAAGTTATGCTCATACTGTAAAGTGTACTAGTAATAGTTATACTGTTAAATGTTAGGGGAGGTGTTCAACTTTTTTACTTCCCTGCTGTTATTAAACAACACTTCTCAATCTGTGAATGTCCTCATAAAGTCCTTTTCTTCTGTATTTCAGTCCTTGTTTTGTTTCTTGAAAATTGAGAAAATCCTCCACTGCAGCATATTTCAAACTTTTCTTATCCAGTGACCTGCCAACATTTTTTTAAATCTTTGATTATAATTTCAAATATATACAGTGAAATACAAAAATGTCCTTGATCATGTGTAACAAGCTATTGAAACATTAATGAGTCCCTACTAATATTCCTATAAGATAATATCAATATGATATTATAAAAGTGACCATTCTGATGTGATTCTGTTCTCTTTTGAATGCAGGTCTTTTCATCTGAAGAATTGTTACAAAGTTATGTCACTGTTTTACTCGATAAACAGATCTTAATTCTGCTTTCACCCCATCTATATATTAAATGTAGAAAAAAAAATACCTGTTAAGTAGCAAAAATAGTGGTTCCCCAGACTTAAATGCATAGATAAGTTTAATGTTAACTATTTATTTTCATGTAATGACAGGTTGGCACTCATAATAAAGCATGGTTCATTGCTGGGATATTTGTCTTCATGACCATACCCATATCATTATGGGGCATCCTTCAGCATCTGGTTCACTACACTCAGCCAGAGCTTCAGAAACCTATCATCAGGTAAAGATATCAACATTCATCCATGAACAGCAGTCTGAAACTGCTTTTGACTTATTTGTGCTTTTATTGTGTTTTTTTTTTTTTTCTTTTTTTTTAGAATACTATGGATGGTCCCAATCTACAGCTTGGACAGTGTGAGTTGCGTATTATATAATCAAAGCCATTGAGCAGCACATACTGTGCATATATGTTGAAAGAATGTCTGTATGCTGTAGGCATGTGATCTCTCTATCTTGAATGTTGCAGTGGATTGCATTAAAATACCCCGGTATAGCGATCTACGTGGACACGTGCAGAGAGTGCTACGAGGCCTATGTCATCTACAACTTCATGACCTTCCTGCTAAACTACCTGGAAAATCAGTACCCCAGCCTGGTGATGATGCTGGAGGTCCAGGAGCAGCAGAAACACCTGCCCCCTCTTTGCTGCTGTCCGCCCTGGCCAATGGGAGAGTGAGTTTACTTTAGATTTCTACTACTTTTACAGTAAGGAAGTAAGGACCTTACTATGTAGCAGCCAACACATTTTGCAGTTATACAAATGCTTAGTCTGCATCCAATGTGTAAAATGAATTATTACCCTCTAACTGATCTGACTGACCTTTTTATAACATTAAGGATTTATCCGTTTTATTATCTTGTGCTTTTGCATAAATGAATACATTAACATTATCCCTTTGGTATTATTTGATTTCAGTTGGCTATTTTCATTTTGGAAAAAAAATGACATGTTTCTTAAACTTACAGTTTGTTTGAGTTTGTTTTAAGCCATTGCATTGAGATAGAAGTGTTTTTTCCCATCAAACAAAATAAACAAATGAATGACAGTCACAAGCTTCAAATTAGTCTCAGTCAGGAAAAATCTGTGATTAGCTAACATGCCTGCGTGCAGTTATTCTCCAAGCTTTTCATTGATTTTTCTTGCACAACTGAAGTAAAACAAATTGAATAACATTAGCCTGTAGGTCAGCAGTGTCAGCCTCATTTTTTTAAATTTTTAGTAGTGACAGTATGCATTTTGGCATTTTAGGGATATTATAGTTCATGATCAAATATCTGTTGAGAAAAATGAGGCAGTTCAGTGTTGAAATGTTGTCATTGCATGTGTCAAGGATCCACTTACTATATTTCTTTTGATTAAGTTTGATTTTAAATTCACTGTTCACTCATCAAACTAGTGTTTTAAACGTAAAGTGAATTTTAATTAACATCATACATTTGTCTCGCAGAGTTTTACTGTTGAGGTGCAAATTGGGCGTGCTGCAGTACACAGTTGTCAGACCCGTCACAACAGTGATTGCCTTGTGAGTAAGCTCTGCTCCTTTTATTCTGTGATACCAATCGCAGCGTTTGTTCACTATTTGTATTGATGTGGCCGTTTCTTCATCTTCCCAGGATCTGTCAGCTGTGTGGAGTGTATGATGAAGGCAATTTCAGTTCAACGAATGCATGGACATACCTGGTCATCTTCAACAATATGTCACAGCTGGTAATTATACTGTTACTTTTACAGCTTAAATGTAATTTGTCTCAAGGAATGACTGTATTGTGCATTAGGGCCATTGGGGCATCATGTTGAGAGGTAAGATGGATATAAAAGATGTTACAAGCAGCCTATTTTGAACTAGTTTTCTCTCTGTCTGTCTTCTCTTGATTTAGTTTGCCATGTACTGCCTGGTGCTGTTCTACAGGGCTCTAAGGGAAGAACTTAGTCCAATCAAACCAGTCGGCAAATTCCTTTGTGTCAAAATGGTGGTGTTCGTCTCTTTCTGGTAATTCTTTCTGGAGTGTGTTATAATTTGCCTTTGTAATAATATGTCGGTGAAGTATGTTAGCATCCTCTTGACTTGTATAGCATCAGATTAATGAGACTGGTTGTTTTGAAAACTCTTCTAGGCAAGCCGTGTTAATTGCTTTGCTGGTTAAGGTGGGTATTATCTCAGAGAAACGCACATGGGACTGGCAAAGTGTGGAGGCTGTAGCTACTGGCTTACAGGTAAGCTAAAGCTAAATTATTCATGTGTGCTGAGTTTGAGCTTAGCCTAAATATGTAAACATATGGCCTCCAAATTGTTTAAGTTGTTGTGACACAATTTGATGTTTTATCGGCCTGAAACACATCCAAACAACCCAAACTGTCTTGTTTCAGGATTTCATCATCTGTGTGGAGATGTTTCTGGCTGCCATTGCCCATCACTTCAGCTTTACTTACAAGCCTTACATCCAGGAGGCTGAGGAGGGCTCTTGCTTTGACTCTTTCATGGCAATGTGGGACATCTCTGATGTCAGAGCCGACATTTCTGAACAAGTCCGCAATGTTGGTAGGTGCTTCTTTGCCATAGTTTTGTATTCTAATTCTTTTTCTCCAGCAACAAGCAGACGGTAAAGACATATTTTTTTATCCTCACTGACAGGGAGAACAGTTATGGGTCGTCCAAGGAAGTCCTACTTCGGTGAGGCGCAGAACGACGGCGAGCGATCAGGCCTCCTCTCTGCAGGCTCCCAAGATGCCATCACAGAGGCGGCATCCAACCCCGTGTCACCCAAAGGTCAATACCAGGGCCTGGGCAGGACCCTCACACCGCACTCTTTATCAGCCCCCGCTGGGCTCAGCTCGGCTCAGTGGGATGAAGGATATGAGGCTAGACCTGAAGAAACCCAGGATGAAGAAAGGACCAACCAAACCAAAGAACCAACAGAAGCAGATCTCATCGTTATCACCTAGCCTATCGTTGATGCCACCAACAGACTCCAACACATGGTTGGGCAGGACCCAATTACAGCCTTGCCATTTTCCTTCAGACATTACTGTACTGATGCAACATTAGATAAACTGTTTAAAAGGGCACATCAGCAAAACAAATGCAAAACCAGATGGACCTCTCGGCAAGTGACAGCTCCAAGAATGTTCAGTGAAGTTGTGGCACTAAATGATTCGTAGATGATTCATGCGTTTTATGCCGTTTTTGTTGTACGAGCGAGTTCTATGGTTTTATAGTTTAAGCTCATTACAACTGGGAACGACCTTTGGACAATTTTAACATGCCCTAAAGAGCACACTTACTTCTCCTCAAAGAACCCAGTGTCTGTGCTGATGTAGTTCTTGGGACACCACTTAACGCCTCCTGAAGTCTAAGAGAAGCATGCATGTGTATCCTTTCTAACTAGGAAGTTAGGACACTTCTTTCTCATCAGTCATATCATGATTCATATATGTGACAGGTAGATAACGAAAAATATGCAACTTCTGAAATACAAGAGTTTTCTTTTCTCTGTGTCTATAGTGATTCCTAAGGACATCCATTGAAATTAGTAATCTTAATGGAAATCTGTCACTAACTAAAGCACATTAGATGTCCAGAATCATCAATTTTTTTTTCTTAGTATGTAGAAGATGTGGGAGAGGATGAAAAGAGCAGAACCAACAAAGTTTTGGATGCACAGCAAAGACGAACTGTTTCAGCGGAGAAATTAACTTGGGACGTGTAGGATAGAGGTTTATGGTACCTGACTGACAGTATGACACTACAGAAGTCACTACAGAATTAATATTAATACAAAGTATTAATATTTGGCTATAATTAGATACTATAAGCACAGTCCAAGTATTCAAAACGGTGTACATTATTCAGCCTGAAACTGTACAATCAGCACATTCTAGTAAATTCCTATTAATGCTTTACTGCATACAGCTCAGTCCATAGTTTTTTTATAGAAATTTATTCACTAGCCTATTCAGATGCCTTGTTTGACCTGCCATGGAACTACTCCATCCACTACGTCAATTTAGCGTTCATATTCCAGGATCTTTCATTATTAGCTATTGTTCATTTTATTGAATCAGATGTTCTCCATTGTTTTTTAGCCTTTAAGCTGGAAAAACATTGCGGAGCCATTTACTTGTCCCCATAGATTTAACAAGCTCTTTTGTTGTTGTGACATCCATGGACTTGTGCAGGGATATTGACATGTTTAATGTACAGTATAAGGTCTCAGTCTGTGTCAGAAAATACATACATGTATTGAATCAACAACATAATCTGCATCATGTCCAGCTAGAGAATGTTGCGCTGCCTTACGTTTTATTTTTCTAAATAATACTGACAGGATTATATCAGACCCGATGTAAATGTTGCACATTTAATTCCATCTCTGACAGTCTCTTCAATAAATCAGATGAACTCATTTTTTGCAGATTGCATTTATGAGTAAAAAATGTTCACATTCATTGTTGAAATTTTTTATTGATACCAACAAACATCTTTACAAAAACAACCGCCCATAATCAAGGGACAATAATATTTATATACTTAGAAATGTTATATCTTTAAGTACAGATAATACATGTCCTATGAGCTTATAGCACAATTTAGAAATAAAAAAACATAACTTGAAGGTTCACTGTTACAGATTCTTAATGATAGTGATTACCCTCTAGTCCTTAGAGGGGTGCTGGTCATGCAGGCTTCTACTACATCTCAAAATAGAGATACCATGTGTGTGGAGAGAACTTTCAATACTGGTATTAGATTTATGACACTGGAGAAGGCAATTCTTTAAATGACACCAGAAAGGGAACGCATTGTATTTAATGCATTTCCCCGTGTGTCAATGGCATCGGTCTGAAGCATAAAATACAAAGAAATGAAACTAGTTGCAAAACAACTGTGTAAGAGATCACTGCTCCATTGGCTTGGGGGCATTCTCTATATGGGCTGATATGGAGATGGTGCTCTTGTGGAGCTTCACAGCGAGTTGGACCCAGTCTCCGGCTTGTACCTCCAGGGGCTGCTGCAGCACAACAGCCGCCTGCCTCCAGTGAGAGTTCTGGCTGAGGGTGCTGACACTGATCTCCTGGTCCAGGTAGATGTGGTACCAGAAGGGAATTGCAGTTATTCTGCCCGCAGACGTAGCCTGGACCTTGGAAGGAAGAATTATAGCTTAACAAAATATGACACATGCAAAAAACTTTAAATGAGACTGTAGTACTTTAATTCTATCCTGACCAGTAGGTTATTCTCAGTTTTAGCATTTAATATTTATGAGCTCTGGGGAAATAGCTTGGATGGGATCAATTTACATCCCATCTCCTGTTAGATCGCTGGATGAATGTTAAAAGGTACTTCTGAGGATGTACTTCAAAAAACACTTAAATGCTCCAAAACTAAACTATTTCAAACTGTTTCGTGACACCAGCATTTAACTGAAACTACACAGGACCAAAAATACAAAACTAGTCGGTAGAGTAAAGTAAGTATGACTCATTTGTTGGTTTTTGGTGTAATATTTACCAGAAAGTAGCTGGTAGATTTTTATTTTTGGATTTAAAGTTGAAGTTTGAATTAAAGTTTCAGCAGTTCAGTGCTCCTCTAACACAGCACATGTAAAGATGTGACATTTTACCTTTACTTCTCTGTTGGTGTAGTTTGCGTTGGCATCCATTAGGTCAAGAACAAAGAGCTCCACAAACTCACTGAGATGTCGGCACTCCAGTGTGGAAAAGTCCAAAAACACATGGACCGGCACCTACAGGACACAGAAGATAAACACAGTGTGAACGCAGAGTTGTTTGCAGGAGATAAAAGAGAAGACAATGCTGGTGACATTATTAATAAGGAACTACATATTATGAAAACCAATGACAGAACAGGGAGGAAGAGCCGCTTGGATCTGACAGCAATGTAACAAAACACACACACACACCACTGTCCCAAAGAGAGGGAATGAATTTCCCTTAAAAAAACTAAGACACACTGTTCCATTTATGTACACATGTTAACGAGACACATTAGTGTGGCTACATTATTTTTACAAAAATGTCAAGTAGAAACAGACTCTCAAATTATATCTGTAAATCATAGTGTCAGTGAATAATCACTGGGAAACTACTCTTTCACCTCACACTCTTAAAAACTTGACAAACAGGCCGTAGCTGCAGGCATCAGACTTAGAAGCCGAGAGAGAAACCAAAGTGGCAGCACAGAAAGTGTCACTGTTTCCTTTAGAATCTTTCCTCCTCCCTGTCACAGTTGTTAGACCTCAGAGCTGCTGTTTGATGTGCTTGATGTAATGTGTACTGATGGATTCAGGTAGGAATGTCTTGGGCCAAGCTGTGTGTTGCGTCTTGTGTGACAGTTGTGCTAGAAAGTGCCCTCCACTGAGGGCTTCAAAGACAACATCTGTTAAAACAAACGACCGTCCCGAGTGGCGCCTGCGGAGTCAGAGCACAAACATGATGCTGGAGAAAAAAAAAAAAAAAAGATAATTTCCAGACCAAATAAAGAAAAGGAATTCAAAGGGATTTTGCAGCTTCTTTAATGCAGCTGGGAAGCACACATCAAAGAGGAGTGCACATCAGAAAACAGTACTGGACCTTAGTGAAATATCGTGTTCAACTAAAGACAACCGTACACGGCAAGAAACAAAACAACTGGATGCACAATCTGGCTGATTAACTAAAGCAAGTAAGTATTGTTCTGAATTTTTTTCTACCTTTATAGTATTGCACAATATGTCAATCATATTTAACAAAACCCACAGGCACCACATTTTCACCTAATGGGCACACTGTGAATGTGAATGATGCAAGCGTGCAAACACAGCGCACTCTGTGAAAACTGTCAATATTGACTGTTGCATCAGGAACATGAGACTGATTGTTGCCTCAGTTACATGAGACAGAATACAAGAGATGAGTGGCCCCAGATGTACAAAAGGAAGATTTTGCAACTTGTCTTATTAAGGTTTCAGCGTGATAACAAGGTTTTAGTGCACTTCAATGTGATTTCCTATGAATGGTCATAAATGAATATGAATTATTTTGATAACATTTAAAAGTGTGACTTAGTGAGAACAAATTTATCATTTAAATGATTCATTTCTTAAAACTAGAATTCTACACCTGACGTCTTTTAAGATGGACATTTATTTTTAAAAAGATTCTGTTCCACGCTTATTATACTCAGCTCAAGAAACTCAGGTCTGTAACAATATAAATTGTATATAAATATACTCTTAAACTCCACTTTTTTTAACAACACTCAACATAAACTCTTAAGGATCTCATACATTTGGTTATTAAATAATTACAATGAAGATATGCAATGAGCCTGGCATTTACAATGCAGTAAAAATGAACGTCAGTGCTCTCTGGTGGACCAGCTATGTCGCGTCATGTGACTTGAAAACCAATTTATCTGCGACCATCAAGCCATGCCATGCCAATATCGCCCGACTCCGTCACCTGATTTTGAACAGACGCTTGTTTGAATCGGTATAAGACTAGAAATCCCCACTGAAGCTAACCAAACTGTAGCAGTTGACATGTAGTGCATCACATGTCGTGCCCTATTGTCAGGGACGGCAAAGTAGATTTGCCTCTGCCCATCACAATTTCTAAAGTGTTGCTTAATTGAAAAGTCATGCTTAACAAACAGGTATGACACTGCAGCTCAACTGCCACTTCCTGATCGGCACCATCATCTTTTCCTTTTTGATTTGTTGCTCAAGATGTAACATTTTCTCTGTGAAATTATAGAGAAGTGATTTGGCATCCTTCGATGTCAGTTAAGGCAGTCCAAACCCAAGATAAAAAAAAAAAACTTTGCAGTGACAATGACTTACCAGAGCAAAGATCTTTACATGCAAAGTAAATACCATGAATAAGTTAACCTTGACATGTGGGCATACTCACAGTGAACTGGTTGATGAAGGGAGCAATGTTGAAGCCCAGTGTCGGCTCCTGACCCTGGACAGCACTTTCCAGCAGCAGTGTGTCCGACTCCACCAGCATGCCGTGCACCACAATCTTTTCTGGGAAAATACGTCCTCCTTCCTCCAGCAGACACCTGGTGTAGAGCATAGAAATATATTTTACTCTAAAATATCAATTAACTGCAAAACAAAGTAAAACAAACGTTATTTCTGAATGCTCCCCTTACCTGGCCAACGAAGCTTTCTCCATCAACTTCTGTCTAATGAGGCCACAGGTCTCTACACAGTCCAGAATAATGGCGCTCCACAGCTTCTCTCTGGACGGCCTTTTCAGCATCCCCTGCTCATCCTCCATGTGGTTGAGCCAGAACTCCAGATGCTGTTCTGGGATGTTATTGGAGCGGGCCAGTCTCTTTAGTACTTCCTGTTGTTTGTTCTTTTCCACAGAGCTGTATGCTTTTACGTGACCATGGCTGGCAGCGATGAGGGAGAGCAGAGAGAAGCCCTCTGACACATCAAGGACGTAGAGCAGGTCACTACCATCTGTGGAGTTCGGCTGAACACCTGATCCCTGCTCTTGGCTCCGGCATTTGACCCTAAGCTGGGAGATGAGTTTGGCCAGCGCACTGCAAAAACTCTGGTGGTAATGAACATTGTTCAAGAGCGCCATTTCTGAACATTCCAGCATGCAGAAGTCTTTAGTTTGATTCTGGTCAGTCTGAAGACACGCTAGCGCACTACACAGTTCTGCCTCTGGGTTTTGATTTGAAACAGGGTTTCCAGAGAGCTGCGAATCTGGACGCTTGTCCAATCGGATTTCGCGCCCATCTCTCAGCACGGCGACGCTGCAGAGCCTCAGGTAGGCATCGCGGCAGGAGACTTCAACAATCAGCTCGTCTTGAGGTTTCAGGACAAAACCTATAAAGAAAAGAAAAAGAAAAAAAAAGAACTCACCAATGTGGCCTGATTATACTAGAGTGAACTGTGAGAATCTTAAATAAGGATTTGAAACCAACTCAAAACAAGCAAACACAGAGAAGTGAAAACTTTCAACTATGTAAAATGGCACTGGACTGGTTTCTATTTACAATATTTACATATTCGATTACTTCCCAAATTAAACCACAATTTCCAGTTTTAGACTAATTTAGGTCAAGTTTTAAGTTCTATGCAGATTTGTGCTTAGACAACATTTTAAAATATGTAAAAAAAAAACATCTTTGCATTTCTAAAAGTGGAGTATTAAAAAAAAAAACTGTTCTGGTATTGGTACGATGACTCAGGTATCATATTAGCACTAATATCAAAAAACATCAAACGATAATCAGTCATAGATGTAAAGTATGTGATCAAACCTAAAGCAAAAACACCTGAAATGACAAACAGAAAGGGAAAAATAAATACAGATAAACAACGAGATTACTATTTCTAAAGTCACGCTCATGATTTTATAAATGCTAAGCTGACGGCGGTCTATAAATAGATAGTGTTGCATGCCACAGAAATTGTGAAGCCCTTTGAGGCAAATTTGTGATTTTGGGCTATCTAAATAAAACTGACTTGACCTGACGTGGAACAAGCAAGACTGAAAATATTTTAAAAGGGCGAGGAAAGGAGAGAAAGAGGCAGAGAGAGAAGAAAAAGCAAGAAGATGCAGAGAGCGAGCCCAGCAGAGAAATGAGATTCAGGGGACCGGGTGCAGAGAGAGGGGGGAGAGGCACAGAAAGGATTCCTACAGGAATAACATCTGTTCATGTCTTCATGTCAGCGCGCAGCTTGTCAGAGGCTTTTGGGAAAAATGCATATTTATTGCCTATAAGAATTTCATGAACACTAAAGAGTGTCACAGGCGATCACGGCGCACACGTCACAGCGACCGGGAAACGGATGTTGGTGATCACCGGGAAAGGTGGCGGCTCCCTTGACGCTGCCTCCGCCAATTAGCAGTGCAGTGAAATGCTGTTGAGCCCTGTCTGAGGGATGATGTACTGCAATGCCAACTGGAACATGTCACCTCGTGTCAGTGCCGTTTAGGTTCACAGTGGCCTGGCATGACAGCAAAGGAAAGAACAGCCAGCGCTCTTAGGGAGTTTTGGCACTCTATTAATTCATTCATTTAAACTTTCTGCAATTCTTGTCGGTTTAAGTTTGTTGCTTGTTAAATATAAGTTTAACTTCGGTATGATAGCTTTACTGCAAGCCTTAAAGATTTAAAAAATGGTGTTATATTTATTTGATACAGTTGTGTATTCCCTTAATAGATCTTAACAGTGTTCATGATTTAGACACTGGCTGATTGTGGACTTCTGTGACTTAATTAATGAACTGTCAACTTTTCAGGGAGCTAAATCTTTATGTACTGTCATACAAACATTAAACTGAATTATTCTCATCATTTTCACATAGGTAGTAAAAATAGCCAGAAATTGTGTAGGCTGCTGTTCACTAATAATGATGTTTACAGGCTGAAAGTTTTATTGCATGTATCCCTGGTATTATTTAACATAGTTCAAACTGCTAAATGTACGTTGTATGTAGTCTAGAAAATACACTGCCCTCCTCTGATGTAATGTGGAAATGCACAATGATTCAGAGTAGAGAACACAAGCAAAATAGACATGCTGAAGTCATAGGGATTTGAAACAACTAAGGGACAACTCACTGAACACACTGTAACACATGGACAATGCTGATTTAACTCAAACTTAACAGGAGTAAAAATCAGTGTTAAGCATTGTCTGTAGTGTCTGTATGTCTACTGAATCCTACCCCTGGTGCTGTGGAACGGGTAGATGGCTTGTTCCCAGCACGTGTCCTCCTGGGGTCCAGTGGACAGGCTGCTCTCCTCATCCAGGTGGAGCTGGAACCAAACAGCCAGAGCATCCAGCTCCCCCTCCTCAGTGACGGGCAGGTGGACCTGCTGAAGCTCCCTGGAGCTCAGCCCCTCCAGCTCCTACAGGTCACCAACGCAAAGCAGTTCAAGTTTGATAAACAGTGTGGCCATTACTGGTACTTGAGCTTTTCTGGGCTTTTACAACTTGTAATTCAGCGAGCATCATCTCAACAATCAGCCCTTACAGTAACTGCATCTCTCTTTTGTGGCACTTCGCAAGTGAGCCAGAGGCATTTCTAAAATAGTCCAAAACAACAAGAGATTAAATTGTAATACTAGTTACAGAAAATTTCAAGGTCAGCTGATATTTTAGGGGAAAGATCCTTTGCAGCCTGAGGGTGAACAGCAGTAATGAAAATAGGATTTCTCAACCCCTTGAATGGGACATTGCAAACAGTATTCCTCCAAATGTGGGAGAGCTAAATGCAACTGGACAACTTTTCTTGTTGTTTTTCAATCCTGCTTATAAATTCTCGGCGGCGAGTTTGCCTCACAAATTGTACACACATCACGGCTCTGTCATCAGGCTAAGTTTGTCTGGAAGTCCCTACTGAGCCTGTGGATAAATATTCTTAGCGGCGAACGTCAGCAAATGATTCTACAGGCAGATAAACACGGCCTTTCCAATCTGTCAGGTGTGCATTTGGGGCCAATAAATCAGGCAACGATCCCTGCAGGATTACAGCTAAATATTAAGTGGCCACTGATAAGCCATATTCCAGCCTGTGAGGAAGCCAATATGTTGGTTTCATGGGACCAACAGACATATGGTCAGGCAAATTAATTATTTTTAGTAGAACACATTAAAGATTCTCACATGGATGCATATCAAACACGACATGGATAAAGTTCAGTAAAGAAAAAACACATTAAATTGACAGTAGCTGAAGGGTTTCAATTATCATATCATTGGAAGTTTTATGTCGTTTCTGCCCACCTGCACATTGTTGAAATCTATTTTGAGGGCTGTGAACGGCTCCGTGAGAGCTTTATATCCTCCTGGCAGTCTGCTCAGTCTCTCTGTAGTGTAAGGCTCCATGGAGTCGTCCGGCTCGGAGCTGCAGCTCACTGGACTGCGGAGCTCCCCGGCTGCAGCCATGGACAGACCGCCCACCTCTGACACACGAAGCCTGCGTGATAAACAAACAGCGACCTCGTGATAGCACCAGACACCTTACGCTGCCGCTTCATAAACCGCCTTCTTCGGTTTGTCTCAGAGCAATTCTTAAGAACAGAGAAAGTAACAATCGGGTGTCACACAAACTCAGACAGACTCCAGGACCCACCTGTGATGCCTGCGGATCTCGAGGCTCTCGACAGCCATACCAAACACAGTGGCTCCGGCGGGGATGACCCGTCCTGTCGCGGACTGTTCCTGGAACTCGTTCTCGCCTCTCTTTAGGACAAGAAACATGCGCTTTTAATGAAACTACAGATGAACCCCCATTGATGGCACTGGGGATGAACTGAGACATTATTTCCTTGTTACTATGAGTTAACAAGAAGTGCCTTGCAGCCATCATTAGTTTCACTCTCAGTTAATGCGGAGCATTTGATTGCCAGGCGTTTGAGTCCTCCAAGCCCACACCCTGAATTATGACACAGCTCTGGCAGCATCATTTACAACTGTGTGTGTTTTTCAAAGATTTAATTTTATTCAACAAATTCCTGAAATTTTACAATAACTGTTTTCTCAATCCGGTATGTCAGTAGCAAGCAGCAATAGATTTTGGATGCCAAGAACTAACAGAAACATCAATATTGCACACAGTTCTGTTTCCTGTTTGTGTTTAGTAATTTAAATTACCTGTGGAGGCAGCAGGAGGTGGTGCCAGGCATGAATCAGACTCTCTATGATGCCCTCTCCAAACAATCCTGCGTCTACCGTCTCTGTCACCACCAAGGACACCCTAAGAAAAACAAAACATTGAATGCGACGTGAGAAATATCACTTCCTTCTCACGCACAAGCTGGAATTTCATAACGGAACAAACGAAGATGAAGTCATTTTGCTTGTAGGATCAATGTAAAATCATACCTGTGTGGGATGTCCTTTGGCACTTCCATCTCCAGAGATTTCATGTGGAGGATTTTGATGGCACCGTCCATTCCATTAGCGGACACCACCTCGCAGGCCAATTCATACATCGTCTTCGACAGCTCACAGGCAAACACCTCGGCGGCCCCTGCCTTCTTAGCACACATACTTAACAGAGAGAACCAGGAAATCAGAACAATGGTACCCACATATTAAAACACAGGCCCTACTCTAGCGGTAGTGAAAAAAATAGTACCACTATGTGTGCGTTTAGGTCGATAAGGCTCGATTTCTAACTCACAAATTAAGTACACTCCATATCTCAAAGAATCAAATGTTTCCAAATTCTTGTGGAAAAAAATCTCACCCGAGGATCCCAGTGCCAGTACCTATGTCAAGTACAGTGTTGCAGCCGCTCTGAACCGCCTTCTGAATGGCTTGCTGGTACTTCCGGTTCCTGCCGTGGTCGTTGAGCATTAAGAAATGCCAGCGCTCCACCAGCCAGTTGGCCACACGGTAGAAGTTCTCCCTGGCTTCTGGGTAATCCGGTCTCAGCTTCAAGGCTTTGTGGAAATGACCCGCGGCTTCGTCTCTAAAGCCCATTCTGTGTACGAAATGGAAAACCACAATGTGGTTAAAAACAGTATTAACAGAAAATTAACCTAAATAATTCACCTAAGCAATACTACATTATGACCTGTAATTAGGATGTACCTGAACAGGTGTTCACCCATGCTGTTGAGGATGACCTCATCGGCAGGAAACAGTTCCAGCGCTTGTTCATAGCAGTCAAACAGGTCCTGAATGCGGCCCACAGAGTCCAGCTCTTCTGTCCACTTGAACAGAGTGAACCTGAAGGACTCCTAAAAGGAAAATGTCACACAGTTGAGTTCCAAAACTGAACATCTTTCAATTCTACAGCAGTGTAAAAAAAAAAAAGACTGCTTGATCGTGGCTGGGTATGTGTGCACAATGTCTGGTAGTGGATGTACGCAGGCAGGTTTTCAGAGTACTACAAACGGTCATTACCTTTGCAAAGTCCTTAAACATAGGCGCAAGGTTGAGGACCAGAAGGTAGTGCACAAATGCAGTTCCATAATCTTGGTTGAACAGGCACTGCTGGGCACTTTCTAGAGAACTCGAGACCAGCTCGTTCCTGGCAGGGTCCTCTCTGCGCCGCCTTCGGGGCCTCCTGCCATGCTTCGGCCTTGCACTGGCATTAGGCATCCCTTAGGGGACAAAAGGGACAGTGGAGAGTCTAGTAGGAAATGATAACGTCTGGTTATACATAGTGATGCCTAAAGGCACATTAAGGTTCCTCATACAACTCAGGGCCATACTATGTGGCTCAGAGAATTTTTGTATTTGCATCAAATCTGTAAGATTAGGTCCAGATTTACTAATTAGCTATGAGATTTGAACGTTTTATTATATGGTCCAGATTGTGACATACCAACTCATAATTTAGACTCAGGAGATCTCATCATTTTCGTAGCATATTTCTTATTTTTGCCATTCCAAATGTTAGTTAAGTTTCTCTTTTTCTGGAAATGGCCTCCATCTATGCCAAACCTTTGCAAATTGCTAATAATTATCTTAAGCACGCCAACATAAACAGGAAATACTAAATAAGTAAGTTAACCTACTGTTAATTAAACAAATGTTGATCATTCTTTACGATATTTTAAACAGAACAGTTTGAAGTCTAAGACATTAATGACCAGTTTTGTTGACTTACTGTGTGTTTTTCTGATCGCAGGCGGTTGGATGGGACAGAAACGATCCCTTCTGTTTAGATGAGCTGGCGCTGCTTATTTTGCAAACGTTACAATTACGGTAATAACGTCGTTAGCATCGTTGCGAGCAGTAATGCTAGCCCAACGTTAGCTCGCAGGATAAAAAACAGTTCTGACAGTCGCTACAGTGGGTTAGCTGCATGTCAGGAAATTGTCGTATCTGTTTATATTCCCGTTAAAACGGCTAAATGTTGTTGTTACAACTGTAAACCACTTTGCTGCTAAGAATCATTCATCATGTACGGTTGAACTAGAGACGTGTCCGCCCGCTAAACGACTCGGAAAGAAACAAGTTTGTGAGACAAGGTTCCACGGACGCAATTGTAATGAAATTTATTACATTGGAAGCTGAAAGCAAGATAAATTAATCGTAGAAAATATGGCGAATAAGAATCTCTGTGTTTATTTACACATTGGGCTACGATAAATGTTTCCGTCTCAGATTTGCCTCCGATGGAACCAATAACAGACGAATCATGCAGCTCAACCAAAGAGTACAAAAGATCAAGACAGTTCCCTCTCACCAAAACCCCACTGAAGAATATGGAGGGATCATTCATAACAATCAGTGTACAAACATTGTATGTCTTGTATGTGGCATTCTAGTGGGTAAGCAATTTAGTACTGATTTTTCACACACACTTGCTCACCCCATTGTCACTGCTTTAGATTAGTCCCTCATTCGGAATGTACATCTTTTTCATGCATGTACTGAAGGTGGCAGTGGGTCGCACAAGCTTGTAGCCATATCTACTGTTTGTGATGATCTGCCCGAGTTTTTCTTTGGAGAGCCTCTGATTCTCTGTCGTAGTTCCTTCGCCTTATCAAGCCCTCTTCTGTACTATTTGTTTAACACAACCTCATCTACTCATACTTTAATTATCATGTAATTATTTATCTTCATAGTGCTTCTTTCATATTTAACCAATATTAACCATTTTTAATTTTAACCAAATGTAATATTATAAATATAGTTTTTTAGAAGTAGTGGTCATGAATGGAGTACCATTACACTGTACTGACATACAATTTTGATTTTAAACTTTTTGCCACTTAATACTTTTATTTTACCACATTTAAGAAGAGAATGGCGGTGTGTCTTTCTCAAGCTTTGGTCCTCATCATCAGTTCATCAGTCTGGATCTGGAAGTCCCACATGATGAGCTCGGTCATTCTCAACCACTTTGGAGGTGTTTTCCATTCTGACCGTGGGACTTCCAGCCCGTACTCCGTTTCCTGTGTACTATACCAGTGTGGCGCCCCATGAATGCTGTTCCTGTATGAATCTTCTACCCTGCTATTATGTGCTGGACTGTTTCAGGAGCAGAGCCTGGACCTGGGGGGTCCTGTCAGGTGACTCCCATCACTGTTGATCTTGTACTGAGTGCCTGCTCTTGTGCTGTCTGATTATATGTATATATGTGTGTGTGTGTGTGTGTGTGTGTGTATACGCATGTCTTTGCATAGTTATGAGAACAAATTTTGGTTTTACACCATCACTGTGAGGAACATCCTGTATTATGAGGACAATTTGCCTGGTCCTCACAACTTCAAAGGGGCATGTGAGGGTTAAGACTTGGCTTTTAAGGCTCAGGCAAGACAAGGTAAGGCAGGGCAAGCCAATCTTATCTACATAGCCCCATTCAGACACAAGGCAATTAAGAGTGCTTTACATGAACATAACACACAATAAAAACAAGACACAGAAACATATTAACATTGAAATTGCCAGTAAAAGACAAAAAAAAAAAGCACAAGCAAATAAATAGTTAAAGCTTAAGCTCAGGTTAGAATTAGGTTAAGATTAGAGGTTGGGTAAAGGTTGGGCTTAGGCAAGTGGTTGTGCATGCATTTTGCATTACGTAAATGAGTGTCCTCACAACAATAGAAAAACAAGAATAGTATATATACACAGAGACGGTAGATGCAGGATTGTTTGGAGAGGGCATCATAAAGAGACTCATTCATGCCTGGCACCACCTCCTGCTGCCTCCACAGGTAACTTCAATAACACAAACAGGAAACAGAACTGTGTTCTCCAGTTGCCACAGTGCAATATTAATGTTTCTGTGAGTTCTTGCCATCGAAAATCTGATGCTGTGTGCCACTGACATGGAGGAAACCTGAAACAGTTATTGTAACATTTCAGGAATTTGTTGAATAAAATCAAATCTTTGAAAAACACACACAGTTGTAAATGATGCTGCCAGAGCTGTGTCATAATTCAGGGTGTGGGCTTGGAGGACTCAAACGCCTGGCAATCAAATGCTCTGCATTAACTGAGAGTGAAACTAATGATGGCTGCAAGGCACTTCTTAACTCATAGTAACAAGGAAATAATGTCTACCATTTATATATATATATATATATATGTGTGTGTGTGTGTGTGTGTATGTATGTATGTGTGTGTGTGTGTGTGTATGTGTGTGTGTGTGTGTGTGTGTGTGTATATATATATATATATATATATATATATATATATATATATTTATATCAGTGCTCACCGCCCAGCGAAGCGAAGGCGGAAGTAGGTATAGGTCCGTGATCTCGCAGAAGCCACACATTCTTTGGCAGAAGTTTGCTACACGCACACAGATGTCAGCGGAGTTTCTCAATCTGTCACTTTGAAAGGTGGAGTGCGTCTGATGGAGGAAGGAAAAATAGCGCACAGTAACCATGACTTTCTGACGACTCCTGTGAACTGACCTCCGATGAACACCCGTTATCGTGCCGTTGCCACCTTTTAACCGCCATACCTGTTAGCTAATCTTTTCGTTATTTGTCAACTGTGGAGCAACACCCTGTGTCAGAAGTTACCATGCTAACCCCTGCTAGCTGGACCTAGCTATGTTTTCTCTGCCGGACCTGAAACTGCCTGCGAAAAGAGCGGTATTTTGACAGCAACAGACAGTTTTTAAGCCACGAAGTAAAAGGCTTTTCCGACCGGTTTCCCGTCGTTGTAAGCGAAGCTCCAGTCAGTCACAGAAATGGGACTACACCCGCTGGAGTTCAGTGAGTGCTATCTGGACAGCCCCAGCTTCAGGGAGAAAATAAAGTCTCACGAAGCAGAGCTGGACAAAACTAACAGGTTTATCAAAGAGCTGTACAAAGATGGGAAGAACCTCATTAACGCAACCAAGCGTAAGTTGATTTAATGTCTTTTGAAGCTTAAAAAAAAAAAAAAAAAAAGTCTCATGCAGTCGCCTTGGGAAGAAGGATTGATGTGTTCATTGTAATAACTTCTTCCACAGTTTGCTTGTCCTTTCCATTTGGTGCTGCTCTAAATGTCTAATAACATGAGAGACAGCCATGGTAGCCCGATCAAGGCGTTGTCTTTCCAATCTTTATGGATATTTCTGTCTTTTATTCTGTTTTCAGAGCCCAGTTTTTAGAAATGCAGGCCTGAACCAAAGGCCCAGAGTTCTCCTGATAACCCCCTCTGCTCTGTTTGCTCTCAGTCACACACCTCAGCTGGGTTTAAATTATTAGATTGCCATCTCTTTGAACTGTAGTCTTGTGGGCTGGGCTTGCCTCAATGTGCCCACTGCCTACAGCCAGACTTCAACACATAGTCATCAGAAATGGACTGCTGCTCTCAACATGTCTTGTTGGAAATTCCCTGAGCTTGTTTCAATAAAGTTTTGCATTTGTATGAAATCAAAATGGGAGAAAAACCTCTCCAGCTGCTGCAGGATTTTTGCAGAACTTAGTCTAATATTAGTCTTAATCTTTTTATTTTAACATTTCAGACCAGTTTGAATGCAATTTTTGATGTATCTTAAACATATCATTACTGCTACGGTAACATCAGTGCTTTAGTGTTGACAGAGGGGCTTCAGGCGTGCTCAGGAAGCAGTGCTACAATTGCTTTGTGGTTTTGACTGTCACACATGTTTTTCTGCTCCTCAGACTGACTGACTTCATCGCTTTTGTGTCAGTGCTGCTAGTAGTTGCAGGCTCCCAGGTATGCCTTTCATTTCGCCTTCGGGACAGCCTACGTTCCTAAAGGCACAGATCCTGCGAGATGTTGTCAAGTTTGGACACAGAGATCGTAGCTCATGACTTTTTAGTGTCAAACAGTTTTAGCAGATTTTTTTTAGAGGCACACTTAGGGTTTGGAAACTATTTAGTGTTAAAGAGGTCAAAATTCCAGCAACACTAGTTGTGTGAAGACCGACTCGTCAGGGTCTGGGCCACAAGCTGAAATGCTTTGGTCTGACAATAAAGCTGTTCTTTATACGACCAAGTGTGACTGGACTTCTGACCTCTTCTGATCTTTTCCCTTCTCCACGCACCTTGGAAGTAGGTGACGTTGTGCCAGATATCCCTGCTCTGCTTTTAATTATTATCCCATCATATTGGGTCATCTACAAGGCTGTGTCGTCCAAATTCAGTTATTATTTAAGTTAGTTTTGCACGGGTTACGTTTGGTGTAATGCACAGCTGCAGGACACGTTTCACTGCACTGAACACCTGAAAAATGTCTGAAAAATGTACGCTGTGTAGGTGAATTCAAGATTTTTTTTCAGTTAGGTGGCTCTCTGAGGACATTGCTGGTGTCCGGGCTGAGCTGAAATCACTGTCAGTCCTTACAAACATCTTGAAACAGCAGGTGCTCCATGATTTGGTGGAAAGAATACACTTCACGCAGGGGCAGAAGGTCAGGAAGGGTCTCACCCTGTTCAGTGGTGATGTATGCTGTGGTATTCAAATGACGCAGCAGTGGTATTTAGGGAACGTGCGTTGTGAGAAGTATGTTTTTTCCTTCTCCTCTTATGCAGGCTCAGTCTTGCTCTTACAGTAGTTAACATTAGAGGAAGGCTGCATTGCTTAAAGCTGCCGTAGTTCCTTCTGGTTCACATTGTCCCCCTGTGCTGTACATTAAGTTGTTTTGGTTTGTTGTACCGGAATGAGTCTGACCTCTCTCATCCTGGCGAGTATCCCGCCAAACCTGCAACTTTATCTCATATCACATGAACTTCAGAGCTGTTAAAGGTCGCATGTTTTGCAAAATGGACTTTTTAAAATGTCTTTTCAACTTAAATATGTGTCTCTGTTGTGTCTAGAGATGATCAGACTATGAGAAAAGACTGTCTTCTCTCTTTTCCTTCCTGCTCCATGGGTGGGAAAATACTCCATTTAGATGTGGCTCATTTTATGATGTCATAGGGAGATCTGTTGATCATGTGACCTTCTCCAGACCTTCAGCAGACCGACTGTCTCCGCCCACTGAAAACCTCCTGAATCCACCTCGCTGTCTGCGATAGTTTTTTCCAACGTCAAAGTCAAGAGCTAAACACACAGGTTGTTCTGTTCCTCTGAAATGGAGCGTTCACTCTGAGGCTGCAGCAGCCGTGTCTGCTATGAGAAAAATAATGTGTTTTGGAACATTAAACCATGTAAACCTGCTCTATTAGGACCTCCAAATACAATGATCTCGAAAATGAGCAGAATATGGGACCTTTAATGTTTATAAAAATCTCACACAGCCAGTGATTTGTAAACCATGTGTTCAGCTTTGCCTAAGTAACACTTGTAGCAGTCACGTAAACAGCAATTGAGTGTCCCGACCTTTTCGTCATGCTTCCTACTTACTCTTAATATACCTGCTGTGACTTACAGTCAGGAGATTACGTGCCACTCTCTTTTGCCACCACATGGAGTTGCCAGGCGAACTTCCCCACAGCACTATGGTGAACTTTGGTATTCACCGTGGCTCACAGATGAGTTGATACTGATGCTGTGCTATGTTGGTGTAGACTGGCACACAGTATACCATTTCAGGAGGACGTGTCATGTCTTGTATTTCATGCCATGTGTGGCTGTGGCGAAACTATGCGTCACTTGTCCAACATAGTGGCGGATATCAAGTATCAAGTCTGTTAGCCCTCATTAGGTCCGTGTTAGCCTCTTGTTTATGAGGATATCACAAGGCATAAGGAACTGTGGTCATACACTCCCACCGGGACGACTGCAAAGTCAGTTGAATTTTAAGGAAGGAACTGATGGTCATGTTTTCTTGTGCTGACAATGATGAAGTGCTCTCGGCCTTGTTCGGCGGGATCTGCTTTTCAGGGACACAATTTTTTTTTAAAACGTGACCTGTCCCATATGTCAAAGGTCTGTTTTGATCATAAGATTTTTAGTCCTCTTTATAAATGCAGTATTGAAATGCTAATGCCCACTTCCTGGCTGTTTTTGACATTATCCAAATGAAAACCAATATGCTACTATTTACAAAGGGTGTTTCCAACCTTGATTTTTAATTTAAGCTAATTAATCCAAACTGGGCTGTGTAGCTGTCAACACTCATGTTACAGATAGATAAATTCTTTTTAAAAGGAGAAATGTTCCAAATTTGCTGGTTCTAGCCCCTCAAATATGAGCATTTCTTGCTTTTCTTGCTCTCATATGGTAGTAAACTTAATATTTCTGGTTTAAAATTTGATTTTGCATACAGTTTAACAAGCTCTGGTTTTATTTGCAGGACTTTCAGCCCGATAATTTACTATAATGTGGAATGGCCTGAGAGGGATTCATGTTTCTATTCATTCTACACAAAATAAAATTCATAACATCATACCATAGAAATTAGAAATCTAAAGGTTCATTTCAAGTCCAATTCTCAGCTTTGGCGTTATGACGTTTACAGTAGTTTTAGCTGTAGCTCAAGCATAAAAAAGCTCTTAAGTGAAAGCGTTGTTAATATACACTCTCAGGATGGAGCTCAGAGCCAGCCTCGCTCTTTTTACTTGGACATTACTCCGATAACTTTGTCTCCTGAGAACTCGACCCTGTGTTTGATTCTCCCCCTCACAGAGATCATACAAAAAAATCGCCCAACAGCTTTATTTTCCTTCTAAATCTGCCTCGTTTGTGATTTGCAGCTTTGAAGAAGAAAGGGTAGCCTCCATACAGTCGATGGACTTGTGAGATCTGATGGTTGTTTTTGATGAGTGGAGCTGATTTGGGGCGGCTAAGCTGCGTAATTCTCTCTTGTATGTGTTGGTCACTACCAGCCTCAGAATAAGATCTAACACTCAGCAGTGTTGCATCAATAGTTGATCTGCCATGCTGTAGTAAACACTGACAGATTTAGTCTTATTTACAACCTGTAGTACATGCTGTGAAGTGAAGAGTTGTGTGATAAAATGCTCCGCTCCGTGTTTGACCTCAGAATGATCTGCTGTTCGGACTGTCCAAAAGACAATTGTTAAGCTCCAAATCCCAGGCCCTTTTCAGCCTTTTGGTGACTCCCTCCACTCGTACGGCTGGGAGGATGTCCCACTACGGAAAGTCCTTGGTTCTGAGAGGAAACTTTATAGCGGGGCCCCGGGCCAGAGAGCCATGACATGGAAGTGCCCACTAGAGGAGCAACGTGCAGATGTGCTTCTGTTTCAGAGGGTTTCCTCCACAGGAACTGTGTCCTGTCTGTACCCTGTCAACCGCCCCTCACTGTTGTGAGCAAACACACTGATTGCTCCTTTGCAGCAGAAAATATAAACACTACATTTCTGAAGAGCTTGTTATTTGTTATCTTGCCAGTGCTTATCACCCAGCTTTATTAGTTTCAGATTTTATCTTGCACGTTCTCTATAACTGCAATCATCTGATGCGTGAGCATGTGCAGAGCCGCAGTGGGGTCGATCATAGTCGTCTCCACAGCTGGACTTCCCCTGGTGTATTGACCAATTGGCTCATAAAGCAAAATGATGTGTATTTTTTTTCCCCCTTCACTTTCAGTTCCATTTTGAAAAGGCAGCCATGTGAGGGGCTTTTTCTCACTGGCAGACCGGTTTAAGAGTAGCCTGCCATGGTGTGCCTTGGCTCACTGCTGCTCTCTGTAATCACATTACTGATTCTGCCAAAGACCCACATCACAATCTTTCATTAAAATCGCATTAGCACAAGACGTGAAGTCATGTGGGAGGAACGCTGTTTCATCTCTAGACCAAACAAGGTCTACTATAAAAGTAATAGTGTACGGCTTGATGGCACAACTATCCTTTTTGGGGGCTCTTTTTTTTTTTTGGTGCAAATGTGGAGAACTATTTGAAGCACCTTTCACTGCGTGGTGTACTGTAACCTTTGAATATGTGCCAACAGAATACCCAGATACAGATTAGCGACTTGGTAAGTATTGACAGGATACCGTTCAGCTCAGTCTCACCCTGCAGACTTGTTCAGGAAGTCATGAATGAAGTAATGCATGCTTTGTGGGCAGGGAGCTGGGGGGAGAGAGATTGTGGGAGGGGATGGGTGGGCAGGCTCTGTGGAGGGCAAAGGTGGGAGCTGAGTGTGGAGCGGGGATTCAGACTGGAAAAGATGGGAGAGTGGAACAGGAAGGACTGTGGAAAGGCACAGCATGTAAACGCTAGCTGCTCTTTGAGGGCCTGGACCAGCTAAGCTCTGACCTAAGTGGCACATCTGATGAGACTGTAGAAATCATAACAAACATCTCTCAAACAGGCGCCAATGAATACACTGTGGACATCTTCAGCGGCTGAACTTTGACATATACATACCTTTTCTGGTTTGCTTTGTGGAAAACGTTTGCAGAAGCAGCCAGAACATGTAATGTTAGGTTTCCTGCTTTAGGATCCACAATAAATGGAAAAGTTCAGTTAGTTAATGTTAATTGCGGTATCTTTGGCACGCAAATTTTTGTAATATGGAAGTAAGTATTTCATACTGAAACATCGTGCTAGTGATGATGTTTAGCATGACTTGAAAAGACCGATACATGAAGAACTTTATGTAACACATTGGATCTTTTGCTTTGAAATGACAAAGAAACAGCAGAGTGGCTGTCCAATCTTTGTTGAAAAACCTGTTTGCTGTAAATACAGCAGTATACAGTTGCATCAAACATGTTGGAACCTGCAATTATGTGTAAATAACGAGTAACACATTTAGTGTATTTTAACCAGTTGTTAAATGTTGTAAAAACTGAAGAATTATGTCTGTTCCTGCAGCAATGTAGGAGTTAACTCTATAATAGGACAAACAGGATGGATTTGGAAGGAGGAAGATCCTAAATGAAAATGTCAGTGTCCTCCCATCAACATGCAGACTTTAATGAGTGTAATGTAGTAAGTGTAAAAGTTGTAAATAGCTTTGTCACAGTTATGATATATGTCCCTTAGGTCATCATCAGAGACCGCAAAATTAAAGCCACCAACACTTCACAATAAGAGTTACTAGAACTGCATCAGTCAATTAATCATTCAGAATAAAAGAAAATTAATTGATTACATTTCTCATACTGGGCTGAGACCATACACTTATCTCTTGATTCGGTACTATCACAATACTTGGGTGCTGATTCGATATGTATTGCGATTTTGAATTATCGCAATTCAATATTACAATTTATTATTTATTGTTTACTTTTTTTTTAAACAGTGGACCATGAGGAAAAGGTTGTATCACACACTTCTAGAGACTGTAGCTTGTGAGGCATATATCCTCACATTCCCTCCTTATATTCCCTATATACTTTTTAAAATAAACTGCTATGTTTAGCTGTCCCTACTCATCATGTTTTTCTGCTGGTTGGTGTATTCAGTGTTTATTTATTCGAATGGGGGAAGTAATTGGCGAGTTTCTCTGTGGCAACGCCGCCGAATGCTTCTGAGTGACAGCTAGCAGAGGGAACAGGGTGTAAATTCTAAAAAAAAAAAAAGAGATATTTTTTTCCACTGATACTAGCCTAACATTTCCTGGCATCAGCTTCTCAGGTGACCATTTGCTGCTCTCTGTTTCGTGTCATTACGTTTTTTGACTGTTTGGCAGAAGTTTTGTATAGAAAGGTGCAATCAAAGGATTTTGAAAAAATGAAATGGATTGATCAGTATTAAAATAGTAATTACAAGAAGTCTTAACAATGAGATTGTATAACAAGAGCCTTATTTGATGATATACACCTGTTTTAATTCCTGAATTTACGTGATATTTTGAGCATGGGAGTTCATTATTAATCTTAGGAACACTGTTTTCCAAAGAAATCTTCACTCAGAGGTGCACTTATTAGCTTTTCAAAAACTAAAGCTAAAAGTGAGGAAGTGAGCGTTGATATTATTTTGTGACACGTGTGATTTTTGTTTCTTCTGGTGACAGTGGTGTTGTTGAAAAAAGCCACTTCTGCTTTGGTTGCCATAATAACCAGAGCCCTGTGATTCCATACCCTCCCATTGTGTCTTCTTTGTTTTTCTTCCCACCTCTTCTGAGCAGGGGCACCAGTGTTATGTCACAGAGCTAGGCATGTACCTTGTTTTTCCTGCTACAGAACAATCTGGCCTGTAATATCAGATAGATGTAAAAGGTGGGGTCTGAGTGACTCATGCGCTGAAGCCAGTAGACTGGGGTCTCTGGCTTTCTGCAGAGAAACTAGCCAAGTTTGACAGTTCCCAGGTTTGCTCTGAAATGCCTTGCTTTAAAAGGCAAAAAGCAGGAGAGGCCTTTGCCTTGGACTCTTGTGTGCCCTAGTGTGTGAGGTATTTCTATCTTGTGATAGCTCTTTCCTCCAGGAGAGCAGCTATCGTTTCAATCTGCTATGCAGACCTCTCATCTGACACTCTTGTTTATTGCTCCACTGATTGTATCCAGTTGATATATGCTGTTGTAACTTCAATGGACACTGCACAAGGACACAAGCGCTGCCGCTATTTTTTCCTTCTCTGAATGTTGCCCTGACGTCGATTGAAGCTCGAGCTTCATGTAACCGGATAACATTCATTCTTAATGTTTTATGTAATGAAATCCACACTGCTGGGCCTCATATATCCTCATATTAACCGTCCGCCCTGCAGTGAGTTAAACATGCATGAGGCCTTTGTAATCACATTGTGGATGGGTGTGATTTGTGCACCACACTCACATATGGCTCTAATAAAGAGCTTGCAAATCTATCCATTGACATCACTGTTCTTGGAGCACACGCTAATTGTCCACAGTGACCTGAGCCATGATGCTGTCTTTACTGAGATACAGTATACCCTTAGTATTGTAATAAAGTGCAATAGTAAAATGTACAATATCCAGATTAGCCTTAGGTGTACCTGTGGATAATAAAAAAGAGGTATGGAAAATGAAGTATGAGTTGGTTATTATGAAAGAGACGGTAAAGCAGTGTCTTTGGCAACATCGAACAACCCTATTAAATGCATGTATTTATTATGTTTTGCAATGGAGCAGTAAAAATCATAGGATCACACTTTGGAGAATGCTTGAATGGCACAAACTTTTACTGTCTTCATTATCTTCTACCATGCAGTGACACTGGATACTGCCCAGACCTTACGTCAGACACAATGTACTGTGTTGAGGCTTTGTCAAGGTGTGTCAAGGTTCAGTGTAATGTTGTCAAAACATGTTTTTACTATCCGTGGGAGAGCTGAACTTTCCACTCTACATTCATGTGTGTTTTGGGATAATTTGAACACTGCAGTTGACCAACAATGACTCCAGAAAGGTCACTGATTACCCATGAAGCTAATAGAGGGTGAGAGTGTAGATTTAGGTTATAATGTGTCTTTGCTCAATTTAACATTGTAACTCATTCAAAACTCAGAAGTTTACATACTACTAGCAATAACAACAACAGATTATCTACATGTACTTTTTATTTATGATATAAACACTTGCTGTAGCTGAAGCTTCATTCTTCTGGCATGTAGGTGAACAATACGTAAATTAGAAATAAACAAAGGTTTAAATCAGGGGTTTAAAAGATGACTTGTCTTCCCCACCTTTCTCTGGCACACTGCTTCAAAGCATGGAGAGCCACAGACTGCAGAAGCCTGGTCACTCTCAGTTTCCAGCCTGGGTTTAAGGATCATTAGGAGGGCAAAAAAAGACTTTTGAGTTACAGCTATTAAAATAAATGTTATAAAATGATGTCACTAAGATTGGGTATTGTGATGGAAAATAGCAAGAGGCCTGGGATCAAGCTTTGGATAAAGCTATAATTGTTAGGCACCTGGGGCAGAGGCAGAAACATCCCAGAAAAAAATCAGGGATATTAGTTTAAGGAATAGTAATTGATTTTTTTTCAGCCTCTTGGGAGCAATGCAACAACCTTTAAATACACAATTTACATATTAATATTCTTGAATAAAGTTATAATTGTGCATGTGTGAGCAAACGTAATTACATAACATAATTACACAACCAACAGACACTGGGCAACATTAGCCCAATATAAACTCTCCTTTTAGCTCTGCTTAGGACTCCAGCAACTCATGAGAAAAAAATCTGGCTCTTTACCTGCTAAATGCTGCACTGAAAATAGCTGCCTGTTGGAACAGTTTGAGCCTGTTGGGACAATGCAGATATGAGCAGAGAGAGTTAACCAAAATGGTTAAACAGAAGCTGTAGCAGTCCGTTGTATTAGCAGGGACAATAAAAACAGAAGCAGTGGTGAAATATGATCATGGCAGTGCAAGTCGGTACTAGAAGCCTTTAAATCAAAGGTAAAGGTAACCAGATTAAATGAGGTGTGAGATGCAAGATATGCTACCTATGTTCTCTCTTCCTGCTTACTGGAATTCACGCCAATATAGGATTGTTTGTGTCATCCATAATCATTGCATGTGCTACAAATGAAGGCCTGTTGCTTTAACCAATTTTCTGTATTTTGGATTTTGGATTCAATGTTTTTTTTTTATTTTTTAATCCCTCTAGGTTTTACAGTCATCAAAGAAAATTGCTATGTTAAGCATATAAGTGTTTGCTCCCAAAATAATGACCTGGCAGGCTTATATTTGCCATGCCTTTATTTTGGAAATAATGCCCGTAACCTGTACTTAAATGCTCCCACATAGCAGTTCATCAGGCTGTGTTTACACCGGTTAGAAGTCACCTCTGTGACAGAAAGCTTTTAGTGTATTAGTAGGATATCGGAAATATGGCCACCAAAATTATTCAGTGTGGTTGACATGTGTTTATAATATAACTCTATTCCCACTGTAAACTGTAGGATGAATTCATGCTGTAACTCACATCTGATTACAAACTGACAATAATTGTCCATCCCATAATACTCCTACCCTCCATCCTTTCAGACCTGACCAAACTGCTGTCTTTATAGAGGTGCCTCAGCCAGAGGATTTGACACTACTGCTATTGTTTGTGAGAGTCTCGTTATGTTGCTTGGGCAGTGGCCTAGTTTTTGTTTACCATGTCCGTGGTATCCGGGGAAAGGACAAATGTAGAACCTCTCCAGTCCTGATTAATGATCTTAAGTTCGGCCTGCGCAGTGTCTTGCAGAAGTTCACGAGCCAAGAAAAAAGCTATTATGAGCCATAAATAAGTCATGAATTCTTTTTGTTTTGCTTACTGTCATTAGAATATATTTTGCCTCATTCCTTTGGTTTAAGAGCTGTATCTGATTTGTAATTTTACAAGTGCGGCACCCTGGGTTTTTATGTGCTTATGTACATTTCTGTTGCATTGCTTTTGCTGTTTAAACTTTTAATTTCTTAAAAACAACAATTACCTCACCCACAAGAAGAGAAAGAACATTTCCTTCAACTGCTAAATAAAGATCTACCCAAAGAACAAAGAGTTGTAAATACTGTAATACACACTAAAGGCAGTCCCATTGTCTGTTTTTCTTCTCTTAGCTTCCTCTAGCCTCGGGCGACTTGGACAAATTGACCAAAGAAGTCGATCACAGGTGTTTGCTTTGCCCATATTTCCTTGTGTGTTTTGAGATTTGCGATAGAGCTGAAGAGCAACCAGCAGTGGATTTCCAACTGTTTGAAATAGACTGTTGAGGCAGAAGCTATGCCCTTTGTGCCAGGCTCAGGCAGACATTGTCCAACACCTTTCACATGTTTGAGCTTTTGGCCCTACTGCGGATTTAATCCATAGCATATGTACACACACTGCTCAGAGAACCTGCTGTGTGTTATCAGCAGGATAGCCATCGGTAGAAATTAACAGGACAGAAACAACTCAAATAAATGAATTAAAAGGGTGATTGTGCTGGATTGTTGATCTGACCCTTGTATTATAATGTTTGCAACAAAACATGTGCTACATTTTCAAAGATCTAGGTGATTGTTAAGATTCTGCTCACCTCCTCTTCAGAGAGTCTTTGGTGGCTTCTGCTGTCTTTACCAAAGCCAGAGTTGGCAATGATCTGTCTGTCTATCTGTCTATCTCTCTGTCTCTCTGTCTGTCTGAAATGCATACCACGTTACTGCGACTTTAAACTAAGTAAGGGACCTTTTGCTACATGGATCTTAACATGCTGATGTTTAGCGTGAAACGTTTAGCATATTTGCATATTAGCATGCTGTTAACATTGCCATGTAAGCATGCTCTTCCCAGTGGCTCACAGCGAGGGGCCAATGGAGTGAGAACCTGCGGTTGCACAGTGCTTGGCTTTGTCCCAAAATTGCCGCACAAAATGCACACATCCAGCAAAAACTATGATTTGTAAGCCCCTAAATATAAAAAAAATACTGTAATTAATGCAATGCAATTCATATTTTTTTGTCAACTGCAACAAAGATAAAACAAAAACCATATTTATTACATATGTATTTTCCTCTGCTACACACTTTTTGTTTTTTTTCTTTGAGTGTTGAACATAATTAGCAATCTAAAAAACACTAGGCTCACTTTGGCTCTTGAAAATGGTTTATGATCTCTCAGTATTATTCACGTTTCTAAGACTAAAAATTATTTGAAATATTTTCTGAAATTACACCTCAGCTAGCTGTTATGTGCCTTTGTGGCAGTTACAGATGCTCAGAGCTCTATTCCATGTTGTTGCTCAGTTGATTGTTCCCTATAGGGTCCATGCTAATTTCATGACACTCCTCCTCAGTATACTGCTCACAGCTCCGGTCTTAAAATACCCCTGCCGCATTCTGTCATGCTTCCCTAGGGGACTGCCTTGGGTCAGAGATCCCACCTCGGGGAATCTCTTCACTGTTTAGAAATAGATTTGGTTCGCTGTGTTTACTGATGTGCAGGGCTGTCGTGGAGGGGGGACTCAAGCAGCATTCCATTTCTCAAAATCTGCAAATGTTTTAATGCAGATCCAGGATCAGCCAGACGTAGAGTTTACATGGGTGACTGCACTTCTTTGAGAGTACTCACCCATGTTAGGGTTTGACTGATGTTCAGCTAGCCAGAAGTTAGCCTTGACATTTATGTCCATATAATCTGCCATTTATCAAAGATATTAACAGCAAGATGATTAAAGGGATGTTAAGTGATGTCTTGTGTCTGGCTGTCCTGTAGGCATAGGACTATTTTGTTTTGAAATCTCATCACAACAGTGCCAGGGGCTTTTCAGGAGAGATGTATTGGTTATATTGCTTGGCATTTCCTTTGATTAATGAGAGCTTTATGCCGTTTTTAGTGTATTAGGGCTGGGTAATACATTGTAATATAAGATTTACTCATATTAAGTTGCAATACTGTTGTCACCAGTGCTATAGATGTACATTTACACATTGTAAATTACATACTGCACTGGCAATATGAAGGAATATGTGGTTTTGCTAAATTTACATTTCAGTGAAAGGCCAAACATATCAGCTTTGTACTATCAACGTAGTTTGAGTCTATCCAACAATTCAGTAATTTACTGGTAGCATCATATTATTTATTTTCTCTTTATTTGTGTGAGTTATGACTTGCACACAGATGATGAAGTAAAGTTTGCTCTCTGTTAACCAGTGATACCTGCCACTAGGGTTTAATGTGCAATAGGATGTAGCAGACTGGGGACAAACAGGATGTTTGCTGAGTGGTTACCTCGGTGAGCTGTATCAGACCTACTTTTCATGATGGCTTATTTTGAGTTTCCTTTTTAAGACTGTGTTTTTATAATGACGATGACCAATAATTGTGGTGTAGTCTAAATGTTTTCCTTCAATAAAACCTGTTTACCTGCTAGATCTTGATAACATACAGTATAATAATATCTTTTAAATGCACTGCTTGTGGAGTAATAGTTTTTATATTTGAATTTTTCTTTCAGAGCTTGGGATGGCTCAGAGAAAATTTGCCCAGTGCCTTGGAGAGTTTCAGTTTGAGTACATCGGAGATGCAAAGACAGATGATGAGAGATGCATTGGTAAGTGTGGTTTTACCTCCTGGCGTGATAGAGACTAACCACTATTTTTGTTACCATTACACAGACATGTGTTTACACAGACTGTAAATGTTTGCTTACGTTTCTTTCTCTACCAGCAAATTAAGAGCAGGTTTCAGTGTGCACCTGTAGTGGGTGCGATAGAGAGAGAGTGTGAGGCAGAAAGGTTGCATTCATTAGTGTGTTTGATTTTCTTTTTTTTGTCCAGATGAGTCTTTGCAGGAGTTCTCCTCATTCCTCAAGAATTTAGAAGACCAAAGAGAGCTCATGGTGAGAACAACCAGTCAGAACCATCTTGAAAGCCAGGGAAAATACCTGCGTTTGTGTGTGTGTGTCTGTGTCTGTCTGAGTGGGGTATTGCACTTAAATGTGTATGCCTGCACTGTGTTAATTTCAAACCAGCCTGCACCTATTACTGCCCATATTAGGTACTTGCATCTATTAATGTCTGACTCTGTCATCCACCAGAGATCCAGGCAGGCACTCATAATATAATTTTCTCCAATGTACAGTACAGTACAGTCCCAGCATCCAGGAAGACAGAGTAAACCAGCTCCCTGGTGGGTGGATCAATATTTATAGCATTAAAGCGGCTCCTCCCTTTGTGCCTGTCTAAGGGTCACTGTCACAGCACCTGCCTGGGAGTGGCTGCAGACAGGACAGGAGTGCATATTCACCTTATGACACCCAAGCTTTAAATTCCAAGATAGACTCCCATAAGCTACTTCCAGCAAAAAGGTCCACAACAATACAGCCCGTTATGACACACCACCATAAAACTTGTCCCTGCATCAGGCAGTCTTGTTAAAGTGTCTCATTTCTAAACCACAAAAATCGCACATCCAAAATGAAGGAAGTTACAACATTCTTAAAGCTTAATGTTAATGGTGATAGTGGGTTATGAAATGCTATCCTAAAGTGCTCAAAGTGTCACGCAATATACTATACTCTGGTATTAATGATGGTGCACCAGCTTCTGCTTGTTTTTTTTTTTGTTTATTTTTACTTCCGAAGGTGTTATGTAATAGATATACTTGCTCCTCATTTGAGGACTTCTTTTGATTTAAGCAGTAGGCTTGATGGACAGCAAAAGTTTCAAAAGAAACATATCTAAGACAGTCGTCTTCTTCGGGATGGGTGCACAATTTAGTGTTTGAGACTTTCTATAAACAGCAACTGTCTTGTAATGTCTGTCTGTAGTGTCTGAGGTCAGGGAGTGGGCCCATCATCAGTAGCAGACAGAGATGACTGTTTTAGCGCTAGGCTTAGACCATAATGGTAAACCCGCGGCTCAGCACAGCACTGCTCTGCAGAGTGGAATGACATCACAGTGCAAAGTAAGGAAAAGTGGGATGGGCATGCGAGCACAGACATGTCCTGCACCCAGCACAGCAGACTCACTGGGGGAATGAGAAAAAAATTCACAGACTTTATGAAGACATTAGTGGGAGACAAAGATAGTTTTAGAATAATAGTTATGTAATTTCAGTTATGTAATTTATTATATCATGGCCAGTTGTGCATCAATCACCCCTGCAGGCCTAGAAACTCTGTACAGCTGCCACTCTTCATTGGAGTTAACAAACACTTAAGACTAATGTTGTGTCATGTGAAATATTAATGATATTTTGTCATAGAGCTGAGCAGTAATGAAGGCTTTGTTCTGGCTTCTGTCTCTGTCTAGATGAGAAACATCACAGAAACCCTCATGAAACCCTTGGAGAAGTTCCGGAAAGATCATCTTGGTACAGTAAGGGTAATGTATGATGGCTTATTTCCTCTTCCCAATATGTTTTGTTGCTCTTAGTTGAGCTGTGTTTATGTTTGGTGTACTACGGCTTATGAATTACACTACACACATGACTTTGATTCCTTTGTTGCCAAGACTAATCAAATGTTTTCTTCTCCTTATATGCTTCTACTTCTTCCACTGTACCTTCTTAAGGCGGAAAGAAAGAAGTATGAGAAAGAAACGGAGAAGTACTACAGCTCTCTAGAAAAGCTTCTGAATATGTCGGCAAAGAAGAAAGAGCCACATCTACAAGAGGTATTTTTCCTTGCCTAAACTATCCAACAGATATGTAACACGCAGAATAAAAATTCATAATGACAGCAAAACCGGTGGAAAAGGTTATTTTGTTTAGTATGAGAATCCCCACTTTTTGTGTTTTGTCTTTGGTGCCTTGGGGGAGAGTCTTGCTGCAAAGCCTGTTGGACCGTGTGAGTTTCCACTGACGTGCCTTGCAGCAACAGTTTTCCTGGCTTCTTTGGAAAGGAAATGTGTACTCACTTGTGCTGTACTACCAAGGTCAAACTTGGTTGCTGTAGTTTTTGGAGCAATCCACGCTACACTGTCATGACATGAACATTTTAAATTATGGAGAATTTACAGCTGCAACCTCTTGCTAAACAATGCCTTCTTGTCTTTGCCACGCCATGCGGCCATGTAAGGCTTACCCATATGTTGTATACACCAACCAGAGAGGACACTTGAAACTGTTGACATTATGACTGCAGGCTGCTCTGTTCTCTGTGACTCTTGTGACACAAGGGTCTGTGGTACCAACACTGATTTCTATCAGGCGTGAATAAATAGGCCCAGTGATTCGTTCACAGCCAGTCAAGAGACATGAACTTCATCAATACTGCGTCAGTTATTAAGTCAATTCAATGAACAGCATTATATATTATGAGTAGCAGTATGTGAACTTTGAGCTAAATATATATATATGTATGTGTGTGTGTGTGTGTGTGTGTGTGTGTGTGTGTGTGTGTGTGTAATTCTGGGATGGCACAGTGTTTGGTGCTGTCGCCTCACAGCACGAAGGAAACAAATCTCCCTGACTAGCTGGGGCTTTTCTGTGTTTAAAGCCCCCCCATGTGCTCTGGTTCCCTCCCACATTCCAAAGACATGTAGTTTACTGTGGATTAGCTGGCAACTATAAATTGCCCATAGGTGTAAGTTTGAGTGCGTTATCTGTCTATACATGTTACCTGTATGTTCCGTGCCGTGTACCCCATCCTGCCTCCCAGCCTGCCTGCAACCCTGCAAACGATAAGCAGGTATAAGGAATGGACGGATGGATATTTTGTAATTCTGCTACAGCTGTTTTCAGATCTGTGGCACTTACATAGGTTTTCTACTGTTTTTTTTTTTTTGTGTGTGTAGCTTTTTTTTATCTGTACCGAGAGTCTAACCATAGAGGGTTTTATATATTATATAGATTATAAAGCCTTCTGAGGCCAACCTGTCAATATGAGCCCATACATACTACACATAAATGAACTTGATTTGAATATCATCAGTATTTGCACTGACCAACTTCAGTCTGCCTTTTGTAAGAGCATAATTCCATACCAAAAGAAACCTCAAATTGCACTGTATCACAAAGATGATAATGTTTCAGCTTTGCCTCCATGCATCTGACTGCCTCTATAATCATCGTGATGTGGGTTCTCCCCCTCTACAGGCAGACAGCCAGGTGGAAACCATGAGGCAGCACTTTCAGGAGGAGTCACTAGACTATGTGTGCAAACTGCAGGAGATCCAAGAGAGAAAGAAGTTTGAGTGTGTGGAGCCGGTGAGTGCCTGACCTCAGTGGCACGTCAGCACTGACATGGCTTGTGTTTTATAGTGATAAAAGCTAACAGCAATATAGGATGAGTCACTTGGGGTTACGTACTTACTTTCACTTTTACTCAATTCAGTCATGTTCTGATGTGACATGATAATCTTTTCAGACATAGTGTTTTGTTGGCAGTTTCTCTTTCACTTGCTGATTCTTAGACTAACATCTATCTGTTCTTCTCTGTGTTGTGATCTTTTTAGATGCTGGCCTTCTTTCAGACAGTCTTCACCTTTTATCACCAGGGCTTTGAGCTCGCCAAGGACTTTGACCATTACAAAAGAGCACTGCAGATCAATATTCAAAATGTAAGAAATAATAATGTTTTATTATTATATAATTGCCATCATGACAATAATTGCCTGTATACTATTTGTGTGTTCTTATTCTACCCAAAGAATGGAAAAGTCTTGATTATAATCAAGAGTAAAGCTGAAAAACATTTTGACCACTAAAGGGCACAAAGGATGGACCAAAATCTTGATATACTATTGGCATACCAAGTTCCTATGGCAAACCTATCGGCAATTTTCTACTTAACAAAGCAACTAAAGCTGAAAACGGCATCATGGGCCATTGGAGTCCTCCCACTCTGTTTACCTGTCAGATGCAAGTCCAGTATTGCCCTTTTTATCCTGATTTTGACGCCAAATCCTGAGGAAAAATAACTGACTGTGCTGCATTTATTACTTCTTCAGCCACTTGTTAACTTCATAACTCCATCGGTTTGGTTTCTCTTATTCTACAGGGACATTACAGTCTTTTCACTTAGATTGTTATTACTACTAACCATTCAACTGATACATGGAGATAAAGTTTTGGCCTCTCGTTAGGAGAGTCATCCTGCCCTAAGCACTGAGTGTCAGGAAGTGACTTCCCAGAGTGTGCGTTTGCTTCCTCTCTCTCCCAGACAAGGAGTCGATTTGAGGGCACGCGGTCTGAGGTCTACGAGCTGATGAAGAGGATCAGGGAGGCACCTCAAGAATACAGACAGACCAGCCCTATTAGTTATGAAGGCTATCTCTATGTACAGGAAAAACGTAAGACCTTTATATAGTTCAAATGTGCTCTACTATGGGGTATCATATTACACCCATTCATAACACACACTACAGTGAGGACACGTAGTATTGGCGAGAATGCATGGCAAACTCTATAAATATAAACAGACATCATGGTCCGAAGGGGTCTTTTACGGCTTTCCTTCAAATCCTAGAAAAGTGTGTAAGTGGAGTGCTTTTGCTCCATGTTAAAACATCACTTATGAAATATTTTCAGCACCTATTGTAGATTGTCAGTATCTAAGGGGTTGTTTGGACAGACTAGTATTGTCTTTCATCACGATTCAAACACATTTCTTAACCACCAGCAGATCACACTTTTTAAGATCCCACTTGTAGACACATATTGCCATTGTGAGTGTCTACGTCACATCTGCATGTTGCTCCTCCAGGGCCGCCTCCCTTTGGTTCAAGTTGGGTCAAGCGCTACAGCACATTTGTCAAAGAGCAGAAGATTCTGCACATGGTGACCTTTGACCACAGATCTGGTGGAAAGATTGTGAGTAGTCACACACAGCAGTGGGTTGATAATGCCACTCAGCTTTTATTACTCAAACAAGTTCGCTATGCAAACTTTCACTTTCAGACTCGCATGATCTTTCCATTTATTGATATTTTACTTAAACAGTTAGTTAGTACAAATGACAAATGACTAAATGGAACCCTATAAAGTGAACCAGAGTTTTTCCAGTTTAAGGTGTTTCATAACATCTTTCATTAAGGTAGTGTAAGTGAGTGGTTATGCCTGTGTCCAGTTCTGAACCTTGCCCCAGTGGAAGTGAGTACACACTGGGTCAGTTTCTACCATGTGTCCCAGGAAATCAGACAGAGTTTTGAGTGTAGAGTTCCAAAAATTGCATAATTTTGAACATAGCCAGAAAATGTGTCCCAATGAGGCAGGAGATTCCCCACAGCTGTCCACAACATTCTGTACAGTAAAGTTGCTCCTTTTTTTTCAGGGTGAGACAGAGTCTGTCACGCTCAAATCCTGTGTCCGCAAAACCACAGACATGTTGGACAGGAGGTTCTGCTTAGAACTCGATATAACAGATCGGTACGTCATCACTGTCTCTTAAACATACAACAAGGATATTAAACTTGTATTTGCAGGTATCATTTTACATTATGTTAACTTTATTTGAAAAATTTCTCCTGAAAGACCCTTACTGTAACACAGTGCAAAATATTCTCAAGGGCCTTGCCCAGACCGGCCGCAGAGCATGTAGATTATCTACTGCGATATTTCACATTAACAGTTTTGTTAAAGTTCTTGCTGATTACGCTTTGCTCTATGTGTTTTGGATTGCAGAGGGTAGAGCAGCAGGATTTGTCATGGAGCGCTGCCCTCACACCCTCAGCAGGGAGGATTTGTCACACCCTGCTGTGCCCTTCTGTAATAGATATCTCATTTTGTCACACATCTTAACTCTGCCCTGCCCCTTTTCTGTAGTATTAATAGAGGAGCAATACCCCAGATTTGGTATGGAGATTCAAGTTCACTCCTCCTTGTGATTGTGATGAGTAACTAGATATCCATCTGGTCCCACATGATTGTAGGACTCATAAACCAGCTAGGATATGACTAATGGCGCTCATATAGAGTTATTGCAAATCCAAGGTGCATGTGACCTTGGCAGAGGGTGTTTTTTCAAAGATTGCTAAGCACATTTGATGTTTTTTGTATTTACTAATATCCACTAATACCGCTGCGTAATGCTTATGTGGTATGACTCTTTCCCAGGCCAGGGACGGTGGTAACAGTACAGGCTCTGTCAGAGGATGACCAGAAGTTCTGGATGCAGGCCATGGGTGGGAAGGAGCCTGTGAGTCAGCCGCCTATACTATGTCATCATCTGCCACTCACACTTGGCTCATGTAGTCCCACTGTACTGCCATTTTATACAAAACTATTCATTTTAGTTATATATACTTCAATATACTGGCACTTTACTATATATTGGAAGACTTAAGTATAATTGATAAAATTCAAAAAAGCTTGAAGATATTTATTTATTTATTTCTTAACAGATTGGACACTATCTTGGGAGGACTTATTCTAAAGAAAGAGGAAGTAAGCAATCTTTCTTTACCAGAGTTTGTATCTGGAAAAAGCAAGCATCATTACTTTCTTTGAGTGCAAGGCTTCATCACATTTAAAGTATTTTTTTCTTACACCTGCAGTTGATGCCCAGCTGGATGATGTGGGATTGAGTTTTGTGAAGAACTCCATCAGCGCCATAGAGATAAGAGGTGAGCTTCAGATGTGTTAATTTTAAAAACCTCAGGTGAGAGATTAGAAGGTGATTTATTTGGGGAAACTTACCATTAGACTTGGAAGATAGTGAGAGACAACATGGGTGCAGTATTTTCATCTGTACACAAGGGGGCAGACTTGCTTCAATATTGAAACAAATTTCCATGTGGAGGTTACTGCAGGCACCATGCACTGTAGATAATACTAATGCCTTTCACTCAGCGTAACAATAAAGTTCTTATTAGTTTGCTTCAGTCTTCACATGCGAATCTGACCTCTTTTTCAGTCATAAGAATATCAGTTTTGGTCTAGTTGCTTCAAAATGTGAGTGTGATTAATGTGAATGCATACTTATCTTACTGAGCTTGGTTCAAATTGCAATGCCATATTAATGTGTCTGCTGTATAGTTTCCACATACAGGGTTGTTGTTGGGTGCATACCTAGTATTCCGTCCTTTGTGATTTCACTGTTCTCATTTGCCTTTTCTGTTATTGTTTGCTTTGTGTGCTCATTTTGCAGCACTTTGCAGCTGTATTAGGAAAAGTGCTACTCAATTAAAGTTATATTATTTTTATTACTTATTAGGTATTAATGACCAAGGCCTGTACAGAATTGTCGGGGTAAGCTCCAAGGTCCAGAAGCTCCTCTCATTAATGATTGGTAAGTTAAAGTCTGTCCTTTTTATTTCTACTCTGGAAATGTATTTTCATAGAAAATTGCTGGTGAGAGCTGAATAAAGTTAAAATTTTAATTTAAATGCTACTGCAGTATCTCTGAGATATTAGGCTGCCCCTAGTTAGTTGAATGTGCTGACATAATAGATGTGTCTGTCGGGGCGATTTAAAGATAGTGACTGACTATCAGCCCATGACTCAGCCTATCAGTACAGTGTCTCTCAAAGAGCAACAAGTGCTCGGGTGTATCTCTGCCTCACTTCCATTCAGTTTTATATCCCCCAATACACCCAGACTGGGTTTCTCCCATCCACATCTTCGCACATTTTGGCTTTTGCTTCATTAACACACCACGAAGATCTCTGATTTGCTGATGGATGGCTTAGTCTTGTCAGTCGCCTTTTTTTCGATTTCCTTTATGCCTCTCACTTGTCTTGAATCCCTTTCACTCTACTCCTTTTCTGTAGAGCTTGTCCTCTGTCCTTTCCATCGCTCCCTGTCTGCTCTCTGGTTTCCTGCCGTCTCCAGCAGACACCATCTCACTTTCAGCTCTGTGTTCAGAATGACAACAAACTCAGGCAGCCGCCAGCAGGTCTCAGCTTCCCCTCCAAAACTATCCAGTCTCCCAACCTGCCGACTCATGCTGTAGATTCTATTAACACTCTGCTGCAGCACTCTAAGAAGTTTCTTTAAAGCCTCGATGTGGTAAAAGATGTGTTGGCTTCGTCTGTGGTCCTGACATTCCAGATTTTATTGTGAATGAGGGAAAATACAAATATTACTTACACTTTGATGTTTGCAACTGATCGACTATATAGAGTACATGGGATATATACATTCAGATGCCCAGAGTGTATCTTATATTCTAACCCTGAAATTACTAATGTGTTTGACAGAGGTACCATTACTTGTACACAGACCAACACATTCACAAACATTTCATGCATACAACAGTTCACACTGAGTGGGAGAAGCAAGCTTTAAACCCTGAAGAAAGACTTCAGATCCTCCCACTCCTCCTCTTTTTCATCTCTCACCCACCGACATGGCCAGGGTCCAATCAGAGAGGACAGAGTGATAGAAAACGAGTCTCCCATCATATTACAGTACAAACAAAGAGATCGGCACCTATTGAATATCAGGCAACAATATAACAGGAAGAGGACTGTAAAAGTGAGCTCCATTCTGCCTCTGACCTGTCTGTTGTGCAGTACGTGGCAGGGGAGTGTATAGTGTTGTCGGGACATGGCTGTAATAGTTGCTGAGTTAAGACTTCCTAGTTCTATAGATATAATTGCAGAGTGAGGCAAATTTGAGGAATGCTGTGAGATGTTTCCAAAGTGTTTCATGGTTTAGGGTGAAAATGACCATTAATGTATTAAACACTGGATGATGTGTTCAAACAGGGTGACCTATTAATTCCAGATGCTGAAAAGGCTTTTATTGCGTCCTTTGTCTGGGAAATAAGATCTGTTAAAGGGTTAGTTTGCTTAAATTGCAAGAAAAATAGTTGAACGCTGTGACGCCCATTGCACTGTGGCGAGTGGGTTCGCCTCTTAGTTCAAGAACCAATTATGTGATAAGGAAGGGTCATCCAGTGATGTAGTTCGCCTGGTCAGCCTGGGCCCTCTAGGACAGTGGTTTCTAACCTGAGGGTTCAGGATTCCCACATTTTACCAATCAAATGTATCTAAAGTTCGTCCAAAATGCCCCACACGAAGGAGGAGTGAATAGCTATATCGCGTTATCAGTCCTAAAGCACCTCCAAAGAAGGATATTGGCAGTTTAAATGATTAAAGATGATTAAAAAGAGAAAAGAAAGAGGGGAAAAATACTTGAACTGGTCATAACTTGAATCTACAGGAAGCAACCAGTGACAAAAAGCTGGCACATTTGCTTACTCTCTCTTCCCTTTACATCCATCCTCCATTTTCTCATCTTTAAAAGTTTGTTACAGCCACCTATAGTTACTACACTTTAGTCACCACACACTGCGTTAACTAACCAATATGCTCAATGTAGATAACTACGGTAAAAAGATTACACCTTTTGAACTTGCTGCTGCTTTGTGCTTAGCAGTTTCATACCACCTCAACTGCCACTGCCAAAATTTGTTTTTTGCATCCTTGACCTAAGTCCATGGCTGATTGTGTTAGAGCAGACTACAGAGCCTATGCAGACCCCATCGCTGTCAACTCGTACACACTTACAGAGGCACAGATTTGGCTACAAACACTCCACTAAAACATTTGCTTTCAGAAGTTGATATGTAAAAGGCAATTTTGTGAAATGAGAGACAGTTTGGATAAAACCAAAAATATATGTACACACACACACACACACACACACACACACACACACATATATATATATTTATTTATTTTTTCTTAGCAACACAGACTCCCCCGTCACTCACGATGCTAAAGCATGTGTGACCTGAGCCCTGTACAGTACATGTGTCTGACTCACAACACTTCACTGACACATCTTCTGTAACTCATCAGAGGTTACTTAAGGTGTGACTAAATCCCCCTGAATTTTCAGCACAACACAGCCCCGGAGTCCCCGTGGAGCCAATGAAGTAGTAAGGGATTAATTAAACTTGTAATGAGTATAGAACCAGCAGGCCTCTGCAGAAGCTGTAACTTCCTTCCACATCCACTGGGGCTAGACTCGACCCCCAAGGCTAGTAGCGCTGCTTTTATCCTCATATGGCTAATTACAAGTCACATATTTATATTGCATATTTAGACTTTCTAGGCAGCCCACAAAATCACACACAGTCTATAACAGCTTAACGCAAAATAGTCTGGCGGTGCTTTGTTTTGTCACCCCAGTCAATGAGTTTTTGTTTTTTTAGTGAGAATGTTTCATGATTGTGATTCATTCAGATGAGAAGAGCAACGAAGTGGATCTGTCTACCAGCGAGGATTGGGACATTAAGACAATAACGAGTGCACTGAAGCTTTATCTGAGGTAAGGATCAGTGGGATGAAACACACACAGGCGCTTGAACAAATATAAACCATCTAGAGCTGCAGCAATTAGTCGATTAGTCCATTGACAGAAAACGAATCAGCCACTAACTTGATAATCACTTAATAGTTTTAGTTATTTTTCAAGTGAAAACACCAATATTCACTGTCTCAAATGTGATGATTTGATTAGTTTCTTTGTCATATATGATTGTAAACTGAACTTGGACTGTTGGCTAAATAAAACAAGCAATACACCACCTTCGGCTGTCTAAAATGCTGCCCTAAAACCATCTTTAAACACTGATGATTTTGCTAATCATTTCTTAAACCTCTGTTGTGATCAGATAGATTGACATAGATTGACTCTTACTGTCACTCACAACAGAACTAGTTTTGAACTCCACATTTTGATTCTACTTTTTGAGTAATGTGACCCCTGAACACATTTTGAGTTGCAAGTTTTATAATTTGTTGTTTAAAATGGCTACAGAGTTAATTATGCAAAGTGCCTTGGTGTAATTAACTCCTTTTGTGAGGTCACATTGCTTACTGTATGCCTATTCTACTTTCACCAACTCCTTCCAGGTTGAGGAAGAGATAGTGTGGGTGAAGTTCAAAGATTAAAAATGGGATTTGGTTACAAGAAGCTGAAGCAGTTTCATTTAAATGGCAATTTGTTTTTGTCAACATGTGCACTTAACAATAAATTGAGTTGGCTCTGCTTATTTAAATGAAAGCACAGATGTATTTTTTGAGTTTGGAATTGCCTGTTTTCCTAATAAGCACAGAAAAACACTTGCAAGAAGCTGATGCATATGTAATCAAACAAGTTTTAGGTCTGTCATGCATCAATATTGTCATGCACTATCAAAACAATGCGGTGAATAATCACCTGTTTTGATTTATCTGCTCTTTAATTTGCATGTTAATTTTGCTGCAACTCAGTCTTGTTTCAGCTCCCAAAGTGAAGCTTTACTTACTTGCTGTGTTTAAACAGGCAATACTTACTGCAACATTTAGTCCTTCTCAAACACTGTTTAAGCCAACATGGCATATCCATATTGTTATGCTATATTAAACCATGCTGAGTGTTGCACTGCCTGTGTCTGGCCTGCTGGAATAAAGCAGGGTCAATCTCCTCAGTTTCCTCTGAGGCTAAGTACCTTTGGCCACAGGCCAGCTGCAGTGTGAAAGTACCTTCAGATGAACTTGGTTATCTCAATGTGTGCACCATCTAATTCCATCCCCTGGCCTGGCCACATTAATCATTGCTGTGTGCAGACCCTATAAAACAGTGTGCAGGCTATTTCTGTCCCCCCTCGCTCATTTCAACTCTCACTTCCCCATCCAACCCTCCCCCCACCCCACCCAACCCCACCCATCTCTCTCTTTCTCCCGCTATCTCTTTGAAGGAGCCTTCCTGAGCCGTTGATGACCTATGGACTTTACAAGGAGTTTATTAGCCCCGCAAGTAAGTTTGACCACTTCACAAACCGCCAGTTAATCTGAGTCTGGACAATAAGCAAACAGTGTATACTTTAGCTGTATCACAATGAAAAGGACATTTCATCAGTTCAGGCGCTGGAGTCTATTGGTTTGTTCTTCCTCAGTGGGTTATTGAAAACATGCAGTCAAGTGAAAAACAGCTAAATTGCTTTTTACTAACTTTTTGTAAACTATTTACCAATTTTAAGCAGGTGATACTCTTAAGTAAAACATTAATAGTCTAAAGACCATTGGTCTGTTTGTGTCTTGAATGCTAATTAGGATATATCCACAACTGTCCTCATCTTTAGACTTTTAAACACAATGACAATGGGTCTCTAAAAAGGCATTTTGCTGTACCTTCATGTCCTCTGTGTGCTCACTAATGTGTGTTAGTAAATCCCACCATCTGAGGACACTCTTGTCCTGTTATTTGATGAGAAATGTTAATATATTTGTTGTTAACATCCAGTGAATACTGTTGCTCTATTCAGGTGGACCAAAAAACCTTTCATCTTACTACCATACTTCAAACTGTTTTACAACACTGTTTTTGTATTTCTCATTTCTGTCTGTTTTAACTTGCTACTAAAAAATTGTGACCAAATAAGCCACTCAGGGCCAAAGCTAAAAGGGTCAAAGTGATAAATATGCTGTAATTTGCGTGCCCCCAAATGGTCCAGTGAGTGACCTTGAGCAGCAAAAAGACACGTTTCTTTTCGCCCACATAGCATCATTTATGTATGAAATGTTTTTAAAGCAAGCCAAACTTGAATCTTATTACAACAAGTGCTATAATTGGATCAGGTTGACATTTTTATCAGGCGCTTGCAATGCCCTCATAACGAGGGGGAAAAAATGGATTAGCAATGAATATTTTTTTTGATGGATGACAGCATCCATAAGAAGCTTTTTCCATGTTTAAATCCTTGTCGTTCCCATAGTAATGATATTTTGTGTGGCTGTGTATGTGTATGTGTGGGCGGTCAGATGCCCATGTGTGAGGAAATGTTTAAGAGATGATCTTGGGGGGTTTAACACAACCCTTTTATACGGTAGCGACAGTAACGTAAAGCTATCTCCTTCGCCAGCATAGTGGTCCCTGCTGCCAAATTCTGGGAGGCTTCAGACTATATATCACTATCACACCTCTTCTCCACTTAGTTAAACTGGAAGGTATCATCCTCTAACCCTTATACCTGAGGGCAATAGCCTCTGATTATTGTGTCCTTAAAGGTCCACTAACTTTTGATTTTACAGAATGGATCCAAATAGTTTTAAGGACTTCTGTGGTGATAGAGGGTTCAATCCTTCCACTAAATTACTTTTTTGGTGTTACTGTATCTTAAACTCCAGATTTTGCACTGCAAAAGTCAACAGCATATGTAGTGTATCATTATCTCTTTAAGTTTACTGTTTGCTAATGCTGTACAGTATTCAATCGCAGCTGCGCTGGCTCTTTGCCACCTGAGTAGCGCTGAGAAATCCTTGTAGTTTAATGCGTGTGCATGGCTCCCTGTGCGTCTCAACAGAGGGCGGTAGTCCAGAGTCTCGCATCCAAGCCGTCCACTGCCTGGTCCACAAACTACCGGAGAGGAATCGACAAGTCCTCGGGCTGCTTATGAAGCATCTGGCCAAGTGAGTGGAGTGCTCATAGTTCCTTGGTCATAGTTCACCCAATCTCCACCCCCTCTCTCTCTCAGTTCTCTCTTTCTGCTCTTCCTGTCTGTCTCCTCATTCTCACTCCACATGCTTTTTCTCTCTCTCTCCCTCACTCCCACTCTCTTCACTCCCCCTTCCCTGCTGTCACATCTCTTCTCTGTCTACTCAGTGACTGCTGGGTAAGAAAATTGATGCTGCTAGCATCTTAACATTTTTTGGCCTTTTCTTAGGGCATTTTTATACACATTTAAAGTTGTTAAAGAAGAATTGTGTAGCCAGCCGTACCTGTTCAGCATGCGTTGTGCAATGCTGAAGAGTGAAATGAAATGGACCTCTCAAATTAAGCCCTCTCTTGAGACTACTCTGTATACCCCTGGATGGACCACTATTGTGCATCACTCCATTTGTGAGATTAGATAGGAAGAAAGATTTAAGAAATAATGTTAGCTAACATTACAAGGTTTTACCTCAGCAAGCTTTTTATAAACTAAATATGAGCAAATTGAAGATAAGTAAATAATCCCTCTTCCCTGAGGCAGTGAAAGTCTGGTGGATCTTATTTCATAGAAACCCGCTGCAGAATCAGGCTCTGGTAAAAAGGCAGCGCTATTGAAATTGAATTTGGATTATCCAGCGTGAAATTCTCCAGACTGGAGAGACTCGAATATTTTTCTGAAGTTGGCGTGTGTGCATGTCCTGCAGGGGAAGGAAGCAAAGCCAGAATTTCACACTGCTATCTGAAATGGTTTCAGAGATGTTATAAATGTGAGTTGTCACCAATGTTTTTGTCTTCAAAGGCATCCTTTGAAGCTATTTAAACTGTCTCTCTGCAGATGCACTGCATATCATCAAATTTTGCGTGTGAAATCTCTTCACCTGTTCGTATAACTTTTTCTTCAAATAAAGGTTTTTTTCTTCTTTTTTTTTTTACCTCCAAAGATAAAGTTTAATCTACTGAAGGTGTTCAAAACTGATCTTAAAGACATTTAATAAGATGTATCATTATTCCATGCCAAATGTCATTACCATGTTGTTGAAACTATCAGAATAGACACTGCCAGACGTATTTGTTGTTGTTGCTTGATAATGAAAGCCTTATCAGTGCCATGTGTGTAGCTTTAATTCTGTTCTCATTGCAAAATACTAGGAAGTAATACACAGAAAGAAAAAGATGAAGAGACGGCTCAAAGTTATCCATCAAGATAGCAGTATCTCATTGTATTTATTGAATCATTTTGAATGTTTGATATGCTTGCTTATTGTGAAATCAAGCATTAAAATAAAAAATAAAAAAACAATGCATGCTAGAGGGTTTCCTGCAGTGCTTTTTGGCTGAGGTGGGCTGCATTGTCGAAAACAAAGATCACATCTCTGTTAACATCATAAAAGCTATTGCAATTTTGTAAATGAAACATTAACTTTTAAGGAAATAGAGCAGAAGAGCAATTTTTACATAGCAAATTCCTTTATATTTGATAAGTGTGGCTGTTGTTTAGGCTGTCATCTCCTAATTCAATTGTCCACTTGACTTGCTTCAAGATCTGGTGACTTACCACTTCCCTACAGCTTGCATGTGGAAAACCTGTACTGTATGTCAAGTGTGTTTTTCAGGCAGTAACCAAGCCGTAGTTGACATTTGCACAATTTTTGGATTCATTTTCTTTGCCTGAAATAGTAATACATACAGTTACAGTACAGTACAGTACATTACAAGAGTTCAGTGGCTCCTTGTTAAATCTTAACCAGAACATCAGGAATTTGATCGAATCAAAGGCTTTTGTGTCTCACTTTAGTGCAAAAAAAAATCACATCAGCGAAGTTGATCTAATAAGTGGAATAAAATGTGTATAACGTAAGTTGTTATCTTCCTCAGTGTGGCGGCTCACAGTAAACAGAATCTGATGACCGTGGCCAACCTGGGCGTGGTGTTTGGTCCCACATTAATGAGACCTCAGGAGGAGACTGTCGCTGCCATCATGGATCTTAAGTTCCAGAATATTGTGGTGGAGATCCTCATTGAACACCATGAAAAGGTGACACACAAGACACAGACATGCAGTGCAGTGTTGATAAATTACACTTGAAACTGAATACCGCCTGTCTACCTGTAGCTCTATATAGTCCTGTAGAAGTAATTAGTGTATATACACTACTCACAAAAAGTTAGGGATATTCAGCTTTCAGGTGAAATTTCAGGATGACCCTAAAATGCATTCTAACCTTTCCAGGTGACCTTAATGTGACCTTCTCTAAACCTTTGAATGCACATGTCCAACTGTTCAGTGTTTCAGTCCTTTTTGCACAAGTTGCTGTTCTCTAACAAGAAGCTTAACAGCAACATTCACAACAGGTTTGATCCATGAATCGACCAATACATTTCCTGCTTCAGTTAGAATTGGTATTTAAACAGTCCTCCTCATCATGCTGTTCTCATTCTGACATCATGAGACCAAGACGACACCTAACAGTTGATCAGCAGCACCTCGCCATTGCGAGGCTTCAAACAGGAAGTCCTCAGACGGAGGTGTTCACTGAGCTTAGAGGGTCACAGAAAGGAGAGGAGTGGACGTCCTTTGGCCACGTCCCAATTTATTGAGACACTGAACATTTTTTGTTATGGTATACCCACCACTGTTGTTAGATTTTCTTTCAATATATTGTTTAAGATGAATAAAATTACCATTGCATGCTTCTACTTAAATGCCCTACTTTCATGATATAATATCATTGTAGCATTCACTTTTTACATTTTCCATATATTTCACCTGAAAGTCGAATATCCCTAACTTTTTGTGAGTAGTGTAAGTATGTTATATCCTCAACCAAAATGTTTTTCATTCATCAAATCAATGACTGACTGTAGTTACAGCTACTGTCAGTGCATTATTTTGTGTATAATTGGGTTACCACTTACCATCCAGAGCCATATATACTAAAAGCTAGGCAGCAAAATGTACAAATGAAATGAAATGAAAATGAAATCTGAATCTGACATGACATTAGTAAACTGCACACGGCACCTTTTGTGTTTACCAAGCTGGGTGACGTGTAATTACTTGATTCTGATGGATAATAAATGTGCAAGCGAAGCAAAAGATCCCATGTTTGTCTTGGCACTGAACACTTTCTTACTATTGTTTTGCAGTTTTGTATTTTGCTCTTGCGTTTCAATTTGGCAGTTTCTGTTGGCAGAGAGTTGCACATACTGTACTGTACCCGACACCATGTATGAGTATGAGCCTCAATTAGGGTGGATGTGATGCTCTTCTCTTCCCCAAGTTCTGTTTGTTGAAGCCATTTAAACTTGTTCACATATAAATCTTGCCTATGCCACGTTAAAGTCAGCTTCTTTGAACAATGAAAATGCATCATATTAAATATTGGGTACTTTGTGGTCTCTTTTGGATATATGGACATTGAATTTATTGCTCGCTCTACAAAATAATGAGCAGAAATAAAGTTCTCAGATAATGAGATGTGTACCAACTTAAACCCTTGGGACAGTATAGCCTTCACCCAGTTATTAATGTACAGAGGTGTTAGACAGCAGTTTAATATGCATTTTTTTTATTTTTCAAATCTGGCCAATAGGGGGAGCCCCAAGTGCTCATACCAGGATTAGTCTCTTCATTTTCAGTTGGTTGATTATTCTGTAGATTATCTCATACATTTCATTATATTTGGAAGGTCCTTTGCCTGCCTAAATGCATTTATTTTGGTTATGAGTTGTTTCATAACCTGTAGTTCATGGGATCATGTAATCTCCCCAGAATGTTATTAATCAGTGTCAATCCTCAAAGGGATAATTGTCCGTGTCAAAGGAGAAAAAAGGTTTGAGATTAGTTTTCTAATCTGTTTTGAGCAGCACTGCACTCTGCGTAGAATCAGATGAAACCAGGAGCTTTTAGTGATTTTTTTTTTTTTTTTTTTTTTCCTTCAACTTCATTAAATGGAAAATTATGTGCGTTGTGACTAATATATCCACCCAAGCTCACAAATCTAAAATGGGGTGTGAGAGAATACAGAGGCCTGGTGAAAACCAACGGGGTATACAAATGTGTTAAAACAACACCAACAGCACAGCATATACTGCTAGTCTCTGAGACTACCCAAAGGTACCCAACACCGTCCAGGTGATAAAGGATGTAGTGTTAGGATGCAGCAGGAGCATTTTAGAAAGTACAGCGTGTTAGAGCAGGGGAAAAGTTGAGCAGACAGACAGACAGGCGTTAACTTCCCTCACAGCTTAGTCCCACTCTAGACTGTTGATACCCCCAGATACCAACAGTAGACTCTGTTTTACATTCACCTCCATCTGCAGAGAGAGGCGAGAGGGAGGCAGGGAGGCAGGGAGGCAGCAGAAACTCTCAGCCATATCAGATTTCTCACTTTTTCTATCTGCCTTTCTCCTGCAAACTTTCTCTCTCATGCCCCCTCCTCTGTGTCTGCCTCTCCTGTTCACACTCTGTCTCACTTTTTCTGCCACGTTCTCTCTCTCCTCCCTTCCCTACCTCCCTCGTCTCCCCGTCTGTGATCCTGTCTGAGGCTCTGCTGAGACTTCCTCTCCTCTGCAGCCCTATTCTCTTTTAACTCTACATCTAAAGTTTATATGTAAACACGGCCCGGTGTAAACAGGCTGCGCCAGTTGGCCAGCCCTCCTCGAGTCAAAACCCTGTTTATTTTACTCTCCAGCCTTTCAGAGAGAGAGGGTCAATTTCTCTGAGGATAAATGTCACCTTAACTCAGACGCAGATTTCTGGACGGGATGTGATTGCGTTACATGTGGAGCTGCTCTTGTTTATTTTGGCACAAACAAAATCTTCTCACATGCAGTTTTTAGGGTCCAATCAATGAGCTGCTCAGCTTTCTCTAGGAGCACATGCTGTGGCTGCAAATGGCCCTCTCCATTCATCTACCACTATATAAAGCCTTTCAAAACCCGTTCACTAAGTGAGGCCAGTTGAGGACATGCCTCTGCTGTTCAACACTCTGAGTATCTGCACTGTGCTTTTAGTTTTGGTAGACTTATTCACATTGTGTATTCAGATCTTTGCAGATGCTCCCGAGTCATGCCCTCTTTCACCTGCTGCCCCAGTATTCTCTGCTCCCACAAGACAGTCCAAGAAGCTGAGTCGACAGAATCGGCCTCTGGCTGTCTACAATCCTCAAGCCCTAGACATTCAGAATGGTAAGAGACGTACACATGTGCACCTGTATATATTAAAGGAACTGTGTAAACATAAGAAAATACAGAATTAGACTGCGTTACTGTAGTTTTAGTTAGGTGTACCCAATAAATTGGCAACTGAGAGGATTTACCCCTGATTCATTCACTCACTGGTTAGTATTACAAAAAGAAGTGTCATCTGTAGTGAGCGCTGTGGTTCAGAGCGGTCACTAAAGATGACACGATCGCCTTCTTTTTGTCATAATTTGCGAGCTCTTATTTACTTAATGCTTAACAGTTCACTTCAGGTTTCTCTGATATTTGCTGGAACAGGAGACAGCGATAGGGGCCCTCTCCTGTGCATCAGGTGAGCTGATCACCTGACCTGGTGACCCAAACAATCTAACTCCTTCAATTCCTGATCCGGGGCCAGTCAAATCCCTTCCCCTTCACAATACAAAAGGAATCTAAATCTGCTTACCAGATTGCCTCTCTTTACCTCCCTCACGCCAGCTTTTATCATGGGGTATTTTAATATCAGGGATGAAAGGCATAATCCTTTTTTAACCTTTTGTGTCTTTCATATGAGTCCCACATAATGGTTTTAAAGTAAGTTGGCTCAGCATTCAGTGGGTAGAAACAAATTTAAGGGCAATGAAGTGGGAAAGATAGAAGAGTGTTTATGTATGCATGCGAGTCTTCTTGTAAAAACAGTAAAGCTGTGGGCCAAACAGCTAACCAATGAGCTGAAACTCACTATAAAGCTCCTTAAAGCCAGGGAACTGCTGATTTGTTTGATGATTCGTGAAGTTCAGTGACCTTCCCAGCATCGCTCCACCCATATTCAACCTGAGCAGAGGTCTACTTACTTACATACTCATAACTGGAAACACCTGTGTGTATGTGCAGAACCTTAAAATTAATGGGTTTCATTCCATCAAGGTAAATCCAAAAGAAAAATTAAATAAACAGACTGCACAAATATGCCTGTTACATTTGGTAATAATTAGGCTATAAGCCTAGCACCAATTCACTTCAGTCTTAATCAAATATGGGCTTTTAGTTTAAGTGTTTTGATATGTTTTTGCTGGGAAAAAGAGAGGAATCGCTCTAAACAAACTACTTTACCATTACATTAACAGTTGCCTCTCCAATCTCCCAAAAGCAGGATCTTTACTTGACAGCAAAATTGAAATAAAAGAGCTTGGATGTCCCTTGTGTTGTTCAGGTTCCTGTCTATGACTACGAGTGTATTATTATGAACAATACAAACTTGGTTGTAAGTCTCGCCTGTTTTGACAGCAGTTTGATTTATAAAGTCCCCTGTTGAAGCAGCATTGCCTTATGTATTGATAAATTATTCAGCTGTGTTATCAGGCAAGCTATCACCAGTAAGCTGGAATAGGCTGAATCTTTTACAGTTGAATAAGATTCAAGAAAAGATGTAATTAATTAAAACAAACACTGTTTTTTCATCCAAGTGTCAGCAGTGGGAGATAGCTCCAGCCTGGCTACAGATGAGACATCAATGGGCAGCAATGAGTCTGTATCGTCCCAGTCATCGTCAGCCTCAGCCTCAGAGATGCCCCCAGAAAAGAGTGGCCATGTCCCACTAAGCACCAGCCTCAGCTCAGGCAGCAACTCCAAGTGAGTGGTTCATTATGCATTAGTCCCAAATCGATATGTGACTGCGCACTACTGAAAATGCTGGTACTGGTGGTGAAGAAAGTAGATCCACAGTGAACAAAGTCCTAAATGAGTCCTCATGGTTTACATTAAAATGTTGGACTGTGTAAACTGGATGTAGATTGCAATTGGAATTGATGAAAATGACATGTTGTAATTGTAACTGTCTTCACTGGTGTATCTCATCAATTATACTATATTCACAGGTAATCTGTCACTTGTGTTTGATTAGAGCATGTTTAACTGCCAGTAATTTACTGGTCTCTGCTTCCAAAACACAGTTGTTAACCTGATTATCAAACCGAGTTACCATTTCGTTTCACTTCATTCATTCACCTTATGAGCCGCTGAACATATCATAGATGTGGGCGGATATTCACAGGTTTGGAACGAAGCTACACATCTGTGACTTCAAGCAAGAGCACTTTCACTACACAGACAAGCACAAGTATAACGTGAAGCCATTTTTCATTGTGGGGATTATTAACTTTTATGTGATTCTCATTCTGGGGTGACAAGAAGCATTAGGAATGTTGAAAGTATTGTTAGTACTAGTAGTACTTATTAGTGTTATTAGAGGGAATGTTTGGACGTTTTACAGTTGAGTTTTCATTTTTGGGGTAACCGTTCAAGTCAAAGCCAATTCTTGTCTTAGTAAGAGTTCTTTTATTTGTGTAATATTGTGTAATTTTACTTATTTATACTTAGATGTACTGATTTTTTACTCCCATGTAGCTTCACAGTAGCTCATACACTTTACTGCATTTTGTGGTTGTAGCACATTTCCATCTTTTCCACTCATTTTCCACACACATAAGGTTTGATTTTTGAACTCTGTGAATCGACAATAAGCATTTCAATTTTTGTGTTAATCATTTTTGGTAACCTGTGATGGCAATAGTCATTATTCTACGTATGCTACATAAATCATTTTACATATAAAAGTAAAGAGTTATTTAAAAATGAAACAATAAATTAATCTATTGTGAAGTTATTTTTTAGTTTTATCCTCAGTACTTTCTGTGTCTTATACTAGTACTAGATGAAAAATGCTTCAATAGTTTGATGCTTTGCCTCTCTTTGGCTTTTCCTTTCTGTCCTTACTCTCTCTACTAAGTCCTTGGTCCTTTTTTGTTGTTTCCAGCCCGTGACTTGTCTTGAATGCTGATGTGAGAGATGAATTATTGGGTTATGCTGCAGATGTTAGACTCTCTGCTGTGTCATGTCTACAGATTCACCTTGAAAAAGACTTTTTCTCATTCACTGTCCCCTTCTCCCTCTCCATCAGCTGAAAAGAGTTATAAAATAAAAACAAATCCACCTCACAACTTGACAGAGGACAATGTGATTCCTCTCTCACTTTGACCTCTGTGGGTTTGTGCCCACCTGTGTGTGTGTGTGTGTGTGTGTGTAGGCATGTTCGTATCAAGTGTCTTCTCTAAGTTGCTGGATTAGACAGACAAGGCTCCATATTACTTATATAACCAACTGCTTTTTTTTCCTGCAGACTTTTTTTTTGTGCTTTCCCACATATGTGGCATCATGTTGGAGGACGGAAGGAGCAACCAGGAGGAGGTCGTAAATCTCAGCTCTTATTTGTTAGGGAGACAGGTGGCCGAGCGTTGGCCGTGTAAATCGTATTGACATTGGGGAGATATTCATCTTGTTTACCCTTATAGCCGCAGCCCCTGTCCCTTTATGAAGACTTGCGCCATATGTCACAGGGTGTCGCCCTGGCTTTGTTCACTCATAAATCTTAGCATGTGAGATGGTGGAGACCTGTTAGCACAGCACTGCTCTGGCCTGGAACCCAGGGATTCAGCCTCAGTCCTAGCCAAAAAGAACAGTAGGGATGGCAATTGCTAGTTTACTTCCAGCCACTCACAGAAATGTATTATCTGCACTCTGGTGTGCTCAAAAGTGCACCTGGAAAACAGCATATATTAGTCGGTTTCCTGCAGGATAGCTGCAGCAAATTTTGCCTGGTCATACACAAATGCATCCTGACTCACTATATCATGCAATAACTCTGTGGACTGTGGCATGATTTATCATCTCCGTCATTTTCGATGTCTTGCCTCATTTCTCCTCTTCTCCCGAAATTCAGTCACAGCTTCGCCCAGTGGTACTGTTGCCCCAAGTCCTGCCCAATGAGGTTACATTATTTGGCCCCTTCCTTTTCGTTCTTCTGCCCTACCTCCAGCCCTCTATTCCTCTCACTGGCAGACAGCTGTGGATCATAAAATGGTGGATCAGAGCTTATTTCCTGCCCACCCAAACTAGCGGTGGCTGGGCGGGCAGCTTGGCTGTAGGTTTGATCCCACTTTCTGCTAGAAACACCACTAAATCCCACCACTGCCCTTCTTCCTTTGGAAGAAAGACAGTTGATAGCTCAACTCATCCCTATGTTAGCTACACCCCAGGATCAACTAGGCCTGGATGCTGCGGGGTGAAATTCCTGCTGTAATGAGAAGCAGCAGTCCACTTCAGTTGATGAATTTCTACTTGCTACTAACCTGGCCACATGTGATAATGTGATAACCCCTGTTAATAATAATAGTAATATAATAATAAACCAAAATAACCAAAAGATCTCGAGTCACTTTGGAATTCAATTTTTCAATTTTTTCTTTGTTACTTTTTCTTGTTACTCATGATAAAATGTGTACTGATATAATCCACACTATGATGTGTATGTATGTAAAAATTCCTTACAACTTTAACCTTAGTATTCTTAGAAACGTACTAATATTACCAACATCGGGGGGGCCTTGTGAGGCTCATACAGTGCATTTTCACACAAGTCCCCATTTACTGTATTTAATCATGTTTACAGAAGAAGCTTAGCTAGGCCTGTGATGGGTAAAAACAACGGATGAGCAATTCAAAGCTTGATGCTATTTTTGTTGAAGAGAAATGGCAAACGATTTCTCTCGGTTTGGCTTAGCTATAATTGTGAAAGCAATTTTGGGATGAATCCATTTACCTCTGGTACATTTAACAAGTTTCTAGGGCAGCCGTGTGACATTCACTGATTTTCCCTAACTGTTTATTCTTTAATTATTTAGATATCTGTTTTTTGTTAAAGATCTTCACAGATCTGTATAATCCTCCTCTGACTGCAATAAGCAGTTAGATATTTTAACTTTTCTTAAATATGTGTGTGTACTCGCATTTTCTCTTTAATTTTGTATTGTGTAGTGTTAAGGGTTTTGTGTGTATCTGAGGGGGTTCACCTGCAGGTGGGTGAAGTGTTGGTGCTCCTCTGCTCTTCCTTCTCTTGGCTGTGACCCAGGCAGACAGTGGTTGTGCCTGGGCCCAGGTTAATGAGTGGATTTGCTGCACTGCAGCGCACTATCCCCCATGCTGATGTGGAGCAGCTGAGCACCACAGTGGCCCCACACTGCTGCAGAGCTATAAATCACCCACAGTCAAGCCTGGCGCAAACAGAATAGCCAGTGCTGGGGATGGACAAGCGCACTGAGAGGGAGGCAGGGGAAGAAACGGAGAGAAGAAGCGATGCAGAGGGGAGCTCAGTACAGTGTGTTCATCTCCACCTATGTCCACATAAGATCCCCTACCATGTTTACCCTTAAGGCCGTCTCCCTCTGTCTCTTCAACCAGTCAACTTAACCACTATTCACAACATCCTCTCAACCTCCATCCCCTCCCCAGCTGCTCCCTCTAATTGCCTTTATTAACGTCTCTATGGGAGCGGCAGCTAGGAGCAATTTGCTCATTATGTACTGTATTAGCACTGGCCCTGGGGCAGGCATGGAACACAGAGGGTTGCCTGGCTTAGACTCCTGCTCTCCTCTGCTCCTCTCTGCCTTTAGTAGGACCCCTACCTCCAACCTGTTGGTCGGCCATGGACTCATTGACCAGCCAGTGTAAAGCACAGCTACTACAGAAACAGATAAAGCTTGTGGTCAAAGCACTGAAGTGTAATTGTTTCACTTATATGTTTACAAGTTAAATATATTACTGTCAGCATTGCATGTATATGTATAGTCATTAATTCAAGGAAAAATCAACATACAGCAGCCCACCATAAGCCTCTAGAACAGCTTCAGTATACCTTGGCAATGATTCCACAAATCTCCGGAAAATGGAACACCATTTTTCCAAAAGTCATTCCCTCATTTAGTATTTTGTTGATGATATTGGAGAGTGCTGTCATTGTAACATGCATTGATAATAGTGACGGGATACTCCTTTCTCTTTTGCTCATCATTATTGTGGTCTTTGATGTCACTCTTAGCGGTGGTTGCACATGGGTTTGAAGGTTTACTTTTGACTGTTCTCTAAACAGACAAGCAAACAAGCAGACAACTGGCCCATGTATGAATGCTCCTCTGGAATTCAAACATTATGTTTAATTCATGACTGTTTGCATCTGTAAAACTGAGAGGGGGGAGAGGATTCTGAATGAAAGATGCAGTCAATCCAGATGCTTTTAGACTTTTAGGATTTGTTATTAGTCTAACCTGTTTACTTTAGACAAGATGATGGGTTGGAGTTGAGAATCAGTCCAGGTCAAATTTTAGTCTGTTAAAGGTGCAGTAGATAACTTTTATAAAAAATAGGTTTTTGTCATACTAGTTGAAACTGTCACTATTTCCTGACTGTAGTACAGGAGACAAGTAATCTGTGAAAACATCACGTTCCTTTGGCTCCTCCTTGTGCTCCTTATGGAATTTGCAAGAATGTACGACACCTGAACGCAAACAACCAATCAGAGCCAGGAGGCCTTTCTAACATGGTGTCAATCACCGCTCGTGCACACGCTGCACAGCCTCCCTCTCCCACACGTGCTCTCACTCAGTTAGTCTTCAGCACACATTTTCAGGAACTTTACTAACATTCATCTTGTAAAGTGACAAATGTAAATGAGCTGCTAATGTACACGCTTACCATCTATATCGCTGTACTAGCTAATGTGCTAGCTAACATTACGTTGAGAAACATTTTGTAAAGTTTTAAATATGCAGGTAATGAAATGACGGGCAAGTATCTATCTAAATTCTAGCGAGGTAACAGTAAATGTAAAACATGTTATTTCTCCATTGTTTGTGTGTCGAGTTTATGCAGTTATATTTGCGGAGGAGGAGGAGGGGGAGGAGGAGGAGGGGGGGGGAGGAGGAGGAGGAGGAGGAGGAGGAGGAGGAGGAGGAGGAGGAGGAGGAGGAGGAGGCTCCTTTTTATCTTACCAAATGCACCTTTAATTCTATCTTAATAATGTCACAAGTGGGCCTGAGCTATGGAGTTGTGAAGGTCAAGTAAATGTCTTTGTATGACTTTAAATTTCAGACCTTGAGATATTAAAGCTGCTGTCAGTTCTTACTTTTAGGTTAATAAGGACTATCGTAAAGAGTCAGTCCATTTGAAGAGGCTTTTTGGCAGATGGAGTGGAATAGATAATTTAGTTTTGGAAGCCTATAGTCTTTGATTTTGGGATAAACATACAGCCTGCACACAGTGAGACTGCAAGTCCCCCCGCGTATGTAGTTGCTATACAGTAGAATGAAATAGAATTTAATTTTTTCTTTGTCAAGTGTGATGTGTGATGTATTACTCAAATTGAAAAAAGCTAATTTCATCATAGTAATCATGCTTTATAATTTCGATGCTGCATATTAAAATTTCATCAACGCTTATGACTTCAACAGACAAGTCATGACATGAAAGTTTCAGAGGTGACACAAAATGTATTCTCACCGTGTCTCCATATAACAACAGTTTTCTCAGTTTACCTTGCCTGTTGCTGTGTTTCCACCACTTACTATTTGCTACCAATACTTTTCTATTCTCTGTAAAATCTTTGCTGAAACAGTTTTTAACATAAGGCCACATTCTTGCTGCTGTCTATGTAACTTTCTTTCCTTCTTCATTTTTCTATCTGAAAGTCATTGTGGCAATCGTGGAAAAACCCAATGGTCTTCAGGACCAGTATACCATGTTTTCAGACAAAAGACAACAATATAGGATCTGTCGGGTCTAAGGTGTGTTTTCTTTTATCTGCAGGGATCCCACAGCAGGCGCCTCCTGGTCCACTCCAGAAGAGAGTCAACCTGCTGCCACCACAGCTGTTTCTGAAAAAGAAAAGCCAGATGAGAGGTAAGACAGAGCTCTCTCTCTTTGGATACTTTGTCTCTTCTTTCCCCCCAACTGGATTTTCTAATTGCAGTTGACTACTTTTTTCTGACTTTATATCTGTTTCATTAAGTTGTTTTGACACTCACACATTGATTCAATGTCACACTCTGAGATTCTTTCATTCTCCCACTTTTCACTCAATTGCTCCATTGCTTGGGTTGCTCGTCTTATCTCGCATGTTCACTCAACAGAAGCGCCAACTCCTTCACTCGTCTAACATCTACTACCAGGCCTGCGCATGAATATTTTCCTTGACTTTCTCATAAAGTCACCCGCCCTTAATTTAGTTTGCCTTTGAGGGATCTTAATGCAATACAAGTATTGGCTATAGCAGGGACAGCAACCTTCTCCCCTTTCTGTCAAACCCCAGATACACACACAGGTATCTGAGCAAACTGGATGGGACTGGAGACAGTCTGCCCATTATAGTGATCTATTGCTATGCTTCCCTGATACTAAATGATGAATTCATTTTCATTGCTTTCAGATGTTACCAAGGAAACTGCAAACAGCCCGGTCATTCTATGGGCAATCCATTAATGTTATTTTCATATAAATACAAATCCTCATTTTTCCAAATGTGGAGTGCATTCTTCCAAAATTCCGAATTCAAGAACTCTGCTGAACATTACAATACAACATTGACAACTCTGTGACCACAAACTTTTTTTCCAGTTTGTATATCTTCTTTTTCCTCTCTCATCCTACATTGTTGCTGCTCTGCAGAAAGAATATGAAATATTTATCAGGGCATCGTGTGTTGAAGGCACAACTTCTACATGGTAATGTTGCTGGCATTCGAGATAACGGTTTGCAATGGTGGGCAAAACAACCTTTCTGTGGAAAGGCTTTATGTTTTTGGGAACGCAATAGCATAAATAGGGCTTTCTACTAACCTTTGCAGAGCCATGAATATGGTTTCTTTGACGGTGCTCTTTTACATCAAACTGATTTAAAATGCGGCTTCTAAGCTCACAAATGTGAATTTAAAAGCTGGAGCACAGTGGAGAGAGATTTCTATTCTACCTCTGTTTGTGTGCAAACCTACTTTAGAATCCCCCCGCCACTTTTTAATTATCTCACCATAGATGGTTGTCTGCTGTGCGGACCTGATGTGTGCCTGCCTTTTCGGCTTTACAAAACCTGCTTCAAACAGCACTGCATCTCATTGTGTTAGTGCATGCACACAGGATGCATGTGGGTGTGTTTTGACTCACACGCTAGTCTGTCTAGACTGGAGATAGGGCAAGACAAGAGTGTGTAGTGGCCCAGCTCCTCTCTTGGTACTTTTGCTTATTTTCCAGCCTGGCCCATTTCTGCTGTTTCAGGCTAGTGAGTGAATGAACAAGCAGGCCCCGGGCCCAGATTGAACTGTGCGGTAATCCTCCCCAAAGCTCCGCCAGCTCACTGATTGCCTTCATTTTTCAGTGTCACCAGCAGGAAAGCCAAGGCAGTGTACCCATGTGAGGCTGAGCACGACTCTGAGCTCTCCTTCCAGGTCGGTGCAATATTCAACGCCGGTAAGTGTTATCGCCTACACCAGTCGCTCACTCAGAACCAGCCTTGGCATATTGGATTTAGAGGAAAACCGAACACCCAATCTGATCTTGAATCAAACAGAGAGATGAGACGAGGAGAGGGAGAAAGGGGAGAGGGGGTGCAGGAAACACAGATTTGCTCTTCAGTGCGCCTGAAAGAGGCTCGACTGTGCTTTAATCACTCTCAGAGGAAATGAGGATTTTGTAGTTCCTATTTTTTGTCAAAACTCTCTTTTGTGAGACACAAACACTAAAGATATACTTTAGTCTTTACCGGAAAATATCTGGTGATGTCTTTAATAAGATCCCATAGTGCATTGCAGTTTATTGGATGCTATGGTCAGATGTCATGTTATCCAAGTTCTTTTCTTTCTTCTTAAAAGGTGACATTACATCTTTCTTGACATTGTTAGCCTCTGCTGTCCTGCAGACTTCAGTAAACCATCTCCCATCAAAGATATAATGATCTAAAGTTATGATCTAAACGTCAAACTCTGACAACTGCCATTAATAAATATGGATTAGACAACTGAAACCTCGCCCTAATCATATTTCTATATACTGTATCTACAATATTTCCTGTTTTGATGCCTGCACATTAAAGCCATCAATGTTTCATTGTCGGTCCAAAGAGTTCATGTCAGGATAAATGCCTACAATAGCAAGATTAAATCCAAATCCAATCCATAAATATGAACTCATATTAGCATAATAATAATAAAAAACACAAAATGAATTAAATATCACATGTCTATAAACTAAATTAAATTATGTCCTAGAGCCCACTCTCTTATTCTGAAATTTCATTTTGACTTAACCATTTTGTTTAGTAAAAGTATAACCTAATGAAAATGTGTGTTTCTTTTGGATCTCAGCTTAAATCTCCAGTTACCTTGACACAAAGTTAGGGGAGTTTTAATATAGCTTTGCTTTTATTCTGTCTGTCCTTCAACACTTAATATGGCTTCAAATAAAGTGATTGACATGTTATATAAATGTATGCTGAGGTTCTCATTAGCTGAACATCTACAGTATCTTGAGGACCCTTGACATTTTGCATATTTTGCTGCACTATTCAGTTATTTCCAAATGCAGTTTTATTTATTTTTTCTTTCAGTCAGAGCTATGTGCATAACAAATGTGCAAAAGGTCAAGAGGTCTGAATACTTGAGCAAACCACTGTACATACAGTTGGACTAAAGAAAAAAATCAACATGTGTTAAATGCGCAACTCTGTCTCCCTTATTGTTTTTTTTTAAAGGTGTAATCTGTTATTACTTGACTGTGTAGATTTAAGGATCTGATTAAAAGAGTTGTTTGGTTTAGTTCAATTCTGTCATAAAACAATACAGTGCCCACCAAAGTGTTGGGACAGAGGCACACATTATGTTATTTAGCTTTTTACCACACCATATTCAAGTTACAGTTCTTTAATAAGTTCAGATCCTCAGCTTTAATTGAAGGGTATTCACAACCAAACTGGAGGAAGGGTTTAGGAATTATAGCTCTTTAATTTGTAGCCCCGTCTTTCTCAAGGGACCAAAATTAATTGGACAATTGACTCAAAAGCTGTTTCATGGACAGTAGCAAGCAGCAGGATGATTTCTGAGCTGCACGAGCAATCCTATCTGCTCACATTCAGCCCAGTGCCTCAGATCTAATTGGGCAGCGCTTCAAACTGCAGCAGGACAATGATCCAAACATACTGCCAAAGCCACCAAAGACTTTTTCAAGACCCAAAATTTCTTGAGGGGCCAAGGCAGTCACCTGACCTGAATCCAACAGAGCATGCATTTCCCTTGCTGAAGGCACAATTGAAGGCAAAAAGCCCCCAAAATAAGCAGGAAGAGAAGATCGCTGCAGTAGACGCCTGGCAGACATTGACCAGAGTGGAAACCGCTTGTCTGTTGATGTCTATGGATGCCAGACTTGGGTGCAGTCATTGACTGCAAAGGAGCTGCAATTAAGAATTAAATATGACTATTTTATCAAATATTTTGTGAATTTGTCCACTTACTTTTGGTACTCTGAAATGTGGGGTCTGTGCATAAAAATGGTTTTACTGCATTGTTCACCCAATATTGCTGTTAATACCCTTAGATTAAAGAAGTCTGCACTGAAAGCACATACAAATTTTAAGTCAAAATAACATAAATTGTTTCTCTGTCTTGAACATTATGGAGGGCACTGTATGGCCTATACCTTGCATACTTAGTTGAGTATATATTGAACAAATGAGGTTCCTTTAGTGTTAATGAGTGCACTAGGAAAAAAAAAACAGGTTTTGAAATGCAGGTACAGAAGAGTAAGAGTGTAAAGTGAAATACTTTTTAGCTGTTCTTATTAGAGAAAGTGCAGTGAATGTAGATAAAATGTGTCCTTACATCTGAGGACATGCATCAGTTTGTTTATTTATTTATTTATGCAAGGTACAGAATTGGAAGTTTGCTAATATACTTATTATTATTAGAATAAGTCTGATTCTACTGTATTTAAGTGTTATTGTAATGGGGACTATTTAAACTGATGTAAAAACATCTTTAACACATCAGAAAACATTAATAATGAGTTGCTGTCTTGTGGCAGCCGTTGCATTAGAAGGTGTGTCAGTCAATTTGGTAGTAAAAGCAGGTTTAAATCCTGTTCTTTGAATTTTGGTGGCGGGTCAACTGTTTTGTTTACACTTGTATGAAAGATAAAGCTTTTAGGTTTCTTGTCCATCCTGTTTTTAATAGACACCCAAGACTGCAAGAAAACACATTTCTTTGTGTCCCGAGGCAGGCTGAGACACGTTACAGGGAAAAAAATTAAGGATTTAATTAGTTTATATCTCAACTTCAGCTTTAGAAATTCTCACTGACAGTCTACCCATGGAATTGCTGACTGGCAAAGGCGCTCAAAATTTTAAATTGGCCCACGTTGTAGACAAATCAAGAATCCGGGGAGGATTTTGAGAAGGAATGCCACAAAAATGTTTCGAGCTCTGACACATCTGTCATGCTAAACGGTTTTTGAGAACTCCTTTTTGCCGCTGATAGTCAGTTCATGATGAAATTTAAGAGAAATTGGATCCAAAAACAGAATTGAGATGTACAGTAGAGATTAAAAAATGAGCCACAGTGGAGTTCAGCTAAACTGCATCATTACTGTACCCTCCTCAGACCTGTGCTCCGCTCACACTGACACATCCACATACCGTATACTCACTCTGTGGAGGCTCTGTGTCCTCTATCTGCCCCCCCACCGCCCCGCGGTGTTATCCCCCTGGTGACGCTGTGTCCTCTCTTGCAGTGACCCACTCGAGAGAGCCAGGCTGGCTAGAGGGCGAGCTGGAGGGAAAAAGGGGCCTCATCCCTGAAAACTATGTGGAGATGCTGTAGCCCCCCAAATGGAAATATTTATGGACAAGTTATCACCTCCACCAGGAAAAATATGTGGAGATGCATGTGCCTCAACTCTGACATTCACAGTAGAGCCTTGTTTATCCAAATCCCTGAATTATCTCAAGCAAGTGGCAATATGTTATTACAGATGGGCTATTCTTGATACACAAGTATATGCATTTTTGGCTGGCAAGAAGGCTTTTGTGACGCATGTGCAAGCATGATTCTTCATTCACTGTGGTCAAGAAACCCACATTAATCGCAGCATTGTTATTACAAAATGGGTTTGCACTTAAAATATTCAGCTGTATACAAAGATGCTGTAGCCTCTAAACATCCAGGAAAGTTTGCAGCAGCACCAGAAAATGAGTGTTGCTCTCTCCCGCCACCCTTTATACATGGTATCCATGAGCCCCCAAGTCAAAGAATGATCCTCACAAACTGTAAGGGATCAAGGAATGTCAGAACTCAAATCACTGTTATCAGTTTTTGTTGAGACGTTTTGCACCAAATCCAGCAGCTTTAGATCTTGTTGACAATGATGCAGTTTGTTTTCAGCTTTTAAAAGATTAGAGATACCATACCTGCCGTGCCTTCACCACCAGAACACCCAGTGTAAATGTATGTACGGGTATGTATGACAAGAAATTGGTGTGTTACTGCTTTACCTTTTAAAATGCAGCATTTTTTTTTTTTTTTTTGTCATTTAAAGAATATTTGGATATTCAGAATGAGGCACATCACTGTTATAATTTTATTTTATTTAATTGGCACATTAATTGCATGACTTTTTAATTTTAAATACACTTTGTACTGTTTTGTTCTCGGTGCACTCCTTCACAGAAACACAGTGAAATGCCTCTTTGATGTCTGGTGAACCTCTCGTGTTAAACACTAGCATCAGACAGAAAATTTAAACATGTAATGATCGAAACCAAGTGTTTTTCCTGTCAACTGATCTGTTGTTTGTTTTTAAAGCTTATTTTTAACGTTGCTCACTGTCCTCTGAGCAGAGAAATGAGACACTCCCATAAAGTTGAAATTTTAGTTCATCATTATCTTCAACTTTAATGGAATAAGTGATTAGAAATCAAAGTTTTATTGTCAGTAAGACCACAAAATGCAGTATTTGAAAGTTTAACATCTGCTTAATGTATATAGTCTAATTATTCAAAGAGTTATGACTGCCAAGTACGTTTTATAAGTCTCTGTTAATTGATGGATATGTTTTGGGATTTCATTTGGATTGGTTTTTAGCATGTACACATGTCCCGTTACAAATCATCCCTCAGCTGTTCAATAAGACACTTTAATTTGTCTGAGAGCTTTGGTTCAGCAGACTGTGTTTTCAATCGCAATAATTTAAAACATTGATTTATGACGTTTGTAAAGGGCCTTGACTTCTTTTCTTTTTTTATACCTTTGGGTATCCTCTTGATCAATGTTAAACAAATAAAGATTTTTTTTTTGGTCTTCACTGTATTATGTATTCTTGCCATAAAATAAATGTGATAAATGATAATTTAAAATGTAACAGATTAAAGTGTTATCAAAGCTTGTTTTTTGATAATCAAAAAAAAAATATATAGGCACTGATTTCATATAGTTTCAGCAAACATATTAGTCAGTAAGACATTTGTTTTCTGAAATATTTCTTTGGACCAAAATTAAAAAATGAAGGGAAGCACTATAGCTACTTTTATGGCCAAGTTTTGTTGACTGAGTTATAATAAGCATTTGTAGTTTCAATTTATAATTGGGGGAATGTGTTTTACCCATGTGCAATCTAGCGCTATGTCTAATTTTCTCATGACTCATCTATTGTGTCAGTGAGAAGGCCCAGAGTTTTCCACAGAGTCTGAGAATAAGGTGACTGGCGAAAAATGGAGTCACGCTGCATCCAGTAATGTTACAGTGAGCCGTGTAGTGTAACGTAACCCTGCGTCTTTATATTGACCTGCACTGGTCCATCTGACTAAAAGCGACTTCCAAAATAACTTTCCGAAAGAGGATTAAAAATAGATGTTAATCTTTTACAGAGGAAAACGCACTAATCCACCTTAACCTCCCTGATCCATTAACATCGGAGCCTCACGCATGTTAATTCTTAGACTACATCTGTGTAATTAACACACCAAATGGCCTCCAGACCCGGTGCTTTGGCCTTAGTTACATAATTACCATCAGTCCACCAGCACACAGACCTCCAGTAAGTGGGCTGTTGCACTATTTAAAAGTATAAACACACACACTTTGTCCACTTTGAAAATACCAGAGGTTGGAGCTGTGGTTTCATTGGGACACATATGTCCACCAGCTCCCCGAAGCAACCACAGACGCGATGATTACATAATGAAATGAGGCAGAGCTAATGAGATGGGCAAAATATTCCCCCACTATCACCCCCACCACCGACCCGCACCCGGGGCCCTTCATCATCATCTTCCCCCTGCCAGAATACTGCTGAATCATAGAGACATCCACCTTGCCTGCCTCTCACTCTGCTTTGGACTGTCTGTCAGAAAGCGTGCCATGTTGCTCTATCTGCCTTCCCTTTCCCTTTTTCTTCAGCCTACCTGTCTGTGTCTCCAGAGTATTTAAAACTCCTCTTGCTGCCTCTCTCCTCCTTGTCTTCCTTCTGTTTCCATTTCCTCTTCTACTCCTCAGTCAGTGCTCCATGTCTTCCACGTTTTCTAGTGCTTTAACAGTAATTTGTTTATGTGCATTTATCTCTCCTAAATTTGGGAATATGACGCATTGGACAACGGCGCTAATCAGGGTGGGTCAGACTCATTTTTGAGACCTCGGAGCTGCTGTAATATCACTTGAGATTGAGGTTGTGTTACCGGTGGTGGTGTTTGTGTCTGCATGCATTATGCATCAGCGTCTATCAGTCTGGGATGATGTATACATCAGTGTGACCGTGTCGATTTTGACTGGATGTAGGTGTGTTTGAGTGAAAATCCAGATGGATGTTTTCATTTCTCATTTCCAGTACTGGCTGTGTGCCAGCTGTCCTCTGCCTCCCATGACGCAGTGTCCTTCAGCCCTAAAACATAGTCGCACACCGTGACTCAGTTTAGATCAAAGCCTACAGCAGTTTACCTCGAGCCACGAGGGAATGAGTGCCACAAATGTCCCTGAGTTTCACAAATGTGGACGTCTAGAAGTAACACTAACTCAATACATTCCTGTGTCTTCATCCCGTTCCTACAGAGTGAAAAGCTTTTGAAATATAATCATTATGAGACTTGATGTTTTATTTGGGGTGAAAACGGAGTGGGAATTTGCAGAAAAGTGAATTTCAAACATAAAGAAGAGAGTGTGGAGGGAAGGAAAAAAAAAACCCTCAGCTCAGAGAGTGGGCCACAGAAGCCACCATGTGCGCGGGCGCAGCCGTGAAATCAGCCTGATCCAATAGATTCTGTTTATCTGGCACGACTACAAGTGAAAGCAATTGGAAATCTGGGGGAGATTTGGAGAGGGCTGTGGATTCGGAGAGAGAGAGAGAAAAAATGAGCAAAAAAGTAATACTGTCTGCTCTACAGTCTGGCAAAGCAGGCGTGTTTTCAGATCAGCTTTTAACAAGGTTAATGGTGATTTTTCTCCACAGGCGCCGTTTTACTGTAAAAGTCTCATCCTTGCATGCTTTATCTCTGTCATTTTTGCTCTCTTCTCTCTCCGCTCCTCTTTGTTCTCTTCATCTTCTCTCCCTGTGACTGCTGTACCTGCTGCTGCTCCATATCACTTCTGTTTTTCCATGCTAACTCTGTGTTTTTTGGCTCATTATCCTCCCCAGCCACCAAATGCAGCTGTTTCGAATTCATCCAGATCAAACAGCCCATTTTTTAGGGCACGTTTCCTAGCTTCTGTCTCATGGTAGGCTCACACACACACATACAGACCATACACACACACACACACACACACACACACACACACACATAAACAGATAATCACATCAAATGATCAGTTTAACAGTTTTATTAGAATCTTGCAATAGTTTTGCAAACACAAGTATGGCAATATCTGCATCAAGATATACAGTAGTAACTGGTTTCAAAGATGTTTTATTGGTTCATGTTGAAGGATGTCTACTGTATGTTTGCTGGATAGTTGCTGAGAAATATTGTACAAAGCATCTGAGTAAAAAGTCATTTTTGGAATTGGAAAAAAGCATTTGTTTATATTTATATATTAATAAGAAATGCACTGCCATGGCTGTGGAGATATGGCTTAGTCTCTCTACACCCGATTCATCACCGTGAACAGAAAATGGCAATGACGTGACTCCACATACAGTGACGCGATAGTGTACTGTGAAACAGCAGTTGAACACATTCTGAGTCATTCATGCCTAAAAGGAGTTCATTTAGCAGGAGACAGCTTTTAAGATAACGTTGCTCCCTCGAGTAGGACTAAGGTCTTTATTATACTGTTTGCAGTAGATGGTGATTGATGACCAATAAATAAACAGTACATTTTTTTCCTTGAAAGGAATAGTTTGACGTTTTTGGAAGTACCCTTATTCACTGTCTTGCCAAGGGTTAGATTATAACATCGATACCACTCGTGTCTGTACGGTAAATATGAAGCTGCAGCCAGGGGATGGTTAGCCTAGCTTAGCATAAAGACTGGACACGATGCGAAACAGCTAGCCTGGCTCCACCCAGAGGCAACAAAATCTGCTCCTGGACCTCTAAAGTTCATAAATGGACACATTTTATCTTGTTTAAAACAAGTAAGAATGACAATTTGTGGTTTTCTGTTCTTAACTTTTGACCTTTCTATACTTTCCAGTCCTTATGCTACGCTAAGCTAACTGGCTGTAGCTTCATATTTACCCTGCACACATAAAAGTGGTATCAATCTTCTCATCTAAGTCTTGGCAAGAAAGCAACACTAACATGTATTTCCCTAATTGTTTAACTATTCCTGATTTTTTAAATAGCCAAAAGTCAAAGCCCATATTTCTGGAGTGCTGAAGGGTCCTACAGGGGATTGATAGCATCATTGATAATATTGTCATCAAATCTATACTGTGTATAGACTTTAATATGTTTACATTACCATTCTTTGGGACAAATTTGTTTCTTTTAAGATCGACAATTAGTTTGGCAGTTAGTGCAATATGTCCAATCAATAACTGGTCAAAAAAAGTCTAATTTGAATTGGCTAAACTTCAGGTCTACAGTCTCTACATCCATCATTTTTTCTCCCAGAGTTTCTCTTTTAAAGTCAAGAACTTTCTTTCACGTATCCCACTTTCAATAGTTTGTGATTTTTTGATTTTATTGTGGTGCTCATCAACAATACCGCCACGGGTTAGGAAATCATTTCAACAGCAACAACTCAAGGATCCATCACTTGATACATCTTGTTACAAAATAAGAAAATGTTTTGATTGTTATTATTTTTTTTTTGTTTGAGCCACTTGAACAATGATGCAAAAAGTAAAAAAAAAAAAGGAAAAACGATGCAAAATCAAATAAATTTACTTAATAAGAAGATAATAAATGTACTCTCTCTAACATTCAGGTAGTAAGTTCCATAAGTCTCTCACAATGTATGATACATTCATTTCTCTATTTGGCCCTTTCTGGCACCAACCCTTACTGTAAATTCTTCTCTGTGATCCAACACACAGAACATGGCGAGTGGGAAACACACATTTTTCCAATATTCCAACAAGATGGTTAAAGTAGAAATGTTTTATACTATACTCAACATAAGGACTTGCTGTATTATTTACAATATATACTGTAAAATTGTAAATCAGGTGAGATAAAAAGGCACAAGTTTCCCTTTTTTAAATACAATGTAAACATCTCATCAAAAAGCATGCATTAACATTTCATTTTACAAAAAGGATATCATTTTTAGACAAAGTACTTAAATATTGTTTTCCAGCAAAATATAATTCTCTCAAAAATACTTTCCCATTCATCCTATGAACCTTTAGACAGTTTTTTATTCCTTTAAAAAGGACAAAAAAGGGGCAAAATAAAGAAACCGTGAGAGATTAGCTTAAGGGTCCTTCACAACTTGAACACAATAGTGCACAACAAAGACGGATTGTAAAATGAGGCCTTTCTGACAAGAGACTGTACGAAAATTATTAGGCAGGGGAGGGGGACTGTATCTTATATTTTCTTTAATAAAAGAGCACAACCTTACACAGCATTTTTCATATTTTATTTGGACCCCCCCCCCAAATATCTCAAAATCCATATCTTTAAATAATATTAAACAAAACAGTGAAAATATGAAAACGGTGAAACACCCTCCCCAGCTCTCCTAACGAATATAGACAACACTCCCTTGAGCAAAAATTGAAAATACATAACCCCCTTTTCTGAACCCCTCGAATAATTTTCTTACAGTCCCTAATGACAGTTGTGATCATGCCACCTCCATCTCTTTGTACACCAATCTTGACACAATCACCACCACAGAAGAAACCTCATAACATCGCACTGCGCCATCGTTACGATAGCTGGGGCCACAAATACAGTACACAACCACCCTGCTGTGCTAGTGATGTCACGTTGTCTGACTTTAGGCTGGGTGACCATGCAGAAAGTCTTTTCCCGCATCATCACAGTTGCTTATCAAGACAGACAATTCCTGCTAGCTGCACTAATGCCTCATTTCACATTGTATCTCCTCTGTGCAAATCTAAATGTGGAAATAGGATATGGCTAATCCTATAACATAAATGCATAATACCCACGCTGAAAAAGCAGATCAACTATGCACATGCTTGCCAGGAAAAAAAAAAAACGAAACAAAAAAACCCGCACACAAACTTAAGCCGTACTCTCTCCATTCACACATGTAAATACACACTCACAGGGCACAAAAAATAATAATAATCACACACCCCCACTGCTTTTTCTCCCCAGCGGCTCTATCGCTTTTCAGTAGCATCATTGTAGTGTTCCACAACCACCCAGAAACCAGTGGGGTGTGAGACAAGTTAATGGTCCAGATGACTGGGCATGCCATACCTAAAATAGTAGTACTTGGCCCGAAGATAAGAAAAAGGAAATAAACTAAATTAGGAAAGGTGATCATACCAACAGTTCTTCATCAAGCATTCATCAACATGTACCTCAAAACATCATCTGTACAACAGCTGAATAGAATGTGTTTAAGAAGTTGTTAATACCTGTACACATTTGTCTGGTTTTGATACATTAGCCGTTTGCTGTAAGCACTGCAGAGTAATGCTTCATTTTGGATTATATCAACTTTACAGAGTATGAGTGTTTAAACTGTGTGTCCATATAATGTATTGTATGGACTGCCTACAAGTTACTGTACATGTTATGTTTTGCCTGGCTTTGTAGAAATGAAGCACCTTAATGTAAAATGACTGGCTTGTCAAAAACTAAACCTTTGCAACACACTTTTATAAAATGCTTTTTATTATTTCTGGGAAGAGTAGATAAGTGTTGGTTCACAAAGGGCTGGTTTTGCTTCATTGTGAGTAAAAACAGACATTTGGACAGCTGCTCTGGAGATAACACAAAACACAATTACTATGGATGCACCTCAGTCAAATCCATTACCAGCGGACTCTACTAAAATTGTTGTCGTAAATGCACGATGTTCTCCATCCTGCGGCACTCCTGACCATTTTTGCACAAAGGTAAAATCGTTCATCAATATTGTCTTAATTCTACACCACAATGCCTAAAATAGTGACTGTATGACATGGGAGCGTCACGTGCAAGCTTTCTTTACACAAGAGAGACATTTTTTTTATTTTCAAAACAGCTTTAGCTTTGGACTTTTGCATATTAGTTTTGATTGTTTTACTACATATTTTAATTTCAAAAATCAGTATGTGAATGTTAATGATGGCTGTAATGACACTGATTGAAATTCAAACATGGACTTGTTAGATTTAGTTTAATTATCCAGCTTATGATGACGCTTGTATAGCCCTTGGAATATATTCAAATAGACCTTTCGCCTTACAGTCTAGAATTTCTGTGCCTCCTCTTAATGTCCTTTGCCCTGTAGTCTTGCAGTATGTTGCTACACTGCAAAGCAAAATCTAAGTATTGGCATTTGTTTGTTTTTTTTCATAGTGCTATTATTTTGAAAGACTGCATAAGCCACAGTTAATATTTGCAAAAACTTTTCTCTCTAGATTCGTAAGGGAGTCTGATTTTAGTGCATGTGGAGTGCATCTGTGCGTTTATGTGAAGGCATGTGGACAGCATGTATATCAATTTCCCTCTCTGTGTGTGCGTGTGTGTGTATGTGTGTGTGTGCGTCTGTGTCTGTGTGTGTGTGTGTGTGTGTGTACGCGCAGTGAATGTATCTAGCGCATCCTAAGAAATGTATGGCTTTATCTCCATAGAAAATACTGTTATCGTCTTTGGGGCAGGGGGGTGTAGGGGTTTGGGGAGGGGGGGCACAGGGGGTACTTCGGGATGCTTTGTCACATTTGTCACAAGTCCTTCTCAGCGTGCCGCGCTCGGCTCAACGAACTATTCACAGCTCTGACCCGCTCGTGGTGACTGCAGGGTCAAATCACTCACCCTTTTAACTTCTGTCACCATGCCACTTAACTTTCCCATCCAAGAGGATGACGCTGGCATACTGGGCGACAGGGTGCAGGCCAACTGGTCAGGCCTTCCTTGCACGTTTTCTCCTCTGCTCTTGAACTTCCTTCTGCTCTCCTCCAGTTCTTAATGCTGCGTCTGTCCCAACTGTTAAGTGAGTCACTTCTTGTGGAAGTAGATTGTGTGAGTGAGGCCTGACTCCACCTTTGGTATCTGGTCACTGATGATCTCCACCAACATTTCGGGGAACTCCACCTTCAGGGCCTGGGACTCACGAAAGGTGTAGAAGCAGAAGTCCAACAGGTTCCCCACCAGCTGGACAACACAGACACATAATTTAATGAGAAACATACTGTACTTTTTATTACTTGCTTCATGGCTGCCAAAATGATTTGTCTCATTTTGATAGAATAATATTTTTCATATACACTTTATACATACGTAAGTACTCTACTGTATATATTAATATGGGTGTGTTTACATTCTGTGCACTGACACCTTTTTAGGTCTTTTCAGCTCACCACTTGGGGGCACCACTGTTTTTCTTGGGCAGTCCTCCTTTAGAGAAGGGTCATCCGTTCAGCACTAACCCCATTCACTCAGTCATTAGGGTCATTGCATTCTGGCCATTTATCTCTGTGACCTCCCTCTTGCTGACTCTCACATCTTGCCACTTTGCCTACACTGTCGTTATTCCACATACCGGTTGACCCATGCATAAAAAAAGAACAGTGATTTAGCACATTTGCTATGGTGACCACTGTGTGTACTGTGTAGTCTCATCCAGTAAACTGTGAGCTGGCATTGATCCCCATCTGTTCCATTCACCAATACAGGCTGGTCACCGCCTCTTCCAAAATAACCTCCCCCTCAGGGAGAGATTGGGATTCAGTAATCCTTATTCCAAGCCACAGCACCATTGAACCGCTAAGTAAATGCATTATCCAAATCTATTATGCTGCCATTTTACTCATAACATGTCCAGTGATGATAGAGGCCAAAAGTGCCACAGTACACCTCGCTCCGTGTGTGAAGGCATGGCATACTGAGAGGCTGCCAAGGGAAGCCTGAGCTGTACTGTAGGCGATTGGCATGGCAGGCAGACAGGGCGAGGGTACTTACATCATGCATGGCGTCCAGTAGCTTGGTGAGCTGGAAGAAGCGCTGCCAGGTTTGGCCAGAGTTGTTGGTTGCTTTTCCCACTGAACGCCGGAGCTCCTTAATGTAATTGACCCTCATCTCCTCGAACGCCGCCTGGTTCTTCAGACCCTCTTTGGGAACTGGGAAACAGACAAATCCTTCTGTCATCAGCTGGATTTAACAAGTAGACAACAATACGGGTTTAAATGTTATTTATCCAATACTGACAAAAAAGACTTGTTTGGTTACTGGGAATGATTAGTGGGAATATATCTTACATAACAAAATTCGCACTACTGTCAATTCTATGCATTTTTTACTTTCTAACCTCCCAATGTGATGAAGTACTTTGATGGGTAGTGTAATTTACTGGTTTAGCAAAAACAGACATTTCCATCTGGTTAAAATTGATAATTGATTTAAACTATTTTGAAATATTTGACTAAGTATTGAATCCAATTAACCTTAATGGATCAAAAAAGCATTTAATTGATTCGATATGTTGTCAGTTTAACAAAAGTAGAGGACAAAAAAAATAAGCAAAGAGGCTGTGATTTAGAGTTCATGTTCTGAAGCCAACAAGAAACTCTCAACTCTCAAAGTTTCTTTACATGTGGAAAAAAGGAAAAAGATAAAACATAAAAAATTATCAATATTCATTTTTCAAATCTGCATTTAAACCTCAATAACGTAGCGACTTTGACAAAGAAAAATCAAGTTACTGCTCACTTTGATGGTTTAAGTATCTCAAGCAACTACTGAGTTTCTCTGAGTTGATTTTCCAACCAAAATGAAATGGATGAAAACCAAAAGCCACCTGAAAGTGTACCAAATGATTTGGTACACTTTAGAAAATGCTTAACATTAAACACTGTTTGCAGTTAATGGGCTCAGCCAAGCACAACCCCCGGTATGTTCCTTTAATGCAGAAATATGTAACTGTGTTAAGGGTAATTAGAGGTGCTCAGTGAATTACGCTCTGACTCCCACACAGTAGCCTTTTTTTGGACATTTTTCCTGTCTTGACGACCTAAGCCTATTTAGCAACTCATTACAACCACTTTCGCCATTTCAAGAGGTAATCAGTTTTCATGTGTAGCAACTGATTGATGAAAGACAGCTGACATACTGGAAGGCATTGATTAAGAGTTACCTCAGCAACAGTGATGACAAAAAGGAACAACAGTGCTTATGTTTATTGTAGAGCTTAATTATTGTGTCAACCAAACCCCATTCATCACATTGATTAAATGATGGCAATTTTCATTCACACTACAATGATCTGGGTGGTGGCATCAATGCACAAAAAGCACAAATGCACAAAAAGAAGCATAATTGGAGAGATTGAGACACATGTGAGGAGTGAGATTCAGTAACTGCATCATGAGGATGCATCAAAAAGTCTGCAATATCTTTTTCCTCATACTCTTTCTCCCTCCCTGTGCAGGAGAACAAAGTCACAGATGTGGAAGTCTGCCAAAACTCTTAAATGACATTCAGCTGCTGGCTACCAGATTAAGAAACACCTCGCCTCTCAGAGAGTGCCCCTCAAATCAGTCTCAGGCGACGACGCCTTCAGTTGTCCTTCAGCCAAGACTGACATATGATGATATATGACCCAATATGAGTTCATCCACCATCAGATTTTTTCTATACTCTTCACATAGAGGTAGCTTTGCCTTTAATACCTGTGGGTGTATTTGGTCATTTTAGGTAATCTGATTTTTGCATCAATTTCACTCTACCTTGATTCATCAGGTATTTACTTTGCTGAATTATCCAGAAATTCATTAATTCTTGATTGTTTACCCATAAACAATTTGTCAATTCATTTTTAAAAAAGTACTGTACTACAATATGACATTACACTTCCCATGACAGAAGATTTTATCCATGTTGCCCAGTCCTACTTCAGTGTTAATAATTATCCAGATAAAAAGTAAAGGAAAGTAATTATTTTGCGACTTTTTTACATTGTTGATCTTATCAATTATTTTATCAACTGATGGTTAAGTCCATAAAATGTCTAAAAATAGTGAAAAGCTTGTTTTGTCAGTCCAATATCTAAAGATATTCAGGTTACAATCTCATATTATACACAAACTGAGAAATGTTCACATTGGAGAAGCTGCAGCAAAGTAATGTTTGGCATTTATTAACTATTAACTTTGACTGTTTTTTCTCTGCACGTGTGTAAAGAACACGATATCTCATTCATGGTTCACATCTGAAAAATACTCAGCAGTAACTCATGTTTCATCAGTGAAGTCAAAGAAGCTCCCAATCATGTGTAAGAGCTCCAGAGAACTAATGGTCATAACCAAAGGCACAGTTACCAGTCCCCTCTGCATTCACAGAATGGTTAAACATCTCGAGAAGAGACGCTGGTATTAATGCCTCGTAAAGTTTTATAGTGTTTTTGAAACTTTACAAAAATATCTTTTGCAGAAGAATGTGAAATTCTGAGCCCTAATGGTTAAAAGACTTCCCTTTAAAAACTAAACCACGTGCTTTCTTCAGGAGTTTTGAGAAGCCAGAACGCCTCATAAACCTAAATCACTTGTAGCAGCACAAAGAGAAGTCAGCAACTGACCGGACCTGTTTGAGTGCTGCAGAATGAATACTATGTGCTGTCAGTTAGAACTGCGTCTTTGCAGGTCAATAAGTCCAAGATCTACCACCTTCTCTTTGTTACTTTTTTTCTTTCTGTCAGTCAATGTAATTCTCTACATTGTACTTTGATGCACAATCACCTTCAAGCCTGACACACTGTGTACAGTACACGACGCTGAGGAAGGCAGATACAACAGACCCTGGTACAGAGGCTGTGATTTCTGCACTTTATTTCATGGCTGACATGATGAGAATGTGCTAAAACCCAGGGCCATATTTGAACCTTTTGTTTTTCTCCCACTGACCCACATACGCCCTGACTAGAAAATGACCTGGCATATAGGGGCGTTACCGTGACTGGCCCCAAAATTGGACATTTATACGACCATAATTGGTGTCAAACGGATATTTGCTGCAGGTATAGAGCCTTTTTTTAACTAGGCCATATTTCTTATTGGGAGTGCAGATGCTTTGTTATGTGTACCAAAAGCTCCTTTTCTAATGCACGTTAAAAAAAAAAGAAGAGGCAAACACCGCTCGTGCAGCTAGGAGATGCCAATAGCACTTGAGCTGTTCCAGGACATGCAGCTTCCTGCTCTGGATTGCTGGTACATATCTAACTGACAGGTATACGATACAATTCATTAGGGAATTCTACAACTAACCTTGAGCATGACTACCGTAACAACTTTGGGGTGTTGTCTAATAGGAAATGTTAATATGACATGACCCAAAAAGGACCAGTGTCTGATTAGAAAGGGAATGACAACAGTATCTAAAGTAATCCGAATCAATTATCTGTCTTTGTGTATTTAACTGTAAAATGTGTCACACAAAACGCACCGATCACCTCTGTAAACATACAGTTCGCTTGCCATCTGACATGAGGCTGACCAACAAATTCAGAGGAAAGCAAGAATACCGTTTGGTGTGAGAATAAATGAATGAGATAATCCAGCAATACTACCCACGTCTGTGTAGAGGTGAGGAGTGTAACTGGTTTGAGCAGGCCACTGCTCCTGTACTAAATCCAAACAGGGTCATGAGACACCGCAGGCTCAATGAAACCTTAGCCAAGGTCAGAGAGGAATAACAGCCTTTTCTCTCTTTTCTCCTCATCCCTCCTTTTCTCTCTCTCTCTCTCTCTCTCTCTCTCTTTCACTCGTTCATCCTCTCTCTATGTAACACACTATTTTTTTTCAAACCAGCCCAAAGGCACACACACACACTCAGTGACTCCGTAGTACTTGCTCAGCTGACAAGTTCTGACAACTCCTCTGTAAACATTTCTGCCGCTACTCCTTCCACAAAGCCCTCGCATCACCTCGACTATGTGTAACGAAAAGAGCTTCCTACAACGCCTCTGAAAATCCAGAGATGAACTGCTTTTTTTAAAAAAAAAAAAAAAAGAATATTCACAAGTGCGTCTGCAGAAATGCTCACCAAACCTCCATACGGTACGTCTGATACCTCATGTCCATTTTGGAAAAGGGCAGGTATGGGGATTTCTCTGCTGCACAGTGAAAAATGAAGCACTGGGTGATTATTTTTTTTCCCTCCACTCATATTTTACTGCTACATTTTGACTAAATCCAATAACCAGAGTAGTTTGAAGCAACTTAAATTCCCAGTTTCAATTCTGTATCCCTGCTACTTTTATCCACACTTTTATCCTCTCCTTCGAAATTCCAGCCCGGGTTTGAAGGAAGTGAAGAAAAATAGCAGGTCTTGGAGCACTGCCTGGTGCTTGACTGGCCTTTATTAAGTACAGCAGGGCTCTCTGGAAAACCTCCAGAGGACCAGCAAGGAGGGGAGAGGGAGGCCACAGCAACAGAAGGACCAGCTCTGCCAAGCCCCTCACCCCCTTTGTCTTCTCCGTCTTTCTCCCTATAGCTATGCACCTGTCTCTTCTTCACCAACACAAGCTCTCACTGTCAACATTTGTCTGATTTCACTCTCTAAATCTCCCTTTTCCCTCTTGGTTTCTCATCCTCTCTGTTTTCATTTTCTTCCTTATCTCATCCAATAGCTGAAGTCCAGTCGGAGCTCCTCTGTTTCCAGATGACTCAACAACACTGAGTTAATATCAGTGTTCACACCACCCCTTCCATGTGCCACTGTACTATGAAGCAAATCTAACGTAATGTCATTGGTCAGGGATATATTCTATGTATTACAAGTTACTAATTTCTTTTCTATATGTGTGCTTTTTTAAGTACCGCGTAAAAAGCCATGGCTAGAATTAAGACACAGCAAAACTACATTCCAGCACAGTTGGACTGCAGTTTCGCAGTTTTGCTGCATTCAAAGTCTGCTCTAGTAATTCAACTGTATGGCAAAAGTGTTACGATAATGTTTTTAAATTAATTTAATTAAAATTGTGTCAGCAATCATACCTGATTAATTTAAGGCCACTGAAATATCCGCTGCATTAACTGAGCAGTTTTGACCTGTTAATTAATGTTAATGATGCAGAACTATGAGCTTCTTCTGTGGTTGCACTCATCATAACTCATTTTGGAATCAGTTAATTGGCCAAAATGTAAAACGGAGGAAGTTGTGATGCTAGGATGAGGTCAAGTTTACCAAGGTTTAGTTTTGTCCATCTGAGTCCAGCATTCACGCACTACTTTCTGAGGCCTAAGTAAGTGAAAAATATATATTCTGCCAATTAATATTTCCACTGATTGGCACTGATGCTGAAGTTCAAAGAGTGTGAAGTCTGGCCAGCATGCAGACTCTTCAAATAGCTCACCACGACTCTCCCTCAGCCCCCTTATCCTCACACTCTCCCTCTTTAACTATCGCATCATCAAAAAAAAAAGAATAAAACCCCACAAAGACGAGGTCCCAGGTAGACGTATGCACAAATACAGGACTACAGCATGTGTCCCAATGGGAGTGTGTATGGATGGTGAAATTATGACACTGCTGCCATCACGGAATCTTTAAATGTTACTATTGAACTGACAGCAGCAGCTCACAGGGTGTTGAGGTGGTGGAAAAAACTGCTTTTCGTTTCCATCTGAGCAACTTGGTCCAACACATCCTCTCTGTGAGGCTGCAGAGCCTGTGGGCGCAGTTTGGCAGCGAGTGGCAACACGGTGAGACCTTCTCTAGTGAGTGATAGACGCATTCTGTTTATCCATGGACAATTAAAGATGATAATATTATAAAACAGAGACACCTTCCCTCACAGAATGAAAAAAACGAAGACACTGCTTCCCTTCCCACTTGCATACACTGTATGTCACTACGCAAACAAGTGCACGCAACATCAAGTCTATTTCCACACTTGTTTTGCATGGTAAGGGATTACCAAGAATGATAATCTAACAGACTTTAAATAGGCATGATCGAGGGTGCCGGGAAGGCAGGTACGAGCACTGCCAACACTCTCTCAAAGGTGTGTGGTGGAGGGAACAGAACACGAGACACCTTATCTATACATTTCCTTTTGGTTGAGGAATGTGGGAGATGTTGGGGCGGCTCAGGCCAACACTCCACAGTGCGGCAGGTAACACAATACAATTGTGAGGTGCTAATTTGGGAACACACAAGGCATCGCACCTTTGCCTCTGTGTGGTGTGAGAGCAGCCAAACACACAGACACCTCTCGTGTTCACAATAAACCATGAATCTTGCTTCCCACTGCACCACCGTAGTGGTTGAGTCAGGGTGCAGCGTTCCTTCAAAACCAGATGTCTGCATGGTCAGCTTTAACTGGGATACTACAGTTCAGCCATTGTCATGAAATGTGGCGGCTGTTATCAGGCACAAAGGTGGTCTCAGGCGGTGGTGAACAGTGGTGTCTATTAGTAGTGTCTCGCCTTAGAACCAGGAAATTCATGTTTTTTTGGTTATTTTTTACATCTACTGCATTAATGTTATTGTCAGTTTGAGTTATGGATAGCCTGAACATTCACTTGGAAATGATGTTGACCACATAATGTTATTTTTAAAAATAAATGATTTCAAAAATGACATTTCATTATACAGCTAGTAATTTGTGCTTGCGGGGATGTTTGGGACGAGGTGCAGGTGGTGCTACTGAACAAAAAGCAGTCTGAGCAGGTGGGTATGTTAAGAATAAATAAGTGCTCTTGCAGGCCTGTAGCTCAATGCCTACCTGTGCTGAGAAGCAGAAGGACCTTCATGGATAGGAACTCGTCGTAGGTTAGCTGCAGTCGTACAAACTCCTGGCTCACCTGCCTCATGCCCAGACACAGGTCGTACATTGCTGACTGCTGCATGCGCTCCCTGCAGAAAGAAAAGAGAGGAGGGGCGTGATAACAAAAAACATTCTAAGCCTCACAAAAAGCAATATTTCTTTCCTCTATTAGAGTGTATTTGCATTGGTTACCGTCCATCTTCAGGGCTCGCTCATCCACACACTCATTTATTCATTTGTTTACCCTCTCATTCTGATTTTATGTCACAATAGACTTACTCATTCACTTCCTACCTTCATCCCTACCACACAAGTTCAGTCCAGCGAAACATTTCCACACAGTGCAGAGGAGGATCCTGCTAGTCTGGGCTAAGAGCAGAATACCAAATCCCCTCAGATTGCAGAGCTCTGCGTAAAGTATCACATCACAGATGCACCACTCATCTAAGGCTATTGCAGACCACGAAAGACCCCATATTCAACCCCTGTCACCATAGAAATAGTCTTCAGAAGTATGTGTAATTTCCAACATACTGTATCTATGCTGACAGATATTACACGCACATGAACATATGCTAGCTACACAGAGATGTACACGCTCACTAAACAGAGTTTACTGGCATCAGTGTGCCAAAAATGCATCATTAAATGTACACTCCAACTGCGCATGCCTGTCGTCGATAACACTTTCTCCCCCCTCCTCTTTCACACACATTTTATCAGCAAAATAATCTTGGTTATGTCACAGAGTTCACAAAAACAGGAAAGAAACATTAGGAGGGATAAAGCATGAGCCAATCAGAAATGTGCTCTGCAGATGCCACAGATTCACAGGAATCTCCGGCTTTACATGCCATTTCTCTTTGCTATAAATCACCATCGCATTGAGACTACAGTAATTAAATGCAAGTGGTGTGGCTGGACTTGAAAGAGGTTGGAGTTTTACCCACATTACAGTGAAACCGCATCATTGCAAAGGCAGTGAGGGTGGAGACATCACTCTTAATAACAACTAGACTAAACATTTTGAAAAGGGGGTCAGAAGCAGTCGATTGGAAACAAGTGCATAATGTTCCCATAAAGGCATAAGGCAGCATCACACTTTACAGTATTTACTGTACAGCTGTGTCTGTCGGCCTAAATAGCTGATAAACTGTGACAACGTCTGCGAGAGGAGCAGACCAGTTTCCCTGCTGAGCAGCAATGTGTATGTGAGCAGTTTCGCAAAGTGCAGCATAACATCATTTGATACAACTTTGGGCTGGAGTTTCTAAAGTCTCCACACGTTTTCTCTCTCTCTCTCTCTCTCTCTCTCTCTCTCTCTCTCTCTCTCTCTCTCTCTCTCCCTCCTTCTCTCGCACTCTCTTCCTGAAATCAATTTTGCTGAATCACTGCCCAAAATGAGCTGCTGGTTTTGGGGAGGAAAGAAAAAACTGGTGGCAACGTCTCTTCTTCCCTCTCTCTCTCTCTTTCATCTCTCTATATCTCTCTGGCTTGTTCTCACTGTTTCTCTTTCCATCTTTCTCTCTCAGTCTTGATCTCTCTCTCTCTCTCTCTCTCCCTCTCTCTCTCTCTGTTTCTATGGTAAAAGATTCAGGAAGGAGCAGAAAACTGAAGAGAAAAGGAAAGTTCAGATTCACCTTTGGCTGGAAGAAGACAACTTTTTTTTTTTTTGCTTCAGAAAAGTACGTCCACACAAATCACTTAAAGCATAACTGAAAATACAATTAGTCATTCCGTTTCTCAGTCAAATATCAAGTCAAAGTAATTCTAAAATGTATTTTTCTTTTTTCTTTTTTTCAATGGTGCAAGGTGAGATACATCAGAAATACTCCTTTGGCCTTCAAGCCTCTGAGTGGGTTAGCCAGTGTATGTGTTTGATTGACAGCTGAGCTGGCAGGGAAACAGTGACACAATATAAATTCATCTTGCACCGGTAAATGCAATTTACAAGCCAAGGACAGGCAGCGTTTTGTTAGCAGTGGTACTGGCGAATGATGACCAAACCATATATCATCTGAACTGACTGACACTAACATTTGCAGGTAAACTGTTAGCTGTTCAGTGTGCTCCAACTGACTACCTAATCTAACTATCTAGCCTGCAAACTGACATAACCAGTGGTTATTGTCTTTACCACCGCCAGCCGATGACAGAGCAGCTGCACACTGTGATTAAAGCCGTCTTGTGTTTATAACACAGACTAAAACGAAAGGATTTGATTTGCTATATGAAAAAAGTTAGCTGTCCACATAGAAAACCTACAGTGTCCTGAGTGGTATAGGTACAGACAGGGGCTGCTAAAACCAAAAAATATAGACTTTTATACACACACATTTTTCTGTATTGGTACTGTGGACATTAGAACTTATTGACATTGCTTTAGGAGCATTGTATTTCATTTCTACATTTACACAACGTAGAAAAATGTTGCCTGTCAAACATCTACATTACCTGAATCATGAGTGAGTGACCAGAACTTTTAGGGTAATAGTGTTGTTTGTCTGTTGCAGGCATTTACCACACACCAAACATGAAATGACACTGATTAATGCAGGCTTACTTTGTCTTTATGTACAATGCACATCTGTCTCCAGTATTTGCTCTCAATCAGTGACAGATTCCACTCTAATAGCTGAGTGAGCGGACAGTCTATTCAATAAATGCCTTAATGCCCTGGGTCAATAAGCACTAAGTAGCTATGGAAACAAGTGTACACTGTCCAACCCCCTTAACACTGATTGGTGGACTCAGCAAAGCTATGGACCAATTTTTTCCCTTGTTTTTGACGGAATTATCAATGAGCTAAGCAATAAAACAGCTACTGTACATTAACAACAAGCAAGCAACACACTTCGACCTCATAACAGGCTCAAAAAGACACAGTAGAGATGGCAGTGACACCCAGGCTGCCCTGACAGAGCAGCAAACATGTGACCAAAATCCAGGCCACCACCATCTCTAGCCCACAGTCTACATCTCATCTGCTCTGTCAAGCTGAGTATCGGGCCCATCTGTCAGTGGGAAAGGCCTGCTGTGAATGCATCGCATGCAGTAACAGCAGCATTCTGTACAATAAACAAGAAATCCTTATTTCTGAGAGAAGAATACTATACATATTTGCTCATTATATACAAGCCTTTTCAATGTTTTTCTGTTGGAGCTTATTCTGAACCGAACCAACCAAAAGCTGTTTTACATTCTTAATAAACTGTGATCTGATTGGCACTAAATTGATTAGAGGAGCAGAGGATCTCTGGTGTGGTAAACTAATGCTTTACCAACTGTACTAAACTCACAGTGACACAACACAGGCTCACAGAGTCTGAAGCTGTGTTGCACAATGGCATTTTCACGGCTATTTATTTATTTATTTGGGACAAACTGACCCACTGACATTGACTTACACAAGCTATTAGTCGGAGCTTTTAAACCTGCCCCTGGCTGAACCGGCTTCTCTACAGCGGGCTGCCTACAGAGGTTGCTATTCTCACCTTTGATTATTTCTATAACATTCAGTTCATCAGCGGCCATGCACCACAGCTCCAATGAGAGACACGCACACCTCCTTTCCATTTGCTCTCCTGTTCAGACATATTAACGCGGATCAAGTGGGCCAGTGGCTGCCTTTGTTAGGCTGATGGTCCTTTGCCTGATGCAATTAAGAAACCATTAAAAAGTGCAAAAGTATTTCATGGTGAAGTGCCAGAAATCAAGTGCAAGATTATGGCCTTGTTTTACAGTAAGTACACCTGACTTCCTGAAAGCAACATTATTGCCACAAAAACTCAATTTAGCCGCTTTAATAGTTTTCAGGTATGCTAATGCAACGCTCCAAATAGTGCAGCAGAAAAATACACTCCTCACTTGGCAAATTCCACTTGCAAAATTGATGTTTATGCATACATTTGCATCTGATGAGCTGCTGAAAATAGCAGATGCTATTACTAACAGTTAAAGCCTGACTGTTCAACCAATTACTGTATTTAATTATACACTATCGAAAACAAATTATACTTTATACGTTTATGTTGGGCATCCCATTGGACATCAGATAGCATTAAATGCATTTCATATTTGTCTAATTGCTGACAAAACTTTGCCTTTACAGAGATGCGTCTGTCAAAATGTTGGTGCTTTGAACAATAAAAACAGGTGAAATGGTACTTGGATGTTTTCCCTCTCTTTGTTACATTCTGAAATTTAGATAACATTGATTATTTAATACCTGGGCCATCCCAAAATGTAGAGTCCAGTACACATTGATAACCCCAATGTAAACTGCAGATACAGAAGTGTAGACCTACTCGTTAAAGATGAGGTCAGGGGCAAAGTAGAGCATCTGTCCATTTGTGTGTTTGTAGGAGCGCCAGCTGAGGCAAAAGGAGGACAGACACATCCATGAATACTGGATCAGGGTGATTTGGTCCTCAATGGGCAGGCCCCGGAAACCTAACACACACAAAAACACACATAAAGCAAGACAGGCTGATGAGAAGCTCTATGTTTAAATGTTGCAGACAATACTCAGGCTGTGAGTTAATGACTTAAGCACCAACTTAAGCGGCATTTATTTAGCTGAGTACGTGCTTGTGAGTACCTGTGTTTGTCCATGTGCATCACACACTGCGTATCTTTGCTACAGTGTGCTTTTTTTTGTGCCAATATTTGTTTAGACATGATAACCACTGAGAAGTATTCACCCATTCTTGTATCATGCAAATCCCACAAGGCCTCCGGTTATTGGCATGTTGTCTATGGAATGCCAAAAATAGAGTCGAATAGGAAACTTGCCAAACTCTCAATCAAACTCTGGCAAGAAACTCCTCCTCATGCAAAACATAGGCCAACTGAGGACAAACAAGTGACTTATCAAGGCTTAGGGACTATTTTAGTCAAAATCCATGTCAAATTACGAAATACAATATTTAAAAAAAAAAAAGGTATGTCAAATGCCTGGCTCAGCACTGTGTATTCTGCTAAAATAAATAGCACAGAGCGGGCTGATAACTAAAATAAGAGCTTAGTAGAGTTTGATGTTTTAGGTAACTTTAGCGTGTGCTATTCTGACAATATAGTTCCATATTGTGCTGTGTGTTAGTCCTGCGGCATCCGAATGTAAGCTGAATGCAGGCAGCGGCATATCTGAAAGTCGAAGGTACTCATTTTGACCCTTCTGTCTGGCTCCCCTTCTATTTATATGTCCGGATATGGCAAGCAGACACCGTGGAGGTATCAAATATTTGCAATACAGCAAATTAAACAGCCTCAAAGAGCTACCTGTGAGGCATCTTTCAATATGTCTCCCACTGACTGGCATTTTAAGGGAACTTGTTTATCCCTTTTCAGACATTTTTTTTTTCTTTTTCCAGTGCTGTGGTTTATAGGTAAAAATTAATGAGATACACATTAGATCTTTGGTTCAACATTGCATCTGACAACGACGATGTAAATGAGTTCTGTTTGGAAATCTTAATCTTGATTCTATTTTATGGTAAAATAGGATTCTCTCCCTAATCTTGTTGAAGCTTCACAAGCTCATTTCCTGATCTAATTTTTAAAATTCAAATTGTGTGCTCTGACAAAACTGGCAGAGTTGCGTTCTGAAAATATAGGGATCAAAAGTGAAGATATGGGCAAGTTATTTTCATCAAAACCTGGTCCATAATTACAATATATACTCCCCTTGATTTATCAGCCTTTTATTTACTAAATTTCAATTGTTAAACAATAAAGTCATCATAAATATAACATTCAAACTGTAGAAATTATATATATATATATTATTGGATTTTCAGGCTACTTTAATCTAATTGATTTACTGCAGCCCTTTTTATTTGACTTTTAAAAACAAGAGGGAGGGGAAGTAAATCTAGCGACTGGTAGTATTTTAAAAAATGTGAATTACACTCTTTATTTTCTAATACACATACTTGTAGGGATGCTGTTTCAGCACCTTCCCAATTCTGTTTAAAAACTCTCTTAAACAACATTTAGGTCTCAGCCCACTGCTCTAGTGGTCACTAACCTGGAAGTACTTTGGCCCACTTCACCATGCGTACCATCTGCTTTCCGGCCAGGCGGTTGAGACTTGACAGCAGGTGGTCAGTGGTGTCAGGCTGCGTGTTGTCATAGCCGGAGTACACCTCTTCAGGCTCAATCAGCTCTAACACACTGCAGATGGAGGGCGGCAGAAAAGGTGTGACCACCCCAGGCCCGTGGGGCACCAGGGCATTGGCAGCACTGGCGTTCAGTTCCTTCTCTGAGGACAGGTAACCGCCCCCAACGCCACCTGTGGCAGTTTGGCTGTCCTTGGAGCCCTGCAGGTCCTCGCTGACTCCCTTAAGCTTTCCCAACTTCTTAGACTTTCGTGCTGTGGATTGACACATTGACTTGTTGACACATTGTTGACAGGCACATTTCTTACATTCATAATCGGCGGTTACGATTGCAATGTGACAAATACTGTACAGGTATAATTAAAAAAAAAAAACAAATATAGATGCACATTTTTAATATGTAGTATCTAGGTGCTTGCAATGTTTACAGCGTCTACTGTTATTAACTGTATTTCTCATTCAATGGCCTGCTGATCAAATTTCCATTGTATTATTTTCCAGGAAATCTGTCACCTTTCTATCTGATGGAAGTTATAGTTTCTGGGAAGTTGTAACTTGAAATGTTTGGGTATGAGTCAAAAATTGGAAAGGGTCCACCTTGAATGAGGTCCAGTAAAAGAAAGAGCACATAATGGTACGATAAACATGTTTGATTTCCTGCGTATTGTTTGGTCATACACAGATGGGGATCTTTGAGGGACGATAAACAAGCAAATAACAATAAATGCATACTTTACATGCCAGAAACATTCGAACTATTCATAAAGCCTCTAAGCTTGATCAGACAATCAACTCCAGGGGCCAGATGCAGAAAACCGTGTAGATTTACACACACGCAGTTGAGCATACACATGGCTGTGTTTTATAAATCTCATTTATTGTGGAGCTGGGCACACAGTTCGCTATAAATGGACATAGAAGTACCCTTTAAGACCCGTTTGCGTAGCAGTATTTGCGCCCGAGAAGAACAGCAGAGGAGTGCAGTTTCACTGGTGGTGTGGCATCAGCGACGCTCTCCTACAGTTGTCGTTACGCGCGACCATTACGCAAGGCTGTGGCTATTTATAGCGGCCACACTGTAAACCCTCATCGCGGTGACATCTCAATCATCAGTGATAAACGCCAGAGGAATGATCAGTGATTAATCTATAGAGCTCAAATTGAAACAGACTTAACAAACAGCTTCCCAGCTCAGGATAAAATGAAAAGACCAGATAAAAAAGGCAAATATTAGACATATGACTCGGATGTTGATAAAAAAGAATGATGAAATTCAACTTAATACTATTAATTACGGTGATATTTTTTATTTTGGGGAATCTGACAGCTTTCATTACTTGTCTTCGTATCAAAATTAGATGTAAATAGCCAAGGCCCCAATTTAATGGGCTACACTGCTGCTGCTCAGACATGCAGCCACAATCATTGGCAACCTTAAGCTTTTATTCATGACTCATGGTCATCTGCTGCTTTTCAACACTACGTAACATTTCACCAGAGAGATGTGCTTACTCCAACTCGTGTTTTTGTGCTTGTAATATGCTTAAGTTAATAATTATGTGCTGCTGAACTGACGTGTCTACATATGCTTGACACATGCAAGTTTAATTATATTCATTTTAAATCAGGATAAATGCCCCCAGTTGTTGAAGGTGCATTGTCAGAGGGTAACGATACGGTGGCTGGAGCCCTGGTATCACTTATCACATATAGCTCAGGTGAGGCTCTGTATCTAATATGGTTTTCATACATTATTTCGGTGTCATTCCCCAGTCTCCTCTATGCTGAGCTGTACGACCCGTCTCCATCCCAGCACCCACCTGTTGGCTCTTATTCCCATGGAGTGAATTCATAACTGTCACTCCCTGATTGTCTGTGTGCATGAACGCTGCATGCTTGTGGAGATAGAATAGACTCAAATAATTCTCTGCATTCACTAAATAATACATTCACTACACATTAGTTTTGTTGATTGATCTGTATAGATGTATACATACAAGGGAGTCAAATTGGCAAATAAGCACTTACACGTTCACTGTGCAGAAAATGTATCAAAGCGCTTTCCTGAAATTGATTTCCCCAATCAGTGCCCATTGATTCATTTTATATTGTACTATCAGAGGTTTGGATTGGTTCCAGGACAAAACATTTATCATGTGTTAGCTGTAATATTCAAAGGCACAGGCACAGAATGTAAACAACAGAATGCTCACCGCTGAAATTTTATTACTTACTCATCTTTGCCCTCATTGTGAGCACTTCATTAAGTGGCTGTACTCTTAGTGAGATTTTTTTGATTTCTAACCAAGCAATCTGACTGCTGTCCTAGAGATCCCTACGGATGAAACACACTTCATTCATCACTGCTAGTAGTATTCCTTCCATGTGTGGGACTTCTTCTCCCCAATGCTTTCCATATCTATCATCCCAACTTGCAATGATTACACTTCAGATTAATTCAGAAGACTCGCATAGAATTCACACTCCATAAACTGTCTGTAACAGCAGCTGCATGTGTGCATGTTTTTTTTTTTTGCCTCTGGCCATCTTTGTTTCCTGAAGTAATTTGACAGCACATACAGAACCCCGTGTCAAATGTTTCTATATATTTACGATTCATGTTCATATTTAGCTTTCTTGTGGAGCATAACATCGAAAAACATTTGATATTTCAATAACTAATGGACTGAAAACCCATGCAGTAGGCTTTTAGCCTTGTGTATGCCACTTTGGCCCTGAATTGAAAAAAGCCAATAGCAATAAATGAATAAATTTCATAAACCACATCCCTCTCCACTACAGCGTCTTTCCTCATAGTACAATACTGTACTGTACTGTGTTGTCTGCAGGTTTTGTCAGCTGGCATCGTATGGGGTACTGCAGATCTACACTTTTTGTAAATGCATTATGCATATTGTCCTCAGATATACTATATGCAATCACACACAATCATCCTATGACTCAGCATCCTCAGGCCTCCTGTGACTACAGCAAGGCCTACTTTTCCATATCTATAATTTCTTATAAGCAGAGGGAGGCTGACTCAAATGTCACATCTGAGACACGTGACAGAGCGAATCTGTAATGAGGGTGTGACTCCTCACCTCCTAGGTTCATCCCGGCCTGGAGACACTTCCGTACACGACATGCCGGACAGTTTTTCCTTCGGATCTTGTCAATGATACAGTCATTTCTTCCGGCACACAGGTAGTTGTGCTGACCTACAGAGAGACAAGATACAAGCGTCAGTGTGATGGTGAACTGTACACGCGGCTTGACATAGAACAGCAGCGATTTGCAGCAAAGAGATTTAAATAGCAATAAAGAGAAAGATAACATATGCAGTACTGAATGCTATTTGTATACATTTGACTACATGAAGAAAAATAAATGTTTGACTCTACTGTAGAATCTCTGTCTGCGACCATTTGTAATGTAGGTCAACACAGATACCCTGTGGAACGCCTGGAAATATCAGAGATCTACATTTCATGATTATCACTGTGAAAATGATTGAAATTGTGATTATTCCGCTCTCACATTCTACAGCGCATGACTAATGGTGTATTTTACAGTACATGGCATGGAGGTATTAATATTTGCTGGAACCAGGACACTGGCTACAGCTAGACTATTCCTGACAGTGATGCTAACATGGCGAGAATCCCTCCTGCCTCCTGCCTAGCCCTTAGCTAAACCCAATGATCTCCCATTTCAGAGCGCTTCCTTCCGCTCCACTAGTTATTCACTGTACAGCTCCTCTCCTCCTCCACTTTTCTCCTTCTCTACGCCTGCGTCTCCATCCCTCCTTTTTCCTTTTTTCCGCACGTCCGCCAGCCTCAGAGCGCCATACGCCCACACACAGACAGGCTCATGCTCGTGCACACGTACAGTCATTCACTCTCTCCCATACACACACACGCAAACACACACACACATGCACACACATACACACACACAGCCAAAGCTGCTCCACTTGGCAATTCAAAAAAAAAAAAAAAAAAACTGCAAATGTTGTATCGCCTTTCACAAACAAATACACACACATGGAAATCACGACACAACCCAGATGGAGTGGTAAAGTGTGGTGTGGTGACCCCTGAACATGGCTTAGCTCCATTAGGGTTAATGTTAAAATTGTGTGCTTGTCTACATTTTACTGCATGTTTATCTTGTACAGTTTATTTCTTCAAAAGTATCTACGATTTTTGGCATAGATTTCAGCGCACGAAAGCTTGTGGGTTGTTTATATGCATTTAACTCAGACATGTATATTCTGTGCGTTGCCTGTGCTGCATCTACAGTACAGTATTTGTATTTGTGTGTAGGACTGAGCAGAAGTTGTTTTCTGAGCTAGCAGGAGTAGTGCGCAGTGTGTCTGTCTGACTGCTGCCAAAAGCCAAGGAACCGAGCTGCAGGAGGAGAGGCAGCAGCTGTAGCCCCACCACTATTTCTGGCTAAATCACATGACCGTTACATAAGCCCATTTTTCTTGCTCTAAAAAACAGTAAACTGCGACACAGGAAACACAACGCAGCCATCCCCTACCCCACCCCCCTCGTGCACGCACACGCATGCATATCTACACACACACACACACATTCTCGCTTGGATAGGCCAGACCAAATGGCGATTCTGAAAACTCTGGAGCCTTCCTGTCAACTGTTTTGCTCATTCCCGTGAATCTTGTGCATAATTGTTGGAGTGAAATATACTTCATGAGACAGGCAAAGTCGTAGTCCAATGGTGTGTATGCACATGACTGTGTGTCCAACTGAAAAGGAGACACGCTGTTTCTATCTGTGTGCATGTACTCACATGCACCCACACACCATGTTTACCTCTGAATATGTGTATTTGCTTATCAACCCGGCACGTGGCGGGCTTAGTGGTGAATGGTCATTTTTCAGTCTTGCCTTGGAAAACATCTTACCAAATTAAAAAAAAATCCCTTTTCATCTCTCATGAAAGTGGTTACTTAATTAAATCATTCTGTCTCATATTTCCATGTGGATCTTACCCCAAAATCTCTAACTTCTGTTTTTACATTAAAAGCACTCGATAATGCCAAATCCTAGCAAGATATTTTCACATAAAATTCCATGAAAAAGACAAAGATTCCTCAGATACTGTATTAAATTTGACCAAAAACTCCGGTCTGCTGATATAATGAACACTCTGTCAGCAGAGTAGCAGTCTACTTTTAGCTAATGATCTCACAATCTCGCAACAAACTGCTGAGTGGTCTCTGTTGTCTGTCAGCTTCTGCATACATCAGTTATGAGGAGAATCTGTTCATTATGTCTATATTAGTTACCTTCTAAGTCACTCCTTTTTTGTCATGTTATTTCACAATTTAAAAGAAAAGAAGGCAAAAAAAAAGTCATGAGGACATTCTTCTGAAAGGGAAATTCTCTTTCCGACAGTGACCGCGCTTTAACAAGAGTAATCTTCCCTGCAGTCCTCCTGCCATCGGCACAGCTACACAGCATCTGCTTTCCAAACAAAGACAGACTTGAGGCCTTTGCTAAACCATAGCCTTTAACCTGACATTTTTAGATAACCACTAGACACAAGAGGTCAGACCCCTGATTGTGAAAATAGCCTTTCAGACACAGGAGCTGACCTACATCAATAATACTACTGTGAATCTCTGAGTGGCATTTAGCAGTTGCTGCAGATTCCTTCGTTGCAAGCCGGCACTGCAGACGCAAGAGGGCATGTAACTAAAGGATGTGCTGAAATCAATGTCCGCCTTACAGATTAATGCCATTGGAATATCCACTCACAAATTCATTGGTGTTTATGCAACCTAAATTACACAGCCAAAAAAATGCCAAACAACCAGAAAACAGGCCTCTCAGAGATGTGATTGTTGTTACCACTGGGCCAGTGGAATGCAAATCACTGCCTTGTAATAGCACCGCTACCCCAGTTCTTTGGACAACACACAAACAGCTGTGTTGGATGGGGCTCTACGCAATTAAGTTTCCCTGTCTGGATCATTATAAAAAGAGGGTGCAGAAGTTGAAATAGGATGTAAATAGAAGCTGTTATTTTGTTTACTAATGTCTCCACTTCTATGGTAATGTGCTGTATCTCAAGCAGTCCTGTGCATTTCCTTTCCCAGCTGCTGCCTTTGTGTACATATGCACTAGTCATTATTTAGGCCTCAATGTGGTATCTGAAAGTGTCTAATGTAAAAAAGCATGTTATTATGGAAGTAAAAATCTATCCTCTTGTCTACAAATAACTTAAATCCCTGCAGTAAGTAGCTCTACACCAATTGTTTGGCAAGACGTTCAGATATTACATAGTACTAGTTAAAATGTTCTTAGGTCTTACAGTAAAAGGTTAGAAACACATTTGACTTTCAAATCAAATCAATCAAAGAGGGGTTGTTGATAACTTGTAGGGTTACAACATGCCCGCTCCTCTATACCTCCTTTCTTGTCAAAGCTGTTTTGAAAACATAAATTTCTGTCTATTGAAACTTTGCTTGAGAGCCTGTCTACAAGATTAAATGAATTTGCAGGAAAACAACATGGAGTTATTGAATTTTATTCTGCCTGTACATTATCAGTATTTCTTTTCTGCCACTACTTGTAATTTTTATGTATAGAGCAAGTGCATTTGACATGTACACAGCACATTATGTGATACACTAAGGCTGGACTGCAATAACTGGGATTCATTTTTAAAGATTAAATCATGGTTTCACTATAAATTATGTTGCACTAATCTTTTAAACTACCTTGAAATTAAGAAAGATTAAACTTTAACCTTTCTATAAATGTCAGTTGAGTTTTTTTACTCTTACCAAAACTTTTATAAACTAAATATTCCAATTTACAATTGAAACCCAGTGTTAACTTTAAACTTACACTTGAGGTTTTAAATGTCTATCTTTTTTAAAGATGGATTGAGCAAAATAATCAAGCTCCTCGAAGAAAGTTAAGAAAAAGACTCCACCCAGTAGAGAATTATGATGCTGCTGAGTTTATATATACCGGATCAGCGACAAAACTGTTATGGAGCTGAACAGGAAGACTGGACCAACTGTCACCAATTCTTCAACTCCTCATGGCCCTGACATTTTATGCCCCTGGATGTTTCCAGAGGATGAACTGGGACCTGTTTGGCTTACATGTTTTGGATAACTTTATCTCAAAGGAGGAGAAATCAGAGCTTATTTGACTGGATTTGTAGCAATTTAGCAAACAATATAACCTTTATAGAGAGCGATTATAAATAAATACAGAGAAGGTGAATTACGAGGTCCAGACAGCATGCAAATGTGTTTATTTTCAATCATTTATGTATTTATTTTATTTGGGGTGAGCAGGCATTTCCGTATTAATTAAATTTTATTTAATGTCAGTTTGAATTAATAAACTTGGATTTACTAAACAGAGATTAGTTTTTAATTGTGCAACAAAACTTTGCTTAACTTTAAATCTGGACTTACTTATTTAAACCTACTTTAGCTACTCTGATTAGAACTAATTTGAAATTAAATCAATCTGGTGGTGCAACCCTGTCTAAGATTTAATAAAAACATTAGTGCCATCAAAAAGCACCGCCACAACACTCTGTGTTACTGCAGTCCTGTGTCTTTAACAAACCAATCATCAGTGAAGACACTGATAAAGCCCATCAGATTGGCACTGCTTATTTGGTTGAACACAAAAGGTGTAACCCACTGAGGGCACTGGATCCTTTTTGCATTGATGTCAAAGAACAAAGGTATCACCAGGGAACAGGAAGAGATGGAGGTCAGATTATATCCACTGGAGAGCCATCAGGCCTGCGGGTCAGCCCAGGCCAGGGTAACTGAGGGCATGGAGGAAGTAGTGTGTGCATACGTGAGTGTGTTATATCATCATACGTACACCAAACATGCAGCATACCTGTTATAAGAGGTTTAATAGGTAGGCGGAATGGTCTGAATACTGTATATTGTAGTGCTGAAATGATTAGTCAATTAAATGATAAGTCATTTGACAAAGAAAATAATCAACAGCAACTTAAATAATTCATTCATCAAGCAAAAATGCCAAACATTTGTTGGCTCAAGCTTTTCACATGTGAGAGCTTGCTGTGTTTATCTGTTTTACATAATTGTAAATTGAATACATCTGTCATTTCAGACTGGTGGTCAGACAAAACAAGCACTTTGGGGATCAACTTAGCTTCAGGAGAAGCGTCAGGAGTATTTATTTTTTTCTATTTTCTAATATTTTACAAGGTTGTTGTCATAAAAAATCATCACCATTAGTTCCAGCCCTAATACACTGTATGCCCTTGTGTCTATTTTTAAAGCAGTGAGGATATAAAATCCAAACACTTCCTGTAACTGTAAACGTATCTAGGTTGAATTAGAGAGACCCTTCCTCAGGCTGCATTCTCCAACTTAAATGCCTATTAACAATGTGGGTCACACATACTTACAGTAAGCTTTACAGATTAAATTTCTATCTAATGCTGTACACCTGGATTCCTTTACTACTTACGAAGAATTGTGTTCGCATGCATGTGTGCATAGCAAGTTAGCGCCTGTAATTGTGTTTGTATCTTGTTGTGTGTTTGTTGCTGCATGTTGTATGCAGTGTCTGATCAAAGAAGCTATGATGCGAGACATGTGTTGGGGAGCTGGGATCAGGGCAACGCTGCTAAATGGCTTCACTCCAGCCGTTGTTACATGAGCCTCTCACACACAACCTGAAGCATTCACTCCAGCACTGGAGGGAGGCCTTTATTCCCCCAGCCTGAGCTGAGAGATATGTGAGTGGACGGCAGAGCTGCCAGTCAAAGCTGAAACAGTGAGAATCGTGTCCTCAGATGACCTCTCCCACAGAGGCGGTGCAGAAGAATAGGTTTTTAGATTGACACCAGCACCATGGAAACCACGACTCAGTCACATTGCAGAACACAGAGAGGCCATAACAAGGTTGACTAATGTCTCTGTAAACCTCTCAGTTCAATAAGAAAACAGCAAAAACAGCTTGAGAGCTAAAAGCAGGGCCTAGTATTATTACAAAGAGCAGACATGCCAAGCCACTGATGACATGTGAATAATAAGCTAGCGTTCAACTCTTCAAATGCGCTCCACATGGAGTCGTTTATTGAGTGCAGCTGTCTTGTATCAACAAACCAGTCTTTAGTGGAGTGGATGCAGGAGAGAAGCACATATGAATGCGTTCAGCTATTTCCACAATTCATTAGTGATGATAACACATATTTGCAAAATGTTTTGTGTCAGAAGGCATTTTCCCACAGTGCGGGATAAGCATTTACACTGAAGAATTCATTCATTTCAATGGAGCCTATAAATTGCCTGCATGTTTGCATGTGACAGTTGAGTCAACAGTAGCATTACAGCTGCAAAACTTGTAAGTTTCATAGAAGTTATTACGTCTTGTCTGCTTGTTTACTATACAAGATGTGTTAGTGTAGGAGATGACACATGAGATAAGATATTTGGATGACTTGTCGTGAAAAGGAAAGCAGGTGGATAAATGTTTATTCTATGTGTAATTTAAGTGTGTGTGCATGTGAGTGCTTAAAGGTAATATGAGTAGGATTTGTGAGTTTCGGTTAAAGTTGGCCACTCCTCCCCGGCTCGCCACTTTTGTAGCTTCCTCTTGGATGCGTGCTTACAGTCTGGCACCTGGTAGCAACGTTTTTATGGAGTCCCACCCTCGCGCTATACGCGCTGCAATTGGCTGGGGGAACACACCCTCCACCCGAAGGTTAACGCCCAGACACGTCCAGAACACAGCAAAATAAGAAAATACAGGCAGGCGGCAGCGTCTCTGCAGATCCCGACACCGCCACACACTTCTAATGGGTCATAAGTGATGATTGAGAGAATGAATCGATGGCGTTTTGAACAGCTTACAGCCAGAGGGTACCCGGCACATAATTTAGTATTTCTGTGTTTCCTGGGACTGTGGTTATAAACTTTATCGTGTACAGTTGGCTGCACCTTCTGGTAGAAATGACAAAAATTAAGTGGAATAAATATTTATTCTCTTGAGGGGGACTATAAGTGAACAGATCTGAACAGTAAAAGGCCCACTTGGCCAATAGATATTCCAAACAGATGGTCTAAATGTAAACCTAAAATGTAGACTTGAAGAGTAACTGTGCCAAGCTCTGATGATGTAAAATGTAAAATAAAGCTACCTAACAATGACTTGCCTGACTTAGACAAAGGGGAAACCAGACCCTCCACAGTCGGAAGGTTTCGCCTGATTTGTTGACGACTCCAGAATGCTAACTAGCTCTGTAGTAAAGGGCTGTGAGCCAGTTAGTCGTCTAATGAGCTACAGCCGACAGAAAAGTTGTGTCCCTCGAGGCAGCCAGTGCCAAAAGAAATTAAGCATGGGCTGGATTATTCCCCTTGCACAGATGCCCACTCTCTGCAGTTTTCTTTTATATTTCACGTGCCTAGGCTAAGTTTCTAACTTTGAGAGAGAGGAGGAGGAGAAGGAGGAGGAAACACTGGGAGAAGGGAGGAGTAAAACGTCTCCTCACGTCCTAACTTACACCTCTCCGGCGCTCACTGCTGACACATCACTTTCCGTCCCACTCCCTGTTTCTTACTCTCTCTCTCTCTCTCTCTCTCTCTCTCTCTCAGCTGCTCCTCTCTTTATCTCACTGTCTGCGTCTGACTTTTTCTTTGTCCTTCCTCCCCCCCCTCCCTCGCTGTATCTGTTTCACTGTCCTCTACCTCTCTTCACTTTGCAAAATCCTTCTCTCTGTATTTTCATCCTTTTGCCTCCCTCCACCTTACCTCTCTGTTTCCACCTCAGCAGCAGCTGTGGAGGGGTCAAGTGAGGTAACAGCTCGCTTTGCACATCAGAAGGGCGTACACGTCGCACACAACCTTGATGACATCACACCATTTGGGTTGCCCTTATTACGCTTTCATAGCGTGCACAGTTGCAGTTGTTTGACAGTGCAGAATCAAGAGGAAAAATACAGAGATACCAATAAAGAGATTTGAAAGTAAAGAGCACTGCATTAGATTTAAAGGGCATCACACAGTATGTCAGTTTCAGAATAATTATATATCATATGAGAAAAAGCCTAAAAGAGCGCATAGAGATCTGAGCGCTTCAGAGTTTCACCTGACTAGCACTGTCACATACAGTCAGATCTTTAGCATCTGCCACCAGCTCTCCTCTGGCCACGCTTGAAGCGAGAACAATGGCACGTCTGATTTGATAACCCCAGACAGATAATCTGGTTTCAGGTCTCCGTAATGACGGTGTGTAAATATCATCAAATTAAGGCATGATTTGATTGGGAATGAGTGCAATTCCTCCAACGGTCAGGAAAACACCTAGAGGGCCTCATGACTGGCTAGCAGGCTTGTTTTTTTGATTTTTTTTTTCCGCCTGCACTGGGACTGTAAGCGTGTGTTTTGCATTCAAACACTCATCTTAATGAGTAAGGCCAACGCCTCAGGCAACAGGCACAAAATGAAAAGCACATTATGGCCGCTGCTGATTTTCCGAAGCTAAATATAACATAAAGAGCTGCTGCTGGAGAATTACCTACTGAATGTTTTTTGCTTCTAATGTGTCCAATCTTTTTGGTCATTTTAATGATCTTTTAGAAAAAATAAATATGTGGAAGGTCAATTGAGATTAAACAGTAATTTGTCGCCTATAACACTGTAGTGCACATAAAACCAGCATCAACTATTGGTTAATAAATCTTGCAATAATTATCATCATTGTATGCAGCCTGAATGGAAATAACAAGCTGCATCTCTGCTTTCCACTATGTGCTTGTCTGTGTGAGCTTTTCAAACTCTGTTCTATTGAAATTACTGAAAGCAGAGTTATTGTATTTGCACACATTTTCTCATTAACATCTCCCAGTTGGAAAAGCTATAACCCTGTGCCACAAATTTAAACGTACTTAACATACTCCCCACGAACTACTGTTAATAAATTGAGCAGAATGTCTGCCAATAATTCTGAAGGGCACAGTTAAGGTGATATTGTTTGAAATGTTTTGATATTTACTGATACAACTGTGAGAACAGGGCAGCGCAGTGGTGTAGTGGTTAGCAGTGATGCTTCACAGCAGGTTCACGGTTCTGTGTGGAGATTGCATGTTCTCCCCGTGCTTGTGTGGGTTCTCAATCCAAACACATGCAGGTCAGGTTAATTGGTGACTCTAAATTGCCCATAGGTGTGAATGGTTGTCTGTCTCAATGTGTTGGTCCTGTGATTGACTGGCTACCAGTACAGACTGTCAGCCCAATGTCAGCTGGGATTGGCTCCAGCCAATGGATGAACCGTTAAAACAAATGTTGGCGTATTACAAATGAATGAAACTTTCTGAAAAACAGTGTAATACTCCCTTAGACAGTAGCTTTCTCCTCTTACAGTCAAACTATCAAAATATCAGTTCTTTTCTTTTTAAAGGTTTAGTAAGAGAAACGTACAGTGGCCAAAAAAAGATAAACACACTGCAAAAAAAAAAGACTTCACTACTTTGACAACGCATTGTCTGGATTTATGAAAACACTGCAAATAAAATGCAGCCAAATAAAGAAATTCATTTACCAATATAACACAAAATATCCAGCAGTGAAACACAAGTTTCTTGATGACATAAAACTGAACATTTGTCAATGATGTTTAGGATTGCAAATTTATAGAAAGCTTTGTTGTGTTGGGAATTTTTAAGGTTTTGCACAATTTGAATATAAAAATACTTTTCTAACAGTGAACATGTTCAGTCTACATTTTAGATGTACATTGAGAAAGCAATACTAGGTCTTCTGGCGTGTTTCAGTTATGTATGCCCATTTAATCTAATTGTAACCATGCACTGCATTCATCTGCACGCTCTTGCATCCCATACACAGATAATTTCCCAGCATCCCATTAAATAGGAATTCAGTAAAATTACAACCTCCTGCAGTTTAGCTATTACCATTTATTCTTTATTGTAAAACATTTATTTTATAAATTCGTTGTTCACTCTAAGTTTGCACACAGCCTTCATTGTCAGCTACATTTTTCAAGGGACCTAACCCCATTAGTTAACTTGTTAGCTGGCTAACTCACCACATGTATCACATTAAATGTATTTAACAAATTAATGGGTTGTTTTGTCGTCAAAGAACGTTCTGTTCATTCACATGGAGCTTCAACTTTAGAGGATTAAGCAAACTGCATGGCATTGCAATACAATATTGAATGCATCAGCTCATTTAATTGAAGTTCAACTCAGGTCGTTTGTTGTTTTTCTTTTTTTTTTCTTAGAAAGGTTAACAATTATGTCTGTTTATGGTGTGGTAAAAGGTTTGCTCCTCCCTCTATGTTTTCTGTGGAAAGTTTTCACCTTGAATTTTGCAAAATGAGAAATCAATTTATTTTAGTTTTAACACACTGATGGCATGATAACAATATTACAGGATATTTTTGTTATACTCTAGCTTCAGTGTTTTATTACTATCATCATCGCAATCTTCCTTTTTTTGTATTTAGTATTTTATATTTGCAGCGCATTTCTTGTGCTGTCTATTTGTTGTCAAACTGGCAAATGTAACATAATTTACTTAATTTACTGCAGCATTTATGTCTTGTTTTTTTGTGCTTATGTTTTCTTGACTTGCAGAGTGTTAAGCTCTTTCAGCCACCCTAGGAAAGACCTAACCAGTGATATCTTCCTTGAAAATGAGTTAATGACATACCTTCGACAGCTCTTTTAAAGAAGACTTTGCAGCTTCCACATGTCACGACACCGTAGTGGCATCCTGATGCCTCGTCTCCACAAACCAGGCACACTTTGGCCGTTGAGGAGGGTTGCCTCAGTGGCGAGCTGAAAGGACACACACAAGAGTTTTAAGACAAATTTAATAATAAGTTTCAAAAGACAACAACAAAGCCGGGGCAGACGGTCACTTTCCTAACAGTACTAATACACATTGTAAAACATTCTTGGGCTTTTGATCCCTGGTACAGTAGCAACGCAATGTGGCTAGCCATAAAGATGTCTGCCAACCAAGAGAGGAGGGCTTTGCACTCCAATGATTTATAGCTTCACCAGGCTCTCCGAGATGACAATGACAGAATTATAGAGGAGATTATTTGAATTCAATAAGCAAAGAGACACAGAGTAGGATGTCAAATTTAAGTTTGCTCCAAAGCACTTGTCCCCTTCTCTGGCATAAAAAAGTGTGAGGCAATGGAAAAAGTATCGAAAGGTAATAATACACATCATGGTAGAGCAACAGTGCCTCAGTGTCACCTGTGTTTAGTTTAGGGTCAAATATCAAAGGTGAGACTCAGCACCGGCATGTGCTGTAGTGTGCGTAGTGCGGCATGTTGTCGTTATTTACTCTGAGCCACAACCAAAATGCACCAGAACTGATGACAGTCTGCTGCAGCTCTGCCTGATCCAAGGCACTGTTTAGTTTGGGATCATTTACTGCTTTCACTTCTGACTGATTTCTGTGATTGTATGACCATTAAAGCTCAACGTATACTGTATGTTCTTACTGATGCAGTGCTAAATGGTAGAATTTGTTAAGAGCTGCAGTAGGTGTCAAAGCTAATGGATGATGATCTGCTATCTGTCTAGGAACAGAGAGGAATGTTCTAAGCTGTTTACTACCATATTTAAAGAAACGAGAAGGACTTGCAGTGTGTACAAAGTAAGGTTGGATATTATGACCCCAAAGCTAGACAAAAATAAATCATCAGATTCGCCTTGACGACCACAAAAGTAACAATCATTACCTTTTTATGATAAATACATTTCCTGTGTCTGGTATGTTAGTCCATTATAGCATGTCCAGGGAAATATGATACAGGGCTGTTTGCTGATCAGCTGGTTAAACTTCTACTTTAATGTGGTTGTAGTGGTCAGTTTGTAAACTTTTAAACTTCTTTATGAGCAAATGTAGCTTGGTAAGACACAATAATGTCACTGATTTGATAAATTCTGTTTACTGTCAATACAGATTGACAGAGCAACTGCACAGTATCAGTATTACAGCCCGACTGATAAATGGGCCAATATTATTGGATGATATTACGTCCCAGAGATACTGTTTATCAGTATCAATGTCTTGCCAGCTATTAAGTAACATAAAATTGCAGTTCATAAATGCCAAAGCTATCGTTGACATCATTTAGAAACACTCACCATTACATAGAATGTATGAGAGAGATACGATTACTTTTCATTTTTCTTTTATTTATCATTCCATGTTCCACCAAGTACATGTCTTATACGAGGGTTCCTTATCAAAAATGCCTATTTGTGTTAACTTAAACAGAAACCAAAAAAAAATCAGTATTGGCTTCAAAAACCCACAATCAGTTGGGCTCTAGTGAGAACACTATATGTAGATTTGATGCTAAGCTATGCTCATGCACATTATTGTTTATTTTCTATTTGTGTGTCATGTATTTGTGTATCATGTATCTGGCTTTTGATTTTGTATGGCTGCTACCTTGGCCAGGTCTCCCTTGTAAAAGAGATTTCTGATCTCAATGGGACTTCCTGGTTAAATAAAGGTAAAATAAAAAAAAATAATAATAATAAACAACCCTGAACTACTGAAGGCTAAATCTATCTCTCTGATTAAGCTCTGCTAAATGGAGATGTAAGGCAAAAGATAGAGGGAGGGTGGCGAGTAGATTTTGAAAACAGAACAGGCCACCAAACACAGTCTGGTATGAAACATGGCAGGGTTTCATTAGTTTGCAGAGCAAGCATGCCCTATGGATGGGGCTCTGTGAATAAAATTGGAATGCATCCATTATATCAGGTTATGCTGCTTATTAATGGAATGACTGAATCAGTTGGCTCTCACATTTGATACAAAATTTAACATACATTTACATTCTGAGTAAATTAAAAGCTTTATGCATTTAAGGTTAGGTCTACACATATGGTAATTTTTAGGATATAGAGAATAATTTTTGATAGCATTTCCCTTCATGTACACACACACACACACAAAACGCACACAAGGAACAAAACATGTAGATGGGTACAAAGAGAGAACACCTTGTATCAAAACATTAAAAGTGGCCTCAGCTTCCCCTTCTTTTCTGCGCTAATTACCTCTCTCCCATCTCAATCAATAACATGCAAGGTGATTGTCTGGTTAACATTCTCCTTACATCCTTCATCAAACCAGCTGCCAAGCACTCTCTCTCCTCCTCTCTCTGTCTCTCTACCTTGCTCGCTCTCTCATGCACACACATTTCCTCCAGGGGACTAGCTGGAAAGGGGTACAGCAACAGCACACTCAGATACAATCAGGACCACTGATCTAATTCCCCCTTGTCCATCTACACACACATTCAATTTGTTAGGACGCTTAGAGGAGTCTCTGGTGAGGTGTTTGTCTGACTAGATCTTTCTGGCACTGGGCCCCATGGTTTCAGCTAATGTGTGTGTATGTGTGTGTGTGTGTGTGTGTGTGTGTGCACGCACAAATCCAATCCATTTCAAGATGTGTTTTTCAGCATGTTAATCTACTGAATATTCCCCTCCATACATTGGCCTTTGCATACTATTACAAAGTGATGCTAAGAAGGAAAAAAAAAAAAAGCTAGAAAGCCCTAGAAAGTTTGCATCCAAGAACAACACAAGCAGCAAATGAGAATCCCTCTAAATTATGCTTCCAATCAGCGGTCAACCCTTTTAATAATGCCGCACATTAAAACCTTGTCTCTGCGTGCCAGCCTGCCTGCCTGCTGGTCCACCAACAAGGTGACTTCCCCTCCCTCAGAGAAGTATATAGGTCACTCACTCTCTCTGCTTATGAAACCAGAGCAGACAGGCCAGGCTGCAGTGACTGTGCACCAACGGCTGCCAGTAGCCCAAAACTAAACACAAGCTACCAGACATTCCCAAATCATTCTGTTTCAGCAGTGATGTTAGCTTACAGTTTGTCAGCATACAGACGGGTGGGAATAACAATGGAAATATGTTTTAATGAGCTTGAGAGACTAAAGGGAATGACGTGCAACTAAGCTCTCCAGTCAGAATCGAAATTGGAACATTGCGGTTAAATGGTGAGCGTCTTTTACCACTTGGCCACGAGGACTTGGCGAATGAATTTCCTTTTTGTTTGGCTTGTCATTTTCATAGCTTAAAATATTCTGAGGTCGCAATTTCTGTCTATTTCAATGAAGGCTGAAATGATGATGTGCCACTGGAGGTAACATCGTGCTAAGGACGGCAGCTCAAACTGTTAATTTCCTGCATGTAGCACCTTGTGTAACCCTTCATCTCATAAGGAAAACACAAAGCCAAGCGCAGAGGATGCACTTTTGCAGAGAAAATGTTAGCTTCATACAGATGTTCATTTTAGAAATCTGCAATGGACATAATAAAAGAAAAAAAAATTGTTTTTATGTTGCGCTGCCCTTTTTAAATTTTTCTGAAACAAATCATAAATAGTATCCATAACAATAAATTATCTCTGAGAATAATGTGTATTACTACTGAAAAAGTTCTGCAATTGTATGCTGGCTACTTCTGTGAACTGGGACTTGGGCTTTTTTTTTCTTGACCCCTGTCTTCTCTATTTCTGGGTACAGTCTCAGACTAACTCAATGGGACTGACTGCACAGATCAAAGGTCTCATTCTTCGCTCCAGTTGTTTCTTTTTTCCCTTCCTACAGAAACCCCAGGGCAGCGGTTTCATTGTTTTCAGTGTCCTTTCATCTTTAAAGATAACACACAAAGCTAACAACTGATTTAGTTGCTGTTTATTTCCCATGAGGATACAGATGAGTGCGAGTACACAATGCTTGTTTCTTCCCACCAAAATGTACAAGCAGAAATTTGTATCTTTTACTAACTCTTGCTGCCCTCTTTGCTTCTTCCCTGAGCGTCATTCTGCTTAGGGAAGATATTAATGAAATGACAAAGGCGAAGAAATGTGAGAGCTTGAAGCCAAGCGAAGCCCACTGTGACCACTAAAATTTGTGTGGACCAAACCACAGGACAGATGTTTGGGCTCAAATTGGCCTCATGCTTTTCTACAAGTAATTCGGATTTCACGCTGAGAGCATTCTCCAAATGGTTCACATATCTCCACCCTCTCTCAGCTGTGGAAGGAATGCTAAATCAGCGAGCTAAGACCAGAAAGGATGGCCAGAGATTTATCAGAATGCGGAAATATTGCACTTGATATTTCCTTTTTTTTTTTTTTGGAGACATTTTCTTAGATCTGAGTTAATAATCTGCATTAACCATAAAAAGGTCAATGTGGGTCACAATAAAAGCGTGGCATAATTATAACAATTAGTAGCCATAGAAATGGAGGATGAAGTCAAAGAGGCCTGACAAATTGGAGATACAAAGGAAGTCGAGGGGGCTGTCGTTATTTTGCAGTTGTCAAGATAACATCATTATGGGTGAATAATGGTCCATGAGATGGCCGAATGACGGAGGACAGCAGAGCCCACATGGTCAGAATGAACCCTGTGACCCACATAAGTACGTTGGCATGACAGTCAGTAAACAAGCAGCTGAACCATAGGGAGACTTCTGTTGCATAAAAAAACAATGTCCTCATCATGCATGTAACACTGTCTGCCACAAACGCATCCACACCGGTGTACTTTACTGTACAGTATTTACTCTGCTGTAGAGCCTTCCGCCCACTGTAAAGATAAACTTGTGTGTGCGTTTGAGTAGACACACTGACTCGTTCATTCTAGAGGCTGTTATCACAGGGATAGTTCAGACAAGTACCACAGCCTCCCTGAACCTGCCCCTCATGAAAGAGAAGCATCCTTGACTCTGAAAAAAAGGAACCCATACAGCTTCCACGGTACAGTACTTCTCTACAGTCTGGCCTACACTATTTATGTAATATACACCTTGGCTTGGTGTACAACCTTAAGCTAGACCAGTACAAAGAATATTTATGTAACACACAACTTGGCATGGTGAAAAGGTAAAGGTAGATTAGTTTAAACAAGCTGATGGAGATGTAGAGAAAGAGAACGAGGACAAAATGGCTTACATAACCATGAGCAGACAGTATAAACATTAGGTTGACACCCACTCACCGCCTCTCAAAGGGAGAGAGGTCTTATGGGTAGTGTTAGAGAGCCACTGGGGATTTATTTTTCCTGGTGAAGGTGACCCTGGCATTGGGCAGAGTACCTGAGCATACAGAAATATGAGATTTCCTCTTTGTCAGGCTTGTGTTACACTTGTGTTAAGGTTACAGTATAATCTACTCTGACTGGCTGCCACTTACAGTTAAGGAAAAAAATCATAACCTTAAAATGTTGTGCATGAGGGTTTCATACATTCCAGTTGGGAGAAATAATAATTTTCCCTCTCAGAAGTTTATCATTTTGCTTATATTTTCTGGTAAAATACAATGTGTAAAGACTTCAAATACACAATAATCAAATAAAATGTAGTTCACAGCAGAAATGGCAAATTTGTTGTCTGATGGAATCTGGTATCCCAGCTGTGATTGCATTCCTTGTTTTAAATTCCAAGCTGTTGTGTTGTCTTCCCTCCAAGGCCTATGCCTACAAACTTTAAGTGACCTTCCCCATAACAGCAAATCATGATTATCTTTCTCTTATAAATCCACTGTTTTGAGTGCAAACAAAGAAATGAGACAAGTCACAAAAATGCACACACACACACACACACACACACACACAGAGCCATCTTTAGATAGGGGCTCAGTCTGTGGGCGAAAACAGACTAGAGTATCATTCTGATCCACACACAGTATTCGGGTTCAACATGTCTGAAGCTGTACCTGTCTTTAACTTTAAATGACCTAAACCAACTTCACTGCCACTCTCTGCTGATCTTGCACCTTTTCTTTAGTATGCAGTCACAGCTGAATGACCCAAGGGTCTTACAGAGACACTGGATACCTTTAGGGCAACAGGAGTGTAACTCAGCTGCTTTTAACTCACCAGAGTTATGTGGACATTTTGACTTCACCTAAATCACTCACTGTCACACATAATGAATTAAGTTGATCACCTGAGACATTTTGGCTAAGCAGTGAAGCACGCAAGCATGAATCTCAGGGTGATGTGGCAGGGTGTTATTATCTGGTGGGGAGGATTATCGTGGCTGGAAACTCCCGTAATTCATGCCTGTCAAGGGCAACGAGGGACTGATCACATCCATACACTATAAAATTAGGCATGGGATGCCAATGCATGCCCACAGCCTCTTTCATAGTCCCTGAGTGAACTCTGTGAATACTGATGGGCTGTTAATAACTCGCACACACGAACTTTAGTGCAACCATGTTAAGGGTCAGTTTTTTGCATAATGCCATGAGAAGAAATAACTGTGCCTATATGGTTTATGGGGTCAACACACCCACTCGTTCATTTCTGACCATATGCAGTCACAGAGTTCATTTAAACATAAAGCATGAACAAGGCCAGAGATGCTGGATTACTGCACGGAACTTAATTCACAGGGATCTTGCATCTGAGCTTTGGAAATACTGTATCTGTACAAGCCAGAGAAGACGGTTCATGGGTGTAAATCCCACAGCTTGGTTACTTCAAAAATGTTCTCAATTTAGAGACATTTTTCTGAGCTAAAAGTGGACAAAACGTCAAACACTTGTAAAATGCGCAGTAGCAAAATGACAACCCTGCCATATCACTGGACATGTAACTAGCATAAACACATCATAATAACCAAACAACACAACTATTGCCTATACTATTTCTAGTTAATTCCCATGAAAACAAGCCTGCTATTCAGTTATCCAGCCCTAATAAACTGTGACAAAAGTGTCTTTACTGCCTTCAAGAATTTAGGTTCTCATGTGGTCCTCACATGGATCTGTTACTGATCCCTTAAGTTTCTGTTTTTAGCCCCAAGTTTCCAAGATCCTTTGCTGGAAACAGAAAAGGCCATGAAACAGCTGGGAATACAGTCTAGCTGACATGTTGAGAAATACATTGTAGGGCATCAGGTGGATTTCCAGGCATGGGAAATCGAGAAACAACGCAAACAAAAGGCTGGTGATTAAAACAGTGTTCAGCAAATGAGGGAACATGAAATACCAGCTCAGTGACTTAAATCACATCTCCCTCTTGAATATAAACCTACTTGATAACAACAAAAATAAGCACGGTAGTTGGCTTAAATCTAGCTAAATAGACATAAAGGAGCCTGTTTTCACCACCTTTGTGAAACGTGGCTAAAAATGTACTCTAATCTAGCTTACTGCCACGAACATAAACACAAACGGACCACTTCAAAGCTATGCTGCTAAAACTGGTTTTGTTACAGACCCAAATCCTTTGATTTCAGTAACATGGGTGAACTCTGATGAACCCTGGTGTTCATGTTTCAACTCTATTCACTGCTTACTTTGCTTTCAACCACCAACTCCACGCAATATCTGGCTCCTTACAAATGTGTCTGTGGCCAGGTTCGGGTCCTGTTGCCTGTACAGCAGGTGACCTCCAAACTCAGCTTAGAGGCCCTGGGACAAATGAGAAAAACAAATCCCTAGAGAGGGAGATTATCTTTAAGGGATCAGCTCTGACCTGAGCCACCTCCATGCCACATACTTCTTACCTCTGTTCTCCACTTTCTAGCAACAGATAGCACAGAGCCGACTACTGTTTACACTCACCTTGTTAAGTACAAGATGGGTCTAGTCAATAAGATTACAGTATACAGTATAAGCTGAACGTTGGGCATTTAAAATTCTAAAATTTTAATAACCAAATGAATTAAGCTTGTGGGTCCAAAGAAATAATTAATTGTGCCAAAAAATATCTTATTCAAAAGGCGACCTTTTCCTTTCCTTTCCTTTCCGTGTGTTTCAAAAAGGCCTCACTCTAAATGTAGGTTAATGTACACTGGCTCTGACACATGTTGCCAGCAACCCAACGCATTAGCTGTCACATGCAATCATCCTCAACACCCACCAGTCATTTACAATTCTGCTGGGACAAACATGGAGGAAGAGCAGGCAGGGAGTCCAGCGTGCACTAAGAGGAAACGCTGCACACACCAAACCATAATACATTTACATACATAGTGGGGGGATAAAGTTAGCTACAGGGCTGCCAAGCGGATCTGCCTGTGGTGTTTATTGTATGTATAGTTTATAGTCTAGTTACTCTCCAAAGTCACAGGGTATGAAACCACAACCTCAAGAAGTGGGCTGTGCATGGGAGCAAAAGCCAAGACTCTGGTTGGCCCACATCCAGGTGGTTAGCACCACAGCAGCACATTCTGCATGTTAGCTCAAGGACTGCTGAGTACTGCTCTCTAGTCAGCCTCTCTATAGTATTTGACAGGTTCAACAGCAGAGGAGCAGTCGTATACCCAGCTAGAGTGCTGCTGACAGCATCTATCAGGAGCCAATCAGGTTATCAACAGAAATGTGCTGATGAAACATCAACCATTCAACTACAGAAATATGGATTTTAGAGGCTTTCTGCATGTGTGTTTTATTGTTTAAATGCCTTATCTGCACATAGGTCCAAGTAACAGGTGTGAAAGGAGATTGGTTGCAGTTCTACAATTAATAACATTTTTAGAGATTTGTTTAATTAAACATGACAAAATATTCTGGCGTTGTGGTGACCCAGTGCTGCTGCATAGGAGATTAATGCCCATCAACCTCGAGCAAATACAGTGAATGATCCGACAGGATTATGGCTGCAGTTTGTCCAGAAGCATCAGGCCTGCTCATTGTAAAGCTCAACATTATTTTCCTAAAGGTCAATGTTAAGATTCTGACCTCAAAATTGCAAAAGGTCTCACACATATGGTACAAAAGACAAAAAATAAAGAAGGTTAGAGGGCAAAAACACACATACACACACACACACACACACAGTGTAGGACCAAACTAAATGTGTCTGCAATGACCTTTTTCAAATTCAGTGTGTTCACCTCCAAAGGATTACAGGCCCAGATGGCCACTGGATGAACAATGCAACACCTGCTGAGGGACATAGTGCAATTAGATTCTCGCAAAAACTACTGCAAAAAGAAAAACCTATAAAATGAACTATCAGTGGAACTCCGGGCTCATCTAACTCTGACCACAACCACAGTCTAATCCAACCCTTAATCTATACTACATCTTCAGTCAACGCGCGTCTTTGCAGTGCACAGTAGATATCAATGGTTTTCTGAAATGGCTTATTGTAAGCAGGACAATATTGTATGTTTCCATTTCCAAGAAAAAGAAAAGTAACTAGTGTGATTGAATCTTAAAGGTGCAATCCATAACTTCAGCCTGACGTCAGCCTGCACTAGTAGTGTCATGTTTGTGAAGCTATTTTACTTTGTTGTTAAAACGTTTTCATCCAGACAGGTACAGTGAAATCACATACAGTAAATCATTTACTGAAGTGATTTACTTAGTGAGCCTGCACTAGCATCGTCATTGGAACAGGTGCAACTCGACAAACCTGACATTTCAGACAAAGTCGTGCACCACTTGAAATTTGACTGGATTGGCCTTAAAGGGACATTTTGACAACCGACTTTGCATCATTACCATCTGCATAGTATATGCAAATGAACAAAGTGTAATTTTCCTCGTGTTTGATTTTATTTCACTTGATTGCCAGAATATTCTTCTGAAATTTGTCTAGCATTCCCAGACATTCAATGTTACACATAAACAACAAGATATAACAACACACCATACAAACATTTAACCAGCCTACAACAATAGTGAAAACGTATACTACATCAGAGAATGCGAATAAGTGGCTGCAGTGCAATCTGTTCTCTAAGTCCAGGGCTGACTAGAAAAGTGTAGTCCGGTGGACTTTTACCAGCTATATGGCTGTTGCTCGATTAAATAGCTGACTTAATGATAATGTTATTACTGCTAATTAACCGTTAAGTCAGTTATTCAGTCAAGTAATAGCCATAGAGCTGGCAATAGTCTGCTGGATGACACGTTTTGAATCAACACGCAGACTTTCACAGCAGGGAGCTTCTTTCTGTACAGGCAACACAGAGGAAAGTTATACAATGGACATTTGCATAAACTACCCACAGTGTAATGATACAAAGCCGGTTGAAAATCGGCAAATGATCCCTTTAACAAAGAGACAGCACAACTACTGACCGATTTCAGTCAGTGCTGCTTTCCCGAAATGGGATACAGAGAGTTGAGTTATCTACAAACGCTCTCAAGTGCTACAGCTCAGATGGCACGCCTGCGTCTCCCACATGTCTTCTTCCTGGATCGCTATCATAAGGCATGCACCAGGCCTTGGTCATCACCACCAAGTCTTTTTAAACTGTGTTGCTCAGGGAGAGAGAGAGAGAGACGAACATAAAAGGCATAAAAGGCTGTTTTTACCAACTGTTGTCACCTCTCATCCATCCCTCCCATCATCATTGTACTTACACTGTATGCAACACATATTGTAGCCCCGAACACAATTTCCTGTTCAAAACAAGAGGTTAAAAATAACATCAGTCATCGTAACCTTGTCTCAGGTGAGTGCTGCCTCACAGGTAAGGCTGACTATTGATGTATATTTAATAAGGTGAAAGATTTGCAGTGGTGCATGTGGCTGCCCTTTCAGAGCAGGCGCCCATGTCACCTTTTTGGGGCGGCCAATTCCAGGGATGTCAGCAAAGGCAAGGCAGACTGGAGGAGTACAGAGAATAGGGGGATACAAGACGGAGTGAGACAGGACTGGAAAGAGAGCAAAAGAAAATATTTAAATTATATTCTTACATCCACAGAGAATGACATATTTGCTGGCCGATGCTGACAAGCTCAAGCAGATACACAGACACACTGAAACAGATAATGATCAATGTGTATCTCTTGCATGTGTGTCTGGACAATGTGGTTGAAATCAATATTATTTCAATTTCGTTTCTGATATGATTTAGTATAACAATATGGCAAAAGCATTTGAGATGAAATTATCAAACAGATGTTCAGTTAAATGAACTCGGTGTAATGCATGGCATTATATAAAGCTGTTGGTTTTATTACTCATTTGGAAAGCAGTACAGTAAGATTAGTCTTTTAATCGATTAATCATAATATCTCCTATAAAATAGCCAAATAAAGGTTCAAGCTTGAGCATTTGCAGTTTTATGATCTAATGTATCATTTGAATCTGAATCGCTTTGGGTCTTTAATTGTTGTTCAGGCAAAACAACAAATTTGTAGATGACACCTTGGGCTCTGGGAACTTGTAATGGCCATCTGTCCTATCAACTAATTCTACTGAAAAGTCGATGAGTGTTCATATTCGTTAGAGCTGAAACCATAAGCAGATTTATTGATTAGTTGGTCCACAGAAAATTAATTGTGAATGACTTTGGCAAATAAATAAATCATGTCAGTCATATTTCAAGCACAAACACCAAAAATTCTCTTATTCCTGCTAATTTATGAGAATTTGCTGCTTGTGTTTGTCTTCTGTGACTGTAAACTGAATGTCTCTGAATTTAAAGTGTTGGTCGAAAAAAAACAAGATCTTTAAGGGCGTCGTGTTCGGCTTTAGGAAGTTCTGATTGTGTGATTTTTCTCTGTTTTCTGGCATTTGATAGACCTTCGCATTATTCAGCACGTTAACTGATAATGAAAATAATTGTTAGTTGCAGCCCCGTAATTCAATTATCACTCATATGTCCTCATAGGCATTTCCTCATTTTACAGTATGTCCATGAAAAGGAATGATGGTATGCATCATGGAAATGAAATGTTATGCACTGCTCATCATCTAACTGAACTGTCCTTGCCCTCTTTCCTCAGGCTAGCAGTCACATGCTCACAAATATATTCATCAACATACAGTTGCAGGCACATACACACACATATGTACAATTTCCCACCACGTTGTAATTCCCTTCACGCTGCACTTTTAATAAATCATAACATCAGGCTTTGCCACTAAGACGCCCTCTTCAAATAAAACATTCACCCAACCAAATACTCCTGGGGCTCAAAATATCTCCCACATTTTCCAACTGAGGGAAATACTGTCGATTCAGAGGTTTCTCTCCTTCCTCTCTTTCTCTGCTGCTCTTCCCCTCACTGTCTTGTGTATACACTACATCTCATTGTTTGAGGTGTATGAAACTCTGAAGATTAGTGAAAATACATGACATCTTGAGCTTATCGCATAAATATTTAAAAATTGAAGACAGGTCTCAGGTGGAGAGGGGAGGAGAAATATCTCATGTATGAAGAGTATCTTTTTTCAAAGTATGAGGGTGATGGTTTTGTTATGAAGAGGAAAAATAAATAGTATATTATACAGTATTTTAGTCTGGCTTTTATAGAGATGGATCTCTTTCTTAAAGGAGACTACACTTAGTCCAACCTTGGCGGATTTTTAAAAAATATTTTAATTACTTTTTTGTGAGCAGGAGTTTAGTCTCAAGTGACGGGCTGAGCTCTTAAACGGGAGGCCATGGGGATTTACACAGTGAACAAAGGATTCCCTATTGAAACACGGGCTTTGTGCAGCAGAAAAGCAGCTTGTAGTTCTACATTTTTTATCTATTCACTGTTCTGCTTCATGTTGCGAAACCCGTCAGCACTAATGAGTAGCTTTATAAGAGGAAATAGAGCGTAATTGGTTTCTCTGAGTGATACAAAGACATGGATGGAATTGGGAAAGATGTCTGTCAATCTCTCATCAAGCAGATACCTTCTACCAAGACCTGACTGGTACGCTTCATCCAGATTTCTGAAACCACATATGATGTAGCACGCTGATGGTCTCTCACCGTGCCACTGACTCCTCTTTATGTACTCTACCCCCAGGGTCTGTCTGTCCACAGAGGCTTTCTATGAGAAAGCCTGTCATAACAGCCATGTTAGAGTGCGAGGCATGCCCATTTCACTGGGATCCCTGGCCAAAGCACACAAACTCTGGTTACTGTAAATTCAGGAGCAGTGCCAAGCTGCTTTGAACAGATCTGTCACCACCAAATCCCGTTGGGAAACAGAGGTCATAATTTCCATTTAACACCTACTGCTCCTACACATACGTGTTATGGTTTATAGCCTTGCATGTGTAAATCATGTCTAAAAGAGGCATATTTTTCTGTGTTTTATAGCTTAAAATAATGAGGCCTTATAAATCCGAAAAGGCCCTTACTTGAAGGCCTGCTGCTGTGCTGAAGATGATGAAGAATTCTGGCTAGCCCCTTCTCTCGTACAAAGAAACAGGGATTTATATGCTGTGTTTATAATTTTTTTCATGCATACATTTAATTTGTGTCGCTGTGTTTTCATGATCTAACTTTATTAGATAGTATTATTCATTAAATTTATACCTTTAGTAAACAAACCTGTTTAACTACTGTCATAGTGTTTCAGCTCATTCTTCTAGCTTCTCTGCTTATTTGATTCAACGATCCTCGCGCGCCACCTTTTTTTGTCAAGAGCTAACTTTGGCACGCTGAAAGGTCCTTACCCCAGCTGCTGCTCTTTCACCATGCTTCTGTAAACACTCCTGCTCTCTCAGCCGTCTCACTGTAGCTCCTCTACTCCTTCACGTATCCCCTTTTTTCCCCCAAATATACACACACTCACTATGCGTACGACGTGTGCCTCATCCCTGTAATCTTTGACTCCTGCTGAGGAACTTCTACTAATTTCTGTGGATTAAAGCCATTTGCTGCTGAAGGCAAAGCCTGCCATTGTGGGGCCAAACATCAACATTAAGAGTTATGCAGGAGACATGCACCTTCTATTGTGTAATGGAGGCATTTAAAAAAATCTATACATGTTCAGTTGAACTGTCTTTTTAAATTTGTTGCACTCCAAAGCCCTATTGTGACTGGGCTGAACGTACAAAGGACTATTTGAAAACTTGTTTTTGTAGTGATAGCATCAGTTGTTATTAACGAGGAGCAAATGCTGCGTAAATGAATCTGTCTGAGCTCCTCGCCCTAAGCCATCAATCAGAAGTAATACGCTCACTGCTGATTTAATTGGGTTAGAATGGCTGCCATAGTGCAACACCATGCTATGATGCTACATGTCATTCACTAAAAACTATTTGTTATCAGGGAGCATTTAGCATTCTTTTCTCCCCTTTCCTTACCTTCATTTGAAACCTGGCGTACAGGGAAGGGCAGTGAAAAAGTTGAGCCATCCCTTGCAGCCACAGCTTATGAAGCTGTTCCAACAATCTGGCACCCTAGGGAGCCATTCCAGTCACACCAAATCTATCCAGAGAGACAACGGTGGACTAACAGTAAGCATAGGCTGTTTCAGGTCTGTCTGTGCACTGCACATGCTCCTCAGTGCGCATTAGCATGTATTCCCTTGGTCTTTGGCCAGGGTAACAAGAGATTCAATTTCCCCATTTCTGGTCCACTGGAATCAATTGGCGCAGTTAGGAACAGCAGTGTGTGAATGATACAGACTAATTCTCCTGGAGAGGGAGGTTAATGTGAAGTGCACAAGGTCAGTGCATTTATAAAGGTAACTTTGGCTTTGCAGTGACTTTCTCTTCTGTTTTTTTCCCCTCTGTCTTTTTCTTTCTCTCACATGAGCACACACAGCCAGAGTCCCTTAGCGGTTTCTTTCTCCTTCACTCGTTCACTCTCTCCACCTCCCTCTCTGTGTCTTTCTCTCTCCCACATAGGTTATCTCCCACAGTCTCAGCCGACTCTTTCCCACTTCTCTCTTGCCATTCCCCTCTTTCCTCACTCCTCTCTTTCTGCATGCTGAGGAAGAGTTTCCTTACACATCACAAGGGCTCAAAGAAAGCTGCGCTGCAATAATTGGATTATTGAGCAATCTGCAAACAAACATAAGATACGAGGCACAGGATCAATATGGAACACTTGATTGCTTTTGACCACCTCAAATGATGCAAAGTACTAGCAGTGAATGAAATTGTCAAACAACTTGCAGCTCAGGATTAGCGAGTTTAATTCTGGTGAGATGTCAATAATTGCTTATTAGACATCAAAGGAATGTTTCCCTTCACGCAGACACTGCCTGTCCTGCTCAGTCTGGTGAATCTAGATGAATGTATGTTGCGAGGCTTAAACTGAGCCCAGCAGTGAACAACACAGTCTGTCTGTGGCCAGTGAAATAGCTTTGGGTTTCTATTGTGTATTAATGTCCAGATGGACAGTTGTAATCTGCTGCACTTCCTGTTTACAGCCAGGTAGTACTATAAACTGGCTAAATATAACAGCAGCTCCATTGAAAGGCAGTATGGTATACTGGAAAAAGCATACTGGAAAAAAAAAAACAGTTAAGTTCATAAAACAAAAGTTTCATACAACACTGCAGTCAATAACAATGATTAAAATACATTTGCTGTAACTTTAAGTAAGGTTTCAACTAAGGATTAACTTCACTGTTTATTAATATGCTGAATATTTTTTTGATTCATTGTCGGTATATAGCTGAAAAGTAGCAGTCTCACAAAGTCCAAGGTGACTTCTTTAAATGTCTTGTTTTGTCCAGACAATCAAAAAACCCATGATTTTCTCAGGAGTTTGGGTTAGGATCAGTGTAAATGGTCATCACATCATCAGGCTTTCAGGACTCCATATTTTGCAAAGATGCACAGATGAATTTCACTGTGCCACTTTCTAGTGTGACCGACCTTAATCAAGCATGCAGATATTCACATTTGAAAAGCTGGAAACCTATCATTTTTGGCAATTTTGCTTAAAAAAGATGACTGTTTGGTTTGTCCAGCCAACAGTCAAAAATCCAAAGATATTCCATTTACAATGATACATATTCAAGGGAAAACACATTTTGACAAGCTCGAAGCAGAAAGTCTTTTTACTTGAAAAGTAACTCAATTATCAAAAATACTGCTGGTTAATTTTCTGTAAACTAACTATTTGATTAATTGACTAATCATTTCAGCTCTAATTCTTTTTTTGCATTTCTTAATTCATGTGCTATTCAACTCATGGACCAGTCAGAAGACGGTAATAATGGGGGGTTGAAGTGAATATATTCATCTATTCACAGATTAGAACAATCACCATTTCAGTAAATTGTCTGATGTAAGAGCCTGCAAGCCGCAGAAAACAAACTATTTTCCACCTGAGATCCCTTAAAACAATAGCAAATCATACAGTAAATAGCTTATGCAGTACACTGTGCATCCGTATACTGTATACAGTTCTACTATGAAATCAAAAATTACTTGTGAATTCAGAATGTGAGCACAGTTCTACCAAGAGCTTTTTCTAGGTCAGGTGAATAAACATTGCCAGTCTTGCATACTTCCTTAAGCAGCAGATAATGGGGAAAAGGAAAGACTTCCTACAAAGTTTGCCAAGGGAACCTGTTTCACTAACCCTGAACTTCTGGTGTGGAACGTAAAAGTTGAGCTCCTGCCCGCCTGCCAGGTTGTGTCAAGGAGGGTGTCGATAAAAGTGTTACATCGGAATTGACATGCTGGCAGTCTTTCGAACAAAAGCCCTGCACTGTCATTCTGCTTTACTGTCTCTCTGAGCACGCCGTCACTGAGACCCTCTCACTGGCTTCTTTCTTCTGCTTCCTCACACTCTTTCCCTCTCCGTTTCTCCCCCCTCTCTCGGTCCCCTCCCCCTCACTCTCTTTCTCCCTCTCTCTAAAACCCTTATAACATCCTCCGGATTTAAGAGCTTAAATGTCAGTCTCATGATATCAGTGCCATTCAGATTAAGCGCCTTAAATACGATGTAAATGTATAAATGTAGGCCAATGAGTGGGCACCATTCAATCCAATTAGCCGTAATGAAGGCAGTCTCCAGGAATCTCAGAAGCAATAATTTCTAATCATTTTCTGTGGCTTATTGACTATTAACTTCACAGACAGACAACTGAATATGTTCTACCTTCATGTAGAATTTTGCAGATTTTCTTTTTTAATTTAAAGTATTTGACTGTAATCACTCAAACAGAAGGTCTGAGAGAGCTTTAGCCATTGGATACTAGAAAGTAAAATGTAGTTTCAATTTATTATGTGAGGTCTCGGAATGCATTCAGTCTGAAAACAGTGCTGCATTAAAAGAACACAAGCGGCTGCATTGGTGGGTGTGTTTCACTTCACATATTGGCCTATGAGATGCTAAATCACTGCACGGCGGGTGATTTCTTCGTCTTGACAATAGTAATGTAAACAGTGGAATTACCTTGTTAACGCTATGATGTCTGCCCCTGCACAGATCTGATCGACTAGTTCATTTGACGGATAATGTTGTATTATACTACAGCATAAGTTGAACCAGGAGTTCTTTGAATGTGGGTAAAAATATCATGATAAGGGGACAAAATGAATGACTTGTAAAGAAGGTGGTTGTTTTTTCCCTCACCAGGATGCAAATATTTTTTGCTGCATAGTGCAACTCAGACTAATAACTGCACTGTAGGTATGCATGTTTGATAGATAAGTGTCAGCTTTAGATTTTTCCTTTTCCTCTCCAAACACAGGGATGAGGAAGAACTGTGTTCCTGCTCTACCAGTATGACGGCAGCCGTAGTAATTATGGCGGGAGCAAAGGAGGAAGCCCGGGGTCGGGGTGGACAGATGGGTCAACAAAACACTGGACCTTTGAAGACTGCTGCTTGTTAACTACCAACAGTCGCTATGTTTTTTTATGCATGACCACAATCATTCGCCAACCGTAACCACATTTATTATGGTAGCCATGACAAGGGAGGTCCCCATAACCATTTTAACCTAAATAATATTCTTTCTCTCTATCAGATCAGAAAACACTTCTATGTGTCGTTACAAAAGGCATGCACAAACGATAAAATATGCCCTAACCCTATCCCTGTTATTGTTTCATTTGTAGGACCTGTTTAACACCATAACACTGGAACAATGGACAAACTGGAACATTAATTAATGTAATGGGAAAATGTATTACATGTTCCATTATGTTTAAAGTCATTTTACTACATACAAAATCATGTATGTTGCGGTTCAAACATGATCTTTCCCTCTGTTTGTCCTCCAGCCTATCAAACAAAGAAGCATTCACCGCTCACCTTGTTTAAACTTGGGATATGAAACATGAGTGGGAAAATGAGAAATGAACCGTTATTTAGTTCTTTTGTCATTGCAGCTAGTAACTAAATGACAAAGGGCTTTGGAAAAAAAACTTTCAGCACACTCACATTTCATGTGCTATACACTGCAGAGAGTTCACCCATTAGAAATCGACGGGGCGTTGCAAGTATGTTTGATACTGATGGGATTCACTTAAGCGACTTAAACCAGTCCCTAACCCAACAGCTCAGACTTTTTGCCCTTGACCCCCGGAATATTTTTGGTCAGTAAATAATCAGCACAGTGCAGAAACAGCAGATAAGACCAGTCAGAGGGGAAATGGGGCAGCTCACTCAGTATTCAGTACTAAACACATATTTCTAAAAGCTGTTAACTTGTGTCATTGTGTATTATTAAAGTCAATGCAAAATGCTGGTGAATAATCTTTCCTGTATACACAAAGTAGGGATCTTATTCGATAACTACAGTGGATTATTGTTGCAGCAATTTGTTGCAACTACTAGTAGTCACACATAGTAAGATATCATATGCCATTTGGTGATGTTTTCATTCAAATCTAAAAGAAAAAGCAATTTTACTCAGACCTGTCGGCAGTATTTCTAAAAAGCACAATTTTCTTGTATTATCCATCATCTGAACAGGTGTTCCACTTTGCCAGTGGTTTGCATTGTTTGGCTGGTTTTTGTTTTTGTAGCACGATCATCAAAGCTGTATTTCACCAAATTCAGTCACTCACTCTCCCAAAGGTGTACTTGAAATAATTCAATGTGTTACGTCAGTTATGGAGAATTTTTCTTGAAAGTGATTTGATCATTCAGTCATGGAGGACACTTTTGCACGCACCTGTATGGACAGTGGCTGTCTATATAGCAGTGTGTGTATGTGTGTGTGTGCGTGGGTGTGTGTGTGTGTGTGTGTGTGTGCGCGTGTGTGTGTGCGTGCGCACCTTGTCTGCCAATGGAAGCTTCAATTTTTGGAGAATCAAATATTAGTAGGCTGCATTGATTTTGGAACAGACCTCTACGTTCTTGTGTGAGCTCAGTCCTCCTGCCAAGTTTGTCTGGTCTGTCTACTCACTCTTCCTTTCCAAAGCAGTAGAGTCACTTCTCTGAGCTGTATTCAACGTGTGGAGCAGCAATCGCTCTGTGTATCCCCTTTCTTTCTTGCTTCTCTCTGATGATATTTGTAGAGCTCAGACTGAGTGATTAAAATATCATTAAAATATCTAGTATTTCAACAATTGCTAACCACTCTCTGTGCAATCTTGGGTTTCTATTTGGCTTTTTTTGACACGCTCTTCACATTCAGCTTTAAAAATGTCAAAGTAAACTAAATCTAGGCCTGCAGTGCTTCAGCCAGAGTGGCAGAAAGACATGCTTTGGCTAAAACATGTTTAAAATCCAAGTCTGATGCAAACAGTTAGTGGCAATGTCTCCCAAGTCACTGGCCACCAGCCAATAGGAAAAGATGACAGGAAGGACAAGAGACTTTGTTTGCATTGCATTTCTCACTCCCTTCAGGCATCCACTGTACAGGGTATTTCCCCTTGCTGTTTAAAATAAACACCAAAATGTACATGGCTTAATGCTTTTTGATTGGTGCTGCGCATGCATTCTTTCAGACAATTTGAATTGACCCTTATCTTATTAAAGCAGCTGCAATCATTTATACTCACAGATGGCACAGAGAAATGTCCTTGTTCCATAGATTCAAACATAATTCTTTAATTATTATAGAGCGTGATTCATTTGCTGGATCAACCCATTTTTTCATCATTATAAAGAAGAGGATGAATTCATTGAGGTGTGGGTTGATGTGTGGGGATTAATTAGGGTCATGTGGTACTTTATTGAGACTTTCCGCTCTGAAATGTGCAATGAACACATGTTTCTCTTTCTGCTTATCTCAGATCATCGTCCTTCCATCTCTGTCCATCCCCCTATGCAGCTCTTTATCCGTTTCTGCCTCTCTCGCCTTTATTCTTCTCGACTTTCTTCTTACTGTAAATCTCAGATTCTCAGAGGGACACTCGCATAAACCAAACGAGACAACAGGCTCGCAGTTATTTCTGTGCTTCGGTTTTATGTGGCTTCAGTAATAAATGACAAAAGAGGGCTTATTTAACATTTTAGTGAGTTTAATTTTAAGCTGCGGCTGCACTGAGTGTATATATATATATATAGCCTACAGAACACAGAATGAGTAACTAATATCAAGAGTAATGTATTTTTTATGACATTCTTTAATCTGCATTATTGCTCTTTTAACTTGGAAGACCATTACTAATGAAAGACATGGCCTAAAACCTTTTCTTCACTTTAAAATTTTCCTCCTTCCTCTGATGGGCACCATCAACTCACATGTTGTCCTCTGACAGACGGAGATATTTTACTGAAGAACGTGAATTTATGTAAATGACGCATATTTGATGAGTGAGTAAAATGTGAAATGAGCATCACGTCTGCACGTCGTCCAAGTGGCAATCTTAACCCTGCCTGTGCATTTTTGCTATCCTAACAAATCATTTCAGGATGTGTTGCATGTAAACTGTGTAACGGGCTTGCACAAGGATGTCATACTGTAAGTCAAGCTGACTTGCTGGCTTTACACATCTCTTTTTCTCAGTAATACAAACAGACAGTTGTAACTTTATTAAAACCTAATTTAGTTATTTAGTTGTGCTTATTTTCTAGAAACTGATGTAACTATGGTGGTCTAAAACATAAGCAACATTTTCAACATTTATTCCAAAGTCCTTTCAACTAGCCTAACTATTATATCTTGATTAATGTGATATGAAACAGAATTATTGGCACTAATAAATTATTCAGTATTCAGTGGATTATGTTATAGTATACACTATTTTTATGTTTTGGGAAAACAAAAGGACAGGGATTTTCATAATTCTCTGTCTTTATTCCTCCACGCACTGGAGTATAAAGGTGCGCTGATACACATGGACATGGTGTAACCCTCTCCTTGGCACGCTCCTCTATGTACAAGAGCCTAATCTGATTTTAATACACTGCAGGGTTAACAGCTGCTGGAGGCAGAGTGAGCTCAACTCTGTGAGGACGGATCGGATCAATTACCCGATCCATCTATAGGCAGCGAGTAGAAACTACCGTGCTGCCCGTGGATTAGATGAATATATTCTCTTTTAATCAGAGTCACTGCGACCTTTCATCAATGCCATCTTCCCCCTGACCAATGAGGTGTGAAGAAAGAGGAGTTGACAGGTTTGAATGTCCTTCAGTGACTGTCCTGTATCATTACCCATCTCTCAAAATAGATCGAAGCTATCTAAAAAAAGAAATCCGTTGTCATGCATTCACTGTGCTTGGTGGAGCTTTGAGCCCTCCGTCCAGCAGTACTGTAAGTCGAGGGTTTTGCACTCACATCTGTGAAGACACAACTACATTACGGTCCATCCACAAATTAATTCCCATGTGATATAATCTTTAGAGCTCATTAAACACATACAGTGAGAGGTTTGTGGTTGTTTAAAATACAAATGCAGATTACTTATACTTTTGAGATTAGGTTTGACACCTAATGTGCAGATTATAGTGACCTCAGCCATATTCACTGTTTACCATTCCATCAAATATGATTAGCATGGTAAAAATAGTCAAATCTTTGTAACCACCAGTCACTTTTAAGATTTATGTGTGGTAAAACAAACCGTACATATTCTCTCAGACTGCTACAAAACAGAGCCAAAAACGAGAAGCCACACTAAAATATCAACATGTCCACTAAACATCTGTGGTTGTTTACAAGTGTGCATGTGTGTGTTTGTCTGTGTGTACACCCCAAAGGGAGCCACAAGGGGACCAAAACCAAAGGGAGCCCATTGAGGGGGAATAACTAAATCATGCAGCCCACAGATGTTTGTTAAATACCACAATGAGATGGAAAAGATGGGCCCAAAACTGTCAGATTGTTGTATGGCTGTGGTATTCTGTCTGACCAGTGGTGAGCATGCATTAGACAAATGTGGATCTAAATCTCTGAATCCATGTCAGCCTGCCTGTAGCACCATCAAATGTAAATTAGACAACAGGAGGACCATAAGCCCTACGCAAACACCACAATGAAACACTTGGCATGCTGGCACTCCTGAAAGTTGTGGAGAAAAGTTTATTGAGATGCCACTTAATCAGAGATAAGGGGGTTACAAGCTGAAATAAATACATTTAAATGAGTTTTTTGTAAAGTTAGATCCAACTCAAGTAACCTCTCAGTGAAGAACTGAAAGAGTAAAGAGTGAAGTTTCAGAAAAAGTAACACCAATTGTTCAGTTGCACAGATACTTGTGCAGTTGATCAGGTCTGCTAATGGCTGTCATTAAAAAAACTCTTTCATTGTGAGTTTCTACCAGAAATTGAGTCACTATTCAGATCTATTTAACTGCGGGAAGGTTCTTCATGAAAAGTCTGTACATACAGCAGCTTGTACGGTAGCAGAGCCTTCAGGCTAGCTCGACTGAAACCAGTGCCTCTCCCATTGTGTCAACACATGTGACATGTCCTCATTTTCATCACCATTAATCTCTGAGTGGGGGGGTGGAGGAGGGCCTTTGGATAAAGGGGGGCAAACGTGAAGCAGTAGACTGATTTGACTCAGCATTTTGTCTTGCCATTCATCTAGGGACTGTGTAAATGGTGTGTGTCATCGCTTAACTGGATGTGCAGGTGAAGAAATATGGAGCCTAAGTTACAGGGTGTTATAGTTCATCCAACCCTCAAACCACCAGTGAAGCTGGACACATTTCTCTGATAGTTTTAGAACGATAAAGTACAAGAGGGCGGAGATAACACAGCATAATTGTAATATTATAACTGTTCTACTATTAGACCAAAGCAAGCCTTTCTAAGTCTTTGCTAAACAACAGATGTCGTGGCCACAAGTGAAATACAGGATAATGGAACTAAGTGGAAACGTCCAACATTTCTTATGACATTTTAATGAATCACCATTAGTTGACCTGACTGACAGCAAGTTGTACAGGACCCAAGGAAAACAAGAAATGTGTCCTGCAGTGTTATAGAGTTCAATATATCAATTCAAGCAACAAAAACAAACTGCTTTGAAAACCTGCCCCAATTTTATTTAATAGATTATAGAGAAGTATTGATCAAAGAACTGCTAAGTACCACCACCATTTAAGCGACACTGACATTGATACCAGTATCGGGAAAACACTAACCCCTATACTCTAGTGTTTTTTTAAGGATGTGACATGTGTTACAATGAGTTAGTCTCTTTAATAGAAAGAATAGGATAAAATCTGAAACTACTGTCATCCCCTTCAACCCTTCTCTGTGTAGATTTCTCTCTCTCTCCCCTCCTGCCTGCCTATCTGTCTGTAGCAAACACGCATACATACGTACTGTACAAATGCACACACACACCAGGTTTTCTTGCTCTTTCTCTACAGTATGGTAATGTTCTCCTGTTCAGTTTCTGGCACCTCTCATGTATAATCACCAAGGGGAAATAACCCCTTGAAACACTTGTGATTGTTTGGCCCTTTATTCATATTGCATGAAATGAGCATGCAGCTTTGTTCACGGAGGAAAAAAATACCATGCCTTCAGCAGAGCTTGTCTAATACATCCCACAGATGGGAGCTCTAATAACTAATACCAGGGCCAAGAGAATAAAACAACAATAAAATTGGACCTGAACCTGATCTGACAGTTATTTTCAGATTAAGACAGCAAGTGATCCACTGGCATGTATTATTTCATACAAGGGATAGTAACAGCACAGCCATTCTGCTGCACCTGCAGATAATCACCTACTTTTGTTTCAACACTAGCATTCATTTAGAGTTCTGGCCACATTATGATTGTAAACATCAACACTGCGTCGGCAATTAGCTGTGGTCGAAAGCTGGTTTTTCGAGTTGCCTGTTCACCCAGAAGCCGGTCCCATTCTCGGGAACACAATATCTCAGGAACACCTTGAGGGAATCTCTTCAAATCTGGCACAAACATCCACTTGGACTTGAGGATGATCCTATTAGAATTTGGTGGTCGAAGATCAAGGCAGCTGTGACCTCACAAAACACAATTTTAGCCATAGCTAAAGAATTTGTACGCCAATTATGAGATATTTCACACAAATGATGAAGTAATGGCATCAAAAAGGTCAAAGGTCAACTGTAACAGCATAATGTTCTTTAAAACACTTTTCATAACTCAACGCCATAACTCAGGAGCAGAAGGGGCCACTGAGGTAATTATATAGATTTTCTGTGCTGTCAGATTGAAGATGTGTGTGAACCGTCCATGTTTTAGAATTTGTAGCTTCTTTGCAGCAACATTCACATTTGAAGCACTATCTACTGTCATGGCTACAACTCTGTGTTCTGTCTGAGTCAGCTTTATTGGCCTTGCATGTGAAAACATGTTTTTCCAATAAAGTTGACTCTGCTTTTTCCATTTTTTTTCTGTCAATGAACTTACACACTGAGAGACATACAGCAGTGTTGTGAGTCCAGTCCAGTTTTTTATTGATTTGGACCCCAAGGTACTTGTATGAGTCCATCCTCTTTACTTCCTCTCCCTAGATGACAACCAGGACAGGGGGCCTCCTGTTCCTCTGGTAGTCTGACACAAGCTCATTGGTCTAGCTGATACTGAGCTTCAGGCGATTGTCATTCCACCATGTGATGAAGCTCTCTATCAGTCCTCTGTACTCCTCTGTAAAAATAGTCTCTGAGTGAAGACAGTATGTTTCTCAATGAAAATTCATTGGAATCATACATGACAATAACGTGATAACTTCCATTTTGCCAAAAAAAATACTCCTAATACCTTTTATTAACTTGCTTCAAAGTCTTCACTACATATATCATATGAGTCTGAACAGACATGGATGTTAACTGCAACCCTGGTAAGCAGAAACACACAACTTTTGTTTTCATCTGCCGCTTTAGCTGCCAAATGCTGTACTTAACTTTCCTCACAAGCTTATTGCTAACTTTGTCTGTGGTCTCTGTTTTTTTGCAGTGCAAGTAGCATGTAATGGGTTAGATTTGAGGATACTGATCCAAAACAATAAACCTGTAACATGTAAAACCAAAAAAAAAAGCTGTAAGATGCTACACTCTAGAGCTGAGCGGTACTACAGAGTCTGGTGATCTGAGTTCATCTGTAAGAATGACCCCTTTCACATGATACAGTTATTTGTTTCATTGTTACTTTAAACTATATTTATACACTATAGAGGTGTAGTCATGTGTTTCTTGTTATAGAAACATATAAGTGATTAATAAGATTTCCACATGCATTTGGGAGTACAATAAACTCATTGTATTTTCCTAACCCACTCCATTGCCCAAGGTTAACCGACCTACTGTGAATCATACTGCATGCATAAGTAGTTCATCACTTTCATCAAACTCCTCTTTCTTCTTCTATGGTTGGTGTTATGGTCCAGTTAGACCCCAACTATCAACTCATTTATTCAAGCTGTCAAACAGGCAACACCAAAAGCTGTTGGAACGGTATGAGTAACACATCTCAAGTCAAGTCAAAATTGGCTTAAAATACTGTGATGAATGAATACAGAGTAAATAACAAATAAGAATAAGCATTAACACCTGAATAAGAGGCCTCCTCCTGGTGAGCCTGATATATCACAAGGGGTACGTGTCACTGGGACTGAAGCATGTGCGTGTAATCGTAGTGGAATGAAAGAAGAACTTTCGGCATGCCAGCTACATTCACAACATCTTCCTCAGCAGTAACCCAGAGGAAACCGAGTAACCCCCCAGCAGAAAGCTGGCTCCCCTCTCAGATTGCAAAGAAAGAACTTTAAAAAGAAAAGATATATTTTATGATAGGAACCTTTTTCTCTGGACAGAGATATAGCATAGCTATATTGCTCTAAGATGGCAAAAAGATGCTTCTCCTAGCAGATGTTAGCTATTGTTTGGGACTGGCGACTAACAATAGATGGGGCCATATGCAGAGCATCTACAGGCCCAATAAAAATTGAATTCTGGACGTTGTCACGTGTCAATGGTTTGAATTGCTGTTAAAGAATCATGTCCAGAGTTCCTGGTGCAAGGCCCCAAATCAATAACCCACTGATGAGGAAATGGGATTGTGGAAACCAACCAACCTCTAACTGCCGGCATTGGTAACTAAGTGCTGCAACAACACCAGCCATGTTGGTTTTTCCTTCAGAGTCAGGGGTACAGCATATCAGGGCCGATCTAAGATGGCTGAGATGCTCTAATAAAGCCAATGGTGCCCTTTATGAGTTGGCACAACTTTGTTGGCATGCATCAATCAAGGTGAATCCCATGTATGTATTTAATAAAGCAGGAAGTTAGCACACAGTTGAATTGTGATGATCTTGAGAGGGAGGGTTTAATGTTAAAGCATCATGTCATTTGAACGCAACAGTGTGTGACCATTCCAAATTAAAGGCATTAAACAATAATGCACTACATTTGTAGATTAAAAGGTAATTTAAATTAGTCAGATTTATTCTACAACAGCTAACACTTGTAACATGAGGAAACATTATTTTGACAGTGAAATAAAATATTGCTCATATGTGATGTTGGTGTTTTTCACCCTCTCCTTACTGGTGGCGGAGCATGTGAAAAGATTAGGGACTAAATCCACAATCCATGTTTTATATAATAATTAATTCTAAACACTGAGGCTTTAGCAGTCTTTCTAGCGATACTAAACCAAAACAATGTGGACATGCATCTGTGAGCGTGCCTCTGTGTCATTGGACAAACAACAAATTAATCAAGGTATGAACATGCACAGACTCTTCTACTGCTTTGCTGAAAGTCTAACATTTCAGTATAGCGTCAGCTTCTTTCATTTTCTTCAAGGTCCAGCAGCTGAGCAAGACTGAGAATAAAAGAGAAAGCTCCTGCTTAACAGTCAAAACCCCAAAAAAGCTCCAGACTGTCTCCTTTACAGAGCAGAGTGAAACAGGCAGCTGCAGCCAAGTCAGAGGTAGGCAGAAGAAACAAAAAGCAGACATTGAACAGGGGAATGTTTGCTTGTGCCAGGTACAGTGCAGTAAAAAGTACAGGGAGAATGGCCAGATCTAGTATTTCCCAGAGCTGAGGACAGTATAGAGTTGGTGGCACCATCGTGTCCTATCAACAGTCTGACTGCGTCTTCTGTTGAAACTGGCTACTTTCTTTATAAACAAGCCAACACATACAAATACTGCCCACCATTCATCAGAATGAAATATCTGCTGCCAACTCACCATCTCTCTAGGTACTGGTACAACCTTGAAATCATGTTTCTGTGACATTTTTCTATACATAAACGGATGGCCAATTCAAATTTACTTACTTACAGAATGTACTTATATACTGTACTGTACTATATATATATATATATATATTACCTAATAATCTATATTATTATATTTTAAGTTTGACATTCTTCTATGGCTGGGCATCATTTGAAAATTAACAATACTATAATATCTTAGCTTTTTGAGCGATAGCATGTTTTTTTTGTTAAGTCAAGCCTAAAATTGTCAACATTTAGAGTTAAATCAGAAACTATCTGATCAAAGAATAAGCAAACACAATTAATCTGATATTCAACACTAACTTTTGGTGCCCAACAGTCAAGCTGTCCTACAGTTTCCATCGGAGCTCGAAAGTAGTTTCAATTAAAAAAAAAAAAAACATCCAAAATTATTATCCCGAGAAATGGAGACATCTATTCTTTTTTAAGTACCACCAACAAAATGTTGTTGACCTCTATTGTACTGGTGGCAGAAGTCATGAAAGAGACATTTCAAAACCTAGACAAATGAAACCAAACTATCTGCATGACTAGACACAACCTGAGGTAAGAAAGGGAAAAAAGTCTGTGTGTGTGTGTGTGTAATCTGAGAAAGCTGACCCTTTAATATCCTTTCAATTATGACTTTTCCTCTCTCTTTTACTGAAAACAGAAATCATATTACACTTTCTGCCAAACACGTTTACCCTTTTGCAGCATCAGGCAATGAAATGATCTCTCCAAACAGGTTCAGTATGATAAAGTATCTTTTTCTTTGAGCTGTCACTTGATTCTTGGAGCCCACCATTTACAGTACCTGCTGGGTCAGTGTGTCATAGGCTGCCGAGGCACATGATTTGTGTGGCCGTAGGAGGCCTGTCCCGAATAACAGGGATTCCATGGGATGGTCTTTTATGGATTTCAATAAATTCTTGACAAAGGACACAATTCATTTAGTTTTTTCCCCACGGCAGAGCAGGAGGACATGCCCGCTAAGTATGTGTTTTCTAGGTCACCACCATTACAGCCATTTTAAAAAATTTATTATACATTTCAAGGCGAACACATACGCTATTACCAAGTGTTTCTGGGATTTGAACATTATGTGGGCAGACATACAGTATGTTTTCATATATTTTTTCAAATGAAAGCTGCAGTACACATTATTAAGCAAATTGTTACATGCAATGTGTTAGTGTAGTGTGTAGTATCTGTGTGACATTTAATAGGGAAGTGGTTTTAGTGCTACACATCCTGTTGAATCAAGACTTAATTTAAAAACAATAGATTTTAGATAAAGCTATCTAATAAGGAGTTAATAAGGAGTTAGTCATTTAAAATGATGCCTCAGAAATAACATCTAGGCAGAAGAGCTAATAGAGTCTCCAGACCATGTAGGGGAAACTAAGTTGACTTGGTTTTGCTGTTTTCCGAGGGCATAACAGATCTTTTGTTACTGTTAACTCTGATTTGGGGCATCAGGGTCGTGAATTAAGCTATCAACAAATTTATGAATGTTTCAAGTCACCGTCAGCGGCAGCACTTTTCTGAGTCATGGGTTCTGCTGACATAAAAGTGTTCGTGGATGTGAGTGTTTGTCTGTGTTTGTGTGTTTGCGAGAGAATGAAAGTGTTACGTAAAAGGGCCCGGAATAACCCCCCCACCAACACACACACACACACCCTTCACTTTATTTGAGCCAACTATGCATGACCTACTTAGGGAACCTTTCAAGCTGAACAATTAACATTTTTTTGAAGCATCCTCCTTTATGGCATCCTTTCCATGGAGGAGCTGACAAGACAAACATTGGGTTTACACTGGCATGAATACTTGGGCAAACTCTAATTAAACATGAATGATAAAGGCATGCCTTGTTTGCTCAGTCAAGTATATCAGGATACAAGAGGAAGACAATAATACACTGAGAGAGTTGAGATGGGTTCTCTCTGCATCATCTCCACCTAAAATGAAATATAGATCTCATTGCTTTTTATGGTTCTAAATGAATAATGACCGAGCAATGAATTAGACATCTGCCTGCATTTAGTTCAACAAACGATTCTTTTTTATTTATGACAATAGTGATAGGCTCTTATGAGCAGTTAATCTTTGTAATTTGTGATTTAATGTGTGCATATTTTCTGGTAGTCACTATGTACTACTGATACCAGTATGTTGCTGTATCATCTCAGATGACAGTGTATTTCATTCAGCTTCACCTCCACACAAAACCAACTAAACTCATGACTCAGGCAACCTTTAAAGGTGTGCTATGTAAGATTTGGCCAGAATTTTAGTTTAAAACATTCAAAAATTAGCTAAAAATTCTAACAGAATGTGATAAAATAATAATATATACTGATGTTAGCATGCTAACCAGCTAGCCCCAGCCTGTCCTGTCTTCTAATACCACTTTGTACTTCATTATAGCGTCCAGTCTGCCCTCAGTCCAACATCAGATGAAAAAGAGGTAGTGTCGCCCAGAGGGTTTGTCAATCATGTTGAAGTTAATGCCCCCGGTTAGTCAATGAATGGAACATTTAACACAACAATGGCTGAAACTCTTGGCAAGCGATCATAATCACCATCCGAGCCACCCGCTCTGGGCAAGAAACCACGTTCAGCAGCAAAGTGAAGACATGATATAAAAAGAAGCAAACAAGAGTTAACATTGATGTGGCTTTCCACTGCTGGAGACAGCTCTTGGCAAGTAAAGAGATAAGGTTTGGATTTGAACTTGCAACATTTCTCTTTGAAACAGCTAACATTGGCTATTTAGCGAAAACAGAACTTTGCTGCAACTATCGACAGCACAAACCGTCCTGAAAAAGATTCAAAGTGGCATTGATGTGTGGTTTCGCTGTACAATGCTGCCTCCTGTTTGTTTGGAGCAGGTGACCAAGTCTTACATATTGCACCTTTAAGTCTACTCGTAGGAGATCTTTACAACTATTTCCGTGCTAGGTAAACTAAGTACAGCCATTCAGCTACAGTATTTCACACAGCAGCAAATCAGGACAATCATCGCCAAACAGAAGCATGCAGTATGCTTTGTTGCAGCTCTGGTATTTAGTTTCCACCTCCTTTATGCAGTTTGTTAATGACCTCAGCAACAGAAGGGAATGTCAGCGGTAGGTAATAGAGAGTAGATTTCCAACGAGAGGACTGGCCTGGCGGAAATCTGGCCCTCTGTCGCTAGACTGTTTCAGGAAGAAGTTCAAATGAGGACAAGACAAGCATTCAAATCCCAGAAGCCCTGGCCAGCAGTAACCACACTTTTATTGGGGTGTCAAGTCCGGCCTAGAATGTGTGCTGCTGTTGTTGTTTTTGTTGCGGCTGTGTTGTGTGCTTCAGTGTGTGTGTGTATGGCTCTGCGTGGGAGAGGAAGAGAGGAGACTTTTAACATAGTTTCTTTTCTGTGCAACAAAAGCATCCGATCATTGTGCCACACAGTATCATCTTGGTCCTTTTAAAAAGATTACATCCACTGTAGGCATTTACTCCCACGCTCAAGTAGCACAAGGTAAGAAACATCCATTCATAAAGCTGGAAAAAAAAAAGATGGCTTTCACTGTACTCTCATGGCTATACCTGTTATGATAAGATTGTTGGAAATTCAGATCAGATCTGTAACTTCTTTATGTTATGTATTTTTTTTTTTTTTTTGGTAGAAGCTAAGAAAAGAAATCTGACAACCATGGCAGAAAAGATCAGCTGAAAAATGCAATTCAATGTTATATTTGACAGAGAAAGCAAGAGTATTGTGGTATTTAACACAGCTTGCTAGCTATCAAATCAGTTCTAAAAGTCAAAATGGTGAGAATTTTAGGGCAGTAACCTTTACTTTCCCCTTTAAAACTGCATAAATAGTTTTTTGGCCAGCACAACAAGCTGTAAACACAACATTGACATATTATCACCTTATAAAGTTGTTGTGGTGAACTTGTTAGCAAAGATAGCCTATTAACACCTTCTTTTAGCTCTATTTTGGTCTCCACCAACTCCTGAGAGTAATATCTGGTCCTTTAGTGGCTAAATGTTTCACTGTGCTTATAATCTAGTTGATAACTTTGCCTGTCTGCCATGTGGTGGTGAGCAGATATTTGTGGTTTCATGCTGAAACAGCTGCTGGAACCAAGGATGATGAGAGTTTATGCGTCAGAAAACCAAAAGAAGGGATGCACTATGAGATAGACATATTCAGTAGTGTGGCCTAATGTAAATTTATAGGTGTATTCTCACATTATTTGGTTGATGAAAAACCCCAGTAAATTTTATAATCATTCAAAAAGCATGCACAAAGCCACACTCTCATCACACAATATATCCCCTATAAAATGTTTGTAATATCTGTGTAGTCTAGGATGACACATTGCATCTTTGTTCGTGTGTTCGTGTAATTTCTATCAGGAGAATTTCACCAACTCTTACTACTGATACTGCCTCACCACTCTGCACCACACAGCCTCCGATCCACCCACACCAACGGGTGATTGGCTGCCCAGAAGATAGAATAGGAAAGAGCTGGATCCTTGTAAGCTTGATATTCATATTCATATTCCTTTTTCATTCAGGTGTTTTATTCATTTAGTATATTTCCAGTGGACATGAAGCTTTTTTTTGCCATGCATAATTATTTATACCATTTGACAAAAGGAGACTAATTCCATGTGGCTATTTGTCTATTCTTACTGCAGAGGAAGGCAGTAGGATCGTTCACGTGCTTAAAGGCTATCTGTTATTCTAAAAATGCATTTTCACTAAACTTAAAACAAAATCAAAGCATGCTTAATTTCTGCTTGAGGGAACAAGCTAATTTTCATCACTCACTGTTGGGTTGATCTGCTGCACTGGAAAGCAAGTTTGAACTGCCAAAGAGCCCTGTACACACACTGTGATTTATTCATGCGCTTGCCCCAAAGTGCTTTGACAACAGCTCAGAAGACATTTTCAGTATAATTCAGTTCATTTGAACCCTGAACATGAAAAATTTTACAATTTGGTAATTTTAACATTGTTCAAGTGCAAATACGTCTTTACAAGTACAGTACAGTCTTTACTGGCCTCTTCCAAGGCCTGTAACTAATATGGTGTTTGACATAGATTTTGATGATTCATCCTAATTCGATTTTCTTAATGTCACACATTTCTGCTACAACGTACATTTACTTTGTTAAGATAACAGCGTGTGTTAAACTGTATATATTATTTTAACTGTTGGCTGAGATGAAGTATTCCCAGCATCCCTCAGTGGGCTATCAATTATCTTATAGGGTTTCAATCACGCTGAAAAACATGACCTTTTCACTCTTGTCCTCTTAACCCACGACAGTCAGAATAAATCATAAAATGCCTTTTGTACTCCATATTGATAAATGAAAAAACTAATAAATACATCTTGTCTTTTGCAATTAAGTTATAGAAACAATCGGAAGAATGTACAGTATGCTGTACACTGAGCACATGACAACTTTAACCCTGAACCAGTTGAATCCAATTTATTCATTAAACGTGTCTAGTTCTTGTCCTTCATGCTGCATTACTTTTTTATCAGTGAACAGGTAGTCGCATACATTCACTAAGAAGAGAAATGTATTACGTTTATGGAACACTCTTTTGCAGAAACATTACTATACGTAGTCTTATATAGCTTGCTTAAGAGTTATTGACATGGCTCATACTCTAGATTTGAGAAAACACCTTTTTACAAACATGCATAATCAAAAGTGTAAGTTGAAGCAGCTTCTCGTGTCTACAGCTGCCTAGCAAGAGAAGGAAAAAAGAGTGAGGCTAGGAAAAACACGGACCTGTTACTTGAAGTTCCCCAGCATATGTGCTTTAGATCAAATTTAACCCAATTAAATCGTATTCTTCATTTAATTACAATTGTATATTGAATTTGATACACGTGCATGCAATATAAGACAACGTCTTTGCCAGATTATTGCGTCTGCTGAGGCCCACAGCCATTCCCCAACACTTTAACCTGTAACATCCTTTTCACAACCCGAACAAGCAGCTGCCCGCTTTATAGTCAGGAACCCATAATGCATTGGGAGCCCCTGTGCATGCCTGGTGTTGGGATTTAATTGGATATTAGTATCCAGCAGTGTCTGAATTAATCAAATCATTTCCATCCATTAATTTAGTGGAGGAACATACAATTAAAGCCTTATTAGTGTGCTCTCAGGAGTATGCCTTTTCATCCCTCTGCAGAACATTGAGAGTTGGCCAGAGTCCAGTGCAAAGCTTTCTCCCCGCTTGAATCTGGTGCTTCCTCATGATGGGCACTCTGACGATCTACAACAACTGATTGCAAGTTTAATGCAAGGAAAATGTCTCCCTATAGGAATGGCTAACAATTTTAATGAGAGCTTACCTAGATGAAAAAAGCACAATGAAGGCTTCTATTTTGAGTCTTTATTATTTCTAAAATGATGAAATTATCAGGTCAGAGGGCCGACAAGTATTAGAGTAATTCTATTTGGTGTAATATTACTGTGAAAACCATCATAAAAATGCCCTAAATAGGGTGAAAAGAGATTTGGAGATTTGGGCAGCGAGCAAACATAATCCAGCGCACTAATGTAGGTCATTTTATGATCATTTCCATATTTATATATTTCATACAAAGCAGAGTCCTTTCATAATGGACTTCAAATTGTAGCGCACAGCTTTTTAATTATTTTTCAAGAGAATAAATACAGAATTAAACTTTTATGAAAGAAAGAAAATCTCAGTATCCAAACATCTAATCACGTATAACGCACCATTCTGGCCACCTAGTTTGTCTAAGCATTATGTTTAAATCAAACATCACATAAACACAACATTTCTGGTTAGGGCAACTAATTTTTTTTCCTTCCTCTCCTCTTGTGAATCTGAGTTAAAACGTTTTTGCACAGAGTAATCCAGACTGCTCAGATGAGCAGCCATTTTTAATTAAAACCATTTACAGAGGAAACCAAAGTGAGAAAAAAAAGAGCCAAGGGATTTTACACTCTGTCATCCAAGGCTTCGGCGGATCAAAGAGTTTTAGTCGTGCTTTTTAATGGTTACGTAACATTTTTGCCTATGAAATATTGGGCCATGTAGTCTGTCCAAAGCTCGGCACTACCACAGATTTCCTGCAGTGCAGTTTCAGATGCAGGCAGGATACAATAAGCCCGTGTTTATGTCTAAGTATAACTGTCAATCAATACAATACTACTGGTGAAAGAGGATACTGAAAGTAGGCAGCAACCTCTGAGAAATGTTAGATTTTTACATTCTACCTAAGACATTTCTGTGTGTGTGTGTTTGTGTGTACAGTATATGCATTAATTGTATGTATATATGTACATGTGTGTGTCTGTTTCCCTTCCTGGCTGGCTGCCATGTGGCCCACCTCTTACTGTCATCCTGTCTGACATTAGGGCTAAGCTGGATCTCATTAGGACCAAGGTGGCAGTGATCCCGTCAACATCGCTTTGGCTCCTGCCATATGGGTCGCCTCCAAGGTAACGGGCTGTATCAGTCTCCTCAGAGCTGCGAGCCTTGTTATAGCGCACACACACACACACACACACACACACACACACACACAGAGTATCCACTCTCTAGAGGAGCGTGCACTGTACGTATAAAGCTGAATAAACATATCAAACAGAGAAGACATATAAATTCTGATGACAAGATAATCAGGTCAGATCTGTGGGTGAGATGTAGTGTGAATGAAAACACACAGACACACACACACGCACACACACACACACATATATATATATATATATATATACACACACCGTGCTTAATGTACATGTTTGCCATAGGGAATACAAAAATATCACACGGCCAATCAAACGAATGGTGCTTTTTTTTAGAAGCTATGAATTAGGAAAACGATTTAGGAATTTATCTGGTCATCACCAAAACGTAATCAATTTTTGTATTAGATATATAGTTCAGTGTGATCTAATTACACCATAGTAAAAGGGGTTTTGAATACATACTGTTGAATAATAAAGTTTGGATAAATGCATAAAAGCAAAAATCATCATTATCAGAAACGTTTTCGTTAATTAGTTTACAGTTGCTGGCCTACGTGAATATGCAGTGAGGCATATAAATGCCGATAAACTGACTTTTTGCCAGTCCCTTCCTTGTCCCTACAACCTGAATGACAACAGCTGAGAAGAAGAAAATGAAAATAGACAACTGAAAATGCACAGCAATCAATGAGATCTGTAAAGTTGGTTTCTACAAATTCAATCAGGAAAACCTTTGATCTAATAAATCTCCAATTTGAGATTCTGTGCAACATCACTGCCCAAAGTCAGTCTGGAACTGTCATGGCCAAGTCACAGTCAAACATAGCGGAGCAACGTACACCGACATCCCAGCAGCAGCTCAAATACTGTACTTCTCTCACAGCAAGAGTTTGACTCGTATCAATGCCATGCTAGTAAACAGGAAGTCATTTACGACTTCATTTTGTGTTTCTTTGCACCAGCTCATAAAAACTGTGAATTTATTACATCCTGTGCATTAAGAGATGATAGTAATGTTGTATACAAGAACACCAATAGCCAGTAAATGTTAATAAAATATGTCATATCACACCCAAATTCCCAGGACCAAATACAGGACCACAAACCTTTCCTCTGATTTATTCTAAATAAACAGCAGCACCTCTGACTGTTCGGTGAATATACAGTACATTCATTTCCAATAATGTTACCATGTGTTTCATGGTCAGGAGTATGGCTTTTTATATTCACTGTTATTTATCGTTTTGATGATAATTTACATCCTTCAGCTTCACATTCAACTAGGACACCAGAATACACTGGAAGCACAATAACTGTGTCAAAGTTGCACTTTGCCAGATTGGCGGCTATTATGGATTTTTTTCCCTTTGGCCTGTTTGTTTTGTTTCAGCCCCCACCCTCACAAAAGCAACTGTTTATTTCATCAGTTTGGCAACAAAAGCATGCGATCAATCATTCATAATTTATCATTCCGCCAATGGCCTAGGGCCCATAAAAACACATATTTGCATTACACAAGGTCTTAGCTGGACCTCCCAATAACAGACCAATAAATTTTGTGGTTGTACATACACACAGGCCCCTGATAAGGGGTAAACTTTGCCTCTGTGTTACAGTAGAGCACAGGGCAGTGCTAGCAGAGATGATGTTGTGATCACATGCTACTATAACAATGACCTGGACCTCGTCCTTTAATTCCTGTTCCCCCAGCCAGCATCCCGCTGCCTTTCCCAAGCCCTGCTGTTGTTATTATTTTTGCACTATTCAAAGCAAACGCCCTAAATCCCTTGAGCAATATGAGTCCGACTGTAACAAACCGGCCCTCCATCTATCTGAGGGACATGCTATTACACAGGTAAACCAACAAAAAAGACATTATATAGGAAAAAACTATGCCTTTTCTGTAAAGATAAATTGGAATATTTATCACAACTCAGAAAGTGTTTTTTTTAACAGTTTTTAAGTCAGAGATACTGACAGATACTACAAAGAGATGTATTCATTCTCCTTACCTTGACATGCTGTCCGTGATGCAGTTCTGACCCGGGTATCCCTCGCCTCTGGCTGACAGTGACCCCTGTGACATGCCTGGCCGAGATTTCCACGACTCCATTAACGCTGTTACGGGCGAAATTAGATTCAACAAAGGGTTGGACTGGTCCCTCACATCATGCCGCGTGAAAGACATTGTTCCTTGCGCTCCAATCTGGTAATGGAATGAATGTCCACCGGAATTAACTCCAACAATGGCCGATGTGGGCATGCTGTTATTCTCTTGGTAATAGCTGCCATCAGTGGGCTCCTGCTTAACCCCTTTAGACAGGACATTGTTGGAGAACACATCGGTCTCATAGTTCCCATTCATAGAGGAGGCAGGGGGTCCTAAGATACCAGAGAGACTGTATTCATCAATGTTATTCCTAAGGGACAAATAGGTGGTCTCAGATGCAGGAAAGAGACCAATCGATGGTGACGGCTCACCATAGGGCTGTTGGTTCATACATCCCTCATTTTTATTTGGCTCACTTTTAATCTGTGTGATAAAAGGTGTGCTACTCGTATTACATTTGGAGCTGCCTAAGCACATGCTCCTGAAGTCAGTCCCAGGTTCGTTCTTGATGTACTTAACCATGCCCATCTGGTCGAGGCCGACGTTGAACACCTCCCCATCTACCATCTCTACTTTGGGGAATTCAAAGTTCTTGAAGTCCGTGTCTCTGGTCAGACCTGCTGCTTCTGGGCTGTTGGTATCGTTCTGCACCAAACCCAGCCCACCAGCGGGACTGGAAACAGGAAACCCACCTGAGGAGGGATTCTGTGGGCTGCTGACCGCCATGGTGCCCCCAATGGCCGGACTGGAGATGGAGGGCCGTATTGTGTTGCAGTTGTTGGCAGTGCTGGTGCAGCCGCCACCTGTGGGGCTCGAGACAGATGACCTAATGTTACAGGTAGTGCTGCAGGACGGAGGCGATCTCACACTGCTCATACTCTGGGGGCTGGACATGGGGGACCTCATGACATTGAGCGGGCTGGTTAGTGGTGGTGAGCCCACTGTGCTGGACTCTACAGGGCTACATGTGGCTGAATTCCTGCGCTTGATGTTTGCCAGAGTTGCAGCACAAGACGTCTGGCTGACAGGACTACTGACGGATGAGCACACTTGTCCAAAGCACGTAGGAGGACTGGTGGTTGATGACACCATATTGTTGCTGCCCCCGGGGCTAGAGATGCAGCTGGAGGTCTGCGGACTGCAGGACAGAGATGAGGCCAGCAATGAAGCTGAGCTAACCGGAGTCCCAGCCGTGCATTCTCTGGGGGTGGTGCTGGGCTGCTGGAAACCAAATGGCTTTAACTTGGGGCTCTTAGTGGAACCACACTGAGTCTCCTCTAGAGCCCGTCCACACACTGGATACATCTTCCCAGGGCTGGTACTGCCCCCGTGCTGGCTAAAGGCAAAGTCTGCCTCCCTGGCAGCATTCATATACAGGCCCATAGACTCAGCCACAGTCTTGGAAAGCTCCTTAGAGTCCATTTCCTGCTTATGACCATGGACAGAGTTGTTGAAGTGTGGGAGAACAAATGGCTGGTTCTGGCTGAGCCGGAGCATTGGCTGCTCCTGCTTCTTTGTATTGTTGTCTTTGCAGTCGGTGGTCGGGCTTCCAGCAGGGCAGCTAACATTGACTATGTCCATCAGGATATCACTGTTGGTCAAACTTGAATCCTCTGTACTGCAGCAGTGCTCCATGTTGCTGGGGACCTGCGACCATTTGTTCTCTGTATCACTTCCATCAAAGAAACTTTGGTATCTTTTGGTCTCCATTGCTGGCTCATTGATTCACCTGGCGAATGAGGAAAAGAAAAAAGAAACAAATGAGAAAAGTTCACAGTGCTGTTGTTTCAGCTTTAGTCCAGCTGCACGCAAGGCACTGAATAGCAAGTGTTTTAAAATAATTTTCCTTCAGACAGAAATTTAATGTTTCTTGTAAAACTAAATTAGGTATTTGGGAATATGCAAATTACGCTTTAATCTGGAGTGTAAATATGGTATTTTTTGGTTCTGGATACATGCCAAAGCAGTAAATCCAAATTAAGTGGATACAAATCCAATAATAAGGCAAAAAAGGCAGGGCAAAGGAATAAGGGCTCTGTGAAGATGTAAAAATATTTTATCTACAAATAACACATAGCAGATTTGACTTATTTTGATATTATAATGGCCTACTTTTACAGAATACCAAGACAAAAACATAAATCATGCTGTGTAAACATTATGTTAAATCAGTCCATACAGTATTTCCTCTCTCTCGCAGATAAGGCGTCTTATCACTGCACTACAGGAGATGTACAGTCTGATAACTTGAAGAAAACTGCGTTGCAAGGGTTAACGAGTCTTCGTGACGTCGTCTGGGCTTTTCGTTTAAATTCCCACCTCTACTGCGCTTCTATTGGACAGCTCGGACAGAAATCCACCAGCTTTATGAGGCCGCTCGTGGATTGGTCCGAAAGCTGTCACTCAATAGTTATTGCTCTTGCAGCCACAACATAGCTGCGACACAACTTGAAATGTTGCCTTAGTGGCAGGAGCAGCACAGTCATGTGCAAAAGCATCAACAACACTGGCAATATTTAGACACTTGGCCAAACGGAATGCAATGGGGAGGCATTGCTTAAGGTGATGTTTCACTATTTATTTGGCATGCTACAGTGCACACTCTTTGAAGGACTCGTAGCTCTGCAGCAGCCAAGATATCTTAAGTTAAGAGTTATTTAGGTTGCCGGCAAAATATCTCTTGCACATCATGTGCAGATCCTTGAAGTGAACGTAATAATGAAAGAGAAAGGCTATCAGCCTGATAATGCGTCCCTCTTGCTCCTGCCTTGATATTGTCCTGCCTCTGTAGGGCATGCAACTCTCTGCATATCTCTCCATTTTGCGTTTGCGCAGACTAAATACTAAAAGACGATTTTTGCTCCGTTGTTGCAGCTGAAGTTATCTTTTGCTGTGTAAAAGTGGTTTCGTCGGTGGCTTTTTGGATGACAAGAAGATCTGAGAGCAGAAGGAGGAAAATATAAATTATTCAAATCATATTTTTAGAAATAATTTGACGGCACTGGGTATTTCTCAGCACCTCTTGACAGGTGCCCACAGGAATATAGAATCTACTCGTAATTTTAATATTATTATTGCGGCTATTTGTGTTTGTGCATAAACTTCTTGGCGACTTTTATCATGGAGCAGACACAGCTAACGGTCCCGGTTCAAAGTTATTAGATTTCTCTCCCGCAGCAAATGGACCGGGGATGCAAGTATTCACTTAACAGACTGAGCAGCGAGGAGTTTGCTCTCATTTCTCATCTCAGACCCACCGCCAAATTAAAACGCACCCACAGTCAAACAGTGCATGAGCTCCGTCCTTCCTTACCTTAATTACGACATTCAGAGTTGTCAGGTGGCCGTGTTGCTGGGCAGCGATAATCCAGAGGACAAAAAAAGACACGCAAAGCAAAGTCAGTGAATATCAACAAATGTGTTTTGGCTACTCTTGCCAGCACATAGTTTGCAGTTTGACAGCTAGACGCACTGGAGAAGTCTACTGCGTATTATCACTAGTAATCCTCCACAGCGAGCCGCTGCTCCTGACAGGACGAACGGCAGCGACGGGTCGGACGACAGCGGCTGATCATCTCACATTATGGCCGCAGTTTTGCAGATTACCGATTCCGGGCCTTGGATAAAAAAGAGTATTAAACAAACGAAGGAGTCGGTCGGACTTGAAGTCAGAGCGACGTCATTCTGTGCACATGGACCCTCCTACTGCAACGAGTGCAACACAAACTCCGAGGAGAGGGGGAGAGGCGAGGAGGGGAGGCAGGAGGGGAGAGAGAGCGAGAGAGAGAGAGAGAGCGAGAGAGAGAGGAGGAGGAGGAGGAGGAGGAGGGGCTCAGCGCAGGTAGACAGAGCCGCCTGGAAATAGGGCACCATGCTCAGTGCGGTGTTGTTTGAAATAAAGTCTCAGGATAACAGCGGGAAGCAGTCTGTTTTTATTATTATTTAATTAAAATCTTCCTCACAAGTTTGTTATATTTCCCTCTTTGTGTTAAATCCTCTCTCCTATTCCCTCACCGTGCTTTATGCTGGGGTTTTTTTCCTTCTTTTTTCTGGTGTCTATCTCAGAGAAGGTTTGCCAGAGTGCACGTTTACGCACAAGGACACACGCGCGCACACCGGCAATTTAGATAAGAGGAGGTGAGAGCAGGAGCGTTCCCAGCCTCTCTTCACAGTTAACATAGATCTTTTTTTTTATATATATATATATAAAACGAAACCGCAAATATTGTTCTACTGTAAGAGTGAGATCAAATCAAACTGGTGCCCTGTAACACCATAAGGGCTGCCTCCACTAGGTGGAGCAGTATTGCTGCTGCTGTCAGAAAAGCAACTCTATTGAGTGGTCAAGATGTCACTTAATTTACTCCATGTCAAACTATGGTAAAATCCTTCATGTCACGCCCCTAATGAGATACAAACTCAGACTTCATGTGTTCAGAATGGATTTGAAATGTTGTTAAACTGGATTTTCTTCTAATTCAGTTCAGCCAGTTTTGAAACTGTGGTTGTCTTTGCTTATGAACAATCAAAAACCATCACCAACAAACTGCCATGTAGAGAAATGTGTAACAAAACTCGCAATCACGATGCGCTCACAGTATGTGTAGGAAGATGTGTTTTTTGTTTTTTTTTGTTAAATTGAAGCAGAAGTAGTCTGGGGTGTGAGTTCATAGATATGCAGCATGCATCAAATGTTATATATTGTTTAAAAATCCTGTAACCACTGAAAGAATAATGGATAAAAGAGATATATAGCCACAGTTACTTCAAGAGCTATCAGACACAGTCAAGCTGGTATGCTGTAGCTTAGATGAGATCAGTATGGCTCGCTGATAATGTTCTGTGGTGCACTCACGAGAAAGTAGAACACGCTTGTGCTTATCGGTGGCACCAACAACAACAAAAATGGCTGCGACGCGAACATTTGGATTAAGCTGTTATTTACATTTTCCTGCCGATATTTCATGGCACTGATGTGTGGAGAGTTTGGTTTTATTCCATCCAATAATCAGTTTAATCTGCACAGTTGTCAGTCAGCCGAGTCACATTCTGCAGTGCTTCATGTGGCCGCACCAAAGTGTGCATGTAGTTGGGCTCTATACATTAGTTTGAATGTTTCTCTTTATGGCTTGTCTGGGCTCTCCAAGCCAGCCTGTAGCCATTACCCAAGCGAGGCAGCAGCAGTTAGATTAGTCAAAGCCATCCAAGCAACACTGCCCACCTTCCTGATCTGCCTGTTAATCACCCATGAATGGGGACCTGCTTCAGAAAAAGCAGGAGAATTGAGATATAACCAATGTTTCCCACCCCCATTCACGCAGCTCCCACTTGTCCATTGCACATAATGGGTGCCAGTCAAACACATCATGAGCAAATCTAATTTTGCTTTGCATCACAGATTTTTCCACAGTGACAGAGTCATAAGAATTTGCAGGCTGACAGCAGAACACGGCTGATATGAAATCAGTAATAATTGCCTCCCTCATTGGTAAGAATTCAAGGCAGCTCTACTGAATCCCACTGAGCTTTCAAGCATCATAATTTTAGTCGAATCAGTGATAATCAAACTGGCCTAAAAACACAGTATGTTTGTGTGTGTGTATTTATATATATGATGGAGTTAAAAATAGCGATCTCAGAGTAGGGGGGTCCTTTCGGTTGAGTGATTGTTATGATTAGGAGCAGGCTTCCACTCCAGTTTAGACACATAGCAGACAACCCCTGTAGCTGAGACGGCCAAAAGCATAACACAGAGAGGTGCATGCTGCGCCTCATGGGGACAGGTGAACTGGAGCATGTTAACTCTGAAACAAAACACTCGTCAACTCAGCAGAAGACCCTGTCCCAATCGTGTGTGGTAATTACAGAGGTAGTTTTAATCAGGGAAGAAGTCCGTCATCACCGTCCTCCCTCAGCTGCTTAGTGTTCCAGTTTAGCAGTTATTCTTGAGGACTATTCACATCTAAAGTGTTAATAATGAAGCTGTCTCAGAAGTGAGACACTTGATTGCCATTTGTTCTTTGATTTGACTGGTTAAAATGTTTTAGCATTGACTTTGGTGCAAGTCACAACATATTTTTGATTGTTACTATATCAGTTTTTTTGTTCCACGTTCATTGCAAGTGCTTAGATTTGAATTCCTGTCTGATGAAAATCAGCCGCTAAAACATTAAACCTACAATATCAGATTTTTGGGCCAATGATTGGTAGTAAAGACAATTTGTATCATATTAATTTGATCAATTGTCACTATAAAAATATTGATTATAGCAGCTTCAACAGAATCAAAATCACTGCTTGTTCCATGAAAATCCCTGTTTTATTGTAAGTGCTTTTAACCCTAAACTGTGTTAGTCAACATAATGGATTGCTGGTGTGAGATGAAGACACACACATCACCACCAACCCCCCACCACTCTGCCAATACTTAACACATGATGCTGCATGTGGTACATTTCATGCCTTTATGTGGCAACTTTGAGCCCATCTGTGCGAGCATCACTGGTCCATTTTCATTTAACGTGTTCGTTTGCAATAGTAAAGTATTCTCTCATATTATTTGATGCGAAACCTGGTCTCATTCTGTTCGTCTGGGGCAGAGTTAAGCATGGCTGGTATATGCTGATGTATCTAGCACATAGATAACCTCACAGTTGCCTATGAAGGTCAATAATGGGAATCTTACCAAGGGTTGCCATGGGAACTAGCATGTTTTGACACCTGTACTCTGCAGTCATGGTCAGTGGAGGCAGACTGTAAAAAAAGAGCATGGGCTTAATAAAAACGTTTCTGAGTGATTATTTTGCGTGAACACCCTTACATTTATTATCCACTGACAGAGATTGTGTGCAGGAAATGCAAAAGGAAACAAAAGCTGTTTTGCTACCATGATGTAATTTTCATATATGATCAATACCCTTGCCCCTGATTTTGGCCAGCTATTACATATTCTCACAGCGCACAAATTAGATTATAATTTCACCTGCTCATCCAAATTACAAAGTGAATGCAGTATCTAATATAGTAGATGTTGTATTATTGGGGCAAAATCATTCAAATAAATGAAAGTAGGATTTACACAAGCAACTTGCACAATTTTAATTAAATCACTTCAAGTGTGAAAGTGTGAAAATTTACACATTACAGTATTTCAACTAAAGACATATTTAACAAATTCCAGATCAAGAAGGAACATATTAGGTATATAGATATATCGTATATAGAAAACATGTTATGCAAAGTGTTCATATGTCTCTTGTGAGACCGCGACAACATAAATAAAACCACTTTCCAGTCCACTTTTGACACAGATTGCTGTTCACCTTAAGTTGCCCTACTACACGGATGGCACGTATCATTTAAAAACTCAATGATATGCATTCAGCCTGCATCCCTGCAGAAACTCTCTCGTACTATGTGTACACCACCTGGGGTTTGTTCATCCTACTTAAGCAATGACGATTGAAAACATGTTGATTAAATAACATGTTTATCCTCCGTGTAGTCAGAAATACATATTCAGTGGGAACACTGCGTATAGGCTACAGCCTGGCCTCAGATCAGATTATTAACATGCAGAGAATTATCACTAAATAATGTGTTGTTCAACAAAACTGTGTCAAGTACATTATGAATTGATATTCCTGGTGCCTGCTTACAAACACTCTCCCCATCCTGCAGCATCTAGATGCCAAGGTAGTGTGAGATTAAAAGCAAAAGATCAGGTTGCATTTGAATATGTTTTGGTGTTATATGGTTGTACTTAATTTAATTGCAAGAGATTTGAACGGCTTGAAAGAAAACTTTTATGAATGAGTTACAAGTAATTCATTTAAATGAATTACTAATATGTATAAAACAACTTGTGTCAATCCACCCTTCTCAGACGATGTAATCACTGGCAGCCTGTTTAAGTTTTAAATCAAAGACGGTATAAAAAGTAGGCAACAGCGATGTGTTAGATTTCACTGTGTTTCCATTTTGGTAGCAAACTTAGGTAGATGGATTAAAACTGTAAAAACATTTCAGATGTTCCATAACAGGTGTTTGTCTAATTGATTTGTGCACACAACACAACTTCTTTGAGTGGCTTCCATTTTTTTGTCACTTGGCACCGACAGGCAAAAATTGTGCATTTTACTCCCTTACATTTATTTAAAAGCTGTAGTTTCTAGCTATTTTTCACTGTTGTTGAAGATAATTGATCAGCTTAGAAAATATGACAAACTTTAATGGATAAATCTCCTGAACAATATATAAAGTAACTAAAATGTGCCGGCCATGACCGGTTACAACTTAAAAATGCTGCCTCCATATTGATGAGAAATGAACCAATGGCATAATATGTAACTACACAAAGGTCTGAAAGGAGCTTTGCAAACTTTTACTTCAATACCTCAGTAGTGGTGAAAGAAGTATTCAGTAGCTTAATGTATTACGGTGCATCATCTTTTAAAGGCTCATTTCTATGTAACACCTTGATCTTCAAAGTAAGCAGTAGCAAAAGCCGTGGAGTAAATGTAATAGTAAAAAGTACAATATTTACCTCTAAAATATAGCAGAATTGAAGTATGAAGCGGCATAGAATGGAAATACTCAATAAAGCACAAACACAACACCAACATGGATCACATACAACCAATCAATTGCCCATTAACACATTCAGAGGAACATTAGTGTTAAGTCCAATATTCACTCTCCTTTTAGCCCTGCTTTCATCTCCACCAACTTTTAAGCGGCAGGATTGAACTGACACAGCAAAAGTTTCAGGATGTAAAACTCTCTGTTGGGTTGTCACTGCAATGGACCGCTTCTACACTGCACATCATTTGACCCACTGTTTATATGAAATATTGATTAGAGCAGCATTCAGCAAAGGGTCAAGACACTTCTCCCACCACTGATACACAGACAATACAGTAGTGGTCCTTTTTCTTGAAGTATCCTTCAGTTCTGCAGACTTGAGCTGAAGGAGGGAGGCAGGTGAAGCCCAGAGACAAACAGAACGTCAGAACAGTAGCCAGAGAAACAGCCAAGCTCAATGTGTCTCTCTGCCTGGGATGTAATGTAGCAATACAGTATAAAAGGGAGACCAGACAGCAGGAGGGGAGAGGATTAGAAAAGACACCTTTACTCTGATGCACTGTCTAGCTGTTTGTGTGTCATTTATAAAGGTTACCTTCTGCTCCTCTGTCTGTCACATACGGTACACACATCCACGCGTACATGCATGCGATTTCACAAGGAGATGAAATTGATTTTTTTTTAACAAATATAGACAGTGAAGCAAAATGAATCCCATCTGAAGCTTTGATCTAGTTTTAAGTGCCGGAGCTCTGCATATGGAAACAACTGTAGTGTATAACAGTGGGTCTCTGGTGACTTTCAGTGTTGTGTGTGTGCATGTATGTGTACAATGTTTGCACATGTGGGTCTGTGCTGATTACTTGTGAAAACATATTTAGGCCTATTTTCCACCTGCTCTCTTCCACTGTACTTTTCCCATATGACCTTTGGTCAGACAAACTGATAGCAGTGTTTACATGATTATATGGACCTTTCAAAAGTTTTTCTCGTGTCTCTGCTCTCTTTACTTTTATTTGTTTTGTTCATTGTACAGACATCCTGGTGGCTAAGTCTGACTGGGGACCTTCGTTACATGTCATCCCTCCTTTCTACCCTCATTTCCTGTTATCTGTCGCTCTCTGAAAAAAAGGCAAAAAGTCTGAACAGACAAGACAATAGACAAAGTAATGCTCAAACAGAAAAAGAAAACGACTTTTATTCATTGTTCTCAGACTATTCCGAGTGTTCTTTGTCTGCTCTGCAGCCTCCCTCTCCAGGTGCACTCAGTGCCCCACCTCAGCCTTAGAGTAGTCGGGAGGATTGGCTTTGGTGAATAGCTCAAGCCAAGGTGCATAAGTTGAAATGGCCTGAAAGGATATACATACAGTACAGACAGATAATACCTAAAATAGCTTAATAGAAGACTTTGCTGGGAAAGCATAAGACACCTCTGTACCAATTAAAAAATACAGGAAGCCAGACACTATTCATAGTTATTCATAGTTTGTTCTTTCTGAAAAAACACGTCTCAAATGGGATACAAGTTTTCTTTGTGTTTTCCAAATGAACAATTCTGATACATTACACTTTGAAGCCTGTGGAAGATCAAAGCTAATCACAGCTGTGTGGTGGGGAAAAATATGGCTTTATGAGAGGTAAACAATCTGAACCTGAATTTAACAAAAAGCAAGATGTCAAATCAGTTTGCCTGCGAGTTGTCCCAAACTGCTCGGCTTGTGATCATTTGCTACTGAGGGAGTAAAAACCTCTAGAAATGAGCAACTAGCTCTTGTAGAGGTTTGTGCACTGATGAGCTGCATGTCACATTAATTATGCCAGCTATGGATGGGCTGTGTTTCTGGAGCCTCAGTTCATCTATTTGTAATAATAAAGTAACAGTGAGGTTTTCTGCTAACTGAAAAGCAACTGTTTATGTTATGCATGACTGGATATACTGTAAGCGCTTTCCAGTACAATGCTATGATGATTTATAAATAGCACTGTAGCCCTCTGCAAGCTACTGTTGAGAATTTGTAGCTGTTGAGAATGTGTATATAGATACATTCACACACCCTTGTTCCCCATAAACTTCATTATTTTCTATCTCCTCGAGCCCACAGTCAAAACCATAAACAACCTCATTCTAATTGTTAAAAATAATTACTTCCAATTTCTCTGTTTTTTTTACTGCACTTATTTTCCTCCTCTTATCTCTGCTGTGTGGTACTTGGCATTGGTTTTAAGGTGCACGGTTATTATTAAGACATCAGTGTCAGCGTCTAATCAGTATTTGTGTGCATTTGGTTTATTAATTACATCGGCTGGTACGAACTCAGAGCACTTGGTGAAAAATATCAAAAGCTGACGCCTGTGTCATGATTAATTTCACAGTGAACAGTCTCCGCGATGTCAGTGGTAATTAGGCATCACCCATTGCATAACACACCATGTGTCAGGGTGGGTGGCGTGTGTGTGTGTGTGTGTGTATGTGTGTGTGTGAGTGAGTGAGAGAGAGAGAGAGAGAGAGAGAGAGAGAAAGAGAGGAGGGAGGTAGAGGAAAGGAGGGGGGGTAAAAGGGACAAAGAAAAAGAGATGGGGCTTCAACTACTTCTGTAGCTCAAGTAAACCAAGAGGAAGTTTTAAAGTAACATAGCTGTATAATAGAGCTGGACAATACAATCAATATGAAGCATAAATAGAAAATGTAGTATCTATACGTTTGTCTATCTATCCAGATAAGTCGCTGTCTGGATGGATATTTCATTTCTTATATTGATTAGAGCTTCATTTCTGAGCACGGATTGTCTTCAGAGTGACTTCTAAAAACAGTGGAAGAACTGCTGTGATGGTGACAATTAATGGGGATCTGAATAAAAAATCCATAAACAACAATGGAAGCCTATGGCAGTCCAAATGTTTTTCCAGGTGGTCGGAACAGACATGGCAAAATGACTTTTATCTGCACAGCACAGTAGTCTATTTTATTTATAAAAATGTTCCATTTATGCATTTATGTCATTCTGATTCTCAGTGCATGAAGTATTATTGTCTTGTAGCTATATATAAAATCTTTATTTTGCCAGGTTACACACATCTAATTTTTAGCAATGACCTGCAGTGAGCCTGGCAAGCTGCACGTCTGCAAAAACTTTGGTACAAACTTTGCTCAGAATTAACTACAAAAGGGTTTATTAATCCTGTGAGTGAGGCTTTTTTCCTTCCCCCTTTTTTTTTTTTTTCAAAAATAAACAATGGCCCTTAACACTCAAATTAACACAGATTGGGATTTGATGTGCTGTGTAGCCAGATGGCTTGCTCACTCACTCTCTGGCGGGCTGGCAGTGCAGCTGAGGACGAAGGCACTTCCAGAGCGGATTTGAAAGAATCTAGGCCAGAGAGAGTGGGGCTGCTCTCGGAGACTAGCCGCCAGAGCTGTCATGTTTTAGTGCACATTTTCTATTTGAGGAAGAAGCCGCTACATAGAGAGATGTGCAGTGTGTGTGTGTGTGTGTGTGTGTGTGTGTGTGTGCGTGTGTGTGTGTGTGTGTGTGCGTGTGTGTGTGTGCATGTGTGTGTGTGTGTGCAGTGAGTGGAAGAGGAGGACTGCCTTGATAAAAATGAAGGGAAAGAGGACTCATCTTAGAGCTGTGTAAACAAGCTTGTGGAAAAAAATAAATTCCATCCTGCATTTTTCTCCTGTCCACCTACAGTCTAAAATATCTAGAGACATCACCGCAGGTTTGACAGTGAAGCTTTGAAGAGTCCAAAATATTCAATTAACCAGGAGTGATATTGAATAGAGATAGTTCTGGTTATTGTAACACCAAATGACATGAAAATAGTGGACGAAACCCTGACATATAGGGCTAAAATCTATACTCCATGAAATGTAAATGTGCTTGAGAGTGATGTGTAAGACAGTGTACTGTATGTACAGTATGCATCAATATACAGTGACTCCAGCACCGGTGTAGAGATCAGCACTTTTGTAAACACTGTAGCGCAGACATGCAAATGCAACTTTTAGAGCTAGTCATTATTCAAAAGCCTCGCCTCCATCTGGAAAGTGGCAAACTTGGCTGTTTTCCTCGTGTTGCTGTGGAGGAAAACTGGGTCTGTGTGAAATTGCAGGACTCATGATACTTTGCTAAGGTGTAAATTTGTCTGGCTTTGATGATCATTTTCTTCACAGCCTCGCTTTTGCCAATGGGGAAGGGTTAAAGTTGTTACAAGACTTAGAAACTTTTCAGGTTGTGAACACGAGTCTTGGGCAGCCGATTGTAAAAGAGTGAACACGGAGAGAAGGGTAGGATTAGGAGAGGTAATTTCATACTGGCCCTACAAACTGCAGACTGTACTGAACAAATGTAATAATTTGGACTGTTTGACCATCACACATTTCCTGAGATGAGATAAAATGATTTCCCTAAAACCAGCCATGATTGGATTGAAATTTCCTGAACTTTGATACTGGAAGTTTGACAGCAGAGATTCCAGCTAGTATCGTTTTTGTTGAACATGACAGGATTCAGAGACAGAAACAGCTATTTTGGTGTGTAAGGTACTAAGGCTGCAACCAGTAATTCTTCTCATTATCAGTCTGGTGATCATTTTCTTGATTAATCAATTCATGATTCAATTTATAAAATGTAAAAAGTATAAAATGCAGATCCTTTTTTCCCAGAGCCCTTTAAATAGCTTGTTCAGTTTACACAGATTCACATTTGAGAGGATGAAGCCAGCAAATATTTGGTATTTTTGCTTGAAAAGTGACTCAAATGATTAATCAATTATAAAAATAGTTAAATAATTTTTCATAATTTCACCAAATTTGAAAAAATATGCAACAAACCTTTGTCAGATTTGCTATCAGCCTACATAGTGATCTTACCACCGAGAGACACTCGCTAAAGCCGAGTAAAGTAATGGGCATTGTGAATAACAGTTACCGTGTGGAAACAGAATCGTACACGATTATAGTGAAACATCTAAAAGAAGACCATAGCTACGGCCTTTTAAAAGGTAGATATCTTAACTGTACAGAACATGAAATTCCTGTCCTTCATGAAGTCCATTTGTGTTCCACAGAGAATATTTCTACATTTCAAAAAGGCTCCATAACCGAAAAACAGGGCACATTAAGCTCAACAGCAGATTCACATTAATTACAAACTGGCAAAGTTGTTAATATAACTCTGCACTCAAAGCCAGGAGTCTGTGTGAATGGCCTGAAGTGCCAGACAACACCTTCTGTTTCGAACGATGGCCATCAGCATGCACTCCCCCTTACACAATCAAGGCTGCTCTGCTATATATACACACCAGCCTCAACTGCCTGAGAGGAATCTCCTCTTACAAACTAACTTTTCTTTCTTTTTTATTTCTCTATTCTTTAGCAACCTCATTATCTCCGTGTTTGTGGAGGGCTGCAGATGTGCTTCCAGCATCTCAGAGGAATTTCGTTTATTTTTAAGATTAGAATTAAGACAAAGTAAAAAGAAAATTCTCCAGTACAAAGTAACAAAACCAAGCACATATATGTTTGTTTGTTTTTTAAGCAAATGAAATAAAACTGCAATGTAGAGGATAAATTAGGAACATATGTGTGCTCTGACAGCATGAATACCAAACATGATTGAATTGGGTTATCTGTAATGAGTAAACACATTTCCTCCTAATACACAGAAATGCTATACTTAGCAAGGCTGTAGCCGATTGTTTTGGTGTTTCATGTAAAATAAAGAGCCGTGGTTAGGCTATAAAACTGTTCATTAGCTGACCACATTGCAAGAGTGTCTCTGTTTGCTCTATCTTAAAAAATAACTGTGTCGGGGTTCCTGCACACTGAAAGTCTGTAAATACTATAAATATTATTGAAAGTTGACCAAAGAAAATCACCACATGAGGTCTATTTACTAGCTTTTCCTAATGAGTTCATCTGTTTCACATGGTCTTCATCAGTGGAGGTTCACTTGTCATAGAAACTTGTCTGTCCACAGCTAATCTCGCATGCTACCAGACCAATGATTGCAGTGATTCACAATTTTTGAATTCATTGAGTGCTGACTCCCCACCCTTCTTAACCAGCTGGTAGGGGCCACATGGGATCAATAACTGCTACATATCAAAAGTCATTTCCTGCATCCATCAGGCTAAAAACAAGCCTTACCTGGTCTGTTCAGGCCACATTTTGGCCTTTGTCATGGCTCAAAAGCTGACATCCTGAGAAAAGTTTAGCTTTGTTCGGAACCGGAGCATTTGTAGATTAATTCTAAAGCCTATATGTTATGATCCAATTAAGTTAAGCACAATACCAGATGAATGCGTCCCCATTTCTGTTATCTTCACTTCCATTTTGACTGTAAGTGAGCCAATGTTAAAAGCTGGTGTGTTAAAGTCTGTTCAACAGATTTCCCACAGTGTTTCCCACAGCAGTTCCCCCGACAGCTAGGGCTAGGTTTAGGTTAGGGCATGGTTAGGCATATAGATAAAGATCTCTCGGAGATTTGCACTGTACTGAATGCACTTGTCCAGTTGTATTGTACATATCTCATCTTAAGGAAGCATTTTGGGAAACATACTTTTTCACTTTCTTGCCAGGATCGATGCCACTCTCATGTCTGTTCAATAAATAAGTAGCAACAGCCAGCAGTTGGTCAGTCTAGCTTAGCATAAAGACTGTAAGCAGAGGGAAAGAGCTTGCCGTGCTCTATCTAAAAGTAACACCATCCTTATACCTCTAAAATTCTAACCCTAACCCTAAACATTTGATATCTTTTTTGTTTAATCTGCATAAAAACCAAAGGGTAAAATCACAAGTTGCAGTTTTTACAGGAGGATAATATGCAGGACTGTTTCTTGACCTTGAGCAGTGACTCCCAAAAGTCTTCTGCTTACTGTTGCTCTCAGCAAGAAATCATATAAGCACATTAGCAATTAATTCCCAAATTCTGAGTTATTGTCCATTGTATTATTTAGCTAACTATAGAAAGCAGTTACTGCCACAGAAGGGAAGAAATCTTTCCATTTTCTTCATAGAATTAATGTTTTTACCACATGAAACTTAAGTGTGATTCACAAATCCACCTCCTCATCTTAAAAATCTGCTTCCTTTCATCCAAGTGGTTACTGTACATATTGACTGAGCAACATGCTTTACTAATATCGTGTTATCTGAGGATTAGAAAACTGGCAAACCCAGGCATCTCTACTTTTATTATTAAGTATTTTCTTAAAGCCCCAGAACAGTCTGCTGGGTTTGTTTGATCAGACAGTGGTTAAAATGTGTGCCATGTAGAACAAAGCAAGAAGGTCCCTTTGAAAAACATTTACCCTTTCATTCTCTCAGCTGTACTAACTCTGCACTGGCAGAGTTGGCAGACGGGAGAGGATGAAAGTTTTGCTTTTATGTTGATTGTTTGGTTGGTGAAATTCACCGAGGACTTGGTATCGGCGTTGATGCTGATATTGTGTACATCAAGGAATACTTATATGAAAAAGTTTAAAAAGTAGACTAAACTTCATCCTTTGGTAGAAGCTGTTCATCTACTTCAAGAGTGTGCTCTCCGTTTAGCTCACTTATCATGTTGGCAGGCATTATGGATTAAACTGTGAGAGGGAAAAGGAAAACTCTACCATTGGTGTCTATTAACAAACATAATTCACAGTGCTGGGCCCAAAGTCCTCCCAGCAGGGAACACTTGTTGTGATTTGAAGAGTGAGTTTGATGGAGTAACAGACTCATCAATTTGAGTCACTACTGTGCCTGAAAAATTCATCTGTGTCAAATTCAAAAGCATGCCGAAAAATAAGAAAAGTTACTGGCAACATTTTGATTTTTTCATTTACAGTTATATCCCACATCTTATTGTTCATGCATTTATGTATTTTTGTTAAGTGATATAAACACAGTGGTGCAGTGGTTACAGGTTCAAATCTGCTGTTCGACTCAGTGTGGAGTATGTATGTTCTCCCTGTGCTTGTGTGGGTTTTCTCCACGTACTCCTTGCCCGTAGGTGTAAGTGTGAGTGTGAATGGCTGTCTGTGTCTATGACTCGCAGCCAATCCAGGGTGTACCCCTCCTCTCACCCAGTGTCAGCTGGGATTGGCTCCAGCATCCCGCGGCCCTTAAAGGATAAGCGGTATAGACAATGAATGGATGGATATGCATTGTTTATTGTAATTTAAAGACCTGCTGTCACTTAGGTTTTCAAATATGTAGCAGAAGAGCAGAACCATGGGGAGTAAATACATTCATTAACCTATACTAATAGTTTGCACAGCTGACAGCGACAGTATTATAACCACACAGCTGCAGATCCATGCAGCTCCACAATCTACACTGGTTGTCTGTGTACTGTACACACTATACACTTTTAAGTGTAGATGTACAGAAACTAATTAAATTCTATTAGATAACTAATCCAAAAAAAGAGATTTGAGACCCTCTAAGACCCGACATATTGAGCCATGCCAGTAGTTTTGGATTTATTTGCCCAGGTTTAGAGATATCTGTCTCTAAGGTTTCTGCTTGTATCCCAATGTAACAGAGTTGAAAGAAAATTGTGGTGCTGCAGCACAAAAACAAATTAGATTTAGAAAAAAAACCTCTGTGTCCCAAATATTCTGGATAATCCACAGACCTCATTGTCTACAGTTTTCATTGTAACTATTTCCAACATAAAGAAGAATTAGTTCCTATCCGAGAAACAGATGTTGCTGTTGACTTTTTAAAATTTTGTTTTTCAATGATGTGACCACTGCAGACATTCTTTATTCAACTCCATTATGTTGGGGTGGAGGCAGAAACCTCAGAGATGGAAACTTCAAAACTTGAGCAGGTAAAAGACGTTTCCAATATAACTAAAGGTGAGTGAGAAAATGTGTTTTGTTTATTTATTTTTTTCTGATTTGAGTGAACGGACCCTTTTAAGTCACCACTCTCCCAGAAATACTACGCTCCCTGATTCACAAGAGCACCTTTCAGTTGCTTTTTGTATGACATACACTGTAGCACTTGTAGGTCCACGATCAAGAATTCTTTACTGGCAAATGCATGAGCTACTAGAATTTTCCATCAGAGAGCTACATATTTATACCTTATATATTCTTCATCTTCTTCATTAGAGCCTCCTCTTCTTTCATATTTTGTGCATCCCATTCTGATCTCTTGCTACACAAATTATCTCTTTGATTGCCTGTGTAGGAGGAACATTTACAGTAACGAGGAACCTGGGAACAGGATTTACTGTTCCATATGCCCTCCAATGACATTACTTGAAGTGATGATGATGACAGTCATAAATTGGTCCTGATAGCCCACAACAGATAAAACCTGCACAGGATTTGTTTTGCACACTGCTGGCGCACCAAGGCTTGCTTAATACACCATTTCATCACTTTCAATTAGACCATTGCTATGTGACTTCTGTGATAAAGTATTACAGCAAATTGCGTCAAATGCCTGCATCCGCTGCTAGCGGTTCCATGTTGAATGTTCTCTGAACATTTAGAAGGAATATTCATGGGAATATCCCCCTCTCCACTATGTTGTGTTCGGCTGTCACTCTCCATCTCCTTCAGAGGCATCATTCCTCATCTACACTGTCATCCCAGCACATGTTCCATTTACCACGCATTAATCTCACTCAGCTTCACATCATTCTCTCTTGTCTTGTCCCTTGGGATACAACGACAGAAAAACATGCCCTGCTTGCCAAAAAGCGCTGTGGCACTAAACACCAAATGGGAACTTATAGCAGCAATCAAAACTTTGTATCACCGACAAATGGTATCAGTGTTCCAAAATTCAGTGTTACAGAATAAGTCCAATGTAGCAGTGTCCCAGCAAGACCTTTATAAACTTGTCTCAATGCTCCTGAGCTAACCTTTTGATAAGCCCTCGAGACAGTGTAAATTAAAGGCATTAAATCATGATTTGGTGGTGTGTGAGGGTGCTCATGGAGACATCCCCTTCACAGTCTAGTGGTCAGGGTGGAGGTGTGTGGTGGTCAGTGCAGACAGGTCATCCCACAGTAGTGACGGATGGCTTTCATCAAGGGGCCCATGGGCTCACTGGGGAAATGTACATGGAGACCGCTGCCAAAGGAGCTGATATTTATCTACCAGCAGCCCCACTGGCCAGGACACAGGACGAGAGAGGAAAAGATGGAGAGTTCAGCGAGGAATGGCACAGTAGAGTGGTCACTTCTGTCTGTGGTTTCAGGCAAATAGACTGCAGAAAGGAGACGTAATCCTAAGTGTGATTTCAGCTCAGAAACATGTATTCCTACTACATGCCTCACAGCAGCCCCTTACTGGTCTAATTCAATAGCAAATGGAGACATCCTGAGATTGAAATGAAGCCAATTAGCAGAAGCACAACTGATTTTAAAGCTCTGATTAAGGGAGATGTGCCGTGCTGGTTCTAGGATCTATTCCCTCACTGCAGACCTGCCTCAGCTTGGGCTGCCATTAATATCCCATGAGGCACTGGGGCACGCTCCTGGCCAGCAGCCAGATTCCCAGTTATCTGTTTAAACAATTTCGCAAGCTATTTCAGGAAGAGGAGACTCACTGGCCATGCCTCTAGGCGCTGTTATGGTAACAGCTCAGTTCAACTTAAACATAACATAGGGAGGTGACCCAGTATTCAAATCCCTTCACAGTCAACATTTTGCAAAAGAAATGAGATATTTAGACTGTTTTTGCAGTAGGACTTCTAATGAAGCTCATGATAATGACAAAAGAGATGATGACAAAGAGCCCCAAAACATACATTACCTATGAAAGATGAATATAATATCATTTTATCTATTAGCAGCCATCAATATTATCAAGCTGTAATTTAAGGTGACTTTTACTTATCTCAAAGTACACTAATGTAAAGTATTTTGCTGCCAGTCTGATAAAATAGAATAATTTGGTCATTAGGAGAGAAGCTTGCATGAGTGACTCTAATTTGAATTTGTTCAATCCTGAAAATAATTGCTTATCTCTGTAACCGTTCCTAAATATAGGATCCCTTAATCCTTGATAACTGTGTAATTGTTGCAGGATTGGAAATGCAGGGAGTCCAATATAAGAAATGCATATGAATAATGTGATGTTAATGAATGGCACCTGGGTTAATAAGACTTTTCAGACTCCACAGCCCACAGTAGTGTAAAACCTAAAGCGACTGAGACTAGCTGTTATCATTCATTTCATTCATCTGACTCACTTTTGTAATTATAGAAAGTTTGTTTTTTGGGTCATAAAATGGTTATGATGGATAGCTAATGTAATAATAAGGTGTTCATACTAGGTAGTGTCCAATATATCAAGAGAAATATCATTATTAGATAAAGCCTGGTTAAAGCCTATTTCTGCTTTTATAATCCCAAAAAATTGTAGTTACTATTCAACATGTGCGTCTAGGGAGGGCAATGTTGGTCTGTCACTCCAGACTGAAACATTTCAAGAAAAATTAGATGGATTGCTTTTTAAATTTGTACGGACATTTGATGATCTTTTGACTTTTTCCTCAGCACAGCCGTGAGGCTGACTTTTTTTTTTTTAACAAAATACTATAATACAACGACTGGATGGATTGCACTGGCATTTGATACAGATATTCATGTTCCCCATAGGATGAATTGTAATGTAATGCCATTATAAGGACAAAATTCCAACTTGCCCATTATTTTGGTTTATGACCAAATATCTGTAGAGCTAATGACATTCTCACCAGCTTATTTTTTGACAGCTTTTGCCTTTGGACAGAGAACGTCAAGGCGGACAGGAAATGGGGGAAACAGAGGGGTATGACATGCAACAAAGGTCACCAGCCTGACTTATAGTGGTAACGGTTGTGATTATGCGTTCACGTGGCATGAGCTTTGACAACTCATCAGTTTGAATTGTAAGTTGCGTTTAGTGTTAATAATATAATTAAACTAAGATGATCGACACTGTAAACAATATTCCTGCAAAACATCAGCATGTTAGCACGGTTTTTGTGAGCATCTCAGCATTTAGCTCACACAGTAGAGCCTAAAAGAGCTGCCAGAGTGGCTATAAAGTCTACATGATGCTACTTAAACAAAGCTCATATAAGCATCTGAATATATAAGTTGTTGGGAATATAACCCAACTAAAAACTGGGCTCTGCACAATTGAAATTAACTCTATTATAATGCAATGTTGTGGCGCCCATCTCTCCCTGGCTGTGACCCCATACATGTAATGACCGTTATTCTTTGTCATTGCAGCTTGTCATTTGATACATAATTGAGACCCTTGCTGCTTTAAATTCTTTCGCAGTTCTTATAATTGATGTGCCTGCAATTTAGGCACCAACTCTTTGACCACTTTAGAACTCCATTAGTTGCTTCATGTTGCTCTGAAAAGCCACATAAAAGGGGCGATTGTCAGACCTCTTTTCAAGCTGACCCATAATGTTAATTGACTTTCATCTTAAAATGGCACATCAATGTAGCTGACTTTGTGATTGGGATTTAATTACTTTAAAGTCCTTTTACATTTGCTGCTTCAATGTCTTGTCCAGTCATTGCATCTAACATGAAATCTCATGAATCTAACATGGCAAGCCCTGAAAATAAGATGCACCGTAAATAAATAAGATGGAAGTGATGCCCAACATCTTTTTCATATTCACTTAAAGAGCAGTGGTGGTCTACTCATGTCATGATGTCATTTAGACTGACTGAAGAAGAGGCAGACAGGTCTAAGATAATTTTAGTTTGATTTTCTGCACTTTGCTGATCCCTGAGGCACTGCTTCCAGCTGCATATGCTCTACACTTTTTCTGCAACAGGTGTGTAAAGTTACACCTTACAGAAGTTATTTAAATGAATATGTCACTAATAAGCTCCCAGCAACCTGTGAGCAAACAAAGTTGAGAAATCAGCAGATGAATATCTCAAGGCATTACAGTTTTTTCTCTTTTAATGCAAAAAAGTAAGAATAATTTGAAAGTTTATATGAAAGGCTATGTGAGTGCAACACTTGAAAGCTCCTGATTTTTGACTGAAATGCGGAAATACAACTAATTTCAGTGATGGTTAAACTAATAGTAATACAACAAATATGATTTCAGTATACTTTCATGATTGGCTTCACAGAGACACTGTAATGGGAGGACAAGGGGATGTATGTTCTGTAAAAATTATGCAGTTGTATTACTAACATTATCAGGATCATGACCATAGTGATGCTGCTTTGTCCGTTAGAGAATTAACATTAATGCAAATGTAATGCAGTGATGAATATTATATCAATGTATTTTTTGAACCAAGTAAAAATGCAAAAATATAGCAGTGCCAGAAATCTGAGCCCAGCTATCCAGACACTGCATGCAAAGGAGTTTGAATTCACTCTCTATCACTAAAATTGAGTTCCAGCTGCCCACACATGCAGAGAAATACAGTAGAAGAAACACACACACACACACACACATAACCACACACGGGTACCGAATAGAAGAAGCTACCCAGAGAAAGGGACGCACATAAAAACAGATATGGGCATTTCGTGAAAGAAAGATCTTTTTTCTTTTTTAAACAAATTTTACAAGATAATTCAAAACAAAGATTCAAGATTTTTTCAAATATGTGGACAAAAATACCATCCCCTAACATTTGTTAGGGTTAAGAATTTTTTTGTGTGTGTATGTGTGTGTATGTGTGTGTGTGTACATGTGCATACTGCGCTTTATGTGCTCATCCATCCTAGTGGGTGGCAAATTTCACATTTGAAGCCAGATAATCTGTGGACCCACTAACATGATCACTTGACAAGACGTGCAAATTCTATCATCAAAGGGACATTAAGTGCTATTTTTCTCCACTAATTATGTCATTAGTGCCAAAAATTGTGAGGTCACATGAACAGTCTGACTGCTGTAGGATTGGAAAGATTTTGGAACTTGGAGCTTTAGATCAATATATCCACAAAGTCAATGGCAGAGTATGTGGATTTAAAGTAATATACCAAACATTATAATATATTTAATCACTCTTTGTGTTGACTTCACTGTATACCATCAGTTAAACTCAATAGACAGCATAGAACACAAAGACTGGTTTTGTATGTACAAAAAGAGGAAGGTGATATAACACTTTCAACTGCTCTTGTTCAGTTCAGCTGTCAGATTTTTCCCCACTGACAATTATTTCTTCCTTCTTCTCTTCCCAGCTTTCTATTTTCCTGTATTCCTTCCTTCATTTCTTCCTTTCTTCCTTGGAAAAATGCACCCCATGTGAGTATGATGGTCTCATATCAGTGGGATCTCCTCACTCCTCACTGGGAGAAATCCCACCTTTCCTAATTGGCTGTTCTTTAAATCCCTCCTGTGGACAGCGATTGTCCAATCATTGCTTAGTAACCATAACAGCAGCTCTGTCAAGCATTGGATTTTTTAAACATGTCTAGGCAGTGAGCATGGGGCTCTAGTAAGATTTCTTGTAAGATCTTATTTTACATCTTTCTTTGTCATACAGTATTCATACTATGACTAAAAGCAGTGGTTTATCATGCATGAAGCCATGAAATGCATATTTTACAAGATCTGTTCTAACTGCACACGGAGACATAAAATATCAGAAGTAGGTAGAAAAAATTGAAAGCACTAAGAAAACCTACAATAACATGATTAAAATAATATGATTAACCTGTGGAAGTGATACTCAGTGAGTTCAAACACTTACAAGCTACAACAGTGTAGAGCACCATATAGATCCAGAGTCTGTGTTGTAAGTGTCTCGCACATCTCTAATCATCCCCCATTTCATTATTGATTCTTACATGTTACCCCTTGGTGCCTGAGTGAGACCTTGAACCGACTCTCCCGATAACAGGGGGCCATCTCCATAATTACCGCACAGAGAAAGAAGACCTGCTATGCATCAAACTCACACCCCTCAGATTGTTAAAGCACATATGTCAGCTGTTGAATTTGACTCGGATCCAAGGCTTGCCGGTAATGAAACAGGGGGATGAGGGGTGAGTCAGCCACTGGCCTTTGTTAATTGGATGTCTCACATCGTCCTGGTCGGGACAGTTAATTGGAAAAGATCAAGGGGATTTGCAGTGTTAATGAGCTTCCCGTGAACCCAAGTCATACTTTGGATACCAGAGGAGCTTTTACTATCTGCCACATGCACCGACCCTTCTGTTGGAGCAAAACTTTTCATTTCTGGAGCGATGTGGTCGTGGCTGACTACTGCCTCATATCCTGTGTTTGGTAGCGTTGGCTCAGAGGGAAATAGATGGTCTATTATAAGCACAGCACAGTTTAAGCAGAAATGATCCGTGTATCATCTCTTTTTTGCTGTCACTGTTTGTTTGACATACATTAAGTTGTATTCTATGGCACTGTATGCCTCTGCATAAAGGAATTTCACGTATACTGTCTTTGTGCAAGACAGTAACACGCATCATAGATAATCATTTTAGAGACTGAGACAGAGTCTGTTTTCATTCCTTTTGTGTTTTTTGTACGACCCAGTGTCACAGCAAGGTTTTCCTGACATTGCATGACACTTTCTAAATGAGTCTTGTTCTAAAAAAAAATTCTTTGCAGAGAATCACAATTATTGTTCACGCTGAAATACCTTCAAAATTCAAAGTCTTAATTATCACGGAGCATAAAATCAAAAAATACCAGAAGAGAACTGTGGCACATAGAGAGGCAAAAACACATACAAATTTCAGGCACATCTGCAGTAAAACGTAGCAATAAGTGATAGTGATATGATATTAATTTGCTCTTCCAATCAGAGGAAATATCTCAAAAGTGACACACGCGACAAGTACAAGTACAGTTTCTCTCAGTCTAATATCCAATCTGTATGGCCATAAATCTACACTACATTCAGGTATCAGAATGCCATAGCTCCATACTGCCCTGAGGGAGTTATAGTTGTTATATGGAGTTGGCCCTATAAATCATACAGCACTATGACTATACAATCAATCCATGGCTCAGTGTTTACTCCAACTATCACTTCCACACTGTGACCAACTGCACATCAAGCCATTTAAACAAAGAAGGAGTGAAAGTTCTGATTGATGTTGGTGTGCAGTTGAAATATTCACATCGATATTGGAGATCGAAACACTTAATATTTCTGAGAAGTCTTTTAACTCTGCTTTTGACTCCACATCTGAGTAAAACACATAATAAAATCACTTTAATGTCCAGGTATAGACATTTTTAGTTTTATAGACTACAACAGTGTTGGTGCGTTTAATGCTAAATTTCAGGTCCAACTATTTATCCTGCTATCCATACAGCTGTACGACAGTGATGTATGGGTTGTTATCTATCATGCAAACATTGATTAATGGCAGTAACGCAGGAATCTTTAAGATGAAGGTCTACAAATCTAGCCTCACTGAAGCAAACCTAAATCTTGTGACCTCAGCTTTCATGATGAGATGTAGGTTGGCTTTGCAAGGCTGCAGCAAATTAGTCCTTGGTGTAAATAGCAATGCTCCAAGCTAGAAGTGGAAATCTTTCCCTTACATTCCAAAATAAGAGTCATAAAACTCTGGCAGCACCTTAACAAAGCTGACCGTAAGTCTGTCAAACACAAAGCTTTATTCAGCAACACCATCTCTCCTAATAAAAACTCTCTAACTCAATATGCTTTGCATCTCCAAAACAATGCTGACATCAGACACCAAGACAATAACTCAGAACTACAGTAAGAAACGTTGTGTTAAAGTCAAATTAGAACCAAACTACAGACCGCCGCTAACTAGAATCTTAAAGTGAATCTTGATTCAATTCTTCAGTTAAACAACATAATAGGCTGTTTGTCATCAAATTTCAATGAATATTTTGCTGATGTGGCATCACTAATTGTATGAGGAAGACACATCTCATTATTCTGTTCAAGTTTAAAGCTGCACTAATTCCATTAGGCCATAATATTTACGTGTGTGATAATCACCGTTTTGTGGAGTTCTGATGCCAAGTGATCAAAATTCTGATTTATCAAACTTTGTCAGCAAACTTAAAGGTAGGGTATTTAACTTATTTTAGAAGTATTTTTGATATATTTGTTGACGGCAATGGTGCTGGGCAGACTTATTGCTGAAGCTAATTAGCTAATTGCACCTGAAATGCAGAGGAAGGTCTGCCAAAATATAAGCTGCGGTTCAGCATAGATTGTCATGAGTTGCCCAGATTGACCTGACAGCTATGCATGTCTTTGGACTCTGGGAGGAAGCCCCCCTGCCGGCCAGAGGCCTGAGGCAACAGTGCTAACCGCCGCAGCATCGTGCTGCCCATTTTTGAAACCAGACAGTTTCTTATTGGTTAGCCACAAGGTAGTCCCACCCTAAAGCATACCCTGCTTTATTGTCTATTTTCCTCTAAACTGGGCCATAATTTACTAAATGAACATCACCAGACCATAAACTCATTAGGAAAATGTTTACTGAGGTAATTAATCAAGTGAGAAGTAGGGTCATTTTCTCATAGACTTCCATAAGGTCAAACTTCTTTTTACAACCAGCAAATTTGCCCCCTGCTTGCCATTAGAAAGAATGCAGGCACTTGTACATTGGCTTCATTTTTCAGACCTGGAAGCCACATCCACTTCTTGTATACAATTATGGCTTTAATATAGTTGTGTATTTGTCAGACTGAAAACTTAGAGGCTGTCAGCCAGCGGTTGTGTACAAAGCGCACAATTCCACTATCGTGAAGTCGTCCTCCAGCAGCAGTCAGGCAGCGGGCCATGTGTTGTTGGGGAGGTTGAAAGAAGGCCTGAAGGGAGGGGAGGGATTTTTTTTTTTTTATTGGTTGGATACTTTCAAAATCCAGCCATTCTTGTTTGTTTCTACAATTTTACAGACCTTGCCTTTAAGAAGATTTTAGCAGGAAAGTTAATGTGGCTTGTGATGTGTAGCAGGCTGCCGTCTGGCTCACTGTGACCGTCTGCTCTGCCTATGATAGAACGCTGATGTTACTGCTTAATGCAAGATTTGATTGGCTGTCAAAATAAGGTCTCCATCTTCTAGATGATTACAACAACAACAATATCATGTAAAATTAATCAAATAACTAGCAGGCGCCATCATGAAACCAAATAATGTAATTTTATCCCTTTTGATTTCTGTTTTTTCTCATAGATTTATGAGCAGATATGTATGCTGTAGAAGACAAAAAAGCAGTTCAACAGACAAACTACTTGGTATTGCTTTCACTAAATGACTTTTTCACTTGTATTGTTTTACCAGTAAATCCATCCATCCATCCATTTTCTATACCGCTTATCCGTCAGGGTTGCAGGGGGAGCTGGAGCCTATCCCAGCTGACTTCGGGCGAGAGGCGGGGTACACCCTGGACTGGTCGCCAGCCAATCGCAGGGCCACATACAGAGACAGAGACAGACAACCTTTCACTCTCACACTCACACCTACAGGCAATTTAGAGTTACCAATTAACCTAATGTGCATGTCTTTGGATTGTGGGAGGAAGCCGGACTACCCGGAGAGAACCCACGCTAGCATGGGGAGAACATGCAAACTCCACACAGAAAGACCCCGAGTTCGAACCTGGGACCTTCTTGCTGTGAGGCAACAGTGCTAACCACAGCACCACCATGCTGCCCCTTACCAGTAAATACTGTCTGCAATCATTAACAAAATATCACCTCAAAAGAAAACTTTTTCCACTCTCTAAAACTACAGTGACTCTGGTCTAGAAGCCAATTTTTCCCGGAGAACTCACACCACATTGTTTTCATTACTTTAACCACCACCTATCCCAATATCGACATTCCTTAAAGGCGTGTGTGTGTGTGTGTGTGTGTGTAAAAGTGTCTGTTTGCCTGCCTACATCAGACAGAGAATGACAGAAAAACTATTGATACCAAGCCTTTCGAATTTTGGCTCAACTCTGCCCACAGTAATATTACCCTTGGACTGTCAGTTGCCAGTGAGGAAACACTTTCGGCAGAGATTGCCAAAACAATACTGTACTCCGCTTGGTGCCGCTGCCCTGGGGACGATTGTAGCGGAGAACCCAGCACTAATGGATCGCAGCTCACAGGCTTGGACAGTCAAACTGCACAGCCTCTCTGATTTGAAATATTCAAGTCAGCGCTCTTGCCTGTCTATTAATATTTACTTCAACAAGCCCTACACACAGTCTGCTCATGGTGCTCTGGGGATGCATGTGACTTTTACAGTTGTTGGCTCATTTAGACTCAAAATGGCTACAAAAGCAAAAGTTACAGCATTTGTAATTCATATGGCATGCTGAGATATAGTTGATCCTAAGTTTTCATTATAGTTTTTACATAGTTGCACTGTGTTATGTTCTCTTAAGTAAATGAAGGATATGCCACCTTAATGTGCGTTTCATGAATACTATGTTTACATTAAGAAAAGACATTTTGGAAGACAAACAGAATGGATTAGAGCTGCAATTCTTTAAATTCAGACATTGAGAGAGTTGCAAATACATTATTGGCTGACTCACGAAAAAAAATCATAAGAATTCAGTTTTGAGCTGTTGTAACTCAAGCACTGTGAAAAATGGAGGCTATGGGTTACCTGGCAGCATTTTTGGACTGCCTTTCTCACTCCCATTATGCTGACATGGGTGACAGATGCCAGCTCTCCTGCCAAAGGCCACATCACTCCTTGCACCCCCCCACCTGCCAACCACCCATTACTGCTGCTGAAAATGCAGCATACATGAATCACGCCGCAGCTGTCACAGCTCCCTGGCCCCAACCTAATTAAACAATTAGGGCATTTGGTTGACAATCAGTCATCGGCGAAGGACAAATGTGGGCTAAACGGAGTCAGCCGTATGGCAGTGCAATGAGTAGAAGGAAATAGTTTTAGATTATGAGTCCAGGAAAAAAAGAGGTCAAATATTCTGACAACGTGACACCGAGGTTTCCACAGAAAACAAACCTAATAGCCAATATATCTAATAGGATATAAGCATTGTCAAGTCCGAAGTAAATCTTAAACTATTTGCACACTGTGCCAACCACTGGCAAATTGACACAATGAATTAGGTAACATCGGATGGCAGATTTCTGCTCAGATTTGTACATTTCTCTGTAGGACTGCTTTATAGCCATTTTAAATCACATTTTCAAGTTGTTTGAAATAAACTTATGACAACACTCAAATGGCAGGTCTCCACTAAAGTCAATCTTCTAAGTTAACCCATACTCTCAGAGTCAACATTGTAACATATAAATATATGAGAAAGAGAAATAGATTCGTCAAAGTAGCCAAACTGTGGCCCGATGGTGGTGTTAGAGGAAAGGCCAGGGGGTCACCATAATCAGAAAAAAAAAAAAAAAGTTTGTTCCTGTTGGTAACACAAAGGTGTACTGCAAAAAGTATGTCAATGACTGACGGGTCAGGAGGTACACTTATTTGAAAATTGAAATGTTGGTTGAGTGGAAAGGTCACTAAAATCAATATGTGTTTTTTTTGTTGGGAGCTTGAATGTACATGGCAAATTTTGGACCAATCAAGTTGTAAGTTGTAGAAATATCTTGGTCACAGACAAATAAACCACAGACGGACGGAGGCGATACGATCGCCTCTGCTCCCCGGCAGAAGTGATGAATAAATCCAATAATGCAGACATGCCATTTGACATAAAAAAGTGTTTACAATTATTTGGTGTGACTTCGGTTCAAGACAGTTACGAGGGTTTTAACCAGACTGTTGTACTGACTGCATGGTCTCGAACTCAGTGACCCATGTTTCCCTGTGTGTAGGTCACTAGAGGTAGAGAGTGGGAGAGAATGAAAATGACGATGGAGGCAGAGAGGCAAACAGCGATGGTGTGGGAGGGGGAGAGAGAGAGAGGGAGAGAGAAAGAGACAAAGACAGTTAGACAGAGAGAGAGAGATTTTTACTGCAAACAGGCCTGGGGGATTTAATCACAGTAAAACACTGAACTCTTATTGGGGGTATCAAAACATTTTATGAGAGCAGCTGTGCCAAACTGTAGCACCACAACAGTGTCCCAGTCTGAAATAAATCAGCAGTAGTCCTCCAGATCACCTTATGTGCCTCATTTAAACCCCAACTACTGGGCAACTGGCAAGAAATATTTATTAGACATAATATGTAAAGAACTGGTTCCAGCATAGGACTTCATGGGGAAACATAATGAGTCAATTCACCCAAATTACAAAGTAACATATTTCCTCACTTACTCAGTCAGTTTTATTTGTGTGGACCAAATGCCAAATTTGCTTAAAGGACCTTTACAATCTACAATTTGTAGAGCATACAACACCCTCTATCCTTAGACTCCCAAGCTTCCTTTAATGGGGAAAAAAAGAAGAGCAAATGAGGAGAGATCTTTCTTCTAGGACAGACACACATGCAATATACAGCATGTTGTGTGTGCAGAATAAACCAAAGTAATAGTAAAATTACAGGATGGAAAATCAGGACGACAGTAGCATAGATAGATTGCAAACACATTATGAAGAATATGGTTCCAGCAGGGTGTTGAGCAATTTCCAGGTGCAGCCAAACAGATAGGACCTCAGCAACACAACGGAGACCTGGAAAGAGGACAGACTACACAAACACACATGAGGAAAAACTCAAGCATGTCATTCACACAGACAGAGAAGCGACAAAAACACCATGCATGCAAAGGGAGAGAGAGACAAGCAGTGAAGCTGAATCTCGTGGAGGAAGAACATCCAGATGAGCTAACGCTTTAAATTGTAGTCTTACAAACTTGTGCCATTCATTAAATTCTGTGGCATTACTTTCTAAAATGTGGCATGGCTTTGAAATTCTGTGATTATGGCAAACCACATTTGAAATGGATAAATGAATATTTCTAAAGCTAACCCAAAGCTTCCAAACATGCAGGGTTTCAGGGCCAAACTCAGATGGACAGATATGAAATGAGCAACAGATGGCTAGAATTGATGAGGACAGAAATACGACACTATTGGGCAGAGCTGGAGAGGCCATCATAATAAACCATTCATTTCACTAGTCAGAGGAGAGCGCTCCTCAAAAACAAGAGCCGATATCTTCTCATCACAGAGAGATTTGCCACAGATAAATCATTTTACGCACACTTAGTAACATGTTCACTTCAGTCATTAAGGATCGCTTTGATTTTCTAAAAGATGATTTAAACTAAACCCTTGTCTTTACCAGTAAACAGATTTAGCTGTTCTTTATTGTACCTATTATTGAAACTAAATTAAGCTACACTAATCAGTAAAATTTGATATGAACAGTGGGTCAGATAGCTATTTGTAATGTGAAAGTTTTACTTCATGTGACAAACCCAATGAGAATTTTCACTCAACTCTGCAGCTGGAGCTTTTTAGGGTCTTTCAGTAAATTGTTTTGGTTTTACAGCCTGTAAATGTGCTGCTCTGGTTCAGTCTCTGCATTCTCATCAGCGTGGTCAACTGTTCAAGCACAATCTCTATTAAACCACCTATATGCAGCCTGTCCAGCACCAAACAGCAGACAGGCGAGGTTAGTGGCTAACTGGTGAACACAGTGGAGCAACTAGCATTTATACAGTCAGAGATGAAAACAGGGATTTAAAAGTCACATATATCTTATCATACTTTTAAAGTCACTAGCTCCTGGCCTTGAATTCACCAGGTCACCAGAAGTATGACTTCAAATGAATGCTGATGCTGCCCCATACCTGCTGAAATTTTAAACAGGCAGCTGTTTTTCTAACATGGTTCTCATATTAACTGTACAAGGTGGAATGCGAAGCCTTTTGTAGAAGTGAGGGCTGGTCAAACATCCACACACTGGTGGTTTATGCAGTAGGCCTTTTGGACAGCAGATCATTTCACTTGTCACAGTAGGAAAAGCATACGTGCTACCAATAGCATTAGCAATCACTCTGTTCAGTTCCCAGTGAGCCATGACAATGTGACACTGAGTCAGCATGCACAATAGCAGAGCCCTGAAATTAAGGCAGTTAAATGAAATTCAGCCATTTATTTTATTATATAAACGTACTTTCCTTACTGTGACATGTCAAAATGTCTTCTGTGAAAAAGGCATATATTCTGGGAGTACTGACATGCAACTTTACCCACAGTGAAAAGACACACACACACACACACACACACACACACACAGAGGATTTCTACTGTACATAGTCCACTCATTGTCATACTCACTCCTGTATCAAGTGTAGGGAATGATTCACTGAGCAAAGCTTGGTTCTCTGGAAGCTCACAGCAGAGACCATGAGGAGATCCGTTACCTAGCAACCCCTGTGATTGTCTCATGCTCCAGGTGTAACTTGCACGAAGAAGGTAGCCCCATGTGAACCAAGTGGGTGCTACGCTATTTGAAACCCTGTTATTCTTGTATTTCATGGAAACAATGAGGAACAAAAGGACACTGAGCACACATTGTGTTTGTGCACTTAAGGCAAAAAAAAAAAAGAAGCAGCTGGTGAGCTTCAAGGTTTAAGAGAGAATATCATGAGCTCAAGTGGTTTTCCCTGGTATCACATTGACTCATCAATCAAGCTTCACTCTGCCTCTCTCTCCACACTTTCACATTCTGTGATCAATGTTATAATTAATCAAACAACACCACGAAGCACTCTAATTAATCTTATTTCTGACTGGAAGTTTCAAGCCAGATCCTTACAACAAAGCAACAGACAATCAGCTGGTGGTAGTTTGACTTTGTAGAAAGGCAGGGCAACAATCCTATCAGCATGAAATGATCAATATCTTATCTCCATACACAGCCTAGAATATGTCTTCAGTAAGATGGCACACACACAAATCGAAAAATATTTACTAATTTACAGAAAAAATTGATATGCTTTCCTTCTCTTCTTGTGTACTCTTGTTACATTCAAATTTGTATTTGAGAATTATGGGTTTTCATGAAATACATCTGTTAGTTTATGAATGGTCAGCCACTAGACCTATTTGCTCTGGGGATCTGTATTAACTGCCATGTTTTGCAAATACAGACTTCTTGAGAAGTTAAAACCTCTGGAAACCTCTGGTATTTCTCTGCAACCTTTACTATCAAATGTGATGAATATATAAACAATGAAAGTTTATATGTTATACATAATATGTATTTATTACCGTCAGAAGTTGCTGGCAAAAATGGAAACGTAAGCAAACAACTTCACAACAGGTCCAGTCATGTGGATGTTGAAATATTCAAATATTGCAACACCTGATATTACTGCATCCTCAGAAGTATGTGACACATATTTTACATACTGTGAGCCCACTTCAAACCAGTGAGAACGGCACAGATGAAAAACACAAATACAGAAATCTTTTATGATAACAAAACGTGTTTGAACTTTGACGTCCACGTGGGGACTGATTTAGAAATCAAGTTCTCAGGACCTTTGATATTGTTTCACTCTGTGTCCTAGTTCAAACTTTGTAAAACATACTTTTGAATGTAATTATAGGAAAGAGAATATATGCAAAACTGGCAGCGACAGCAGACCTATAATGTTATGGTTTGACTGCCTCGAATGTGGTGGTATGCTGAGAATGACAGTCTTCTCGCCAAGAGAAAAACCAATTTAAGTGAAGATTGTGGCGATATACACTCCACCTGGCCATACATGATATGTTGAGATTGCTGCAGATCATAGACTGTACGTAAAACTATGTGTAATTATATACACACTATACAGAAGATAGAATCACAATGTATGCTTTATATGTTTAGAAACCTGTCTTCACTGTGACATCGAACATTTTCCTTATCCCCATAATCCAAAATCACACATTTTACTGCACATGAATCTGCCTTTAACCTTGTATATATATATTACATTATGACCACCACCATCTGTCTCATCCCACACAGTTATCCCATCCTCAGTTATATTTTGATACAATAAGTGCAATGATGTTTGATCCCATGGAGGATTCTGCTTGAAATGGCTCCAGGTATACTTTGGCCAAGAGTCTGTTCAACATTTTAGTGAAGTGGGTTCTAGACAGAGAGAGAAAGAGAGAGAGACACAGAGAGAGAGAGAGAGAGAGAGAGAGAGAGAGAGAGAGTTTTGAAGTGGTGCTACCTGAGGTTGAGGGCCAGGGCCTGGGAAACAGTGCCATCTATTGATTGTACTTCCTGCCTCCTTTGGTGCAGCGACGTTTGCTTGTGGGGTCCAGCACACGTACTACAATTGTCAGAAAAGGTTTAACAGAGACTTGTCTTTCCACAGTCATCATGTAGGTATTTCTCGCTGTGTTTTATGCCTCTCAGACACAAGTTTCACTTAACATTCAGCAACTTACCGGTGCTACAAACACTGGAATGAAGGTGCTGCTGACTATCAACAAATAGCTTGGTGGGCTGAAGGTATATACTGGCAGTGTGGGTGTATTTGTATTTTATAACCATATGTGATAGCATTTAAATAATATAAAAATCTTGTATGTTGGGGTGAGTGTAAAGTGTAGTATTGTAATTGCCTTTTTTAATATTATTTTACTAATTATTTACTAGAATTATTTTACTAATTGTTGTAATATTTTTGTGTTTTGTGTCTATTTCATGTCTCGGTATCCTAAATACAATTTTCCAATCCTGCCTAAACCTACCAACTTTAAATTGTATTCTCTTCCATGCAGTTTTTGTTGGTTGACTGTATGTGTTCCATAATACTATGTGACAGCATTTAAACAACACCAAAATCTTCTTAGGGATCAGGGATCTGGTAAAAGAAAAGCTAACTCTACAGCTTTTTTTCCTTTATAATGTTTATTTTATAGCAATATATCACATTGTTTATGTTCTGCTATAGTAACACTTTGAAAGTATTTAGTTTAAAACTGTTAAATGATGGACAGAGGATTATTTTAGCAGGTCAGCGTCTTCCTTTAAAAAACCAAAATCCACAGAAAATGTGTCATCAAAGCTCACTCACTCCACACCGTGACTGGACCTCATTGCTGTGACGATTCATTCATCAACAAGTATCACTATGCACTGTATCATAAGGTTTACAGGGAGCCTTTCAGTCCAGCAGCTGTATATTCAACAGCAGACACGCTCATATGGAAGCGTGAACTTACAGACTGGCTCTGACATCAAAGTGGTCTGTAGGAGTTTGTGACAAGATTAGATGAGAAAAGACTTATTCACCAGCACCGTGGTTGATATTCACAGTGAAAGACAACCGTCAATGCCCAACTGCTCACAATGCTAATTTCTGACACATCTCTGTGAATTTTATGCCAGAGCTTTGGTGACATGCAGTGACCGGTTTAACTGTGCATCACAGTTCACATTGGGTAATTGTTGTATTGAGGGCGGTTAGCGCAGTTAATACTTGCAATAGAGTCATCGACACGTAAAGAGTCAGTCCTCTCCACACAGATAGTTGGATACACCATTATTATTTATATTGCAGGTTTGTGACTCCCTTCACTTTTCCTGAGATACGAGACAGTCCTGTTTTTAGCTTTACGACAAAGAAATTTCGGTTAACTCAGTTCGTTTCTAAAGGTTTATTTAACTCAAGAAGTAGGCAAATTTTGTCAGCTCATTAAGGAACACTTCACCCTTCTATTTATGTGAAAAAAATCCAAATTACCAAATGAGTTACAGACGTAGTGATGACATTAACATTAATATACCACTTTCTAATGAGGCATTCTCTATTAAAGGTTTATAGATTGTAATTAATGGCTTTATTGGTGGTTAATAAAGCATTTGCTAATGCTTCATAAATGCCACTGATATGAAAAATTATGTTTGCAGACATAGTTTTTTTGGCTCTTTAATTCATCACTAAGGTGGATTGTGAAAATCCTTTATTAATAACTTATTACCATTTATAACCACAGTCTTGATGGCTTATTATAGGATGAGAAATTTACCAACAGTTACGTTCTTACCAAATAGACAGGACAAACAACATGCAAAACGATTTTTCTTAATCTGGCCACTGAAAACGTGCTCTTATTAATGGCCTATATGTAAATGATATGTTAATTATTTGTTAACCATTAATAAAGTCAGCAGTTACTACTTACTGTACAAACCCAATATAAAGGGTGGCTTATTAGAAAATGGTACTAACATTTTTCCTTGTCTCTATGTTTTGCTTTAAAGCACAAGAAATAACATGTTCAGGATCAAATATTTTCATTCCTCATGGTGCACCTCCTGCACCATCCAGTAAGCCAATACCTTATGATAATACCAGATCAATGCCAGTGTTTACAGTACTTGTGCCTTTGATGGGTTGTTAAATGCAGCCTCTCACAACCATAAAGCCACGGGGCCAGTGATTTCTCAGAGTAGGAGCAGGATGTCTTGGATGAGATCAGGCCCAAGCAATGCGTTGCTCTGACATGTGTCAGCCTCCATTAGTTTTGACAGTTCAATGTGATGACCTCTCCAAACACAATCTACCAGCATTGGCTCTGACAGATTAACAGTTGCTATTAATGTCTACATGTTTTGAGGACTCGCAGAGTATGTCATTGGTCAGAGACGTGTCTTTCTGCTGTCGGAACTACTCACTGAGAGAGGAGTGTTTCATGCCAGGTCCAGGCCAAAAGGTATATTGACACAGAAGAGCAGTGAGGTGGTTTGAAGGTGGGTGGTTTGATAGAATTCTGTGTGGGCAAATATAGACAGAAACGTGTGCAATACATGCTTTCCTGTTTAAAGTACAATTATACAACAGCGAACTCACAGGATTAAACCAATCAAACTTTGATTTTGTTTTTACTTTTTTGACCAGTCATTCAGCTCTCTCTTTTCTGGAGTCTATTCATCGCCATTCTGGTCTTTTCCCTGATGGCAGAGAGATTTTTTTTTCCCTCTCCAGTAATGCCCCACTTTCTTTTGGAGTCTGAAAACTCATCTTTTCAAGAAATACCTCATGTCATCCTCGCCTCACTGAATCATATCCCCCCTTCTCCACACTCTATTCTACCTCCTGTACACTCTAATTTGTTCTTCAAGAAAAATCCCACCTTCCTCCTTGCCTTTGCTGTTATTTTTATTTCTATTCCAATTGCTTCTCTCATCCATGTTTATTACTCTGAGGTCATCATACGGGGAGTCTGTCTCTGAATCAAGTACTCTGTGTTGCTGTCAGTGAAGGTGATGTAGGATTTGGTGCTCATTCAACGGATGCATCTCTTTTAAGTCAATCTTAACAAGTCGACAAAAAGCATCTGCTCCTTTACCTGGAATACAAAAAAATGATCATACTATATTTCAATAGTATGGATATTTATCCTGGAAAATAAGTCACCCAGTTTGAACTGAGCAGTGCAGCAGCAGTGAAAAATAAGTGTAACACCTCCATCTAGTGGTCAGACATGCAAAGTGATGTTTGACTGTATTAACTACAACAATATAGTACTTCTGTAATGCAACTATATACCATGACCTATTAATTTTGAGAAATATTTTATTTTAATATTTTTGAGTTAGAGAAATATTTTTATGCATGTCTCTTGTTGCATAATGTTGGGCTTCTTTCAATTTAATTTACTTATTGACAATCAAATATTACAATCTTTACCGATAGTAAGAGTGAACTTTTTGGGCCTCTAAGTAGAAGCCTGTAACACCTGGAGGGACAGTAAATTATACATGTACAGTGGTTTTTGATATGAATACAAATGACACTGTTGGAATTTTGAGTGAGGTGTCTTACAAAATGACCCAGGTCACCAACATACTGTATTGTACATGTTATTTTCTAGATAACTACATTCATTACTTTTTGGCCTAAATTAATTAGGGTCTTAAAATTCTACTTTGAAACATAGAAGTACGCTGAACATCAGTCAGCAATAATTGCACTACATACATATGTAAAAAATACATATAAAAAATTTACAAAAACACAAAGACTGAAATACTTCACTTTTGACCATAAGTGGGGAGACTACATGCTTGGTGCCATTAAGTAGTTATTTTCTGCTTCTGGCTGGCTATGGGTTGAAATGTGTGTCAGCTGGACCACCCAAGGTCCTACTAATTCATGTCCTAAAGCCATTTCACTACAGATTTGACTACATGTCCGGTTTGTAAATGCCCTCCTGCAACATAAAGTTTTAGTTTTTTCCTCTCCAACAGCCTGAATCTGTTACAACTAAAGTATACAACGCAGTAACAGTTATGGCCAATACAGGAAATGTAAATCATTCCACTTTATATGAGGCTTTAGCACTGCAAAATGTGGGAAAATAAAATGAGGAATTCCTACTCGACTCTTCTTTTTCACTTCTTACGCAGCCTGTGCTCGCTTACAGCGTCATGCTAGCCGACCTGGCAGCAACATCGGCTACTCTACCTTTTAACAGAATGTGAGAGAATTGGGTCATTGTGGGAAAGCATGGCTCCTCAGAGTCACTGCTGCCAAATGGTGTAAAACCTGAAGTGACCCGCTGTAATTTAATTTGTCTTAGGAGGGCTAGGTTCATTTCAGAAGGTTTCCACAAAAGCTGTGGCTGGCACACATCACCCGACACCCTTGTCTTTGATCATGCCCAGGCTTATGAATCCCTGCTGTGTGAATGTATTTTTGCTGTCGGCAAACTACCTGGTAAATAACAAAGGTAGAAAATGTTTCCTGGCTTCTCATTATTTTCTGGAGAACATATTGCTTTCCCATGGCAGGAGATTTACTTGGAGAAATTACAGTGGCAGTGTGTGACCCTCACATTTTTATCATCCCCATAAAAGTTTCCAAGGGTCATGGCTGAGGATGATTGTTTTTTGTCCATTTATTAAATGATTGTGGCACATTTTGTGCACCTTAATAAAAGTGCATGAAATTGTGCTTCGTGTAAACACACTCTAAAGAGCCACTGATTCTAACAGTGACAGCATGATTCTAATACACAACAACTGTGGTTTTTAATGATAGGTGTAATCTAACATGTAGATACTGTACATATTCTATTCATTTTCCACCTTTACCTCCGATATTCCAAGACATTATGATCCTACCAGAGGTGGTGGGCTCTGTGTACAAACTAACAATATCATGGAAAACAGGAGACACAAAAATGTGGTATGATTTGAACTTAAAGTGGATGGGACCTTTGAAATCAATGCTAAAGGGAGGTTTTGATAGTTTTATTTGCAGTTCAGGCTTTGATCATTTAGATATATTTGTTTTTCTCTTATACGCAGATATAAAATAGGAGACAAATTGACCTAACTTGCATTACTGGTACTTATAAATGCTGCTAATTGGCTTTTGTCCTCTGGGTTTCTCCTCTGAGGTCTTATTTCTGGGATACATATATATGCAGGGGTTTCCATGCATATTATATTATGTATTGGACACTTTTAGTCACTATACCAGTATTGGTCTGTCACCAGAATGCACCTAAACTAACCAGGGTGATGCCTTTCATTGCCTCTGTATCTCTGCGCTGTCATATCATCCCTCAAAAATCACATGTAGTTTCTCTAAAACATGGTGTGATTACCAACAGTTAAAAGTTTTGAATCTTTACCTTTTAGTTGAGAATCTTGGTGCGGCGTGCACAGTAACACTAGAGGGCGCTAGTGTTTTTTTTTTTTTCTCTTTCTCTACTAGATCAGATAGAAATGACTTTTACCCTGACCTCATGAAAATAAAACAACCATTTATGGATTTAGAGGCTAATTGGAGGATTTATTCTTTTAAAGTGGTCATAATAACACAATAATTCTATGTTGGGGTTTTGTATTGACCAACACTCTCTTTTGTCAGATTTTATGTTTATGCATCCACACACACACACAAGCTGGGATTCAAAATGGTCACTGGAGTTCTGGCTGTGATGTCTATGGGATGTGTTGGCTGTGCAACACTGACCTCTTTCCAGCTGCGGCCTTTCCTCTCTCTTGACCTTTGACCCCAAAGCCATATTCTCATCTTAAATAACACATTAATTTAAAATTGTGTGACTGTTGTGGCACCTGGTGCCTACTATGAAAATAACACACACCCATACGCGCTGCCCGTCAGTACCTTTAGAGCAGGGGTGTCCAAACTGAGGGCCACATACAGAAAAACATACAAAGGGCTGGGCCACTCACTAAAAGTGAGTTATATTGCTAACTTTAATCCACTAGAGGTGATGTATATTGCCTCACCTCTAGTGGATTAAAGTTGGCAAAATCAATCAAATGTAGGTAAATTCTGCTTGATAACTGAATATGATTCAAGAAAATAAAAAAACGCCTTTCCATTAGTGGGCTTTCATTTATTAGTTGTGATACAAGCTGGTCTTTGCCTTGTAGGCTCTTGTTCAGTGTGTTAAGGTGATCAGTGAGATCCACTAAAAATGCCAACCAGAGAGGGTCACTGAGCTCATGAAGAGGTCCTTCTCTCTTCAAAACTGGTCAATTTCTGATCTCAGGGAATAAAACCGCTGCAGCACAGAGCCACGACTTAGCCAGCGCACATGAGAATGGTAGAGCCCCCCCGCCCCCAGCACCAGCACCAGCATCAGCATCAGCATCAGAGAGGGAAGCTTGAAATAGTCTGTGCTAGAGCCCTGGTGCTCGAATTAACAGCCTTACCTCAACTTTCTTGCCCCTCGGCGGACACTGTAGAGGCCATTCCTTTGCTCTCCCCTGTCCCAGCTGGAGCCCCATCCGTTGTACCTCCACACAGCTCGTCCCATTTAAGTCCCATCATGCCAACTGCATCTGGCACAGCTTCAAAAACATCCTCACCCGTCGTGGTGCTGTTTAGACTGCTAAGATCAAGCAGTTCCTCCGTAATGCAAAAGTGATCTTCATTAGTTATTAGCTATGCTCTCATCACACACCGCGTCTGAAACTTTCTACACTAACTTGCTCTCTTACGTTTCCTTAATTCTGCCATTTTGGGTCACCTGTAGCAAATTTCTTCTTCGATTACTCATTTTATAGAGAAGCTGCCTCGTTCAAAACAGTTGCTCCACCTAGTGGTGAGACTAAGAAGTACAATACAGTCCAGTGCAAGTTCCATGTGTGGGCTGCATTACAATACATTTTTAGAATTTCCTGCGCAGTTGGCCCGCGGGCCGTAGTTTGGACACCCCTGCTTTAGCGACTAATAGTTTTTGTTTTTTTCAAATCTCCAGATGCATTTTGTTTACTCTCTGTCATAAGACGGTTTTTGCTTCTGAGTGATGAGGATCTATGTGGCACACTTCAGTAATACCACCTCACTAAATTCAGGATGAGTAGACTCGATATATAGTGTATATCAATTTTTAATTATCTCATTTACAAAGATGTACAGTATCATAGCAAAACGATGTTCTTTCAGTTCTCAAACACTTAGCCTATACATATATAGCATGTGATTTTGGCCTGCTACCAGCAGAGCTTTGCAACTGATCACACGCTTTGCATTGTTTCCTTACAAGTGGATTGTTTTGCTAAGTGATTTTTCATACAAATGCCTCAGGAGAATTATTCCCCAAATCCCTCATAAACTGAATTATATTAGTAGCTTACCAAAAGTAGCAGAAGAAACATTCAGAGGAGGCTTAAGCCTTATCGCCACCCCGATTGTTATTTTCATTTCGGAGAGAGGGATTCTTGTCATTGAGGGATTTTCTGCTTTGTCATTCTGTACAGGATTTCCCTCGGCCGGGGGAAGAGTACTGCTATTTGCTTTCTGCTAAGCAACTTCCTCCCTCAAAGGCTGCTCAAACAATGCATCCAACACAGCTGGCTTTGGGTTTGAGGAAGTCCTAAGAGGTTGGAAACTCATTGCTGTTGCATTTACATTGATTTGAATGAAATGAGGTAATCAAAAAAGAATGAACAGATTAATAAAACATTGGCTCATACACAGATGAGGTCATTTACATTATCTAGTTTTTAGTCATTTAAAACCAAGCTTCCTTCCTGATACACACAGTGTGTGAGATTGTAAAAACAAGGGTCACCACCAAAATACAAAAACGTAACCTGGTATCTCTCTTACATTGACTGACATATCTTTTAATGCCAGAAAATAATGTCTCATATTTACTGGTCTGTCTGCTAGACAGATAATGTTTGCCTTTACATTGCTATTCAATTTTACTTTCTTTTATTATTTATTTATTTAGACACTTTGTGGAGGCAAATTAGGATCCAAATGAGGAATAATAAATGAAGTAACATAACCCATCCACTAAAAAGTTACTAGTGTTTGTTTTTGTGGTGTTGTTATTTATTTATTTTTACATTAGGGTAAAAGTGGCTAAAATTTTGAATTATGATCAGTAGATATACAAATCGCTAATTATTTAATTTACGAGTGACCTATGTGAGTTTGCCACAAAATTGTATGGTCACAAAATTCCTGATTGGCCTTTAAAAACTAGCTGTTTAGCGCTTATAAAGTGTGACAAAGATAGACTGTTGCACTGGCTGCAGAAATTAGGCTACTGTAGTTGAAAAGTGGGTTAACTCATCCCCAGTCTGCCCAGGACTACTGTTTGCCCTGCTTTCTGACAAGCTGCAGTGACAGCGTGGCTCAGGTCTGCGCTCTGCTCCACAGGGTGGTGACGCAGGAAGGTATGAGCCTGGCAGGGAATGATGGTGAGTTTAAACCAGGATCCCACCAGGCGGTGAGCAAAACTGGCATTGGCCTGTATAATCCAGGCTCACTATTTGGCAGACATAGAGCTCAGCTTTCTATTTGCTGCACCATGGACACACTGCGGTCATATCCTAAGAGACAAACATAACTGTAGGCTATATGTATGTGTATGCTATATGCATGGGAGAATGAAAAGGGGTCAAAAGCATACAAAATAGTGAAGAAATGATTCATAATAATTGATACATAATTTATGCATTTTGTCAGAATACCTGTCATTTATAGATACGTTTATGATCTTGTATCCTAGTGGCACAATTGCTTGAATATTTGTATAGGGAAAGTTTTTGTAGCTCATTGTTGTACAACGAATATTCTGTCATAATTGGTTTTAGGTTAATCCACTGTTGCTAGTAGCAACCACTGACTGACATAGTTACAGCCGCCATTTTGTCAGATCTTTGACATCTTTTCTCTACGCTCCAAATGCCCTTGTTGTAGCATTATCTGTAAGTTTTTTCTTTATTGTTACAGCTGTTTTGTGATTGTCTGTGATGAGTTTAAATGCTAACCAAGCTAACTGTTTCAGCTAGCAGGCTTTCTGAGGTTAATGTGTTGCTAATGGCGCTTTTCCACTATACCTGCAGTATGTTGACGTCACATTTTCAGCTCGACTCAGCTCGCTTGGAACCCCGGCCGAGGGGGGTACTAAATTAATAGCCTACCTGGTACCAGGTACTATCGCTAGTGGAAAACCAAAAAGACCGAGCCGAGTCGAGCCGAGTAGGTACTAGTGGAAAAGCGCCACCATACAACACGTAACGTTAGCTGCTAAGTTTGGTGTTAGGCTAACTAGCTGTTATGTATCTCTCTCTCTATTTATGTAACATTTTGCGTATGGTTAATAGATTATTTACTAAGCTATGCTTCTAATGGGGCTCTAATGTTGATCTTTCACCGATGCTAACCGTGTTTCTTCCTGGCATTAGGGACAATGAAATCAAAGTTAGTTAACTGCATTATGCTAATAGCATTATCTGTAAGCACGTTAGCTAGCTGTGTAGCCAACGTTAGTCTAACAATATGCTTTTGTGAATCTACTTTTCTTGTTTTCTGTCCAACCTATAATTCATTTTTACAGCCATTGTGTAACTCATTTATCGTAAATTATGCAATTTTTTCCAGATTAAAAAAAAAAATGTTTTATCATTGAATTACCTGTCGAATAGCCTACTATTGGTTGTAACCCTCAAAGGCCAACCTGTGTGTTTAGCTGATTGCATAGCTGTGCATCTAAAGACACTGGTGGTAAATAGACAATTGTTATGATACTGATAGAATATATGGGCTATAATATGAGAAAAAAAAAGGTATAGCTCAAATAGGATATTGACATAGTTAATCTGAATGTCACTTCGGACAAACAATTCTAACTGTGACTAAGATTATAGGCGAAAAAATTTAACTTCGCCTGATAGCTGTGTTATTTCTAACCTCTGTCCTTGAATTTAAATTTATGGGGTATGTAGCATATCCTAGACAAATTTTCTATGGTAATTTTACTGTTAGGGCGCATTTCAGGTCATTGGGGATGAGCGTCTACTTCATTGTTTCCATGTCCTGAGTGTATGGTCAGAACAATAGAGGGCATTAGGACCCAGGGGCGGGGAGGGCTTCCCCTGTCTCCTTATCCAGTGATTTGACAGCTCGGGCGGCCGACCAGTCACACTGAGGATGTGGAGGGCGAAGGAGGCGGCCAGTTGTGTTTGGTGCCTTTAGCCGAAGTTTTGAAATATTTCTTCGTTGTTTAAAAGCCAGCTGCAGGTCCACTGCAATGTCTGTCAAACACAGCTGCTCTTTATTCGACACGTATTCAACTGGATAATCCCGAGTTGCCGTTTGGATTACTGTTCCTGCTGTGTTTCGGGATTGAGTTTTTGTGGACTTAAATCTTATTTCTCGACTTGTTTTTTTAAAATTTATTATTATTAATTTGGAGAGCTGTGAGTCAGCGTTTGGACTTCAAACGACCAGCTGGTGTAGTGGACTGTGAGTGGAGGCTGTTGGCGCACACGTGTTATCCTCCTTCCTCCGGACACATCGATCCTCCAGCACTTTGTGATTAAAAGTTGTTTTTCTCTGATTGGGATTTCGCTCGAAACAGGAACACGGCATGTCACTAAGCAGAAGTATTGAATTTGAACATTTTGAGGAACGAGAGAAGCCGCACCGGACGCCGAGGACCAACTCTGGCTCCGGGTCCCAGTCAGGCTCCAGAGGAAACGGTCTGGTTCCCAGCCCGGCGCACAGTGCGCACTGTAGTTTCTATCGCACACGCACTCTGCAGTCCCTCACGTCCGAGAAAAAAGCCAGAAAAGTTCGGTTTTACCGCAATGGAGACAAATACTTTAAAGGCTTGGTGTACGCTGTGTCTAACGACCGGTTCCGGTCTCTGGATGCTCTGCTCATGGAGCTCACACGGTCCCTGTCGGACAATGTCAACCTTCCTCAAGGAGTCCGGACATTATACGCGCTGGATGGAGGCAAGAAGATCACCAGCCTGGATGAGTTAGTACAGGGTAAGGGTGATGACGGATGAAACGTGAACACAAATCATGACAGAGGTTGATTACTTGATTATATTGATGATAGATAATGTGCATTGATTCAAACATGCAATTGATTTTTTTATAAAAGCTAGTTTTAGCCTTGAATATAGGCTAAATGGCTCCATACAAATATGCACTAATATATCCTCAGGCAAGTTATGCCAGAACTTTTAAAGGTCACTCAGAACATATTCACATTTTAAGTGCTGGCACCCAAAGGCACCTTGATGCTGTTTACTTTGTGTGCTTAATATCTACATTGCCAGTCAGGATAGTTATTTCAGCCAGATAAAAGGTTACTTTGAGATCAGTGAATTTTTTTTGGCAGAGATAGACTGCACTGTATCAGTTCATCTCTGGAGAATATTACAGTGTAATGGATGCAATGCAGGGCTTCCTTTGCATCGTTCACATCATTTGCATCTTTGACATAACTGCTCTGACATGTTTGACCCAGTGCCAGGCACGCAGACAAGCAGACCCCTCCTTAGTGCAGCCTCAGTTCCACACAGGCTTCTGCTAATGTGCATCAGGGTCCATTGATCTGAGCTCCCTTTCACTCTCTCTCCCCTTTTATTTGTGATCTGAGTTTGTGTGGACTTGAAAGTGCCTTGTGTACATCTAAGTGCAATCGTGCCTGGGAGTGAATGTGTGATGAATGCATATGTTGTACGGTCCATTGGCTGTTAAACTCTTTTAAAATGATCTCACCCCTGGGGCTTGAAAGATGCAAGTTTCAGTATCTGGCCATTGCTTGAAGTGAGATGGGTTTTAACACTGGAAATGTAATTTAAATTTGTAAAACAAGATGATAGTCTTATAAACTAAAAGTTGAATTTATAGCCCTCTGTCTCCTGCAGTCATGACTATATGACCAGTTTAGTTATTTTAGTAAGGAGCTAGATAACAGACCAGAGTCCTTAAACAAATTTAGAGTGCAATCAAGTTTACATTTTTTAAAAACATTTTAAAGTGTTTCAAACACTGTGTGAAAGGCAGGAGCACACTGCAGACATAAATGGAGCACAGTCTTCCACCCTTTCACTTCCCTGCAGTGTTCTTCACCCTGCGGGGACAGTGACCTCAGTAATAAGTTAATCCTTGTGTTCAACCCTGGTGTGTGTCTGTCTGCTGTGTGACCTGCCTGCAACCATCTTTTAACATGAGAGGTTACTGCTCTGCCATGCACACTCAGGATCCACTGACCTCTTACTGTAGTCTTTATTCTCATATACTGGTCTATTTTCATCTCACATCCTCCTAAAAGTTTGGATTCTGTGCTAAGCTCATTTCCTATGCCCCATCCCCTGAGTGAAGGGGGAAGATTTAGGCCAGTGCCTGATCTGAATTTGTTTCACGAGTTTGGCAGTTTGATCAAAAGTTGTTTTGGTGCATTGGACCGGGTAGAAAGCACTCTGCCACTGCACTTCTGAACTTACATGTACAGTTCATTGTTGCTGAATGAGGACCGTGGGCATACATTAAACAGTTATTAGTTGTGTATCACAAAAAGAATCCTTTTTACCCCTAGTTCTGTCTGTTGGCACATGATAAAATGTAACTGCCAGTCAAGGTGAATAAAACGAAATTTAATGTATGCATTCTTATAACTTTGTTAACTTGAAGAAACCCGTAGGGGTGTTTGCAGAAGAAGCTAGTAGGAGGTTGAATTGAATTTCCTTTATAGTGGTCAAGCATTGAGAAATTGCCTTTAAAACATTTAGCTATGATGTCTTTTTCAAGAGAGTGTCCCAGAGGCTTTGCTTTTTGTTCTTGCCATTTTTGACCTTCATTACAAAATACTTCTTGAAAAAGTTTTTGGGACTATTTTGAGTAACTGGGACACTGTCTCTGCAAGGTCACACTGAGTTTTCAAAGTAAACTTTAGTTGTCTTTTTAAATACTGTGAGTACCTTAGTTGAAATTCCATGAAATCCAATTGTATTGTGGTAATGGTCAAACTCTCAGAGGCAGATATTGTGACTATCTACATAATGTCAGTGTTTTTATGATTTGGGTATACTCAGACATGAGATGTAACGCAGGTGGGCTGAGCATCAGTGTCTTGTCCTTGTTTACTCACCCATCTAATGGACAGAGAGAGGGAACATTACTGCATAGCTCAGCAGTCTGCCTCCATTGATTGAGCCCTGCTGGAGCTCCTTTGTGTGGAAACCCAATAAGCACCATTCACATGTGTGTCCCTTATGGCTTGACAGGATTACTGAGACAGCCAGTCAATTTGGAGGGTTTTTCCATAGTATGGGAGGTTGTCATGCTGAGCTATCCCATGAATAGCCGCAAGCAGTCAAGCTGCACTGGCTTGGTGTGAGTGTTGCTCCTCTGCACAGTGCAGCAAGGTAGAGTTGTTTACCTTCATGAAATGCTGGAAGTGTGCAAGTCACCAACCACACTAAGAGCCTGTCACCTTCAGCCCCTCTCAGCTCATTGTGGCTGTTTCAGTTTGTACAATTCCTCTGTGCAACATTTAAAACTATATGAAACATCAGTGAACTGTAAATACGGCTGATATCTGAAAGTACAAACAGGAACACAGGAGTGAAACTAAACTCCAAAACCACAGAGATACAAAAGAACAGAGAGCTGAACACAGAGAGACTTTTATAAAAGGTCAGACTTGGGCCCATTGGAAAACCCCACTGAACTGTTGTGCCCATAGAAAACTACACAGAGGCAGCAGACGCTTTGTAGTTTACTATGTGGATATGTAGGGATACATAATATGCAGACATAGGAGTTCTAGTCGGGACAATGATGAGTTTGCAAGCCAACAGAGTTAGTTAGCACCAACTGGTGTAATTAAGCCTTGTAAAGTTGAAATTGGACAAACATATATAAGTATATAAATGCCCACATCTATCAAACTCTATTTGCCCAGTTTGTTATCCAGTTTTTTCAAGACTATGCCAAGATAACCTTGATGACACCATCCTCAGACTGTGATTAGCTCTGTTTAGAGCCACAGAGGACATTTTGCATCATGCTATTTATGCTCACCGACTGGAGTGCTGGTCTATTCCAGCATTGTGCTCAGTGCTGCCATGTCCAGAAGCTTTATAACTAAAGTCTTTGCTCCAATATCACTCCTGGTGTAATATAGCCTTCAGAGCTAGTTGACAATTGCCTCCTTGAGACTGAATTAAAGACCAACTTTTATTATAAATACTCACCCTAAATAATTTGTTTTTTTATTATCTTTCACTTTTAGGAGGCAGTCATGAATATTTTGAAATGTCTAATTTGTTGCGGCCTGTGGGGTACAGCCCCAGGCTAATACTAAGCTGCATTGTGAATGTGTCCTTGATGGACAGGTGAGGTTATAGCCCTCTGTGTCTTGGCAGTACTAGGCTCGTTCTTTTTATAGTCACTCTACGATCAATATATGTGATTAAAAGGGGGTTTCTTGAATGGAGGAACAAACTGGACATAGACACATTTGGCATTTTTTGTCATTGCTTTGGTGATGATACGATTTATAGTGCCTCAATATTAACACCGTTTTATGATTCCCATTTACTGCATGGCTTGTGTTTTGGATTTGTGACAGCTGTGTGACCGCTGCAGTAAAAGCTGCTGGGCTGGTTGGACAGCTCTGTTAAGGTTGACCTCATCTGTTGTCCACATGAGGACAGCAGCCAGTGGCGGGTGGCTGGGGCCCCCTTCAAATCAGTGAGGGACGTTGCACCTGAGATCCCTGCACCTCAGGGAACAGCCTTGTCACCATCTGAGGGCATTTCAGTATTCTACCATTGTCCCCCAGATGAATAACAGCCCCAGTTATATTTTGTTTTAGTTTGCAGCCATAGCTCAGTCCCCCCAGCTGTGGCCTAGGCTTTTAATTAGCCTTTGGTTAATTGCAAGCTTAATAAAACCAGGTATCATGGGACATGCTGTCTCATATGGCCTTCTTACACTGCAGCTCGATTAGTTTGTCTTGACACACATCAGATAACAAAAATTTCATAGATCGAATTTGATTCTCGGTCAGTAAAATTAAATGTTTACCAAAAGATACTGGAAGATCTTTCTCCTCTAACCCTGTAAAAATCTGCACTGAAACACAGAATGTACAGTATAGATATATATGTTTTTAGAAGTGGCATAAGCTTAAGTTGATTCTGAGAGGAGCTCGTGTTTGTGGACACACATACTTTTGTGATAAATGTAGCATGAAAAGAAAGTGTCAGTCACTTTTTCTCTCTTAGTGCAGCACCGAGTTCCTCATCCAACAAACTTCACAACAATTGCCCGACATTCTTGCTGCGGTTTTCATTTACCGGCCAAGCCCCTGTGCTTGTCACATGACTTTGTTCGTAAGGGGAAACATTTGCGTGCTAACTGTTCGAATGGAATGCTGGCAGATAAAACAAAATGCTTTGCTTTGGAGGAAGGCCAGTGCAGCAGCTTAACAGCTGAAAGGGAGAGAGGACAGTGTTACACTGGCCTCGCCTCTCAATGTGCCTTTTTCTTTCAGCTGAGGAATGTTAACTCTTTATTGTTCAACTTATCTGCCTAATGCCATGTGGACGTGGTATCTATACATCGGAGGTGGATTATGAGTGTGCTTGATTTTTGCAATATTCCATTTTAAATATTTTTCAGAAGTTCTGAGATGTGGACACAGTTTGCAAGAGGTCTTTGTTTTGACTGACGACTCTAACCAACCACCAACCACCAATTTATTTCTCTCTCTAGGTGAGAGTTATGTGTGCGCCTCAAATGAATCCCTCAGACGTGTGGACTACACCAAGAATGTCAACCCCAACTGGTCAGTGGGCAGCAGAACTGGCACATCACGCTCCCTCACCTCTCTCACCCCATTGAAGAGTGAGCTGCTGCGTGAGTCCAAAGACTTCATCAAACCCAAGCTTGTCACAGTCATTCGCAGCGGCGTCAAACCCCGCAAGGCAGTACGGATACTGCTCAATAAGAAGACGGCACACTCCTTTGAGCAAGTGCTCACTGACATCACAGATGCAATCAAGTTGGACTCTGGAGCTGTGAGGAGACTGTTCACTTTGGAAGGCAAGCAGGTGAGTCCGATGTGATGCATGCTTGTTTTATAATTGGACTGGATCATAATTGCAGCGCTGGTGATCACCAAGCAAACTTGTGCAAAACCAGCCAGGGAAACAGGTAAACTCATTGACCAAAATTACATAACATGACAGTTGGAGGGAGTTAACTGTATTGTTCTCGGTGAGATGAGATTGGACGATGTGCATATGAAAACCAGATGGAACTGTTAGGCTGAGCTTTTCCGCCAAAGGTTTTATCTCCAAAAACCGCTGTGATTTATAGGCTTCAGCTGTGTCAGCAGTCTAGGTAATTACACACCCTTTAATCATCCATACATAATTACACGCCACAATTATTTCAACAAGGCACTAATGAATACACTTTAGAGTTCAGGCCTTTTGCCATATCCGTCAGTATAGTTTCCTCCCTACCTCATCCAACACTATTAAGCCACAAGAGACTGTTTTGCTATAATCCTATCCATCTGGGACACGCAAATAGTAATGTTTCCATCTGAAAGTCTCATTTAGGGTCCCTGGTGTTATGAGATGAGGTGAGCGTGAGCACATAGTGCCCCTAATCAAAAAGATTTATATGACGGTGGCTCATCTGGGAGAAGTTTTAGGTAATTATTGTTAATTATATATTTTTTAACTCATAGAATTATATAACTTGAAATAGGTTTGAATTAAAAAAAGTCTTAATTAAGAAAAGTCTTGGTCACCTTACATCTTAAACCCTCAGAAGGGTTGAGGGCCTGTGTGAGTCTGAAATGCACTTAACATGTCCGCATTATGTCTATTGGCCAGACAGAATGATACTGAAAACACAAAGGTAATCCAAAACAGATAAGTGCAGAAATAAATAAATTAATGGGATTTCAAAAGGGAATGGGATTTTCATCACAGACATTAAACAGACCCCTGGCTGATGACAGACTAAAGATTTAAGGTTGTGTAAATGCCTGTCAAGCACATGGACCTCAAACATCAATGACTTTGTCAAGATTAGAAAATAATAAAGTTGATTAGGTTACTGCTTTTTGTTCAAATAAGAAATAAATAATAATGAATAAGAAGACTATATTATTCAAAGCTTAAGTCAAAAAGATTGCTCCCATATTTCTGGCAGCCGGACTCAAATGGCCTTAAACAACTTCTGATTTGTTTTACTTTAGATGCAGCTAACTGTGACACACCACACATCACTGAAATATTTCTTGAAACTGTTCATGCTGTTTTAGTCAGTGGATTTCATTTTTGTTTGTTTTCTGTCAGCGTAGCAGTGAAAGCAAATGGCTGATATAAACAAATGTCAGATGACAGAAATGGAAAACTTTGTGGAACTCTCAATGTGGATTGGAGATGAATCTTTTTTTTTGTAATCGACAGCTACACAGATGTAGGTATACTGATTATAGATAAAATACCCTTATTTCATAATTGATAATCATAATGGGGTCTTGGGGTTGGATTGAAATGAGTTTAAAACCACTATTTCCAGAGTAATAGTTCCAGGCTGCAGGCTATGAAGCTGTAACCATGACATGTGAGAAAGCGCTAAATCCAAAGTCTGACAACCAAACCAGCTGATGTTTGCTTCTTTTGAGCTGACAGGAATCTTTCTTGGCTGGACAGTCCAGACAAATGACTCATGAGAATAGTAATCACCTCTGACAGGGCTGGCCCAGCATCCTTTCTGTCAAGCCAGCAATGTACAGCTTCTAGGAAAACACTGTACAGTATCTCATTTTATTTATTTACATTATTTTAGCTTGAAGTCTCCTGTGGCAGATGGTCTAGAAGTTCATGTCTGATCAAGGGGGTGTGGTTGTTACATGGAAATCAGATGAATGAGTCTTTAGCCAACAGCCCTCAACACTTAGCTGTCCTGCTATTCAGTAGAATTGATGTTTTAATGAAGGCATTCACTATTATTATCAATTATTTATACACGCCTCAAATGTTAAATCAAAACAGCTGCACTGCTTTGTATGGGTTTAAACTTGTAAAGCATGATCATCTGGCCACATGTCAGTCAGTGGTGTCACAAAAGGTGTTTTCCATCAGTTTTCAAAGGTTAAACATCTGCTGTGACATCACTGATTGGGGTGTGGCCAAATGAATAACATGTAGTGAAGCCTCACTTTATTGTTCTGCGTGAATGAGTGCTAATAATTAATCCTGGTGGTCTGCTTCCTTACAGTAAAAAGAATTTGGTGGGGAGGCATGACCTTATACACATGGTAATTAATGTCACGGACTGATATGTTCAATGACATGGTACTAAAATAAAATATTACCTGATAAAAGCATGGTCCACAGCTGCCCACATTAATACTTCTTGTAAGAATCCTGTTAGATTCTCCATGGTGATTAAATTGAATTCAGTCTGTGACATAAAACCTTGATGTGTATCCATTTCCATCTCTTAGTAGATTTCAAGTAGATCAGCCATGCAGACCAGCTGTTCTGGAGGCATTTCACTTTCTGCTTGCCATGAGGAATGTTGCATTAATCTTTATAGGGTGTGTTTAAATACAGTAACATTGGTGCTTGTGATACATTTGTGATGTCCACCCCATCTTCCTCGCTATCCCGTTTGGATGAGAGCTGACAATTTGACTAATTGTTTGAAGTGAGAACAGGCTGGCATATTATTAGACCGCTTTACAGGGACGATTTGTGCTGTTATGTGTTGCCAGTATTAGTCATCATTTCTGGCTCCTGTAGCTTTGCCTACAGTGTGATTGTAAATGCATCAACAACTGCAACTGATTTAAGAAAATTCCCAAACCACACATAAACTCCTGTATTGCCTTTAGGTAAACCTAATGTTCTTCCATTGGATTGAAGATGGAAGCCAGCCAATTCAACCGTCAACATAACAGCAACATTTATAGTACAATGAGTTCAGTAAGTGAGTTTTGTGTAGCTGTTTGTATTTTGAAGCAGAAATTGTTTCATGTACTACACAGATTTTTGGGATTATGAATTACAAATGACACAGTAGACACATGAGTTTTTAATGATAAGCATGTCACTCATTAGTTACAGCAGGCTTTTCTTAGCTTCCTTTGATAGGTTATTTCTCGTCTCTGCTGGAACAGAAGTCTACCCATCAGTCCATCATTCCCTGTGAAGTTCTCTATCATCAGATCTTTCTTATTTTACGGGGCTGTGTTAAAATCTGTCTTGTATGGTGCCACCAAATTGTCAAGTCCTCTACAGAAATGTCTTTTGGATAAAAGAGTTACAATAATCAATCTTAGAGGTTAATGTTTATTTGTACGAGGCAGTTATTAGCTAAAACATTATCAGCAAAGATGATAAGATGTGGCCCAATTCCATTAAATCAATATAGAGAATACAGTAAATACAGCCATCCTTGTATGGTGCATTATTGTAAGCACAGAAAGCATGTCAGAGAAAACACTCCAGTTGCTGCATGTTTTAGATAGTTAGGCAAGGGGAGTGTTGTTGTAGATGACTTGAAGCATTAAGCTTCTCTCGTATTGACAAATGCAGCAATATGCTGTACTTAGATGTTGTGTTTATTGACAATGCTGTGTAATTTGGTTAGACTGTGTTTGAAAAATCAAATTATGTTTTTCTGCTCTGTCATTTCACCTGACTCAAGTTTCAGGCTGAGTAAAATCAAAGACATGCCCTCTTGAAATGATTTCATTCCATAAATATTCAAAATCTACAATTATTGAGTTCTGGCTCATATAGCCTTTACTTGAAAGTTACACTCATTTGCACACAATACTTTTCAACAGCTTAGTAATCACATAACAAATTTGATGTTTCAGTCCCATCTGTCAGTGTGACAACCCCACAGCAGCAGCAGCAGCAGCAGCAGCAGCAGCCAGACATTGGAAAGGCAGCACAGGGTCTTGCCATAATGTCTGATTCACTACTTAGAAATGGACTGTTTGCTTTAGACTCTCACTCTATTGGCTTCAACAGGGCTATTTCACAATTGAATTAAGAGTCTAATCCAGAGGTTTAACCCATTAAGTTTGTAACCTGATCCTGACACTAGAGCTGGACACCTGACAATTTCCTGTCCATGATTATGGACTGGATACAGTTTGCATGTCAGTCATTTGATGCTTTGGTCTTAGACATGAGCTGAAGCTATACTTTTAAAATCCCCAGTGAAAAATAAATTGTTGTATCTGTCAATTGAATCTTTATTTCTAAAAACATGACTACTTGAATCGAATGTAAAAGCACTAGCTTTAATCTTTCCACTTTCTCCTGTCCTCTGCTTGAAGAGGAAGCAACACTCTCCCAGACCAAACATGTCCCTGTAATCTGATAGCTTGATTTGTTCGGTGCCCTCTGTCATTGAGCCTCTCTACCCTGATAAGCCTCTTTGCACACTCTGAGCCATAGTGGTGGCTAGACCAAAGGCTGTTTACCACATTGACACTATCGTGTGAAAATCTACAAAGCATAAACTTTTCAAGAGCTAAGAAAACTGTCCTGCATTTTGACAGCTCGTGAAGGAACACTTACTCCTTCAGTTCATCTGAAAAAAATCTGAATCATCAATTTTAGGGATAGATGGGTTTCACAGGACAGCGACAAACATTGCACCTTAATACATAAATGTGTGGCTTTATACAGTGTTTGTGTGAAAAGATAAATGAATACCTTGGCTATGGAGAAGAAGGGCATTTCCTAATGTCATTTCCTATTAAGAGAACACTAATGTTTTGGAAGGCTTGTTTTCCTTCAGACCAAAAGATCAATATCAATTTCAGCAAGTCCAGAGTTTTAGCATTCGGTCTACTAGACTGGAGGCGAGAATCTCCATCAAAAATGAAAAACAATGTGACGTCCAGCAACTCCTTGTTGTAATGTTATTTGAAAATGAAATCAATCAGTGCAGGGCAAGGCCTGTAAATGCAGACTGTGCATTATCTGTGCTGATGGGCCAATCTGTGTGCAGCGCCTGGTGTACACTGTAATCATCAACTATTATTTGCACAGTTTTGAGAGATGTCACAGGTTTATTATCGATATTGGGCTGGCTTTGATGTCTCCATCCTCTGTCATCATTTAAAAGAAATGCACAATATTAAAAGTTTATAAGATCAAAACTTAAGAAATACACAAAACTGTGTCCTTTATGTCAAAAGTAATATTCACCTTTGGTTTTGGAACCAGTGCTTTTTTCGGGTGTCTATTACTAAACATATTTGCAGTTCCTCAAATCAGCATCAAATGTTAACATACCAGTTTTAACACAGCCCCACTGCTTCTGTGAAAAACGTCACTTTTTACTTCTACAAAGTAAGGCTCCTCACTCAGTCACTCATAAACACACACACACACACACACACACACACACACTCAAAATGCCTTCCAGCAGCATCCTGCCATCTGCTCCTCCAAAATCAAATCACAGGTCCCAGCCACCCGGTCTGCAGGCGTTGCAGCCCCCTCCCACTGATGCATGCACACACACAACATACACACAGCATCATGCACACACAATGTCACACTCATACACTCAGAGGCCCCCCACTGAGGTCCTGGCCACCACCGGATAATTAGACCTACAAGCTGGAAGGGAGGGTTAAAGTGCAGCTGTCAGGTGTGTGTGTTTGTGTGTGTGTGTATGTGTTTAGGGACGTGCGGGTGTGAGTGAGCGTGCTTACACAATACATCTCTGTCCACTCTCTCTCCTCAATTCAAAGCTGCTCTTCAGACAGAATGTTAATTGTAGATCTTGGTTATCAGGGCCAGCAGAATCAGCTGCTGCTTTTGAGAGAAAATCCTGTTTTACATCTCAAAGCTGACTGGGCAAGCAGAAAATAAGATTTCTGTATTTTTTTTGTTGTTTAAGCGATGCATTAATTAATTTGGAGAACAGTAAGCAGTCCAGTACTTGCATTTCTAAAAGATTTTTTTTGTAGAAATCATTTATAAATGATTCAGGGGAACTAAAGAAGTAGCGACAAAAAGAATAGGGTCTATGTGATAAAAGAAAAAGATCAAGTGAAGGTGAAGCAAGAAGTTCAAATCTGAGCTCTTTTTGGCACCTCCAAACAGCTGGCTAGTTATCGTGTAAAGTGGGTATGAATGTCAGATTGGATTTAGGTGTGGGGGGCGGGGTTTCTGTACCTTTTTCAACTGTCCAGTAAGCAGTTCTGTATTCTGGCACCTTTTTCTCTTCACTACTCACATGGGACAATCAATCTACTGTAGTGGAACACTTCCAACAGACTGCGACTGACCTGGCTACACATCGTCACATCAACACTGCTATCAGCTCAGATGAGAAGTTGACTGAGAAATGTGCTAACAAAAGACAGAAGGCGGGAAGGGCAGAAGAAGAGTGTGGTTGCTATAGAAGGAGAGGGTGAATCATCACCTAGCTCATTTCCCCTAGTGTAGTTATCTAATGCCTGTTTTTCTCTATCTCCCTTCTCATCACCCCGACTATTCATCCCACTGTGCAAAGCAGCCGACAACCACTTTTGTGTGCCATAATTACATACAAAATCTACCTTACATTCACCCCTCAGTTACAGGATCCTTGCAAATTTAGAATCAGATTTTTTTGTTCTTTTTCATAGATCTGCAAAATATTCTTACTTAGTAATGTACACTTCTTATACTGTCATTAAAGAACCAAATGTCCAAAGCTGTATGCTACTATCTTACATGTTTCCTCATGAACAAAACTTGGATTCAGTTTACATGTCACAGCCGTCAGGTCTAACAGTCTGCATAAAGATACAGTGGAATACTGTTTACATGTGCTTGTTCTAGCTGTAGTGAACAATACATCTGCTGTCCTGTCTGTTTCACTTCATACTACAAATCAGTGCAATTTAAATGTCTGTCTTTTATAGGAAGTTTTGAAGACAGAGTCTGTGTGTTTTGTGGCCAGCCTCTAACATGCTGTTGAATAAGAGCTTGTGGTACTGAATTTAATCATCAATGTCATATATTTATTACAAAAATAGGAAGATCGTACTGCATCTACTTACAGAAACAGTTTATAGAGCTATACGTCAGGTCTCTGCTCTGCACTGGCTTAAAGTTTAGATAAGTTGAACAATGTTATTCTCTCTCTAAAAAAATCCTGAAATATGCTTGTCTTTCCCAATCCTTTTCACTCAGTGATGTTATCAGGATGACAGTCTGTCTGCCCATTAACCAGAGGCCATAAACAAACCTGGACCATTTAGGCTGCTGAGTTGTGAGGGACGCTCGTCTCTCTGAAATCTTGAAAGGTCTTTTCATTACACAGAGCAAGCTGAGGAATAAGAGAGGAAGTGGAGCTCAGTACTGATAATTGGACAGTCTGCTCAAATGCAGTGTCTTATTTTTTGTTTACATCTTTGCAGTAGTTAAGTGAATGCACTTTATTCTCCATAAGAAATTGAACACACAGTTACTGAAGAACCTGAAAGGCCTAAATAAGCAATGTTGGTTGATGGAAGAAATCCATGCTGTGTCAGTTGCATGAAATGAACTAATGGGCTTAATTGGATTTTTCATCTCCTTTTTTTCTTTCTTTATCTGTCAGTTTCATAGAGGCAAGTACACTAGTGCCTCTGCATGCATGCAGAGTACATAACAAAAGTTGAAGGTCACTCAGAGGTCTCAATACTGCTGCAGTTTATCATGGCACAAAGAATTTGATGCCATGCCGTGGGAAGGAACAGCCGGGACTAAAAATGCTCATCCATTTTCTTATTTTTGTGTTTGTTTGAAAGGGTTGGTTACTTCACATTTTCTTACCCCTTTTAAATCACACCTATTTGTGACAAACATGTTAAATTAATAGTGAATATGGCAAATATTTGCTCTTCCCATAGTTAGTATTTGCCCTTTCCATTGTTGTGGCAACAGGGATCTACTGTCTATTAACCAGCATATACACAAGGTAAAAAGGCTTAATTTCATAGGATGCACTCCATAGTGACACGCACAATCATACCCCCTCTCTGAGGTTATAAGTTTTCCAGATTCCTTAGTAAAAGTTCCCCTCAGCAGTTTTCTAAATTGTTTTTATGAATCACTCTTAGCTTGGAGCATTAAGCACCACATACTGCAGAGGTACACATAGTGCTGGTAAGATAAAGTAACAGCATTAAATGTTTGAGCACCAACATGTCATAAAGGTGAAAACTAGCTAGCTCATAGTGCATGGATTGCTGGGTTCTGGAGATGTACGTATGCATATAAGAGGGAGGTGGATTTTGGTTAGCATGACACTGATGCGCTGTGGCATCGTTTCACATGACTCGCTCCAGTACTCTAAACCCACCCAGGTTTTACAGTACATGTGTTAGCAGGGGCGTGCTGCTCTATCTTGTTCCAACAGTTGAAGGGTTTACATTAATTAAGGTGTCTGGTTTTTGCTCAACCTGCCATCATACTGATGGGAATGATATCTTGTCATTTGAATACCCTCCTGGCAGGACGATGAAACATGCTGGCAGTTACAGACAGATTAATAAAACTGTCTTCCTCTTTGACTAGCTAGTGTCAAGCCCACATGGAGGCTCCAACTGATTGTCAGACATGAGCTGTTTTTAGGGCCAAGTTTGGATTAAACGCCACCATTTAGGTCAACAGCTATGAAATTTGCATGCCACCTATTGTTCTCTACTCACATTAGCATACATCACCATCTGACACCAGTGCAATGACACCATTCAACCAGGAATATTCTTAGAGACGCTCAGAGATATGCTATTGTTTATTCTAGGCTCTGTGATAAATAGGGTTTCTTCATGCCGAATCCCTAGTAGTGTTTGGAGATGTTCCAATACTTAAGTGTATTAGTGTTTCCCCACTTGCCAACAAAGTGCCATGTAATCTGTATAAAAAATATAATTTGCTCAAAAAAATAATCTGTTTTAAGGTTGATGAGATGTAGTTTTTTGGCCTCAGATTCCCAGTCATTTTTGGTTAGATAGACTTCTCAAAGCAAAATCTTGACAGGCTAAATAAGTGCAAGTCAAAAAGATGAAGCCTTGTTATAAAATGGTTGCTGTCTGGCCTTTGCAGTTTAAAAAAACCCTGAAAATCCAGAACCCCTCTTTCTTGTCCTAGCAGATGCTTTACACACACACACACACACACACCACATTAATGCTTTCCTCCACTCTTGGTGGGCAATGCAAACAAACGTTATTGTATTTATAAAGCAAAAGTGCCAGGTCTACGTTTCACAAGTGCTGGCATGATACCGTAGATTAACTGACAGGCAAACAAAAGGCCAGCAGACGACAGATAGTGGGGGTGTCGGGGGGTGGGGGGCACGGGGATGTCGGCTGTGCAGAGCGTGTGGAGGCCACAGACAGGGAGGGCATCCATTGTGTGCTGTGTGATCTCAACTACTTGTTTTGTTTTCTTTGTCCAAGCCTGGCCCTCATTCATTCTTTGCAGCAGGCCTTTCACTCTTCCAACAGGAGAGTTGACATCATGCTATGATTAGCCAGCATTCAAACCAAAGCCCACACACTGTTGTTTGTCTGCTTAAGTTTAATCATGCAAGCCAGCCCAGATTGCCTCAGCAAGTTTTGGCAGATTGATGTGTTGATGTGTGGCAGATCATGAGCTGTATGTCTAAGTGATCCTGACTACTGTAACATGTGTCCCATACACATCAAACAGTGTCTTTTCTTTTAGTCTTTTGAGCACATGTTGCCTAGTTGCCACATGAAATGCAGTAATATTGTTGGTTTTTATTTGGAGACTGAGAATTATGTTCATTGGCAACAAAATCTGACATTTTATGCATCTCTTGTGAATCTCTTAGCATCTCTGCAATTCTGCAGGTGTCCCTTATTAAATGAATGTGGTAATGTGAGGTTCATTCCTAAAAGTTGTGTATACATGTTTTGGCTTATACTCCCAGTCTCTCCAGTTCTTCTTGCACAGTTCCTTTTGTGTATAAAGAGCTCAGAGCTCATGTACATTGAGACAGCCTGAGGTTATGTACTGTAATGTCTCTCTTTCTGTATTTGAGCATGACTTAGAGGAGCGGCACAGCGAGAGTCAGACAGCTGTGTGATGTGTTATAGACCAACCTGCCAGTGGCTGGTGTGAGAGAAAGTTCACTGTATTGCCTTGAAGTTTCCCTAAACTATCTTACAAATGGAAACAGCTGATTTGAAATGTATGCTTCTTTTATTCTGAAGTGTTCTTGCCTTCAGTATTTCAAGTGTCCTCTATGAATTAATGAAATCCAGTATATGAAAAACTCAAGGAAACCTGCTTGTTTTTTGCTCTTCAGTGTCTTAAGTGAGCAACGGTTTGTTGGTTCTTTTACATCTGCTTGGTTGCCCTTGAATGTCCTAGAGACTGAAAGCAAATAAAAATGCAGAGTAATTTGTAACTAATGGCTAATGCAGCTAATGTAGCAAATCCACAGTCGTGAGTCAATGATGGACTTGAATTTCTCATTGCTCACTTTTGTGCTGCCACTGCTGACACCGCCACCTTATCTTCACTGTTCCACGTGCCTGAGATTTACCGCTCTAATCCAGAGGAATTTAACAGTCTCGGGAAGCAGCCTCTGTATGTGAGTAAGAGTTCACAAGTAAGTAACAGTTAAAGTGAGAGTTTAAATGTATGTAAAGAATGCACCTCTGGTTTACCATGAAAGGTTTTTTCTTTTGGAACAACAGGAGTGCAGTGTAAGCTGACCTTCCCCAAGGCAAGAGACGGAGAACTCGATCTTGCTGTCTTTTTTGCTCTTTCCCTCAGGACTCCACCCACCTTCTGGGCCCCTTGATAATTTAGCTCAGAGTGATGAGCTGCAATGAGGGGTTTGGAGGTAAACGGGGCTGATGGTACCCAATGATTACAGTGATCATTGTCCTGTCAGCCATCACAAGGAGAGCCTTTTACTTTCGTGTGTGTATCTCGTTCAACCATTTGTGTCTTTTGCACTGCCCTCAGTTCTTAGCACCTGCTATTGTGTGACATTCGTTTTTGGAACAGAACTCCTTATGTAAAAGCAAAAGAAGAGCCCCTCCCACCTAAAAAAAACCCTAATAATAGATGTTTGGTATATTTACATTCATTGAAAATCTCATTTATTATATTTGTGACCTAGACTTTGTGGGCCCCATTGCCCATTTTTTGTTTTTATTTGTCAATATCTTGGGAAAAATGTTTCAGTTCAAGTAAGTGAATTGTCTTGAGGGGTGTGCACATTTTGCAGTACATGTTAGAATGTTTTCAAAAAGTAGTTTAAAAAGGTACAGACAGACACTTGAAGCCCTCGGCCTGTATTTCCTCTGTTGCCAAGCTAAACAGGGCAGAAAGTACATCAGGAAAGATAGAGGACACAGACGGATGGTGAGTGCAAGAGAAGGTCAGACATACAAGAGGAGGGGGGAGTGTCTCTTCTTGGAGGGCAAACTTCAGTTTACCCTCAAGAAACGTCACCCAGCCAATACACATCCCTGCGAACAGTTCAGTTCACTGATTGGCGGAGACAAGCCCTAGCAGGATGGCGCTGGCAATGGAGTGCCATTGGCTGTTTATCCTGGCAGTGGTTGACAAGAGCATAGAAAAACATGGACAATGCAGTCTGACATTCAGACGCTCCTTTACTTATTTGCTCCAAATAGTCTGCTGAGGAGGTTATTTTCAAGAAAAACATCCTATTATGTGTGCAACTTTAACATGTACACAAGGCATCTTATTGATAGAAGTTTTAGCAGCAGCATCATAATTTGATTTATGTGAGAGAATATGGATAATTTAGACCACAAATCTAGATATATATGCCTTTTTACTTTATCATTATAGAACGTAATCCAACAGACACATTTTAGTAAGATACAGGCTATGCAAATGAGATGCTGTTGTTGGCTATGGCAATAAGAAACTAGAACATCAGGAGACTGGGGTGGTGGAGGGAGAAATCAATCTACACAGCCAGAACTGCAACGAGTAGCTGGAGGGATCAAATCATAGCCTACAGGGGTGACATTATGATGGGGTTTATTATTGAGACCCCCTCATCATCAACATTAGTATGATGTGACTGGTGATTATCTGATGCCAATCAATTGACAGCATATGTGATTTAAGTGCTCTTAAAGCCACCTGGATGCGGTCAGAAGTAGGGCTGTAATCAACCAAAGAAAGTCTTGGTTGACTGGAATTCTAGTTACAGTTCAACCAACCGAGAAGCTTCTTGTGGTTTAGTGGTGAATTATATTATTGACATAATAAATACACAGAAACAACTGATTGAGAAGCAATTTCTCATTATGAAAGTAACACCAGTGGCAATTTGGACAAGATCGACAGAGCAGTTGACCAGAAGATGTCAGCGCTAGTCAGAAATGTGCTTCAGTGATGTCTTGGTGTCTGACACACTCTGGAGAATGCTTCCTCTTCACTGCAGCACTGTGCGACGTTCAACCTCTAGAGGTCAGCGAAAACAAGATTTTCAGTTGCTGGCAGGTGTGCTGTAAGCAGTGCTTTGTATTTTCCTTTATGGTTTGAGTAACTCCTGTTAACCCTGTTGTATAGTGGTACTATACTATGTATCAAGTGTTGCATTAAAGTAATATATAAGACTTGGTAAAAAATTGTAAACGGTGCAGTTTTAAAAAGCACATCTACGTTGAAACTCCATAATATAACAGACTTTGTCATTTAACAGAATTTCTCAACCACTTGACCTCCTTTCATTCTTGCCTTTTTAAACCGGTGGCCATACAGGCATCATTTGTCTCCATTTCCCTGCATTCCCCCGGGGGCGTCACAGGCCAGCTGCAAAGTACTTTATCACAGGCCACAGCAGTGCTAGCCTTGCAGAGAGGTAGGTGTGTGTAGGGGTGGAGGTAAATACAGAAAGAATACAGCTTGGGCCTTCTCGACAAGGACATATAGTATTCCAGCCTCGCAATCCCTTTTCTGCGCAATAAGCCTGTTGCCTCAGGTGGTGTGGGGACCAGCATGTCCTGGGGCAGCAGCAAGATAACAAAGGAGTTCAAATTAATAACAGGTAATTTAGTTGTGTGTGCCATGGTTTGTTAGGTGCAGAGGTAAAAATACAGCTCCTGTCTTGTGGTCGCCTAACAGTCTTACACGACCTAAAGCTTAAAGATTAAAAGTTAGACATTTTGGGGAATATGCTTATTTAGCTTTTGTTGGAGAATTGTAAGAGAAGATCAATATCACTCCAATATCTGTCCATTAAACTTGAAGCTACAGCCAGTAGATGGTTAGTATTATTGTTTTGCACAAAGACTGTAAACAAGGAAATGGCTACTCTGGCTCTGTCACTAACAAAATCCACCTAAGTTACATGTCTAAGTTCCTTGTTCATTAAATCCATAAGTGTGGTTTTGACACATGCATGAGCATTAGAGGTGCAGAGAGGTGTATTTTGTAACGACTTTACAGAGCCAGGCTAGCTGTTTGCCCCATTTCCATTCATTGTACAAAGCTAAGCTAATTGGCTGCCGGCCTTATATTTAACTGAGCAGTATGAGAATAGTATCAATCTTCACAATTAACTGTCTGCCAGAAAACAAATAAGCGTATTTCTCAAAATGTCGTACTATTCCTTTAAGCCATCACCAAGATCCTCTGACTGCTGATGTCATCACGGTCAGTGGTTTACCTGCCAGGGGACAGTGTCACTCCTGCAGTCCCTGTGTTGCTGTCTCACATTGTCCTCAAACAAATGACCTGCTGACTGGATGGAAGATTACAGAACAGTGTTATCATTGATAATGTCTGCACACAGGAAAGCAGTGTATGGATTAAGGTTAGAATTGAATGAGAAATATTATATAACATCCACATGTAATAGTCCCCCACTTGCACTAAACCAGAGTCCATTTTTGACGCATACATCAGACTACCCATGTGGGCTGTTACTATGGTGATTCTAACACCTGTGCCCTGACAGTATGGTGTGGCGATCAGCTGCCAAGTTCCAGAGAGAGAGCTCATCTAAAGAATGACGTCCACTCCAGCTATGTCAAACCTTTGATTATCTGCCACAGCTCAGAACGGACACATAATACATCAACACTTCGCACTGATTCTTTTCAAGTGGCTATTGGTCTGCATCAAAGATTAAACTAAGGAGCCTCATTAAGGCCCAGAATTACTGTTTTTATTATTTATGGCAGCGCTATAGATACGGCATACTGTTTCATTTTTAATTGATGCTGTTTGAATGTAGGACATGCAAAAGTGTCATGTGAAGTGTCTTCTTTATTATTAATGAATGTGTAACTACTACTGTATGTTTCTTTGTGTTAACTCTTGCTATTTTAGTTGCTAGATGTCTCACTCCTACGCCACTTCTGTTTCCTTTTCTCTCAGCCTCCAATTCTTCTTTTTATTGTGCAGATTGTTTGTGCTCTTCAGCAGTCATTTAGCTTTTCTGGACCAGCAGTTTTTCTGATACCCATCTTGCACACACACACTTTCCCCCACTGTGTCAGCCCCCAATCTCCCCTAGAGGATCCATCTGCCCACAATCTTTAGCCATACTCCTCCCCCTTACTCTTGTTCGAAGTGTGTGGGTGTGTGTGTGCATGTGCATGTACATACAGTACATATGTCTGGCAGTGTGTGGGTGCAACTGTGTGAGGTGGGGGGTGGGATAATGAACGTATCTTTCCTCCTTTGTCTCCCTACTTGTCCACCTACAGCAACAGAGGGATAATCTGTGTGTGTGTGTTTGTGTGTGGGCACAGCTCACTGAAGTTTAAAAGTAACTTCTGCTTCCGCCTCCAGGGGTGGGTGGTGGGTGTAAAAGGAAAAGTGCTCGGGTCTGCAGAGAAAATGACGATCACAGTGTGCGACAGAATAGAAAAAGCAAGACAAACGACCCTGCGGCACAAACGCTAACTGTACTGCTTTCCTCCCATGACTCTGCATTGACTCTGCAGTATTCTAGATGTCACTGTGTTTTGACCTCATCCCTTTGTTATGCCTCTGTGCTGTACACTCAAACGCATGCAGAGTCACACAGTTACAATGTTAGTGTACCACATGCATCCCACAGACTGATTTTATCTGGCCAATGAGCACAGAGTGAAGCAATTATTTCACATCCAAAAATACCGCAGTCACACGTAGAGCTAAAAAAAATAAAATGGCTAAAATGAAACAGAATCCCTTGAACTGTCAAGGCCAAGCTCCATCATCCATACTTTATTTTAAACAAGCTGGTAGTTGTCACTGTGTTTGTTCACAAATGAAATAAATGAAGGGTTTTTGTGAAGCTACTAATTCTAGTATTCACAATAACAGAGCTCACCCTTGAGCAGTAATAAAAAGTAAGTGATTTACTCTAGTACTATACCTACTTTAAGTACGTTTTTAAGCTTATTGTACAGTACTTGAATAAATTACATTTGTGCTAGATGGTAATATTGTACTTTTCTCTGTACTACATTTTTCCCAAATTTACATGTTACTGTGCAGATAAAGGCTTTGCATGCAAAATATATGCTTTGCTTATGAAAGATGATGCAGCACAAGAAGTTTAAAATTGGCTCCACCTGGACCTGGTACAACAAAATCACACTAAAATGTATTGTGTGTGTCCTTAAGGCCTAATAAATGCATTGAATGCATTTCCTTCACATATCAGAGCGTATTCTAATTATTGTAATGAAATTTTACTTGTGGAAAGGATCTGATTACTTCTTTCACTGCCACCTCCGAACATCAAAACAAGTAGATAACTATTCTTCATCTTTTTAATCTCTTTGTTTCTCCTTACTCTCCTTCCTACAGATTACCAACCTCCAGGACTTCTTTGGGGACGATGACGTGTTTATAGCGTGTGGCCCAGAGAAGTACCGATATGCCCAGGACGATTTTGTGTTGGATCACAGCGGTAAGGCTTCCACAGCCTTTATGACTGGTAGGCCTGCCTAAGACTAACTAAACATCCGTCTGTCTGTGTGTGTGTGTGTGAGAGAGTGTGTTTGTTCACCTTAGTGTCCTTCCACACTATTTTTCCCTTACTAGTGCTTACAACACTCTTTTCCTTTAGGAAGTTGATAGCAGGATATTGTGTGTGTGTGTGTAAAATACTCTTTTCTTTTAGGATTCTCTTCCCGTTTTCATTCAGATTATGATAATCATGATAGTGGAAAGTAAGCCTTTGTGTTAACATTAAGTATATTTAATAGTCAGTCCAACATCTGCAGAAAAGAATTGTTGCTGTACATTTCCTCCTGTCAGGTAAGGAAAAGAGGCTGCAGTCGTCTGAGCGAAAAATTTCATTTGTTTTTGCTTGTGTTCCTATGTTTTGTGACTTTGTCTTTGTGTTCATGCTTTGTACTGTATGTGCGGTATATACAGTATATTATGCACAGTCTCTGTTGGGTATCACCCCTTTATCTTGCAGAAGAAAATGCTGAAAGTTTGAGAGCACACAGGCAGGATATGACCTCTTTAAACAAGCAGACGCATTCTCTGTTAAAGCTGTGCAGAAGTTTAGCCAACATTGGACAACCTTGTGGGAAGGAAAAAGGAGTTTATTATAGTAACAGTCCAAAGTATTGACATCCTGTTTAATTTTTTTGTTTTGTCAGGTTAGCTAACAACAGGGAGGCATATCCTAGCACACACACTGTGTTACTGAGGATGAGTGATGGAGGATTGCTCGCATTCAGAGATAGTTTGGAGCATTCGTCCCACTTAAACTCTAGTGCTCCACTTTTAAGAATTAGGTCTTTGAGAGAACAAAAAAGGCACACTGCACTCGCTGCTGAAGGTACAGAGGCTGCTCTTCCTTTCTGCAAAATAGGAAGTAGGTCCAGTACACACTCTACTGTTGAAACATGGAAAGAATACAGATGGACTGTGCAATTGACACAAAACAATAACGCTGTAATGGTGTAATCAGAAGGGAAACCAGCAAACTGTCACCTGGACCCTTAATTTTTTGGTACTAGAAATATATCAGGGTGGTTTTAAACTTCTTATTGATAACTGAGTGTGCAGCCATGCATCTCTCCAGTAATATGTAATATAAAGAGAATTTTCAATAGTGGAAATACAGCTAAACAACAAAACAAAAGAAAAAAACTAACATCTTGTCTTCAAGAGTTGTCCTAGAAAAAGATTTGTTTTGCTGGGGTTTCTTGTTTACACCATGCAAGGGAGTGTACTATACTATACTGAGAGCCCCTTTTAATCAGTCAGTGAAATATGTATCTGGTGGTAAATAGCATGGGGAACACACTGCACTGTGTGCTTACTTTTTTCTTATGTGTGTGTCATTACATTATACCTCTCAACGCCCACACCCTCATTAACACAGCCCTGACAAGTTTACCACAAGCCTCATTACAACAGTTGCTCTAACTGCACACAGCCTCACAGCAAGACCACTAAATCAGCTGTGACACACAGCAAACAGCATAAAAACCAAAGCTTGTGATTTTTGTTCATGTGGTGTGTGTGATATGCAGTGACATTTTAGCCTAGATGTTGTATTCCAGAGGAGAACACACATTGTTGTAATTGCTTTGCTCTAAAAGACTTCACTGATGTGTACCAAATCTTGAGAGACTCCATATTTTTAAGAAATCAGTAAATGCTGCTGTAATTTACTGTTGCCAACAAGTCTAAATAATGTAGAAGTTTAGGTGTAGTGGGGACTTCCATCCTAAACGAATGCATGCACTTTATACTTATGGCATTGTGATCACATTTAATGTAATATAAAAGTAATGAGGTGCCTGGCTGTTTATGGTCAATATGTTATTTTTCTAGCCAGTTCTTGTGAATCACAATCACAGAGTGAAAATGTTTATGTAGCATAGCCCTATTTGGAATCCAATGTCAGGTAATTTATTTGTTGTTCTTTGATTTTTAATCTGGTTTGACTAAACACTGTTTGTTTCTGTTCTTTCCTGCCCCCCATAATCAAGTGTGACAAGCATTCATGAAACCATGCCACACACATAACATTTTCAGGGCCATATTTCTGCTAGCTTTTGGGGCATAATTGTTCCACATTAACTCTGTCTGAGAAGAAAGAACAGATTTGTTGATCTAGGAAGGTTAATATATATACGATGATGACCCTGAGCGTGTTGTCTCCCCAGAATGCAGAGTGCTGAAGTCGTCGCATAGCCGCTCTGGTACTCCAAACCGGACAACTAAGAGCCCTGGACCCTCACGACGCAGCAAGTCCCCAGGTGCAGGTAAGACTCATGACTGTACACATACTGGAAACAGTCAAGTAGCTGTGTGCAGAAGCCCTGTCAAATTAAGAGATATTCATGCATTGATAACATACTAACTTGTAAGTACACATTGAAAGTACACAGCCTGAAAGGTCAAGTCTTGCAAATTATTTCATTACATGTGTGAAAATATGTTCCACAAATATAAAAAGCCCATTTATCTGATGCCAAATCAACACTGTACTTAAAGTTAATTTCTGGTTGAGAGGCTGAGTAATAGCTTTTCATTTGGCAGCCTCATCCTCAACCCTCAACAGCTGTGACAAGTTACTAAGCAATTTGTGTGGTGCAGAGTGATGGTGACATTGTGCTGAGTAATTAATGTCCTACAAGCCATCACATCAAGTTTAAAGAAGAGATCATTGAGAGGTTGCCAGCTTTGGAGTTCCTGCAGTCTTAGTTCAACCAAGTTTCAAATTATGTTATAATGTGATTATACCTAATCATATATCTGCCTGACTATTCTTTTTTTTTCACCTCTGACATTACAGCAAGGCAAACTGCTCACTACTCCACCAGTCAGTCTCCCATCAAATCCCCAGGTGAGGCTGGTGATGGTGTCACAGTGCTATTAAAACACCTGCTATATCTATTCACTCTGGTAATCAGGGTAAAGTAACAACTTTAGGGTTCCAGTCAGTCCAACATGGTCCAGGGTGAAATTTCTTAGTTGTGAGTTCAAGTCAGGGAGTGTTTGACATTTACAATTTAAGGTTTTCTAAAGGCGTTTGACTGAGACTGGCCTTTACAGTTTTACTCCAACAATGGTGATGATCTAAGAATAGCATCGTCTTTTCTGTCCTTCTGGTTGGAGATCAAAGACATGTAGCAAAGTTTAAATAAGTAAGTAAAGTTTTTTTGTATAGCAACTTTCACAGAGCAAGGTTGCAAAATGCTTCACAAAAAATGGTAAAAAGACTATAAAGACAGTTAAAGAAACAAACAGTCAAATTGTTAAAAATGAGACCAGAAAAACAGCAAAAAGAAACAACCACTAAAAGTACACGCAATTAGTAGACAGCACAGGGTGGGACAAAGGCAATTTTGAATAATTTATAGAGACATGCTGATGAGCCTAATTATAAAAGGTTTTACCTTTTCTGTCGGCTTAATTCCCCACTCTCTTTCTCTACCTCCCTCTGTCCCAGACCAGACTACGGGATGCCATGTATTATACACCATTTACAACATCTATCTAATTTGAAAGCCAACTACTGCTGAATCCACTGATTCAAAGCCACGAACAGATTAGACTCACTCTTCAGCTTTGCTAATTAAATCCTGCTCTCAGTGAGCAGTTACAGTACATCACATGTCTCTTCATCTGTAGCAGCTGAGGTGCTCAAAAACTAGACTACACTACGTAACTGTAGTACATTTGAGTTTCCTCAAATATTGCTTCAAACAGTCCTTTACATATACAAGATCAATACCCTGCGGAAAGTTAAGTGAGAAAAAAACTCTAAGTGATTATAAAATGAAGAAAAATCAGTAGTGCAAAGACGCAGCCTGTAGGCAGTGTGAAATAATTTTCCTCAGCTCAGCTGGGTTTATGCAGATGAAGAGACTTTGAGTTTGAGTTTGACGCATTAGGTCTCTGTATTTGTGCCAGAAACCAAGTGAGCAGGAGGCAGATATAGTCTGTTCTTCTGAGAATGAATCACTCAAACAATACAAGCTCTTATCCCTGCTGAGGGTCTGAACACTTCATGTTACACACTACAGTGTAGTATGTATATGTATTATGTTGTAGTAAGTAGAAATTGCACGTATGACGTAATTTTACATTCTATTGTCTAATTTCTAATCTTATTCATTCAACAATTAGTGTAAAAACTAACAGCAGTTTAGACCTGTAGATCTATCCTGCTGATGTGCACCATCTACAGGCAATGAAAGTAACAGATTTCTTAGTTGTGACACTGCAACTTCTAAGTTTTGACACACAGTAATGAATGTGGGAACTTTGGGTTTTGCTTGGTTGTAGCTGCTATTTGTTTTCGTGTGGACGTTAGTGTCAGTTGTCGCTAGTTGTGGAGGTTATTATTGTACTTTTGCTGGCAGATGGTAAAAATGTTAAACATCAAGAACACGCAAAGAAAACCAGTGGTTTTAAAAAAGAAAAAAAATGCAGTTATAGTACCAATTACCTGCAGGTGACATATGGGTTGAAGTTTCAGCAACTGTTTCATTCCTTGCCTGTAAGTGGTGACAACATCTGAACATTAGCAGGTCTAAACGTTTGTTTCAGATGTGTAGAACAGGTCCAAAATGTCCATACAGCTCTATCTTTAGGATAATCTACATCCTGGTAAACATGAGTGTGTGAGTAAGTTAGAGCCAGCTCCATGAAGTATACTACATCTAATAATAACTACCCAGTGTGGGACATTTTTTAAAATATTTTCTAGTAATCACTCTTGGATGCATTGTTGAAGATTACATAGAAACACCATAGAATACAAGGTAGTGCAAAAAAAGGCTCCTTTGAACAAGCTAAATCACAGACGAGCAGTTTTATCCACACATATTTATGTTTGTCAATATACTATTTATTTCTGCATATTATAGAAATAAAAAATGTAGTCACGATCATAATAATCTTTTCCCTGTTTTTGCATATCTCCCTTGTGTTTTTCTCCATATAGTAAATGGGGTCTCAAGCAGCCAGATTTTAACTCCAAGGTCCACCAAGTCTTCCACTCCGTCTCCCACTAGCCCCCGAACCACCCCTAGTTTTAAGGTAAGGCACTAAGCCATATCACATCTATGTGTGTCCGCACGTCACATACAGTAGTTGTGCACACAGACACCCACAACTTATAGCTGCATTTGAACACATTGTGTATACAGCACAGTATATAGTTTATAAAACATATGCTGTATGTATGCATTCACACTGACAATCCATCCCATACACATGAGGGACAACAAACAGACAGACAATCTGAAAGTACTTACAATTACTAATATAACTTTCATGAATTGGAGATGCATTTTCATCCTTATAAATCATTTAGCTTTGCATTGTTAACATCAATTTTTGCAAGCTTGCAATCTCCTATTCTTACTTTTCTTTCTGTCTTACTGCCACCTCTTGATCAGCGGAATAGTTAAATTCATAGACATTCTTCTTATGTGCATATTTAAAATGACTCTTTTATCACCAGTCCATTGTGCTACTAGTGGTCAGAAACTACACAGGTTGCCTTTAAGGTCTTATGGTTGGACTTCAGTCAGTGTCTGTCCTCCTATTATCAAACCTTTAATGGACATAACTGGAATGACTTGCTTGGTAAAATCCAGGTCTACCATCCCAGAGACCCCCTGGTTTTTAACCTGAGTGACTCAGATCTTACACATACCTACACAAGACACATAAATTATGGCTGAACTTTATGGTGGGGGTGTATCGACCTACTTACCACAAACTGATGAAATGTCAAGTCAAGTCATCCAGTCACTGACTGAGCCATGTATGACCCACAGATCTGTGAACAGCCGATGTTGAAGCTCTGTGAAGTATTTCTGGTAGAGTTTGAGATACTAATCTGATTTATTGATGAATTCTTCTGTAAGCTGCATGTTAGTCCCAAACTACAGAGCTTCTAACTGCTCCAGCCAGCTGGCAAACCTCCTTCAGAGTGCCACCGTCCCTCTCTGAGCCCCGTCAAAGACTTATCCATCCACATTCATTTGGCAGGATATTAGATTTTTATGATTCACTGACAGCTTTAAAATTCACTGGCAAAGAGGCTGAGTAGAGTTTTTGAAAAACTAAATGAGGAAGTGCATGGATGTTAATGACATAGTTACTCACTCTCACCCTCATTCACTGTAGCAGTCACACTAAAGCAGTCACATAGAAGTGGTCAGATAAACTAAAGCCAAGAAAAGAAGTTATTTATCAGAGGAAAAAGCTTTTTTAGGTATCCAGTTGTGAAAGAGACCTTGAAGGTGTTCCATTTCTATTTTGGTCTAAAGGGCGACCCTTTTAGACTAAATAATAGATCCTTATTGTGAAATAATGTACATGATGGCGCAGGAAGGTACAAGGCAGTACCATACATAATGGAAAAGATCACTTACTTGATTGTGATGCTTTGGTTTTAATAACACATTTAAAAGAATATGGCCAAAAGATGTTGAAATTGCCACTGCTGTGATCTGCAGAGATGACACTCTTGAATGAATCATTCATCTGGAGCCACAACGATTTTATGTGCAGTGATAAGTAGATATGGAGGAGGAGATCTGTTCCAGTAGCTCTGACACTTTGTATATTTTGAAGGGCAAAGTTTAATTTAGACCTATTTCACTATTTAAACAATAATGGGCCTGTGTTTATTTTAGGATTAATGTACAGGGTGCACTGTTAAAAGAATGTGTTGCTTTAGTGATCAGTAGACTTTAAATCTCACCATACTGTGCAGACACAGGTTTTGGTTTGAGAATAATAAACATATTTTTAGATCTCAACTCCTCTGTGCTTTGTATTTATATGTATAGGCAGCAATTGAGGATTGAAATTGTGCAGCTTGCTAAATTACATGTTTAAGTAGCCTTTATTGTCATCTCAAAGACTTTTATGCAACAAAATACCATCAGTCAAGGCCACCAAAAAAGTAACCCACTCTGTTTCACCCATGCACATTCTTGCTTTGTGGGTGCTTTTAAAGCCTAAGGTTGCCATGGTGACTTGTCTGTGGGTTTTGTTTTAGGCCAGGCGCTCATCTCTATTTTTGTTTGTATTTGCATCCTGCAGATCCCTCCGTCACATCACATCTCGTCCTCAAATGTAAATGGCTCGTTGAACAACCACCAGGAGCAAACCAATCGACTGAGTCCAGAGGGTGCGTCCTCTTCTCTCCTCTCCTGATCTGCCAGCTAAGACAACACTTTGGCATGGGCTCCCTCACACTCTAGCATGCAACAATGACATTGGCTATCACATTAAACTCATCCTCATCTCTTCCCATCAGGGCACATTTCAGATTTTGCTTACCCAACAAAAGTGGCAAAGAATAGGATTTGTGTGGAGGATAAAAGTGAAATGTGTGTGAGCAGATACTTAACTAAATGACTTTAGGGTGTGCGTGTGTGTGTGCGTGTTCGTGCTTGAGTGCGTGCGTGTGTGCACGCGTATGTGCGCATTGGCATAATATTGCTGCTCAGTTCACTAATTGCGACAGGAGGACAAGTACAGATTACTGTAGATCTTGGTGCCTGTGTGAATTTTGTAGCACAGCATGCGGTCCCCTAATGCAGTCTGAGAAGTGGTTGAGTTTCTGCCAAATCTCTCTTATTTTTATTAAACAGAAAGACTTGTGTGTTTGCTGTTGTGACCTCTGTCTCTCCTCAGCAGTTAATGGTAACCGCTACCTGCCAGCCTCCACCATCTTGGAAAAATACAAGGTTGGCAAGGTCATCGGAGATGGCAACTTTGCTGTGGTCAAGGAGTGTGTGGAGAGGTAGGTGAAACATATTCAACCAGACTGGAAATGTTTAATGCACATTTAGCAGCTATCTGGAGTGACCACACAGCGGGGTGCCAAGTCGTGCAGCTTAATGAGACGTGCATCACGCGTGGTTACTGCCCCATCAGGGTTTATAAGTCCTGATGACAGGCATTGTGGAGACAGAAATATCCCATGGATTAAACCCAGCAGTGAATTCACTTCATTAGCCTTTTAATCTCCAAGTCATCACTCTGCCCAGGCAGACAGGGGAGACGGTGATGAAAGGAAGCCTGTCGTGTGTGTGTGTGTTCTCATGATCTGATGCATCTTCCTGGAAAGTACTTAAGTGTTTGTTTACAAAATATTCCACAGGGAACCTTTATGTGTACAGTGAGTGTTATTTTTCCCAAAGTGCATTGTGTATGTCCTTGAGGCCAAAGAAACATGCTGAATTAATTTGCTTCCTCAGAAAAACATTTACAAAGACAATTTTATGAATGTTACCAAAATAATCTAAGATCAAAGTTCCACTTACTAGATCCCTAAGCTTGCAGTCACATCTTACGATCATGACATTAGACTTGCCACAATTCTTTAGCTGTTGAATAATGTTAAAGTTTGGGCAGGAATGTGTAATGTGTCACCTGCATGCTTGTGTGTGTACAGGTGCATCCTCATGCATGTGGCAGTAAGCATGAAGACTCCTCAGTGCCACTGGGGGTCAGACACACCACTGGGTACCTTTTGAGTCGTTGCTCTTTGTGTACATTTTGCAAGAAGCAACAGTTTTAGAAAAAAGACAACCTCTTTAAATTGACCCTCCCTTTAAAAACTTGTTTTTGCTTCTGTGGTGTAGATAGGTCAGTACACCATGACATGTGCAGCAGAGCTCACTTATGACCACGGAAGTAGGCACTTAAACACAATGTTTTTTATCCTGGTATTAAGTTACTCTTTAAGTATGTGTTCCTGTGTCGATTCATGTCTGCACTGTGTCTCTGCTCATTGTATAAGCTTCGCTTGCACAGCCAACAATTTCCAATAGCCAACCTTTCCAATAACTCTGTGGCAGTGCTCCTGCTTACTGTACAGTAACTGCGGCTCTCTTGTGAGCACTTGATTTGTATTACAGACATAGTTGCAGTGTCAGTGCTGTTTTTATTGTCAGCCCTAATTGCACTGTTTCCGTGCAGGTCCACAGGAAAAGAGTTTGCACTGAAGATCATCGACAAGGCCAAGTGCAGCGGAAAGGTCTCATTCTGTCTTTTTTTTTTTTTTTTTTCTCACCATCTCCCTCTCCCATGTCCTCTTTCTTCTTTGGGTGTATTGCCTTCAGACCCATGCACACACTCGTAAGGAAGGGTCATACGTTGATTTTCCATTGTGTATTATTACCACCCACACACACACACACACACACACACACACACACCATAGTACCGCTGTGATGTGTCTCTGATCCTCTTATCCCACACAGTTAGATTAGGCTGGTAATGTTTTATTCATCACCTAACTCAAAATTATCGTCACACTCTCACACACAGACAATAACACACACCCTTGACACCAATTCAGATTCAATCAATAATGTAGCGTGTTTTTTTATTAGTGTAATGGCTCAGTATAAATCCTGTGAACTGGAGCATACAGTAGATTACTCACTTGGATCACTTGTCATGGTGTGTTTCCAGGAACACCTCATAGAGAACGAGGTCGCAGTGCTGCGGAAGGTGAAACACCCCAACATCATCATGTTGATAGAGGAGGTGGACACTTCCTCTGAACTCTACCTGGTAATGGAGCTTGTCAAGGTACAGTAGAGGCTAATAGGGGGAGCACTATCAATATACAATCCTCATTTCTCTGTGTGGTTTGACGTCTGACCGCTTTGTTGACATTGGCACAGGGAGGGGATTTGTTCGATGCCATCACCTCCTCGGCCAAATACACAGAGAGAGACGCTACCGTCATGGTGTACAATCTCGCTGGAGCTCTGAAGTACCTGCACAGTGTGAACATTGTCCACAGAGACATTAAACCAGAGAACTTGCTGGTATGTATTCATATTCATACTACTTTCTTGCCCACAAACCCAGCCGCTTAGTGGGCTTTAACTTTTTTTCAATTCAATTTATTTGTATAGCCCAATATCACAACAGAGTTGTCTCACAGTGCTTTACAAAGTTCACTGAAATAAACAAGTGTATATATATTTCATTTTAGGTGTTTGAGTATCCAGATGGCACCAAGTCATTGAAACTTGGGGACTTTGGCCTGGCCACAGTGGTGGAAGGACCTTTATACACCATATGTGGAACTCCTACATACGTGGCTCCAGAAATCATTGCAGAGTCTGGGTAAGCTAGATTTTACTACGTAGATCTTTAGTTTGTTTGTTATTTATGTTTTTCCTTATCTGGTTCATATGGAAATATCTGTTCTATATACAATAGCAGAGTAGAGATGAGGGTCTGCAATATAGGTGTGCTGTAATCAACTCTATGGAGATTAAAAAGACATTTTGTGAATCGACATACTGATTAAATCAACACAAACCATGTATATGTGACACCATGATGGCTGTTATGGTGCATTTTCTTCTATATCATTGATGTAGATTGAAAACCTTGTCTTTCCAAAGTGTCAATATGTGTATTTTTATTTCTTTGTTTTATGTCCAGTCATCTTCTGTATTAGTAACAGTAGGATAGTGGAAATGGTTTGCTGTAAACTATTTAGCTGCAGTTAATCCTTAACTGACTTTTCTCCCTTCTCTCTTTCCACAGTTATGGTCTGAAGGTGGATATCTGGGCTGCAGGTGTCATCACCTACATCCTCCTGTGTGGCTTTCCTCCATTCAGAAGGTATTCGTCCTCAGTTCATGTCATCCAGTAAATTATTATTTACTATTATTATTATTTACTCACAGCAGCTTGTGTAACACCAAACCAGTATGATAATTTTAAACAATAAATGCAGTGTTGAATCAAGACATGGACAAATAGTAAAAACAGTCATATTATTTGTCTCAATTGTCTTATGCTATATCAACAGACGCTGCAATTAGTTTTTGTGTTAATGATTGTCATCATGCAGCTGTAGTGACAGGGATTTGACTTCAATTAATGTGATCCACATTAGCTCTATAGCACTTCAGTTGTTATAATAACCACGTAATTAAAGGTTAGGTTACAGGTGAGGCTATTTGTTATGATGCAAAGTACAGAGGCCATGTGTGCCGAGTAATACGTTATCAATCTCTGTTCACGGTGTGTGTGTGTGTGTGTGTGTGTCTTTCTGTGTAGTGAGAATAACAGTCAAGAGGATCTCTTTGACCAGATCCTTCTGGGTCGACTGGAATTTCCCAGTCCTTACTGGGACAATATCACTGACTCAGCCAAGGTGGGAACCACTGACACCTACATACGCACACACACCACAACAACATGTGTTCATTTGTGTCACTCTGTAATGATCCCATTAACCTTTACTGCACTTTCCAATGCAGGGTTCACACCTGACCTTTACTGTGAACCTGAATGAAGTCAGGAACAGTTTTACCTTGAACTGAATGCAGTTATAGTGACAAGTCTGAAACAGGTCTCCAATTCTTATAGTTTATAAACACACACACACACACACCACGTAAACCCACATGGTTCACCCTCCTTTTAAAGCCTCTTGTTTGCCAAAGGACACAGAAACGACTCCAAGCCTCTAAATTAATGTCAGATATTAAGGTGACAGCCCATGCTCAGCATGCAAGACCAAACTGCTAATTAAACCCACTGTTATTAGAGTGGCCCTGTCACTGTAGACAAGTGCACAGTTACAGACACCACAGCATGAGATGACTTGCAGTTATGTAGCACTGCAGGTGTAAATTTAAGAGAGGCTGATTTTGACTTTGAGTGCACACGAGTGCAAACATGTGCATCGCCTGTATAGTCTATGGCTTACAATGAAATGAGGAAGCTGACTGAGTATTAACATGCTGCATTGTGTTCACACTCATTTAAGGCTAGGCCATATGGCTATAATCAAAAACAATATTTTTCTGTAATTTGCATATATTATTGTTTACCAAGTGTTTGTAAAATCAAACATAAAACATAATTTGGTTTTATGGCCTGCGACTTAAAAATCTCACTGCTTTTGTCAGTGTTGTTGCTGCAGCAGGCAGCTGTACGCTATCTACCCAGCACCACACAGCAGACGTAAACAGATGGTGACGAGCTGGTAAACATAGTGCGGCATTAAGCAGCTAAAGAGCCAGATATTTCCCTCAGGTGTTGGTGGAGACCAAAACAGAGCTAAAATGAGAGTGACCACTGGAGTGACATTCATCAAGTGGCTATTACATGCTTCGAAATGAATGCTAATATTGTAGTGTGTCTGTATGTTGTGAACATGGTCAGTTCTTGGGCACATTAATCATATCAACATTTTAAACTCTTGTTTTTTTGCCATGAACTGTTCACTGTTTTGTTACATCAAACAAAAATCTTCATGTGGCAAACAGCCACCCACTTCTTAAATTGTTAATTTGAATAACAGAATTAAAGAAGCACAATATGATAATTTATTCAGATGCCTAAAAGTCAATAATATTGAATCATGGCTCAATTTTTATCTCATGGTTTTCGGCAAAGTAAGTTTACAACAACATAATCGAAGGATGCTGCTGATGTTGAGTTGAAAGAATCACAAGCTTTGATATTATCCTAAACTGTGGTGCATTTTGCTGCAGGAGCTGATTGGAAAGATGCTGCAGGTCAATGTTGAGGCTCGATACACGGCACAAGACATCCTCTTCCACCCTTGGGTCACGGTATCTCATGGCACTGTTCGCGTCTGTGTTTGCATGTGGATGTGAAAGTGCGGCAAGACTTCTGAGCATCTCTGATTTGTACATGTTTGCTCGCACGTAGGACGACGCAGTCATGGAGAACAACATGAAGACGGAGGTCACAGGTAAACTGAAGACGCACTTTAACACTGCGCCTAAGCACAACAACGCCACAGCTGGGGTGTCAGTCATCATGGTAAGCACATAAAAATACCCACAAACAAACATAATGAACAATCTGTAAATATTACCGTTATATTTTTGCCAAATTTGATTGACTGTAGTCCTTTTTACAGTTAATCTTACAACCTTCATGAGATTGTTAGCTTTCGGCGATCTCTTAAATCTGCATATTATGGTTTTGACATGGATTTAATAGTAGTTGACAAATTGTCTAAAGCAGCTTCAACATGTCCAGGGCCTTTTCCAAACATTTGCTGCATGCTGAATGTTTGACCCAAATACAGAAGATTGAGGTCCTCCCAATTTACTTCATATGAATCTTTCTCCATCAACGGGCCAAGAATATCTGACCTCAATCATCATCCAAGAGGAATATTAAGACAACTTATGCTACTGTAAACACATCAGAGGGATTTTAGAAATGGAGTAATGGAAAAACATGGAGATGGGACAGGGTAGTCACATCCTTCCTTCCTGTCTGTTTCAAGCCTCACTTGCATCATTTCCTGTCGTACAGTTTGACTTCCTCCACTCCTCATCTCATCAGGTCACACTACCCATCAGCCCACTCTTCTTCGATCTGATCTGTCTGTCTGAACTGAAAGCAGGAAAAGGGGGGAAGGGCATGTGTCCAATTAGAAATTTGATTTGATCTGTGCTGCAAAGAGCCTCATTTTTCTGTTGTAAATCTCATTTGACAGTTTGAGGTGTAAGCGTGGGTCATGGCCTCAGCCCCTCCTCCTCCTCTACATCCTCTTCCTCCTCCCTCCTCCTCACCCCTCCCTCACACCCAACCCAGGACCACAGGGGACGCCTGGAGCTGAGATCCGGGTACACATTTCATACCCCCCTGCCTCCTGCCTCCTGCCTCCTGCCTCCCTTCTTCCTTTCCAGCCATCGCCCTTCCCTTCGGCCTCTTCTCTCCATCTATAACAACTCCCCCCACCTTCCTCCTTGATCTCCCTCCCTTCCTTCCTGTTTCTGTCTCAGGCCCCCTGCTCCTCTTTGCCAGCCGCCAGCTGCAGTAACTGCTCTCAGTAACCAACTGATGCAGACCTTGCTAACGGGCTCTCTGTCCTGGATTTCCCCCTCTTGACTGTTTACATACTCATCGATCCGCTTCTTCACTCACATTTGATTCCATTTGTATCAACCACAAACTTTTATGGGAAATGAAAATAATTGTCTGTTTTGAAGGATGTGTTCGTTAAATCACATTGTCATCAAGATTACTTGGCATGTTTACAGTGTGAATGCATTTGCCTCCCTCTCTGCCATTATTCATTGTTAATTGTTCTCGATCTTGTTCAAAATAGTGCTTTAAAATCAACTTTCTGTGGGTTCACAAACCTGCAAATTGGTTGTTCATCACTGTTCAATGTGAATGGTTCTCTGGTGCCACCTTGTGGAAGAAATAAGAACTGTGCTGGCACCGTTCTGTAGTTTCAATTTGCAGAGATGGATGCAAACTAACCTGGCTGTATTGCTTTGGATACAAGATTCCTCTGCACGTTTTAAAGGATGAGGCTGACATTATTCTGTGTTTTTCTTACTGGCAACAAAAGACCAAAACCTACCTTGTGTTAGTCCGTCTCTCAATACTATGCGACTTCCCTTCCAGCTCCAAGCCAGCTCCAAGCCTAACTGGTTCCAATGGAGGAGATGTAAACCTATAGAAATGGGTCATAAAGATGTAGCTTAATTGAAAAAAGGCCTAATAGTTTCTTGAATAGCTGATCACTGTTCATAGCAAACCTAACTCAAGCAGGAGGAAATGGTGCCGTTTTTTCAACAAGGGACTAATATTTATTTGGTGCTCTAAGGGGTGTTTACAGCAGCAGGATGGCGCATCTAGGATTGACTCTAAACAACCGACAGTGCTCATGTTTATGGTAATGAATCAGCACATCATCTAGCGCCACAGAGGAAGAAGCTGTCTCATGCTTACTCTAAACAGGCAGCAATTCATTGTCTCTTTTAGTATTTTGGTCTTTTGTCGACAATAAGAAAGATATAGAAAAAGTCATATCCTTTAAAACTAGTGCATTCAAAAACACATTTAAATCATACCTTACATTCTACTGTGGTGAGTGGTATGTAAATATAGCTCAGCACTCACAACACTTTCTGCCCAAATTAGTCACTTCTAGGAAGTCTTAAAGTTTGTTCCAGCTCAGTCCTCTCAAAGACAAAAGCTCCTTTGGTTTGGAATATGTTTGAATGTAATGTGAAATACCAGATTAGCGCTGAGCTGGAACAACAACTGTCCACTGGCCGCCATGCTTGTTGTTTTGATTTTTGTGAAGCTGTGAGTAAGACTAGTCTCTGTCCCTTTTTGCTTCTCCCCTCTCCCTGCATTACGTCCCTCTGAATTAGCTCCAAGGCAATGGTATGTACTAACACTTAACGCCACGCCTCGTCTGTTCTGCTGCTGAGATTCAGCACGAGGGCAAATGAGGAACCTGACTCTTACTAGTTCTGTCTCACCTAAGAACACATCACCGGCTTTACTCAAAGAAAAAGTTGAATAGAAAAAGTAAAAGTTGACTTTCTCATTTGCCCTTTCTCTGCACATAGAATAGCACTGATGTCAGCTCATACTATCTTTTTGTTCAAACATCTTTCAGTTATTTATGTCCATTCTCATTAGTTTGTTTCTTTATGTGTTGTTCATTCAGAAATAATTTGAAAAATACAAACCTGGGTCAGCAATTAATGACTGTAGGTATAAAAAGAAAATATTTGATTTTAGTCATTCACAGGAAACATGAGGATTATTAGTTTTATGCTAAATTACTAAAAATGTTGACCCACAGTATATATTTCTCTGTTCCGTCTAGTTTTTCTAAATCTCCAGAGGTGTGTTACTATCCGGCTGATAGTCTGTCTATCTGTTTTGTCAGAGCACAGCTCTAGATAAGGAGACCCTGCAGCTCAGCGCTCCTCGCCGTCGTCCTGGACCCCAAACAGTGCCAGGCCCACCACCGTCAGCTGGCACCAAAGTCCCATGTCTCCCTTCAGTCAAACCGGCCTCACCGACAAAGTCGGGACCAGCGTCTCCAACCAAACAGGCATCATGCGCCAAAGAACCAAATCCTGTGACTGCTTTTCTCGAGGCCCCAGAGATCGCTGAGCCTCATGCCACATCCACCTCTAACGCTCCCTGCTCTCAATCCCCAACTGATGCCGTTGATTTCCCTCCCTCTGTTTCTGTAAGTTCGCTTCATGTCTCCTCTTCACCTTCTGCTGAAACATTCCCCGCCACCTCTTTGCCAGTTTCCGCTCCTCCTGAAATAAGAACGTCGTCCTCCGCCGCTCCCTGCTTATCTCTAGAAACTCCCTCACCCTCTGGCCCTCCTGCTCTCTTCACCTACACAACTCCCTCGACACCCATCTCATGTCCTTCCCCATCATCTCCCACCAAACCAGCTTCTCTTTCTCCCTCTTCTCCCACCAAACCGGCACCTTTCTCCTCTCCTACCAAAGAGGCAACACCCCTAGCTTCCTCCCCTACAAAACAAGCTTCCCCCTCCCCAGTCTCCCCCATCAAACCTGTTGTATTATTCCCTCTCTCTTCCCCAACCAAACAAGAGCCCTCCTCCCCGTCTCCCATCCATCCAACCCTGTTTCCGTCTCCTCCTTCTACACCTCCCAGATCCACAACCCCGCCCTCCCCCGCTGGCCCTGCCTCTCCCAGCCATCTACCTGCTGAGGAGCTTATGGAGATTTAAATGGCAGGTCAACTCTGTAGTCAGTTCACTCCCTCTCTTCTCATGTATGTATCAGAAAACACGGAGGAGGCTAACACTCCACCTCGAGCATTACCAGTAGCTGTAAACTGAGCCAGTGACTGCAGTGTCCACTTTTTTCTCTCATTGTTATCCCACTCATCTTCAGAGACGGAGAATACTAGGTGTTTTTAAAGAGTTTGTCGACTGTATATATGTTCGTATTTATTGACGGAGGATGCGGAGAAAGGGATCGAACTGAACCCATCACTGTTCTCAGTGGATTGTCTTTGGACGTCATGCATTAGTATCACGTTAATGTGAATTCTTTCTTTTATTTATTATCCCATTTTGACTGCCTGTGACTCAATTGTAAATACTTATTCATCACACACACACACAATTGTGAACTCCTGTTGCTTTAGCAGAGAGACAGTTTGTCCATAATACAAGTATTTCAGCATATCAGCTGTCAGAATTTGCTAGCCGAGCTATTGTAGAGTAATCCAACTGTAACCACTTTCAGTATTTTCTCTGATCACAGCCACCCTGATGGTAACTGTCACACCCAAGATTCCTATCAAATGCTACTATATGCAGTACAGTGGGTTGACAAAATAAATGTACCAAGTAGGTAATAAGGAATGAGGCAATGCTAACAGCTTCAGCTCTACTTGGAGACTCTGTGCACCTTGTGTGCACACAGGAGGTGATAATCAGACGTGTTAGAGCCGACACCAAAGGCTGTTCACATTCAATTTAAAAGGTGTGTTCATCCAAGTAACAGGTTACAAGGTTCATTTATTTGTCATTCTACAGCACAGGGTTGCACACAGAAATGCAAATTGTAATGGATTATGAGGGAGTGCGGAGGATGGATTAAGGATGAGGAAAGAAGCTGCTCTGTAACATTTAGCGCAGTGAGTGTGTGACCCTTGTTGAAAAATGCATATTTGCCTGAATTGTGGACAATTTGCCTAAAGATTCAAGTTGTTTTATTTAAATACTCATCAGAAAAGAAATCTATAAAATGGACACAAATTTGTTTAGCAGGAGTGTGTTTTTCTGTTATCCTATCTTATTAATCATCTCCCATCCTCTCAGATTTATCTTGTGACCCTGTTGGGGCCCCCAGGCTGGAAACCTTTGCTCTAGTGTTATTTAGGCATGCAGACAGCTTTGGGTTCATTTGGAGAGGTTATTAATAGATATCAGTGAGCTTTCTGCTGCCATCATAATGCAGTAGACCTGAACAGAATTTTGTTTGTGGTGATTTTAACAATTACAATTTTATTTTCAATGCAACTTGTCCAGAGTTACCACGACCCTGGAATATTTTAAATGTGATCTTTCGATGCTATTACCACAAACAAAATTCCACCTTCATCATCTAGAAGCAGAGATGGTAACGTCACAGAGGCGCTTCTCAAAGCCGGGCAAATCAAACATGTCCAAATGCTGCTAAAAATGAGGAAAAAGTTTGGTGTTTTAAATTTGGATGAACTGACCCTTTAACTTGACTTGTATCTGCCTTTGTAATTCATGTCTGATCGCTTCGGTAGGTTATTTAGTGCACCCACTTTTACTGACATGCAGACACACTCATTCACGCGCTGTTTGTATGTATTATTTGACGTGAACATTATAGTTGTACATAGTAAGAACTTAGCTGTCCACCTGAAACTTGAAGGTTTGTTCTTTGCCTACACGTGTCTGAGCACTTATGGCCCTCAAAGTCATAACTGCTGTATGTAAAAATAGAGAAAATAGATTCAACAGACATGAGACCACATTGCAGGTTTGTTTCTAATGAGCTGTAATTTTCAGAACTGAGCTTTCTGCTCTCGTTCCGCACAGAAAGGACCCACATTTACCAGCTGAACTAGTAATCGTACTGTGCTTTGCAACTAGTCATTGGTCCTTTAAAATATTCAAGCAATGGTTTTTCATCTGTTGGATTTATGAATGAATGTGTTGCCAAGGTGACGGGTTTGTGCCTGACCTTTAGCTAACAGCTCATAGTTTAATGATGCCTTTATCAAAACCAGCTTGGCTGAAAAATGGAAGTTGTGCATACTAAAAATGAGTTAGTGATTTTGTTTTGTACCTGTTTTAAACTCCACAGCGTTTATCCCAGCTGCTGTTAGTAGGGCTAACTCCTCCAGTGGTTCAACATGCCTCTTTACTTGATCAGGACTCTCAGCTGCATGCAAACTCCTTTCCCCACTTCCTGTAAGACAAAACCCTCACACACACACACTTGGTACATTCTGTCATTTAGCTTCCCCTTATGTATATGTAGGTAAAGTAGATTTTCATAAGCAGTTTGTAAAGGGAAATTTGTATGAAAAGACAGTTTGAAAACAGGTTTATCATCTGTGTCAGGCTGGAGTAACAGTTTTTATTAGGCATAGATCGGCTGCTTTTAATGTTCGACTGTTTTGAAACAGCAGTACAGCAAAAAATAAAATGCAATAAAGACTTTAACTTACTGCTACTCTGTTGTGAATATTTGTGTGTGTGTTACCAGACATTGTCCACTAGAGGGTGCTACGAGTCCTAGTGAACAAGCACTTAACACAGAGGACAGTTCAAGTTATAAAATTCAATTTTATTGTCAGAACTCGGCACACAAAACACTCCAAAATGATTGCAAAAAAATATTGGTTGATAGATAACAGTAGTTGTCATATAACTGGAGATTCAAACATCAAAGCACACACTTTAAAGGAATGTTTCCTCAAAATCAAAGATACAAGTGGACGTTTATTTTACTGAGGACCGAAGGTCTCGTTGCCATTTTAGTGCTGAATCACATCTTGACCTAATCACTCATCCTGTGATTCAGACTACAGTGATGGAGGAAAAAAAAAGCGAAAAGTCCTTCCTTTCATTGCACATCTCACTTTGCGGTTTGCTGCTTTGGAGACGGGACTCAAAGAGGACTTTAAAGATGCTAAGCTGGCTTTAGGTTTGACGATCTGACGTGATATTTACTTAGTGAACTGGAAAAAAATGATCTTTTCTGCTCTGTTTTTCCATCACAGAGATTCATCATCATTTTAATAAAAATTATTCACGCTTTCGTCATTTAGGACAGAACTATAAATGTAGAAGACCTGGTTTTCCTGACGTCCTCTTCTACATAAAACTCATCGTCAGCATCACTGGGTGGGAGAGGGAAGGTGTGTGTTTTTGAAGTATTAAATGATAATGGGATGGGACTGCGATGATGTGTTTTATATGAGTAGTGAGCCATGCACAGAAACGCAATCTCTTAGCAAGCACAGAGGGGATGGAAGTTTTAAATATGGAGGACTACATTTAATCAGAATATAGATATTTATATATGTATATATGCATATTCCCTCTTCATATATCCTTCTGTCCAACATATTTATTATTCACTCAAACATTTCTATCAGCTGTGGTGCCAAAATGGCAAAAAGCAAGTGAATGATGCATAATAATGCTTAATAATTATTCCCCACATACACACCTACAGAAAAAAAAAAAAAAATCAGTCACCCTAAAGTACACAAATATTTGGATTTTTAAGTCAAGAGAAAAGGTTCTTACTAGCTCCCCACCAATCCCCCTTTTATTTTCCGGAGGAGATGAAAATAGACTCTTACAGCTAAAAATAGATTTGTTTTTAACCGTACAGTAACGTAACCCCCACCCTATGATTTATATGAAAATTTACTATCTGATCTACAAAATATAGCAATGCCCTTTTTAAAAATAGTTTTTACTATAATAATAGGACAGTTTTTTTTCTTTCAGTGAGATACATTCAGGATATAGACAGAATAGTGCCTTTGATAAGAGTTCACACTTGAAGCAGCTTGAATCGTCGTCAGTATCCAACTTTGTCAGTCAAGTCAGTGCTGCTGTCAGCTCAGTACCTGGTCTGGTACTCGTGGTGCCATCTGTTGAAGTCGTTGTAGAAGAGCACGATGCTTCCAGATGCCATGCCAGTTATGATGCACCTTAGCACACAGACAAAACATTATGTTCCCTTCAAACTCTTCCACAAGTGCTTTTGTTTTCTTAAATTGCTGTAAATTTGAATTTAATTTGAGGCATCTCTACTAACAGGTGAGCACAATGTGTTTGTATACACAACTGTAGGGGGCTGGTGGAAGTAACTAAATATGTTTACTGAAGTATTTAAATACAGGTTTGAGTTACTTGTACTTGAGTATTTGAAATATGTCTCTACCTAACTGCATATTAGATCCAACAATATAACTGTTTACTGCACTATATTTATCTGACATCTATAGTGACTTAAAAGATTTTACATACAAAACCTGATCGGTTTATAAATTATGATGTCTGGTTATATGTTTTGTGTGTTTATGTGTTTGATACCTTTGGTCATGTGACATGGCCATAGCGCGGATTCCTGCGTCACAGCCTGGGTAGGTGAACAGCTGTTTGAGGTTGTGGACCTGCCAGACGGATACTACACCTCCGTCACCGCCTGTCAGCAGATACTGGCCGTCACGACTGAGGAGCAAAGCCTGGCAAAGAGGAACAGAGAGCGAGTTCACTATTAAAGCTCAGGTTTGGTTTGGCTTTCCAAAGGTGATGACTTGTTTGATCATCTGTTATGTGTCCTTAAATGCTCAAAAATACAGAGCAGCAAAGCTATTCAGCCTGGAACCACATGTATAAATAGTCTCAGAATAAGACTGGTGATCTGGGACCGGTTTATCTCTCGTGTCAAAGTAAAGCTCATACTGCGAGGTCATGTGATCCAACAGAGGATCGCAGGTCAGTGCCGCCATCCTCTGGGGCTTTCTGTACACAGGCCCCGACTTGCTACAAAGATGGCTCCCCACAGTGAGGCTCGGAGATTTACTCGTCTCATCTGCTTTTCCTGCAAACTGTAACAGTGGAATGGTCCTCCAGGGAGTCAGACGTACACAAATCAGGTCATGTGTTGGAGTCTATTATGGGCACAGTGCATAGTGGAAGCTGAAACTCAAACAGTCAGGAGCATCAATCAGCAAGTAACCGTAGCTGATGAAATGACGAGGCAGAATTGTGAGTTCTAAAAGCAGCAAATGACACTAATTTAGAGCTTTTCTTGTTTGTGGTTTTATGACGCCGAGGTCGGCCGTCTTTCAGCTGCAGCCGCTTTGCAGTGATTCAGCAAGAGACACTTCAATCATCGGCAGCATGTGTGTTGAATCAGGCTCATATTAAATGGAAAAATGAAACTTAAACTTCAGTTCTGAAGTTGGAACAAGCCATTTTCAGGAACTTGACTTGGTAAGGGAAACATAAATAACCCTTCAAGACCAGTCCACAGCGGATAGACACAGAAATCATGCAGCCTGAATTAAGCAAATGTTTTGTATAAAAAACATTTGAGGAATTTCCCACCACACTGTGAAGTAAATGAGCTCTGCTTCTCATTCTCATCGCGCACGCACCTCAGATGGGCACAGAACTTGCATCTCACACACAGACAGGCGTAAACAAAACGGGCACACAATGATGCACTCGCATGCTGCACGCTGGCGGGAGTTCCTCCTCAATCCAACCTAATTAGATCATCATCCAAGATGGCTGGGAATGGAGCATGACCGAGTGCAGCGCTGCTTTGATTTGTGTGGTGCGGGTCTGTTTCGTGTTTACAGTAATTGTCTTGTGTATCAACATTCATAGTTAATCTGACAACAACGATAAAGATAATGCTCAATTCGACAATTCGACCAGTCGAGATCAGTGCACTTGAGCTGAAATACTGTGCAAACGTGTACATGGGTAAAAATTGTGATACATTATAGCTCCCAAAATAATGGCTACCTTTTTTTTTTTTTTTTGAAAACTGTCATTTTGAAGCAGCATCCATTGGGTTTTTGGCCACGTGGGGGCAGCAGAAGAGGCTGAAAACCACCTATTTATCTATTTATTTGTAGTATGCATTGGATTCATCAAAGCTTTTCTGCCGACAAAAACTACCTGATGTGGCTGGGAGCGAGGTTAATAATGGATGAGAGCGAACCGAAGCAGTAAAGTTGTGTGTCGTGAGTGAAAAGGTACTAAACCGCTCTAGAGCTGAGGGGAAGTGCATATTTGGATGGTAACTCTTTGTAGATTCATCACTACAAGCAAACCCTTTTACCTTAAACACATTGTTCATTTACAAATTCTGACTAGTGCAGCTTTAAATGTGATAAACTGACTTAATAAGCAGTCTTAGCCAGTGGTTTCCAGCCAATATGCTTCAAGAACAGATAGCATGCTGGATAATAACGGTGGAAAAAGAAAGTAAGAACAATTTACCAGTTACTGTTTTGTATTAATGTACCTGTGTATGCACTAATGGAGTCCATGACCTTACTGGAGCCCAGCAGGAGGCCGGGGAGCTGGCAGACATGTCAGCCAGGCCAGGTAGGAGGCTGCAGACAGACATTATAAATCAGCCCTTTGCCACTGGGCGGTCAAACAAGATGGCCGATGGCTCTGTGGGAGCTAAGATGGCTACCGGGGCTCGGATGACTAAAAAATGACTCCAGCAGAAACACATGCACTTTTAATGCCCATATTTCCTACTTCTTTCGGGGAACGGTGGGTGGATTTTGAGGCTGGGGAAGGTAAAAAGTTTAATTTATGGTGCTGTTAATCCCCCTGTTACACGGACGAGGGCAGTGAAAAAACTGCTGGAGTGGTTACACTGCCTGAGTTATACTAGTACTTAAAGGACTGTAATCCATTCAGTATGGCTTCTGTCACTCGATTCTGCTATTAGACTAGGATGCCGACTGTTAGCCTGTCATCTAACCTCTGACTCCAGACCCTTATAAATTCACAGTGCAAACATTCTCTCTCTTTCTCAGTCCTACTCTCTGTTTCTAAGTGGATACTGCAGGCCAGCACAAACACTTATTTATCCTGGAGTCATACCGTGCTGAGGCTCCGAGTGCTGAGAAGATTGATTCTGGTATGTACATGAGTGCACTAAATACTGTCGGAGTCTCAGGCCAGAGGGGGAGGGGGGGGGGGGGGGGGGCAGAGGAGGGGGCGTTGAGACTCTCTTTCCTAATGCCATCTGACATGGCTGGAATTTACAACAGCAGAGGAGAGCTGACAGGGCCGGCAGTGGCCCACACTGTTCCCAAGTCAGAGCTTCACCGCTTTGGAAGGAAACTGTGGGAAAAGTACAAAACTGTACAAGCATCTAAAAACATCATTAGTTTCTCTAGAAGACACAATAAAGTATTCAGCTACTACAAACTGAACGCCAGCCACCTCCCCAGTGATGTCAACACAATCGATCAGTTTTTGTCTGTGTGTGCTCGTTAATCACGTCTTCTATGACTTATATTCGTGGCTTTGTGCAGGAGCGGGCTGTTTGGCAGGTTAGGAGTCTGGGCACGAGAGGTTTCCTAATAGGAACCAGGCGTGTGGCTGTCTGTCAGAGCTGGCTTACATTTCCCAGGCCAAACCGGAAACAAAGGGTCGGGGAACCAAAGGCAGTAGCCACTATCTTGTGTCACTCGAACCACGAGGGAGGAAATGTGGAAAACGGGGAATGTGTCGTCCTGTGCTTGAGGGTAGTTAATGGTGTTGGTGTCCAGAGCTGACCACTGCTCTGGAATGTTCTCTACCACTGCCGCCAACGCAATTCAACCTGACAACAGGGCTGCGGATCAAAAGGACCATTTCCTCTGGTGTATGCGTGTGAAAGGGAATAAAAGCGATGTAATGCCACAGTTTGCCCCGAGGCGTGCCGACGCTTACCTTACTCAAATCTCAAACCGCAGCAAAGCCTTTAATCAGTAAGAGGACCTTCTGCACAGATGTGGTGCAGACACACATGTGAGATGTTCGCTTCCTCACCTTGATGCTGTCTTCCACCTCCATGTGTCCTAGCAGTTTGCCGTTGATGCTGAAGAGGCAAAACTGTCCCTTATCGTAGTAAATCACGCAGTTTCCCTCAGTGGACGACTGAATGAGACGAGGCCGCAGGCAGCGTTCAGGGCCCTCAAGGGTCCGCAGCAGGTCCCCATTCATGGAATGGATCAGACAAGGACCCTCTGAAGAAACATACGACAAGTGAAGTTAGGACAGCTGAACTTGTGGTGGTGAGTCAGTGTTTTTTTTTTGCTGTTAAATATAAATGTTTATTTTGGACAGAGTGGAAGTGGAACTCTCACCTTTGCAGCCGCTGATGACGAGACCCAACTCTGCACACACACTTGCACATGTCACTTCACAGTCATGGCCGGTTAAGATGGCTCTCGGCGTGGTAAACTCTGCTAGGATAACAAAACAATGTGTTACACACTACATATTACAGACAGCAGTATTAGAAGAAATCTATTACAACTTTTGATCACTAGAGGGAGCAAAATACAAAACAATCTAATGGACTCATAAACTTGATAAAAAACAATTTAATCCAGGAGAAATGCATTGTGAACAATCATATAAAAACACAAACAATAATGTATGAAATTAAATACAATTAATGTTAAAACACTTTCATCTCAAATGAAATTTGTTTTATTTATTTTTTCACTGCAGGTTGTTGCTCAGACTTTGAGCCTGTTATCCTGCGCATACATTTTCTCCCATCATTCACTCTCCCTCTCCAGCACTTGTCACCCTCCGCCTCTCCTCATCTTTAAAACCTTCTCCCCCCTGACTGCCCTCACTGGATCCAGATGTTTGTGGACAACAGAGAGAGCCACAGGGAGCAAAAGTACCTTACAGGATCCAGCTCATGAAGTTTGTGTGACTTTGTTTTGGTTTGAGCCGTCGGGGCGAGCGTCAAAACAAAAAAATCACCTTTTACTTCTCGGTTTGTCTTCTGTCTGCACGCACACACACATTTGCGTGGAGTTTGGGCTTTGTTGCATTATTATAAAAATGAAGATTGATCAATTGCGGAAAGATTCTGCATGCAAACATTTGATCATTGTGTTTAAGTATTTAGCTGGATGACAGCTTGTAAATAAATGGAACTGTTGGGTAAAGCAGGGATAGTGAAGGTCAGTGTGTGTTTATCTACATGTAGTGACCAGCAGTGGGGCAGCATCCCTGAGCTGGAGTGACGAGTTCATTAGGGTTTCCTGTCTCGGGGGGGGGGGGGGGGGGTCTTTCTTTAATGACCCCATCCTCTTTGCCGTTAGGGTCAAGTTCAGCTCAGAAAGAAGAACACAGGGCAATGATGCACAGTGCATGATTCATGTTTAAATGCATGATGGGACTATCAACCCCAAATGCCTCCAAGGCAAAGTCATGATAAAATGTCTTACCATTTCTTACAGTAAATGCCAGTACTAAGTAAATCATTTTTGTCCAATTCTTTTTCAAAAGTACTTAAATCTACTAGTTCCTTGCTGACTTAGCCAAACTATTCAGACTACTTTAATGCAGTTTCTCTTTTTAATTCAATTATATGACATAAAACTCCACACAGGTTCACTAATGAGACAGATACTTTCCCCCCAAAAGCCACAGCTACTGTCAAACCTTAATTAGATTTAGCAGAGAGACTCTGTGCGGACCATACTGCTCACTGAACCCTCTTGTAAAAAAGCCAAGTGGAGGACAAGCTAAACTTTAGGCACGAATAAAGACGACGTCAGTAACGTTTCAAGTCGATGAAACCGTCTAATCCGTACACACATTAATAGGAGTATCACCAGTTACAAGAGGATACTTAAATCAATAAATATATTCTGGAAAAAAAAAAAAACACTCGATGTGCATGTATCTTAATTATGTGTTGAAAAAACAAAAGAAGAAGAAAAAAACCCGGAACATTTATAATCTATTATAGCAAATACAAAACAAAAACAACTATTTGGTGCCAATAACAGTCTCATATTTTTAATGCCAGTCGATAGTTTGAACTCCAAACATCTCACTCTTCTGTCCAATTATGTAACTGTAACTAACTCTGGTCACACACCAGCTCGCAGCCTAAACATCTATATTTCATTTAGTTAACCAGCTGACATCCTCAACATCACTAAAAGCAAACCTATGACCCACAAGTCGCCGGATTAAAGCATGATGGTGGATTTTGCTCAGAGAAGATCAATAAAGCTGATATATTGGTGTATCACTTAACCTTTTAAGCCTCTACCTGCCATTTGGTTTGAGTTAGCGCCACATCTGATTACAATCTCATACCTGTATATGACTACAGCTGACATTGAGAGGGGTATCAGCTATCTAAGACAAGTGTGGACAAGGTGTGTGAGTGAGAGAGAGAGAGAGAGGGAGGGAGAGAGAAAAGATTTCTTACTTTCCTCCACTTTTTTTAGTGCAACGTCTTATGCGTTTAGATGTCCATTTAACTAAATGGTACATTTGTAATATAGCTGCAGCAATCCAGAGGATTACAACGTATTAAGTATCTAAATGTCACTTACGATCTTTATTGAATAAATTCCATAAGGGAATAAGGAGGATTTTGGATTTGATATTTGACACTAAATCTAAATTCAATTCAATGTTACTGAACCACCCACCTGTGTGTGTGTGTGTGTGTGTGTGTGTGTCTGTGTTTAAAACAAATATAGATAAAGATAAGTGTATTCCACTTGGTGAGTGCAAATTAAAATGTTGTTCACCTGAGAACTTTCTACACCATCACAGGACAACAAATTTAAAGCAATTCTGAAACACCAGAGCTGATTTTATAGCTAAAGAATATTTTAATCTTCAAAGTGTTCATCTAATTTCAACCGGCATAAACACAGTATGACTGATAGCAGAAAACTGGCTTGAACTCCCCTCTGTGACCAGCAGATGGCAGCGGTGTCTGAGGAATCTCTCTGCTGCAGCAACAACGCTTCTGCAGCAGGATCCAAGTGTGCATAGGTCAATGTGTACATGTGCATATCAGCCATTCATATGCATTTGTGTCAAGCTTATGAAGTGTGTGGGACGTTCACAGGGCGTTATGCATGAAAAGGAATGTGTGTGTGCATGTGCTCTTATTCGACTGTGTGTGGAGACTCTGGCTTGAAAGTGTTTCATTTTTGGACGAGGAATAAAGAAAAGTCTGCTGTCTGTATGCATTTTGTGAGGACATTTGAGTACATGTGAGTGTGAGTGTGTGTGTGTGTGTGTGTGTGTGTGTGTGTGTAGCAGAGCTTCATGTCTGGGAGAGCCTCCTGTGGTCTGGGGCAATGGAGCATCACATTGTGGTGGTGAGGGGTTGGGATGACGACTGCTTTGTCTGCTACAGCGTGGTAACTGCACTGAGCTGACTGAGGTTAGAATGACACACACACATGCTCACACGAGCATCTACAGCACATGCATTTGTATGTACACACACACACATACACACAAACACACACACCCTTAAGGCATATCATAACTCCATAAATAAATCACAATACAGTCAATAGTATTTTTCTTGTGCAGTGAAATGATTGTACTTAAGACAAGAAGAACAGTGCAGATGCCATTATTTGTGTCAGTTAATCTAAAACCTTCGTGTCCTCTTGCAATATGCACTGTTATCCCATAAGGAAATGCTAAAAACCAGCTTCCAAGCTTTAAAGAAGAAGTCACATTGTTGCTGAAACAACATCTAACAGAATAGCTGGTATATCGATCACTATAAAGAGTTTGTCATGTCGTTCTACTGGTTGTGTTCTCTGTTGAGTAAAATAAAGCAATCAGAAAGACAAAAATCTTTATGTAAAATGAGAGCAGAGAATAAAAATGTGGTTTACATGCAGCCATATTTTGCCTCTCACTAAAGTATTCATCTCTTCTTTATAAAAAGTCTGAATATCTCTATGAATTAACTTGCGGGAATGAGAAATGTTTTTCTTGATTCCAGCATCTGACATCAGCGTATATGAAGTGAATGACAACAAACAATCATCTAAGTGCTTTCCCTCAAATCAAAAACCAATGTGGCTTATTAACCAAATCACAATTTGTCATAAATTTCAGCCCATTTGTAATGGATCACTTAACAACATGTACGCCAATCTAAGCTGACCAAATTAGCACTGAGCAGGCTCATGGCTGAGCAATGTGTCTGCCATGCTTTGATCATGGCTAATGCCATATGTTATGGTAACGTAAGAGAGGCCCATGACATTTTTCACTTTTATCGACTAGTGTGACCCCGTGGCCCTCGGATGGTGGTGAACTTTCATGTGCTGGCCAACGACCCCCAACATCACATTTAACGTCTCTAAGTGGCCCTCACTTTCACTCACATTAAAGACAGATTCTCTCTCTTGCTCTCACACGCTCACACACACACACACACGTGCTCACACACACACACACTATATCTGGTCTCACAGAAACTCACTCACAATCTCGAACGCATTATCGAAAGCTGCTCCTGGTGCAACGGAGCTTCGAAATCCAATCTGTATGCAGGAGGCCTGGTCTGGTCAGACGAAACTAGTTGTTACTTTACAGAGGGAGGCCGTAAATCACACAGTCACAACTGTCTGGGAGAGTGAGCACTCAGAGAATGTGTGTGTGTGTGTGTGTGTGTGTGTGTGTGTGTGTGTGTGTGTGTGTGTGTGTGTGTGTGTGTGTGTGTGTGTGTGTGTGTGTGTGTGTGTGTGTGTGTGTGTGTGTGTGTGTGTGTGTGTGTGTGTGTGTGTGTGTGTGTGTGTGTGTGTGTGTGTGTGCGCGCGCGCACACATGCTCACATATCGGGCTGGTTTGCTTGTGTACTTACTGCCTGGGCTCTCTCCAATGCTGTTGTGCTTTCCGTTCCAGTACCAGAGCAGCAGGGTGGCATCTCTGGAGCCTGACAGGATGTAACAATCCCCTCCGATGTACGACTCGGAGCGAGCCAAACACGTCACCACGTCACGGTGTCCGAAGACTATCTGAGTCAGTTTGCCTGCAAAAGCACACAAATATGCAGACATGAATTAGTATTTATTCGTGCCAACAAGATTACAACATTTGAACAATATAAGATGTGGTGTAGCACTCAATACGGAGTATGAATTTAGCAGCTTTGGAACTCCCCACCGTATGTTTGTTGCTCATCTGTCTGCTTGGCTAGTCGTTCTACCAGATCTATCAGGCGTCTACTAATTCCCAGACAAGAATAAATATTTGTCCCAGTGTGTGTGTGTGTGTGTGCACATGCACTGCGCTCCGTGTGTATATATGAAAAGGCTAATTGCTGTCAGATTTCCAGACCACAGCCTCACTGTCTAGCTGTCTAATACTCATTACGCTCCTCATGGTGTGACCTCTGCAGTCAAACAGTGGATAGTTTGCAACACATGACATTTCTGCCTGGGTGTCAAAATCACTGTCTGTGGGATAATTAAGCTGTGTCTCTGAAAAGATGAGGGTTGTTATTAAACTGGGCGGGTCTTAAACTTCCAAAGGAGAACAGAGACATCAAAGATATAAAATGTTTGACATCTTTATAAACACTGAAAATAAGTAATGATGGCTGCAGCAATAATGGCTACCATGCAACTCATATTGAGCACACACTCATCTGCTCACCGACACACACACTTCATACGGACAAATCAAATTGGATGTATGTGCACGCAGGCGTATGAGGCTATGTGTTTTGTGCGCGTGTATCAATCAGGTCTTATAATTGATAAAATCCCTCAGTTCTTTCACCTGGGGGCTTTAGGGACCTCGGTAGCAGCTGTTGAGCGTGTGCGATTAAACTGTGTTCACGTTCCACTCGCACACCCCGGTGGCAGTTGCACAATAGAGCTATCTCTGTGCTCCCATCCCTCTTCCCTCCCTCCTCTATTAAAGACAGAGAGGCCCTGGCCTACAGAAATTGAATCGGAGTGTGTTGTATAGATGTGTGCAGGATTCTGAATGGGGCTGAGGAGAAGAGTTGAGGAGCAGAGGGTACAGAGATGAAGCTTGAGACAGTTTCATTTAGGACCCCTGACCTGATAGCATATGTGTGTGTGTGTGTGTGTGTGTTTAAATGTCTGCATTGCATGTGTGTATTCAAGTATAAGTAGCAAGTCAGTGGTATTCAGGCATATACATAGGCACTGTTAAAGACTAAACAGTATATTCAACTTACAACTTACTTAGGTAAGCATTATGTATGCAAGTAGATTTTGTTTGTACTGTTGAACTTGTGTTACCCAACATTTACAATTAATGTATCATTTATTCTAGATGAAAAGTATCTTAAAGAAATGACTCAGTTCCACTTTTACAGCTGACTTTTGAACTGGCAGAAAATAAGAATAAAAATAATACAATGCAGCACAGCACAATAAAGCAGAGCCCACCATCAGTGTCATTACAAACAGCTGAGCCTGTTTACACTATTGGTTATAATACTGACAATTTGAAGTCTAAAGGCTACTAGTGGTGGTTTGGGGCTGCAGTGTTTAATTATTGATTATTTTTTGGTTTTTCTTACAGCTCTACTAGTAGTGGGACAAAAAAGAAAAGTTTGTCCTGAGGATGGTGCTAGAGGAAAGGCCACGGGGTCTATTAACATTTAAGAGATTTATCCATTTAGTAGCAGGAATGCATTCATGAGATATTTTCTTATGAGACATCTTATGTTCAGAGTTGACATTTTGGCTCGAGGGTAAAAAAGAGAAATGCCTAAATGAGACACAGTTCATCCTCTGAGTAGTATGAACGTGCTCGCTAAATTTCATGTAATAAAAGTAATATTAGTTGAAGAATTACATTTTACAAAAGCACATCCTGTTGTGTATCAGGGGTCATGCTACTACACGAAGAGTAAGATAGAGATTTATTTATTATGTTCCAACTAAAAAGTGAATTAAGTTTTAACTTTGCAAGCTGAACATCTGTGTCAAAAGCAGTGTCTGTCTTTATAATATAAGTGTTCAACAATTGCGTTTAGATTTTTGTCTGGTGAGACTGAAAACATCAAAGCGACGATCTGATGCCAAGAGTTCAGTGGCAGAGATAATCCAAATACTCCAAGACTCCAAATATGGTTCACCCAAATTATACAGGGATTCATATTTTAGAAAATGGTTTCCTTATTTTGTCAGAACCAAATATGAAGTAAAAAACTTACAGCGTGTAAATCTAGGTCTAAACTAATGCCTGCATGAGACAAAATTGTTAGGACGTGAAGCGGCGTATTTTAAATACTGTGTCCCTGAAGTTGAACACATAACAGCTTTTTGTAATCCTGGTCATTTGTCAGCTGAGGGGGAGAAGTACTATGATCATACAGTACCCGTGTCAGTGGAGTAAACCCGGAAGCTCTTGTCCCAAAAGCCGCACAGAAGGATGAAGCGGTTGTCTGCTGTGATGACGAAACACTGCGAGCTGATCTGAATGCTTTGATCCAGCAGGTCTGAGATCTGACGGCGGTGACTGCCCACATTATTGGCTGGAGAGGAGAGTAGAGGAATAAAAATAAAATGAGCAAATAAAAAAAAATAAAAAATACAGTTTGGGAATGTACAGATGTACACAGAAGTATTAAATCTATCTGATCCAACATGCAGTTCACCATTTTCAAACTCCAGTGAGCTTCCACTTAAATTTCAGGACATGTTGCAAAGAAGATTTGTGAGACAATACATAAAACATCCTGGAGGTTAAGTTTACAGGACTTCACATGTTCCGTGAGAGTCTAAGGGTCTAGTCTGAGTAATGACAGAGGGCGCACGGTGTTCACAAAATAAGCACACTATTCGAGTCCGAACACACACTGCAAATTCATCTCGGTTTTGTAATTTAGCCAATGGTTTGTTAGAAAGCAAATTTATGGACATTCTCTCTTCAGAAAGTGGTACCTTTTTTCTTTTCTAGAGAGAAATGTCCATTGTGAAGTATTACTTATTTGATGGGGTCACGAGCACTGCAGAGCAGGTGTCAGAGAGGATAGTCAAGTATGGAAACTGAGAAAGTCCAGTATACCTACTACAACTAATATTTCATCCCATTTTTAGCATTTACCAAAGCCACAGTTGGCTCAGCACTCATCCTCAATTTACTGTGTTTAGCTCTGACTCCTTCTGGAATGCAAACAGTGTAAATATATTACTGACAAGCACAGAAATCCCCTCTACCTCCCCCGAAACACACACGCACACCCACAAAGACAAAAATATATTACTTAGTACATTATTCATGCTTTAGAGTTAGGAATGAGGACAAAATGTAAGACACAACAATGTCATGTGATAAAATAAAGCAAACATATTAAAGATTTAAAGGATAAAATGAGCCTGAAATGTGTTTTCAGTGACAAATGAGGCACTCCTACTATAAAGCTCTCATAAAAAAAATTGATAAATACTGATGCAGACAAAAAATTCTTTCCTTCTGCATGTGGAGATGGGCGGTGAAAGAGAGAGAAAAGGTACGTGCAGATTAAGATGACTACATGAGACGAAACCCTGGTTATTTTCAGTAGTCAAGTGTTTGGAAAAACATGTGTGGAAATGGTCTGGTGAGACTAAGAGTGACCGCAAAATGCACAGAGAAAGAACAGCCCCCCTTGCAGATGTGCGTGAGATTGTGAGAGGCTGCAGGGAAGCGGCAGAGGCGAAGGCGGGAGCAGATAGAAGTGGCTCTTCTCTCCCTGCTCCACCAGTGCATCCCATACATCACTGCAGCTCGGCACTCTTCTCCTGCTCATCAACAAGTCGTGAAGGATGAGAGGCGCCCATATTGTCCTGACAGCCGTCCGCAGTGCATTCTCAATCACACATTATTACCACATTCATATTCATTTCCATTGACACGCGTCCTTTCCCTCCGCTCAAATTAAACCAAAGAGGATGCAGAAAGGGAGGGAGGGAGGGAAGGGACGGTGGGGAGGCAGAAAGAGGGGGAGTTGATGATGAAATGCCGGCCTAGGCCACAGCTCATTGCATTCCAATTTGCATGCAAATGGTTTAGTGTGAGAGCAGGGCCTATATCATGAGGAGCGAACTGGGGCAGAGGCTGAGAAACAACTGTAATCTACTGTCCAGGGACACGGCGCTGCAGACTGCCATGAGTCACCAAGATGTCGGCAGGATTCAGACACATATCCACAAAAAAATCATTTCATGCATATATGAGCTCACACTTTGTCCACACACATGCGTGTTCTTTACAGTCGTAAATGACAGCATACCTATCAGAGGGTCAATTTCCACAGGAAGTTGGTACTGCTGGTCCTGCACCGTTGAGCTCTGATGACCTGACAGTGGAGAAGACAGATCGGATTAATATTGTAATCATGTGGCCTTGTGAAGTAGATGCTGGCTTTCAGTTCATTATAACACAGTGAAAATTATAACCATAAAGTCACAGTGTCACCTGCCAGCCCAAGACTTATCCTGCAAATTGGACATCAATTATGTCAAAAAGCTCCCAAGGCCGTAGAGAATAAGATTCTTTATACTAACGTAATGCAGCAAAATGCTCAATGCTCAACCACGTCACTTTAGCTATAAGCAGCTTGCTTTTGGTAAACTGATAACATGGTGCTAACAGACCTCTCTGTATTCAGAGGTAAAAGCAGGACATCATTCTTTCAGACTGCTGCTCACACAGTTTGATGCAAGGCTGCAACTGTTTCCATTATTGACCAAATGCTTTATTTCTTATGTTTTTGATTAACCACTTAATTGTTCATACTATTAAGTGCGAAAATGCCACAATCACAGTTGTAGAGCCTAACTTGACGTCTTCGATGTGCTTGAGAAACCAAAGATAGACTTTATAATGATATAACACACAGAAAAATAGCAAATTCCCAACGTAGTAAATGTGTCACACTCCTTTAAATCCATGTGACTCCTATGAGTAGGACTGCAACTAACCATTTTATTCATTATGGATTGATCTAATTATTATTTTTGTGATTAACAGATTAACTTTTTCTTTAAAGAAAATCCAGGAAATAGAGAAAAATGCCTCTCACAATTCCTAAGAGCTCAAGGTTTTCATTACTCCTTTTGCCAGATCAAAAGTCCAAAGCCCAATAGTATTCAATTTACAAAAATATAAAATAGAGAGCCAGAGTGAAATCTAACATTTGAAAAGCTGACCTAAATCATTCATCTTGCAAAAGTGCGATTTAAGTATGTGCATTCTTCATCAGCTGCATCTACTCTAAAAACAAAAAGGGAATCTTTTGCCTCCCACAAGCTCATCAATACGGTTTCATCATTCATCATTTTTATTGTTGACTGTCTGACAATCAAAAGAAATTTCACTGTGCACATCTTTCCATTTCTGCCTTTTATCTTCTGAGCTATGAGCTACTTCTGACCAGCACGCATCTTGTTTATTATACCAGCTCACTAAAGCAGTTAGGTTAATCAGTCTGGTCTGTGGTGCGCATGGATGAGGTTGTAACTATCAGTCGTCATCCTCGTAAATTCAGAGATATCAAATTTAATGTTTCTTCCAGGAGCGGGATGGGTGTTAAGTAAATAAGGTTTTGTGAAGTGAGAGGCTGATGTATGGAGGTGGACGTGAGACCTAACGCTGGCTGCTGCACGTGTCACATTTGATACTGCTATCCAGCAGACACAGTCAACTGTCTCCCAAATCAACGTCCATCCTATAGAGACGAGTCAGTCAATTCATGACTCACATAAATTAGACTCTATGGAGGAGAGAGATGAACAGAGGAGATATGAAAATGAATCTGTGGTAGCAAAAGATTGTCTTTACCTGCATAAAATTACCTTGAGGTTAATTTGCTGCAGGATTTGCAGCAGCGTTAAGTCACAAAAAAAATCTTTCAATTAAATTCATCTTTTAGGCTGCACAAAGACAAGGATATATTATGAGCACATGGACACAAATCTCTCACCTGTCAAGCCGTGCCATTTGTTGACGGCAAAGAGACGGTTGGCGGTGACGGTGATGATGGAAGGTAACGTCAGACCTGGCTGGGTGTTGGCTGCTACGTGAGTCACGGGAGAGTTGGATGGGAACTTCAGCACCATGATAACATCCTGCTGCATCTGCTCTGTGAACATCATCGGGGTCTGCAGGAGAAGATACTATTCAGGCCCCCAGGATGGACAACGGGACGCAGGGAAAAGAGCCAAGATATGGAGCGGCAGGCGAAGAGCAAAACAAAGAGACGAGTGAAGCAGCCAGTGTTAGCGAGGAAAGAAAACAGAGAGGAAAAAGAAGGACAGAGAGAAAGTTAGGAAGCTTGAGCAGGAAAGCAGTGGGCAGCAATCACGCTGTCCTTGTTAGGTACAAGTTTGTACAGAAAAGGTAGCAGATCCCCTTTGAAATAGCATTCAGGAGAATTAGGAATGTAAAGAATCTCAAATAGGAAAACCATTATCAAAAATGCTAAGTGTTACAAAAGACAAGTCATTTTGCTGAAGAGGAAAATTGTGCAATGACTTGTACACACGAGCAATTTTGAGATGTCAAAACTAGTTTCAAAGCCAATCGTGGTTCAATATTCATCTTAAAACAAGTGGGATGTGGAAACACTGAGAATGGACTTTTCTGTGAAGTAGGAGACATCTTGTGCGTTTTTCCAATGACGGCACAAGTGTAGTATTAAGAATTTATACGAGGTAAATGAATTTTTCTTTTTGTCAGACATGAATTATCGTTTTAATCACTTTTATGTCTTAAAATATGTCCGGATGGGATCTTTAATTACACAGTAAAATGTGTAAGTATCAGTGCACTATTTCGTGTCTATAGTTTAATGTGAAATGTGAAATGTTTCAGTCTTTGAGATCCATGTGATTCTTATGAGTAAGATTTTATTATCAGTTCATCTCGTGATAATCTTCATGATTAATTGATTGTTTAGTGTATAAATTGTCACCCCCAGGTGATGTCTTCAAAATGTTTTGTCCAACAAGAGTCTAAATTAAATTTTTGATATAAAACAAAGAAAAGAAAGCAAATTCATAATAAATGACTTAAATCATCAGATTAGATATTAGACAGGTCAATCACACATTTTGTCAAATTCAGTACTACTGTTGAGTTTGACTGATGAAATATAAAGCAAATGTGAAATTAAAGTTGCATTAGATTAAAATGTTACAAATACATAGAGTGCAGCAGAAGACAGCAGGAGAAACTGACTACAATGCAGTCATAACATTAAAGTGATTTCATTGAACTATCTACTACTATTTCTCTGGTTAGACAGGAGCTTATATAAAGTGTTTGTACTAAACAGCTCTAACACGGAGCCATTTTCCTCCTTGCGTGTAAAGAAGAGGAACATCAGTGTTAACATCAGGAATAGACCTGAGTAAATCTGGTGTGTCTGACAGGTAACCAGACGCACTGACAGTATCATTACCACCAGCATGGGCAGATGCCGACACTCTGACAACACACTCACATGAGGGAGGATGGAGAGAAAGAGCATGTAAAAGCAAAGAGAACGGGCTGTTCTGAAGGAATATGGAGGGGTGGGGAGGGTCAGAAAAGTGTTTGAATAATGGCGTCTGAATATTATGTTAGAAAACTATATGCAGCAGAGTAAAAATAAAAACATTTCATAGGAATTTGCCCAGAAGTGAGACGGATTCAAAGCCCTAGCCTGAGTTTGTGTCTGCGTGTGCATGTGTGCGCTGGGTGGTGGTCTACAGCCAGCTGTCAGCGCCACAGGGACACCACACTAATAGGGACTCATGGGGCCTTGGTCCATCACAAGCAGGCACACTGACTGCACTCCTTGGCCCTTAAAAAGCCGTCACTTCAGGACTGCTGTTCATTGCTCTCCTTCGCTGATCTCCTCTGCTTCCAGCTCAGGTAGAAAACCTGGCTCAGACCCAGGTTTCCAGCACAAAGCTGTGCCTTTCCCCGACATACCTCTTACTAAACGCACATGCACACAAATGCTTGTGATCTTTCCCTTTCACACACACCTCTCTAATGATGAGAGAGGAGATGCCTTCAATCCCGAGACTTTATTTTCCCACAGTTGTAGATGAATAAAGAGAATGCAGGAGGCAAATGAAGGATGAAAAGAGCGAGTCAAAAATTAAAAAGATGAGTTATATGAAGGAAAGCAGAGCGCCAACATCAGGGCACACCAGATGTCAGACACAGCATTAGGTTGATACTGTAGCTCCGTTGGCTACAGACCTATATTTCATTATGGTATTTTCAGACTAAAGGATTACTGGTAGAGTGGTTTGTGTGTGTTTCTGAGGTTATCTGTTTGCATGTACAGTATGTTCGTGCATCACTCACCACTTGCATGGCTGAGCTTCGGGGTGGGTGTGGCTCAATGAGCAACTGGCAGGGGGTCTGTCCAAAACTCCTAATTTGAGACTCCACAGCCTGAAGGAAAAAACAGAGAGGAAAGAATGGCAAAGAGAAAGAAGAGGAGTTGCATAAAGTAACAATAAGGCCTTTGTAAAGAGGTGCAAAAAGATCACATAACACATCATATTAGGGCTGAGCACTTTCTTTCAAATTCTCTCATGGTATTTATGATTTTATGTTTCAAAATTGCTACATGTTGTGAGACACAGTCCACAGTAACAGATACAATAACCACATGGTATGTTTTATGGCAAATCAGGAGAATTAAGTACATAAAAGTAATCTAAGATTACCAACAAAAAGAAAACAGATGAATACTAAAGCCAATGCACCGTAGGGGAACATCCCCTTGGGTTTATGCACACATGATGCACATACACACACTTGCACTGTCTGACACACACTTTTACACATGCACACACACACACACACACACACACACACACACTCAATTTATCCTCCAAAACCACACACAGAATCAGAGGAGGGCCGGGACAGGCGGGCTTGCAGGCTGGTTAGGTGGTGTTAATGAAGAGGTATAGGACCATAAATGTCAGAGCAGACGCCGGCCGAGCAGCCTCTGGACATCATCACACAGCTCACTGTCAGGCCAACTAGCACGAGATGGAACACACCCACAGCAGTGTAGAGATGCACAGGCCGAAAGCAACGTATCCCAGTGCTCTACACTATCATACTGCTATTGTTTAGGATTGTGACAAACAATTAGTTTCTCAGAGATCAAAACAAGAAATTTGTAAGCCTGAAAAGTTGTCCAGGAGGAAATGCTTTTCAATTGAGTTGCAAGTCTGGAAAATGGTAGAAAACAGTGGAAAAAAACCTCTAGCATTTTCACAGACCAAAATGCTTGTTATGTCCGACCAACAGTCCAAAACCCAACAGTCTTCTGTTTACATAAATAACAAAATTGAGGAAAGGAACAAATGCTAAAACTGGAACCAGAAAATGTCTGTGTAAATAGTCATGATAAAAAGCTGCAATAACAATAGACACATTGTCAAAAATGCATTTTGCATGAGCAGATGCTTGCAAAAATATCAAAATAAACAAAATGAAAAAAACACTCTAAACATACAAAATACAGAAAATCAAAGAATACACGTGTCAGTGTCAGTATTTGTATAACATTAAGCAGAAGCTGAAGTAAGAAACTCTATCATACAGTATGATAGATGGTTTATAAAAGGGACAGGCAGAGAGAAAATGGCAAACACAAGATTATGACAGACCCGTCAGTATGTTGGTGTGCACTATGACTGGCTGTGTGGGAGTGACAGCTTGTGTGTGTAGGCTGAGGCGTTTGAGCCTGACTTGGCGAGGCCTGTGAGAATGAGCTCATGGTTGAGGCCTGCATATGGTATTTCCATGAGAAAAAGGTTGGGAAGTTAGTCTGCTCCTACCCATTGTCTGAAACTAACCAGAGACCAGCGAGGCGTAGAGAAGCAGCGATCTCAACTGTCTATTACAAGGTTTCATCTGCGTTCTGCTGCCAGAAATCATGGAGCAAAAAAATCTACTTACAGTATTTTTTCATGTGAATGTAGACCCAAGGAGAGATATGATCTCCTAAATGGTATAAATTTACCACTAGCTTTCCTGATACATAATAAGTATTCGTTAGATAAAACAGAAATGGATAAGATCTTATCCATCTAAGTTGATAGATGAACTGGACTCAATGTCCATGTTTCACAGTGTGATATGCTGTAAAAACACAAGAGGAGGGCAAGTGAAGTCAATTGTGTGGTTTGGTGGTTGCTCAACTTTTTGGACTGGGAACTTTTACAGTTTGAAAGTTTAAAACTGTCTGCTTTTGTCGTGGTTTTGTGTTCAAGCCAATCCTGCATTTGCCAATCCTGTTGACCTAAACACATGTATGCGTTCAAGCTTAGAAAGAGAAGATAACCCTAAACCATGATCCAGTACTGTGGGTATATTAAAACTGGTGTGTTTTTGAATAACAATCCTCTGTTCATTCAGTGATATCAAAGATCAAAACATCTTTGCACATGACCTTATTACTAACTGAGAAGCTTAACATTTTCCATCTCATCCACAGTTAGTGGGTTAGTGAGAGGACATCAGTGCATCATTCAAGGTCAAAGTGCCTCCCCTCTCCTCTGGCTATAGAGCAGAGCGTTTTGCTTAAGCTAATGTGAGGACGACACTCCTCAAAGCCACTCAACCTATCTTCATTAAGTTCAGCCCTGACATTTATGAGGCTGCGGAACGTTGGAAAGTGGCTGAGTCTAGGTCAGCATGTCCTATCCCTATATGCCAATGCAATGCTCAGGTGATTATATGAGGGGCCATCCAAAAGGCCAATCTCTTTTGGAAGCGCTGGCCCATGTCTGATGAAGGTTTTCTATATTCTATACATTTAAATGGCTGAGACGCCCTCGGCTCAGATGTCCCAGCCTGCCCTTTGATTTACTCAGCCACTTGACAAGATGCATCTCCATGTAAAACATGCTGCTTTTATGCAAATCAACCCAACAACACACTATGAAAAGAACTACAATGGCCTTCTATAGTTGGCAAGCAGCATGACGGGACACTCTGTATCTTTGGCTTTAGATGTCCAAAATAGTGAAGAAAAAAAACTGCAAACATCATACTGTCCGAAGAAAATAAACCAGTAGGCCTTGTGTTTGGTGAGTGGCTTTGGTGTCAAAGCAGGTTCACTCACGTGGGTATATTTTCCCGTCTTCTGCCGAATTACGCAAACACTGTACAATTTAGATGGGGTTCTGTGTTTCGTCGCTGGTGTGAGGGGCTGTGGGATTTTCCATAATCACATGTGAAAGAGGGGAAGCCCTGTACAACGATGAGAAGGCAATGCAGGGTGTGTTTCTCTTTATACGCCAAGAGGCAACACAGATGTGCATGCATGCCATGCACATGGGTGCACACACGTACACATGAGTGCATCTGCACACACACAGGTCTCTTAGAGAGAGGAGGTAGATTTTGACTTGCGGCGGAGGCAGGGCAGGAAGTAATCATGGTTTTGAAAAACACAGCAGTGGTCTCCACAGCATTCCCTAATCTGTGCTGAGATATTCCAAACTCTCTCCCAGAACAGAAATGCACACATAAACACTCAACTGTGTGCATTTATGCTGATGAGCACGCATAAATATACAAAGGTATACACATGCCAATGGATGCATGTATACATACAAGTGTATGTACAAACATATCAAGGTATGACCCATACAAATCTCAAGTGTGTGTGTGCATGTGTGTGTGAGAGAGAGAGAGTTTGGTTTGGGGCGGGAGGGAGTAAGCAGCTGCCAAACAGTATGGCAGGAATACACAACTCTCTACCCCAATCTACTACCTTTTCCGACTAAAATATAAACTCAGAAACACACACACACACACACACACACGTCTGTGACCCATCCTACTGACAATGAACAGCCCCGGGGCCAGTCCTAATGCAGCCTTGCATGGCCCAGACCACAGCTCAGGCTGAAACAGTTGTCACTCAGTAATAGCAGACTCTGGGGACATTTTCAGACCCAAAGCCCTCAGTCTCAAAGCTCCTGTAGCCCTCAGCCACCCCCAGCGCCCGGCCATGACGAGGCCCAGGCCTGGGACTCCATTTCCACCTTCTGCACAGACAGGGCATGCTTCCTTCCGCACAAACACAGTTGAAGGAAAGCCTTGGCTTAGCTCAGAGGGATAACACTGCTTTGGTTTATTTAACTAATTAAAACGCTCAGGCTGTGGGTGTTTTTTGTTTTTTTGAAAGGTGAACGCAGTGAAGCAGCAGAAATTATTGACTTTTATATACCTTTAAAAACATATGGCTCAGTATGATACGGCCAGTTTTAAATATGCAATGTTTAATACTTAAAAAACATCAATATAATGTTCATTTAAACTCTGATATATTCGGAAAATTCATGTAAACAAACACTACCATAGATCCTATATTTCCTGTAAACATTGATGCCTCCTGTTACAAAACTAACTTACAGCTTAATTTGCTTTTTTTTAAATTCATGTTCTAAAGCAATGCAAATCAAACCCAGTGCACACAATATAAACACTTTAAACACAAATGGGAGGCACTGATCTTCTTTTCACTGGTCTAGTTTGTTTACCATAGTTATGCTAATGTAAAAAACTAATTTTCAATGATTTGTTGAAAGTAAATACTGTACATAGCAGCACAACTACAGGGAAATAAAGATCTATATATGTAGAAGCATGTCAATCCAAATTCTACATTCTTGTATTCATAAGCAGGGAGGCAGGAGGTGCTACTTCAATTCCAGTCAAATCACACGCACCTGCCTCTGATGGCGGCCTGTAAGAGTGTGGATTTATCAACTCCATTGTCACTGGAACAGCTTGGCAGAAATAGTCGTCCACCAGTGATCCAATTTTGTGGTTCAGTGTTAACCAGAAGAATGGGTAATAAGCTGAGAGTGCAAATGACCAGTGTACCCTAGTAATGAATCTGCATGTATGTGTGTGTGTGTGTGTGTGTGTGTGTGTGTGTGTGTGTGTGTGTGTGTGTGTGTGTGCAGCTAAAGGCCAAAGCACATCTGGATGGGAATTAGAGCGAATGGGGTGATAAATCAACGATCTCCCCCTAGTGCCCGTGATGCTCCAGTCACTGAGCATGAAGGGCAGCAGAACAGTGGAGGCAAAAAGCTGTTCGGCTGCTTGACATCGTCTGAACTCATCTCCATTTAGATCTCAATGCTATGAGCACCTGGATAATTCTGGTCTATAACAAATTGGTTCTTATTTTTTATTGTTTTAATAACCCTGTGCTTTCAACTTCACTTTTTAAAATAGAGTGGTTAAGATCAGATCGTCTGACCGCCAATGTTTCTAACCCTTGTGACAGAATTTGTTGAGGTATTGTCACACCGTTTCCAAATCTCTCAGCAATTACTTTGGTAAGTGAACTACCAAACTGAAATGATGGTTAAAAGTAGGAAAATAAGACACAGGTTGTAATAAACTGGAATTATCCATTAGAAGAAACCCTGTACAAAGCCATATGACTATACTCTGACAAGTATAAAAATAGGATATGTTCCACTTTTGGCAATACAACTTAGACGTCAAAAAGGCTGATGGGAGCAGGGTCAATTGGCCTGCTGCTGGCTACCTGCCTTTTACAGCAGATTGGTGAAGTTGTCAGACGGGTGTTTGGCTGTGGGCAAGCTAACTGTGTTTTTCTTTTCAGCACTGTGTTTTGTGTGGTTGCTTTCGGGCAGGCCAACGCAGCTTGTGTGTGGAGCAGTTCAAAGTGAGGGGGATGAATAATGAATGAAAGCCAAGGAGGCGGCTTTAAGGCGTTAAAGTGGAACACTTGGTGGACTGCTTTCAGAGGTATCACAGAGGGAAAAGGCTTAGCTCAGCAATACCTGCCAGTAGATTGTTAGCTTAGCTCTCCCATGCCATTCTGCAACCAATTTAACATGGCTAATGGCATCAAAAAGATCCCTGAAATACAGTTGCAGTGAATGGATAGATGCTTTTTTCTAATATAGTCAGATTAAGCATCCATTTGAGAGTGCTAACGCTCAAGTGTACTTACTGTGATATGGTATTTTCCCCTTACTCAGCATGATTTGCCAAGGGAGTTGAATAAGCTGCGCCGTACATACAGTAAATGTGTATTAAAATGGACATGTGTATATAGGCATGTAGAGTATCATGTATCAGCCTCACCTCTCTGAGCATCGGGTCGTTGATGGAGCTGAGGTTGACTGCACCTTCATAGGTCAGATAATAGAAAACATTGAGGGCTCTGGTGGCTTCAGGTCCTTGCTGCTTGTAGCCAAAGATCAGATCGATCCACTGGTGGAGCTGGCAGGACACAAACTCGCTCTCTAGAGCCTGTAAATAGAGAGAGGACAGAGGGTTACCAGTATTGTAAATGTCAACAGATGCAGACCATAGACACACCACACTCTAATGCTACTCCCCAAACATGTTCTTCATCCCATTACTGAACAGCAGTTATCGCTAATGTCCCTCAAAGATGAATTCCTCAGCGAAAGCAGAATATCCTGCTAATTGTTCCTGTGACAGAATCTGCCAATGATTTCTATAATGAGCAAAAGACACAGCAAATCCATATCTGATCATACGGGAACATCAAAACATTAGAGAACTCTTGTAGTTCATTAGGGAGCCATTTCATTCACTGTCTTTGTTCTTTTCTCTGCTGGTTGTGGGCGGATAAGAGCACTGTGTTGCTCTTCTGCAGACGTCTCTGCATCGCCATAACGCTGATACAAGCTGTTTTCTCTCCTCATTAGCTGGCAAAGCAGGGAAAAAACATTTATGGTTTCCTCATAAAAACAGGCAATTGTGTTAATTTGTGTAAAGCTGTCGGCTCACAAAAGCCCTCTAAACACGACCAAATTAGAATGAGGCAGCCCTTGATTGTCATTGCTGCCTTGTGTCACATTAATTTGTGACAAAACATTAGCCTGTGCTACACTTAAATGGCAATTTATATCATTTAAATTTTTACTGCAGAGACCGACGCATCCCTCACTTAAATGTGACTTTCTGACAGCTCATTCTGCATCTAATTCTTCCCTACTCTCTTAATTATAACTTTCAATCAGGGAGGAAAGCACGGGTATAAAGAGGAGACTGTGTGCAATTGAGTGCAATGATGATGCTTTTACTGTAACTTGAGTACTGACTGAAATTTTGATGCCGTCACAAATTTCATAATCTGAACTAGTTAGAAGCTTAACAAGATAGACAGTATGCGGTTAATATCACGTTTGGAGTCATTAATGTGGGTTCCTAGAAAAAAAACCTATATCATATGTACGTGTAAAGCTATTGGAAAACATTATTGATCAGTGTCCATTGCTGTCCATACTCTCAACAATAATATAACTGTGTGTTGCTATATGTTAATAGAAAACTATGATGCATACTGTATTTATGGTCATTTTTTGTTTGAATATGTTCTTAATTTGTTTGTCATGCACAGAATTTTAAGGCTTCCTTTCATGTATCTATTTTTATTAATATTATGACACACACACAGGTATTTTGGACAATAACTCACATAGGTGCAATCTCTGTTCTGAGAGCTATAGACTTGACAAAATTAGCAGCAGCACTATTATTTTCCCCTTTGTGTGACTCACTTAATAACGTTTTCTGTTAAGGGCTTAGATAATGGGGTAATGCTAAAACAAAACTGGGCTAACTAACATTTAGTATTAAGGTAAAACAGAACACCCCTAGAGTCTAAGACAGTCTAAACTCCATGTCTATCTGTTCCTCTGGCATCAGCATATCTACAGTGTTAAGGGTGTTTAAAGGCTTGTGTCTTAAGGCACTCCTTTTTATTAGTTACATTATAAGCCAGAAAGACCTTCTTTATTCAAACTCACTTTAATATCAGGCTCAATTGTGTGTGTGTGTGTGTGTGTGTGTGTGTGTGTGTGTGTGTGTGTGTGTGTGTGTGTGTGTGTGTATGTGCGACAGAGAGATCAGTTCATTATACGCTAGGATTGACCTTTGACGGGCCCTGCTCCCCTGTTTCTAAAACTAAAGCTGGGCCTGATGGGCATTTAATGTGCACTGCAATCTACTGTCAATCAGCATGGGGAAACAATGAGCAGCCATGTTATTGCAGCTCCCTCTCCAGAGGCCCGCCTTTATGGAAATCACTTGCATGTACCATTTGGAGAGGGAGAGAGACAGAATAAGTAAGAGCGTGTGTGTCTGTGTGTGCGGTGTGGTAGTGTAAGTGTATGGTTGTGTATTATTGTGTTTGTTTGGTATGTCACCATCTGTCTGACAAAAGGCTCAGCAGTATTCTGTGACTGAAGTGTAGGTGTGGTAATTTAACCTCAGCAGACTAGATGTCAGAGATTTAAAGAATATCTTCCCCCGCCTGTGGGGATACACTAAACTGTCGTAATCAAGGTTCTTCACGGTGCTTTCAAAAACAGCACAGCGTTACCACATCACTCACAGGTTAGGATGTAAGTAAAAACAATAGAAAAACTTCAATGAGCCACAATGTTTTACTGTGTGACAAGTTCCTTTGAGTCACCGTCATCACTAGTCCCCACGAAATACACCATTTACCTATTCACCAGTAAAGTGACTACCATTTGCTAAACTGCCATGGCCAGATGCTTCAGGAAAGTACTTCACCGCTTAAAAAGAAAAAATATTTGTGACCCATTTCCAAAAATTTACATCTTCAAGAAGAACACGTGAGCTCAGAGCCGAGTGCCACTAACGGGGTGGGAGGTTTTAAAGTGATGAGACGGATTAGTGCATCACCTGCCTCATCCTTAAGCTCACAATACCATACATATTGCATTTGCAAAGGCAGACAATAGCGTACTAATGCATTTTGAATTGCATTTGTGAGCTTTGATAAAATCAAAAAATCATCATCTTATATTTAGCCAACAGCATTTGAGGAATTTACACTACTTGGAGATACAGAGATCCGGCATGTACTGATAAACCATTAACAATGTGCCAGGTGAGCAGGTGTGGAAACGTCTCCTTCTGTAGTGCCACAATGTGGAAACAGTGAGGCAGAAGGTTTGGGCATATAGCAGATTCCTGAGGTGGGATCTGGTGCCACTTCAAGAGAACCAGGCAGGATTATTGATGGGCCAATTAGCAGCCACTGTGTGTGTCATCCCCATCCACAGGGGACTCTCTGATAATTAATGAATAATTTAGCATGCCTTTATGTAAATCCTGATAGGGGGTAGAAGTCACTGGAATCCCACATTTCTATTGTTGTGGATTTGACAAAGTACACCTTTGATGCATTGGGGGGTCCCCTTTGTTGTGTGCTGTGACTTGTTTCCAATGGCAACAATAATTTGGAATATTCTCCTATGTCTCCGAGGATGTAATCATTTACCTTAATCAGTTTTTGTCCTTCAAAGCACCCAAGTGCTCAAATGGATACAGCGAATTTCTCTTCTTGAATGCCAGTTTGCTGGGCTATGATGTGAAATCAATGAAAATGTATAATGACCAGCATGCCTTGTCTGTGTGTTAAGTCTCAGATTACTTTAATTCTTCCCTTTCTGAAACATCTGTAGCTGGAGTAAAACCTTAAAGCCTAAAAAACTCACAAAAACAATCAAAGAATGACAGCTTGACTCTGCGTCTGTCAATGTATTGCTCTTTAGAGGGAGATATATAGTCTAGACTTAGGACTTAAAGACATGAGACACCAAGTGATTGCAATTAAGCAGCTGGTGGACATTAAACCAGGATTACTCAGGAGTCCTGAGGAGTAAAACTGAGAACGTCTGATCTCGACTAAATGGCTGGTCCACACAGCCTCATCTTCAAACACTTTTTTTTGGACTTTTGGATTTCTTTTAGTGGTTATTCTCCTTTGTTCAAAAGTAAAAGTGTCTCTCCATGCTACAGGTCTGTGGTAGTTACACTGGGCCTATCAGTGACATTTCTGTGCCTCGCTGTGGTTTGCGGTTAGCTTTATGGTCTGGATTGAGCTGGATTTCACTTCAGCTTTAACGAGGTGACACTGAATGCTCTCCTCCTTCCCTTATTGGCCCTAAAAAACCCTTTTAAGGACTTATAGAGAGCTGTCTGTGAGAATGTTAAAATGTCACTTAACAAATCAAAACACTTATTTGCATGCCAACAGTGATGCGAGTGCACGTGCATGTGCCCAAGCGTGTGTCACTGATGTTGTGGGTGTGTAATCGAATGCACATGTTATATACAGAGTGTTGTCAGCGGCCGACTGTTTTCTTTTGTATCGATTACGGATGAATAAAGCAAACACTTGTCAGGTCTGTATATACTAAAACGACTGTTTCCGAACAGGCTGATCAAAACATCCTGAAAACCGCATTCAGTATGTGTGACAGTGAAACATCAAGTTTTTTCACATGAAACAAAAATATGCTGCTAAACCGCAGAATCAGTAGTTAAATCAAGATTTATTTAGTTACATTGAATTCTTATTGTTCCTTTTAATAACTCAAATTAAAAACCCATCAAATTTGTTTTTTTCTAAGTACACCAAACATCAATATTCTAAGCAGAGGCCAGTCTGCTGATCTTACTTAAATACAAGTTTATTATCTCTCATTTCAAGTCTCTTTTCTTGCTCCAAGTTCAACAGCCCCCTTTAATTTTCCCTTCTACTTAATCTCTCACTCTTGGTACTACTCCCCCTTTTCCTCCAGCTCTTTCTTTCAGTCATCTGATCCTTTGGATCAACTCCTCTGGAGTTGCCTTGCCCTGAGGTTGACAAGCACTCTGATTAAAGGGCTTATTAGCTCGCTGTAAATGAGAAGCCGATTGTCATTTTCAAGCCAGCAGAGGAAGCCTGTTGCTAGCCGGGGTAGAGGGGGGCCCCCAACATGGAAGACGAAAGAAAAAAAAAAAGCAATGGGTGACGTAAGGAATGAGAGCCTTGGAGCAGCCGCATAGCTAACAAACCATTTCCTTTATTCTCATATTCAGACACGCCGAGAGAACCCCAGATGGGTTGTGTGTGTTACCTCAGTTCCCCCCTCCTTCCTGCTCTACTAATTAGACAGGTCACAACTGTGAGAGTTCTGGCTATGGGTCAACGGAGGCACTCGCTGGCAAGTGGAACCTGACACTCTAACCCCAACTCTCTCCCACTTACTCCACGCATCTCCCCCATTATCCCTCAGCCACTGGAAAAGCAAGAATATCATGTTGGGGTGAAAAGAAGCAGAATGAGCAGTGATTGGGAAAGTATCTCCCCTAAACAAACATGTCATGGTGGATTTGATCTTAGTCAGACAAACGGCACAGTGTAGACTGCAAAAGTGCACTAAGTGGTCCAATTTACAGCACAGACAAAGGAGTAAACAATACTGATTGAGAAGTAAATGGATGAAGCAAATGGTGCTGACTCAAACTAAAGCAATACTGCTGTGGTTGCTGTCTTCTCTTCTAGGTTTTTAGGTAATGCTATAATATGATGCAGCATAATGAACAATGATAATCTGCAAAGGTGGAAAAACAAAAAAGCTAACAAGCTGATTAAACAAAGGGCCACTGAGGAAGGCCAAGTGTGCTGAATGAGAGAATATTTGGATAGCTGTTGAGAGGAGCATTGTCGTCTCAGATGATTATAGAGTTTGGCTGGAGGACTGGACGGTCTCTTCTCCGGTGTGGAGGTGTGGAGGCCTCTCAACTCACCACGGAGATGATTAGGATGAATGACTCAGCTGATCAACTTGAGAGTAGTTAGCTTTCAAGGAGAGGTTATTAGGGTGTTGGGTTATGTGGAGCTGCAGCTCGTTAGTGTGTGCTTCTGTGTGTGTGTGTGTGTGTGTGTGTGTGTGTTTGGAATAAAAGGACGTATGGTAAATGCATCCTAAAGAAAAAGGTGCACCCATTTGATGGCTGCAGGTTTGTAAATGTAAGAATTTCTTACATTACAGTAAAGTGAATGTTTCTGGGATTTTGGACTGATCATTAAGAAAGAAGACATGACATCACAGTGTACTCTTGGATATAAGACAAGTAAAAACACCTCAACGGATTATTAAATGATAAAAATAATCAGTGGTTGAAACCTCATAATTTCTCAAAATCTAATACTATGTGAATTTAATTACAATTATGGATTCAAGTTTATACACAACTAAATGCTGGTCTTAATTAGTTAAATAAACTCTTGTAGGGCAGGGCAGTTATGATGAGACCATATTATCTTATTATTGTACAAATGTATATTGTCCAAATTAATATTCTAAACAAACTGCAGTTAAAAGCAAACTAAACTATAAATTGTTTTAAGAATAAAGTATGAAGAGCTTGTTCTCATGTAAGACACAGTAGAACTTATTAATAGATATTGAAAATATTTGTCCCTCATATACAGAGTGAGAGATCTAGAGAGATTATCTTCTTGCAGTTACATACATTTGATAGAGGGTTGTACATGTTTCTGTGTCTGTTTGTAAAAATGTATTTTAAACAATTGTTACTGTTCATACTTGTCCTTTATTCCTTTGAATAAAGCAAAGCTAACAACACAGGAGTTTGAGAGGCAAAGCGAGACAAAGTCCTGGAGAGAAGGTGCGTGAAGTGCTGCAGAAAAAAGCAGACTAGTAGACTTTGGCAGAAGTAAAATGAGGGTGTGGAGGAGTGCAGGAAAAGGGAGAAGGACAACATTAGTGAGTGAGTATGTCAGCAGCAGTAGATCATCCCATTTCTCAGGCTCTCATCGGCCTCCTCCATTACGTCATTGAAGAGGAGGACGAAGAAAAGGGGGAGGAGAAGGACAGGGAAGAGAGGGAGGCAGAGGAGAAGGGGGACAGCTCGTAAAATACTGAGCACACAGTAAACATGTCTGCCCTTATGCATGACAATACCCCTACAGTGAGCGCTGTCTGACATTAGCCAGATAGCCCCCCTCTACCCCACATGCTAGTTCCCATCCAACAAGAAGGCTTTCACTGGAGACACCGGGGGAATAGATTAGCGCTAGGCTAACATGGTAAACTGTGTTCTGTTACACAAGGCCATACAGGCCTAAACGACGTTAAGATTTTCACTCACTCAGTCATTCACAAGTGCATAAGTATATCTTAGTGGTTAGTGACTGGTCCTTGCAGTGGTTTACCTCAGCTCACACATAAATTCCCGTGGGGTTCTTGTGAGGATAAGATGTGGAGGCTTGTGGGAACGGCATTATGTGTGTCCCAGTGGCTGTCTGATCAGAGGGCGGTGCGGATGAGAGGTGAATGTAAACAGACATGATCTTTGACTTTGTGTAGCTGGTGGTCTGAGCTGAGGAGTTATCATGTCTTACTGTGTCTCTTGTGGGAAAAAAAAAGTAGGATGCTCTTTCACTTTCTGTACTCAACTCTCCCTCAGATTTCATACACACACTGGACAATTCTGCAAAACGACACACAATGTTTTAAAATGTTTCGAGCGTTGGCCACAATACTCCTCAATTTATCTTCACAGATGGCAGAAATAGCCCCAAAACAGCCCCTTCACCTTGATCATAAACTGGTGCGATAATGGACTTGTCTGCCATGATGACATAGTTTTTGTAAGTGTGAAGGGCTGTCAGCACATAAAACTGACAAACTTCAGAGAAGGACTTTCAAAGACACTGATAGTGTGAGTATATGAGGTTTGGGGGGGGGGTGGTAAAGGTGACTTGGCTCATGTTAATATGACATCTGTCTGTTAGAGCTGAGCAGCCATGTAGATGTTTACCTCTCCAGGCAAGATTACTGTGGGGTGACCACATTAACAGCTGTAAGGGTCAAGTGTGAGGCTCTATGAAACAGACTGCCATCATAGTTCAAAGTGAAAATTAGCACACTGAAATCACAGAGAAGTTTCAAGCTGCATTAGGAAAATTCTGACCACTTGGAAGCAGAAAAGAACAAACACATAGGTACATCACAGAAAATAACAAAAAGCCATGATAGATAAAAAATGGTCCCCCAACAACATGGGCCTCAACATGCATTTCCTTGTTTGGCTATCTGGCAAATCTAAGTACAATATTAATCTGCTATTTATACCACTTTGGTCTACCAACTCCTGAGAAATGTAGCTTACCTGGGCCTGCTGGCCTCTTTTGACTAGCCCACTATTTACTTCAAATCACCACAATTTCTTGCTGAGCATTTTGAATATAGCTGTTTGTCTTACTGTGTTTGCTAGAAATGGCTGCCTACACTTCCATGATTTTACATTTAAGGGGAGAGCATGGTTTGACTACTGATAGGATGCAAAAAATATACTGACGCACAATAATGAGCAGTAAGTCCCTGAGAGCAGCTTCTACTGATAAAGGTGGGTTTTGATTCTCATCAGAATTGGTGGGGAGATCTGTTTCACATTACAGGGAGTATTTCGAGTCATTGTTTATTCAGTGAGTCATTTGATTCAATGCTGATAAAATGTCACCACTGAAAATATAATCTAATAGAAATCTGTGTTTCAGAATTACATCTGATAAACGATTGCATTACAAACCGTGCATGAGTCATGCAGTGGATCAGGGAGAGCGCCATCTTGTAAAATGCTCACTTTGGTCAGCTTAAATGGTTTTGCAGTTCAAATATAAAGGAGTTCTGAATTTGTCACAAAGGTTACTGACTGTTAGGGTAAACATTTGTACATCCTCTGACTATATGCTAAAGGATCCGTTTTAATTTTGCCGATAGACAAATAGCAAAGAATGGGAACAATTGCAATGACATCCCACTCATGGAAAACACCATGCCTGTATCAAGCTCTGATCACGGGTGTTTGAAGCACACCAAGAGCCTTCAATCACGTAATAACGGCAAAGCCTCCAAGGGCTTTACACACAGTAAGCAGTCTCCCGAAGCAGCTCAAGGAGTAATTTCTATAAACAATATTCTGAATAACATGATGGTAAGAAGGATTACTTGTAAAGAATCAAACAAATTACTTTAGCAGAGATGTGTTCCATACTTACAGTGAGGGTTTAGCACATGTGGTGGTGGCCTGTGATCAACCATCTCTGTATCAACTTCTGACCCATCACTCAATTGGCTTTGCCCACTCAACAAGAGGAAAGTCTCTCACTTGTTCTACGGGCAGTTTAGCTGATGTCTCTGTCACTACTTTGAGTGAGCAGATTTTTTATGAGGGGAAAAAGGCTGAAAGTAATGTGCTGCCCGTCTCTCCCATGTGTGTGGTTTGCAGGTCTGTCAGCAGCGCTATGAGAGCACAGATGACTGAAAGGAACCAAGCATGTGAACTATGGAGCCGCAAATGGGCCCTGTGGAGTTCAGATGGGTCTGATGGTGATTGCACTCCACCTTTCATTGAAAATAAAAGTCAGTCTTTGTGAAAATAAAGAAACTATCTTGACAGTGCACTCCCATATTGATTATCCAATGATCCAAAGGCATATATGTTTATTAATATGCTATTTTTGGTGTTATTTCAAATAAATGACAATGTTATACATGTTGAAGATTTGCTTTCTTGTTTTTATTAGACTATTAGACTAATAACCAACACAGTGCAGTGAAGTTTTGACAGTGTCACTTTGGAGATTCTGCCTGCCGCTTTATACTCAGTCTACCATCAGACTATACACAGTAGGACATGCCTACAATATCAGACTGTGGTTTAGACTGCACCATATCAGTAGCTCTAAGGAAGCCTGGACACATGACAGCACAGGTAAACACTGATATGCACACAACTACACACAAAAAAATAAACTTACACGAGCATATGCACACGATCACCTGCTATCGAACTAATGGTTAGCAGACCTGAGAAGTGAGATGTGGTCATATATAGTGGAATGTCAGAGAGGCTGACAGTGCCCAGAGACATGTAGTTATCTGGTGGAGGAGGGATCAAGTTCTTAACCTCGTCTTCGACCTCCTGGTAAAAACAACAAGCAGCTCCTGATCTCTGTGGCATGCCGCCTCAAGACCCCAGTATCTCGCATGTATGTATGTGTGGCTGTGTGATGTGCCAAGAAAAAAGGGAGTGTGCCTTTACAAGTATACTGTAGGCACTTCAGTATAGTGAAGGTGCATGCTTGACTTAAGGCGCTGAGGTGCTTTGTCTCCAGTAAGTCTGGCTAAAATCCAACCATTCCTCAACACATCAAGCCCACAGTTTTCAGTTGGAGCCTTCGAGCCGGGCAGAACGATTGTACAGTGGTTAGCACTGTTGCCTCCGGGTACTTCGGCTCCCTCCCACAGTCCAACGACATGCAGGTTAGGTTAATTGGTGACTCTAAATTGCCCGTAGGTGTGAATGTGAGCGCGAATGGTTGTCTGTCTCTATGTGTCGACCCTGTGATTGACTGGCGACCAGACCAGGGTGCACCCCACCTCTCGCCCAATGTCAGCTCGGATTGTCTCCAGCTCCCTCTGACCCTTACGGATAAGGATAAGCCTTTGAGCTTCACTCTTGTGTAAGCCAGAGGTTAAACAACAATCTGTGTAGGCACACACTTGTAGTTAATCTGTTGCCATGCAACATACTTTTTTCCCTAAACATTAGTGATGAACTATGACACTTCCAACATCAGAGCAATATAAACCAGGCTGCAGTTTGATTTAATGTTTATATTTTCTGCTGGATTTTTTTATTTTTATTACCAATCATGCAACTTTCACTCATAGCAACAAAAACAAGCTGCCGTTTTGCACAGCAGCACAATCCTTTACTGTGAGAGGCTTTTAATGGCCTTTCCAGATTGGGCCCTAATTAGCTGTTAATCATCTAGGGCTCATAACCAGAGTGGAGACAGCAGGCGCGTGTGTATTTGTAAGCGTGTGTGCATTTGCGTGTGTTTACGTGTTCTCTCCTGCTGTCTATCCTTGTGTTGTGAGGCCATTAGCAGCAGACAAGCTAAAGAGAGCCAAACAGCCCATTAACTCTTTCACTCTTCCTCTCTCGTCTCCACCATGCTCATCTCTCTCCCAACAGTACCACAGTTGCCAGCTGACACCCTCTAATGCCAGCTATCTGTCATGACCAGAGACCTGTCCACCCACACATACCCTCCCTCTACCTCGTCTTCGGCCCTTTCTTCCCTTTATTCTTCCTGTCCACCCTCCTGTACTCTGTCTTTCCGATTCTGTCCATATGTGTTTTGCGGTACTGTAAGAATGGGTCTATCAAAATGGTGAATTTATTTAAGATAAAATGAAACATAATCCAAATGTCTTTCATTACAAATTAACACTACACAAGAAAGCATATGAATGTCTAACCACAATTGACTTGTGACAATTACATCTTGCAGGAAAGGATCAATCTGATCTGACAGTAATTGTACAATCTACAACCTGAGATTTATGGATTAGCTAAGTTATGAAGCAGATATTCACAGTTCCCCTATGAAACCTCAGAAAGCTCCTTTTTTTTTTTACTGAGCTTGTTATGTTTCCTGTGCACCTACACCTGCCTGCTGGGCTCGGCTGCACACTCGATCAATATCTCAATTTGCAGACAGTACAGAAAGAAACCGCAGACTGAAATCTTATCAGCCTGAAAGCAGTAACTAGCAGGTAGCAGCGAATGAGTGTAAACCATTTGGATAAGTCCAAATTGCCTCTGCAGTACTAAATTGGGCACAAAGGAAAGGACCAGAGGAAATTGAGGGAGCAGAGGTAGATCAGACTGGCGCACTTTAACTCGCAGTGAAAAGCTGCTTTGTGCTTACAGGAGCACATAGCACATTAACGCACAGATAAAAACAAGTTGCTTCAATCTTACTGATTTTTAGTGCATGCAATATTATCCAAATTGCAAGTATTGTAAAGGTCAGTATGTTCCGCTTCTGTATATAAAACAAGATTTATTTAGAAGAGAAAATTATACTTAATGCAAAGTAAGATGGTAAAGAAACGGTGAAACGTAGCAAATACTACAATAAGAACACTATTTCTAATTAGTCGAATACTTTAGTCTATTGAATGGCAGAATATTGTGAAAATATTCCGAGATCTGACAGCAATATGTTTAGATCATTTATTTTGGCATTCAATTTACAATGATGTAAAAAAAAAAAAAAATTTAAATCCAGCTAATTCTCATATTTTAGAATGTGCCTCCAATATTTTTTTAAATGACTTACTTAAACAATTGCCCAACTAATTGTTTAATTAGTTTCACTACATGACAGTAGTTGTCATGTCTCCAAGTATCTTTTCCAGATGATGATAGAAAATTAATCAGGTAAATTCATTTCTCAATTCTCAATTCTCTGACTGAGTACAACACTGCAGAACAGCATGCCGCCGCCACCACGACAAGCTTTCCCCGATACATCCACCTTGGCCTAGACCATGCTGACAGCCAAAGAGAGAGAAGTGTGTGATTAATGATAGGGGCCTGGTCATATCAGCAGGCTGGTTAACAGACCCCACCACACGACTACACAGGTCACAGAGCACACCCAGCCTCATCAGCACCCATTACCACTGCGGGCACACATCACACAGGAAGCTACATCTGTTTCTATCTCCAAAAATTTTACTGAAAGTGAATGTGGCCTATGAAAGAATTCCTAATTAAACATAACGAGACATTTAAAAGCTACAAAACAGACATAATTGTGTTATAATCTATGATTTGATTTTATATTTGCCGTTTAGTTTCTTATCTAGTTTTACCATATATATCTGGAAAAGTAATGTTCATTTATCAGGACAGCGTGGCCTTTGAGTATCAGTAAAACTCTATTTAGTGAAGTTTTTAAAGTTTTCAAGGACTAAAAGTGCCAATGACAAGCTACTCGAGCAACAAACAACAAAAACAGTAAATCTATCTGGTTCTTTTTGACCTTTTATAGCAAAACAAGGTAATCTGATCTAAAGAGTTACCTTAGTTTTCCAGCCTAATATACGTGTGTGTGTGTGTGTGTGTGTGTGTGTGTGTGTGTGTGTGTGTGTGTGTGTGCATGGAAGAGGAGAGAACATTTACAATGAAAATATGACAGCAGGTCTGACAACATCCGACATGCATATACACAGAATATTTCTGCTGTGGGCTGAGCGGGCAGCAAGGGGAGATCAGACACAGGATACTGCATCATGTGTCTGCACACAAACGCAGCTGCAATCACACACACACACACACACACACGCGAGCATGCACCAGATGTGTGTGGACAGCGCGAGAGCAGAAAGAGAGATGGTGAGGTGGATAGGGATAGGAGGTGAGGTGATGTTGGATCACTTTGACAACACGGCAATCTGAGAGCAGGGGCATGTCGGAGGAGCGGGAGGCTCAGGTAACAGGAAGAACTGTGAGACGATCAGGAAATAACACTGTCTCTTTGAATTAGCATTTCCAGCTAGAATAGGAGGGGCAGAAACCTCTGGCAAGAACTCAGTTGGTCTGGGTTATGTGACATATGAGGCAAGGACAGAAATGTGTGTAGAAAGCACAAATAAAAGAAAATGTCCGCTTTGATTATAACAATAATTTAATGCTTTATATTGACATCTGTAAAGTGAGGATAAGAATTTAATTATTGCTCAAGGACTTGTCAGCAGAGATACTCATACACTTCAACTTCTGTCAATGTCTCTTACCAGGCGATTGATGCGTACAAACTCCTCTGGACTCTTGGCCCAGGGTGGCAGCTCCACATCAGAGACCACAGTGCCCTCTTCCATCACTCCCAGGTTGTAACTGTTGGCATTGACAAACATCTCGGGCAGGTAGTAGAACTCTGGGATCAGCTCCTGCATGGGTACAGCAGAGAGACACATTTAAACTTACACACTGCATAATTACATGATCAAAAGTGATTATACCCACATTTTTTTTAAACCGTGTTTAAACAGTGCAGCGGTTCAGAGATCACCAAAAGGCGAAATGGAGAAATCATCAACCAGCCCTTGTAAAGGGGTCATATTTGAAGAGGTGTGGATGGTACATCTAAATAAGAGTAGCTGAACAAGAACAAGACCAAAAAAAGAACAAGAGAGGGGGTAAGCCTGTATAAATCCAGTTCAGAAATGATTCTGAAATTGCTTTGTGTGTCAGTTTTTTTCTAAATTGCACAATTATTCATGGGAATTACATTTCTGACTGTGTGTCTGCTGACTGCATTTGTGCTTTGGCCACTATAGAAGATGTCAAGTGTGCGCTCAGCTGTGGTTTTTCACTATTCACATGTACTTGTTTGCTTTGTCTGTATCTAAGCAGCAAACATTTTTTTCTACTTTCCTCCCACCTCCACAACAACAGAAAAAAAACAGTAAGCCAAGGACTTTCCTAACTATGATGATTTTATTTGGCTGTCCTAAACAACACAAAGTATTTTCAAATTAGCGTATAGTGAAGAGAAATTTAGTTATGACAGCAGATGTAATCCCATATGTTTTGTTATTCGTCATTGCTAACAAAGCAGAACTTACCACAATGAGTGTAAACATTAAGACTGAGCTTGAGCTTAAAAACAGAAATAAATCCATACTGCCCTCCAGGTCTAAACTGTAATGCTATTGTTGTGTCTCACTGATTATGAAACACAAGGATGGACCAGGATGTCTCAATTCTTGGCTGCCTCATGTAAATAGCAAAAAGAGTATGAAAAGTGTGAAACATATTGTGTTGTAAACTGTTAACGTTAAAACCAATAGTGTACAGACATAGATTTGTCCATTTTAGCATAGTAATATTCCGTCTAAACTCTTTTACATAGCTGTATTTCATGGTATGAATAATCAAACATTATACTTTCAAAATATAGTCTGACTACCTGACAGCATTTGTTTTGGGAATGTGATGCTAGCCTTGCTGTCTTTGAACAAAACTCGTGTAAAGACAAGTGCTGACTGGTCCTCTTGAGAAGAATAGAAAGATACAAACATGTTGACAGTCTGACATCAGAGATGAACAGGCCACCGCTAACAACAAGCTGACATGCCCTCGTCTGTCAGGCGCGCAGCAATGGTGACAGCGTGGCAGCATGCAAATACATTCTTTTTTAAACAGTGTTGTCTGCAACATGATATCTAAAAAAATACAAACAAACATATTCGAATAATAACATGACCCTTTTTCAGATTAGCTGCACAATACAACCACCTCTCACTAATGGGGTGAAAACATCCAATCAAATGAGCAAGCAAACACACAGGTTTAAAACAACACAGCACTTCCTCACTTCTGAAATCTCTTCCCTCCACAAAACCTGACCTAAAACTAAAGGTTAACCTCTTAACGAGGCCTCCCGCTCACCCAGGTTCACTGGCTGCAGCCTGCTGTAAATTTGAGCTGGAGGTGGCAGGATGCACGCGCGCACACACACACACACACACACACACACACGCACTCACCAACAAAACCTTGAGGGCTTTGCTCCTCGACACTCAAGCCTGCCTTGCATGAACCATTATGTGCAGTGGCCCCTTTGCTCCGGCCTGGTCAGAGGCCAGCCCCTCTGATCCCCAATCCTGTCCTGTCATGGGTCACTGGAGGGGGCTCTGGCCTCTGGGCTCCTCTGCTACACTTCCACTGTTGCTACTTCTAACCCCTCTGCTCTCCTCTCTCCCCCTCTGATGCCTTTGGGCTTAGGCTAGGGGTCAGAGGATTGGGGACTGGAGGTCACGCTAGCGTCATCCAGGCTAGAGACACATTGAATCTGGGTGTTGTAACCTATTATCACCCCTTCTTTACCAGTGAGGTATGAAAACACTGAGGCTTTTTGCCCTCTGGCAGGGACAGAGGCTTGCTATCAATGGCTCCAATGCAAAAGCTAAATGGTGTACTTAGCATACTAAATTGATACATCTCGTCCCTAATTCCTCTTTTGCCTAGAACATGAATATGTGCGTCCAAGTGGATAAAGTCGATGAACTTTCATTCAAAATATGCTGAAAATTCAAACTGAACAAGGAAACAATGTGATGCGGTCCAGATTTCCCCTTTATTTTGATCTGAAGTTGAGCTCTCACAGTTTGATACACACTGACAGGTCTAGACTGAGAGAGCAAACCAGGGCTCTTGTTGGGCTTTCGCAATCAAGCATTGGCCAGCTACTTAGTAACACAATCCATATGTTTTATCAGCATGATGTGAGGGGGGTGGTAAACGCAATCAAGCGTCAAAACCCCCAACACCACCACTGTTCCCCCATCCAGTGACCCAGTGCCAGGAGACCAAGCAAAACCCAGCTTTGACATAGAATGTCTGACTGTAGTCGTAAATGTTTTAGGAGAGCAGTTAAAGTGTGCACTGGGGGTTCGAAGGCCCTCAGTATGAGAATGACCTGCGCTGTTGCAGGGCAGATCCAACAGTCAGCAGAGTCTGGGGGCCCAATGGGCAAGGATTCAAGTCCAGGTTATAGCTGGCTGAATCTGAGACAGACGGCTGGGACAGATGAGGATTAGTCCAACGCTTTGATCAGAAGACCAGGAAGCTTTCATTGCATAGGGACAATGATTGGTAGTGACTGGACATTACTCTTTTGAAACCTTTTCTTCTCTGTGAGGATGCTGGATGGGGATTTATTCTTCTGTGGTGTTCAGTCCTTTATCTCTTCTAACTTCTAACCTCCTTACAAGTCGACCGTATTAAAAGGAAAGAAGGTAAAAAAAAATTTTAACTTTCACTTTGTGTGTGTGTGTGTAAGGGTACATCATTGTGTACAGTACCTTAACATCAGATGTATCTCTCTGGCAGTTCCTCCAGGCTCGAGACACTGAGGAGAAGGTGCGGTCAGCATGGTCAAACTTCCCTCCTTGGAAGTTGAGAAAAAACGTGGTGAAGGGTTCCTGTTAAGTAGAAAGAAAAAGGTATAAAACTGAGCTCAGGATTCTGCTGCTGTAATTGTCAACATCTATTGTGATTGCTAGAAAAGAGTCTTCTTTGGTGTAATAAAAATTAGCAATAAAAGTCTGTGTGCCTTGCAGTTCAATAGAGCACTAAGTCAACAGATTTGAACCAAAATCTACTCTTTTTACACACCCTCTAACAAACTGCAATCCAAAAATGAACAAATGGAATAACAATAATCCCAGTGAGCTACTAAAGCCAATACACTAGTGCTACTGATGCATTTCTAATCATGTATAATCTTGTTAGGACAGATCAATAGCTGTCTCACTGACGCAATAGCCCCCAAGTGACATGGACACAATATGTTGGGCCACAGCTACAAGCTAATACTGTAGATAGCTAATTAAGTTCAGCCTGAAATTACGTAAGAATGATTTGTTTAAAAAGTGAGTTTAACCACATTATTTCTCATCATCCCGTTAAAACAACAGACCAGGATTAAGTACACTGTAAAATCTCATAAATAAACACAAAACACGCAGAAAAATAGTACACATTTAACACAAAACAGTTTCCAGTTACTCTCTGATGCGTAGTTTGATATTTAAGTCAGGGCTTCTGGTAAAGTGGCTTTAAAATAAGCCCGCTAATGATGTGCAGGGATCAATGAGGTAACTCTACTGGGAGTCACTGAGACAGTGAGCTACTGGGACAATAACAGGAGAAAACTGCATGTTGAAGAAACTTAGTAACCTCCTTCTCCCTTGAGTGCAGTATGGAAAGATTGATGGCATCCACTCAACAAAGACACCGAAACAGAGCACTCCAGTTTATATTGCATGTACTCTTAGAAAAACAAATCACATCACATATTACTTGGTATTTCTCAGAAATTTTAAGAATTTGCATAAGGTGATGTTTTTTTATTGCACTGTTTTCTTTTGTTATTCTATTATATAGAGAAAAAAAACATGCCATATAATGAATTATGTGCAACAATAAATGACGAACAATATGTATAGAGTGCAATATTTAGCATGCATTTACTGTGAGTGTGATACAAATTAATGTATTTCTTGGAAATACATGCCTGATTAAGAATGAATGAGTGACATGATACTGCAAAAGGAGACCCAGAATATAACTCTAAAATTACATTAAAACTTGTTTGAAAAATAACTTGGATATGAATATCGGATTTTCATATGAATACATATGCATTTTTGATGCCGATAATTTTATCATTTTTTTAATTATTGAAATTATATATGTTATCATGAACGTATATGGATCTTGTAAACATTGCACTTACGAGTCGCAGTAGCCACATCTGGGTGAAGCTGGAAGTGGAATAGTGGGTACCATAGTGGAACTTCGGCACCTGATCATCCTCCCAGGACTCATATCGGTCGGAAAAGAATGCCGCCCTCTTAGGGTTCAGAGCACCAATGGGCTGTGACGATAAAACATAAAACATATTTTGAGACATGCAAATAACCTGCAAATTCCTTTAATTACTGCTCGACATTAAAACAGAGATAAAGACAAGAAATGACAAAAATATATAGCAAAAGGGAAAGCAGGGAGGCATTACAGAATTTCACTGTGAATACATTCGGCAGAAATCTTTGCAGCATAACAGTTGCAAGGCAAATGAAGCTGGTAACCTTTGTGCAATCTCAAATGAATATTAGATGATGTTTCCCTTCAGACAGAGATCAATCCTCTCCCACAGAGTGCTTTTTAGAGGCTGTGAAACAGAGCCCCTGCAGCTGTAGTCTGTCAGAGAAAACTAATGTGCTCCAATGAAAGAGGGCCTACTAGGAATATCAATGGCAGGGCTGTGGGCTCCTTTAATTTCTACTTTTATTAATCTGTAACTAATATACTGGTCACCAGCCCTATTTGTAGTCTAGAAAAATGGTTAACTTGCATTAATTTTCCATCGCTCTACAAAACCAATAACCCTATCCTGCTCAGCTATTATTTAAATACTCATTTATAGAAATCACTTTCAGGCTGGTTCAATTTTTATTAGTCTTCTGCTGGCTGTGCCTCATTCCCTCTAACCCCCCTTCATCTCTTTCCCTCTCTCTCTCTCACACACACACACACACACACACACACACATGCAAGCAAGCACACAGATAGAGCAGCAGATCAATGGTAATGGAATGATGGCCTTTAGAGGATGAGGGGCTTGTAGGGCGTGGATCAATTGGATCTCTTTCATATCATAGGGTGCCTGTCACAGCAAGGCTCATCCAGGGCCAGGCACTGATATTGATCTGTGCTATGGCTACTGTTTTGTGTGGGTGTAATGGGGCATGCTTGTGTACATGTATTTGTGTGTAGTGGGAGTAACAGACGCTGGATTTGTGCAGAATTGTTTTGCACATTTTGTGATTTTGTAAATAGTGCTCCTGAGTGTGTGCGGATTTACACGGCGAAACGCCTCGTGCCACCGCACTGTGTAGCTCTGTGTTGACAGTGATACACTGTGGGCTTCCTCAGGGCCACTGGGGGTGGGTGAGTACACAGAGTGAATTATACATCAAGCCCATTGGTCTGATTTATAGCCCTAATAACAGTCGTCTCATTAAAAAAAGAAAAGGGAGAGGAGGCAAATAAAATAAAAAAAAAGACTGAAAGTGCCACAGTGACAGAGAGAGAGGGAGAATTGTGTGTGAGTGCATGTGGGGGCTGTTGGTTTGCGCGAGCTCGACATTGTTTACTGCTGTAAATTACTGTGGGGCTAGCGCTCTCAGCTTACAGTAGCAACAACAGAGCGGCGGTGACGGCGCCGTATATCAGAGCAGAGCGCCCGGCAGTGTGCTGATGGAACGCCTGCTGCCTCTCCACCACAGATTGGCCTAATAAGTCGTGGCATAGAATAGCGCTCTGATGAGGACTCAGATAAATGAACCAATCTCATAGTTTTAATTAGACTGCAGAACAAAGATGCTGGCGCTTTCAGGAGGTAAACATCTGAGAATTAATCTTGGATTAGTTCTAATCAGTTCTTCATCAACAGTGGAGAGGGTGTTACAGCGCCATTAAAAGAATCGCAAAAAATAATTACTAACAAGCAACAAAAACTAAAGGGCAGGTATCTCAAAACAAATCGACACATTTAAACACCATTTATGATCAGAGTCTTGTCTAAAACTGCCATGTTATTGTGACGTTCAAAGACCTACTCCATGTTGAGACAAGAGATAAGAGAAGTCAACAGAGTGTGTGTCACAAGAACATTAGATACATAATTCAACATAATGGGGATTCCTCATTGTGCTCCCTGTATGCCAGCCTACCTGAGATGTCCTCCATAGTGAATTTGTTCAATAAGTAAACCACAATTTAACCATAAATATGCTGAAAATTAAAATAATTAAAATAAATAATAAGAATTATTATTATTATTATATAATACATCTCCTCACTCTGAATGTACATGTTATATATTATTATTAGTAGTAGTGGTATTATTTGTATCATTATTATCATTATTATTACTTTTGTGTTTGAAGTTTATTCTTATTCTTTTGGAGCTGTGTGTAACAAAAAGCAATTTCCCCCTGGGGATTATTAAAGGAATTCTGATTCTGATTCTGAAAATGTGTACTCACATCCACAGGAAAAAACACCTTAAGGAACAACAAGCATCTCTCTGAGAACTATTACAAGAGCATTATCCAGTGCTACTTCACTTTTAAAACAATAATGGGTCACCGGTGATGAAGTGTAATGGCTTACCGACGATTTGAGCATCACTTGGGCTTTGAGTCGTAAATCAAAAGAGCCTTCTGAAAGGAGTGTTTATGTATAATGTCCTATTTAAACAGTGAAAATGGTGTGGGGAGCCTGGGGGATAAACATATGGGGCGCGTATGGTGAAATCAATACACCATTAGCTGATGTGGCTGTGAGCAGTAGGTTATAGCACAAAGGTACAGGGAACGCTCAATAAATCCTCACTATTTCTGTTGCTATGTAAATGTAGACGGCCTAATCTTTGGTTTGGGGGTTAACAAATCCTTTAATTGTTTGGTGTGCTTCATTAAAAGCAGTATAACAACACGGATGGCCATGCTCTTGCCTCCAGTGGAACTGTATGATGCACTGACCAATTCTAATTACCCTACAGCTATCTATATGTAGGACAAGTGCATTTTTGTGGGCAAATGTGTGACAGTGTGCAGAACTGGGGTGTACGAGAGGGTAGAGGAATAAAAAAAACAAAAAAAAAAAACAAGAGAGTTACAACACTTGCAGTCAGTTCTAGTGTGTGCTTATCGTGACTACAATGTTATCTCGGGGGTCGGCGTTTGATGTCAGGTTGAGGTTAGAGTTTATGATAAGAAAGTCCCTGGGGTCAGAATGGCTCTGGCAGCAGGGAACATAAATTCTGTGTGGCCTCTGTTGTGCTGGGGATGATGACAGTGTGTGACACACACACACGTTCATGGCAATTTGGCTTTTCAATGTCACTGGAGGCTTCTCAGATGACCTGTTTCTACAAGAGACAGCCACCAACGTGACATAAGGGGGGGATAAGAGAGATGTGGATGGTGAGAAAGAGAGACAAAGTGAGATGCAAGCGGAAGGAGAAAGAAAACTGAAAATGTGGGGAGGAAACAAAGCAGGAGGTGGTGAGTGATGCAGACAAAGATATACAGCAAAAAGACTAACTGTGAAGGTCAGAAAACATTAGAATGCAAAGAAAAGAAACACAGAGCACAAATGATTGTGGGAGCAGAATTGGGGGGTGGGGGTTGATTTGGGGGAGCTGTGCAGTGCTGCTTGCCCTTTTCTAGACACTGCAGTCTGCCACGGTCCAGTGGTCATACACTGATATCACACGCATGTCAACAACATGAATAAAACAGATGTAATAAAAATTGGCCCCGCTCACTCCCCTCCTTGCCTCTTCGCTGCTATTCTGCTCTGAGGAGAAAAGAAGCCCAAAGACGGCAAATGATGTTGTTCTTATCTTACACTCTCTCCTCCTCTTTCTTTTGCTCTCAGATTGTCTTTCTGTTTCTCCTCCATTCACCTAACTCCCCCTTCAATTCATGTGGTCCCCCGGGCTGCGAGGCTCGGCTGAGCACAGAGGCTGAGCTGTCCAAACTCCAAGGTAGTGTGCAAAGGAAAAGAGCAGGGAGAAGCTGAAGGAGGGCTGTGTGTTTGTGTGAGTGTGCGTGTGTGTTTGTAGTAGTACAACTGTCACATTTCAGTCTACTGGGCAACATGAAGCAAGATAAACAGAGAAATTATGCAGCTTCATAGAGTGGGGAAAGGTACACTGGGAGGGATAAAAACAGAGGATAGAGACACAAAGGAGCAGATCGGAAGTGAAAGCAGACCTGGGGAGAACCTAAGGGACAAGGTGTTAACTGTTGGGGTGTTTAAATCTGTATGACAGGGCGGTGTGAAAGAATGGAAGTGTGAGTGGACGGCTCACGTGTTTGTACTAAATGTAAGGGGCTACTGTATTGCATTGGATTTTTTTCCTAACCTTTCTTTTTTTGTAACACCAAACAACTTGACAAACAACAAGTCAAGATTCATTATTTCAATGGAACGTCACTGGTATCAGTGGATTTGCTTGACGTTTAAATTCTCACCATTGAGTAACTGCAAACTCCTGCAATCTTTGACTTTTGAGGTAACAAACAAAACCGTGAAGTCCAAAACAGAGTTAGTGGTCATATAATCTCTGTTGCACCATCCAATTTTATGTAAACTTGTTCAGCTGAATGAGACGTAGCACCATCAGAGCTTTACTTCTTGTATCCATTTGTGTGTGCCACTGCAAAACCCTAGTAGTTCCTAAATAACAAAGCATCCAGCACCACCTAGCATAGCATAACAAGAGAAATATTAACAAAGGTCTACATTGTCATACTGGTGATGGTACAACATTGGTGCCACATTGCTACATTTTTGCCAAAATGCAGACCAACAACATTAGGCAACACATTATACTTTGTATTATGAACATCATTATGCTACTGTTTCTGACATTTGTCAAGACAAAGGATACAATCATTTCTGCACTGATAAAATATTGAGTTATAAAATTTTGTTTCATAGTATCATAAACCAGTATGCAGCATTTTGTCAATAAACCTTAAAACTCACAGATGTATTATACAAATCAGTCTCTGCATTTTGAATGCTTTGCCATTTTACGTTTGAACGTGGCCTATCTGTAATAACTTCCATTCTGTCTGTGAGTACCCCCACCTCCCCCTCACCCTGCATGAACATGGGATGCTCCCCAGGACCTGGACAAATACCTAAAACTGTAACTTTGAAATGCATTTCCTCCTCCAATGTATCCCCTGTCCATTAACGCATGCCTTTTTGTTTCCATGGCTGATTTATTCAGTCATTTTGGTTCCAGCAGCTAGACAGTCGCTCAATCATCTCACTCTAAAACTAATCCTCTGTCCTCCCACGTCTGGACAAAATGCGCAACTGATGTTCAGTCTGACAAGGGGAGCTGGAAAAGCCAAGGATTATGTTTTTCTAGCTTCTTATTTTTGTGTGTGTGGAAGAGACAGGGAGTTAATGCAAGTAAATAATTGAATGTCTACTTACAACATGGGGGAGAATCTTTTAGCAGTTTCAGTGGTGCGAGTGTGTATTTATGTGCCAGGGAGCATCTCAGGGCAGGTTTCATTGTTTAAAGTCTAATGATTTGATGCCTAGAGCTACCAGGGAGTATTACTTCACTTCCTGGGGTGTTGTGGAAGGTCAAACTTGAAAGAATTCAATAATATACTTTGAATTATGGACTTAAAATGACAACTAATCCAGAAAATGGAGTCACAAAGAAAGAGGATGAGCAGGTTGAATCTGCTTTGACTATAGCAAGTTAGGGCTGTCTCAACTAATGTTAACAACAACAAGAACCAAATAGCTTAATTGAATGAGAAAGGAGCAACACCTGTGTAATGGGTCATATACATACATATACTGTATACCCCATGGCTTTCACCTTGCTCTTTTGGTGTCTAAAAAAAAAAAAAGAAAAAGTAAAAGAGGACAAGAGGAACCACCTTGAGTGTCTTACCTTGGACAAATCTCTGAAGTTGCTGGGCAGAGTGAGGTCAAGTTCCTCTGAGTCGTAGTTGGTGATAACCCAGGGGAAGACTGGGTACTGGTTTAGGTCATTGAAGGTCCGACCTGATGGAAGGAAAGAGAGCAAAAAAAGAGAAATTAACAAAGATTATACAAATCATGGCATCAAGAACTAATGGGACATGGTTAAAATTATTTCTGAAACTTTGTGTTGATATATATTCAGTGTATTGATAAGATATTCCTTTATTAGTCCCATGATGGGGAAATTTACAAGCTTGTGCCACAAGCTGAAATAACATCACTAGGTGTTGGATGGTTATCTCACCAGAAATTGTGTTGAGAAAGATGAGGTACTCAAAGTTGGATATCTCGCGGCGTTGCCAGCGCTGGGTCATGTTGGATGCCTTGAATAGCTGCTTTGGTGTGGCCAGAGAGATACGTCTGCACAGAGTAAGACATAAATATAGAATTGAAAACAGCCATTTAAGTGTTGCCCTGGTGAGAATGGACACATAGTTTGAAGTAGTACAGAAACAAAGCTAGTCACCATATCACAAGAGCAGCACACTGAAAAAAAGCCACAGGCGTTATTAGACTTTTGCAATACAAACGTCATTATATGAAAAATCTACAGTCTTGCTAATTAAGATGACAAATATGCAATAAATTGGGCTGAATACACATATTCATGTGCGTGCGTGCACACACACACACACATACACACAAGCCCAGGGCATGATGTATGCAGTAGGACAAAAACAAATGACCCCCAATCCAATTAAAACAAAGGAAAATGATGGAATTAATCACTGTCAGAGTGTAAGATTATAGTCATTAGGCCTCTCAAAGGTGAAAATACGACTTTCCAAATACGAGTGTACTACAAGGAACGCTATTGTTTTTATTCTGCACTGTCACCAAGCAATAATGTGCATTAACATACTTTCTTTGGAGGTTTCAGTATTTTCTTTTTATCTCCCAGAGATCACTTTGTGATTAAATGATAATCATTTAGAGATGAGAGAAAACAGAGGGTGCTTTATATTGGCAAACTGGGTTAAAGCAGTAAGATATGAATAACAACATTAAATGGATAATGAAGTGTGGTTGTGTAATTATTGCTGTGGCACCCTGGACATTAAATATTCTGTGCTGTGCTGGCTGTATTTGCTGGCGTGTGATGCCCTGTACAGCTGTCCTCAGGTCAAAGAGGCAAGGTGTCCCTGGCCTGCAAACTAGCTTGATTAATGAATCCAACACAAACACACACACACACACACACACACACATTCTCTCACCCTAACACTATGTGTGTGTTATATACATATGCTGCAGCCACACTGACTCATTACTGGATGAACTTTCTTACTCAGACTGATTACATAGGTTTCAGTGTTCACTGTTGAAATTGTTACATGAAACATTTTTTGTTTCTTAATGTTAAAGAAACATTTCCAGTAGATCCAAGATCTCGCTATCTCTAACTCCCCAAAATATTCACATACTTCACCGGACAACAACTGTCATAGCAGATTAATGAAGACAAAGATTTCACAATATTCGGTATGAAACTGAAACAAATCCCTACTGTATATAGAAAGATTTACACTTTATCAAGTCTGTTTGTTCAGTCCAGTTCTTGCTAAGACTGTACTTGTACTCTCAAAAAAAGGTCTTAAAAAATGTTAACTTACATAAACCTGCTGTTCTTGAGGTTTCTTCTTTTTTTTCAGAGTGTCATATACAAGACATATATTGTAAAGCCCTTGCAGCAAATTAGTGATTTAGGGTTGTATAAATAAAACAGACTCGATGATTACACCTTTATAGTAACAGCATACATGTATCACGCTAAAATGCTTTGGTGGTTGCATCATACCATTAAAATATGCCATAAAATATAGCATCTGTAAGACCACCTAATGTAATTTCTATTTTTTTCTATACTGGAAACACATAGCTGGGTTGGGCTTGGCTTCAGCACTGCCCGGACACAGAGCAGACATGATGTGAGGCAGGACGGGGGAGAGGCGGTGTGCCCTGCAGGCGTACAAGCAACTATTTGCTTCACACTGATGGAAATAAATAAATGAACTGGACTGTGTTTGTGTGAAGCCAATTATGTTTGGGAGGTGAGGAGAGAGTGGGAGGGAGGGACAAATCAGTGACCCAGCCCCTGTGCGCATGTGACAGCAAGAAAGGGAGGGAGTTTTTGAGGTCTATAGTGTATATTGTAAGCAAAAACAGTTTTCCAATGCCATTTCACTCCCTCTAACTATCAATGTCTTAATACTCTGATCTTTTCAGATATGGTACTGTATGTGTTGCACAAAATCTTACAGAGAATCAGCTGTTAAAAATTGTAATCGTTATTGTGCATTTCTTCACCTGGTCTGAGGAAGGCCAAAGTTCGTGCCCACTCCAACACGAGGAAGACTGTGGACCACCTTCTTGACCGTGGCTGCATCTGGGAAATTGAACATGACCGCCGCTGTAGAGAGGCACAGAGAAACATCACGTACATTAAGGATTATATCCATATTCCTTACATGGCATAAAATCACCACACTTCCTTTCAGCTCTTCAAAAGTATGCCTCCAGCATTATTCCATTACAAACACCAAAACATGCATGCGTATATCTAGAAGTGTTGCATTAAAAGCAGTGAAATGGTTAGATATAGGTAATTATCTGGTGCTGTCTTACTTCTGTTGGCCATGAAGATTTCCAGAGCTGTATTCTGCAGTAGGTAGCGTCTGCAAAAGATGGCACGGATCTCTGTGAACAGCCATTTTCCATGAAGACCTTCTGTATAGGCTAGAATCTGAAAGACACGACAGGCAAAATGGAAAGGGGTTGAATTGAAAGGGGATAATGAAAATGGAATAAGGAAATTAAATAAAAAAGTAAAAAAAAAGAGACCAGAAAAAGGCAGGAGAGATCAAAGGAGAGGAAAGGAAGGGGAGGAAAGGAGAGCAGGCAGAAGGCTGGGTTAGTTCATTTTTCACACAGTGATGGCACGACGGCTTGAACAGCACGATTAATGTCTTATATTGATCAGCCTCAATGAAAAAGAGATTCCTTCAGCAAGAGAATGGGCGCTATTCAGCTGGAGGGAGTGAAGGAAATGTTTAGTTCACTAAAAGATAATCCATATTACAGCATACAGGTGACGAGGAACATCATCAATTTAGAATAAATACATAAACAAAGAATATTGTTTTGATATATATTAGTGGTTTTATGGGACAATGAAGGGAATTAAGAGTCTATTTTATGCTAAAACATATGATTAGACTATTTTCTATACACATATCATGATAGCTTGCCCCAGATTTAAAAATGCATCGATGAGCTGAGCTTGATCTATCCCCATGGTGGATTGTGGTAGCTGTCAGAGTAACCTGTTCTGATGGCTGCCACAGTGCTTGACAGACCCAGATGCTTGGCCCTGCCCCTGTGATTCACACTCCTACTAATCCAGCATTTAGATTTGCTACTAACCTACTTAGCACTGCTTTGTTAACTAGGCTTTTGTTTCAACCTCTGCTTTTAGTTCAAAAGCGTCTGCTGACAGGGGGCGTACAGGGATATGGTAGGGAGGTAAAAGGGACGCTTTAGTTTGTCACAGCATGCTTCAGAGGCTGCGTTATTAATCAAAAATATTCAAATGTGAGCTAGCAAGCTAGGTCTAGTGTTAAGTTAAAGGAGCTCATTAAAGGCAGGGGACAGCAGAGGGAACCAGCTGAGGCCTTTGCCAACCAGCTGAGGACAGCCGCTGTCTCTATGAGGAATAAGATCTGCCTGCATCAGAGACTCACTTCAAAGTCTCTTGAGTTCAATTAAATGTGGATTAGTGGCTTGGAGAAGCTGGCTGCATTCGCCAGCCTATCTTCCTTAAAGGGGGCTCTAGATGACTATACCAGTCAGCGTCCGCCTGTAGCCAGCCCCATAACAAACACTAAACATACAATTATTCATCAACGAGGCACAAGTATTTCACATGGCAAACTGATATATTATAAGAAGTGAAAACAGGCAGGTAGAATGAGTATGATTTTCCTAAAAACAATGTATGGGTTCATACAAAAATAATCCCCCTCAATCATCACTAACTCTAACTAGAAGTGTGTGGTGGTGTATGTATCTGCAGAGACTCTGCCCACTGATGCTCAGAAATATAGTGAACACAGCAAAATAGGAAAATACAGGCAAACTTTGGGCCGTGGATGTGTAGCCCCCCCCAGCCAAAAGCAGCATCCACACCAGATCGTAAGCACGCATCCAAGAAGAAGCTACAAAACTGGAGGACACAGCGCCAAAAAAAACACAATTATAGCGAGGTGAAACAGACAAAGCTGGCTCCAAAACTAGAGTGCTTCTGGGGTTGGCTTTCACCTTCTGGCAAACACCCTAACCGCAGTGAGTTAAGCCAAGGAGGAGCCGCTAACTTTTAACGTTTTTGCTTGTAAACCGCAAAAAACAACTCTGACTCATTCGACCTAATAAATCTTCTTTTCACCCACCTCATTTACACTATAAGCGCTAATAACGCAATCCAAGTAACTCTCATGTCTATACGGCAAATATCAAACTAAAGCCAGCAGTCAGTTAACTTAGCTTAGCATAAAGACTGGGCACAGGGGGGAAACAGCAAACCTGTTTTTATAAAATGAGGGCTGCATAGTAGGTCAATCATCTTAACAGATGGTAATTTATTTATTCCAATGTTACAGATATACAAAGAGCAGTCGAAATAGGAACCGGATTTGACAACATGCAATACAGTATAGATTTTTTGAGATAAGATCATATCATAAAATTTGTATTTTAAGTCAAACTAATCTTTCAATTTATGCTATGTTGTCTGTATTTGGTAGATAGGAATTGAGGTTTAGATGTTAAGATTTGTGTATTGAAAGACTGCATTTTAAACTGTATAATAGTCTGGATAGAGACATAACCAAGCACAGCTGCTCATTTCTCCCCAACAGTCTTGTTGCGAGTTCAGTCAATTGAATTTTGATAAACAGTCTAGGACAACTGATTAGTTTTCTCTACTGACCGAGATGATGGCTAACAGATCACCATGTCAAGAACCCCACAGAAATATCAGTCCATGTCATTCCCCACCAAAAAAATTTAAATACTATTTTATCTTCCATTTTCAAAAAGATAGCTTCTCTGCTCAATCTGATGAAAAATTAAATCCCTGTTTTCAGGTGTATGGTGAGTGAATACTTGGAGAGTAACCTTTCACCTCCAAAAAGGGAGTGGTTGACTCATTTCATCCCCAGGAGTGCACCCGTAGACCTCTGGATGGATGTCAAGATGATGTCCTGGGCTGATGGGATAAAGTTGCAGTCTCTGATTCCACAGATAGATATGACAGTAGCAGAGGCAGCCGGATATCATATTTTTCCCTGGACCAATGAATCTCCTCGAACGCTGTAAATAGCACTCTATGTTCCCAAGATCATGGTCCCTATCGGCAGCACACTTTTCCTTGCAGATGAAAAGATGAAAAAGCTGAGTGGGTGACAAGGTGCGTGACAAATAATCTGGGCTGCAACGCTCTAGCCGTTCTGATCACGTCTGGACAAATTAGAGTGCTGTGGAGGTTATTGTCCAAGCTGGAATTATGGCTGCACCATCTTGCTCTATGATAAATAATAACGGTGGAACTGAATCAGTCATGCTCGAAGAGATGATAATGCTGCAGAGGCAGTGGTGGAATTTTTACAAAACACCAAAACCAGACCGTGCTAGGACTTTCATCACATGTACATTTTACTGCCAGAACAAAAAAGGGTCGTTCAGTTTAAAAATTATTACAAATGAAAAGTATTAAGGTTGAGAAGAGGACAGAAGATTCCATGAAGAGAACACAATGATCAGGAGTTTATACGTCAACATGATTAGTTGAGTATAAAGCACAGTTATATTGATGTTTCATTTCACGTGGAACATTATCCATGGATTCAGGTCTGGTGCATCCTGAGATCAATTTCAAAGCGTCACGCAGGAGAACACAGCCAAACAGAAAACAAAGGAACTAGCCCTGATTGCAATGCTTTCTCTCCGTCTCTCCCTCTCCATCTCTCCCTCCTCCACTTTCAACCTGTTTGTGCACCGCACGGCTGCTGCTCATTTCTGAAGCACTGTCGTTTGTCTTTGTCAGATGCCCAAAAGACTGCAGAATGAAGAGGGACACATGAAGAGGGGCCGGGTGACTGTGGCTATGGTGTGTAACCACACACACAAAAACTGTCACTTTTGAATCTCACAGACAGTCCTTGCCAGAGAACCCTCTCCATCACCCTTACCGTCGCAAACCCAGTCCCCTTTACCAACCTCTGCCTCTTTAAAGACATGGGTACAGTCAAGCAAAGGAACATGGTGAGACGGATGAAATTTAATTGAACCTGCACTGAATTAGAGGAGAGTTAGTTGAGCAACAGACCAACTATCAGCAGCATGGTTCAAGATAGATGAGGCTCTCAACTGCCTTCGCTGTCGCCAGGCTGAGCCTGTGTGTGTTTTTGGGCTGATAAGACCGTAGAGTTGAAGGGGCCAGAAGCCACTGCCAATTCCTAATAAAGTAAATTCTTATTTGTCATAAAGTATTATTAAGAAAATGTCTAATTTTAACACAAATAATGTTGCTTTTGTAAAATAAATTATTCATAAATAGTGTTTGATAAGTGGTATATTTGCTCGTTCAGTTTAATGTGCTGTGCATCCTTGAAGGAAAATGAGGTGATTGAAGTTCAATTTGTTGCCTGTTATTAAGTATTTCCGCATGGCTGCCTCAGTTAAAGGATAATGGATGAGGGATTTATTATTACCTTTTGGTCAAATGAAGTGGTGTGGGAGATAAGGTGATGAAATTAATGAGCGGGAGGAAGAGAGGTGATCCATCAACATCAAAATGGAGACGAGGGACAAGCGGTATTGGGTGAACTTGATAGAATTCATAAAAAAAAGAAAAGAAAAAAAACCTGTGGACTTATCAGCACGTAGAGTTGCTTATTGCTTTTCATTTTCCAAAAGCTGTCTCTTCACCTCCCACTACTCCACACTCACCCACATCAAAAAATGACATAAAAACAATGAACTGAGGTTGCAGATTCTAAACACTTATACTAATTAAATGAGACTTTTTTTTATTCAAAAGTCACAAATACCTAGTAAAGCACTGCATATAGGCACATCAGAGCCATGCTGCTTGTGACTCTCTCACTTGACTGACCACAGGAACAAGCCATCTACAATAACCAGAGTTTCAGCGGACTGAGAGGCTGACAGCACTGTTACTGCAGCAGCAAATGAAAAAGAAAGCACAAACACAAGCTGACATTTAAGGGCTTTTTGACACTCATCCGCTGCATCCACAAACATGCTATTGTTCACAACTGCTATAATCTTACTCTCTTCTCTCACTATTCCTTACTCATATTCTTGTTCGCTTCCTGTCCCCTCTTGCCTTAACCCCTCCTCTGTTCCACACTGGTAAACGAGGCCTTGTCACCACCCATCAGTAAATGAGTTCATCGGACTAACGAGCAAGCAAAAGCCCCCGACACACTAACAAGGGGCTGTTGGCTGCCTGTGCCTCTGGACCAATCAGGACCCTCATCACCGTTGACACAAAGCCTCCCCGAGCCCTCTGGAGCCAATTAAGACAGATTTTGCTTTTGAGATTGAGTGATAGCCGGAAAAAAAGATAGGAGGAGGGAGTAGGACGGACTGAGAGTACTGTACTGGAAACGGAGAAAGAAAGATGCATCAACGTATTTTCATTGAAAAGATTTCTTCAAAGATGTGTTTCAATCAAAAGCCCATTACGGGTAGCAGGCGGCTGGTGAGTAGGCGTTTGAAGGCTGTAATCGGGGTAAAATAGGCAGATCATTCAAGGGAAAAACAATGCTGCCTTACAATAAGAACCTGGAATCATATGACCTTAAGAAAGCGCAGCCACATGACTCTACTTTCACACTCCAACACTTATCCTGTAGCCTTTGTGTCTGAGCAACAGTAGGAGTTAACCAACTGGCCATAACACCATCTCTGTCTGGTCATGTGCTCCATGACTGTTGTACCATGGGAGTAGTGTAGCTGGGCAAGCAGTGAAAATAATAAAGAACACATAAAGCTATAAAACTGACTGTAGACCAATCAAGAGTGAAATTACCAAAACAAAAAGAACTTATTTGAAAAGCAAGTTCAACATTTTGGGAAGTCAGATTGTTTGCTTTCATGCCCCAAGTTAGATGCGACGATTGATTACAACGCTCATTTATTTATTCCAGGGATTTTCCTGGCAACCTCATGGTGAAAACAAAGCTCCAGGATGTCACTGTGCTCAGCCAAGGAATATTTCTGGAAACAATCCCCCAATAAAACCACACATTGTCATTTTTATAACTTAGTTTTGGTATGGATAAACAAGAAACAGATTCCCATTATGTCAACTATCTATTTAACATCTCACTCGAGGCAAATGTAACAGGTTGACATATCTATTAATAAGCAGCCAAAATACATGATCCATTACATCTTATGTGTCAGAAAGAACAGACAATGGTGATAGAATATTGGATGCATCGCCAACAGGCTTCATTATATGTAGTCAAGACCAGATTTGTGTCCACCAATGATTGATAGGCACAATTGTTCTACCATCATGTAACTAATTCAAGATGTAATCACTGGTCACACATAAAGGTCTATTTGCCTCGAGGGAAGTAAAACAAACTACAAGGTCAGAAAAAATAAACACAACTAAGAAGCTGCGCTGGAGTGTGAGAGAATTAAAGCAAAATAAACAAGCCCAGCTTGCAGCAAGTGTGAGGTTATGAAGCCTAAAGGCTCAAAGCATTCAGTCCCAAACGTCACCCAGTAAGAGTTTGCACTCCCTGAAGAGCATCCCCTTTGAAAGGATCTTTGGGGCCACTTAGTCTGAGTTTAGCCTAATAAGGATTAAACCCCTTTTTGGCCCTTTTCACTGTTTGCTAACAGGTTAGCCTTTTTTCTCCTTTCCTTTCCTTGCCTGCTTAGCCTTTTTGAAGTGGGAACAAAAAAAAGGTCTTGTGTGGATTTAGGGAAACGCTGCAGTGGTCTCGGGGTTAATTGGTAGAAAAGTGAAGACTTCAGTGCATTAACTCATTAAACATTCAGCCTTTGGGCATAAGCTATGAGGACGAAAGCCTCAGAAAGGCCCTGACAAATAATAAGATACTAAAGCAGCAATACTTAGCACTAAGGGGGGGCAGTAGCAGGGATATATATATATATATATATATATATATATATATATAAACATGGCATTCATAATTGAAAATACGGCAAGCCATACTCTCAGTAAATAGTACATTTTTTGCCTTTTAAACAAAATTTTGCAGAAATAGCATTCAGGGATGCCTCAGTATATAAACTGGCCCCAGTTGTTTTTTTTTAATTTTTTTAATCAAGATCAGTGCTTCTTATTCAACCAATAATAGCTTAGAGTGGGGCCACAAAGGGCCAAGTTAGTGGCTCCAAGGTGATGGGGAACAATGGATGGATAACGCTACGGTAGCGAGGGGGAAGAGTGTGAAATGCAGAAGACATCCACAAATTGAGAAGATCCTCTCTGTCCACTGTCTTTGCATTACCACGATGCACACTTAAAACGTTTATTAAGTTAAAATCAATGGACACTGCAGTAAAGACATGACTTAAACAGTGCACACAGATCTAGAGTTAATTCATAACACAAATTTTTTTTGGACAACAATACTACATAAACAAAAATCAGCAATAAAAACCTTGGTAAGCTTCGTACTAGGATATAGTGCATTAAAAATGCACACCTAGTACACCAGCAGCTACATATAAGACCTTAACAGCATTGCCAGTCACCTGTTGAGATCACACTGAATGGGCTTAAATACATTCCTTGATTTGTCGAGCTCATCAGTAAACACTTGCACATCAGGAAAAGGAGCAAAAAAAAATGCATATGCTCTTCACCGATATTCAGAAAATCGAGGAGACAGCCTCGAGCTTCCACTGAAGCACAGGAGCTGTTTTAGACTCCAGGCTATTGGCCCCCTTCTCTCCTATAAGCTGCCACGGCAAACATCAGACAGGTTAAGATCGCTGACCGGCTCCTATCGCATTCTCCCCGCTTTCCTTCAATCTCTCATTTGGCCATTTAGTGATGGATAGGCTTTTTTGGGGTTGGTGCGAGGGTTCGCTGAAGTAAATTCTTTTCTAATCCGACTATTGTCACCAGCTTAAGTGGGTGAGGGGTGATAAGCACACCCCTCTTGGGGAATTTGGGGTTGGTCGTCTGAAGCGAAAGAAGAGGGAGAGAATGGGAATTGTGCAAAGGAACTGCTGTGGAGACTTCTAAGAATTTGAAGGTGACTCAATTGAAGCTACAGGTTTATCAGTGACAAGCATTTTGAGTTACAACTGCGAGTCAATGAATTAGTAAGCATCTTCGGTTCTACAGGCAGATAAATTATGAAGCCATTATAATGCAACTGGAGTAGAAGAAGCTTCACTTAGATGTGCTTATAGCAAATGTCTGTCTACTATCTGTGCCCGCTCTGTTTGCAGAGCTGTTTTTTTTGGGGGGGGGGGTTTACTCCTGTTAAACAGCTTTTTTGGAGGGTGGATTTAATATATTCAGAGGTCTAAGGATAGAGGGTGTTGTATGCTGTATTTGTGATATGTGATTATGAAATATATAAATTAAACTGACTTGACATGACTTAAGACAGAATTTATTGATATTTTAGGTAGAACTAGCAAAGCAAGCAAGCAATACATGGTTAGCCTAGGTTATTTAGTCATTCAGCAGACACTGTGCAACATTAGCACTTGTTAAGAACTATGATTTGACCACCTGATGAATGCAAGTTCAACATTAATTCACTTGTAGCCCACTTTGGTGCTCTGGTATCCTAAAGTAAATATATGGCAAGTTGCTAAATGGTACATTATGTTCACCAGCTAGTCTCTAGACTTTGCAGACTTTGTCTACAGTTTCGATGCTGGGCAGTTACTGTACACTGCATTTATTAGATAATTAGTTGCTTAAAATACCTGCCTGAAAGGACACTGAGGAGAGCAGTGAGTGTGAGATAATACAGTAAAAGTTGGAAGCTAAGTAAGAAAAACAATGAGCTGAAAGAAGCTAAAGCGCTCTGTAGAGCTGAGGGGAACTGCAAGCAACCACTATCACATTACACCTGTTCTTTCAGTTCTTGCTATCAAAATTTCAATTACTACTAACTTTAATCAGCATTGAATCTTACTACACAGACTGAATGACTGCGATTGCTGGTGTGAAACAATATGATGTGCATCATCTTTTGCTATTGAGATGTTAGGTAAACAAGCTGAATAACTAGTGGTTTGAAGAAGTCACTACAGCAGAAGCATATTTATCATTTGATTTCATGACAAAGGGTTTGGGTTAAAGGTAGAAGTAAAGCTCTGTTGTGCTGATGTCTGCTAGAAAGGAGTCTTGGATGAGTAAGCAGGCTGCAGAATGTCGTTGTGGATGCACCATTTCAACTGGGCTGGATGGGTCATTAACCATAGCAATGGATGCACCAGAATTCAGCAATGTAACATTCTGCTCTCCGCCACATGAGATATCTCTACGCACATCAGCGCTGTCAGCTTACTTTATAAAAACAAATACCGTTCATCTGGTCAGAATTACTCTTAAGGAATCAACAGCTACAATGAATATTATGTCCAAGTCTAGTCATTTTGCATTTGTATTTATGGAGGGATTCTATGATTAGAAATGCAGATAAAAGGAAGCTTAACAATACACATATTTACTCAAATTCTACGACATATGGGTCTAGTTTTATCATCTGAAATGCAGCACAGACCTTTCGGACAAAACAAGACCACATTTACAATTCCAATTTCCAATATGCTGGCCTGGACATCGATCTTTCAATTGGAGCCGGTGTCTCTCTGACCTCAGCTGAATAACAAAGGCTTGTGTGAACAGCAGGTACACAGGTGCTGATTGTAATATCAGTAGCCTACCAGGCAGACTGGCATCCATAAACAGGCCTATCCATCAGGCTGGTGTGTTTCCTTTGACATGTGTGTCAGAGGCAGACGAAGGGAATAAATGATGGAGAGAGGGGATCAATCAAAGGAAGGGAGGGGAGGCACCTGCCCCTGACTGGTCCAGTCAAGCCCAGAGATGGAACATGATGGAGGGGCTAGGCTCAGGTGCAAAGAGGGGGTGGCAGCTCTTTGTCTGGAGGTGCTTGGTTAAGTGCGAGCCAGGTCTCAGCCACAGTGGTCTGTGGTTGTGTTCAGGTCCAAAGTCAGGTCACAAACAGAGGGATAGAGAGAGGCCAGGCATGTTTATTAGTGAAAAGAGATGGGGTAGTTGTTTGTGTGCTTGTGTGTGGGAGTGCATGTGTGTGAGGGAAGAGCAATTGGAAAGGAGACATTAGTCATCATTAGGTGGCAAGATGACACTGTGTCTAATGGTTCTTTATGTGATTGCCAATGCAGCAATCGTCTTTCCTCGACCTGTCCTACCTGGTTACCACTCGCTGCAGAGATTCATCAGCCTGCTTTGTACAAGAGTCACGGTTTACATCTAGTCAAGGGTAAGAAAAAAAAAACAGGGAGGCAAAATCCCTCCCTTTGCTGCTGTGGGCCAGAATGGGACCTCATTTCATAATACGCCCAGTAGTTAACAACAAGAGACAAATCCTTTTTTGATGCCCTTGGAATTTTGCCATGAATTACACATATGATGTTCATCATAGGTTGTACTAAATGTGGTTGTCAAGTTGGAAAGGTAACATTTGCAAAAACAACTGAGGCTGTAAATTTTGACCCAAGCCCTTTTGACCGTGCTAGATAAAAAGTTAAAGCATCAACAAAATTATTGCAATCCATTCGGATGAGGACATGAATAACTGTACTGAATTTCATGATCCATCCAACAGTTGTTGAGACATTTCACTCAAAACCACATGGTGGTACTGGGGGAGGTCAGGGGATCCTTAAAAGTTCATTAGGATGCATCATCTGGAAACCATGAATGTCTTTTGTGCCAATTCATGCGGTAAAAGGTAGTTTACTTCTTTGCCGTCAATGTAAAGCGTCCTTGGGTTTCTTGAAAAGCACTACATAAATCATTATTATCATTATTTTAGTCTTACTCTTATTGTCATCATTATTATTACTACTACCAGATAACTTGGAGCTGCTGGTGGCCCTAAACAAGTCGTCAGGGGATGATCACAGTCGGTAGAATTCATCCTCTGAGGACCATTAATCTGTGTATGAAATTTCATGGCAATCAATCCAATAGTTGAGATGTGAATGTTAGTCGAGTTCTTTCTCTGGGGAAATAAATACCTGTAAACAAATACCTGTAAAAAATGAATGGCAATCAATCCAATAGTTGTAGATATATTTCAGTCTGAACAAAAGTGGTGGACTGACTGAAAGACCAGAAAAAGATTTGGATCATAGGCATAAAAGAGGAGCCAGGATCTTGGGTTCTCGAAAGCTCTGAAGCCCATCATTAGCAAGTCTTCCTCAATCACTCTTAAACACTCCACATCTGGCCATGGTACCGCTGACCTCATCCCCACAGAATTCAGAGTTCAACATCGCTGATATAACCTCACTCAAACAACAAGAGTGAAATATGAGAGACTATATCACAACTGTCGGTGTGGTTTGAGACTCAAAGGGGAGAGGACATAAAGGTGGGGTACATATGCATTTTGTGTGGAGTAGACAGAGATCAATGAAGAGGGTAACAAGACTTCAGCACTCTCCTGGGGAACAGAAATTCATTTCAGGAAGCTTTAAACCTCTATTTGGCCTTATCTCTTCTAATTGGCTTAAATCATTTGTAATTGTTTGCACATGTCTCTATATTGAGCAGCTACCAAAGACTGGACCGTGGCTTGGCATAAGCAGTGAGGCAAAACGAGAGTAGCAGTATGATAATAATTGGGGTTCCTGATGACTGGATGAGCCAAAGTGGGCCGCGAGGGAAGGATGCTTGAGATTAAACTGACCCTGGATGTGGCAAATTCCAGAACTGGGAAAAATCTGAGGGGAACACATGACAGCTGTGATGCTAAAGGGCTGTCTGTGGTAAGGTAACATTTAATGTCTTTCAGGTGCTATAATTATTGTACTTGGAAAGGGAGGGCAGACAGTGAAAGAGTGAGGGAAAGGAAGAGGAAGAAGGTCATCCCAACCCATCACTCTGCCAGTTGTTGTCGTGGGGTGGCTGAGGGATTTATTGACCATCTCAGGATGCACTCTGTCAGAGCAGACGAGGTGGTGGAACAGCATTAGGGCGAGGCAGGGGGAGGGAAGGAGGCCAATATGAATGAGCGAGACTGAGGGGATCCGTTTCCGTGGGCTCATTGATAATGACATACCTGCTTGGGCTGTCCGTTAGTCCTATAGCACACACTACTTAGGCTCTAACTGGAAAATCAATAGGCTTCTCTCTCAGAGACCTCTTGCTGCCATGGCTCTTTGTGATTGGCAGCTGCAGCCGAAGGTCGTCCCTGGTGACCATGAGAGTTTGGCGGAGCGAGCAGGGGGAGGGGTTCAGTCTCAGCAGTTTGACACTTTAGGGAGAGCTTAACGATATGGGACTGGTCGCTACATAACACCAGGGTGGTTTTCTTTGACTGAGTGACTTTTCAGCCACTCAAGCTAAACCCAAGGAGCCGTCACCACCCCACTAATTAGAGTTACCAATGTCTTCTCAATGGGGGTTTTATTATTGAATAGATCAAGGTTGGATATTGACCTTTAGGGAAAATTTACTGGTACCATTTCCAAAAGACTTTTCTATCTGGCCTTTGACTAAAACTTTGTGGAGTCACAGAGTGAATGTCAAGAGGATTTTAAAAAAGCGGCACTGTTAAACTTTTATCGTCTGCGTTTCATGTTTTTTTTTGTAGTACAGTGAGAGCTTGCATACAAACAATCATAGCGAGGTCATATGACACAAAAACGTTATTCAAAGTGAGTTGCTCTGATTTCTAATATTGCACGATATTTGATTCTGAAAGCTATACACTTAAACATCACTGTAACAAAACAGTAGCTGCATGTCATGATTATTTACAGTCTCTTAAATGTCCAATTAAAAATGACCAGTTGACATTAGGATGTCATTTTAGCAAATAAATGATAATGATTTGAGGCAGTTATATTTGATCCTCACAGGATTGTGTGATCAGTTAACAAATGCCCCCTAAATGTATACAGTGTCTAATAACTAAAGACTAATACTAAAAAATAATAGTATAAATACAATTAAATTAAACAATGTAATGTATAATTGGTTGACAGTGGAATGTATTTGCAGCTAATCCGGTTACATGTACTTTTTCACAGTGACAGGAGTGGGTTCCAAAATATTTAAAATTTACTTTCTGTATTTTTTAATCTGTTGCTGGAGTTGTTGTCTTTTTTATTTCTGATGTGTGATGGATTGTGGAATAAAGGTCCATCAAAACCACACTCAAAAATAAAATGACTGTAATGTTCATTTCAGCATTTTTAAGTATAAGTTGCCAATGTGAATGTACTTCATACTAACCACAGTTAGAATGAGTAAATACTTTGACATCAGGACACAGGAATAGTCTATAGTACACTCAGATTGCAATAGGAAAGGCTCCTCCAATCAGGTTTTCGCTGGTATTTCCTTTGACCAATCAGCTGTAAGTAGAACGAATTTCACTTCCTCATTCATGCAATATTAGTAGTCTGCAGGAGTGGCTTTGCAACAATATCTCCACATGCAATATTGATGGCTTGTGTCTAAACACAGAGAGGGTGCTGCTAAACACACACAGAAACAAAAACGCAAACACACACACACACACACACACACACACACACACACACACACACACACAGACAGGCAAACACATCTGCTCCGTGACTTCATCAGTTCTGCTCTCTGCCGAGCAGATGCAGGGGCCTGCCAGGCAATTAGTTGCCTGCGATGATTTTCTTTGAGCCCTCTACGGAGGGAGCAGCTGGGTCCATCCGGGTTTGGGAGGCAGCAACAAAATGTGTGAACAAGAGCATCAAAAATGTACTCGCTCACTTCACGTGTGACGATGTCTGCGTGTGTGTCTGTCTCTCTTTCTGTGTGTGTGTGTGTGTGTGTGTGTGTGTGTGTGTGTGTGTGGTTAGCCTGTGAGCCACTTTCCCTGCACCCTATCATGTTTCCAGAGAAGGGAAAGCAAAAAAGAGCACTACCTAAAAATGCCAAGCCTCGACACCCACCTCCCTTATCACTTGGAATTACAAAGCACCCTAACTCAAGCAGAGACGGGGGAAACTGTTGCACATTATGTCGCAAAACAAACAGATTTTTTTTCTACTGCCTTCTTCAAATATATTAAATGCCAGGCCACTGCATAAAATGTAATAATGACATTTAGAGATGTATTGTGAAGACCGAGGTTATTGTTATTGTGACTGCACTATTCTGCTGTGAATTCCTTTAGAAGACTTTTGTGTTTGTTGTATGTACAGTATATACTGACAATTGAGTGAAGAGTCAACACTTAGATGAGCAAGACTGAGAAAATGATCACTATCATTCAATAAAAAAAAAAAAAAAACATTTTATGGCATACATGAAACAAATATCCCTATATAAAAGGGACTAAATATGTTTCAACTATGTTTAGAAGAGAAATCCTGCCTATGAGCGTGTTTTATTTAATTGTAAACTATGTTATGAAAGCATAGTTTACGATGATACACAGTACTGAGCCACCAGGGGGGAAATCAAGCGTAATCTGGTAGGAGAGGAGAGGGAAATGAAGAATAAAGCTGAGACGGTAGGAAAGACAGACAGAGCAAGGCCAGAAGAAGGGGGAAAAAAGGGGGAGGCTGTGAGGTTACTCATCAGCTGGCAGAGATTTGCACAGGCATGGACACTGTTTTGTGCTTGCGAGGGGATCACTGTGGAGTCGTCACACAGACTCAGATCAAAGGGGCTCTCTGACAGGCCCCTGATCTTTTCTCCAGTCAATATAAACCAGGGGGAAACTCTTTGGGAACCACAGATAATTCTGAATGTTTCAGGAGATAAAGGGCACAAAGAAAGTAGCAAGAATGGATGAATGAGTGAGTGACAATCAGGTGGCCTTTGCCACTATATATACATATATATATTATTTCTATGAGGGGAGAAATAGGAGGAAAACGTAATAAAAGTAGCTTTGATATATCAAAAACTATCCTAAATGCTCCTGAGGTTGCTCCCAGCTCAAACAGTCCGCCTGAGACTGTACCGAGCAGTTAGGCACATATAATATACATACAATACATACGCACAATGTAAATATGTTCATTCAGTTTTGTGAAATATGGCTGATTTTTCCATCTCTACTGGCAAAATAGACACATTTAATAAAATCCAATCCACTGTATCCATTCCATTTTACATTGCAATAAAAAATGAACAGGGCTGCTCAGAAACATGTGGTTTGATAAGCGGGCCAAAACAGATTCATAATGTCTTTATAAAGGTCTGCACTGCCATATATTTCATTAAGCTGCAGTTAGCATTGTCCTTCATAATATTTGGACACTTGCACTCCAACTAGCGTCAATTCATCTTTCTGGAGCTGTGAGCTTGATGATAAACAGTGATCCTGAAATCAAACAGCCAGACGGTTTTTCTCGTTTATTTCTCTCGGTTTCTATCTTTTCCTGAATTCCAAACATTAGAATAGCTATCGCTTTATTTGAGCATGACGCTGTGTGAGGGAACGCCAAATCTCAATTTAACATTTCTTTTAAATTTCACAATAAATCAAGGTTGCCAATCCAACTGTTGCTTGTCTAGCCACGGTTTCTGTAGATACTCCAGTAGGTCTTGTGAGCACATCCAAATGGATGCTGTGTGTCCATTTATCCACTTGGGCATCAAATTCAAATGGCATGACACACCAGCAAATGCTACTCGGTAATGTTTCCCTTTGGATGGTGGGGACGGGTGAATTTGACACTAAACCTCTACACTGAGATCACAGTTGATTGAACTATTCTGGGTGGACAAACAAGCCCTGCTAAACCTGATGAAAACTATTCAGAATATCCATCTATGAAATACTATACAAAGCAATATATAGTTTGTGTGACAAGTTCCTGCCTTTGACCTAGATAAAACAAATATGATCCCATGTAAATCTAAATCCGAGCACGCTAACTTGTGCCCTTTGACTGTACGAGGTTATTTGTTAAGTTGACATGAGCTCACATATTCAGCAGGTCCTGCACTCTGAGCTAAATTATAAATTCTACAAATTTAATCGTAAGTTACTTCATACTCCCCGAGGCCTCATCAGCACTTGCAAAAAGGCTACATGATGAAGTCCAGAAGATGTGGCAACAGTGAAGGGGAGCCCATTAATCTTTGCTTTTTCTGAAATGTTTGTGGCTTACTTCAGAATCCCTTGCATAGTTGGCAACTTCATATCAGAAAACTGCTTTCTGGAAATCATTGTCGAGTCAATATATTTCATTATGTAAAATAATTTCTGTAACAAGCGACAGGAAGTTCAAGCATATTTGTAACATTTCATTCGGACAAAAATAGCCATATGCATAGGGAGCGGGTTTATCAAGAGGCATATGCATGTTAAGGCGGGATGCAGAAAAAAAATATTATACAGACATTTTTCATAATAACTATAGCCTTGTTATTCTCTCTGATCAACATTTCAAGGAAGCTATTCAATAGATTACATCCTAAACAACTGTGGTCTCTGATAAATAATGCAGGCCTAATTCAATTTCTGAAATTACAGGACTGATTGGACTGTGTAGAACAGTTAGTGTAGATAGTGAGGAAGTGGCAGGTTTTGTCGATTGTTCATGAAAAGATAAACTCTTGAAATTAAAATAGGTATTTAACTCAATTACCAAAGCCATGAAATAAGGGAGACTTGAGAAAATGTCCAGTTCACTCCTTACAACTTTATGCCAAACACCTTTAATGACCGCGACCTAATTGACTGGGACCGTGGGCAGATGTTACAGGACTGCAACTACACTTGCCCAAAATATTTCACATGGCTTTCACTGCGGGTTTTCATTTTCCCTCCATGCTTACATGTCTGATTATGTCTCACACCGCAGCCTTCACGTATGTGGGAGAAAACAACGGCTTCTTTAGCCCTGCAACATGTCTGAGTGACAAGGGGACTTCAATTACAACCTCACACAGACCCTCGGTTAAATTATTCAGCATGGACAAGGTTCACGGCGATAAACCCACGGGCAAATTAACGCGTGTGTCTGTGTGCGTGTGTGTGTGTGTGTGTGTGTGTGTGTGTGTGTGTTGGAGGGGGGGGGGACGACACACACAGACACAAGTCGTGTTTCAGTCATTTGACTCAATCCAAAATATCGACTGTGTAAATAACACCAAGCAGTCAATAAAATTTGAAAGAGTTGATCAGTTGAAAACATTTTCCGACAGATCGCCTTGATGTGTCTTTTTATTTCAGTTTATTGTCCAGGCCACTTTAATAGAAGCTTTTCTGAGCCTGAGTGCAGGTGCACACGACACGGTTACCGTTTTAAACTCCTCCAGGAACAAAACGATAATGGCTAAACAACATTCAACAGCATTAAATATTAATCCTTTGTAAATTGATACAATTGCACATGAATGTGATTTTTTTTTTAAACACGAACTCTAAAAGCAGAAAAGAGATTTGTGACGGATTGTACATTCAGAGTGTGCGTTAAGAAGAATAACCAAAATATTTTTTCACTTTTAATTTAATTTGCAAATAATGCGACCAACTGAACATGCATCCTGTTAGATATTTAATTCAAAAAGGGGGAAATCACGCTAAAATCCGTGATACGTGTATAAAATTTTGAGATCAAGCCCACCAGAGTTTTTATGGTACCCCTAAAAGTAGGACACGCTGCGTGCGTCAAAGGATGCGAATAATCAATAAGAGCAAAAACGCTGCAATCACCGATTCTTTCAAAGATGAGTAAAACACGAAGAAACACGTTCAATTAAAATGCGGAGACATGGAGGGAGACTTATCTGCAGAATACAAGCAGGTCTAAAGTTAAAAGCCGTCACTCACTCTGTGCCTATACACTCCTAATCCTCAATACGCACGCGGCTGAAGTTGCGCGCAAAGAGCGACACCTTTCTTGAGAAGAAAAAAATGTTTTACTGCTGCCGTGCAGAGTACACACTGGATCTGGGCCGTAAAAACCTGAAGGTTTGTGTTTTCCTGTGTGCGGACAGCTCCGCGCGTCCAGATGCAGCCGAGGCGGACTGGAGCTTCTCCTGCTCTGATTGGCCGCGCGCACTGACAGCTCCGCACATGATTGCAGGAGGAGAAGCCCGACCCCTTTCACTCTTGCTAAAGGAACCATTCATAAACTACACAAGTCCAGCTCACAGCTGAGTGTGGACGAAAAGCGGGGGCGCGGAGGAGAGAGTCACAGCAAGAGGAGATGAGCGGTCACAGGCGATGTTATAGCCTTTAGCGTCTGCAGCCCGGGATACTGATGGTGACCCACAACCTGAATATGAATCTACCTTGCGGTGCTGGAAGGGCTCATGACTTGGACTGATATTTAGCTGGCTATTACGTTGCATCCCTATCCGTTTCCTCCTCCTCACACTGACGTCCATCCGCTGCAAATCCCCCCCAGAAAACTTTGATTACTCACTTTTCCTGCACGGGGAAGCGTTTGCCTCTGGCTTTACCGGTAAGCATTGGATCCGTCAACTTACTGCGACTCTCCGGTGTACAGCCCGGACCTCTGCCCAAACATGATTGCGACGCAGGCAAAGCTGGTTTACCAGCTAAACAAATATTACAACGAAAGATGCCAAGCTCGCAAAGCGGCCATTGCGAAGACTATAAGGGAGGTTTGCAAAGTGGTGTCGGATGTCCTGAAGGAGGTGGAAGTGCAGGAGCCCCGGTTTATCAGCTCCCTCAGTGAGATAGACGCGCGCTATGAGGGGATGGAGGTCATCTCCCCCAATGAGTTTGAGGTGGTGCTTTACCTCAACCAAATGGGGGTTTTCAACTTCGTGGATGACGGCTCCTTGCCGGGCTGCGCGGTGCTGAAGCTGAGCGATGGCCGTAAAAGGAGCATGTCGCTGTGGGTCGAGTTCATCACCGCCTCGGGCTACCTATCGGCCAGAAAGATCCGCTCCAGGTTTCAGACTCTGGTGGCACAGGCCGTGGACAAATGCAGCTACCGCGACGTGGTAAAGATGGTGGCGGACACCAGCGAGGTCAAACTACGGATCAGGGAGAGGTATGTGGTGCAGATCACTCCTGCGTTCAAGTGCACTGGGATTTGGCCTAGAAGTGCAGCTCAGTGGCCCATGCCCCACATCCCCTGGCCCGGTCCTAACCGGGTAGCAGAAGTCAAAGCCGAGGGCTTTAACCTCCTCTCCAAAGAGTGCTACTCGTTAACGGGGAAGCAGAGCTCGGCAGAGAGCGACGCCTGGGTTCTGCAGTTCAGCGAGGCCGAGAACAGGCTGCTGATGGCCGGCTGCAGGAAGAAGTGTCTGTCCGTCCTGAAGACTTTGAGGGACCGTCACCTGGAGCTACCGGGACAGCCGCTCAACAACTACCACATGAAGACCCTGCTGCTGTACGAGTGTGAGAAACACCCGAGAGAGACCGACTGGGACGAATCTTGCCTCGGAGACCGACTGAATGGCATCCTGCTGCAGCTCATATCCTGTCTGCAGTGTCGCAGATGCCCCCACTACTTCTTGCCAAACTTGGATTTGTTTCAGGGAAAGCCTCATTCAGCCCTGGAGGCTGCTGCTAAGCAGACGTGGAGACTAGCGAGGGAAATCCTCACCAATGCTAAAAGTTTGGACAAACTATAAAGCGATTGCCGAGAGACATTTTGGGATAAAACTCCAGAGAAGGACAAAGATGATTCTGCAACTGATTCTCCAAGCAATGTGAAAAAAATAAAATAAATCAGTAACAAAATAATGCAGCGAGAAAAACCACAAAACCCTTTTTAAAAATGGAGCAATTGGGCCACTGCCAGAAAGAAAGAGAAGGTACATTTTCAGATAAATGTAATAACTTTTAGTTGTCTTCTTTAAATGTTTTCACAAAGTGAAGAACCTTTTATTTAAATATATGCACAAAATCGTTAAGTGAAAGAATAAAATGTAGCGTGCCAAGTTCAATTTTTTTCATGATGTGACTTAAAAAGAAATGTTAATAAAAATGTTGCAAATTAAATTACAACTTGGCCTCGTGTCTTGACGTGTTTTGACAGCTGATGTGACAGGCAAATCTGTTGCTTTTTATTTTGCCATCGTCTGATTTTAAGCTGAGGTTCGACACTGGGAAAAGGAAAACAGGAAATAAGACGGTTTTGCAAAAAAAAAAAAAAAATATTAAAGATGGAATGTGCACAGCCGGCTTTAGGCCATAAGTTATTTTTTACAGTGCGTCACAGGCTTTAAAGGATTTTCCAATGAATGTAAATCAACGCACTCGTGTTAATATATAGGCCTGGGAGCATCTCTGCTCTCTGTTTTAACAGCAGCAGGGCCTGCAGCGAAACTGGGGCTTTAATCTGATTCATGCGGTTGATTTTAGATAACGCAGAGTAGCTTTCATGGCCACTTTGTTGTCAAGTTTTATTTGAATGAGTTCTGATATTAAAACCACATTCAAATGAATGTGGATGCTATTGCACTGAGCGTCTTTAATTACAAAAAAAAAAAAAAAAATACAAATAGTTGAAAACAAATAGGATCGTTTGATGGTGTGTTAAACTGCACCAAGTGAACAAACCACCTGTGGGTCAGCAGTCTTCTGTGCTTCACATGAAGTTAGCAGCACCAGTACTAACTACTGGAAGTACTAGTATTGGTCCAAATGTGACTGTTTTGCACTATATTTTCGTGCAGTTTTATTTCCTAAGATCTGCTACTACTATGAAAAAAATATGCTGCAGACCTAAAAAAGGATGATGATTCCTAATGGGAGGGTCTGATACATATGGCGTTGTGTTTTTTTTCCATGAAGATTATTTATTTGATTATTCATTTATTACAAAAACACTGCATTTCTTATCACCGTTAAACGATATTAAACGATGTCTTGGTGTTAAACTTAGTTTTCAAGATATTAGGGGAAAAAAAGTTAGAGTCGATTCATAGTCAACCCTAAAAATATTGTGAAGGGAAAAAAATGTACAGCATGCGGTGAATTACATTTTTGTCTCAATTCAAATATCGTCATATTTTAACTTCAACGACAGACTTGACAGGACATAAGTCATCTCTTCGGCACATTATCAGATGAAACACTTGGAAACGCACTAAAAGTATTTCTTTGTCATTAAAATAACACACTTGTATTATTGAGGAAAACAGGCCTGCTGTGTTCGTCGGTGCCTGAATGCAGCACTGCACCAGCTATTCGAGCATGGCTTCAATAAGTGACAAATCGAGACGTGATCAATGGAGATCGAGTCTTTTACCTTTGGATCGATGGTCTTGAAGCCCGGCTCGTCTTCGTCCACCTCGAAGTAGAGCTCGGAGGCGGTGACGGACAGGGTGCCTTTCACCACCACGGCCGGAGCCACCAGCTGGGCGCTGGTGCTCAGGTTTACTGGGCCTGGAGGAAGAGACACGTGCCGGTCAGAGAGCAGGCGGGGTGCCCTCCTCTCCACGTGGAGAGACACACACACACACATGCCGGCTTTGTAAAAAGGTAAACGTGTATATTAAAACAAAATATCTCAACAAGGGTTCGCAGTGAGTTTAATGACTCCTTGTGGGCCTTCAATCCTGGACATGGTTAATTAATAAGGAAAGCTGATTGGTGGTTGAGATACACACGCGAAAGATAATGATAATTTATGTATATTTTTAAAGTTGAGATATCTATCCTAAGAATTATGCTGATAAACAACTTTTTTTTTGTAAGAGGGTTGAAGTCTATTAAAATTACGGGACTTCGGCTGCTTCTAATTCTGTCTGTAGTTTTGCTCCTGTAATTGGTCATCTGCAATTCTGAGTGCAATATGAACTAAGAAACGTTAAACCAACGCAACACTACGTGCTGTCCACTGAGTGATATAATATGCATCTCAAAAATAAAACACTACAGGCCCAAGTGTCCTAAAACTCGCTCTAAAAAAGCGTCAAACTATGAGACATAATTGTCAAAAATCGACAGTCCGTCAGAATCCATCGATTGCGGGCGTTTGGGTGAAGCTCTGTTTAATCTCTCATCAATCTTAATTTATGCCAGTATGACAATGAGAGCCCGGCTCAGGGGAGCTGTGGGTGGAAGCTGTGCCCGGCTCTGCACATATGAGGCATTGTATTTGCAGATGTGCGCTGCGGAGAGAGGAGGCTCGGAGCTCGGCCTGATTTCCCTGAGCACCCTCACACTCATGCAAACGGATGGAATAAACAGATACAGGGCCATATTCGCTCCTCAGCCCCTCGTGAAACCCCGTGAGTACTGACATGTTATCCGTGGGTTGAAATAACATTTTTTTCTGTTGTTGTTCCATTCAGTCAGAGACATTCAATTACACCTGAAGCGGACAGCTGCTTAAGAGGAGAAGCTGAAGCTCTGCCGACAATCTCCACTCGGTGCTCGCAGTATACACATCACTTTATTAGACAGGATTGGACGTTTAATCCTATTGTGTCCAGTTGCGTTATTTTAATAGCACTCTGAGCCCTATTAATGCAGCTTAGTCTGGTGAGCGCTGTCGCTGCACATAAATATGCGGATTACACTGCAATCCGATTAGCAGACTATATGATATTTAATTAAGATTATTTAAATACCAGATGTATGAAAGGCAACAAAGGAGTGACAACATCGTGAGTTGGATTAAAGTTAATAAGGATAATAAGCTCATGCAGGGGAGGTTTTATTTAGGTAGGGCTGCTTTACTTGAATCAGATAATGTCCCATTTCAGGGTGAGCAGTATATCCTGGGATAAACTTGGCTACTGCTGGATGAGAAAAAAAAATGTTTAGAGAGTTGCTACTCAGGCCTGTGTGTGTGTATTTGTGGAGCAGACCTCCAGTGGCAGACAGAAAACTGCAGATGCAGTGTTTTCACCAGCACGCACCTAATAGTGGTGCCATAATGAAAGAGTTGTCCAGCGGTATAATGCTGGGTAAGACTTTCATTAAGAGCCTGTTTACCTTGTACATAGAGTCTGCACTTTCAAACAAGTAATACTATAAAATATCTGTAAAAAAAAACACAACAGAAAACATGATGTGATATCAAAGCAAAGCAAAAAAGCAACATCGTATGGGAAAATCTTGAAATCCTATGGTGGGAGAGATGGGTGCCAGTGTGCAAGACAAAGTGCTGTATAACATTCAGTACCGCAAAACAGTGGAACTACGGGATGATAAGCTGAGTGAAAATTACAATGACCTTATTTCTTTATTTTGTCTGAGCTTCAGGACAAACAACACGGCAGAACTGGGAGGGGTGAGAGAGGTATGAGAAGTGAGGGGGGTGAGACATTTCTTTACCTGTTAAGTTCTCCAGGTCCTTCTCCTCTAGGGATGACAGAGTGTCATCGTCTCCGTCGAGCAATGCCTCACTCTCCGAGTTCTGATTTCCCAGAGCCTGACTCCTGATGGACTGCTTCCCTTTAAGAATGTCCTCCTCGGACGCTGGAGGAGGGAAAAGGGGCTTTTTATTTTTTTACCTTGGTTATAAGGTCACACACACACTTGTATGAGTGGAGTTAGGTTCATTTTACATTGTGCTGCATGTCAAGACGGTGAACCTGTTGAACTTTCTTTCAGTGAAGAGTTTGATGGTTTTTCAAGTTTCAGTGATCACACGTTTGAGCAGGAAAAAACAGCACTTATAAGCAACCACAGCAAACAATAAAAATGAAAATGGGAAAGTTATTTTTAATCCACTTCAGAGATAAACTGAGAAATAAAACAGAGCATGAGTCCCCCCCCCCCCCAACTGCCTTAGTTTCAGCTGCAGCGAAGGCTCTCCATTCAAACCACACCGAGCTCACATAAAATGAATCTACAATTTTACTTTCAGAACTGCATTCCTCAAACACATATCGATTGGAGACTATTTAACAAAGGAATTTAGGTTGTGAATTTTTTACTTCTTTAAAGTATTTTTGTCAGCTTCCAAAGGTGGGTATAAACTTTGTTTTGCCAACAGAAAAAATGCAAACTTTTGTAAAGTATAGTGGATTTTACCCTCCTATAAAACGTTGATTCAAAAGTTGATTCATCCGTTAGGAAAAAAGCTGACTTATGTTGCATTTTCCGCCTTACAGGCACACAAAAGACTGACATAATCCCAGCTCTAAATGCAGTTTGTCCTTAAACATACATCAAAACAAACACTGTTTCATACAAAAATTATTCCAACACGTCTAAACAAAATGAGGGTCACACACTGCCCATTTTGATTTCAACTGAACATGACGTGAGGTTCCAAATGGATTATTTAAGAAAAATGGTAATCTGCAAACATTTACAGAGCCCTGCATTCCCCAGCAGTGCATGGTAAGGATCCACACACACAAGTCCACAGTACAAAGACTGGCTGGCAAGTCTTCCCTCTTTGTAAACATGGCGGGCAATAGGCTGAGAGCTTTCTGTGCTTCTGTGCATGTGTGTTTTCTAATTCAGCACTCAGGTAAAAGGAACACAGTTTTAATCCAGTGAGACGCTGAACACAAACCTAGTGGATTTTTTTTTTTTCATCATCACCTGAGGGGAGATCAATTGCACTTCCTAAAAATGCAAAGTCGCATCATGTGGCTTTATACTTTGAAACTGCTACAAGAGCTGGGATAAAAAATCTCTTGTCATGGAAAATATGCAGCTCACTGATATTTAGAATGGTCTTCCTGTAATTAAGCCTCCCTGGAGGATTCTTTAGTTAGCAGCAGTGAAATTACTACCAGCTCCTCTAATACGTACCACATGCCATTGTATTCACACCAAGCAAGTGGACAGGGGACTTATCATGGGCTTGGAAAACAGAGACTTTTAACTTCCTCGCATCTCACTGTAAACATGCTCCGCAATTCTCACGCCAGTATACAACTACTACTAACATACCATATCAAGCCTTACAAATACACAGTCTGATGCAACTAAACCTCGTGACTGGGCTGATCCAAAACCAGGCTCCCTCTGCTGCCCTCAAGCACAAGCTATTAATAGTTCCTCAGCATAATATACGCTGAAGTAAGTGCAACAAAAATAATAACCAGCACGTTGTTTGGCATATCGAGTAAGAATAACAAGAAACGTTATTTTGACCAGAGTTATCTCACTCTTCACCAGGCACACACACGAGAAATGTGCAGATGAGCGACAGGCTACGTGCTAACTTCTCACCGTTTCTGTTCCTACAAAAGACACGGTTTATTTTTTTCTTCTTTTAATTTGACAACTCTGAGGTGTTGATGGTGTGTGTGTGTGTGTGTGTGTGTGTGTGGGGTGTGTGTGTGTGTGTGTGTGTGGTGTGTGTCTTGTTCAACTTTATAGTACAAGTTTTTATTACTTAGTAAAATATGGTATAAAATATGGAATTAACTAAAATCTGTTTAAAGTCTGATAAATAAGAAATGCAAGTAATGAAAAAAAATAGATTAAGAATTTAGAAGTTAACTCAAAATCATTAGCGTTTGTAATTTAAAGTGTCACTCAAATTAAAACACATTTAAAAGATTACAATGATAAACTATCAAAAAAAGAGCAGAAAAAAAAATCTACCGTGGCACTTCAACCTCATCACTCATCACACAGGGAGCAGAAACGTGCATAAATCCCAACAGGTTACACTTTTTTCCAAGACCCCATTTCCCGACTGAGAGGTTCAACTACCTGCTTATACAACTCAAGGCATGCATGGTCACAGCAATTAAATTGTCAAAATTAACAAATTTGTTTTTAACGGGAGCGTAGCCAGGAGTGCGGTCATGAGGCGAGTATTGATTACCAGAACAGAGACATTAGTCTTCAGGTATTTACTCTGCCACCTCTGGTACACGGGCCCTGGACCAGACCAAATCAATCCCCAGAAAAGATGGTTCTTTCCAGGCATAAATACATAACAGCCTACTCAAGCCTACTGGCAGCCGCACGCTCTCCTGTGGAAATCATCTTGGCGCAGTATGAATGATAACAGTTGTCCATATCCTTAACGCAGAAATGCACATTTTTCACCAGGTTTCAAGGAAAAGACGTAAATTTTCCTCCTCTTAAAAAGGGATCAAATAAAACTTTGTTCAGTACAAAAATGCTAAATATTTTCCATTGCTTCTCAATTTATGATAATGCGTGAGATTTGAAAAGTGCAGCCGCAAGTAGCTAGAAAATTAGGGTAAATTCGGGCTTGATCTTATACTAAATATTTTCTTAGGGAGTGAGGCTGCATTTTCTCCCCTGCATCTGATGAATATAATTACAGCCAGATATGACCTTTGTGCTCTGTTTGAAAACTCAGCCCTGCATTCTCATCTTGAGCTGCACTTCCGTAACAAATGTCGGGTCGACTAAAACAAGACGAAAGGTTACATCTGAAAATGGATGCCGTCAGGCTTCAATGTCAAAGAGTTATTTTAATGATATATTCCCAAACTTCAGCCAGGCAGTATACTCTCTTGAGGTAGCATACCCTTGCCACAACTGGCTGCTGGCTATTTTTACACAGACTTGACTTTGAAACCAAATGTTGTTTGCAGGAATTTGTCTTTTCTCCCCCCCAGTGATGAATATATGCAGCACATAAGCTGAAATAGTTTTGAATATAATTGAATACCAGACCAAATACTTGAATAACTAACTCAGAGAATGCCTTCAACACATTTTCATCAACAAAATGAACTCAATGACAGAACACTAGTAATATGTCTGTTCTCTGTTATGAACTAGCTGAAGGGGAAACAAGGAGGAAATAAGATGAAAACAAAGTAAAATTCAAAGGCTTGCAGCAGAGGAACAGCGACCAGCTGGACTCAGGCCTCGGTGTCCAGCTGCCGCCTCACTGCAGCCATTACTGCAGACCAGAAGTCTCCCAGGATCCTGGGATCCCCAACACTTATTGCTTTTAGATCACATTCTTATTGACTCCTGTCACACCTGCCATTTGTCTTTGGGAAAGGTGTCACATTTAAGGGGACGTTTGCAGGTGACACATTGAGGACGTTTTCGGTCCAGAAATGGCCATTTATTGGTGTGAGTAATTGATTGAGCTGGTAAATGCAGGCCCAGCATGACGATGATTGCAAACCCTGGTGTGTGCTGGGTCTTTGCAGAAATGAGGGATTACATGCACTCCAGGAGAGAAATGCGACTCCTGGTGTTAATGCAGGGACATGTGTCATTTAGATATTGTGGTTATAAGCGGCCACTGGGAATGTTAAGTTGTTCTCAGCCAAGGTTTATTGAAGATCAGCACCTGTCTTTATAGAGGACTATGCAGACACAATGAGAAATTGATCTGACCTATTCCAGTACTGAAGGAAAAGTAATCAATGCTGTTAGTTTTAATGGCTGTGCTATATTTTGGGAAACAGCACAGTATTGATGAAGTTCTTCCAAAGCCACATCAAATTTTCCCACATCCCAACAGGCTCAAAGTACGATGTGGACTCTTTCTTAGACGAAAACATGTTTTGTAGACTGTAATTAGGTTTCAATAGCTTAATATTTAACCTGAGGGACCAATACAACTTATCACTATTACTATGCGGCTAAACATGCATTTAATTTCAACAACAAAAGGTATGCATTTTATTCTGTTTACTTCTGATCTTGCAAATTAACTTGCAAAGGAATGCATCCCCAAATGACCCCTCACTCAAATCTCACTAAGGGGGAAAAAAAAAATAGGGAGGAGGAGGGAGCATGAATGTTACTTACCACTGATATCAGCCACTGTTATGCAGCGAAAAAAAAAAGAATGAACAAAGTTTCATGTCATTTGTAGCCACTTAACTCAAAACTGAATTTCTGAGTAAGGCATGCTAACACTGAGGTTGATTATTAGTCCAGCTTTGCATAATGGGTAGCAGGGTATGAAATTACCTTTGTGAAATTCAAATGAGGGTGCTATTTTACTGTGTCTTGTGGTACAATAAATCTTTTATTGACGGGAAGACTAATTTTTATTACCTTGTACCTGGTGTTACCACCAAGTGAGTCAGTAAGGGGGTGCAAACAACAGGCAGGGACTTAGTGGATGGGACTGACCGTGTTCGGCCGCAGCTTTGAGCGTAGCCTCTGAGTGAGTGGATCCGAAGGGGTTCCTGATGAAGCGACGTCGCCGCCTTAAATCGTCCTCCCAGTAGTCCAGGCGCCAGAACTCCCTCGGCCGGCTGCAACGAGACAGAGGTAGCACATGTGTTAGCAATTACCAGCCAGCATGGTATAGCAGCCCAGCATTAGCACTCGGTCCGAGCAAGCATACATAAAGCCAGCTTTGTGTTTGGTGTTTTTTTTAACCCTCAGAATCACCCTTTAAAAACATTCACTTAGACACAAGCTTAGACCCCAAATCATTGTATCCCTGTCCCTGACAATGACAGTATCTCCATCTCATGGGATAAGGTGTTAATTTTTTTTGCCTTGTTTTTCCTTCTCCTCACTCTTTGAGAAGGTGAACTGAACACCAAGCTCATCGCATTAGAAAGAGCAAATGACAGCTTGATCATTTTCCACACACTTTTGTGGCACGTGCTTCCATTCTAGGCTCATTTCGAGCCCAGCAGGATACCTCTTGTCAGGGCTCATGGCTAGCAGGATAAGGAAAAGGCCATTACAAACACAGGAGGGGGGGGTGGATAGCATTACCAATATTAATCAATGTCTGCAGCTCCCATTTTTCTTTCCAATTTACATCTCCCTTTACCAGGCCCGGTCACTAAATCATCGTGCTCTCAAGGAAAAGAAAGTGTTAACTTTTAATGAGGAGTCACTGCCACATAGCATTGTTCATATACACTGTGTACCTGTCTATAATGAAATATCACTTCTATTCTTAAAAGGGATTTAATTAAAACATAATGTAGATTATTCATTACCCATGGCTGGGAGGCTCAACACAGTGCATCATTTCTATCATTATATAAGCAATTTGTTTTTCCAGTTTAAAGGTTTTTTTAATTTTCAATTTTTTCAAGAAAGAAAAAGAACAAAGCTGTTTACGTGCCAATTAGGCAGCACCGAAATCCACCTTTTTAAATGTAAAAACAGCTCATGTGTTAATGATTAACAACTCAGGTGGGGAGGGAAACAACTTGCACTTGGGTCTTCAGCGAGACTGTCCGACTTAAGTCAAATAGTCATTTTACTTGTACTAAATGTTCACATGAGATAAAAAAAAAAACCTTTAGGAAATGAGAAAATCCTCCTCTAGGCTAAGATATTCCTTTATTAGTCCCCCGACAGGAAAATTCACAGGCTGTTCCTGGGCTAAGCTGTTCCTGGAGTTAGTTTTGTTGTTTTTTGTTCGCCATTGCACGTTCCTAAAACCCACTGCAACAATTTACCATGGATCATGAAACACTGTAAATGTCTTTAATTCTGCTGTGCAGTGTGAAAAGTGAAAACGACACCAACAGGATCTGCACTTACATGAAACATACAGTAAATTTAGACACCTCCACACCACGTAGATGCACAATGGTTTTCTATTCCATAGAAATTAAAGCATCACCAATTCTGAAACTATTTCTTTTTTCGTCAAAGCTAAACGTCACACAAATGACCTACCGAGGTTTAAACAACACAAAGTATTTCTAAAATAATAAAAACAAAATCATGACCAGGTTATTCGTAAGTAGCTGCAGTGTATCCTGTGAAGGTGTAGGAAGACACAGTTTATGGTTTCAGTGGCATAAGCTATGACGGGAGAACCCCAGCATACTTTATGGGATCTACTCCTGAATGCTGCTCTGGCCGGGGGCTCCTCACAAATCTTCAGTCCAACACCAATGATCACACAGGGGCCTCTAAAGGGGAAAGGAGCTTTACGCAAGAAAATAAATACAATTTCCAAGCAGGTCCTTTAAAATCCTGTACGTCGTAGCTAATGAAAACCATTGATTATTTGATTTATCTGGAGAACAAAAAATGGGGTGGATGACGAGTGGAGAGTGGCTGCTGCTCGTATTTTAAGTCTGAATGTAAAGCGCTCTGCAGAGTGCATTTAATTCAGTGCACACAAGACAGCCATAGAGTACAACTGTGATATGAGAAAATTAAATTTAGAAAATGACAGAAATGGGAATCTAGAGTTTGTGTATTCAGAGCAGTGAATCAAGAACGAAAGTGTGTGTGTGTGTGTGTGTGTGTGTGTGTGTGTGCATCTGTGTGTGTGGTGTTTGTGTAGAATGCAAGTTGGAAAGACATGAGGGACGCAGGTCTGTGCAGGACCAGATTTCTCGCCAGTGACAAAGACCCTGCTCCATGTTTGCCTGTGATAGTCTCTGAACGCAAATAGCCACTTCATCATCCTGCCTGCAACGGTATTCATCTATGAAAATAATTATCAAGGTTGTGCATGGCACGCAGCTCCGAATCAGGACGCACTCGTCTCATCTCATGGAAGAGGGGGGGGTCTGTCTGATTCACACAATACACATTAATCCATCAGGAGGGGAACCATTGGCTGGAGTAATTAGTCACCGCATGGGGGGACCACCTCTGCCAGTCATATTCATCCAGCTCACCATGAACAGGCGACAATGGAAGTCCTAATGATGGGGTGCTAGAAGAGGTGGACGCACGATGAAAGATACCTCGTCATCAATCCCCTATGAGAGCGCCGCCGTAACAAGAATGGAGATGTACGGCACTATGCAACCCCCATACCACACACTGAGTGTGTTTCCACAAAGATGATAAATTATTCAGGGCTCATCCATCCTCCTAGGGCATCCTTGGCAGAATTTACTGAGGCGCCATTCTTCAAAATAACAACAATTAAAATAACAAAGGGCCAGCGTTGTGCTGAGGCTCACACCAACCACTTGTGTAATTAGTAATTAGTTCGGTCATAAAAGGTGTCTGGAAGGCCCGCTCGTTAAGCCTGAAGTGACGGTTGTCTGATGATGAAAGTGAGGGAGACAATACAGCAGAGGAAGTGCGTTCTTTAAAATCTGAGCAAAACTTAAAAGTATATCACAGCAAGCCTTAAAATGCTCAAGCTTTGAGTTTGTGTGTATTAAAGAGAATTTGTTGAGCCATGCCAAGCCTTTCTAATGTGGACCACATTGGCTACTGATGAAACAGAGTCCGGAAGACTTTTATGTGAGGTAGTAAATAGTAATGACCTTTTTTTAAAAAAAAAAAAAAAAATCTTTTGGATGCTCTTCAGGACTCTGAAGTTGTAAATTTGAGGAAGTTTACCAACATAAGGGGAGCTCAGATTTCTCCTTTTATGTGGCCCTGATGCTCTTTCTCCCTAATCAGTTAGCAAAGCAGTTATGCTTACGATTTAATAAACTCAACACAAGCCATCAACACGCTGCTACAAAATATTTTACTGGTGGGCTCTTTAAGATATCAATTGTGCTACTAAATTGTCCATTTACATCAAAACAGAGTAGGCGTCCAAGTAGATCTGGCATGGGCAGGTGACATACAAAACAGATGGTTTAATTGTGAGGAGTGTTCAGTGTGAGAGCTGGTTCAGGATTAATGAGATGCTTGTTTGGAAAGGGCAGTATTTATAGAAGTGGAGAGCCGAGGGAACTACAGTAACTATGTCCTCCACAATAAACCATTTCCACACATTGGTGCTGTTTACCCAAATAAAAAGAAAGGAACACTTGTTTACAAGAATGTATGCATGTATGATATGAAAGCATTTGACTGAAATACCATTCTTTGAGCATAACTGGTGTTTTTACAGCAATTGTCAATACAGGGTCTATAATGTAGATTGTTAGCCAAAATGCTATTGTTACACTTTCAACCAATTGTACAATTATATTTATTACTTTTAATTCCTACATATTAGTATCAGTGTCTTTTTCTTTCCTTTGTTGTCATGACTGTTACAGTTTCCTGCTGCACCGACCCCATTTCCCCCAGGGGGGGAATTAAGGCTTAATCTTGTCCTAAATATAATACTAATCTAGCATTAAGATTCCCTAATGTGAACAATCCCAATCCACTTCCACATCACCCCTCTGAATCATCATATGGGTTTCTGAGTAGTTGTGTGTGAGGGCCGCCACTGCTCGTCATTATCAGATGGCCAGTTTAAACATGTTAATAGATTCTTTCTGCAGGTCCTGAAAGTTTGATAGCGCCGCGATTTTTATGGCACCATTGTTCTTTTGCTGACAAGGACAAATGATTGTCATCCATCAAGATTCAATCAGACAGGATTGTCCAGAGACGGGTGCATCACACTGTTTTCACTATTTTCACTCTTAAAAAGTTTTTGTTAATCAAAACTAATATTAGAACATTAAATTTCCTTCCTGATTATTTTATATTATTTATTGGTAATTTAAATTCAGCTCTTTGGGAAAGGTAGAATTTACCTTGGGTAAACATGTAGAGGTACAGAAAATATTACCGTTTTTGCATAGGTCTATTTCCAAAGCATTTGATATTATGTAAATAATAACATGACCTTTATCATAGCAAGCAGGACATGCTGAGTGAATATGCTTTCATATATCACTACAAGCGTCTGCACTTTGGCACAAACAGTCATTCATAACCTTTCTGCTAAATTAATTTAGGTACAGTCAATGAGACCTGCATATGCAGAGGAGATTTCTCTCCTTGCTTATTTTATATTAATGCAAGTTCCTACTGGCAGCCTTCAAATTGCTCAAACATTGCTGCTATCCCCAAGATCATTTTGCTTTGATTTGCATAAACCATGTGTTTAGAAGAAATGGGAGAGCAGGAATAGATTGAGGATTTGTCATGTTGAGGACTGGTTGCTTGAGCTGTGGCTCTTTGTCAAACGGTGGCAGCGATCGCTTCGATGGTATCTCCTGATTCAAATTAAAATGAAACAGGACCAAATACCTTCCCACTGAAATTGTTTGGCGTGATTAAGTCTTGGAGAAGTGATTTTCTACATGTGCATTAATGTTTATCCTTCCCACTCCAATGAGGTTTACAGGAGACCATCTATATGTGTGTATGTTAATTCAGCTCAGCTAATGTTGTTTACAAGATTTACCAGAGGTAATGTTAGGGTCAGACCCCGCAACATTTCCATCTTATCCTCTTAAATGACAGTCCACGTGTAATTTTGCCCATCCTGACTGTTAATCACAGGACCAAGTCATTTCATTTGTCTATTTTTAATATGAATTTTAATATCGTGCAATAAGTGATTCTACACAACATAGATATGTGGTGAAGTTTGTCAAAAGATTTCTTAGAGTATACACTTCATAAGAGAAAGAAATGAAACAAAAAAAAAAATCTAAATCTTGGGTTACATATGAGGCACAGAAAATCACTCACAGTGAAATAAAGTCCAAATACATTTACATCCTTTTCTTTTATCATTCCTTAGTTAATTCCCTGTTCAGTGAATATGCTGCTAACACACGAGTGCACACTCTCTCATTACCAAGACAGCATAAGCACCTACCACTCCTCCCAATTAACTCCAATTTATCCAAGAGCTTTCAAACAGCGATCTGAAAAAACGAGGGAGTGATATTGCATCTCTGCAACATCAACGGCTTGTGGGGATCAAAGTACTCCCATGGGTGCGAGGCAAGAGGCTTCAGACTCCCCACAATGCAGTGCAGCCAAATGAAATAATGCAAATCGAGCCCTAATTACCACCAGCTTAGTGTGCAGCTTCCAATTAGCAGCAATTACACTCAGTGTAAATTCACTGTTAAAAAGCCACACAATTGCACACTAATTATATCAGATTTTATGGGAGGTAAAAGGAAAAGTGCTGTGTTTAGTCAAGTAGTAAATATTGACCAAAGACAGGAGAGCTGTGAAAAAGCTTTTTCCATATCAAGTGAAAAATGGTGCAGGACCCCGACTTGATTTTATTGTTAAATGTTAAAATAGCTTCACCATTTGCCTTATTAAAACTATCTAAGCATCAACTACATAATAAATAGTATATACAGACTTCCTCTGCTGCATCGCTGAAGTGGTACCATCTGTATTTTTGATGAAGAGTCACATTTTTCCTGTGATTTTGACAACATGCATTTAAGGCCATTTATCACCACTACAGCGAGGTAATGAGGGCATCCGCTGGGCCGGAGTTGCATAATTCTGCCATTACTGGCCCATTGTAATAATCTTCTGACCTCTAGCTTTCAGAGCTGATCTTGAATGGTGTGACAAATCTGAACACGCACCCACGTTTCCAACACACCCTAAAAGCAAAACACAGTGGAGAAGCTCAAGGTCAGCTGAGACTACGAGTCTGAGAAACGTTTTGTTTTTTCGGCTCAAGTTCACGTTTTTTGACACAAACATGAGACCATGTCTAACCTTAACAGCGCAAACACCAAAACCAAGATGTTGTCTCGCAAAAATACTAATTTTGAAACATACTATGTTAAACTGTTGAAAAAGCATCATCATAAATTTCATACCATAAATTTATTGGTAAAAAAAAAGGAAATGATGTTGCCTGTGGGCTGAGGAGTTTTCTGATATCTTATTGAATAATAAACATTATTCCCTCTCCCTTGAGCTCTGCATACTAGTCTGTTATGTCTCCAGCGTCAGGGTGATGCAAAACTACAAGACTCTGCAACCTCATCTACCAAGACTGTCTGCTATTCATGAGCACTTCCTCCCCTCTCTCCATCATCCGGCTGTGCCCATTACACACCACTTACAGCACATTGCACGTGTGTGTGTGTGTGTGTGTGTGTGTGGGTCTGTGTCAAGTGGAGCAATTCCAGCGCAAGGTGATTGAGACGATCATATAAACAGAAGTCTGACTAACTATAATGGCCATGTGGTTATCTCTTCATTCGAGAAAAACTACAAGGAGAAAAAAAAAATGCACCACTCTCATAAAAGTCTATGTAAAACTACATTTTCTTTGGCGTTTCATCGCGTTGGTACAATTGGAAGTTTTGTATAGTTTAATACTGCTTCACATCTGGCATTATGTTGTACCTCACAATCAGATTTTTGCTGGACCATACAGTTTCACACTGCTTATAATATAATAAGAGTTTCTATTCCATTATTTAACACATGTTTTTTTTATTTAACACAGTTTTTTTTTTATAATTGTAATTTAGTTTTCTTTGACTTGAGTATTTCCCCTACTGAATGTGCTTATCTATAAATTGTTATGAGTTGTGACTGCTGTAATACAAAATCACTCCCTTATCCATGCTCTGTCTGTCCGTTAATCTATCATCAATATCAGTTCTTCACATCACAAAGCTTTCATATTGAACTCCCTTCTTCTTGTGGTCTTTGCGTGGTGTTGAACTTGAATTCAGACACAGGGGTGGGGGTGTAAAGTAAATCTACAGCATGAACACACGCTGGAGATCTATGAGTAAAGGATGATCCTCAGTGTTCCACTCTCTCTACCACGGACGTTGGAATTTTATGTCGCCTTTTTCCTGCTTTGGTTGCACAAGAAAGTGCTGGATTCTAAAGATAAAGGCGATTTTTTTGGCAAATGGTGAAAGTAGCAAAATAAATGACCTGCTGGTCCCACGGTGTAATTACAGTGGCTGCAAGCATACCAATCTATCACAAGGAAGGGGGGGCTGACACACTGCAAAGGGGTTAGTCAAAGGAGATAGCCTTTGACTAACTACTGGCCCCGGACAATCGATACTGTGCAGATATTGCATCCGGGGAGAGAGGAGGGAAAAAAGCCCTAAAAACTTCCCAAATGGTTTTTCATTCAGATATTGATCAGCACCCTTTTATCATGACCTTGCTCCACCAAGGCCATATACTTTCTTAAGGGTATATGGAACTCATAAATCTGAGAGTTGCTACAGAGTCACACTGGGCTGTGAGCACTGAGGCAGCGAGGCAGCTAGGCAGGGAGGTAAGATGGTGTAATTGGTCTTTGTGGGATGGCGGCCTTCTTTCATACCTCATAACAAGGATTCCATTACATTTCTGAGCTGCTATGAGAGGACGGACAAAACTGATGGTGTAAAACTGAGGAGGGGGATCTAAAAGATGTAAATGGGTTAGTTTTGGTGACACAACAGTTTATCACACGCGAGGATACTTTTACCCTAGAAGGTACCTCTGCAGCTGTTGAGGCTACATGGGAAGTTTTTAGAGCTGCACAGCTAATTTGAAAAAATATGAATTATCTAGTAAAATAAATTATATTAAAAAAAAAATACAAACATGACCAAATCCACAGGAAAAGGACAAAGCTTTTTGAAAAATACTATTCTAGGATTAAATAATGAATTGTGGTGAGTAACATTCATATTTGCTACATGACATGTGATATCAAAACTAAATCTATAAATTATGAAAAAATGATAAATAATTTCTACAATAATGACAAAAAGTACCCGTTTTAACTTAACCACTTGCCTTTTTGATGTCATTTTAAATGATCCATTGAATGTAATATTTTCAGTCTCGGTCTACGCTGCAACACTTAAGCATGCTAACATATGGACATCATCAGCTGTTAATATGTTCCACCATGACACTTTGTTACTATTCCTTACAACCCCAGCCACTGTACTGTATATACAGTCGAGGTAAATGTTATCATTAAGGCCATATTCTAATTCATATCCATGAGCCAGACTGCACGGTGGGGCCTCCGTGGCACGTTATTTTATGTAACTGATGGAACGCAAGTCTGTCAAACTCCAGCAGTCTCCCCAGAGATTTAAGGAACATCCTTTTTGTCCCTGTCACAACTTTTCTGTCCCAGACACATGTCACTGTGCATGATTAATGAGGTGGAGGGTTTCACGTTAAACCCGTGTAAGGACTTTGGTGTTGGAGATCCCTGCGTGATACAAAGAGTCTCGTTTACAAGGATGAACATAACTGATGGCAGGCTCGCATTGCTTCGCGTAGTATGTTTATGCTATATGTTTATGGCTGCATCAAGGCAGATGGATGAGCACAACTCGAGCACCCAGCTAATTGGTTTTGAAGTAGTCGGGGCCTGGACTAAAGGAAACAACTGTCTCTGCCTTGGATGAGACGGGAGCTGCGAACTGCTCCAGCTGCCACTGCACGTTCATCGGGTCATGTTTGTGTTTAGACTGCAAGTATTTATAAGCAAACCAAAAGCCATTATCGGTTAAAAATGACCAGTTAAGTACTTTAGAAAAGAATGGACTTCTTACAATGTAAAGAATGGTTCATTTCAGAGTATCTACTGTAATGTAGATGCAATTTACCATCCATCATGACTAAACTTTGGTGAAACAAAATAATTAGCTACAAAGATTAGAATACAAATAAAGAGCAGTTGTTCTGTGGAAAGGCAGAGTGCACGAATTATTCCAATTGGAAAACCAGGATCCAGCTGGTGTTTATTCTATTCCCAGCTACAACAAAGGCAATCTGATGGTCAGATAAATGTTCATCCAGTTTTCCATCCAGCAAACAAGACACGCTCTCAGCCTTTTACATACAGATTTGTGCAATCACTCATCGTTATGGTTTAGTATATACTGTAGCTGGAGGAAAGGATATAGAAAAAAAATGTCCCTGTCTTGTCTTTGTCTCCATCTCAACTTTTGATGCTTCAGTAACAAATATCTCCCTCTCATCCTCCGTTCCATCCATCGCCCTCTCTCTTTCTCTGTCTTCCTGCTCCTCTCGAGTCATGCATTTCCGAGAGTCAGTGTACTCTAAACAGTTATGTTCTTGTTTCCTATGGTTCTAATCTCCACTGACGTGCTGGAGTCCCATTTCCTTTTTCAGCTGTGCGCGCACAGTACCAGTGCAGCCGTAATGTACAACGTTTCCATAAAACATACACGCAAGGCAGCGCAGACACTGTGCAGACCTCGGCTTTAACACATGCATTACATTCAGTATTATGTATCATAATTGTGATTTAAGTCTGGAATGAAAGCATACAAGTATTTATTTTAAAAAATACTACGTGCATATGAATGTCCTCGCTGTAGTACGCATACCTCGTAAAAAAAGGTACTGAGAACCTATTATTATTATTATCAAATCAACGTCTTAATGAGAAAAAGATGTAGAGGAGGGTTGGTTATTTCAACTGAGAGACTCCTGTATTTCTGTTTTTGTGGGATATCTGAATCTCTTACAGTTGTGGGATTGTTTGCATATGTTTGATGCCACTGTCAATCAAATCTGACTAAACCACATCATCACGGTCTTTATTAAGCTAAACTTTAAACTCTTAGTAAATGAGGGATGGGAAGGGATATGGATGTTTCTTTTGTTGCTGTTACTTTGATTGTAGCCTATAGAGACATTTTATAGAGAAAGTGCTTAAACAAGTCATTATCAAGGAAAAATGCCAGTTCCAGGTTTTTAAATGTGAGAATTTTCTGCTTTTCTTGGTTTTGCATCACTGTAAATTAAATATTTTTGGGCTTTGGACTGCTGGTTGCATTTAACAAGTAATATAAAAGGTGTCACATTGGGCTTAAGGGAATTGTGATGAGCAACTTTCACAATTTTGTGACTTTAGAAAATTGGTCAATTGATTAGTCGCTCAACAGAAAATGAACTAATCAACTATTACTGTAATTCTGAAAACTGAATAGTTGTTTGTGTCATTATCAAGTAAAAAAATTGCAAAGGTTTACTGGTTCCAGCTTTCTAAATGTGATTATTTCTTACATTTACGTTTTGGATCACTTTTAATTAAATCCTTTCGGTTTTCGGATTGTTGGTAAAGCAAAAGAAGCGATATGAAAATGCTGCATTGGAATGTGGGAAACTGTGTTGAGAATTTTTTTTTTTACCATTTTGTGACATTTTACAGCCTAAATACATCAATTAATCACGAGAACAATCTATAACAAAAACAATCTTTAGTTGCAGCCCTAAAGAGCTTCAGAAAATGTATATACATCTGTATTTGAACAGCATTTTGTTTATGTAACACTCACAATGCTGTATATCTATTAGGGGTATTATGTAAAGAAAATAATATTTTTTACTTTGCTAAAAGAGACAAAACCCTCCTCTGTATAAAGTGGAGACACCATTTCACACAATCTCCTGTATCATTAGTGGATAAGATGTAAAAACCTTTTCAAACTGAACGTTCTGCTCCGACTTCTTTCTCTCAGTACCGTCCTGGTGAAATGACATAGCACAAGATAAAATAGTAATGCTAATATCAATAGTTTGTCCATTACAGGTCAGCTAACTGTCCAGCGGAACAGTTACAAAGCTGTTCCTTTTCGATCTCACAAGGCCGATCAATACGGGGGCATACTGTTTCAATTTTGCCGGCATTGATTTTCTCTATAACACTCCAACCCTAAAGCATTCGTCTTTCTGAAGGAAGGATGATTTGATTTACTGAAGAAAAATTGGAGTGCACATCACAAAGATTTTTTGCCGGGCGGGAGTGTGACATGCCAAAAGATGGATGTCCCTTGGCTGGGAAGCCTCTAGCCTAAGGGCGTCCATTAGAGCAGTGGTGCTGCAGAAAATGAGCTGCTTATATGAGGGAGGAGGAGCACAGGAAGAGTAGTTGGTGCTCGAGGTGCTGTGTTTTGGGGGGGGGACCAGCTGTAGGTGAGGATTGCTGGAATAAAAAAAAGCATGCAGGAGTGAAGAGTATGCCAAAGTAGGAGAACAGCAAATACCAGGGAGTATACCTAAACGTAAACCTAATCTTGAGTAATGTTTCCATTTGCCTCAAACAGACGAGCTGCATCAGTGGATTGTCAACAGCAGCTCTGGATAAAAACGTGTGCTGCTTCTACATCACACTTCAACCATTTTTTCAGCTGCCGCCACCTTACTTTTACTTCCCCCGCTTCCTGCATCCAGAGTGAATTTCCATGGTACATTAGTCAGCCTATTAGAATGCAATAAAGAGAAGGTATGAGAGGGGAAAAAGAGGAGAGTAGTGCGTGTCCCCAGAGACGGTGAGTTGGCGTTCTCCATCATCTGCCCTCATCTCCCCTCTCTGTCCGTCGACTTTGTCTAGGTGTCATATACATGAAAGATGATTCCAGACCCAAATAAACACCGCGGCAGTCTGGATGCTCAGTGGACCCAAGCTCAAAGAGAGAAAAAAAACTGGAGATATGTGGAGAGAGAAAAAAATGACATCTGCCAGTTGTTTCATTTGTGGATATCTTGCTAGCTTTTCATTTACTTTTTTACTTTCTTAAAAAGACAGCAGGCTGGCATATTGTACACCTGAGTCTCAAGGCGCTGGGACAGAAGCGTATGGATGAACAGGTAGTCGACCCATCTGTCTGGCTGTGGATCTGTCTATGTCTTGACACTAGATGACAGACAAGGGCACAGAAACGATAGATACTGCCTCTGTCGGGTGGAAGGAATTCTCCCTGGACACCCAGTGATACAACTGAAGTAGATAGTGAAACAAGAAAGAGCAAAGGACAAGAAATGAGAAAAAAAAAGGGAGAAAAGACATGTTGTGAGGAAGAGAAAGGAGGAGAGAGAGAACTGCAGACAGAGGAAAGACGAAGCAGGGGAATGGGAGAGGGAAAATCACCTAACACCTATTTTCTCCAGAGGCCAGGGCCGCTGTAAGCTGGATATTAAGACACAAATTGCATTCAGGCGGGTCACACTATGTCAGAAGATATTAGATGCCTGCCGTGAGGAAACAACAATTCCCATCAGCTTGTGAGAAAATAATATTTTCATTTTCAGACTCTTTATTGAATGGAAACTTTGGGGAATACGTTTTTATGGCATGTGAGCAGGCAGGCTTGGATTTTACACCCAAGCAACAAAGGGTCGTAATCATAGCTGCGTATTGTCTTTGTGTTCCTGGATTTCATTTTCACAGCTGGAAAAAGGTTGTGGGTTTCATTGTGTGTATCCGTCCTTTCCATCCCGCCCGTATTTGCAGGCAGCACACATTGCTGCCTGTAAATAATCAGGGAAAGAACATCTCTTATATTAGCATGCCTCCAGGTATGCAGGTGGGCTCCTTACTTCTTTTTTAAATGTCCATCTATTCTCTTACTTGTTCTTTTTGTGGGGTTTGCAACACCAGATGTTTCTCTTATGCCCGCATACCACAGGCTCTGGTGCGAAGCTGCACCACCTGACCTTCACAGTAATTGACCAAAAATATTGATGTAATGGCACAGGACTGATTGTGATTTATTAAAAGAGCGCTGCACTCCAAGGCCCAGTGCCAATGGCTCCCTGCGCCCATCGGCAGCCATTAGGAAAACCATCAATAGCACAGCGGCATAAAGAGCCGGTAATGGGGGACTTTTCTGGCCAGCGCTCGTAGAACACAATCTCCATAGTAAATAGCATAACCTTGTGTGAGTACACATGGAGACTAATAGAAAGAAAGAGGTGGAAGCGAAGCGAGGGAGATGGGATCAAGGAAGGAAAGAAAAATATGACAAATCATGCACTACATCCTGATACAAGAGGAAAAAAAATAGAGAAGGAAAACAAAGGCAGCCAGAGATAGACTCCTGATCCAATAGCAAACTAACCCTCGCCAGACGAGTCTCTGGAGAGTTGGTTCAGCCTAACAAGCGTGAGCCAGCGGCCGTCTCTCCAGCTCACCATTACACACTACCTGCACAAACAGCCATCATTAGGGAATAGCTGCATTGGATTCTGCTGCCTATTTGGCGAAACAAACACAGAGGATAGAGTTCCCTCTGTTCTTAATGGGAGCGGAGCTGTTTAAATGGCTTTCATCTCTCTCTTGAGCCAATGCATCATTCAACCCACAGCTGACATTTTCACCTTTGCAAATCTAATTTAATCAAAGCCATGAGTATTGGGGGATGAGAAAGATTATGATGAGATTAAAACCATTACAGTGGTTTGAATAGTTTTTTTTCCGAGGCTGAGAAAATGACATGCTATGAACGTGGTTCATAAAAAAAAAACAAAAAAAAAAACAGGTGCATCCTTTTAATTCAACACATCTTTGTAACTGATTGGCTCTTTAAAATATTTTGGCATGTGAGGAACGAAATATTATTGTGAAAATATAGAATCAGAGGATTATTTGTCATGTTCACATTAACACGCAAAGAACAAAGAATGGATTTAACATGTATATCATGTAAAATGAATTATGTGTGTATGTGTGAAGCCTCAACAGCAAGAAAGAATTTTTCCCTCCATTATACCTTCTAAAATATTTTACAAGTTAAAGTCTAATATCTATCTTACTTGGAAGTAAAATGAGAGCTCAATAATGTAAAAGGACAGTTAGCAAGTTCTGTTATGATCTTGTCTTTCAGCACAGGACTTGTTTTACCTTATGGTAGAACTTCCCCAGGCTCCATGTTTGTCAGTCAGGATGTTGACTATCTTCTGGATGAGCTGCGTGGCTGTCACATGGTCGCGATACTTGGCTGCTCGGATCAGGTGGTCACACATTTTCTCTTCATCTCGCTTCTCCGCTGCGTACTGAGCACAGTTAGACTGGGAGGGAAAGAGGAAAAACACTTTACACATTCTGCAAGTGAAGGCATCACAAGTGTGTGCAGTGCAAACACAGTGTACAAAATGTGTCAAAAGAATGGATTTTACAGTATATAAATAATGAAATGTCTCAGCATCTTGTACAAAAGCAGGTCTATGTGAGGGAACAATACAGGCAATGGGACAACAGTGTTTCCACATATAGAAACCCTACTGAGTAGAACCAAATGAAAAGCATAGGGTCATTTCTGTCCTCATGTCATGTTGATTAATAACAGTGGACACGTATTTACTAATGCCCTCCGGCACACCAAATCACACGATACCCACAATGCACATGGAGGACATTTTTCTCTGTCGGAATTTGTTATCAGAATGGGCCTTTGAACTCTGCAGCGATGGTAAAAGTAAAACACCTTCTGAAAATAAGAGCTATAATTTGAAACAGTGTTTTGATTTCCAATCTCGGTTTCAGAATCAATTTCAACTGCGCTGATGGCTTACTTTGAGAGAATTGTTTCAAAGTTACATTCTTATTGAAGGTGAACATAAGTGAAGGGAGGGGAAAAAAACATGTGCTATGTATAGTGCAGCTGGTCATGTAGCTCTTCAGGACTGCAATGGTGCATTTATATTCTCTTCTGCATGCACAGCAGCTAAAGCAAATGGCTGCACTATTAACAACAAAAGCTCATTCAATTATTAATGCTGCTTCAGTTGTATATGAGTCTTCTTATCAAATTAACCTTAAACTAACCCAATGGTATTGCTGTCATAGAATGAATTTTAACCCAGATCCATGGCTGAACAAATGCAACCTGCTTTTCCAAAGTTACCAGTAAAGCACTTTATAATGGGTCCTCCTTTTCAATTTGAACGACAACATTTCATATGTGACAGAAAATCTATAGGTATAAATCACATTAGAGGGGCTTTTCTGCAGACTGCTGGGCCTTAATTATCAATCTATGTCTCTTTGTGTGGCATTAAAGTGGGCCTTGACCTTCCAGCATGATGACCTGGGAAACAGCAAAATAAAGGGAGTACGGAAAAGGAATTTCTGAGTAAGTGTTTCAAATTTTCTTTGCTTTGCTTTCCTTTCTGTGTGCGAGCGTGTGTGTTGCGTGTCCATTAATCTTGGTCAGTGGCGCTGAAGGCAAGCTGTGGGACACGCAAAAAGGTGGACCAAAAGGAAGTGACAAAGATGATGCTGTTGAAAATGCCACAATCCTAGTTACACTCAGCATTAAATTATTGCATAACACACTGTTTGTTAGACTTTAAACAGAAGGCAATATGTTATAGCAGCCCTCATGTCTGATGTTGTCTAAGACAACACAGAAACACGTCCCGAGACATTTTATACACAATTAGAGAAGAGATCCCTTTCCCCCAAATAAATGATTATGTGGATTTCCATTCTTTAAACAGATGCAAGTAGCGCGGCTATAAAGAGTCCATTTCCATCTGCCCCTGTCTGAGACATGTAAAGTCTGCAGTACTAATCAACAGTGCTGGGTTCAAACTCATAACCATAAACAAACACTTCATCACCTGTGTGTTGAGCCTGCCCAAACACCCAAACCCTCCATGCTGTAATGGGCTTTTCTCATATCCAAAGCCAAAGTCGACTACAGGAGAAAAGGCCAAATTCACAGACTCACCCCTAAAATAACAACTAAAAAAGTTGAACACATAAGTAGAGTCATTAAAACCCAAAGTTGGATTTGCTTGTAAGTGGAAAAGACAAGTCACTGTTAATTCCTGGGGTCATTCAGTTGATGTGTAGTCAGGGAATATGCCGAGGTATTATGAAGGACTTATTATGTTATGTTATTATGAAGGTTAAAGCGAATAACTAAATCTCCCAGTTGGCACCATCCTGCATTCACTTCCAACCAGATCCACAGAAAGGATAAAGGGCAGAAACTAAAAAGGGGCATTTGGGGTATTTTCAAACAAGCTGTTCTTTCTTTCCTTTCAAAGAATGTTGAGGAAACATAAGAACTAAATTAAAAGTATCTGTTCCCATTTGCAATTAGAAACATGCCTCCTTTGGAGTGATTGAAGCAGTCAGTGTGCATATTTTGACAAGAAAACAACCATAAAAAGACATGCTCTGAGACAAGCACTTCCATTCACCGAGTTAAAAGAGTGCAGCTGAAGAAAAGGGACAGCAGACTGTTAGCTTCCTACCCAGACAGCCACCAGGGCACAACTTGCTGGCAGTGAGACCGTTATGACTTGCGACACTGTAATCATGGGCAGCACCTTCCATTACATGGCCTGGCTGACAGGGTCGGCCGGCATGAATGCCTGCTCTGCCCGAGGAGACAGCTTGGTGAAGACGAAATGATAATGGCTGGCATTAATCGAGTCAATTACACTGACTCGTGTCTCCCACAATTCATCAACAGTTCAGATAAATAACTATGGATGTGTGTTGGAGTTTGGGGAGGAAATGGGCTGCAAGGGGAGTGACTGGGGACTTACACTAATCATCTCTAAAATCACATAATCGCACAAAATGGCAATGCGCGCACACAGAGACAAAGCTTTGAAACGCATGCATTTCAATAACAGCGCTTTTCGAAGCCCAGAGCAACACACATATCAGCTTTTGTTGCTAAAGATGGTTGCTGTGGTCATCGCTGTTGCCATGCTGATTTTACAAATAATAAGCAGTAGGAATGAGGAAATGAGTTTCACAGTGGTGGTGTAGTAACAGCGTCAGCCTTATCTAAATGCTGTAGTTGTTGTCAGATGATGCCTTAGCTCCCCTCCTCCTCTCCCTCGCTGGGTTGAGAGGGTTAACCAGTATAATAGGCTGGAGAATGGAGGCTCATTACGAGATATCAGCCCTATGTTTATCAATTAGAGTGACAGAGAAAGGTCTAGTGGTGTTGCTGTGCCACAGTGAGCCTTCAACACGCCGACTGACAAAACCAGGGTCTCAAGGTTCTGTCGGGGAACAGGAGGGAAGAAACAAAACCAGCAGAGATGTTATTAAAGCGCTTGATTTGCAATGTCTTGACATTGGTGGCACATCAGGGCTGCACACTCTCCAAGGCTCGGCTATCGCTCTGCGAGAATCTCCAATTTCTCACATCCGTCGACAAGCACTCCCAGAGGGTTTCATTTACAAACGGGCAGAAAAACTGTCCAGAGGAAGGCGAGACATGAGGCTTGTCCTTGTCTGGTATCAGAGAATGCAAATATACTACAAATAAATTCCTCCTGGAACACAATGGAGGTCTAGGGAGACAAGAGGATGAAATGAGAAAGGAGGATGGGGGTCTCTAAACAAAAGTAGATGCTGAACCAGTCCTCCAATTGGTTTCAAAGAGATTCTCTTGCACTTGATCTCTTGCCCTCGAGTTTTCAAATTGCAACATAAAATGTCACCAGGGGAATTCAGACAATGGGTTAGAGAAGAAACGAGTGAAAGGAAGAGGAGGGGGAGAAAAATGAGGGCTTAAAAGTACAATGGCGAACAAAAGTCACCAAATGACAATGCCTGACAGCCACTTCAATTCTGAAATGATGCCCCTGTCATGCCGTGCTCCCAAGTATTGATTTTTTTTTTCTTCCCTAGGAGCACAGAAGGAAAAAAAATAATCTAATCCAGTTGAAACAGATCCCTGCTGCTGGCATTGGCCCATTGCTAGCGGCCATCAAGGTTAACACAGGCACAACACTTATCAAAGTAGGGCCTATCTCTCTCTCCTCCTCCTCCTCCTCGTCTTCCTTCACCTCCTGCTCCTCCCCTGACAATGTCTGTGGCTGATCTTTAATGGACTGGTCACCATGCTCAGTTGGCAGCCTCTTCATCTCTTCTACCCAGAAACCTCTTTTCTCGGCAAAACCACGTCCTCCTCTTGCAACATCAGTCTGCGCTGCTGCCATCTTTTTACGATGACTCCAGCTCAGCTTCAAGGTCATGCCACGTGAAAAATCATACGTGTTAAACTGTCTTCTGGCGGTGAAAAATAGTCAAATGAACGAAGGATGCGACCAGATGAAAAATGCATGTCTTCTGGATTGGCCGTTGGCCTGAAATCATGAATACAGCTGTAGTGGCACTAAGCTCAGGTTCAATTTATAAACAATTTTTTTACCAATAATATGAAATTCAAGCAGCACACACTTTTCCTGACTAAAATGTGTAAAAGCTACACAATACACTTCTACAGCTTTGCTCTGCATGTGCAAGAAAATGAAGACCTTTATTCAGAATTGTGAGCTCACCTTCAGCCACTCAAAGGAAAAAAGGAAAAAAAAAGAAACTGAGAGTACATTCTCCCACTGACTAAAGAGACTGTGTCAAAGGAAACTGTGGAGTAAAGTCGTATATCGGGGTTAGCTGGTCACACATAATGATGGCAGCTGCAGAGGAGGTACCTGGGGACTTCATTACGCGGAAAAGTCAGCGAGACTGAGACTACTGTTCCCCAACCATCTTCTGTACGCCACTTCTCTCTTTCTATCTCCTGGTGTCTTGAATGAAACAGTCCATGTTGTACAGTAAAAAAAAAAAAAAAGGAGGCAATCCCAAAAAGATGCCAGCTTGCTATACATTTTGACAATAAAGTTATCATGTATTAAGATATTGACTGCTGTACAGTCTTGAGGTTGTTTTATATGAAATGTCTTACTCAAATTTGCCTTTTTAAAAAAATAAAAACCCCATAGCCTGATGGTTGTGCAACAATGCAGTCACAAATATACTCATGTCCCTGTTTTTTTTTTCTCTCATTCTCTTGACAGCAGTTTTGCCCATAATGAGGCGCCCGGGCATGCAGCCCTGCTGACATACTACATTACAGCTGCGACAACTACATGACAGCAAGCTACAGTTGATGGCAGCTATCAGTCTGAGTGCTGCGAATGATGTGGTGTAAACAGCCTTTGGGAGCTGTGGTTCCCTGGCTTTTCCTATGTGTTTTTGGGTAACATTTGTTCAGCAGATTGCTTCAGTTGTAACAATAAAAGCAATTCTCTTGAACAGTTTTTTTTTGTGGAATCAGCACACTGATCTGCCTGCTGGTTATATTTAAATCGGGATGTGCTGTAATAGTTTAAGTAAGGTCCGCTCTGTACCTCACTTAAGCTTTTACATTGCGTCCTTGCCCAGGCTCTCTCTGTGATGCACAAGTTTCCAGAGACCAGTGCTCCGATAATAGGATATAACAAGCATCAGCTCAATGTTAATGTCATTAATGTGGGGAGAAGGACCAGATCGTTTTACAAGCTCAGCAGAGGGAAGACAATGACGCCAAGCACTAATTAGCTGCTATCGTCTGGCTTTCACAGGATCCAGACAGTCAATTCAATTACTCCATATAACAGCAGAGGATGAATCAAGGGGGTATATAAAAAAAAAAGAAAAAGATTGAGCAGAAAGGATGGGCAAGAAAGAATAGAAATGACTTGGGTCTTGCTCACTCTTCCCTATCTATACCTTCTTATCTGCCCTTGTGCCCCTGAGCCCACCACATTTCATTCTTAATGAACAAACCCATAAAAAGAGGGAGTTCGATTTCTCTCTCCTCCTTTCTATCTCTTGGGCTCCCACTCCTTCCTGCTCCTCTGGAAGATACCAGAGTCTATCATTTGCTGCGCTGGGCAGCAGCATCCGATCTGCAGATCTCCTTCACATTAAGGATCCTTTTAGATAGAGAACCCTAAAAGGTAATTGGATTTCCCCCTCGTTATCTTCATCTGTTTCACCCTAAGCCTACTGTAATAACTTACTCTCTGGGCCAAAGATAACTCAATTCTGTCCCACAGAGAGCCAGTGAGTGTGTGAGTGAGAAAGGGACACAGCGAGAAAGCATATGTTATGTCTCTGAGGTATCTAAATCTTCTATCACTGCCTTCCCAAGGATACGAACTCTGACAAGAAGCAAACATAAATTTGTTTTTATGTATTGAACTATTCTCTTTTCTGGTGCCTTGTTTGGCATTTGCTGCTGCTAATTAAGTACAATAAGAACTCTTAAATGCACAATGACACAGTGAGGGAGTATGCAGAATCTGGCAATTGATGCTGCGTGACTTAGCAAACCTCAATTCCAGTGTGACACAATAACATCCAAAATGAGTCATTTTTAGAGGCCTATTTTGAGATGTGTTTCTAACAAAACAATAACCAAACCTTTGGTGTCACCGCAACACAATACAGAGGAACAACGCGTTAAAAAACTGGGACATTGCTGAAAATGATTTCAAAACCCTCCACCCCCACCCTCAGGGGGGACGTTTCATTGGCCTGTTATTTTTATTGTGGCAGTGCAAAATGAAACCGTTGGCTCGAGCAGGCTCAAGCAGAGCTTGTATGGAGGCAAAAATCAATACAGCAATATCAGAGCAAGACTTATCAGGGGTTCACTTCTTCTCAGAGGTCACTGAGGAGCAACTGCATTTAAGTGGGGAATTCAATTGTGAAACACAGTTTGGGACGAGCTCTGGTGGGTATCTGATTAAGGACAGCTGGAAGATTGCAGAGGTAGAGTAAGTTTCAAATGACAACACGAAAACACAATGACGTGAAAGTTATAGCTTTCCATTAGTTGTATTTGCAGTCAATTGAGTGGCAGTTCAGCGATAGTGCCGCTTCATTTGGAAATGTAACAAACTCTGACCCTATTACACTGCACACATTATTGTACTAATATAGGTCCACAATGTCTCGTTTAAATATATATATATTACAAATATGACTGCAGAAAGCAGGGTGGATAAGGAGGGCTTACAGAGTAGAACAACTAACTGCTGGATAACAAAACAGCAGACACCTCATCCTTAGTTGTCATTTGCACTTACCTAACAGGCATCAAAGACCATTCATGTCATGTTTTCATGCATGCTGGTAATCAGACAAATAACTGCACGCTTAGTAAAGGCTTGTGTAAAAATAGGACCTGAATTCTTTCAGTTAAACAGCTTATTCTTATTCAGCCTCTGCCAAATCTTGTTATCTTGACATAAAGTACACATATTAAGGGTATAAAGGTTTGGTCTTTAGTAACACTTGTACAGAATATTTGTACAGATTCAGAAGAATTATGGTAATACATAAGAGAATACACGAAGACACACAGACAGGACATGCAGCAACAAAAAGAGAATAAACAATCGATTAGATTTGGAGAGCTCAGGGCACGTAGTCTGTTACAGGCAATGCCAAAGTACTATATGCCAGGTTAGGAATCAGGCACTAATGCCTGGGGAATTTGAGAAATCAAGAAGGGATAGGCACATGGTTGTACAGAGAGCGTGTGGCCTGCAGCCACAGAAAGAGGCCAAGGCAGAGCAGAGGCATTTGGGGCTGTCGCGTGCAGACTGGCTGCCAGGTCTGTCTGTCTGTCTGCCAATCAGGGAACATTCTCTGAGCCATTTTTACTTGTACTACTCTTGTGTCAGATGGAGACAGCTGCCTAACCGGATACACTCTACATGCACATTTTGTGAGAGCACAAATACTGTACATCTTTTCATTAAGTGGGCATGCTGTGGAATAAAAAAAGAAAAATCAGCTATATCAACCTTGAAGAACTAAATCATGCTCCACCAGTCTGTGCTGATAATGATAAGGTCACATCATGTCAGATAATACTGCTTGAGTGACTGAGACTTGGAGCAGAGTAAGTAGCATTGGTTTATACGAAGAGGACGCCAATTAGCAGCCTATTGAAGAAAGAGAGCAAAACATAGCAATCACAGACAAAACTTTGATGTGCAAGAGTTGTGCCCCCACCCCTCTGATTGACTTTCAACGCTCCTGTGAGACTTAACTTTACCCGTATGTAAGAGAGACCCTTCCTTGAACCTTAAAAAAAGCATCACATTTTACTGCAAAGTGGGGCTGAGGGCTGAGGATTGGGGGGCGGAGGTGGAGGGTTTACACACAGTCAGCCCTTCAGGCCAGCACCTCTCAGGTCTGTCTGCAGCTTTTAGTGCTGGCAGGTTCCTGAGAAATGAGGGAGCTAGGGATTGAGGGATGGAAGAGAGGGGAGACTGCCATATTCCTGTCACTGGCAAAATACACCCCCAGCGGGAGTATAATGGACAGGATCTCAGCAGGACAGGAAATGATTTTGGTGAGATCTAGAAAGCAGAGAGAGGGGAGTGTAGCAGAGTAGGACTAAGAAAGGGGCAGCGAAGGGTGCCCATGGGTCAGGATAGAGTTGGCCCAGCAGCCACAAGTGAATGGCAACATTTGTGCTGAGCACTGGTAAGAAGAGGAGGGGGAGAGGTTATGTTTGACGGGCAAGCCTGCAGTTACATGGAGAGAGGCACAGGGATAAATTAACACTACACAATGTTTGGTTAGGGATATGTGCCAAGCATGATCTCCAGCCACAAACTACTTCGGTGTGTACGCGAGTCTGCGTATTTTTTCTGTGTTCACGATTAGCACAGGGTCATGTTTGAAATGCAAACATTTATCCTTAGGGTTTGCTGTGACAGATTTTAAAACTTGATGGACAAGTTTTAAGTAGTTGGATGATCAGCTCCTCTGTGCTCTCACTGACTGGAATATCAAACTGTTCAATATTCCTATCAAAGGAGTCTTAGTGTGATTGGCCTAAAGCTACAAATGGACTTCATTGTCCGAACTTAGCCGGCCTGGAGTTCCAGTGGATCTTACAAGAGGAAACATGACATGATTGTGTTTGGTTAACATTTAACATTTTCTCTAACATTGAGACAGAAAAGTCTGTAATTCTTAAATAGCTTCATCTTATAATCCTCACTTATTCTTCTGAGGCTACAAGTCAGGTTAAAATCTGTAATTTCTCTTTATTAATATATCTGTGTTAATATATGTTTATATCCACCATAATGGTAGAATGTGGAAAAACAAGTATTTTCTATTTTATTCTTTAATATATCTAAATATTGATTTTTTTATTTTATTTTATGTTTGTTTTTTGTGTTAAAAACAAAAGCAAACAAATAGACATGATCAGGAGCAGGAGCAAAGTAAGACAAACCAACTGCCAGCCAGAAAAAGTGCACATATGAATATCATGTTATATGTCCACAAGTGCATTATGGGTCATTAACAATCCATGGAACCAGGGTCCACTGCGAGGGCTAGAAAACTGAGCTGCAAAACATGTTGGAGAGTAACTTGACTTTACTTTAGTAAGTTTACTAAAAATAATGTGTCTGTGCATGAGTTTCCAGAAATGTGCAGCATCTTACCTCAAACTCTGCATGTTTATGGATATCTTCAGCCCTCTGCCGGCTTAGGATAAATTCAGCTTCATTAGCCACACGGACCAGGTGGTCCTTCATGGTGTGACTCAGCAACCTGGAGAGAAGGGAGATGGACATCAGCCCACTGGCATACTTCATAAATATATTTACAATTATTATTTACATTTTTCTGGTATATGGAGGTAAATTGATTTCAGTTATGGAGGGAGGGAAAATGTCAGACAGATGCTTTGCAATATTGTAAAATCTTGGGCTTCAGAATATTTAAACCATCTGTTTAACGCTGTGATATCTGGTAACCTAGGGAAGGAACAGCCATGTAATATCCAGAAAATGCTGAAAAAGAACCATGCAAAATAAGCAGAAAATCTAATTTGGAAACATAACCAAACCAGACAGACCCTTTGCCTGGGGTACAGGTGCTAATTGATTTGTTAATGATATGCATCTGACAAGAGGGAGGATCTCTGCCCATGTTGCTACATATGTAGTCTACCTCCCTCTTCTTATCAGCGTTGATGAAACATGCATGTAACGTGTGAGCGGGTGTGTAGGTCGAGGAAACCTCTCTACAGCCCTAAAGGTCAGGACTGTGCAAAGTGGAACAATAACAGACTAGGGGCCTGAGAGGAAGGATGGGGCAGGCAGGGGCTGACTGCGGGGTGAGGGTTTGGGGGCCAGAGGATGACTGTAACCTAAGCCTGCTGTTTCAGCACAGGGCAGCAGGGGAGCGGAGGTGCTGGGGCCTCTGCAGCCTCTATGGCCCTGTCGAGGCCCTGCTATCAATAACCGAGCCACTGCCCTTCTTTATGGTGTTCTGCGCTTTAGACTGTTCATATGGAAAAAACAGACAGAACTTTTTTGCACATTTACTAAAAGTAAAATACTTTGTAATGACTAAGATAATAAAGTCTTTCTGCAGTATCCGAGTATGAAGAACAATCAGTAGAAATTATGTGGCCAAAAAATATTTATTATTACATCTTTTTTTATTCAGTACTTCCTTAATGATATAATCAATTGAGTTAATGTGATCTGGACCCCGATGGCTGGATGGATTAACTGATCAAGGAAATACTTAATCTAAGTTTTTGCTAAAGTGTTCAACTGCCCATTAGAGACGATGGGCTTCCTCGCTACAGTAGCAGTAGTGACAGTGCTAGTTATAGGCCTGATGCTGCTGACTGGAACACCACATAAAAAAGACTGAAGAGCCTCCTGCACACACAATCCAAACCTCTTGTGACTTACATGAGTATAATGTGTCCAGAGTCACGATATTTTAGAAGTAGCACTGCTACTTAAGGCAGGACAAAAATATTAACCAAAAATATTAGACCATCATTAAGTTGAACCTTTATTATCTTTTATGCCTTTTTTTGAGCAACTGCATTACTTAGCTTGTGGACTGCATGGTTACAGTATAAAACCTGGATTTAATCAAATAAAACTATGACTACTGTAGTTGGACATTATTAACTAACAATGTTGAAATCATGTTTGAATGACTGTTTGATTAAGAGAGAGGCTTAACAGGCATTTGCATACACGCAGTTGGCCACTTTCACTAGTGGCCTCAACTTGAGTTGTTGATGTGTAAGATCAGCATCTTGAAAGTGAATTACAAATCCTGTCCTCCACAAAGAACTCACGGGCTACATTGTAAGTCTCATCAGCATATCTGTGGATTAGCCTCTGCCAATTCTTAAAGCTGAGGGTCAATAATGGGAAGTGTGGCCCTCTAAATCAGTAATTGATTAGAGTTCTACGAGTAAGAGGAACTGATGTGGCCGCGAGAGAGTCTCATTAGGCAAAGATGGGGAGGCTCATGTCGGGATAATTGAAAAACAGACAAAAAACAAGAGACAGCAGCAGGCAGAAGAGATGATTACAGGCAGATAAAGGCCCAGCCAGAGAGGCATAAACTGACAGGTGGACAGTGGGAAATCCAGAGCGATTTCCCAAGTGTCACAGAGGAACCAGCCATCAGGAGCCCTGTCACCCTCTACCTAACCTCTCTCCTTTTCCCAAATCCCTCTGGGATGAGCAGGTATTGAATGGAGCCTTGAACTCAAGGATCTTCCATCCTCACTCTCCCAAGCACCCCTGCCCCCTCCCCGATCATTGATTGTTGTCCAGAATCTCGAATGGCCACCTCATCAGAAGGGCTGTGATGTGATCCAGGAAAGAGGAAAGTGGAAAGTGGCTGATGGGTAGATGTTGGAGGGATAATGAAGAGGGGCTGCTGCAGGGAGAGAGGACAGCACTTAACGGGTTCAAGATACCTACCTGCCTTCGTTGACCAACTCAATAAAGGCTAGACCTGCATTCTTCTGGATGGAGTTCTGCCATTCCTGCAAGTAAACACACAATATTAATGACACTACTGAAATAGCTTTACCAAGTCATAGAAAGTAAATTTTACACATAGTCTAGTGAATCTTTTATCACATAGAATTATAGATTGGGAGATGAAGCCACTTTTGGATGCAGACAACTACAAATGATTAAGTTAGTACTAATAATACATTCATACACGTTAACTGTAAATATCCTGAGAAGACAACTGGAGTAAATGGAAGTGTTGGTAACCTATAGTCTAAAAGTTATACGTTCCCAAAGTTAGAGTAAAATCATTACTAACAATTATTTTCAGCATCAATTAATCAATTTTTTCAATTTATAAACTATATCATGGCGTCTTGAAATTGTATGTTTTTGTCTGACCAACAGTCCAAAACCTCAAATTTTCAGTTTACAATGACATAAAATGTGCAAAACAGGAAATGGAACTATGGAATATTTGGCATCTTTGCTTGAATTAAGTACTCCACTGATAAATTGATTTAATAGTATCTATATCTGCAAGAACACTGGCAGATTAATTTGCAGTCAATCAATTAATCAATGGATTTTATGCAGCTCTAGTAACAACTTTGTATTCATAACTACCCATAAATGGACTCTGTAGGAAGTTATTCTGGGATACGCTCCAGTGAGTCAGTGGTTTACGCTCTGTCTGTAAACCTTTCTGCTACTACGGGCTCCTAATATCAAGTGAAACACCATCTAAAAATGAATACTGACTGCTTTGGTCAGCACAGTCTACACAATCAGCTGGCAGACTAGTGGAGAGGAGTGAAAGAGCAGTGTTGACAGTGCATTTATCACAAGTAAATACACAAATTTCCTCCTCTTTGACTAACGTTATGGTTCAAGGTGTCAGTCTAAACAATCCAGCCACAGCCGTTTGCGACTTTAAATCCTCAACTTCGAAGGGACAACGAGAGAAGGGAAACTCAGCGGTCATCATCTCTCATGTGCTGTTCAATATTTCAACACCTTCAACACAACCGTCAAAAGAATAATAAAGCAACAAGGTCATGGGGCCTGTCTGAACCTCACAGCGCTTTTTCCCCTTCTTCCTCTCAGGGGAGATGGAGAAATATGCGTGAAAACCCTCAGGTTAGAGACCTAAACTACGAAACTACTCTTTAAAAAAATCATTAATCACAACTTGAAGTAACCATACATTCCACAATATTCAGATGTGTTAAAATGCATATTTTCTCAGAAATTCTCATTTCATCAAAGTGCCCAAACAGCTCATTTTAATTGAGTTAACAATTTAATTGAGCTGCAAAACAAGTATGAAGTGACAGACATGCAATGTGTATGTGTATCTTAACATAAACTTTTTAAACCCTGCTGTCACCATCTCTTGAGCTGATAGAGGAAACTGTGTGTTTATGTAGAGACTAATCTTTCAGTAAACCTAGAGAGCCCACAGGGACGAGGATATCGGCGCTACAACGGGGAAGGAAAAAGATCAATTTACAAGAATTTCCAATACAGATCCAAACATACTTGTACGCACGTGATTTTCAAAACCATAGAGTTTTCCCCTTTCAGCGCAACAAATGTAAAACCATCAGAAGCAATCATGCACCAAGCCAAGAGAAACCATTCCTCTGAAATGCCTGCGCACCATCACTCTGTAACCAACTGCACGTCATACAGACAACAACCCAACACTTAACCTCAATTCACAACTGCTTTTTGTCCTGAAGGATCATATTGGCATTGACCGTGTTTACAATACATTCCAAATAAAGAGGGCACAGAGGGAATAAAAGTCTAGGCTTGGGAGTGAAAACAGTGTTTTGGAGCTGAGTACTGGCAGAGGGCTTTTTTGTGGCTGAGGTTTGCTTTAGAGGAAGTGTGTGAGAGTAGCCTTGGGGCCCTCTAGTTTAAGCATAGACCGTGCTTGAAGGACATTATCCATGAGCGAGCGGTGGCCTGTGTCTGTGGGGATACTCCAGACCAGGCCAGACTACGCTGGCTGGATTCCAAATAAACACCACAGGAAGTGAGGCTGTAAATATAGTCGTACTTTCCTGGAGAACCAAAAAACAATGACATTAAATTTCCTCTATGTGATTACTTTACTTTGATTTCTGGGACTTGCAGGAGGGATGCAGGAGTTTTGGAATATAATGTAACAACTAAAAGCCTCCTCAGCAGAGATAAAAAGATTATCACTAACCTGCAGCTCGGAGAGGCTAGTTCTAAATTAGGTTTGACGAACAGGGTGGAGGCCATTGGCATTTTGTGGACACTGACAAAGGTGATAGCAAGACTAATGGTGTCATTATGGGCTAAGAAATGGCTCTTCTAGTTGAATTAAAAAAAGCAATGACCCTGATCTGAGGGACATCTCCCGGTGACAAAAAGGAAACAGGGACAGGTCAGTGATGGAATATTGGATTTTGGCTGCCCTGGTCAGCGGTGTCACAGCTTTTATGGCCGCAATAGGGGCCATGACCACGACGCTCCTGATGAGTAGATACAAGCAGCCATTTGTGACCTCTCACCTTTAACCTGACCTCCTAACAGATGATAGGACGAAGAGAGAGGTCTGTCCCTCGATCCTGATCGGAAATTTCATCAATGCTTAATATAGCTAGTAGGGGCTACCTTTTGTTAGTTTTTGCTTATTTGTGTGAGGTTGTATATGGATGAAAATTTGAATCTATTCGTGGAAATGCCCGTCTCGATCCAAAGCCAATAAGACAGCTCTGTTTGGTCTGTGCTCCACGATGATGGCATTGAGTCTAAACACACATGCCATGCACTTCCGTCATTACAGCTGATTATCCATAATCAACATCTAAATATACCACTACCGCTAGTGAGAAAACACAGACCTCCTGAGCAAAATCGCCTTTCAAACATCAGGCCCGCCACAACACAAGGAAAACATTTTCCAACACTGAGGAAAGAAATGTCTCTGCTCCCCCGAAATAATAAATAAGTCAGTTGTGCTTTTCGGTGGCATCATTCATAATCACAAGTATTTGTTGATTTGAAAGGCTATGGGAATACAACTTTAGATGAGACGACAAAACCATAAATCCTCATGTCAGATGTGGCAGTGCCGCAGAAGCAAAATTAGAGGCTCAGAGCTACCGATTCTTTTCTTTTTTGAAATCAAAACGGTTAAACGTATGGGAGGCTGATTGCAAGGTGAGACAGAATAAGCCTGTGAAAAGCCAAAAGCAAATGGAAAGAAAATGCACGTGCTCTAAGCATTTTAAACCAATTCTATCACTGACTGCTATAAAGCTCAAGTTCCTATGAGCACGGACATAACAACAACAGGCAGTGAAGTATCTTTTTGAAATGAACCTTTTTGTATTGACTACCACAAAAAAAGATCCAACCAGTAAACAGTAAACTGTTTATGAACAGCTATAAACAATCAAATATGTTATTCATCATTGTTCTTTTGACTGATTAATCCAGAAGTTGAGCAGTTTATTGCTTATCCATGCTGTCTGAATATATATATGTGTGCATTTGTGTATGAATAAGTTAACACTAGTGTGTCTACTCTCGCACTCAACAATCCGTGTTCAGATGGTATCTGCTTAAAGAAAAACAGACTCTCATATTGGTGTTTGCGTGATCAAATTCACAACGGAGGGAATATTTACTGATGTCCAAATATTTATACTGCAAGGTCTCCTACAGCTTTATGGGCTCACACTTTCATGGCTACACTAACACAGAGTGATAAAACAGGATCTAAACTCCCCCGTACACCAAACAGACAAACCAAAAACATGTCATAATACGTGAAAAGTATGTTTTAGTGGAGTACATAACATTTAAGCAGGCAGACTTCTCAAAATTATAGTAACAAATCTGGTATTTGGTTCATTCAGTTGAATGTTCACTGATTTTAATGAGTTAAGAATACTTGAACATTTTGCAGTTGTTTCTGTTCCAAGTCGAACAGATGTTCACATGAAATCATCACCTCATCCAACAATGCAATTTTCATGATTAGATTTTCTTCTCCAAGAAAAATTATTTAATTATATTGACTTATTTAATTTTTCTGGTCTTGCATTTTGAGAGCATTTTGCATCATTTCTGCAGAACGTTTTGACACAAAATGTCATTGAAAACCTTGATATAATATACAGACTATAAAGACTTACTAATAATGCCAACTGCACAGCACAATAGATACTTGTGAGTCTTGTCAGCTAAGCTTTTAGTAGTTTGATGTAACTTCACTATAATGCCATTTTAAAGACAGCTTTAGTGGCAGTTTTGTTTTGCTGAATGTCATAATAAATAGAGATTAAATCATTTAATTCATTAAGAATGGTCAATCAAGTCACTGTTCTCAAAGCTGGACTGGACTTTAGTAGAGGCTGTGCTTTAAGCCTTTTGATGCTTTGAGTCAATAGCCAGCGGTGGGCATCCTGGTGACTGGGACTGCCAGTGGAGATCTAGACTATATTTAAAACCAAAAAAATTAAATCATAAAAGCAGCACCATTTTTTCCCCAGAAGCCTAAATATTAAGGGCAAATACAAGATTATTTTGCTTGTACCTGGAAAATTAAACCATGTTAAAAAGCAACAACCTAAATACTAATATAAATAATAAAGAACATAATATAAGATAGAGCTGGAATCAGGACTCACCGAGCTGGAATTAACGTTAATTACATGAATAACACCTTTGTCCAAATGCAGACAACTGAGCTTGTTAATATCATTTGTTTTCAACAGTAGCCGCAAACCTGTACAATACCTCAGTGCCTGTTTGCACCCTTATGTCCTCTTAAAGACATAAAGGTGCATACAGTCATCAACAACCCTGTTAATATAGCCAAAGTTAGTGTATATAATGTCAGAGTTAAAGTTTATCGCCTGAAGCATGACCAGGAATGAAAAGACAGAATTTTCCTACTTTGACAGTCCAACTTGTTCTGAAATGCAGGGGAGTGAATTTTTGCTCCAGATCTGAGCTACGAAGGCTGGCTATGATTTTATCAGCAGGATAGCTGAGAGAGGATAGCAGGGGGAGAAACATAAGAATACATTCCAAGGTCTTATAACGTGGGACCTGTCAGGTAGAAAAACATTACATTAACAGTGCCTGTCAGGAGGAGAGGGCTCTGTCGGGGAAATTCATTTATTTGAAACACGATTATACGTTGTGTATAAATAACCAACCATTTATGGCACTTGAGGCCCTCCAGTCCCGAGCCTCTTGAAGCCATCTCACAGTAAAACCGACTGGGAGCCAAATTAAAAGCTACTCAGTTTTTTAGGAGCGTCTCGTCTGATTCTCCTCTCTCAGCTAGACTTCACTTCCTGTCAGGAAGCCCCCCTTGACCCCCACCTCCTCCGACACAACACACCCCGCTGCCCCCTCTCTGGCTGCATAGTTGGCAACGATAGGGAGCCTGCAGAATTAAGTGCCAGTTGGTGTTACTGTGTTTTCTCTACGTCTCACAGGAGAGTACCTTTTCAAAGAATAAACAGCATGATATTATCCTCCGAACTACAGAGCGATGGCAGGGACACTGAGCCGCGTGGCATGGCTGTAAAGAGGCACTGGAGCAGAACACAGGGTGAGGGCGAACAGGGAGGGAGGGAAAAATAACACTTTGATTTGCACTGATCTTGAACCTTGTGTGCCTGTTTAACTGCACAGTGGGGTGCGGGTCTCACTGTGAGGAAAATGATGGGGAAAGTATTTTTGTCCCCTGGTTTCATCACATTCCTCGCCACTTCTCTCACCTCTCTCAGCTCCCCAAGCGGTTCATACAACATGGTCTGCTCTTGATCCATCAAAGCCTCACTTATGGGGGAGAAGAAGAAATATGTCCACTGACAGATATAAATGACTATTTAGCTGTTCAAACATCAGGCTTTGCTTTCACCAACGTAACTTTCAAAATAAGCAACTCCTGAATGCTTAATAAAACATACAAAAGCAACTGTGCCTATGGTTTAACTTGTTGGTTGTTTTCTTTTTTTTTTTTTTTACTTTCAGGGCTACTATGCTTCCAACTGGTTCCCTCGTTTCTCAGATTATGCTATTGATTGTGTGGAGCATGATGAGCGTGCAGTCATGACCTGTTCGCTGACTGCAGGGGTTTAAACTTCTATGCCTGCGCCACTCCTCCCTCTAACCTAAAGGTCAGAGGGTCAAGGGTCAGAGAGAGCCAAGTGTTTGGGGAAGTCAATGTCTTTCTCCCCACTGACTGGGAGCGAGAGGTGCCCATCTGTTAAACAGGTTAACTTTGGTGAGACTGGCTGAGAACATATGATAATGTGTGGTCATTGGATTAGCAGGTTAGCACGGGTGTTATTGAATTACTTATAAAATATTGTCTGCATTAGTGGTCCCAAAAAATGTTATTTGCTTTGAAAAGAATGAACGACAATGTGTGTGTCAGCTACTGAAGTTCAATAATCACTTAGGCCAAAATAATAACACTCAAACATTTAACAGTGAATCTGTTGTTCGGGACTGAAGTGAGTTAAAGGGTTGGCTCACCCAGAATACAAAATACCACATTTTCTAATTTGCCCCTAAACAGCAAAACTCAGATTTTGAGATATCAATCTCAGCAGTTTTCTGCTCCGAATACAGTGTGGCAGGATGAGGTCAGAAGAAGAACAAGAGTCTACAGCTGTGTTACTGGCTCTGTGAGGCTGAGCTTAATGCTGTTGTTAGCATGCTAACATTTAGCACTAAATACAAAATACAGCTGAGGCTGATGAGAATGCCATTAGTTTGACAGATAGACAGTCATAAGATATACAGTCCTGCTGGTGGCAGTAAATGAAAAGTCAGTAGATCACCATGTTTTGAAACTGCAGACAGGAAGCAACATGATGTTTCACACAAATTCCTTTGGGGAAAGTTGAGATATTTCACTGAATAAGTGAGAACTTTGACCTGCTGGTGGCACTAGAGGTAAAGGAGATCAAAGTGGGATTCATTTCTGAACAAAATTTCATGGCAATCCATCCAATAGATGTTGAGATATTTTAGTGTGGTCTAAGGTGGTGGACTGATCACCACCAGCACAACATTCAGCAGCAGAAACTGTCCCTGTCAGTTCTTTAGTTAACTCACAGATCTCACTAGAAACAATATCAATAACAGTTACAGATGTGGCCATCTATTAATAAAAACTGTTCACAGTGAGGTCTAAATTAGCCCGTTTCTGGAAAGGCACGCTGCAGCTGATTTTGTTAAATGTAATTGTTCAGTGCTGTGAGCAGCATAAACAAGATTTTCATTCATCTGCATTGTACTAAGGAGGAGGCAGATATTTCAGAGTCTGATAATCTATACCTGAGCGCATTAAAACAAATGTATCTGCATAGCGACACACCATTTGAGGTAAGTGAAAAAATATATTTTTTTATGTTTTTTAACACTTTAAGAATAGAATAAATAAGGATATCAAGTAGCATTACTTCATGTGTAATTACACAACACTATCGGGTTCTGTGTATTTGTTGACATACGAGGAAGAGAAGTCTTTCCTATCTGAGCTTGACCATCATGAAATCAGCGCCCCTCCACAACTCACAGCTCTCTCTCTTCCTTCCTTCCACTCCATGTACAAGATGCATTTCTGATAAATGGCAGAAGGATGAATGGGCTGACAGAGGGGCCGGACAATAATGGCTGATCTACAGGACACAAATGCAGCTACTGAGGAGATTTATGGGCCTCTTCTCATCGTAGACTGTCCAGTAACCGATGAGATGATTTCTCAAAGCTCTGGACGGATGGCAGCAAGCGCAAGGGAACGCTCTTTCTCTTGTCCCAGAGCATTATTTATTAAACGGGCGTTTTGGGTGGAAGCCACTTCAAGAAGAGCACCCAGGAAACAACACACTGGCTGTAAACATGACAAAGATGGGAGAGTGAAACTGTCGAGGTGACTCAGGGGCATGGGGAGAAGAGGAGAGTGGTTCTTTACATCCAAAACCTGCAGTGAATGTGGTCCACAAGAGAAAACTTTGATGATATTCATGTAATATGCAAGAGCTACTCTGAGGAAGCCATCACATTCAATAACCTTGAATGGCAATCACATCTTGATGTTAACCTATAAAAATCTCTTCTCCAGTTACTTGAAATCATCTAATTAGCACCTAAGCATAGCATATCAATATGAGTTGGTCAAAGGATGGAGATATAGACAACAGGAGAAATGCCAAAATGTCCCTTAATGTTTGTGTTTTGACTAATTCTTGCATTCTATTTATAGTCATCTAATACATGTAATACCAGATTATTCCTGTTTATAGCTGAAACGATTGAAAAATTTAATTTGCAACAACTTTGATAATAGATGAATCACTCTGAGAAGTGAATATATATTCTTCTGTGGTCATAAACTGGGTTTTGGACTGTTGGTTGAACAAAACAAACCATTAAAATATGTTAGTTCATACTCTGTAATAGCCAGTTTTTCTATTTTCTAACATCTTATAAACCAAATATTTAACTGAGAAATTAACTTGATGATTAATTCATGAAGTCCATAACAACATAGTATATCTTCAATTGACAATAGTGCCAGACACAGTACAGTACAGTAAGTGGCAGCTCTTTTATTCTTCTACATCAGCTCTTCTATTTTGAGCAGTACACTGATGCAGCTACAGTAAATGATCATTAATCCTCATTTTGTATATTCAGCAGTCCTCGAGGATCAATATTACAGCGGAGAACAAAGCAGCATGCCACCCCAACAGTTAATTTCTGATCAAAATGGTCCTTTAATTGGGAGCACAGTTGTCGTGGTTTAGAAATGGAGCACTATCAAACAGCGGTTTACAATCCCCTCCTCAATGCGAAACTGATGTGGCCGCCAATGTAACTTTCATAGGATCCCTGATTAAAAACTGCTCTGCAGTCCCTAGCCTCCTGACCCTTCACCCCGACTCCACTCCATCTCAAAGCTCGGGAAATTAATTAAAATTTCACAGAGATGGTATCGCATCTCCGATGAGGGTGGGGGGGTGGGGGGAATCAATCAAAATCATCTCCATCTACTCCCTCCGGTGGTTGGCTTGAAGGCAGGAAAGAGTCACAAAGATGGCCACAGAGGCACTTCCTGTGAGAGAATTGAGCGCTTCCTGTGCTAGAGGGCCCTACAAACTTTCCTAAATAACGTCATCAATCATGGCAGTGGCTCACTCTCACTGCCCCACAAGGAGAACAAACACACAAATAATTATACATCGTAATTTAGCCCAGAGGAAAGTCTCCCCGTTTTCCCCTTCTCCCCAGTGCAAAGCAGCATATCGCTCCCACCTTGCCCCCCCCTGCTTTTCCTCCTTTACACAACAATAAAATTACATTTGCATTAGCTGTGAGAGAATTTGGTTGGATGATTTATTGAAGCAATCAACACTACGCTGGCCAATCCCTGGTCCTGTCCCTGAGAGAGAGAGCGTGTGTGTGTGTGTATGTGTGCATGTGTGTGTTGCAAAGATTGGGTGGGGTAGCTTGCAGCTTTGAGAAAGGAAGAAATAGCTAGGGCTGGGACCAAAGGGGGAAGCGAGGTATGAGCTGTGCAGCGGAGCAATCACCAAGATTCTGCCTTTGATTAGATTAGCATTAAACAACACCCTGACAGATATGACAAATAGGTGCATTAGAGCCTGTCATTCTTCTCTCTTAGGTTTTCTATCTAGCTTTCACTCCTGCTATTCCGTCGTCTCTGGATATTATAGGGCTCACATTCCCTCCATGAGTCCCTCTTGCACAAATCTATGCGCGGCCAGTGACATCCAAATAGATGTGTAATCTGACTGTATTACCTTTTTAGAGAAGAAGCGAAGTGAATAATGGGAACCAAACAGGGTAGGGGTTAAAGGGGGAGATGGTGGAGGAAAGAAAGCCAGATGACAGGCACTATTTCTTTAGAAAATAAAGCTGATAAAAAAAAGCAGAGCACAGTGGTGAGAGGGGTGTCATTAATCAGACCTGTTTTTGTATTATTGGAGATCTTTGTTTTTTCATGAGGTATTTTCAATGGTAAAGATGCAAACAAACAGGGCCAGAGGGGAGTTATTATCTGTTGTCCTTGTCACTAGATGTGTGTATATGAGAGCAACTGTTTGTGTGCGCTGCACTACAAAAATGAGTGCATCTACACTGAATAAGTACGCTGTTCATATAATATGCATTCAAACGTAAATGTAAAGTACACTCTGCATTTTGGTTAACACTCAGTAACTAAACAGCCTTCAGTAGCTTTGTGTCTCTTAATGCTAATCAGCAATCCTGGAGTGATCTATTGAGAACCCCGATCATTGATCTGCTCCCGCCTGCTTATGATCCCTGAATTAGTATTCATGAATCTGGCAGCAGCTAAATAAACTTGGCAACAAAACACCCACAAGACAACAGAGAAGAGAGAGATAATCAATGCAAAGCACCATCAAATCTACATTATCCCTCCTCATCAGTTTGGCCAGGCCACAAGGGCCGGCGGTCGGGTCAAAGGTGACGCGGACAGGTCGGCCACCCTTGACACTCAAACCAATATTTGCAGCCAGAGATGCCTCATCTCCGGTTTCTCTGCCCTCACTCGGGAAGCAGCGTGAATGTGGAAAGGCCGACAAGGTAATGTGGAGGAAAGATAAGGCGTTGGATGGCTCACTGTCCACTCTGGGTTGTGGATTTACTGCACTCAAGGTGAGCCTGATAAATCAGATCGGTGGAAAAGCGGGCGACAGGGGTAAGAAAAGATATAGATGCCAGACTTGCCTGTGAGCAGAGAAGCATAACGAGCTCCACCACTGAGCTGCTGGACTTCATACACACCAGGCCTGGAGAAATATGGAAGAAAGCGTGTTAGAATAAAAATAAAAAATATTTTTTGTCCACTTAATTTCTCAAACCTTCCTCTGCACTTGAGGAAACACATTTATGCACTACACACACACACACATAGACAGAGATAACCTAAACTTGTGCCATCTGCAAGGGAGCAGATAGTATTGATGGGCCTAATGAGCAGACATGATGTTACTGTAAACTAATACATATTTGGGCCTTGTATTACAGGCCTGACTTGGCCAACATATGTCCCATTGATCCCTAATGGCGAGCCCTGGGCTTTTAGAGGGCCGGGGGCCACTAGAGTGTCCAAAGGCACAGACGGGAAGAAGGCAGAGTAGCCTTTGGTCTTTCACTTGCTCTTCATGTGACACACAGGCCTTTGCAGACAAATACACATACATGCACGTGCACACACACACATACACACACCTCCCCCTGCCTTCTCTTCAGGCCCCCCTGCAGCTATCAATCAACTTTCCATTTTGTTTGGTGGCAGCAGACATCCCAAACACTGCTATTAGTGGCCTGGCCTCTGACCTGGCCCCCTAGAAACCTTCAGCACAACTACCCACTCTTGGCTCAATGCACACTCATCACATTATTAGGTAAACAACAGACTGAAGATGTTATTTCGTTTAAATGGGGACAGCAGTTAAAAGATGCACCTTCCTTGTGTTCTGTGAAATTGCAGCAAAAAAGTGGCGCGACCTTTTTCCAAAAAAACTGTGCTTGTAATGAGTCTCTGCGGTGTTTTACTTACTCGTGCCCTCAATAAGGAGCTCTTGTCCGTGGCTGCCCAGCAGAGTCCGAGAGAGGAAGGGGGCAAAGTCCACAAAGATCTCTCTGAGCAGAGGAGCTGCTTTCTCCAGAGCATGTTCAAGACGCTCTGAGATACTGGAGATACAACACACAAACAGTACATGACAAAATGTAATTGGCATGCAACTCCATACATAAACATAAATCTAAAATTAGAAAATATAACATCAGTAAAGTGCTGTTTTTTTAATACGAAGGGAAAAAACTGGAATTGGGACAAAGATATGCATTAATAACTGATTGTGTATGCTTATGTGTGCATGTATGCATATGAGAGAGAGAGAGAAAGAGAGAAAGAGAGAGAGAGAGAAAGAGAGAGAGAGAGAGAGAGAGAAAAGAAGATGAATCACCTCATATTGGGGGCTGTGTTCTGGGTCACAGGGGAGAGTGGGGGGACAGATGGCAGGCTAGCGCTGGCTGGAACCTGGCCGCCTGCAGCAGGGAGAAACCAAAGAACTCTGTTATTAGTCTGGATGTTGGACAAGAATAAGACGCTACACACACACACACACACAAAAACACAAACACACACACACACACACACACACACACACAATAACAGACACAGAGCAATACATTATACAACCAGGGTAGCACCATAAACCTGTGCGGAAACATGCCTCTTATGAAATAATACAATGGTCTTCATTCAAATGTATAGAATAGGGGGATTTATGGTCAAATAGGGCAAGTGGGGGTACAAGTACAATTTTATGGTTAGATAGTGGATGATGTACTCCGAGCATACGAGCACAATACATCTTCCTTATCAATTTACAATTCAGAGGATTTCGTGATGGAAACCACTAAATTGAGCACCGAAAGGCTGGAAACATTTCCCTGTCAGCTGCTGTCGTAATCTAAATAGTGTGATAATTTCTGGATTTCTGTTTTTTTAATACTTCAACCATATATCACATGCACAATTTTATTTATTTGTTCTAAATAAATAATATTTTCTGCGTTACAAGTGCGTGAATGTGAGATTTAAACAAACGCCTAACACTTTTTCAAATTGTTTTTAAGTCATTAAGTCATTACATACCAATTTACCCCTCAGGGCTGTTTTTGTGACTGTTTCATTATACAACTAAAAGGTGCTTTACGACTTCATTCTGGAGACAGAGGCACACAAGGTACAAAGTCCATGTTTGATTGATCTGGCAGTAAATTCACTTCCCTGTGGCTCATAAATAAGCTAATGCCCAGCTGAATATGGAGGAGGGGGATTCCTCTGGTGTTTCAGCGGGCTTGTTTTTCCAGCCAGGACAGTCTCCAAGCAGGGATAACTCTTAAGGAATGACAGACAGTGTAATGTGGGCTGGAATGTGTGTGTGTGTGTGTGTGTGTGTGTGTGTGCGCATGTAAGGTGTTAAGCAGCGCCATGTGGGCCTGATGAGAGTATCCCTCTCAAGCTGAAGTAGCTCCTTCAAACAAAGAGGAGTAAATGAACGTCTCCATTAGTCCTCCCACTGCCCCACTAAAACACACTCACACACTCACAAAGCATATTTACTGGACACAAAGCACCGCATGCATACAGCTTTAGCAGTTCTCATCATTCACATACAAACACAACACATAGCGACACACACACACACTTCCCAACCTGATTTTACAATAAACGCTCCTAAGACACACAAATCTCATTCTCATGTCACTCCCTCCTCTCTTAAGCACACACAGACTCCTTAGTGAAACAACATTACTTATATGTACACACTCACACATGCAGAAGGTGACAAAAAACCAGCTGGCCTTCCAATCAGTTTTTACAACCACTGCTGAATCAGTGAGAAAAGGAAAATTTGTGTGCTCATAAAGTTGCTATAAAAAAAAGGTATGACTTATGTTATTTCATTCATTCACCTTTTCAATTCACCCTTGCATCAGAAATCCCTTTAATATAAAATTCCTAATGTTAAGTGCATTATTTACAAAAACACTTTCATCTTTACTTTATTTTTGCATTATTTATATTTATCATTTTACACTTATTTGTATTTTTTAATGACTTTGCAGTTTTATTTTGAAATCTTTGCTTTAATTTTTAGAGACTACCGTTTTATTTTGCCTTCTCAAACCTGTGGTAACTGGATTACATTATACAAACCCAACACTATTATTCTGCCAGACACACAGGTGAGCAACTCCCAATAAATATTGATTTTTCATAGCAGGCTCGCCCAGGCTGTGACTTATCTGCCCTCGCAGAAACACTGCATTTCTAATATTTGACAGAAAGTGTGTGTGTGTGTGTGTGTGTGTGTGTGTGTGTGTGTGTGTGTGTGTGTGTGTGTGTGTGTGTGTGTGTGTGCATACACTCACTAGCTGCAGAGTCTGCAGAGGTGCTCTGGGAGGCATCGCTAGAAGACACTACAGCAACGCTGTCGATAGGTGTCCCACCAGACACAGACGCTGCAGTGGCCGCTGGGATGGGAGTAGAAGTGCCTGGAGACGGTGCCATGCCCGATTTCTTGGGTGCCACAATGACACTTCTGTAGAGAGACAAGATAAATCGTTCATTTAATTGTCACCTTGACAGAAGTATTGTAAGAAAAGGCTGAGGTGCCAGTTTAGAATTTGCCTCATAAGAATTATGTACGCAGTATGGATGGCTGGAACAACACCAACCAGCTCTGTCAATTGATTAGACTTGTGAGTGAATGATTACGGGGCCACTTTACTGGCACAAACTAGTCACATTCATCTCACCACAAAACCAAGCACCTAAGTGCAGCAGTCTTTCATCTGTAATAACACTCATACAATTTCATTTTGATTGTTGCATAGTATACCTCTGTACAAAAGAAAAACTGAAGAATACTTTTGGTGTACATTTTCCACTTCTACAGCACAAAATAAAACTTAAACTTGCAATTAAAAGAGATTCTAAAATGGTAAGCACATAGTTGTTATTGTTCTGTATTGATATCGTACTTTCACTACTGGTAACAATATCATACCTGGGTTGTAGTATAATATTGGTAATTTCCTTTGAGAAATATTCTCCAACAAAACTTTTTATCTTTTAGACTAAATATGCCAAATATCTAAACGCATCAGTATTTAATGTTATCTTAACACAAGCAGCTGTACAGCTTTGCCCAAATAGAACACAGCCTAAAGGTTAGCCATGTTTCCCGATTCCTTCCTTCACAATTTAGATCAGAAAATATCTGATTAAAGAATAAAATGGAAAATACTGAGAATCTGGTGTTGAAAAAGTATTAACCATACAAGCTTAGATTTAGCTTTTAAGGTTAAGTTTTACATTCACTTTCAGTAGGGTTGCTACAAAAAACACATCCCTGATCATTGACAGCTAGCTTAGATTTCTAAACACAGTTATCTAAGCAATGATAATGGTGCTCCTTCAGATGTACGTCTTGAAAAGTAACAGGAAGTGTTACTCGTAGTGATGTGGTACGACTGAGTGCATTTCAATTCCCATCCGGCGAACAGCAGATGGGAGGAGAGCAGCATGCAGATAAGCTGTCAGTTTAGACCGGGGTTCTGACAGACCACTGGCCATATCAAAGAGAGCCTGGCCCTGCTTATCAGTGCTGACACAGGGGGAGCAGGGTCTAATCACTGGCTACTGCTCCCTCTCAGAAACACAAACCAATGCAGGATTACCAAGATATGCAAGCATACATCAAATGCTCAGAATCTGAATATGACAAGAAATGCATGGTAGTATACAGACAAAAAAGCTAACAGACATTCCTGCATGTTCCAAAAGTCAGAGCATGTGTATCCATGGTTTCATGCACACACAAGAGGATAGTTGGGTCTGGTTAACTGTGGTGCAGACAGATACCTGGCTGCAGTATCAAAGGATGTTCTCAGCTGATTTAAGGCAGCTGATCAGATCTATTAAAAGTTACTGTGAATGTTAAACCTTGACAGCTGACCTTTGCTTCTAGTGATCTATGACTTGAGAATAATAGAGCTGCATACGGATCCCAGTGGCTTGACAGTTGCGTTTTGAATACAAAAACATACTGAGAAGGTCCAGAGTAATACAATACAATACAATACAAACTGGAGTAGTAACTAAAATCAGTATTGATAGTCAGGAAGGGTGGAGATAAAAAAAGTTTCTGGTAACTTTTTTTCTGTTCTGATAGTGAGGGGGCTGGATGCTGGTATCAGGGAACAAGGGCGGCGCTGACGTGAAGCACCCCTGGTGTCAACAGCAGGGGAGAGAGACAGGGAGGCGGAGGACCCCTGGGGTATGGAGGCAGGAAGTGTGTACTGTACGTGTGCGGGTCCTCAAATATTTGAATATATGCATATGAGTGCACAAGTGTGTACAAGTCTGCCGGTGAACATGTCGGTGTATGTGTTTGGCCTTCCATCTGTTCCCCAGCAAAGGGCCAGTGAATTATTCAGCAGGTCATTAGCCACACTTATCATGAGTGGGCTGCCCCAGTCGATTAATCAGCCGTCAGCTGCCCCGCTCAACCCACAAACAGGAGCCCAGGGCAGTGTATGTGTGTGTGTGTGTGTGTACTGGCTGAGGCTGAATTATTTAAATACTTTAACCTACAATGGATCAGTGCAGTAAACACTGTGATTCCAGTAACCTCTGCTATTTTGGGTAAACAAGTGTGTAAAAATGAGTAAGGAAGTGTCAGTTGTGTGAGTGCGTAAAAATATGATTCCCTAGAGAGTGTGAGAGCCAACTCATGTGAGGGAGGGGAGCAAACACCTCAGCAGAGCTTTGATCTTTTTACCATGGTTTCATGCAACCTTGTGCATGTGAATGTTCAAAATGTTATTTGTTGACCATACATACTGATACATTTGCATGTACACACGTACTTTCAAACCAACTCTAATAAAGTCCACAGTGTCTGACAGTTTCTTGAGCTGTGATTGCACGACGATGGCTGGTGCGGGAGGGGAATTACCTTGATGACATCAGTGATTAATGAGTGGTGCAACTGGGACCTACGGGCCTACAAAGTATGAGAATAGCAGAATCTCAATGTTTTTGTGTGTTTGGGAGAGTGTGCGCACAAGGATATTGCGCTGAATGTAGGTATACGTTCATGGTGTATGCATCAGAAATGCATTGGCTGGATGTTTGTTATGAAGTGGTAGAAAAGTTTTATTTTGTTATTTGTATTCTCTAATGTAATTTGTGGATATATACAGACTTCCATATACGTGCAGTTGTATATACATAGTGTACACAGTGATGAAGCCCTTATCTCGTAACCTTGGGAGGCATCTTGTCATCTGTCTTTATGTGAACCCTGTGTGCTTAGGTCTTCTGTTGTTTGTTAATCAGTCATTTTCAAAAAGGACACAGGCTGCATTTCAAATGTGCTTTAAGTCTTATTTTTCTTCATTCAGGTTAAAAATATTTCTGCTGTGTATCGTTTGTTACTGTCATCTTAAAATATACAGTCATGGTAATATTTATACATTCTCTGCTCTGGTAGATATATTCTTAATAACTTTTGAAATAGGTTTTAAGGGATATAGCTACATAGGTTAAATGTTTGCATAACAATTATCAGCTGATGTATAGTGTAGCTAGTGGAATTTTTTTTCTTTATTTTCAGATATTTATATGTAAAAAATATCAGCCTCAAAAATAAGACACTGATTAGACTTGGTCTCAACCTCATGAAGTAATTAAGTAACATTAAGTTAACTATGAAATCTGATGTTGGTTTATAACATCCAGCTAAATGGTTTTTACAGGCAACAACAGCAGGTTACAAAAGAGCTGATTAGCTTGCAAGTTTGATGCAGAGTCACAGGTGAGCTTGCTCCAGGTGTGGCACAGAGGTTGACCTTGTGTGAATCCCTCTTTGCATTCACAGTGCTGAATACTTCATTCAGTTTTTTGACACGTGATGTAGAGAATGTAGAAAGTGGCCTTAACGCTTTCAGCTGTGTTTGTGTCCGACATGCTTAGCCTCTTCCTAAGCAGTACATTAACAACACTTCACCATCAAAACAACTCATCTGTACATCAACTCTCACATGCATGCGGAGTCTGCTGCCAGTAATGCAAACAACTGCACCATGTATATCCCAAAGTCTAACACACACATATTCTGCCGAACCATGCAGTCTAAATCACCGGCTTGTACAATGACACTGTTTAGTTCTGGTTAGTGTCAGCAAATATTTGCAGACTGGCTGTCATAACAGGGGCATGGCTGAGAAATGGATGGGAGAAATCCAGCAGGTCTCCACTAGTAAATAAATCAGGCGGGATACTTCACCCTCTGACCAACCCCCAGTTTTTATCTGGGAGATCCCAGCTTCTTTCACACATTGGTCTCGTAAATCCAGCCCTCTGGGTAAGTAGAAAGTTGCCATGTTTTGGCAGGAGATGTCAGCTCTGGCATGTGCTGGTGTCACTGGGAGACTTACTCGTTAGTGGGAGATGCTGAACAGTGATAGAAGACATTACAACAAGATAATAAACACAGAATATGTCTACATGCGTGGTAGGTAGAATCCGTAAGGGTAAAGACTAGAGACAGGAGGCTGATAAAGAGTGATAAACTGAGATAAGAAAATAAATATATCGTAGACTTAAAGCCAGTGAATGATATGGATAGTAGGGTAGTTTGACCAAGACATCAAAATAATTTAGGGGAATCTGGGTAAAAGAAAGGCTTGCATGTGTGCATATCTATGTGCATGTGAACTGCTGAAGCAATTAAGTCAATCTACTTTGCGCTCACTTTGTCGCCAAAATTTGCTGATTTTCCCAGTTTTATATCAGTGTAATGCTATTAACCTTTGAGTTTGGGACAGTTGGATGGACACAAGAATCAATTTGCAGATGCTCCATTGGATCTGGGAAATTATGATGGGAATTTTTCACTATATTTTGACATTTTATAGACTCGACAATTAATTTTAAAAAAGGCGACAGATTTAAGCATAAGGCAGGTGTTAGTCCGTATTCTAATGTCATCAGATCTTCTGAAAAGATTAAAACCAACAATGAATTAACCTATGAACAAGTATTGTCTCCGTATCCTAAGTCTGATGTGGTTTATGCCTGTGTGCCTCAGACCCCCCACCAAAAACGCAAATTTAAAAAACGCATCATAGAGTCACACCTTCCTTCAGTAACATAAACATGGGCAGTATAGTTAATTTAGAGTTATTCCAGCATACACTGCGTGGCTGCTGTAACCAAACAAGCATTAATCCGTATGGGCAATATTCCCTAAAAATGCACTATGTTCTCCTGTTTGAGTGGCGTTCACTAAAAACTACAAAGCCCAGCTATTTTAGGAAATTATTGAGACTTTTGACCCCTTTTTGAAGACGTACCAATGAGCTCGGGGCTGAGAAGCACAAAAATGGTTGGGAAGTCGGAAATTGTTGAAAAATATTTAACAATTAGTTTGGGGATTTTTCATTGGGATTGTTAAGAATGACAAAATCCGACACTTATGCTTATATTTATTCCCAATGCCTAATATTACCATTAAGCCCAATTATACTTATGCTTTAACTAATAATAAAATAATTATTAGTCATAATCCTACGTGTTAATGTGTGAAGACCTTCGTAGTGGGTTTTATTTCCTCTTAAAAAGGAGCTCGGGTACAGTCTGCGGTCTGTGCCTGGGCTGTATGCTTTGCAACAAGAGGCTCCCATAGGCAGCGAGCAAGCTGTTAGTCTATGTTCTCCAGCTCTCCTGACGTCCTCTCTTCCTACTGAGTGTGCTCAGAGGACAGGAGCCAGTCTAATCCCCCTGATATGAGGAGCGCCCTGAGACCTGACAAAGCATTCCTCAGATAAAGACACGCGATCACAGAGATGCTGTGGAATTCCCACAGTTGGGGGTAGGCAGACTGACTTGGGGTGTTTGTGAGAGTGAGAGAGAGAGACATGGAGAAATGTTTTCTTCAGTACATGAGAACCTTGACTTGACATCAACCCCATGGAGCTTCTTTCTCCCACCTCTCCCATCTCTTCCATCTCTCTCTCTCTCTTTCTCTCTCTCTCTCTCTGTCTCTACCACCCTCTCCCCCCTCTGCCATTTCTGAACGGCTGTCTCAGAATCAACTCTCTAAATGCAAACCAGACCAGCGACCATCCTCTCTCACCTGGGCCCGTCTGTGGCTTCAGTACCCGACTCTGCTTTTGAAGCCTTGCTTCTGACTGTTCACCCCTGCACCTCCAGGGGTGATGAAAATTATACAGCTTTTTTGCCAGAAAAAGGGGAGTACCGCTTCAAATGTTAGACAGGGAGAGACGAGCAGCAAGATGAAAAAGAAAGTCGTTAAATATCAGTGACACAGTGAAAAGAAACAGCTTCCTGCCAGCTTCGCCTTTCTGTCTCTTCATCCCAGACACGACTCCTGTTTTCCTTGAGACAAGTTCTCTGTTAGGCAGTTTGCTTGAAATGAGAACATACATCGACAGCTAAAAGAAAGAACAATGGGCATGAAGGGGAAGGAGTCGGAGACTAAGATTCCCTGGTTCAAAAGAGTTTCTGTTACAGAATATTTTTCAAGATCCACCAAAGCTTCCTCTGAGGATACCCCGCTGAGACGTCTTCAAGGTCTGACTTTCAAAAGTCCCCTGCAGTTGGGTTGGGATAAATGGTATGAAACTGTCAACCGTGACGCTTGAGAATCCTAAGCATATATGCATCGTACGGGCACTTGAGAAATTGATGAAGCCATCATGTCTGCTCCCATGTCAGCACCAGAGGAATTTTAGTCCAGATCACTCAAGTGCAGAGCAGAAAAATATGATTTTCTAGCAATGTATGATGGTATATGTGCATATTAAGCCATGCTTGGACCTGAGCCCTCACCTATCAAATGAGCGGAACTGAAGTGATGAGTCCCTGGGAGCAACGCCCACACATCCCAGAAACGCTGGCGGCAGCAGACTTGGGTCCACCATGATATCATCAGCTGGAGTGCTCACGAGGCTGCGCAGAATATCCTTCACATTCTTGCCCTTTGAATCAGCGGGCAGAGAAGGTCTGACCTCAGAAGACAGAGTAGACAAGGCCTCTGAGATGGCGTCTGGACCATGAGTCACGGCAGAGGATGAGAGGTCTGCCTCGCTTGCGGCGGTTGAGGCGTGGTCGTCACCGATGCCAGAATCATACCGCCGGAGAGAGACGCCGTTCTCCACTTCTAGTCCACCAGAAATGGCACCGCTATCTGAGAGGACACATGTAATGATGAAGATATGAGAGCAATAAAGCAATGACAACATTAATTACAGTGGTCACCAACAACCTGTCACAAGATAAATAACAGGGAAGAAAATTAGACAAAACTCAAATTTCTGCATTTTTTCCCCATTTTCTATAGTATAATACTGTGAAGTGCAACCGAGTTAACAACCTAGAAAAATCACTGAAATGAAGAATCTAAGAAGACAGGTTGTGAGAAGAGGTGACATGATGCCAAGAGGCCATGAGAGCTCTTAGTTTGTACTTCGGGATTGAGAATTGGGAGATTGGGAACCACTGCATTACAGATTGTAGTTGTACCTTCCAGTGCAGATAAATACTTCAGAAAAATATTTCATCTGTGGAGCTGCTATATACCTGTGCTCCTGGCAGACTGTGAGCGTTGAGGGTGTTTCTTGTCATTGTGGGGCTCCAGGATGTCCCGGTACTTAGACACCATGAGGACTGAGATGAAGTAGACAACAGCAAGAGCCAGAAACTGAGCCTGCTTACTGTCCTCCTGAAACAAACAAGATACACTAAATGACCTGTGCGTGCGTCTTCTTCAGAAAGCAGTGACAGGTGAGTAATTTCATGGGTGTTACGCATGCTGTGTTATGCCTGTATTTGACATGGTTTTCTGTATAACTCACAATATCTCTGAAGACAACAGCCCTGAGGCGGTTAATATCCATGTCCTGAAGAAGCCGGTCCAAGTCTCTGACTGGAGACAACCCACCAGTCACTGCATCAACGGGACTCTGCATACACAAAGCGAAAATTAAACCAATGTTACATGAAATGTATTACTGTTTCCGAGCAAAGTGCAAGCAGCACATGCACTTTTACACCAATCAGGATGTTTATTAATCTATGTGTGCTTCATGGAGAAGGGTAAGGTTTCACAGCCTAGGGCAGCTATTCCTCCTGGGATCATGTCCTTAACTTAATGGTTTTTCTATGGAGACACTGCATTATAAATGAGCTTTAACACCCAGTTCAGGGAAGAACAACATAGCTTTACTGGAATCCACTGTATCAGATCAAAGGGGCAATGACAGGAGACCTTGTCTAGTGTCACAAATAGCAACCAGTGTGGTAATATAATAAGATATGAGCTAATGCAATAACACTTGGTTGTTGTTGGTGAACAGGACAGAGGACAAAGCTCCCCCTGCTCTCCCTCTTACTACTGAATGTGGGAAAAGGGCAAAGGAAGATGGAGGCATTAAAGTGTAAAAAATGGTTATTTTGTTTTTTGGGGACAGCAATTGTAAACAAAACATCAGAGGGAGTGTAGATGAGTAAATGCATAAGATAATTGACGAGATGATCGGAGTTACTTGCCTGAGCGGCTGCTCCGAGGACAGTGCTGGGCATGGCTGTATAGCTGCGTGCTGAGCCTTCTGTGCCATGCCTAAACTGGGCTTGCTGACATTCCAGGCAGTTTCTCACTGCCATAGCACACACTGGGGAGAGATGGAGAAAGACATATTATGTGACATCATTTAAATAAAGTCATTTTCAGAGAAATATATTGAGGCATCATGATAAGTCCCAAAAAGGACATTGCACCCAAAGCAATTGGACAAAAAAAAAAAAAAAAAGAGAGAGAAATCTCTGTGAAAATCCATCTAATAAACTGAAAAAAACCCCACAACACAAGCAGCTGAGAGCGACAAAAACAAAGGAGAAAAAGTGGGGCCATGACAAGGTCAGTGCTCTGGCCAACTCTGGCAGCATCGTTCACTCTTCCCTGCTCCACCTCTCCTCCCAAGGTCACAGTGCAAGGGTGTGCTCTTGAATCACATCCACTGTGCAGCTCCCATAACAAATGACACTCCTTGGGTGTGCACATGCTGAGTAGGCAGCAAGATACGCCCTTTGTCGCAAGAAATCTTGTGGTCCGACAAGTTTAGGTGGGTTCAAAACTGGCACGCTTACCATTTGTAATCTAATGTGCTGCTCCTCTGTTGGAGCTCCTCCCAACCCCCACTGCTCTGTAGTTGACAACTGACAAATGTTAACTCTGAGCCATTTAGATTACGAAGGAGGGAATTATTCCGTCTGGAAATGGGCTCGCTTTTTCCATTAGGACTACTCTTTCATACAGCCATTTATAAAAAGAGAGGGGGAGGGAGGGGTGGAGATGCTAAAACCTTGTTACAGTCTTCCAAAATCAGATTAGGTGCCAGCAATGGGGAGCGCATACCTCATCAAATATTCATTTCATAAAGCCTGCTTTCTAAAACTGGACCTGTAGTCACTGGCATCACTTTCCTGCAAAGCCCCAACAGCAGCAACAGTGGTTTGGATAATATCTGAGGAGTAGTGCTCTTTGTATTACAAGTTTGCATTTTGAAAGAGTAAAAAGCAAAAACTGATACCTGGATATGCACCATTACATATATGGAACAAAGCATGAACAAATTATTTAAATCAGTGTAGAAAGTATAGCGCCACTCCCACACTGAGTGAGAGAGTGTGTGTGTGTGTGTGTATACTGTGTTGATCTGTGTTTGCTGAAAAGGTGCACCACATAAAATGAATAATGGAAGGATTTCAATATCTTTTATTCAGCTAGAGCGTGGCTTGGCTTTTGATGCTGTCAGAAGAAACTGTAATAGCCTGGAACAGAAGGCAGAAAAAGGCCTCGGGCTACGCTGCAGTACAGTACAGCCAAGGCCATTATGTAGAACTCACTATATCACGAGGGCAGCCATTTTAGAGTGTTTCCATGCACTGGGGTTATAATAACAAGATAAGAGAGTGCTGATACGAGCAGAGCGAAAGAGGTGAGGGAATGAGAGCAGCGGCTGGAGATGGAGAGGAGGACGGCAGAAAAGAAAGCGAGAACACAGAGGGGAGGGTCTAAAAGGCTACAGGGAGCTGACGGAGGCTAATACAAGAGGCTACTGTCGGTTGATATGAAGTGGATCGATGAACAGGGGAGGACTGAGGGGCTTGGTCACAGGAGGAGACAAAAGACGGAGAGGGGATGCAGATGAGTAAAAAGACGGCTAAAGTTTAACATTTCAAGAAACAAAAAAAAAACTAGACAAGACAACGGAAAAAAATGCATGAGATTAAAAGTAAATAAGCAGTCTAAAAATATAATGAGTCTATTAAAATTAAAGGGATAGACCAAGGGATGGGGGAAAAAGAACTCAACAAAAACATCAGTGTGCGTACCAAGGCGAAGGCACTGTCGGAGGATGCCTCCTGACGACATGTTTTTTTCAGCTTCTATCTCGGTGAAGTTGAGGGAGCTGGCGAAGATGAGAACATCCACGAGGTTGATGAGACGCTGCAAGAAGGTGATCGAAGACTCCACTGTCAAGCCTTGGGAAGGTTCAATGTTCTCTAGTTCATGCTGGTAGTAGAGAGAGGAATATTTTAATGGACAAGTACTTGTATTTTTGTAAATGGGCAGTAGATTGTGTACAGTTTGATTTTAAAAAGTACAAACTATACGTAACTATAACAGAAATTTCTCAGAACTTTATATTTTATCATGAAGAATGCTATAGTAACATATAAGTAAAGGAAAGGTTGATATTTTTGTTTGTACACTTTCAGAAAACTCTGACAGGTGGCTTAAAGAACAAAAGAAACATTGAGCTCATTCTTGAGTTGGACTTTAACCAATAAAAAAACTTCACAATTCACTATTACTTCAATTACTTTCCATTTAAGAAAAGTTTCTGAAAAACGTGGATATTATACAAGATTCAAAACAACGACATCGCAACAGAGCTAGACATGAAAGAAAAGGACGGAAAAATGTGAACGTGTATCTCCTTCACTTTTTTGTTACTGTTGTCACTTAATGTTGAAAATATCTTGCCAAAAACAAAAAGCACATCTAAAAATTGTGCAAAAAAAAAAAATGCTAAAAATGTATATATGGAATATATATGACAGCAATGAAGATAAAACATCCTGACAGCACAGCATTTTGTTACATTTAGTTTTAAATTTGGTTACAGACCATATGCAACTGAATGTAACTGAATTATAATGGAATTGAGAATCAACCTGTTTCTTAGGCAGGCCAGCAAAGTCATTGACAGAGGCAAAGGAATCACGTAAGAGCAACAACACAAAAACAAACTAACAATGTTAGGAAGCAGCTAACTGTAGTCTAATGTGATTGGAAAAGGTCAATGTGGATGGATAACTTCCTGCAATTGGAGCCATCAACTATATGTATGGCCACAGTTAAGCACACATACATAATCTCCATCTCTCTCACACACACACACACACACACACTAACACACCGGGGGACTCACAGAGGAAGAGGTGGCAGCAGACAGCAGAGGTAAAATGCCTCCACAAGCCATGATGAGGTTGTCCACCACCTGGGAGATGAGGTGTATACTGTTGTGGACAAACACCACGTTCTCACTGCTGTTCACAAAGTCCAAAATTGTCTTTGTGGAGTGACTGAGAGGCAGAGAACAGAAATGTTGCTTTAACAAAACGTAAGGTAGAAGATAATCTTCTAAAGAGAGAGCATGTTTCTGGTGAGCAAATCATTTCATTCAAATCTAGATAACACAGTGGCTTGCCTACAGATCCGACTGTTTGTAGTTCTACTTAGTTTAATGCTCACATTCAAGAATTAAAATATCCTTCATATCCTGTTTATCCTATCTTTTTCCTGTGTTTTGGTCTACACCTGATCAAGTGTCCTCACAGCACCCTCAGAGACTTTGGTGAGGGACTTTTTCCAGACACATGCACCACTTGATTAGGAGAAGGCTTGTAATCTACTGTTGCTCCTCAGAGCCAATAAATCTTTATTCCATTAATCAATTAACAAAATGATTGTTAGCTACAGCACTACCAAAGTCAGAGTCAGTGGATTGTTGCCCTACCTCCTCCACATCTGGACATCTGTCTCAATAGAGAAGAGCAGGTCAGTGAGGAGACGCTGGTGCATGTGGGACCAGCGGAACTCTGGGATACGAAACATGGTGGAACGAGGGGCTGAGGTGCTGCTGCTCTCTCTCTGCTGACCTGAAGACCCTCCTGCTGCTGCCGCTGACTGGCCTTGACTTGTTTCCTATGGAGAGACACCAATAATACACATTTAGCTTTGACATTAAAGTTTAGATCCGGAACTGAAAATGATCAATTCTATGTAACACTTTTTTATTTTTTAAAAGATAAAGAGGAAAAAAGATGCGTACTGTTGAGGAGGTCTCCTTCAATTCAAGTCTCTCTGTGTCTAAGGCCACATTGGACACGTCCAGTCTGGCAATTTTGATCTCTTTGGTCTTGCTGACAGGGTCTGCACTCTTTTGAGTGCCAGAGGTAGAGGCGGCAGCGGTGCTGGTGTCTGCGGGAGCGGACGGGGTTTCCCCTTCAGTGGTGCCAGTGGTAGGTGAGGTGGAGTCTGATGCTGCTGCAACCTCCTGGGCTGTAGAGGGCGGTGTGGTATCTGAGGGCCGCTGGTCTGCAGTAGACGTTTCAGCTCTAGAGGAAGACTGTTCATCGTCAACGTTTTCTTTGGGTGGTTCTGTCACACTTGGTTCAGGTGTTTCAGCTGGAGGAGTCGGACTCTTCGAATCAGACACCTGTTTCTCTGCGGTTTCACTCTCTTCAGTTTTCTCTTGTATTCTGTCCTCCTGCTCATCATCTTTTTCGTCATCGGTCTTCATCTCATGCCCTTCCTGATCACTTTTCTTGCCTTCATCGTCCTCATGTTCATCTTCCTCTTTTTTCCCTACCTCCGCGTCCTCTCCAGCAGCAGCAGAAGCGTAAGAGGACTCTTGGCTGTCATCAGCATCACTGGGGTGGATCTGGTCACTAACAGACGACACGTCAACCAGGTCTTCGTTGAAGGCAGACGCTCCGCCCAGCACACTGTTCTCCAGAGGGGCTGTAGTTTCAGGGGACACTGGGTCAGTCTTAACTTCTTGTTCTGAGACCACTGGCAGTTCTGCATCTGCTTCAATCAAAGAGTCTTCCATCATTGAGTTTGATGATTCAGCTTTGTTATGTTCACTCTCAGATTTATCTTCATCTGAGTCTCTGTCCATTTCCACTGCTTTTGTGTCATCTGTTTCAGCCTGGTCGCCAACTGATGTTTTTAGGTTATTGGTCTTTTCGTCAGTGGAGGTCTCAGTCATTGGTTCCTGTTCGTTGGTCTCTTCATCCTGTTCCTCTTTATTGTTTGTCTGTGTCACAGTAGCTTCAGTTTCTTTTCCATCACCTGAGCCATCCTTGGAAGAGTCCTCAGCCAACTTCTGCTCTTCTTCTTCTGCCCTGGCCAGGATGTTAGACACTGTGATGGATGATTGCCCCCGTTCATCAGAAGTCTCCAGCGGGCTGGAGGTGATGGTGGAACTAGATGTTGAGTCGGGGGACTTCTGGGACAGCTCGTCCACCGTGAGCTCGATGACAGTGGAAGGGGCCGTCTCCTCTACAGCTGGCCCATTTACACATTCCATGGTCTCCGAGCTTTGGCTGACACCAGAGACGGTTCGGATTGTGCTCAGAGAGCCTATAGACCCCCGACGCTGGTACTGACGGAACATACGGGACAGATTCTCTTTGTGTTGCTCAAAGGCTACCTGCAAACACAAAAGAGTATATGTTCAATTGCATGAAACGCTACTAATCTTCACCATCAATCTACCAAATTGTTCTATCCTTCGATCAAAGGATAGTTCCACTTTCTTCCAACTTGCAATTATGCTGGCATTTTACTTGCTAAAGTAAAGTAATTGCAGTGATCTGAACTACAGGACAAGAAAAGAGTTGTCAAACTATCTAACAAGACAGCTTGTGCATGTGCACAGAACTACAATCAGTACGTTGGAACCAGGAAATCAGCAATCAAGAAGGCACATAAGTTTGGCTAACCTCAGGGTTTGTTTAAAACCTAAACACTCATTTGAACGCTTGTGTTTCTTATCTCATCATTGTTACTACCCCCATTTTGTTACCGCCGAAAGCAAGTTTAGCCAAAAAAACAAAAATAAAACCCACATTGCTATGAACCTATTCTTCTGTACTATTGTTGGACTAATGTATGTAAAGACTATGACTCTGTTTCAGAACGCAGAAAAGACATCATGAAATGTTGTATTGCTAGGAAATTTAAACATCACAGTAAAATGAGAAAATCACCATCACTATGTTGGTTAATGATACATGTCATACACCTATTACACAGGGCTCTTGGTAGTTACTTAATTATGTACCTGCAGTTATAGATAAAAATCCAACTAATGCCATCACATATTTACACATCTCATCAAATAAACCCTCCCTCTTTCTAACTAATATCCACTGGTTTACAGCCCAACATCCTGTTTCATCTGAAGACATCAAATTATGGAGGCAAAATATTCTCAAAATGCTCTTTAGTTGCTTCGCAATGCTCTTCATTACTACATCTAACCACTGGGACCATTTGTGGCTAACTGTTCCATATTTAAAACTTTTCCTTTCTCTTGTGTGCAGCTGCCCACGGCCTATTAAGCTCAATCAGTCTTCTTACATCTGATACGGGTAGACTAGACTGCTAGTCTATAACGACAATGGTCTGCAGTGGCATTTGAGGAAGAGCCCATCCATGTAAGCAGTCATAGATTAGCAGTAGATACTATTAGTGTGTGTCTGCTAGCTGTGCTGAGTGCGTGTCCGGCATCGGCAAATCCTCCCACGCCTAATTTAAGACCCTGCATTAATCACTGGGCTTGGAGGACAGAAAGTCAAAGATGGGTTGGTGGTGGAGGAGGGAGGGGGGGTGAAACTAGACCCACTTTGCTGCATTTTCACCTGAGGCTATTTGGACAGGAGAGAGAGACAGAGAGATAGAGAGAGAGATGGAGAGAGAGGGAAAGAGAGAGACAGAGAGAGAGAGAGAGAGTGGAGGGGCAGAAAAGAAACAGAGAAACCTAGAGATCAAAAGGAATACAAAAAAAAAGAAACTGCAAAGGAGGAGGAGAAAGAAAGTGAGTCATTGGAGTGGAAGAAAGGAAAGGGAGAGAAAGAAGCTGATTATTTGTAATTAATTAGGCGTTATTGTTCTAAATTAGCCTGCTACACGGGTGCTCATTAATCTTCTGTAGTGGGAAGCAGTGATTGGTAATCCATAGCTGTTTTCTGAGTGCACAGCCTGTTCTAAATGCGCCAGTAGTCCATCTCTTTCTCTTCCTCCCTCTTTCCCAGTGATCACATGGCAAGACCTTCTACCCCATTAGTTTGAGCTTAATTTGACATTTAGCATTTTTAGCAATTAAAAGGCTGCATTCAGAGTGCACTGCTATGGAAATTATGCGGGAGAGCAGTGCCGACCATAACGTCATAGATTTAGGATGCAGCCTGTACATTAAGATGATGTATGTTGGCCTTAAATGGGGCTCTGTAACAGATCCAGTTACCATTAGACAGAGGTAGTATATGTCTCTGTGGTTTTTAAAAGAGCGTTTAGCCTTGCTACAATATATAGAAACTGCCTTGGGTGGCTAAGACATCAGTGCTGATCTAATCTAATTTCATTCTGCTCCATGACTCGGCCTCTGCCTCAGTGGGGTATGGAAAAATGTTATGGTAATGTACAAAAACATGGTGGGCTTTTTCTAATGTGACAGGTAACATGGTATTAACTGGGCGCAGCATGGCCAAATCGTACTAAAGACTTGAAAACCATTAAAGGGAGCACACTGTCATGAGCAAAAAGACATTAAATAAGGCAAGTTTCTGTATTTTCACTTAAAACTGAAAATACATCACAAAAACAAAAACATTCAAATTAGAAATCTTTAGGAAAACAATAGCTGCGATCACATTTCCAAAACCAGGTAAATCTACAACAAAAAAAACCCTATAAATTCCACATGTCTGTGTTGTATAACTGATCTGGAATAAGCAGAGACCCCACACTACAACCTGTTAGGTGAGGGTCAGCGTGGCAAAGTGCTGATCTTGGGAGACCCCCGCAGTAGGAGCCTGGGAGTTCCCATTTAGATAAATAGATAGAGACCAACCACAAAACAAAGGGGAAATGAGGAGGGCAGCATGGCTCTAATCCGATTAGCTAAATGCAATTCCTCCTCCAAAATCAATGTCATCTGCTACTGCTGTGCTGGCTGGGTGGTTTCACTCTTGTTCACAATATCTTCCTTTCTCACTCCTTGTATAAACATTTTTCTTCTTATTTTTCTCCTGCCCTTCTGATCCAATGGTATACATGCTTTCTTTATCTGTAATTTCTATCAACCATGGGAAGACGAGTTTGTGCGAAAACCTTTCTGGATACTCTGTACTAAAACAGTTTTTAAGAAACCAGTCTTATGCATCACCTGATTGTTATACATTTTCCTTTGAGATTTATTAAATCAGAATGACAAGATAAGATCAAAAAGCTCAAATAAATAGATACTAGTACTGACAATTGGATTTCTACAGGCTATTATAGACAACACTTGATGCATGGCTATTGTCTAGCATTGGCTTTTAAATGTTCTCACCTTCTCATCCTTCTGTCCACTTGTCAATGAATCTATCTGAAACTCTTTGCCAAGAACCACAGCTTTGATCTGTGTGTGTCTGTAATGTCTTAATAACCCCAGAGGGCAAAAGATGCAGGGCAAAACTATTGTACATTTAACCATGAACCGAAGAAGGGTGATTAGCTACAATTTAACCAACTCTGTTCAAATATATTCAGCATCTAACATAGTAGTAAAATCACCAGCTCATAATGTATATTGTCAAAGATCTGTTGGCTCATTTCTGCTTGTATTTATCTTTGTGGTAAAAGGTCTGACAGGTGTAATGAAGTTAGCTGACAGTGGGAGTCTGAAGGACAGCAGGACCTTCACGCCCCAATCTTTCCCTTTTGGAGATCTCCTTGTTCTGAAACTGATTTGTGTGCAGAGATGGACGAGGGGCACCTTGGGTGGGTGTGTGGGCTGAGAGTGGGAGGGCTGTTGTGTCAGCGTGCCCACCTGCAGGAACATCTGTCTATTCACAGAGACGCATAAGCAGATACACTTACCTCCCAATGACTGACATAGGAGGATACACACACACACACACACACACACACACACACACACTAATGCAATACACACATTTCTTTTAATCTTTTAAATTAAATTGCTAGTCTGCTTTTACAGTAGATAAGTAAATAAAATTATATAAAATGAAAAGCCTGTTGGTGATCAGTAAACATCTTAACTCATGGCAACAAGAGCCAGTCACAATGCACGAAGCCTCTGTGCAGTTTCAAAAAAGATTCAAATACACAGTTTTATACCTACAGACTGGTATGACGGTATGAAGTGTAACAATTTACAAGGTTAATTTATTTGACATTGTACGACCGAGGGTTGCACAAGAAAGTGCAAGTTGTAGTCCCATTACACTACACAACAAAAACTTTTTATTTATTTTTTTTCAATGGTGGAGTGCAGAGGATGAGTTAAGGAGCCTCACAGCCTGAAGAAAGAAGCTGCTCTGCAGTCTGGTGGTACGACAGCGGATAGTTCTGTATCGATCGCTAGACAGCAGCAGGGTAGGCTACACTAAGTAAAAACATCACGTATGACAAGTACAGTTGCTCCTTCCTGCTCTATCAGAATATTTTGGCTGGTGTTGTCGAATATGAGGTTGAAGATAAATAAGAAGCTCAAAAAAACTCTTATGCTTGTAAACTTTTATTTAATGTTCAACTACATAACAAAACCTGTGTTTTAAATGCAGGAAAAATATTTTTTTTTTAAACAGGAGTATGAGCTACAAAACACAATGATGCCTTAATAGAAAATGCAGTACAAGGATTCTCAATTATGGAGAAACTCTCAACTACAAAGAAAGCCTCATAGCAAAGAGGCGAAAACATGATTTCAGTATGAGAAATATTATCTCTATACATGCCAAACTGACAACTTTACCATGGTTGACAAAAGGCAAACCATATCACAAAGTCTATGTAGAGAAATGTGCAAATATGTATTTGTGAATGCATATATGCACTTATCAAGAGGCTCCCAGTGGGCTGGTTGTATTTATGAGGCCTTGTTTCTCTGATTGTTCTCACACGGTTCCGATGAATATTCAATGGGCTCAGAGAGAAGGGCTTCCTAGAGCCCAAGAGAAAAGGAGGGCAAAGAGAAAATGTGCCTAGTAACTCACATTCAGACAAACACACACAAACACACGCACACACACACACACACACACACACACACACACTAATGTGCGTGCACACAGCCCTGCAGCAGTGGGAGGAGAGAGCAACAGTGACAAACAGCTTTGGTGCTACAAAGGTGGCAGGAAATCTATCAAACGGGACAATAAAATTGCAATTGAGTTTCTTTAGCTTTTTTATAGCAGATGCATGTATCTTGGTGGCTAGAACCCGCTGCAACTATCCAAGTCACAGGCGGGGTCCCTGCACTGTGCGTGTGTGTATCTCATCTTACAAGTGCACTAGTTTATTCACCCACACACACAGTCTGTGTGAATTTCTGTTGTTAGGCGAGTTCAGGGTATTGTAACGAGAGCCAAGAAGAAACAGCATAAATCTTGTGCAATTATAGGAAAAAAGGCAATTACAGCCTGTCGTGTACAATGAACAATAAACAGTTCCTGCACAACTCTAAACTAGACACCTTGCTATGTTGCAAAGTGAGACCCAAACACAGTCCAACTAAATAAACCGATGAAACAAGAGCAAAAGCTTAGGGTGAAACCAAATCCCACATGGATAAAATGTACATTATAAATAGCCAAAATCTCTTTGTTATTATATCAATACTAATAAATTATTTACGTTGTTTTTTTTTCTGTTGCTGTCCCAAAGAAATATTACAATGTAATGGAAATGTTCTCTTTAGGAACAGATGTGTAGTTAACAGAGGAATAATGTATTTTGAATATTTCAACAGCGATGTAATAACAGAACAATACACTATAGTATGCAGATCGCTTCTGTTGTACGTGCATATATTATATTTTCACTGTGGCCTCATCTTTGTGACCCTCTTGCATCAATTTGTTAAATTTCCTCAGAGCTTCATTTACACACGTTTTATTTTCACTGCAGGTTAATCCTACAGTGTTCAGAGGTGTTGAGAGACATTGGCGCTTCAGAGCATCAAGCACACAACACACACCATCCTAATAGCTGCTGCCTTCGCATTGATCATCTCCCAGGCAGTCTGTCTGTGCCCCCTACTGGACGCCAGCACTCACAGCACCACATGCTACAGTGAAGCGTCTCATATCACAAGCACTTCTTTAACTCAACCTTCAATCTGCCAGGCTTAAAAACCCCCCAAACCACAATCTGACACCAACCTCAATTACTTCACTGCTTTGGAACAGAGTAGCGTAATAGGATATCAACAGTGAATTTCTAAAGCAGTATTTTGAATTCGGCTTTTGGAAATAAGAAGTGCCAGAAGTTTATTTTTATCTGTGCAATGTGAAAGAAAGAGACTCTATACATAAATAAAGAGTGGAAGGGCTGATGGACTCATTCCCACTGGTTTATACTGCAACTAGCTTTTAAATTATAATCACTGTATGGCTTCCATAGGCTAATCTGATGGGCACTGAGAGGCAAGGTTCAATTACTATGCTAGTCTACTCTCCGAGTTAGAGGGTCAGACGATAATGTTCTCTAATTTCTTATTTGATGAATTGCATTCTGTCAGATTCAAACTAAACAAATGGCACTAAGCAGTGCTGATGGCTTTGACTGAACACTGCTGTCCGTTTGCTGGGAGTCAAACTGAGCAGGAGGGTTATGGTTACAGTCATATGGTGAATGTTTAGGCTGACAATACTGAAACGGGATGAGAGTGGTTGTGCAAGTGTGTGTGTATGTTCTTGTGTTTACTACAGAGAGATAAAGAGTGTGTGAGGTAAAACGAAGAGAAACAGAAACGCGAACGAAAAAAAAACAGTAAAAATGAAACAGATGAGGAGATAGAGGAAGATCCACAGAGAAAGATAAACAAAGCTGTGTTTAACCTCTGTGTGTGTGTGTGTGTGTGTGTGCGCGTACGTGTATGTGTGTGTGTGTGTGTGTGTGTGTGTGTGTGTGTGTGTGCGTGCGTGTGTGTGTGTGAGAGTGTGTACGTGATCCGTGCATGTATATAATGAGTGCTCTGACCTTGGAGTGGGTGATGGACAGGGTGTCCACCCAAACGCGCCAGCCGCCCCACTCATATTTGATGGCGTGATAGAGCAGGATGCGGAAGATGGCGTACACCATCTCTGTGATTTTCTGCTCCTCACTGTTTCGCGGGTTGATGAAGCACAGAGAGAGCATCCACTCCTGCCACACCGAGCACTGCAGCAGGCTCCTGAAACGAAAAAAAAAATGCATGGCTTTGTAGTGCTGAATGCGATTCCCACTGGCATGTAAACACCGTGTGGACTAGTGTGTGATGTAGCTCTCCATCCTGTGAAGTGGTCGAATTCTTACCTGCGGTTCTCTCGGCTGTTATTGAACAGTTTGATCATGTCTGACAGAAACACCCTGCGCACCTCCATGCTCTCAGGGGATGGGGGAGAGTTCTTAAGCAGAGCAGCTATCACCTTCAGAATTTCTGGAAATATTCACAAAAAAATAAACCATTCTTTTTAAGGATTAAGGTAAAAAAATGTTTCCAGCATTGCAGAAATTAATACGAGGACTTGAAAATATCAAAATACCTAATGTGTTCAGAATGTATTGTAATGTCTTTGTAATGTAATAAATTATACTGTAGCAAGTTGCATTTTTAAGGATTATGTTAAAAAAAAAAAAAAAGTTAGATTTGGAAAAATGTCTTTGCCTTGAAATAAAACTTGCTTTGTGGCACAGAAGGAGAAACTGCACAAATCAACAACTAAGTCATACATTGGTCTCAACATGTGCAAATCATTGTGTCACAAACTATCTGAACTCCCAGCTGTACACACCTGAAAATCTGCGCCTGTGCTAAGAAAAGCAGAACAAAGGAGAATAAAAAAAGTCCAGGCCATTGATCTTAATCATACTGTAATGGTTTTGGTATTGTTTCAAATGAGAGAGCCAGAGTCGCAGGCCCTTCTGGAAGGGCTTGGCTTCGGTTAAACCGAAGAGACTGACTGTTTAGATGAATTATCTAGACAATGTCAGTGTCCATTTGCTTTGAGTAGTGAGACGGCAGGGCTTGGATTTCACTTGTCTCTTCAGACCTTGGCGCTAACCGATGCCCCCTTGCCCCGACAGACGGTTGTGTTGTTTCTACGCCTTAGTCACTCAAATTATGAGTCGCTGAACCTTTACCGCCAGAAAATTACCCCAGCATGTACCGGGAATGAGGATGGAGGGATGGCGTATTCCCCTCTTTTTTCCATTTGCTCTTGGTTCCCTTCCCTTGAGTTAATTTGAGGGAAACGGTACTTCCTCGGTTTGTTTGATTGGCTCTGACGTTACTAAAGACTGCAATCAGGGGGCCATTTTGGGAGTTTGTCGCAGATTAAATCAAGAGAATGCACGGCAAAGGAGAAACAGACCACCGCTCTATGTTCCATAGAATGTGCTCACATGTACAAGCCCATACAAGGTTTCTATGATATATACCGCCTGTCCAGGATGGTTGGGTAGGAGGGCTTTTAACACAATAAAGGCTTAAAATAATCAAAGTGTGACTACAGCAGGACCTTGTCAGATTAAGGCTGGTTGGAAGTAAACCTTGGTTGTGATTATACCAAGTGCTTGGATTTCAAACTGATTAAAGCCATTTTGCAAGTGTGTGCACGAAGGTGCATGTATGTGTGGAAGCACCAGTTTAAAAGAGAGAGGGATGTTTTCTTTTCTTAGCTGAAATGAATACTTAACATTTCAACATATGAAGAGATTTTGCATGCTGACGTGAAATTGGAAGCAAGTAGCGGCCCGAAAATATAAGATGGGAACACTGATCAAAGCCTGGAGTCACTGTTTCAGCTTGTTATTTTTCCTGCATGCAAAAACTAAAAGAGCATGCACTTTCTCCTAGTAATGATGCACTGGAAGAAAAAAAATAAACATATGCAGATTGTATGTGTGCAAGCATATAGTGATACAGTACATCCACACACATATGCACTAAATGAGTGCATTTAAATATACATTCCTTTTACATGAAATCTAAAAAAAGATTCAAATTTATGTTTCATTATACGTTATGTCCAATACAGAAAAAGCACATCATAAAAATATCTACATGGTGCATTAAGTTTGACAGCAAAATATAAAACAAAAATAGATCACAACCAAATATTGAAACATTATATACTTACTCCATAAACTATATATAAACATTATATATAATCTCTAATTCACTTTCATGCAATTAAATAATTTATTGAAGTTATTAAATGAGTACACAGACAATATTTTTCACACACTAAATAGTGTAAGTGTAAAATCATTACATTTACTGTATTATTCCTTTATATACAAATTAATCTGACAAAAGATGTTACCAACTTCCAATAAAACTAGCAGATGTGTACATCTGCACCATCCTCAGGTTGGGTTTACATCTGATGTTCAGCTGTATGACAATACCCTCTGGCTGCAAAATTTATGGTGTTCATTTGTATGACTGTATATAGCGACTGCACAGTTCCATGGGGAATATCCTCCAGTGCAGTATGCAGCAATAGGTATGTAGAGGGTATGCTGCAGGAGATGATTTAGGAGAGTAGTGTGGCGCAGAGGAGGCACTTACGTGGGCTGAGGATCTTCACAGTGGAGTCGGGGTCCGGATGCTGTTTATGGATCACTTGAGTGCAGATCTGCTCTGTAAGAATCTACCAGGGGACAGAGAGGGGATTGAAGTCATAAATAACCACATCAGGCTTAACAATAACAGAGAAACAAACTACACTATGGATGCACAAAGCTAGCTATATGTTTCACCATCACGTCGTATATAGCTGAACAATTGCCAAATCAAGTTTCTGCAGGTGGTCAACCAATTCATTATTTCAACTAACTCATTAAATTGTCATGAAAAAAAGAAAATTAGACAAGGAAAGTTAAGTTTAAGTCAGTTTATTTTTTAAAAAAAGGCAAAATGAATGTTGGCGATGCAGTCGTTGTTGTCTGTGAAGATCATTTCTGTCCTATAAGCACTGGCCTGGAGTGTGTACGTGTGCAGAGGACTGACCTCGAAGAGCACGTTGTAAGTTGTCATGGTGAACTGGCTGGAGTGCAGCATCAAGCGTTCAGTGAGCAGTGAGAAGAGGCCATGACTCAGCATGACCTCAGATTTCCTCCTGATCAAGACATAAAGAGGTCAAAGGTTAGTCAGTAAACATCAGCATTTGCCAGACCGTTATTGTCACAAAGCAGTCTTTGCCTCTACTAAACTGGACCACGAAATACGAATCTGACGTGAATACCACAACTGTAATTTCTGTTTGAAAAATGATATCAAATCAAGTTGAAAACACCATGGAATATCATAGATTTTGAGAAATGACAGGGACAAAATCTGGAGTTTCTGATGAGTCAAATAACTACAGCGCTTGAAATCTGTAACAGTATAAATCAGCTGAGCTCCAGCTGACATTTGACATGGAGGAAATGAAAAAAAGAGAATCCCCGCTGACTAAGTAAGAGCAGTTCTTCACAGAAAACTCTCTGTCGCTTTCATCTCTAATCATGAATCAACTCCAATTTTAGGATTGAAGCTCAGCTAAAAATCTGTGGACTGTTTGCAGACAGTCTCACGGTCAGTCTTGCATCTGGATAACTTGGCTTAAACACGGCTCGACTAGTTTCTGGAACGCCTATTTCGGCCCAGGGTGCACACACTATAACTGGTGGTTATTAGTGAAAATCAAGCAATGAACAGCTTTCAATTTGGCCTGAATCTCATCGTGCTAATTACCATCCAAAGTAAAACTTGACATTAAAGTAACCACGTGTCCACTGGACACTGGCACAGCACTTGATATTTGACTGTTTATTGGACAAAAACACAGCTAACAAGCTCATAAATGTCCCACTGACAATAAAGGAACAATGGTTAAATGTGAGATAATACACTTTTCCATTTATTTTGACAGTGACGCCGGCGGCTGGATAGAGAACTAGAATTAACGAAGCCAGCTTTTATCGAGTTATTTAAATGTCGCTGTATAATGAGATTTCTCTGCACAAAATTAGAAGTCTGACTTTGACTTTCAAAAAATATAAACACTACATGAAAAATGTAAAAACTAGCATAAAGATTTAGAAAAACAAAAGCTATGAAGAATCAATACTCGACATCAGAGCAATTTCAAGACACAGAAGCAATACCCTTTCAGTTATTAATCATTTTATTGCTATTAGAAGTGTGTGCTTTTGGATTTTTTTTTTTTTTCATTTCTAAAACCCACTGTACAATGTAGAAATTTGCCAGACTCCAGTTCTTTACTCTGGGAATGCAGTGCCAAAGATTTTAGCTGCGTAACTGTACTTACTTTGGTGGCATGTATTTCAGAAAGTAGCCCATTACTTTGAGTGTCTGCACTCTTATTCCTTCGCTTTTGGAGGCCAAAAGCTTGTAAATCACACTGTGAAAAAAGCAAAATAAAATTACATTAAAAAGAAATTTAGAAAGTCATATTTGAGTATACAATTAATACTTCATCCACTTGGCATTCATTAAAGACTTAGCACTATAGCATGTACCAGGTTCTTGCAGAAAATATATTCTTAGAATAAATTATTTTTAATTAAACAAAACAAAGCACAATCCACAATCTGAAGTGTTATATAAATTAGTGACACAAGACTAAAGCTATCAATTTTAAAATAACTAGCTCCAACTTTGAACATTTTCACTCAAACTCTGAGTACATACTGCAGATAATTTTAAACAGTAAGCATTACCGAATCCCGTTGCGCTGGTCGAAGGCCTGGACCATGGACCCAGGATGTTCAGACATCAGAGCAACCAGCAACTGCAGTACATCCATGAGGTTGTCATCCTGTGGGACAGAGAAGAAGTGACGTGAGGTTAATGTGGGGCTCAAGGAAATCACTGTGAAAAATACTGTTTCTAGTAAAGTTAATTATGAAGAATTCTTACTCAGTCAAGATGAAAGCAAGCATATGTACATCACTCATTGCTATTTATTTGTGTGATGTTCAGAAGTGGCAGTAGCAGGAGTAATGTGAGAATGAAAGGCAGTGAAAATTCAGTAGAAAAAATAATGGAATACATCACAAGCATCAAACTAAAGAGGGACAGTATGAGCTCCATGAAATGAAGGGCTGCTACATGTCAGTGGCTTTTCCAGGCAATGTTGTAATCACACTTTATTCTTACAGGGTTCACTGCGTTACTGACGGATCTGACTGATTTAGTTGTTATGCATCACTCCATTGTAAACAAAACCACTTCTGTCAAGACCTCGAACTGGCAGACTTGGAAAAATAACAAGGAACAGTGATGCTGCCTTTAGCGACAGGAACTGCTCTTGCTCTGCAAATCAGATGGTCGGAAGACAAAGTACAGTCCAGTAGTGTTGTGTTGCCATCTGGTGGTCAACGCTGCATGGACAACAGTTCGCGTGCCTACCTCATGCATGGTAAGGAGGTAGTTGAGGATACTCTGTAGCTCATCTTCCTTGACTCCATGATCCTAGAATATAATTGTACAGGTCATTTTATAGTTACGGTTCCCAGACAGTACATGTAGATTACACAGCAGCACGAAGCTGGTCCCACAGAGAAAAAACACTGTCAGAGCAAGCAATAGTACCATTTAGACCCATCCTATAAAATTGTCTGTATTGTAAATATTTAGTTTATTTAATATTTATATTATATATTTAATATCTAGTTTAAATAATTTTAAAAAATCAAGTATCCTTATACATTACTAACTGCACAGTACAGTATTTACCAAGAGAGAGATATAATAAATACTAAGAGTTTTAATCACACAGCTGATGTGAGTTAACTACACTTGCTGCCGTATAAAAGTGACAGCTAGATCGCTCTTAAGCATAAAGCCTATTGGCGGTGCTCAAATTGCAACTTCGCTATAATCGGAGAGCGACACAATTTTGGCATTCAAATTTGCCACTTCTTTATCTGGAGGAAAAGAAAGGCTTGACTGAGGATGGCAAAACCCCAAATGGCTGGCTCTGATGGGGGCTTAGATGTACCCAATGTAAGACTATCAGCTGGCAGCACACCTCCGGGTGGTAGCGGATTGGCTCAAATATGACCCAGACTCAGTCTGGCTAGACACTGAATCCTTTTGGTCCAAATGCCCTTTGTGGAATTTGTTGTTTGTGAATAACTCTGAGTCAGTCATGGACCTCTGTACTAAACCCTATCACTTTAAGCACAGGTTAAGGCTGGAGGTCCATCTGTACCATACAGGGCCATGCTCAGTTAACATCCCCTCTTATCCTATTCTGGATGGCCAAGAATATCTGCCAAGCTGTCCAGCCTGGAGCTTTAAAGCATGGTGCAGACAGGGGCTAACAAAGGTAGGACTTCTATTCGATGGTCAGACTGTACTATCATTTCAGCAGCAATATGGCTGTCAGAAATTTTATGTTTTTAGATATTTAAAAATCACACACTTCATCACGAAAGATACCACATTAACAACCAACACATTGACACCTGATATATAGAAAAGGCTTGTTCTAAACAAACATCCATTAGTGTATTTTTTAGAGCCCTAAATTCAAACTTTTGCCACTAGGAAGAATATTTCTCTTTTGGATCAAGGGTGTTGCTCCAACCAAATAACATGTGGCACAATCTTACAATGGAGTGTATTCACAATTAATACATCTCATGGATGCTTCACTCCTCAGTGGATGCTTGATATAAACACATTGGACAAAACATATTGGAACTACGGTGTCATCTTTCATATTAGAGGGGTTTCATAATCTGCCTAAGCCTGTCTCTGTACCTTTCCAACTGTAAAGTCACTTTTCTTGTAACCTTACCATTTGTTTACATGTTTACTTATTTGATTTTGCCTTTCTTTGTTGTTGGGGGTGGTGAGGGTTGGTGATGGATATAACGCGGACTTATTTTTATTTCTTATATTCATCTGCTCATTCTATTTGTTGTGTCAGGTCTGAGTTGGGTTTTTTTTCTGTGTTGTATTTGAAAAATGCAATAAATACATTCTTTAAAAAATGCCACTTCCTTCAGTGAGTCAATACAAGAGTGTGGGCCTGGCTTTGGCATCATGACCTTACCTTCATTATGAGCTGTTTGACAAACAACAACAGAAAGGCTCGCAAAGACAGGATCTCCTTTTGGTTTGGCCTTGGACCATCTAAAAACCCAAACAGCAAACAATAGTGGTTGAAAGTTGCTACTTCAGTAAAGGAGTAAGTGAGCATGATTTAAAGAAAAGGATAAGGCAAGAAATTACCAATCTACTTTCTCCATGTTTGAACATACACACGTGTGCATGTGAAATCTACCTTTACATGCATGATCTGCACATATCTTTGAAGGGAGAGCCAGAAGAGGAACGGGAACACCATGTATCAGTAGTGTGATGCTATTGTATTACATTATACGTGCAGTATATTTTCGCATTTTGTGTGCACCCTCACCAAGGCCTTTGGGCACGACTCCACTGCGGTCCTGGGGGTTGATAACCCAGTAGTAGTACTTCAGTGTATGCATGACCTGAAGCACAGTGCCCACCCTGCGAACGGTGTTGTAGATGGTCACGGTGCTGATGAACTCTGTTGCCAGGTAAGTGTAGAGTGTCAGCTGCACCTGCAAAAGGTAAAGCACAAATGAAAACACACATACACACACGCTTGACTGTTTGAGTGGAATGATCCAATTTTAGTGTGTCCTAGCTTTTTGTTCCTATAAGAAGAAAGTGGAGGCTGCTAAGCCCCTAAGGCTTGTAGGCAAGCCATTCTCATTTAAATAGTAGTCACTGAGTCACAGGTGGAGGGATAACCTTGAACTTTCAGCTGAACTCTGAAACACTGAAAATAAAAAGTAGGGCAGGGCCGTACAGAGCAGGAGAGGGTGATTATGACTGTGCTGGTCCGCATGTGTGTTCTATCCTCATGTCTATAGGTATATCTTAATCTTTACAAAAGTGCCCATATGCAAAAGACTTTGCTGCCGTGTGTATGTGTGTATTCTGGTTACCTTGGCAGGGGCATGGATCCAGATGGCAGGGTTGAACATAATGTGGTCACACAGCTGCTTGAGCAGCAAGATGCCATTCTGCAAGTTGCTAAGGTATCTGGAAAAGGCCAGCACAATGTCCAGGACAGGCCGCGTCACATGCACCTTGGAAGACTGGAGCACAGACAGGGAGACAGAAAGTGCCACCAAAGGAGGTGAAGAAAGAAGAGGATGATATGTCAGTGAAGGACGTGGAAGGCGGAGAGGAGGTGAATGAGGTACAACAACACAGACAGGAAAGGAAAAGGACACATGCAGAGAAAGATGAGCAGGAGCTCCTCTTCTGCCTAACAAGCACACAAGCCAGCTGTGACCTCTAAATACAGCTGAGGGGAAAACAAACTCTGTCTCACATTAAGTGTTGGTGTGTGCTTATGTTAGTGTATTTGTGGCGTTAAGGGAATCAAGATCAGTCCTATGTCTTGTTATTTGCAGCTAGTGGTATGGGAGGATGGTTCTCTTGTGAATATATTTGCCATCTAAGCCAATTTGTGTGTCTCACCTTCTCCAAAGTGTAGCCAATGACGAGAAAGCCTTTGCAGGCCAGGACCTGCTCTTGCATAGCCACTGAGTTCCTCAAGAGCTCCATCACAAAGGATAGCAAAGTGCAGCTAAGAGGTTGACAGACAGGCAGACGGACAGACGGACAGACAGACAGAGACAGACAGAGACAGACAGTGACAAAGATAAAGAGAGAGAGCGTGAGTTACACAGTGACAACAATAATCTATGTAAGCTGCTGACAAAGCCCTGACTGTGAAGGGCATATCCTACATGAAATGTGATTGAATGAGGGTGTCGTGTCCCCATTGTGTTAGGAGGACAGATTCTAGTTTGCATTACCCTCAGGGGAGCACATACAACAACGTTGCAATTTATAAGCAAGATGGCCTCCCAGCTTTCAAGCTTAGCATTACATCAAAAGTTGAAAATGTAAAACCAACTGCTTTTAAAAACTTAGCACTGCCAAGAGGAGACCTTCAGTATCACTAAATACTTTAAAATATGGATTCTCATGTCTCAAACACCTAATTATTCTACAATTATCCATATTTCTAAATTGGTGCGTTTAAAGGCGCATTTCAGCAATTTCATATTGCATCTCCATAATGTCCTCATGATGAGTAAACTTAATGTGTAAAATTAGGGGAATGCCTCTTTACTAAATAATAATATTCCCTCATGAATAAAATTAAGAGTGTGTGTGTGTGTGTGTGTGATTACCAGACAGAAGTGTCCAGCTCGTTGCTGGAGGGCTGGCAATAATCCAGCTGTGCAAACAGAGGGAAGAGGACCTGCACGCCTCCGATAGAGTGTATTCCACTCTGGACTGAGTGAGTCACCACGGCCTTCACGTCCTACCAAAACAAGCACACGAGGCCACATTTAACATGCACCATGACCAGCATTTGCATGTGGGTCACACAGATATTTGTGCAGATAATGACAGTGATGTGCAGTAAATTAGCCCTATGTCTTGACATATTTGAAAGTATTTGCAAGTAGTTTCATAATCACAACTGAACTACTGACTTGTGACTTAAACATGCTGACAACAGAGAATGAGGGAAAATTGATATTGTTTTCTTTAAATGATTGGCAGTCCTGGTTTCATTAGCTGGTGTCTGTGTTGTTGTATGTTGCAACACCAACAGTGGATTGCAAAACTTTTTCCTTTCTATAGGATTGGAAAATCTAAGCATAGCATAGTAGAGCAGAAAATATAGGTCACATATTCATTCATATTTCACACTCTGTGAGTGTGTGTGTGTGTGTGTGTGTGTGTGTGTGTGTGTGTGTGTGTGTGTGCAGTTGAAGGAGTTGAGGATGTTTGTGTGGCTGCAAAATTGTCCCTCACAAAGGAAACAAAGCATTTTCTTTGATGAGAGGGCATGAGAGAAAATTCAATTAGTGCTTGTGAGAAGAAAACTCAACATGAGTGACAAAACAGTATTGTATATGGTGTGTGGGTGTGTGTGTGTGTGTGTGTGTGTGTGTGTGTGTGTGTGTCTATTTGTCACATTGAAACTTCTACAAAGTTCACCCCATGCATCTAACAGGAGAAATGCATAACTATTTGTATGTAGTTCCAAACTACATCTCAGTCCAAGAGAAGGCTAATTCCATAATTGGAGCACCAGGATGGCATTTTTCAGCAGCTGCAGAAGTCTGGTTAGCACAACATATTTGCACCTCTGCCCTAATGAGGCTATTAAAATGAAAATATGCCAACTGGGCCCCTTTCATTATCGCAGAGGAAGAAAGAAAGAGTAAAGAATGGTACATATGGAACAGTGGGAGGGAAAGAGCAGGCTAACAGGTGGTGAATGAATTTGCACCGACATTGCTTTAATGTCAGCATGGTGACTTCAGGTTAAATCTAAATACTGGCAATTCTAGCAATATCAACTTAAACTCAACTCTCCATTCCCCCTTTGCAAAATCTAACATTAAAGGCATAATTACCTGCAACATGAGTGCATGGGGTGAATGGACAAAAATGGAGGCGTTGTCCTTGGGGGAGGACTCAAGGCAGAGCTGGGCATCTGTGGCGCGCGGGTTATAAGTGAAGGCAATACTAGAGGACAGCTTGCCATCATACAGCAAGGTCTTATGATGCTCTGCAAACAGTAAGTCACTTTCAGCCTTGTACTTGAAGGTGCCCTGAGGAGAGGGAAGTAGAAGGGAGAGACATTTAATGGAAGAGCATAATACAATCATGTACCAATAAAGACACAGACAAACAAATAGTATCATTTTGTTCCACGACTAGTATCATATTTTTCCAGTGTCCAAATTACAAAATATCAAAAGGGTCAGCCCCTTAGATTATGTAATGACTTACAAAAGTAAGTGCCAAATGCGGACACAATGTACAAACAGTTCCAACCACCGTCTTGGTGATTATGGGCACTGGAGATGCAGCATATCTTGGCATGCATGGACAATTATATGCTTCTCTGGCAACCTTTTTCTGTTTTTGTTTTGTTTTTTATTTTTATTGTATGCTGGTGGATGAATCAGGGGAAATTTTCTCGTTATTGTGTCTTAGGATGCTCCATCATTTGGCATGAAAATGGTAATGAACTTTAAAAACATCACAGACTTCAGCTTTTGAAAGTAATTCTAATCATAATGACGAATCATTTGCCTGGTTGTTATAGGTCTTCATTAACTCTAACTATCGCACAGACATCTGAGTTTCTATGCCTTCCAACCTGGTAACCCGGACCCAGCTGATAGATAGCCAGGATCTGAGCAGCACTGAGAGCCTCTCCAAACAGGTAAACGGCCCCCATCTGTCCACAGAACACACGGTTGGCATCCGCCGTCTCAGACGAACCCAGGAAACACTTGTCAAACGTCTGCAGCAGGAAGCAAAAAGGGAAAAAACAATTAGTGGAGGAGGGAGAGATAAGTGAGGTAGAAAAGAAGGAAGGAAGAAAGGATAAGCAAGTCCAAAAATAGCCAGAAAGAACAGAGAGAAAAGGCATATTCATGTTAATATTTGCTATAAATGGCAACGCACACCCTCAGACTATAAGCATACTGTTGCCAATATGATAGTGTTCCATCTTCATCTGGTCATGGTCAGTAAAGCATAAGCAGAAGTGTTGAGAGCGATGAGGCCGCATCTCAATAAAGTTGCTAATTTGCTTTCTGACATGCAGACACATCTAGAGACACAACTGAAGGATTTTACTGAACTGTGGAGGCATTTTCATTCCTAACAAATTTGATTTAAGAATCTCATATCTCAGCATGCCAGAGATCTACCCTGGGGACTACGAAAGAGTTGATACCGCCGTGTGTGAGAGGTGCGAGGTGTGTACATGTAGTCATTTTCCACTATACTATCCATGCTAAGAGATGGAGAGAATGGTTTCACCCCAAAGCCCTCTAAAAGCAAGGGCTGAGATTAGATGCATCTGTGAGCGGGAAGGTCATAGAAAGGAGGTTTACTTTTCGGTTTTTTGTACACACCCCTGCAGTAATATCTGGTTCTGAAATTGATATTTGACAGTAAATCTGTGGCGTGCACCCACATTCCTAACCCTGATGTAGACATATATAAAACAACAGGCTGAATTGTGAATATAAAATCCTTCCAGGCAGTTTGTGCAGTCACATTGTGGTTTGCTAATACAACAGTGGCCTTGACTATCTTGGCACTGTGTTTGACTCACAGCATAATTTTGATGTAAACACAGAACTGATTGCCAAACATACAATTTTGTGTAACTTTAACCATTCTTTTATTGAAAGCTTTTTAACCTTTTCCTTTCTCTGCTGGTTTAACAGGTTGCCGGTGACAGAAAGAAATGTTTATCTGAATAATGTAGTCAAAGTGTGCTCCAAGATTACTGAAATAAAGCAGAAGGACTTGGGCACAATTTGGGAGGAACTGGTGGCTGAGAAAGAAAAAAAATGGATTTGCCAACCAGATCACATTCTTTCGCCGAATTCTCTCTGATGGGTTCAGGCCGACGTTATAATGTGCCCTTTAGGAGAACTAATCGATACTCTAAGTCCTTTATGCCATTAAGCTGCTGAACACAGATCTTTTTTAAACATCCATTTTAAATTACTGTTATTTTAGAGGAATTGTATGATATATTGTCTTATCTTTATGCTTATGGGTATTTTTTTTTAGGTTTTTACTTATTGTAACTTGTCCCTCCTTCTGTCCCTTGTACTTAATATGCTTTCCTTGTCTAAATTATTAATGTATTGCTTGTCTGTTGTACGTATGGATGAATGTACTGCAAGAGCTACAACTAAATTGTCTCTTGGGGATATTTAACTTATCTGAATCTCAATCTGAATTCAAAAAGGAATAGTTTGATGTTTTGGGAAATATGCTTGTAAGCTTTCCAGAAGACTGATACTATTCCTATACAATTTCCAAAATGTCAAACTACTACTGTCACCAATTATGCATGAAAATTTGTTCAGAAATTCAGATAGAAACCAGGAATTTGTGGTGCCCCATACTGGTTGATGTCCAACCAGCAACACATGTTTCAAATTGTTGCTACTTACGTCACTGGTGTTGACAAACCAGGCTATGTCTCCAAAGGAAGCCAGTTCCCCGTTCACATAGCAGCTAATTTCGCTGTTTTTCCAGCGGTTGTAGATGTGAACAAGAGTCACCATGTACCACTGCAACAAAAACAGAAGCAGACTCTCACAATGGGAAAGTGTCACTGCATATGTGAAGTGTTAATCACACACAACAAGATATCGATCAGTCTGCATATGGTGAGAATGTTCATCTCAATTAGCCTGATTCCATCACATTTCAGGAGTCAGTCCCCTCGAGCTACAATCCCACCTACTTTGATTTCTGGCTTTCTCCTCTGCCTTACAACCAGTGAAATAGGTTACCAGTGGTACTACAGTGAAATAGGTTATTATGGTTTCCTCCAGACGTGAAAAAAAGACGCATTAAAAATAGAGTGAAAAATCAACTAAAATGAGTTCTGAGTCCTCATGAGGTTTATTGAGGTAAGGTGGTGGCTTCATGCCCAGGGGAAGGAGGTGGATGTTTCAAATTGTCCACAGGCAAAGCATCTTTCTGGCTGCAACGGTCTTCAGCGTGTGCTGTGCCTGGAAGGGACTGAGACTATTGGATAATCTTTCCCTCCCATCGGCCTCATTCCTCTTTTTTTTCGTTTGGCTTCTCCCCGGAGTCAGGTAAGACATGACAGTTCTTTCTTACAGCAAGGTCTAGCTTTATTGTGTGCACACGTGTGTTTGTGTGTGCATGTGATTGATTATGTGTATGCTGTCATGTGATTTCTGTGATCTATTTACAGAGACATTTCAAGGATTTGCTTACAAACAAGCACCTGGATTCTGCTTAGCTTTTGTTCCTTTCATACCTTCTGTGGTTTGAAGTCGTACTTTACACAGTGCTGGAATCCTTTCCCCTTGGATTTTAATGAGGTCACTATCAAACAGCCACCCACAAAGTGTGCAGAGTAACCCATGCCTTTACTGGTGCGGAAACTGAACAGAAATTCAGGGAAAATACAAACAGACATAGCTTTCGTGAGTGAGTGAGATGGCTACACACTTTCATGCTGACTTCATTCAAGGGCAACATGGGTTATAGTCTACAATACGTCAAATAAACACTTTAAAAGGGTATCAAAAGGATAAAAATAGCAAACAATCATTTGTCAACTTCACAGACTCTTCCCATCATTCTCCCTGTCCCGGCGAGATGTGGCCCCAGTGTGTGATTTAGTGAATTAATCTGTTTTTAAAAAGGGCAAAGGGATAAAGAGCTTTTATTGCAGAGTCTCTCAAGCAGCTTGTTGGCTTGGTTATCATTTTCATAGAATCCCAAACAGATCCCTGTTGTATAAATTTGATTTTTGACAGAAATTAATTATTGGGCAAAAAGAAGATGATCAGAAGGCTTGATTTGCTAGGCCCTCAGAGAGGAAGCAAAAGCTGAGGGGACAGGAAAAATGAAGGGCGAACTGAACTGTTTTTCTGTGAGGCTGGAGGCTGCACTTCTATGTTTTGGGGATTCAAATGCATATAATATACATCTTGGTTTTACCGGTGACATAAACACATGTATATATTCACACTTGCACAGGTACATTACATCTAAATTGTGTATGTAACACCACCTTTCATGCTATTCCCCTCTCTTTTTATTATTGATACTACAAATGTGCACCCCTTCCCTTCCTTGCTATTTCTGCATTCTCTATATAGTATGTTCAAACACAGTTAAAAATCTAAATGCCAAAAAAACAGTAAAGGTTTACTGGGTTCACCTACCAGTACAGGTAAGGCTTGTCTTTGTCTACATTGATGTTGTTGAGAGGATCCATGCGGAGCCATGTGTGGAATGTAAACCCATTCTGGTATGGCCATTTTGCTATAGGGGGCAGAGCTATAGCCTGTTAGGGACAAGAAATAACAGAAGAAAACAGAGGATGAAAGGAGTCCTGTCCAGCTGTGGAATTAAAGGTCACATTGAGCATTTTAAAATGAACAAAAAGCTGTTGTAGCTGTTGTACAGTAAATCTGTCTGAAAGTAGCGAAATTCATATCACGAGGCCACAAGTGTTTGGGCAAAGAAATATCAAGTAAACAAAAACAAATAGCATTTCTTAACAACATTTTGTGTGTGTGCATGTGTGTGTCCTCCCAGGCCTTCCTATCTCATTAACAGGACAGAACAGGAAGAGGAAAGTGCATGTGCCCTTTTCAAACACCATGCTGACAAACACAAACAAGTACTAATAGAGTTCAGATCAACCAAATCAGACCAAAACACCCAAGGCAGACTTAAGCATCATCACCATGGCGATGGAGGGCTGCATAAAGAAGCAGGCAACCCCACACATACACACTATATAAGGGGCCTAACATAGACTACAAATTCAGTGAGACAGATTTACACACAAGAAGGGATAAGATTCACACTTGATCTAATGAAATGTTCATTTATCTTCATGTTACAATAGAAAACAGTCAAAAAGAAACTTAAAATTGTAATGACTTCTAAACGAATATAGATAAGGTCTTTCCCTGTAATGTATTTTATTGTGTCCAATTACGCTGCTTATACCATGGTATGGATGAATAGTCGATTCTGATCGACAGGCAGCCTCCCTGTCATCCATTAATTCCTGATAATGGACACTGTGTAGGGCATTACCCCTTACCATCTAAAGAAATGGTATCTAAAGAAAGGACACGAGTGTGCCGCCGGATTTTTTTCCTGATACTGATGACAAGGAACAAGGAAGCAGAGGTCTTTGATAAACTAATGTGCAGGGAAATGGCAAGCCAAATTCTCAGAGCATCATTTGAATACTCCAAAGCTGAATAGCAACAGCCACGACATGATTAATTTAGTCAGGCACGCTTTGTAGACCTATCGTGCTGCAGTTTCATCAAAAAGCGTGCACTTGGACACTGCTCCATTTCTAGATACTTTAGAACATTTCAGCAAGAGTACAATAGCCTTCGAGACTAGAAAATAACTGAGTGAAAGTGTAAAGCTTATCAGTCAGACAAAGTTGCATGGGTCAGTGAATGGCTGGTTCACATGAAAGGATTTATAAGAAATCATCATGTAATATCTGAAGGCCTCTCTTTACCCCTCTCAGTCTGGAATATTTCTTTATAAGATTAATGAAAACAAGATTATTGTAAGTTTTCGGGGTTTCACATTGTGGGAGCTCACCAGTTTTTGCATTAATATCTAGGGAGAAGTCTCAGCAAACCGACAATTAACCTCAAAGTTCATGCCAGTCAGCTCATCGTCGGTGTGTCAACAAACTTACAGGGATAATTTTTTTTCACTCTGTGGTGCAGTGGTTGACATTTTGTAGTATACTCACAGCTGCATTTTTCCCTGGAAAGCTGAAGAAGGAGTCAGGGCCATTCCTGTGAGCCATGTACTTCAGTACTGACAAAAGCTTCACTGCATGACGAGGCTGAGGAAAGAACATGAAAACACACAAGGATCATTTTAGATAACTGGTAGTGTTGATGTCCAAACAGGCATACGGATGCACACAAAAGCATATGAACGCTAGTTACACACTTAGAATTCATGTATGCAGCCACAAATGAGTAAAAGCACACACAGCTTTGGTTCTGTTTATTCTACTACCTCACACTGAGAATTCAGTACCCTCATTTATTTCATGATTTTTGTGTAGAAGTATTGTGCACTACAGTGCATCCATGTCGCTCTAACACACAGAATTAAGATATTAGAGCTGGGTCAGTGTAAGTGATTAGAATTCCTATGGATTTTTACAACTTTCAACAAGGCTGTGGATTATAAATTTCAATAGCACTTGATAATTAAGAGTTCTGCACTCAATTCATCCACCCCGTCTCCCTGGATATTTCACAAAAATGAAATGAAGACAGGGTGGTTGCAAGAGTTGCTTAAAAAAAGGGAGAGTGAGGTGAAATTTAGAAGCATGAAAGCAACTTGCCCTATTTTCTTGACAACTTGATTAGAGTCAGTGATCAATGGGTTACTCTGCTTCTCATCCTCGCTTCATCTGTCTCCCCTCATGTGCCACTGGTTCTGCCTGGATGTAGTGACTTGTCTTCTCAACATGTATCATACATCTTAAGTTCACTTTGGCTATTCGCTTAGAGCCTCATTCAGCTCAGACAGTCTATTTCAGAAAACTAATGGTCTTTAAGTGTGGAACAGCTAAGTCTAACATCACTTACACTCTCGAGTTCATCATGTTCCGAAGCTAAAATTGTTTGGTTGGTATTGAGCCTTTTTCATGAACATCCTAATATCAATAATGTACAGCTACTCAGGATCCAAGACCGCTGAAGAATAGTAGTCTGGTTTCACATGATTTATCTTGTCTATGTGATGAGAGCATTGGCCTGTGGGATGGCAGCAGTTCAAGAGTTGCTTGCACATTCCTCACACTGGTTCCAGACAACCAAGACAGATCACCGTGGCATGACTCTGACTCACCCACTGGCCTCTCTCCCCTTGCAGCTTGCTGAAGAAAAGCTTCAGCTCTTTTACTGTGATGCTGTAGCTGGCGAGCACGCCCAACATGTCCACCAGTAGGTCTGCAAGACAGACACACACACACATGCATGGGTTAAACGCGGCAGGTAAACTTGCAATGCCAAATTTTTTAGTCTCCACATTATGGCAGTGAGAGTAACTATACAAACACTATCGACACAAGCTTGTGATGTATACCTGCATCATTGCCGCTGACACTTTCTTTTATTGACTGTGATCCTCTCTCTGAATGATAAGTTTCCTTTTTGTCTGAAGAAGCACAAACTTTTCTTAGACACTTGGGGGCTCCATGGGCTCTGCCATAGTCCTATTATTACCGTAGCCTACAACGGTTGCTCCCACCCTTCAGGTCTGGAAAATCAGTCTTTGCTGGTTGATGTAAAAAGCCTCACGTGAGATTTACCTGGCAGTGATGGGCTTAAGCAGCACTGTGTGAGCTTGTTTGGCAAGGGCTTGAATGCAGCGGATGTTAATTTATATGTAAAAGTCCTGCAGTCCCATTTTAAAACAGAAAGACTGACAGGATATAATAACCTACCCAAGGAGTCCCAGATTTTAATTAGTTTCCAATCTTTATTGACATTTTGATCATCTTAATATTACAGTGATGCCACAGCTACCTGGAGCTAAGCAGCTAAGAAAAGTAGGGTGAGCAAGACACAAGTTAAAAAACAGGAGACTTAAAATAGAGAGGACACTCTGGGAGTTCCAGCTACTGTGCAGCCTGTTTTCATTAGTTATTACTGACTAATGATGAGGCATGGTATGACAGGTCTATGACTAGTGTGCACATACACATCCTTGGTCTAATCCTCAAAATAAGGATGAGTGGCAGCTACATGTGGCAGGCTTTTTTCACATAAGTATTACAGCCCAGCTGTCCGCTTCTGTCCAACACAATCACTTATTTCAGAAAATTATCTGAAGAGAGGAGGACACATCTGACAATCTACTACAGAGTAAGTGCAACAAATAGGATGAAGTCATTGAGCTTAAAAAGCAAAGGAGCTTAATATATGAAGCACTTCAATCTGTGAATGTCAATCAATAAAAAGTAATGTATACCAGTTATATGAGTCTACTTTGAAAGTAATAGTTAAAGTAATATTCACTGCACTACAAATCTTTATCTGTTAACTTGTTTATGAAATCTTTTCAGCCGCCTAGTTACTGCTGGGCTGTATCAGCCTCACTTGACTGCACAAACCCTCTAGGCCAGCGTTACTGGCAAAAGTTCACTGAGCCGAACACTGTAGGATTAATTCAAACTAATTTGCAGATGGGCTACAGACTAGGCTGAGACTCAGGGGAGACTCTACAAGATGATGATCTCCTCATTCGCTGCAATACATCACAGTGTATGCAACAATGGAGGACGTAACCAAGAGGTTTTTGTATACAAGACAAGTCCAAAAGAAAGGGTAAGACTTAGTTTCTTTATTTGCAATACTTGATTCCTGAAGGTGGTATTTATGCCTTTTCCTTTTCTTTATTACTTTAAATGAAAATAAATGGTTTAAGATGAGTTTGATTACTTTGCAAAGACATAAAAAAATCATGTCCTATGCCCCCAATCAAAGACAATAAAGAGAGCACTTTTTCCACAAGGTGCTGCTCTCAGTACCTGCGATCATGCTGTCAGTGGTGGATATACGCTGCAGCACTTGCTGGATGAGTCCCACATCAGTGCATGCCTGCAGGTTGCGGACACTTTTCTTGAGGATGGCGGTGAAGATGCTCCAGACCTCTGCCTGACAGGTGGGCTCACAGTTGTCCAACAGCTCCACCATGCACACAATGCTTTCGGGTTCCTGGATGATGAAGTTCATCTCCAGGTCGAACTGTCCGCCAACCAGCTGGAGGAGACACAAAGAGAGAGGTGAGGGATGGAGTGGGAGAGAGAGAGAGATAAGAGGGATACAATGAATGAAAGAGAAAGTGTTCCGTTTCAGTCAGTTATTGAGTAAATAAAAGCAATTTTTTAAAAAAGCCCAATCTTGAATTAATTCATCTTTTATCAACAACTACACATAACCAAGAGCTTCAAACGGCATACATACAGTACGTTATTCCATTATTATGTGTGCGCACACTCCTGAACAGATGATTAAACATGCATCAGGGCTGCTGCTAGCCAAGTGGATTAAAGGTCAGGGGAGAAACACAGCTCTCTGTCAGTCTATCTGCACGTCCGTTTGTTTGACAGTAGATTCAACTGTTTATAGCTAGCCTTCAGACACTGTGATTAACCCAGAGTACAAAAATATCAAACAAAAAGCAATGTCAGTGAAACGAACCGAGACATCCAGACAGACACAAAGTAGTGAAAAGTGAATTCAGAGGTCTTTTGTTCCTGTGGGAGACCTTGGAATACTAACAGCATCTGACACCGCCTGGCAGACACAGACCTGGGCTGCAATTAATTTTCACTTATGACATAAAAGAGAATGTGCAGTGAGAGAGTACAGTCATGTTAACCTCATCTTAAAATCTATATTAAAACATCAGTGGCTACCATTGTGTAGTACTTTAAGGGTGATGGTATGGTTTTTCAGAACATTTGTACATCATTTACACTCAGGAATGTTTCATTGTGTGTTGAGAGAACAGAATTAACACATTTTCTTTCAGAGCCAGTTACAAAAGCCTGTATTTTGAATCAAAAAGATAAAGTGCTATTCATGGTAGCAAGAAAGAAAGAAAATAAATGCATCCCACCATGTTAGTCAGCCTTGGTAGTGATCTCCAGCTAAAGCTTATCCAGGAGGTGGAGAGGTAGAATGCTTGTCTCATTGCAGAGGAGTAATGTTCTTTGTGTGTGGAAATAAATTGTATGAGCTATAAATGTCATAATTTGTCACCTCTTAATAGTTGTGATGACATTTTTATTATTGAACCCTGCCTAATAGAAAAAGATAAGGAAAATAACCACGTTGATGTCAAATTAATATTGTTACTGAGACCGTCATGTTAAGAATCAAGGAGGTGTGACTGGATAAAAAAAAAATGAACGTGTGATAGTTGTATTCGGCCATTAGAGAGGCTAGATGTGAAAACAGCATGATTTGGTGCAGGTAATGGAAACTGTCCCATTAAAATGAGTGAGGTCGGATTCAGAGTGTGTGTGTGTGTGTGTGTGTGTGTGTGTGTGTGTGTGTGTGTGTGTGTGTGTGTGTGTGTGTGTGTGTGTGTGTGTGTGTGTGTGTGTAGGGAGGGGAAACTGGAATAACACTGCAGCAGAAACATCCTTAAAAACAGGGGATAAGGTGACGATAACACAGACACACACCTCACCTGTTGTCCCTTTAACCTTCTCTCACAGATATCTAATTATTTTTTCATGTCAAGTATCAACATTAAAACAATGACGCTATCCATCACCTTTTCTCAAAATCTCCAAATGCACAAGGCCCATTTTTTATGATTCAGTGTAAAATACTGTATGCTGCCATATATTACGAATATTAACAATTTAAAGTGCCAAAATGTAGTAATTCATTTTTAGCTGTTGTGCTTGTCACAACAATCCTGCCCACAGTGTCAGCTTACTAACTGAAGAACAAAAATCAATAAATGTATCAGAATTCTGAAAAATACCCATCACAAGACCCCAGATCTGAATGTGATTTTTTCCTTCTAGGACCTCCAAATAGTCCTGAACCCCAAATTACCCAAAATCTTTTAATAAGATGAATAATTTCAGCACTAAGTGACAGCAAATGTTCATCTAAAAATTGAGGCTCTATGAGGTTTATTTAGAGGTTTCATGTTTTAGTCAGCATAAAAAACAAAAGCACCCAAATTACCATATCTGAGATTGTTGCTGCCACCACAGAAAAATGGAGATGCAGAGAATTTTTAAGTGTGTTGTGGCAGTAGCTGCTGTGAATAACACGAACACAATTTCTGTCATCTCAGTTGTATTGGTGGAGACCCAGATGTTGACATCTCAAACCAAATTAACTATCTGTATGGATAAAAGTAAGCGAGAAAATATATGCTTTTGTAATTTGGATGCCTCAAACCTTTAAGTCAGCGATTTGTAAAGTGCTTAAAAAAATAAAAAAAAGTAGTATATACAGACCAAAAGCAATACACGGTACAAGCAAAAACTCTATATCGATCTATTTTTTTTGGGGGGGGGGGGGGGGGGGGGGGGGGGGGGAATGGGCAAAATATTTTCATCAAAAATATCCAGTAGCCATCTGTTAGGGCAACAAGCTAACACTTATGATAACACATGCATCTCTTAAAGCCTAACTGGCAACCTGTCTTCTTCCCTTTTTTGTCTCTTAGCAAGTCATTGATGAATCACGCAGCTCTCTACAGAGTAACTTGTGGGTACGGGGGTAGATGCCTCTGATTGCAGCCAGGTCAGCCATTAATGGATGCTGGTTGCCATTTTGCCACAGTACCAGTTGATTTATGAGACTGACACTGTGTGCGAGTCATCCATCCATCAAAGTCAGTTGACCGAGGGGAAGGAGAACAAATATGAGGCTGAAGACTGAGTGCCACATTGCAGTGACATACACCTGGCACACACGCAGGGGTAACAGGGCTGATTTTAGACCCGATTTGTCACTCCCTACAGTCACAAAGGTTCACAAAAGGTTCCAGACAAATGGAACACTTACCATGCCAAATTATCTCACGGTGTGTTTGTGGAGAGTCAATCTTAGCCCCACCAGTCACTTGTCGCCTCTTAATGTTAATTAATGGCAAAGCGATGTTATTCTAGTGAGTGCCAATAAACAGTGCCCATAAATTGTTGCTTACCGATTCTAAAGTTCATGGATTTTGTCATATTTTCATTTTTATCAATTCTAAACTGAATCCTTTTGAGGGGAGTTTGACTGCTGATCAGACAAAATAAGCAGTTTCAACCCATGATGGATATTGGTCAATATTTTAGAAAAGTATTTATCTAAAGCAAAAACAAGTGGATCATAATGATGATGAAAGTCATAATTAGTGAAAACCCAAGCATCAGTGACTCACAATTCTACCACCTCATATGTAATTTTAACGTCTTATGAAAGACTGGTAGCCGAGCTGACTGGAGAGGAGGAATTCACTGACAATAGAACTAGGGCTGTAATCTGCTAGCGTGTCAGTTATTTAATGACTAAAAGCCAAATAAAGACCTGTGAAATATGACATTATCTGTCGTTACGGAATGTGTTTCCACATCAGCTGGGATTTAAAAAGTCCTTGTGACAAGCTTAATAGTCTGCAATTCACAAGACTGTTCTTAAAAACTCTGCCACTCCAAACAAAGAGACTGTCTGAAGTGGCTGACAATCATCTTTTTTTTTTACCCTGTGTTCAAAAAAGGTAAAATCCAACACACACAGCAACCACACAGCAGCTGGTTATCTCCATGTTGGTACTGAGTACAAAATATAGCAATAAACATTCAGAATCCCTTACATTATGAACAGAGTGAATTATGCTTCCATTAATCGACTGCGATACTTTTAACCTTGATTTAAACCAAAAACAAACTGCAATTCCCTTTTGCACAGTGAGAACATTTAATGTGTTTATTGGTGCATGGCAAAGAGGTTTACAATATTTCAATTTCTTAAATTGTTCACTTCAATCATTTACATTGCTCTATTTCAGGAACAGGTGTGAAAGGTTGCCAGCAACAGCCTCAGCTACAGCCAAGGAGGGCTCTGCAGCTAAAACTGCCATAAAGCCAATGTCTTTATGGCAGCTAGACACCAGATCCCTGGCTGGGTAACCTAGCCTGGCTGTTCTCCCCAGAGGCCTGCCTGAATTAATCATGGCTGAGCAGCCAAGCAGCCACTGGGCCGTAGCACAAAGCACAAACAGGCTTCTATGGTCTCCATGGAGAACAACATTGGAGGATGGCAAGGCTAAATGGTACGCCACAACATGAATTCATATCTATTGGCTGAACTAAGCTTGTATTTCAGGCTACTTGATCGTCAAACGAATTATGGCATTAGGATTCTTAGAAAGCTAAGATTTAAAATAGTAGTGTCAACAACGACAATGTCTGACATGAGGTTAATATTTCTACTACATGTAAAACAACCTAATCAGAACAAAAGAGAGAAAACATGAGCTGCATAATGAAGCTTTGAGGTAAAATTGTTGTCAATACGTTTACATCTACATTTTTATGCACATTTTCAATTTGCACTTTAAAAACCTGACCAGAAAGGCACAAAATGATAAAAAGATAAAATGTTGCAAAAAAAGGTTGGCTGCGATGGAAAAGGCTCACTTTGGATAGACCTTGACCTAGCTGTACACATTTCTGCTTATTCTGCTGTAGACAGAACATTCATGTCTTACTCACCATTTAATGCATCGATTTAACTCAAAATCCCAGAAAAATAAAGAGTACAAGAGGGAAGGTATTGAAGGTGTATGTAGCCACCAGGACCCCCATGTTAAAATATTTGCGTTAACACGGGGACCTCTTGTTGCAGGTCACCCCGTCTCTTTTAACCTTCCGCTGATTAAAAAAAAAAAAAAAAAAACACACCACAGGATGCACCTGGTACGGAGGGTGATGTATTAGAGTTAGTGGTGCTGACCTTGTAACATTCTCATGAATATATTCGTATGGAGATACCCTGGAGTGATTCACATTTTATTTTGCGAAAGTCTCCAAAACAAGCTGAAAACTAGGGCAACAACTTAATGGATATCAGGAGTAGCATTATCAAAAGGCATATATTTAAAGTGCGTATTTATATAAAGATTATGACTGCAGTGTAAATCATTTCCAGCCTTACTAGAAACCACTGAGACCACATGTTCTGGCAGTGAGCAGAGAATAGAACTGGTAAAGGTTTACTAAAAGAGCAGAGCTATTTGAGGTCTAGGATAAAAAAAAAAAAAAAAACATACTTCTAAGTCATTAGGCAGTCATGTGATGCTGAAGATGAGAGAAAGCAACAAATGACAGCCATTTTGTACCAAAGAGGAGGAAATTACCCAGCTAAAAGTAACAGGCAGAAACAGTGATGCTGCCAAGCCAAGGCTGCAGGGTTATGAGCCCCTCTATTCATTGTGCATGTGTGTGTCTATGTTGATGTCCGTCCTTCAGTGCTCTCCCTAATGAAATTGCAATTCATTCTATGGGTGAAATCATTTGGATATAAAGTCATTTGCCTGCAGGAGACGACAGCAGACACAGATAATGGAAGAGTGCCCGTGACAAATCTGTGCTCTCGTCTAGCATGTCTCTAGCTTGTCGGATGGTTTATATCAGGCTTTGAATTGCTCCGAACAATCAGGACACAGTACATGTATCACTTGATATCATCTGTCAATTTGTTTGTGCTAGACGTGAGGACAAGTCTAGGGGAAGATCTGAATGATCCTATGCTTGATTGTGTTGTTGAAAAAAAATATATGCAAATGTCATTTGAAGGCCATGTTAAATAAGCCCTTAACAAGAGGACTGTAAATGCCAGCGTATGTATTGTACCAGCCCAGCTTCACTGTGGTCTCCAATCCATTTTAAAACAAATAAAGGCAACAAAATACTCCAAAAATGGGCTCTCAGAGTGACCATGTTTTCACCACGCATCACTGGCCTACTTTTTCAACAGCTCTTCTAACTGGATTTCTTTTAACGAGCTCTCTTGTCAAACCACAGGCAGTTTGGCTTATACTTCCATGAGATTCCCCCCCCGCTTCCACACCACCAAAACCGAAACATCCATCACAGTGACCCAAAACATGATTCGTGATATGACAACATCTTATAATCCTGCTCTCTTCGCTGCTGATGTGAGACGTTGAAATGGTTCCAACAGATAGGGAGGTCAACCAAATAATCTGTCCCACTCAAATCCCTCTAGTGCTAGCGCCGATATGAGGGAATGAGCTTCTGGTGGAATAGATGAGAGGAAATAGTGAGGCAAAATGTATGTCTGATTATAAAACATTCATAAAAAGGTCCTTAAAATAAGCAGCGCTTCAGATGTATGCAAGATCAGCACAGAATTGGGAAAATCTTTCTAAACGTAATGGCAGTAATGAGCATGATGCATCTCCTGAGCTCATAGGTGTTCAGGAGTGTCTCTAGTTCAGTGTTTCATTTAACAAATCGTCTATTATTTTCTTTGAATATAAAGCTAAATATTTCTAAAGATATCAGTTGAAGGCATTTTCACTACATGACTGTTTTTAAATTCAGCCACATGGAACATGCAGTGTCTGAGCCAATTTTCTTTTAAAGGGTCTCTAACGTGAAAAGCGAACGGGGGATTGCTTGGATAAAAAAGTATGGAGGAATGGTGTCTACCAACCTCCTTTCACCAGCCAGTAATGTGTCAGCAGGAAATGGAAGTCCACCAACTTCCAGTGTAAACAAATGCATCCTACACAGTAGGCAAGGGCAGAGACTGCAAGCTAAATGAGGCATGATGTCTCTAGATACAAGTCAACGTAGAGTGTAGCACACGCTTAAGAGGACGACAATATTGTGGTGTTTTGGTGGTTTGGCAATGTTTCCATTTATTTGTAAACCCTCACAACATAGTTTTTGCCAACGTAACTTTATGTAATATCTGCTATGGTTTTTCATTTGCAAAAGCATTCAACAGAAAAACACTGGCTTCTATCATGATACATTGTTATCTCATGATGCTGCCCAGTACTGCTCTCTACACAACTCACACACACTCCCTTGATGCTACCTTTTAACAGACAACCACACCAAAGAACCAAAGAATAATCATTGATTACTGACAGTTGTGCTGTCTGGTTATGTGGCTTCTGTTGTTTAATAAATTCACAAAACATCACACCAACATCCTGCCTGGTGGATGAGCTTGCCACTCTACATTTGTCAAAGCAGGAGGAGAAGGTAAAGAGGGGACAATTATGCATGCAGTGACCATGGCATACACCCATTCAATGACTGCTATCTTATCTGACTCACTCACTTTATATTTAAGCTGTTATTCCAAATGCACTTCATTAATATTTTAGAGAAGTGGAACCAAACACTGTTTTTGTGTTGGAAGCAAACATTGAGATTTATTTACAAATGGATATAGTTAAGTTCAAATTGCTAGAATATTCTTGGGTTTTTACTCATTTAATTTATTTTCAATTAAAAAAAATGTACCATCTGACACTGCTGAGTACATTCTCTCTCATCAGTGCCTTCCTTACACTATGAGACACACTATGAGACAGAGAGCAGGGGTACGGCAAGGTGGAGAGAGATATTTTAACAGCTGGATTTCTAAGAATATCTTCAGACGGGCAACCAGCCGAGCTTTGGCTTTAAACAATGGCTGACAGTAATTTTTATACTACAATAAATGTGATAATGCCTCAGCAGTAGTCTGACCAACACATAATTTCCTTTGTTATTCCATTCATTTGCCTAAGAACACAGGTCTAGTACAACATGCAGAAAACAGTAGAAATTAGACAATACATCGATATAAGTGGCATCGAATTCTTTCATGTAACCACACAATATTTATCCTGCATTATATCATATGCAGTATTGTGTTGTTGACAAGACAAACAAGAAAAAAGGAGAGCAACTATATAATTAGGTCCTAAAGTAATTTCATCCAGATGGAAGACAGAGGATTTAGATTACATCAAAATGACACCATCCATCCTTCTATGGCCAGGCTGTTCCATCCTTGTGTGATGATATTACAAGTATGTCAGCATTCCTGTTTAAGCTCCCTACTTATGCTACCATCCTCCAAAGTATAACTTATAATTTCTGATAAACTGTACTTAGTTTTATTCCTCAATTCTAACCAGGAGCAGGGGGAGTGTAATGTAATCTCTAGCAAGAGTTTGTCATGTATTCATCACGCATGGCTCTCAAGTGGTGCCATCTACCACATACATAAACACAAGTACATGCATGCACTTGGATGACTTTTTGAACCAACGAGAGCCTAGATTTTGACCAATTAAAAAAGAAGAAAAGTATGAGCGAACATTACATTTACATTAAAAGGTGTATAGCAGAGCTCTTTAACACTCGCACCATCTGTCTGGCAATCTAAGTTAAGTTGCAGGGTGGCTGCCATTGTCAACAAAAGGAAAAGGTTTGTCAGGAAATGGTCCTCATTAGACATCAGAGTCCAGGCTTTAGGGCAGTCTTAATTCCAGATGTAGACAACCATAGTTGCTCTAAGTTGTTCTGGAAAACTTAAATGTTCAAAATGAAATGAATAAATGCAAAAGATCTGTTGACTGCATGAGTTTCTGCTTCAGAAAATATTTGTGTGGTCTCTGTTTGGAACAAGATGTCCAGTATTAATCAAATTCATGCCGGATATGTTTTCTCTGTTAATGTGAGGCGACTGTCAGACAACACGCATGGAAAGAGGTGATTTGATCATGAGGTAAACAGAGAATTTCATTGTTTGACACAGCAACGCCTCCGATTTTAGTTTGCATAGTGGCAGTAAAAGAAAGGCTGACTCTGTGAAACATGTTAAAAATAGCAGCTGGATCAGGGGGTGAAGGAGGAAAAGAAGAGATAAACACTAGTGAGGAGTTCCAGCCAGCTTTGATGGATGCATGGAGGAATGAAATGCAATTTTCAAGGACCAAACCTTGATTAGTCATTTCAATAGTAGTAGTATAATCAAATTACCCATATGCACACTGAAAGAGGCTTTGCTTGCTGTTATCATTCATCCTGTTCGCACCTTTAAAAAGATCCTTTCATAATGTGCTTTCAGTATATCTGGGGGCAAAATCTACATTCCTTGTTTTGCACAAAAATGTATTTATCTGAAACTAATACAGAACTTCAGCACTCCAAGATAGACAAAAATCTGTCAGAGTTAGAATATTTTTCGTATACAATTTCCTTGCAGTTTCAGATGGCGTCTCTCTCTGTTAAGTCGCAGTGGAAGGAAATTTTGTACTAAAAAGCCTGTACTGTTTATGTACAACCCAAGCTGACGTTAGCCATAAGCCTAAAATATGCAATCTGATTTGCTGAAAAAGAACTGACATGGTTTCTCGCAGTGTTTTATAGCTGAGGTCAGCCTCTGAACCACTAACATGATGAAACTTTTATTATATAAAGACATTAACCTTTGGTGAAAAGGAGCAGAAATGCTATTTCACACAGCAAATGCCATATGTTTAAAAAGTGCGACTACTGTTTAGGCCCTTACCTACTAAATCATTTCATCAAGAGAAGCTGTGTCAGGATCTGGGCAGCTTAGCACTTCAGTTAAACACTTTCCTGGGGGAAACCCTGAATGGAGAACCAGGAAAATGCCTGCAGCATATCCTAACATAGTTGTTCCACTCCAGCTGGCTTCCTGTGGTTTGTATGCAACTTCGTCACTGTGGCTTCCTGATCTCCTAATTCTGATCTCCAAAGATACTGAATACAGCACAGAGGAGTAATGATTTTGATGGCGCGAGTGTGGTTTAGTATGTTGATCCAGGCATGGAGGCAAAAGATATGTGGGTTGTCTAGCAAGCATGTTTTACTGTAAGTTTCTAAAAGTTGATTTTCATACTAAACTGAAGTGAACAAAAACCAATGGCAGCCAACACAGTCAGACAAACACAATGTGCATCAATACTCAATATGGTAATCTGTGTATGTTTAGTATATAGACTGAATGAGCATTAAAGTATGTGATTTGTTGGGCTAGGGGATGCAAAACTGTTGGTTCAGTCAGGACGGCACAAAGCCATGTTTTCGGATGTTTAAGATATTTGAGGCAGTTTCTTCTGGGACATCAAAACTTAAAGTTGAACCTGGGTGACTTGGGAATAATTCAGTCAAACATATGTGATGCAAAATGCCAAACTGATAACCTCAATGCCGTTCCAGCATGAGCACACTCGGCCTTTTAACATTTACTTTCAGCGGCTTGTGACCAGGTGCTGCCTGTCTGATGCTCCTGTCGATGTATGATGGCATTGCCTGATGCTGTGACAGGTGCGGTTTATGGGTTACTGCATCATTCTTTTGACATCTTAAAAAGGACTCCTGGATGATTGTTTGACATCGAATATGGCAGGATGAGCAATATCACATTCTATAAAATAGGATGCAACGTTGGCTTATCTATTATTTCATACACTCGTGACAACACATAGTAAAAATGCTGAAATATTTGCTGGTTCCATCATCTAAAATGTTACGATTTTCAGTTCAGTATTGTTAGAATGTGAATATTTTGTCTGGCAAAACAAGTAACTCCAAACAAACTAACTTGTAACTTGTGATGGGCATTTGTGCAGAGTGATTGGGTCAGTAAATCTACTTTTTTTAACATTCCTCTAGTATTACGCAAGTACCAAGAGACTAAAGGAAGACTGAACATTTGTCTTATCAAATATTGTCAGATTAATGTGGTTGCTCATTCTACCAAAATGTTGCAGTGTGTGTGTTTTAATGGTATCCACTGATCAACTTGAGTGTTAACCGCAAATGGTCTTGAGAGGCTTCCCCTGGGAAAGTTTGTGGTTTTAATCAGACATCTCAACAAACAGCTATTCCCTTCGCTTCATGTTACTCATAGATCGCACAGTTAATAAACCAAATATCTGCTTACTGCCTACAGTGTGAGGAGCTGTTACCAAATTACTCAGCCAGAATAAAAGGGACAGATGTCACAATGGATGTGTAGCTGCCAAAAAGGTTTTACATAATGCTTTTACATGTGCCCCACTGTTTACTGTTCTCAATTCAAGAGTATGCTCTGAGTTAGAAACCTCCTTTTACATCCTGAAGAGCGCTTTTATGATGACAGTTTCTACACACAGGTAAGAAGAATCGTGGAAATGGTTGTCCAATGGACGTTGCTATTGACAAGTAATGATCAACAGACATCTTCAAATACTGTTCAACTGCATGTTCACTTTCCTTCCTCTTCATCACTGGAAGAGAGAAATGCCTCCTCTGCGGTTCTGGCAAATAATCAAATATGTGGGTGTGTATTGCATGGCCTTCAACTCCCCCATCATACCCAAACAAGTTCATTAATTTAGGCTGTGCGTACTCCTCCACCTTCCACAACCTTTCCTCATTCTCCTCCTCTGTCTCCTGAAGAACTGGTATTTCAAGAAAGTGCAAACAAAGAGAGCTTATTACAGCAAATCAAACTTACTTATATCTTTCTGTAAATGAATATGCTTAAAGAAGACATTGTTCAAGTACTGTATTAATATATATCTTCAAACTTATTCAATAATTTTTACATTTAACAAAAACATATTTTCAAAGCACCAAGAGGGACCCTGTAAATAATAATATGGTGAAAATCAATAAGAATGCTCAACATCAAACCTGTAAGGATCATTACATTAATCATAATTGTTTACTACAAGACCTAATCTGTTGTAGATCAATTACATCTTGACAACTTCAGGAAAGTAATATCTTGTTCATTTAACAGGGATGATGCATATTCATAAACATTACAGTAAACATACCCAAGTTGGTGAAAAAAGTCTATTGTTTTATCTATAGTCCCTGGACAAATGTTACACACGTCAGATAAACATAATATTATTCATTTCTGTTTGAAACAGCACAATTCACTTGATACAGATAAAAAAAACTGACTGATAACCTCAGGATGACACCAAATTAAATCATAAAAGTCAGCAAACCTTTGATCACTATTCTGTGTTCACCAAAAACTACTTTGAGATCAATTACAGTTTTAGTTGCCGACATTGCAGCATTATTATGGCACTCAGGAAGGAGAGAGTTTCCTTTTGTGGTATGTGAGCCAGTGAGATGATGCAGTATTGCAGATAGTAATGGGTGCAAAGCACAGATTTATAGCCAAGTTTTACTTGTGGGGGGGGGGGGGGGGGGGGGGGGGGGGGATCTTTCAACATTGAAAATAAAACCTGTCAACTTGCAGTGTGAAACCATGTGGCATAAAAAACCATTTAGAGAGCCAGGCAGCACTGACTGACCACATCTGACAGAGAGGTTATTACATCGAATCTGAATGTAAAAGCCTTGGTTTAACTAAAATATCTGATAAGAAATCCTCTCCAAGATACAGAACCTGAACATTTTCAACAGTTAATACTGCCTTGCATGTGATGGCGCTGTATTTATTTATGGATTGCATCTCTTGCGTTGGCTGTATTCCCCACAGGTTGCATGCCAGACCTTGGCAACAGATGAGTTGCTGATGCAGAGTGTGAAAGCAGGTCAAGGGTAGAGGAACCATCTATGGGTCGGCAGTTAGGTTCGGCCAGGGGCCAGATTTTGCAGCACTGTTCACTGGAAAACCAACACAGACTTACAGGTGCAGTGAACATACAGGGCTCTGTGCAATGTATGTTCATCTGTTTGAATCTTATTTTCATTTCTTTTTTAATAAAATAGCTTCATATAAAGATGTCTGATTAATGATTGAATACCTCTTGCCATGGCCTAAGTGCGAGTACAGGTATGTACAGCACCCTTTCCCTTGACCCTTAGACCCTGTAAAATATCTACCACCAAGCATTAGTTTGATCTATCTAGTTTGATATCTATATATCTGCTGTTAACTACACTACAATCAAAGTCACATCAGCTCCTAATAGAGAAATGATCCCTCTCAAAACAATATATAGTGGACATCTGAAGAGTGACACTGGCTATTGTTTGGAACAAGACCGCTGTTGGAAAAGAGAGAAATCTTGCCATTATTTGTTTTTGTGAGACACAAATGCATCTGGTAAAAATTATACTCAATATTATATGTTAATATTAATGTAAGTACAGAACTACTTAGACTTGTCTATTTTGTAATGTTTCAGAGTTCATTTCAGCACCATGCACAGTCCATAGTATGAGCTATTAAATTGCTTCACACATTGTACACAGCAAAGCACAGTAGTCATTTGCAAGGCTTTATATTTACATTGTTATAACCACGTTATATTTCTGAATTTTTCTTTTGACGTAGCTCAGAAAGGAAATTTTCAAATTACATGGAAGCCAAATACATTTTGTCGAGGATCAGATTTGGCTTGCTCATTTCGGTCGACACCTAATCTAAGACATGTATTTATCTGTCTTTACAATTCAGATTCATGCAAGATTACGAAGCCACACCCCCAAGCTTCCAGTCATGGCAGAAGTTTGAATTGTATGCCATCTGGTCTCAGACACACACACGTTGTAGGTTTGCATGTAAAGCCTGCATACAGTACACGCATGCAATGAAAAACATTTCTCTGCTCAACAGATTAATGATAGTAATATGCATGGTAATATTTTGACAAACTAGATTTCAAACAACTAAGGGCTATGGGAAAGCAGATGATCCCTTAAGAACAGTCATGCATATAGAGTCATGCAGTATATCCCACAACTAATAGAGAGGAATATGCCACAGGCTAGGCTGCAACTGGAGCATTTGCTTACAACCAGAGAGGGGGAAAAAATCCTAAATGGTCACCATTGTGTCAGTATTCAGCAAGAGTTCTGTTAGACAAAGGTTGATTTGTTTGTGGCAAAGCAAAATTTGAATATCACCACAACCACCTATCCATGAATTCATAAAACTAAGAGCATGGTGAGCGTCTAAACCATAGTGGGCCATGACACCATCAGCTCTGTGCTGTGAAACCTACTGCACATTATGAACTAAACAAAGTACGAACTACAAACAACAGCATGGAATCATAGGGAGTTGCTAACTTAATAGCGACCGTGAGTGAGCCAGTTGTATCAACTCACAATGATGAGGTGTCTGTAAGCGTAAGAAGACTTTGTACAGCTAGAAGCTCACTGCAAACAGTGTTCTTGCGTGCAAATGGAAATTAGGGCTCTCATAGCTCCTATTCAAGACATACTGCACACTCAAATGTCTCAAATCATTGATGGTGTTAATATTGACATACCTTATTAAGTATATAAAAATCTGCATTTCATTGGTAGAAAATAGCTCAACGTCGTCTACTGTTTTAGATGAGCTCGATCCTTGCAAGGGAGTTCTGTGCTGAGATAAAGCTGACCGATTCTGACCCATCTATGTCATGAACTTGCCCATCTCCGTGAAACTGCACAAATATATTTTCTAATATATGCTGATCGAGACGCAGCATTCACAGGATGAGTCTCACATTCAAATTCATTGTGGCTGGAGCCAGAGGCTTGAACTCATATGGCTGGGGACCACGGCTCCCCATCACAGTAATGTCTGCTTCGGGATTTTCTGGAGGGGAAAAAGTCCTCTGTGTAACAATGCCTTGTGATTCTGTGTCTGTCTGTCTGTCTCTGGCCAGGACATCATATCACTGAGCATCCTGCCCCTAAGCCCTTTGTCCACTTTTTAGCATTTTTCACAATTATGCAGTAGGTCACGTTAGGCTAACGCTTGGGGGTGAAGTTAAACTTTAAAAGCTTGTTGGAAAGATTTGCTAAACACTGAACAAACCTCATTTAATTTGAGGGTAGGGAGGGAAGGGTAGAAGAGTCAAGAAAGGTCTGGTATCAAGCCTTACACTGCTGTGACATAACGTTGTTGAAAAACCATTATTATTATCATACCATCATTATTATTAGAATATAATCTAATTGGAAATAAAATGCAATTTCACATTTTCACGATTTTTGCACAATGTACCATTTGCCAGATTTCCAGTTCCATCACAGTGAGCCTCAGTACAGTATATTAACTAATAAATCAGCCTAAAAACAAGGAAAAGGGTAGAAGACAGTGCTGCACTACACTAGAGAGGAAAAACGTGTTGGGATTCAGGCACACTGCATTAAACCTGTTAGAAGCTTCTGTGATCTCACTTAACAATTATATTGTGTCTTCCCTTGAGAAATCTTCCCCACTGGAACTAAGGTGAGCCCACGCCTTAAGCCACATATCAAAATTTGTTTTAATATTCACACCTTTCTCAGCATCCAACACTGAAACCTGGCTGGCAGGCAAGCAGTATTAGCATATCATTACACTCCGTACTGTGAAGACAAGATAGCAGGCTGGGCCAGGAGGTTAATATTGCCTCCTGTTTAGCAAAAAGCTCTGCTCTAGTGTCCTAATGTGTCAGTTGGGCCACCACCATGCTAAAACAATCAGGAGGCAGTCGTTTTAGTGTTTGCATGAGTGTAACCAGCACTTTTCATTGTTGACAAACAGATATTTGATATCCAGTGAATTCGCATAATCCTTATTTCAAGAAGGAGATTAACTTCCATGACCAAGGTCAAATGTAAAGTTATACACTCCAATTATAGTGCTGCATCTATTGGAAAATGTGCTGTTTGTACAACTGTTCAATGTAAGCCGCAGCTCATCTCAAGAAGAACCTAAATTCTAAAAATGAAACTTTCAGATAGAAAGCTTTACCAATGAGTTAGTTAGCTAAACCTTGCTAGTCAGGGAAGCCTACATAGGATAGCACAGTTTACACAGCTAACCACAATACAATAATAGGAATTAAAGGAAGTACTGCATAACACCAGCTCATTGGTGACAACATCACCAGAATGTGCAACAACAGACCTAGGAAAACAAAAAACAGACCTTCCATTGCACCTCAAAATATATAAGGATATTTTGTACGTGACAAAGTAAAGAAAAAAATGTTCCAATCAGGGAAGTTTTGCCAGCAGGTAAGAATGTGCCCTCAGACATCTCCCTTTGGAGTTGGGTTAACTATTGGTTGGATGGAGACTCTGGAGCAAACACTGGATAAACTGAAGGAACAACAACCCTTCTGTGGAAAAATGTGGAGGGGAATGAATTCAGTACGGCTGAGATGTCCATGTTGCCACTGGTACAGTGACTTGAATAAGCAGCTAGAAAACGGATGGGCGGGTGAAGGGAAGGACACTGCAAAAGCCCAGTGGCTTGTAACATGTGCGTCTATGTGTGTAATGTGAGCAACTGCGTGAAGCTAAAGCTGCACTAGGCAAGCTCATGTGAAAACTAAAAGTCAAATGAGGGCTGTAGCAGGGAACGGAATTCAGTCTCAACCACAGCGTAGGTTTGCTCTTTTTGTGGGACGTGGTCACTAGTGGGGAGATTTTCTCTCTACACAGAGGGAAAGAAAAAATCAAAAGGCAAAACGAAAGCTAACTTATCGACAACCATGTACTTTCAAGAGAAAGCTCTACCTTCACTGACGGCCAGTACGCACAAACACAGTAAACACAAGCAAAATAACTGTACTCTTATTGTCATTGGAGTGAACTGACCTTAGCTATTCTCTGAATGCTGCAGTATTTGTCTGCATACCAAAAAAAGGGTAGTTTCTAAATGCCCCTGTGGAGAATTCAGGGGCACAGTTTAATTAGCTGTTTGCTCTTAGACGTTCACCATCAAACAGTTCCTGTTCCCTGTACAGCTTCCTCCAACATAACCAGTAGGCTTCTGTTAAACTGCCTTTGTGAGCTGCCATCGTTTATAGATGTAACAATAAGAGGAGAGATGTAGGCCAAAAAGTAGACTACATTATGGCCTAAAAACAGGCAGAGCCACTACAATCATAGTTGCAGAGGAAAGACTTATGACTGGCTAATCCTTCATTTAACTCTGTAGTTTTAAGGCAAACTTGAGCTTGAATGCTTTGAATGGAGTCTGCTGTTGATTGAGAGGCACAACTCACCGAGGAAATATGGCTTCAATCAATTTATTGACAGCAAAAGCTGAGGACTACCAAGCCACAGATTTAAACACATCATACTAACATAAACTGTAGTCTCTTTCAAAGGTTTTCCCCCCCCAGAATAATTGGTATATATCCCGACAGCTTCAAATGCAAACTTTCAAGTAAACAGATGTCTATTGGGTCGCCTCTTCAAGAACACTTTACACAAAAAACTTTGGAAAGCATAGCATCCTGGAGAAAATGTATTCTGTTTCTATGTTTACCAACTGTACACACAAACCAATTAGTGTACAAATAAGTGCCTTGAATAATTAGTCTACGAATAAGTGCACTAAATTCAAGCGAATAAATAATAGAACTGTGCTCACTGGGCTGAATCGTGTATAAGCAATGAAGCTAATTGATTATTCTGTACTGCGTCAAAATTCTGACAGTCAGCAGAGAAAACAATACAACAGAGTTGTCCATGTTTTAAAGCAATTACCAGGGAAAGACAAAACAATCGTTGAGCTAGTTAAGCACCAACTTGCCATATGGAATACATTTTCATAACCACTGTGCCCAAAGAGAGGTGTGAAGCAAACATACTGTGATATGGGCTCTTTACGACAGTGCTAACAATACTCAAAAATTTATGTTGAATTAGAAAATAAAAAAAAATACCCTCCCAGAGATACTACAACAATATATCTCAAGCTTTTTCAAACAAATATCTCAGTTTTGGTGTTGCCGAAGACATTAGTCTCTTGGTTGAGACACATTTCTTTCAAACAGTGTTGAATCCCGAGGCCATGTGCCTGTTTGTCAGCACACAGCTGGTGATGAGGCATGATGGGTACATTATCTGATCTGCTCGGGGGCTGAATAATGACAGAGGTATACAGGTAAACAGAAAACAGGCATCCCAGCAGTGGCCACTTAGAACCAGTTACAATTAAACGTCATGCCGACTGGTCAAACCTGTGTGCTCACCCTTCAGACGCTCATTGTGTTGACTTAACGGCTCTAACAGTCAATAAGGTGTTCCAGACAAAATGGTGTAATGGCCACAAAAATGGCTGCGGCTGGGATGCAGCAAGCATGGGAGGTAATGTTGAAAACAAAACAAATCGTACATTTAGGACAATAAACACAGTTTGATCGTGCTTATTTAGACAACAGTGCTTGAGAGTCTCAAACAGCTTTCAGCTACAATAGGGAAAGAGGAAAAAGGTGTGACCGTGGAATTGGGCTGATGCGACAGATAACAGGGAGAAGCAGATAGGGTTTCATTCATGTGTCAGATTAGAGGGCTCTTTGTTACTGCCAGAGAGGGCAAAGCATGCCTGGAGAGAGGACAAGGATCGCCCTCACTCCCCGGCCACTTGTGTTATCGTGTGCAACTGAAGGGGCAGTTTGTGCGTTTGTTGCATTCCTGTCCACATCATATGAACATTGGCAGGGAATTAAAATGAGCTGCCATCTTGATCCTGAAGGTCACAACTCCAATTTTATTGCAATGATTACTGGACTTGAGGTCACATTTTCACAATTACACCAAACTCACTTAGAACTCCTAATTTCCCTGCTGCATTCTTTTAATGGGAGGAGTAAGATTTGCATGGTTTACCCTTTAAATGTTTCATACAAACTTTCTCGAAGACATCAATAGGCGTAAGTGAGAAAGTGTGCTTTTTAAGATCTTCAAAAATGGCAAACATGACTTTCATGGTTGTATTAGAACTTGTCCTTGGGGTTTATAATATCTCATCATCTAACTGCAGCCATTCTTCGTTAGTTAGTAAAACATCTTCTGATACCAAAAGTAAAGCCAGTAAAATCAATTTCACGATATAAAAACCTGATACATTATAAATTGCAGAGCACAGCTACTTTGCATGATTCTTCCCTGCAGTGGTGTGTAGGAAAGGTACTAAGTAGACTATTTAAAGAAACACAAGGAAGATGCGGTTTGTGGAACAATTAATTTCACTTATGACAGCCTATCTCAAAGGAGGATCCCTGTCAACATCAGTACAAGAGATGATAAAGTGGGCAACAACGCCTCAAACAAATACTGTGCATGTTCAGCCAAAGAATGACACCTTAAAATAATCCTGAACAAATATGATAAAACAGATTTTTCTCTTTGACACAGACAGAGGTATGGAAAGCTTGAAATTTAGAACAAAGCAAGGCGTCTACTTTTTCTGCAGTTGCCCTTTATAAAGGAAACTAAACACTGGCACATAACATAAAATATTTATAGACCTGAAACATAAGAACACTTAAAGCTATAGCTGCAGCCAAATATACATTTAATAAATTGTATATAGACCGGCAGTACAGTATATTGACTGGCTCAAGAGAAATAAGAACATATGTAGAAACAACTTCCAAAATTAGACATTTAACATTAAAATATGAAGCCCATTGATAGAAAATAATTTTAGATATGAACTAATGCGTTCTATGAATTACTGTAATGTTCTAAATAATCATCAGACTGCTGTTTTCCAAAGAGTTCTACGACAGAACAACATCACTTTGGGTTGTGGAGCCCTGCGACATGGATAACTATAGTTTCAGTGCCCAAAATGGGCATATCAAATATGAAGTAAATCCTTACGAAATACACAAATCCTATTAAATGTTAAATGTGTGGTTTGTTACAGACCTATGTCTTTGGCATTCTTTGCAGTAAAGATAAAAAAGGAAACCAATATCACCATAATGTAATGTTTCACCTTTGTAAGGAAAATAAATGATGACTAGAGCTCAACCATGAGCATGGATAGCTTTAATTTCCACAAAGCTAGCAGTCAACCCTGTGACCTTGTCTTCAGGTAAAGCCAAAGTTACATTCCACACCACAAACTCACCCATCTCCTGTGTCACTTGACAGAGGAGCCCCTCACCTTGCTCATGCCCAGAGCTTTACATTAGTCAATGGTTTACAAAGACCTGGAAGACTCTGTGCTCTACTCGGTGGAGGGCAGCACTGTAATGTCAAAGAATGAAAACTGATGTGATATTGTTGCTCAACACTTATAGGTGCATTTTGATTTTTGGAATATGATGGGTCTTTTTGTTGGCTGACTGACATAATCAAGGCCCAATAGTGTCGGCCTTTACTGGTTCCTTACAGAAATATCAGTATCAGCATATACAGCACAAACAAACTTTATATATCAGACTCCATTGTTTGATAAAACTATTTAGAACATGAGTTGACAGAAAAGCAGATCTCAGTTGATGATGATGGTGCAGAGTCTGTTTAGAGCACCTTTATTGTCCAAGGTGATCTTTTTTAAGTTCATCTGATATTTAGTCTCTCTTCTATTATAATTCTATAGTTACATGATTATCATAAAGACCCTTATGCCCCAACATTTGCACACCATTGTTTTCCTGCATAAGGACACCTCATGGGGCAATATCAATATCAACATTAAAATAGGAGCACGCGTCAAAGAAACAAAAGGAACCAAGTGCAGGGAACACTCACTCTGAATTGTGGAAATCATCTGTCTCATCTATTATTATCCTACAGAAGGAGATGTGTCATCATGTATTAAATTAGCCAATTGCATAAACACGTGCTACGATGAACTAAGTGTTCGCTAGCTAACCTCGCCTCCAGAATTAACACCCCACTTTGCAGCTCCTTGCAGCTTTAGGCGTATTGTTTTGGTTAGCCAGACCAAGAAAACCAAAACTATGCTGCTTCCTGTAAAAGAGCTCACACATCCTGACTTCATGCTGCATAGCTAAAAATGAAGTAAAAGAGTGACTGGTGAAAGAAGTCAAACATTTACCTAGCCCAAGAATCCCGGCTATTCTTCTCAAGAGGTGGCACACTCTGGCTAAAACGTCAGTGACCATTGGACTTAAATTTGACGGGCAGCCAGAAGAAATGGCTTCCGTGGCTTCTCTGCCTTGTCAGGTGATCAGCTTTCTTAACAAACACCTTTGTGTGGTGCAAGAAACATACTGTATAATCAGTTTGATCTTATGGGCTGCTGCCCAGCGTTTTACCTCAACCAGAATGGTTTTGGGTTTGGTGCCACAAACAAAACACTGAGATGACAGTGATAGAAAACTGCCTGAGGCTATAAAGTATAGCATTGATTCTCAGTGGGGATTGGGAGATGCCCTTTCACATTATCATTAGTCCTTTGATTCAGTCCAGACCATTTGGCTTGTTGCTGTTTTAAAGGCCAAAAGGTTAAATATGTGTTTAAAGAGGGTTTTTACATCCTAATTTGTGCAGCCTTGCATTAACATTTGTTTTCATTAAATGTTTTCACGGACAATAAAAACCAAAACTTTAATAAATACTGTTAACAATAAAACCTTAAAAGCCCTGCAAAACCACAAAGATGTTTCAATTAGCCCTGTTCTCGGGCTAAAGGTGGAGGGAGCTCGACACGCCCCCACACAGACTTCAGGAGGTCTAAACAGGCAACAGAAGTGACAACACCTGTGTGGGTGGACCCAGTGTGCAGGGGCTTTAATAAAAAGTGAGATTAACGCTAAAATCTAACTTTCAACAGATTGTCCCACTGCACAGCAAAGCTGGCAAATGTACAGAGAGAGATTAAGTGTTTACCTGCAACTTAATCTAATCGGCCACCTGAAGTAAATCTGAAAATATGCCATATCTTGAAGTGTGATACTACTGCGCTTATGCTTGATTTCACTGCATGAAAAACTACATTAAAAAGGATGAATCCAGTATTTTTAAACTTAGGCCCCATTTTCATATATTTTGGGTTTGAAATGACTGATGGGTACAAAACGTTTCTGTCCTGTGAATCGCCTCATCAGTCAGCCCGTAACGGGCTATAATGGCTGTAATGTGGCCCATTGCGGTAAGCTCACCTTCAAAGGACATTCACTTAAAGTGCTTCTTTTTTGCTACCGACAGGCTCATAGTATTATTAAATATAACAATAATAGTATTATTAAAGTGTCTGACAACATTACAGAAAGGATCCCTACAGAGACAGACTTGTACGATCCTTTGTGTTTAACCACAAACAGCTGTTGTGCCGCCACCAGACTCCACTGACAAAAAGTAATTTCACCTTGCAGAACATGGTAGTCGCTAGGATAGTTGCCTTGACTTTGGTGTTTCAACATGTTAGTTTGGATCTGAACTAACTCTTAAACAACACCCAAGTCACACAGTAACACAAACATGTTTAAGGTATTTCTCTTGAGAAAACTATGTTGTATTTAACCAAATACAGTGTGAGGCTCGTGCAGCGAGGGGGCTGCAAGTAAGACACTACTGAGACAGAGGACTCTGGCCAATATGGTAAATCACATTTATCACCTGAGTGGAGGGCGAGCAGAGGGTGCTGAGCATAATGAAATGCACAGTGTCATCTCTCAAGGTTCCATGGTAAACACTCGGTACCAGGGATACAGGCAGAGCAGCTGATCACGGATATTTCTGTCAAAACATGTGCCCGGCTGTCTCTGTTGTGCAATAACTTATTTTTCCAGATAACAAAAAATGCTAAATAAAAATAAGCATATAGTGAGTATTAACTATTTCTCTTTGGAATGTGATATTTTTATCATATATGCTCATAAATTGAAAGTCACAACTAGCAGTGACATGTTTTTTTTTACTGTCATTTATAACAAACTGAAAAACGGTGTGTAACCCAGAGATGAGTGATGGGCATCTCTATCCAAAACTATTCCAGTCAATATTTAGCTCTTATTAGAACACAAAGTAAACATACAAAACATGTCACTTCAACAATAATGAGCCACTCACAAAGTTGGCACTCTGCCTTTACAGCTGAAATTCCTCCTGGCCTTATTTTCAAATGCGCACAAGATGATCTTGTTCATTGATTTGCAATAAAATTAACATTTTTGCATTTAAACTCCTTCAAGGAGCAAATCATTGTGGACCAGCTCAGTGCTACAGCTGAAATGATTAGTTGATTGACCAATTTGTTGATCGATTAAAAAAAATTATAATAATTATCAGCTACTTCTTTGCTGGTTCGCACCAGGACTTCGCGGTTGGCTCTCTGTGTGGATGATGGGAAGAGCTTTGTATTCAGCAGTGCTACAGCCTCAACAGCAGAAATGTCTCTACTACAGTTTCATTTGCCTCCATGGTGGGGGTTGGTGTTGGAGCAAACTTCTGTGACTACAGACATGGAGGATGAGCCTCATTTTTCTAAAAGGACTCCATTGTGTTGCCACAGTGACAAAGCAGTTTTGCAGGTTCCACTTTCATCTTCACCCCCTCTCTGCCTCCCTCTCTCTCTCTCTCTCTTTCCCTCCCACCTAACGAGCCCAACTCTAGCTGAGCATGCTCTCTCCTTCAACGTTAAACTTCCTTGTTAGTTTCATTCATTCTCATGCAGGTGCTATAAAGTCATTTCATAACCTCAGCAGCCAAAGGGCTATCAGTGCTGCAGACAGACAAAGCTGGATAAGGACTTTAGGGGTGGACAACAAGTAGTAGACAGATAAAGCGCACACATACACAAATACACACACACACACACACACACAGCCTGACCTGGATGTGTCACAAAAAGCACCAGCTGACTTGCTTCAACAGCTTTTCTGCCATTGGTCATCATGTCTTATGTAATTAAAAACTGAGGAGCAGTGCATTTTTTTCAATCTTCGATCAACCCTAAAAATGACACATGCCAGAGCATCAAAAAGATCATAGTTTGATAATAATAGAATGTGATAAGCATCTTAAACTAGACCAGTATTCAGGAGTACGCCAACACACTGTGAAGCTGTTTGGTACACCATAAATTAAGAGTATGCTGTTTCGCATAAGGTCAATGAGGGCACACAGGAAAAAAGTAATGTAGCATGTGACTCATGACAGTTTCCAATGTGAGCTGCTCACTATAAAGCCACAGTAAAACAATTGGTGCTGCAGTATCCCTCTTAAATTTTGTGAAGCCTTATAAGATCATCAGCGCCTTTCTATGCAGAGGAGGGTGATGCCAGGCTTTTCCCAACGTTTAGATGTCACTGTCAGTACTACAGGGTGACGGTGCTATCTAAGGCCTATCCTGAGCTCTCATAATCAGCTTACCAGGTTGAACACCGTCTCCACAATGTCACGGTTGGAAACTTCCCCAACTTCCACCAGGCCAGCGAGGACGGCAAATTTCATCCTTATCCCCCTGATAGGCACTCCGGGGTTGAGCGCCATGGCGCCTGATCTCCCGTCCTTTCCATCACCTGGCTGCGCGGCGCCCGCGGTCTCTTCGCTAGCCATTGCTAAGGAAGGACGGGACAGGTGGCGTTCACAGGTAAGGCACCTGTTCACCCTCCAATGGTGACGATGTCGGAGGAGAAAGAGGGATCTACCTCCCCTTCAGCTGAGTTGTTGACAGTCTGCAGGCACACAAACAAAGCGTTGTCCTCCCCATCCAAAACTGTTTGGCGAAAGTGGGAAAAAACAGGCGCAAAGGGAATTTGTCAGCCGCTGACACTGCGAGGCTGGAAATGTCACCGCTTCACTCCTCGGTGAACTACTCCTCTCCCCCGGTCCGTAACTTGATAGCAGACCGATGGATTAATGCCGTTTAAAGCCGCGAGGAAGTGTGGTGCAGGTAAAAGGGGGGGAGGCAGGTGAGGCAGAGGTCGCCCTGAACGTGTTTTCTCTCCGCTCGGTCAAATGGCAAACGAGGGTACGGTGACTTTAATACCTCCGTACAGCAGAGGAAGTTGCTATTGTCACTGAGTGCAGACACTTGACAGGTAGCGCGCCTGGCAGAAGCGGAAAAAACTCACAAACTGGAAGCGGGGCAAGTCCGTCAGCAGCCCCGGTGGGAGTCGACAAGGGGACGGAGGTCCGCTCGGTCCTTCCCCGGTAAACTCCACGGACTTGCCTAAATGTCAACGTTAACCCAGCTGCGCTGCAGTCTCTTCCTGATTTACCCCGGTAGCTTCAGCTCGTCACCGCCATGACAGTGTAGCCCTTGAGTGAGCGGAGCATGCGCAGTGGGGAGCAGAGTCCAGTCAGCTCAGAGGCAGGTGTGTCGCTCAGGTGGTTTTCTAGCGCGACTCGCTGGGACTCGGTTAAAATCAACAGCGCTTCCGCTTGCATGCAGACACAGCGACCTTGGTTTCATCATCCTAACAGTGATGTAACGTCACTGCATTTACTCAAGCACTGTACTTGAGTACAATTCAGAGGGACTTTACTCAAATATTAAAGGTCCCATATTATGCGAAATGCGCTTTTAATGTCTTTTTAGCATACATTTTGCATAAATGAGAAAAGATCATCCTCTCTCTTTTTCTCCTGCTCCATTTTTCAGCAAATGTGTGTGAAAACACACCGTTTAGATTTTGCTCCCCTTGTGATGTCATAAGTTGATCTGTTGATCATGTGACCTCTTCCAGCCTTTCAGTAGGCTGATTGTCCACCATGCTGTCCCCCTTTGTTTTTCCTCACCAACACCAGCTCTCGGCAACACGAAGAGCTCACAGATTGGTCTGCTCTTCTACAACGGAGCGTGCCGAAAGAGGCTGGAAATCGCTGCAGCAGCCATGTCTGATATGAAAAGCACTTTCTTGTATCTATATTTTTATCTGAATAAAGCTTTGGATTTAGGACTTGTAGTGGAGTATTATTACACTGCATTACAGCCTCTACTTACATAAAGGATGTGAATACTTGTCAAAGGTCAATATTTCTCTGAAAGCAAAATATACTGTTGTATTGCTTTAATCTCCTGTGGCTTCACCCTAAAAAGGAATTTAGGCCTTTAATGCACCAGTTAAGAAACTGAGAAGGGAAGTATCTTTATGTACTTTTATGTACAAAACCCAGAAGCATCTGAAGAAATTTATGAGAAAACTATCATGTTGTCTTTGACACAGGGCTGCATACTGCATGGCAGAACAATAAACCTGTTACTCATGTAGTAGCCTATGATGCATTCTCAGTTATATAAATCTTGGTAAAATATTCAGTAACATTAGAGGAAAAACCACAGAATACAACAGATGAAAAAACACCATCATTTTAATTCAATAATACACTGCTGTACCATCCTATGAGTCCCCAGAGGGAAACTGAGAACTTTTGCTCAAGGTCATTTAATATGTTGAACAAACAACACAGTGTGAAAAAACAGAGGAGGGGTTGAAATGTATTTAGAACTTTGTTTTTCTGCAGCACTACAGCGCATTGACAGATGTCTGCATCCTGAGGCAGTGGAAAGCAGACATTAAAGCAAAGTGACAGCTCTGCTTTGCTTGCCTTTTCAAATCAGCACCAACCGCCCATGTTATGCGAGATGTTTACATAGCTGATAAGAAGATGCAGTTTCATCCATGTGTGTTATTGCATGAAGGAAAATCCCATCTAGAAAGTTGGTATCTTTTATGTATTTCTACATATTCATGTAAATATGTCTAAAGAATTAGTCTTCTCCTTTCTTTGCTCATCACATCTGGTGACATCATATTTGCTTTGAGCAACTATGAGTGTTGTATTGTTACCTCTGACCTCCCAGTAAAGTGTAGCTGAGCCCTCAGGGACACTGGGAGTCATGGAAGCCAGCAGCACCACCCATGAGACACAGGCCTCATCTCTGATGTAATGAGCTGAAATCAGCAGACTTGTTCACTGCAGCCCAAAGGTAGACCCTTTTAAATACAGCTTTGCAAAGCTGTTACTGACCTTTGAATTGAACATGGAGCATGCCCTATTATTTTTCTAACTGGGATCTATAGAGATAATGAGACTCCAAGCACGAAACATTCAGTGGCATATCAAAGGGTTGCTGTAATTACCTTTTGCTCTCCTCCTGCCATCCTCTTTGAGAGGCGTACTATCTGAGCAGATGATTATCATTTCTGCAAGTGATTTAGTGAAACAAATAAACCAATGAGCATTTAGAGTTAAATCTAAGATTGTGTCCGACTGAAATTCGCCTTAAATGCCTGCAAAGCTCAGAAAAATACATTAATGATGATAAAGAAAACTTCAAACAGATTGAATGTGTCCAGTGATTTAATTTTGATTATACCACGGTCTGGGTGAATTCTTGATTCTGTTTGGCTGCTGGGTGTTCATTAAAAAGTGATAATGGACACCTACTAAGTAGTTCTGGTCAAACTGTCTCTTCACCGTCTTAAATTAATGCGCTGCCTGGAGTAACCACAGCAACAGTGACGTAATCAGAGCCTCTGTTTACAATTTATTGCAACTCCTCATCAAGCTAGCTTATTTCCAACAGTGAGTGTAACATTGGTCCTTCAGTGTTTCATCCTCTGAACACCACAAGATGGAGACACACAAGCTGCAGGAAGTAGACTGATCCCCTCTGAACTCACTGAGATTTTGGATCACATGATGACTCTCTGATCACATCTTTGAACTGTTTACATCAAAGATTCCCATTCAAGGGGGAGAGCCTGTGATCTGGAGCTTTTGTCTGCTATCCTGAAAAACTGTCGCTGTGTGGAAAATCAGGGCAACAATCCTGAAGGGCGAAGTAGACACAAGCGATCATCTCACATTCAGCTCGCAGCTTCAGGCAGCAGCAACAGAAACATCATAGTGACATAGCTGGTTAGCTGGCTAGTCTTGATGTTAAACATACTGTGACATTATATTTACTGTTAACCATATGCAGTGTTATTTACATCGAATCTTGCTAGCATAACGTTAGCTTTCTGGCTAACAGCTGAGCCAGAGGGATCTATGAGCTGAGCAGACTAGAATTGTCTCCCATTGCCAAGTCGTATCTATGCTCCGTCCTATTTAATGGAGGAGTTAACAACATTTCCATTGCATAAGAACCTACTGGGATGGTAATGATTGATCCAGGTATTAGTCAGACCTTCAGGCGTTACCGGGGAAACAGAGTTACAGCAACTTTACATTTTGGAAATATAAATGCATGGTCTTAATTTTCTTTCTTTGGCAAATGACCATGGTATAAGCGGGATAATGCCCTTCGACATGTCCATAATCAGGAATTAATGGACTCCCCGGAGGCAACTATCCTTCGTCTGCCTCCACGTCATCCATTAATTCCTGATAATGGTCACCTCTTAATCCCTTATTTATTTTTCAAGCAATACAGCCAGACAATTTGACATGAAATTCAAAATAAAAGCTGCAAATATAAATGGGCAGCCAGACTGATGTGTACACAGACACGGTTACTTGTTTACTACGATTATATTCCATCAACAGACAAAATTCCTTCCTTGTTACAATAATAGTGTGGGTGGATAACAAGCTACACACCTGCATGATACGTTAACACACCCACAGACTGGTTCTGCATGTTCAGCATGATGATGAGTTTTCTTTTATAATTCAAATAGTCCTGGCATCCTTACGGGTTACTTTAATTCAAACATGACACACTGTAAAGTGCAAATTAAACACTGAATGTGTTGTGCATTCAGTGTGCGCAAATAAATGCGGGAACAGCTTAATTTTATAAAGAAATTAATATCTACAGTAATTGTGAAGTTTAATCTCTGCAAAATTATGTTGAATTTATAGCTCTTAAATATTGTACAAATCTACCTTTGAAAAAACAATGTTCTTGTTCTTTCTCTTTGCTTTAACACAGAGTTGAATTTAGCCAGACAGTAACTCAGATACTGGTAAGATGCTTTGAATTGATCTTTTTCCCATTAACGCTCTGCTGTTCGCCATTCATGTCTAAGTTATGAAGTGAAATCAGGGCTGAGCTTTGATTTTTTTTTCTAACTATGTATGGGGGTTATTGAGTCAAGAGTATTGTTGCATGTGTAAATGACTATTATGACCAGTTCTTCTGTGCCCAGATCAGCAGGTGGAGCTTTAATGAGAGCAGATGAGAAGACATCTGAGAACTGCCCGGCACTGAGAGGGATTATTAAAACAGATCTGAAATATTTTCCTGGAGGACTCGGTTTAGGAGTCTGGGAGGAGAGTGAGGTGGGAAACCTGATCAGATAAAGTGACATTGTTTATTTTGATATTGGGGACCAGAATGTCAAAATGTATGATAGATTGAAAGTCTCCAGACTTGATTAAAATTGTCCACAAGTTTAGCTGATGACTTTGGTAACCTAAGTATTATAAAAGTAAAGTCAATACAGCATGTATTTGCTTCCACAGAGTGTACAAAGAAAAGTTATTTACCATAGAGGATAAAACATTATTTACCTGATAAACAGACTAGCAGGGATTTACCAGCAGAGGGCAACAAAAGAAGACACAAAACCTCGCGAGATAACACAGATCTCACGACCTCGGCCTGTCTCTTTATTTCTCGCGGGATTTCGTGTTTCCTCCTCTTTCACTCCCTGTAGCCAACATGGCAGTCGGCAAGAATAAGAGGCTGACCAAAGGCGGCAAAAAAGGTGCCAAAAAGAAGATGTAAGTAGCTAATTCACACATCGTTACATGAAAGAGGCTTTATCGGCTCCGTTAGTGTTACTTCGGTGCAAAAACCGTGAAGGATGAAGCCGATTTTAAATGGATGTTATGGGGCCAGTGCTGGTGTCGTCGCCGGCCTCAGTGGCTTTGGATGAAGCTGTAACATGCTGGCTCCCTTTTACCCTCCGCTGTAGTACTTTGCCACAATTCAGTTAACTTATTCATACTTGTATTTTTCCCCCAGTTGATTCTGCCCTAGGGGGTTTAAAAGTTGTGCCAGTTTGGACCCAAAGATCCGGGCAGTAACGTTATTTCCCTAAAGCTACCAAATGTTAGCATAGATTTAGCCGAGCTAACCATTAGCATGCTATTCAAACGCCACGCTTAATTGATTACTGAGAAGGATTATGGATCCGTGTGACTTAAAGAATATATCCTGAGAGTTTGGTCAGGTTGCTCACCAAATTACTGACATTGCTGAATTGGTTAGACAAAAGCTAGTCCTCCATGATGCAGGCTAGCCGGAGCAGTGTCCCCTACAGTGCGTGTTTTAGCCGGATTGCTAGCAGTGAGTCTGCCCGCAAGACCTCCCTACAACTGTGTGTGCAGATTAATGAACTGACACTTCTGCCTGTTACTCTCCTGCAGTGTGGACCCTTTTTCCAAGAAGGACTGGTATGATGTCAAGGCACCAGCCATGTTCAATATCCGCAATCTTGGCAAGACCTTGGTCACCAGGACTCAGGGAACCAGTAAGTCTCCATAGTGTAAATTCTCAATATGCAGGTGTGTGCACATATTAGCCGTCTATTAGAGACAGGCTCCATGCTTGGATGTCAGCGACAGGATAAATGAGGCTATTAATAATCAAAGTCAAGAGCGAGACTTAAATTATGCTAATGTTGTTATATGAATAGCAATGTATGGTATGTTTGGATACAGTCAAACGGTCTCTATCCTAAATGATGGTCGCTGATCATTATATTAGAAAGGTTCCACTGACTCCTGACCTTGCCAGTATTTTCTTTCCTTCAGGCTCAGGTTTTCTAACCTGTGCATGTCATTCACAACCCCCTCAGGAATCGCCTCGGATGGTCTTAAGGGACGTGTGTTCGAGGTGAGCCTTGCTGACCTGCAGAACGACGAGGTGGCCTTCCGCAAATTCAAGCTCATCACTGAGGATGTTCAGGGCAAGAACTGCCTCACCAACTTCCACGGCATGGACTTGACCCGTGACAAGATGTGCTCCATGGTCAAGAAATGGCAGGTAATGATCACGTTTTTATGAAAATGAACCCACTGATGTGAGTTTGGGCAACAACTCCAAGGCAATGCTTGTTTGACCGAGCATCAGTTGGCAATCACTCTTTTTGAGGTTCAGTCCTAGCCCTGTTTACAGTTCATTTATTGGTTTATATGCCTGCAAGAAATGCTCAGAATGAGTGCACCTACAACCTGTGTACAAGTGGAGCTGAGGTTTTGACAGACAGGTCAGTTGGTTTTAAATCTTTGGACTGACAGTTGAGGTGCTTGATTGTCTACTTCAGTGATATTGGTAGAAAACTGGTACTGAAGAGCCTCTGGATCCAAACAAAGGGACATTGCTAGAAAAGAGCATAGACCATTGATGTAGGCAGAATTTAATATCCTTATTGATGAGATGTATATTGTTTTTAATTTGAGGGTAGCTGGCAGTTGTTGCTTTAGTCAGACTCCATGCTTTATCTTTGTTCAGTTGTCATATAGGATGATAATACAGAGGATTTCTTCCTCTGCAGGAACAGTACAGTGCAGTCAAAATACTTTTGAGTTTGGGATTTAACATTTTCTAATTCTCAAACACATTTAGGCTCCTTTTTTATTTTTGTAAAATGTATTTATTTATTTTTTTATTTGGCTCCATGAACATTGAATGTCAGTAAAGTTGGTGTTTTGGTGGATTTATTCCCACCTGAAATAGTAAAGTAATGGTGTAGACATATCAAATGTGGCTTAGAATTACTTTGACCAAATGCATGATTTTGGTTGGCTATGGACAGTTTGTACATTATTCATTGTTTTATAAAGTGAACAAAGCTATAGTTTGGTACAGAGATTGTGAAAATGCATCTTATGTGAAGCCTTCATAGTAAGAAGTGAGATGAGTGGATGTGAGCGCAGCAAAAGTAGGATGAACAAGCAGTCATGGTCTTAGATTACAGTGATCGTCTCAAATGGAACGGTTGCAGATTAAGTTTATCAGTAGAGTCTAACAGGATTGATTCTCTCCACCCAGACTATGATTGAAGCCCATGTGGATGTGAAGACCACCGATGGCTACCTTCTGCGTCTGTTCTGCGTGGGTTTCACAAAGAAGCGCACAAACCAGATCAGAAAGACCTCCTATGCCCAACACCAGCAGGTCCGCCAGATCCGCAAGAAGATGATGGAGATCATGACCAGAGAGGTTCAGACCAACGACCTGAAGGAAGTCGTCAACAAGCTGTAAGTCATTAACAGTTTTTCCTCCCCCTGAATGACCACTTGTGTATAGTATTTATTTTTTTTTTGTATGGTGACATGGTGGAAGTCTGTGAAATCAAATGTATATCTATTCAGTCACTGGCTTACTTGCTAATTAAATGAATACACATTACCTTTTGGGTTGTATACAGATTCAGTTTTAAGTCTTGGTTAGTACTGATTTACATATTTTAACCATCAATTAATCACTAAATTCTTTAATTTTATGAAACAATTTATATATTGGTGACTTTCTTGCTGTTTGCTTAAACATGCCAGTTTGTAGAGACACTTTTGTGACTTGTGGATCACCGTTGGCATTAATGTGTTGTGTATTGTCGCGCTCCAGGATCCCCGACAGTGTTGGCAAGGACATTGAGAAGGCCTGCCAGTCCATCTACCCTCTGCACGATGTCTTCGTCCGCAAGGTCAAGATGCTTAAGAAGCCCAAGTTTGAGTGTAAGTGATACACCGCTATGACGCGAGGAACGGCTGTGAATTTGTTTTCTGCTTTCCATCAATGGGAACGCATGATGACAACGTTTCGGTCCCATATGATGGCCTGATTATACCCCATTGAGATCTGCTGACGTTCCCCTTACCAAAAATTCAGTTTTGCGTAATTGTGGAATCATGAGGCGGGGTTGTGATAGACTGGTTGTCATACAGTAAAATCTCAAATGGTTAAGGCATGAATGATCTCATTACATCATTGTAATTTTCACCTAAAACATGCTGCTGACTTAAAAGCTCTGTTGTGTTGCAGTGGGCAAACTGATGGAGCTCCACGGTGAGGGCGGTGCTGGCAGTGCGGCAAAGGCATCCGGTGATGACACTGGAGCCAAGGTGGAGAGGGCTGATGGCTATGAGCCCCCCATCCAGGAGACAGTCTAAAACACCTTGACAGATTTAATAAAAAATGTAAATGACCAACAAACTCCACTGTTTTTCTTGCTAGTGTTTTTGTGCGCATGATAATGAGCCATGGCAATAGAAGTATGCACAAGCAAAGAAATGAATCCAACTGTCCAGTGAAAACCTCAATAACTGACAGTGTTGTACTTTGCACTCATGTGGCACTGGCATTGACAATGCTGTGTTATGTGTAGTGACTTGGAAATATGCAATAGAAATATGGAACATTAACTACATGAAATTCCGGTTTCCAAAGCTTCTTTAATTCTAGGGAAACAAGTGCCCTCAGCATATGGACAAATTCTGCAAAAAGTTGCATGTCAGTGAAGCGGTGCAAAGCTCAACAGCGCTTCTGGGTTAGTGGTCCTTATCTAGTAGCAATGTTTTTATTCCCCTGAAGTCACCTGACCTTGATTACAACCTAATTCTGAAAGTAAACCAGGTTATGAAGAAGTAACAGCTCTGGGTATTCACCCCATTGTTGTAAAACAGTCATGATAACTAGTGTAATCATCACGGGAAAACATTTAAAGGAAAACAACCAGACAAACCACTAGATGGTGCAAATATACAGATTCAAAAAAAAAAATCCTGAAATGGATATTCCGTGCATTCAAATTTCCAGCCAGCTTTACTCCATTTATTACCACGATAAATTATTCATTCAACACTTAATTTTCAGCAAATGCAGGAGATGATGGGAGGGTGGGGGGGGTGTGATACTTGGAGATGAAATACTGCATTCAGTCAAAGATGGTTCACTTCAGACTTCCACTGCTTAAAACATCTGTCCTCAGTTCTCATTTCAGTTCCCATCATTCAACAGTGTTCCTTTTTTGTTGTTCCAGGGGCGACATGGAACTATCCCAGTACTTGCACATAGTTTTTTGGGACCATTGCCCGTTTTCCTCTTAAATCGCCCAGGAACCATTCATCATCAACGGACTCCAGACCGGTTATAATATCTCCAACCTGTGAAAGGAGAGAGTGTGAGTCTGTGTTGAATGGAAGGGCTGTGTGAACTATGAAATAATTTCTTTATAAAAAATCAAATCAAATCACTATACCTGCAGAGAGAGCTCCTCATCACAGTCAGATGTGAAGTCGTACAGAGCCCTGGCTTTACCGCCAGCAGCAGGTATATTCTGCTGGTTATTAGATGCCTGCTGGCCTGTTGGAGGAGGCATATACTGAATTAATTAATAAAAGTGATGTTGGTTTAGTTAAAACGATCAATTTCTGCCAATTACAGCCGAAACAAAGATAAATCAATTAGTTGATTCTTCTGGCTGCTTTTTCATAGCGAGTATTTGGTGCTTTTGACGTATGAAATAGTGACCTGAATATGTTCAAACAAGTCATTTGAAGACCTCACCATCAGCTTCTAAACATTTGCCTTTATTGTTTTCCTTATTGTTACTCAGCGATGGCATGATGCTACAAGTGCTGGAGATAATAGTTAAGGTTGGGCAGTAATTTTGTCAGATCATTAACATACCTGTGCTGCTCTCAACAAAAGCCCTGGGGAACATGCCCTCTCTGCCGTTGAGCCGGCCGCAGCTCCACTCAGCGTCAAAATGGCGGGTGATGAGGATGCAGTCGCCCTGTTGGAAGGACAGGTCGCTGTCTGTACTCCCGGCAAAGTCATACAGTGCCACCACCCACTCCACGCTGGACTGAGACGCCTACGGAGCGAGTAGAACAGGAAAGGAGACAATATTTAGCTTACATAACACATTGGGCCTGTTGCAAAATCCAACATCATCCCTATTGATGCCTCCGTTTATATAAATATTGGTTACCTGAGCAGGTTTGGCAGCATCAGGGTTTGTATTGGGAGAAGCAACCATGCCTGGGGGGAAAATGGCAAATGGGTCACTAAAGATGAAATGCACATACCATCCAAACAGGGAACAAATCAAAATAGAAATCTGTGGGTGCACTTTGAGATAACCATTAGTAAAGTATTGCTGCATTAATGACAATGTAGCGCCTCCTCTATTCTTTTCTGTACGTTTGTGGGGTTTATATTCTATTCTATTTTAGGCTGTTTAGCAGTATTTGTATACTGTGCATAGTTAAATTTGGGAATATATAAATATACAAATTCAGCGATTCTGTGTGTAAGATTCAATATTTTTCCACTGAAATACGATTCAAAAGGTCTAATTAAAAAGTGGAAGGGAAAAAGTTTATATATATTTTAGTTAGAGTTATTGTACTTGTTTACACACACACAGAAAGTCTAATTAACCTGCTGACTAAATAGATAAAATGTGAAAAATCTAACTAATAAAAAGTGTTTTTATTTTGCAGGGAGGGACTTCAACTCCTGACCTCAATATTCTAAACTGCTTGTTACGGCCCTCGTTGAGTGTGTTCAGAGACCTTCTGTAAACAGCTATTTAATGAAATGGAAACAGAAACACACATTCCTGACATGCCACAGAGGGAAATGCCAGCCAACATAAAGGGAAAAGGATGGATAAAGGCTCTTCACTGACGGACACAGCCTCCCTTTTGTTTCAATCTAAGGATCAGGAGGATAACATTGTTGTGTTGGTGTAGTGTAAATATTCCCATTTTAAGACACTGAGAAATGTGTAATATAATTGAATCTCATCTCACTCACGGTGGCCAAATTAGCAAAAAAAAAAGTGATGAGAATGAACTGATTTCATGTTGGTGCTTCTTACCAGGCAGTGCTATCCTGGTGGACTGGGTCTGCTGCTGGCTTGGGGGTGGAGGCAGATCTTCAATGACCTCCACGAAGTTCAGAGGGAAGATACCAGTGAGGATGCCGTTCTGTCCCCGAGCCCAGTCCTGTCCAACGTACGCCTTCAGCTGGATCACATCCCCCTCCGAGAACGACAGCTCATCGCTGTGCTCCCCCTCAAAGTCGAACCTCGCTACGCATCTCGGGCCACTTTAAGGGAGGCGACAGGATTTGAAAAATCAGGTTTGATCATCGGGGTGGTTTGTAAAGACAAGGACAAGCAATTTATGATGTAAAAACAGTACCTGACTGTTGCAGGCGATGGCTTCACCTTCCGCTCAGGGAGGGGTTTTGGTGAATTTGACTAATTGGAGAAATGATTGTGAAATTCTTTAATTCAAGAAATCCTTAACCACAGGAAACATCTCGGTCTACATTGTTGTCACAAAAGAAGCGATCAGTGCTTTGCAAGACTGGATTTCATTATTTGGAACTTACCAGGACTTTGACATAATTGATGGGAAAGAAACCAGTGGATCCCCTACAAGTGCCTCTGTACCACTCGCTGTCCACCTTCTCCACCATGGTCACAACATCTCCAGCTCTCAGACCCAGTTCTCCTGGACCCTCTGTGTGAGCAGAGCAAACATGTCAGCTGTTTATTGCATCATAAACATATTCTGAAAACACTCGAAATCCAAAACAATTCATTCGATGAATTTCATCTATTCTTATTAGGATTTTTTTAGCCAGCTTGCTGAAAATAATCCAAATATAGCATCTATATTTTGAAAATAAACATGTATTAAAATAATAATTATAATAATAATCATCATCACCACCACCACCACAATAATCATAATAATCATAATCTGAAGTGAGGTCCACAACAGTGAAAAAGGTCCACAGCTATTTCCCCTGGCTTCCAGTCTTCATGCTAAGCTAAGCTAATTGCCCCCGGGCTTCACAAAGACATGGTGTTTAGATGTGTGTGTGTTATCCATGTTTTTCACTCATATAAGTAAATAACAGTATTTTCCCAAAATGTTAAACAATTCTTTAAATATATTGTCTCATTTCAGTGTTATTGTCTAATCTTTCATTATTATCAGCTGCTTGGTTCAAAACAAGACTGATATGTCACCTGGAGTGAAGTTATGTAAGGCCTGCATCTTAAGCCCATTAGCAGCTCCACCTGAACCAGCTGGACCTGCACCCTGTGGGAAGAACACAAAGACATTTAAAGGTTAAGGTATCACAGACCAATGGGCACAAAGGAGCAGGTTCGTCTCAAGTATCATGCATTTACTTAAGTAAAGGACGGGTTACCTGTGCTGGGGGCATGTCTGAGAAGGGGGCAAGAGGAGTTATGATCTTCATGCAAGACTTTTGGACTCTGCCCCTGATGTCTCCGACTTGGCACTCAAACGTATTGTGGTCAATCTCATCTAGCAGCAGAAGCACTTCATTTTTCTATTGAAAAGGCCAACAGAGACATTCACTGTTTCTGAATCAAGGTATTGCACTTTTATGTGAAGTCAATAAAAGTCATTTAGGTACCTGAAATGACAGTTCTCCTGTGTTACTCCCATTGTAGTCAAAGGAAGCAATCCCATGAGGAAGCTGAAGCTGGAGAAAGAAAGCACAAATGAAACAGGTGCACATCAAGTGGCATTTGAAGCATGATTTCAGCGCTTAGCCATGCAGTGGGATCTCTCTCACAGTGTACTTGTTGTAGAGACGGTGGCCTGGGTTGGGTCTTGGAGGCAAGACGGGTCCTTTCCTGTGGGGCTTATGTGCCTTAGGTTTTGGCGAAGCTTCCCATGATGCTGAGTGGGATTGGCCTGTGGCCTGAAAGCTGGGTGGGGGAGGTCTTCCAGGGCCTGCTTTGGCTGGAGGTGGACGAGGTGGGAGGGTTTTGCTTTTACTTGGCGCCCTGAAATGCAATACCATCATCAAGTTGAGTTAAGTGACATCTTTACATAGTGTACCAACATTTTACATTCAAATTTAAACAGTATATTTTTTTTCCCCTTCACTCACCGAGGGGGGAGAGATGGCTCTGGCCCAGTTTGGACAGACTCCTGCAGAAAGAATCCAAGTGCAATTTTATTAGTACTAAAACAAACGCACAGCCTACAGCACTGGAAACCATAGAAACCAGGCTACAACACATATCATTCAGTCACAGCTAGCTTCAGCTCAACAGCAGGCAATGTGTTCAAAGGGCTACAATAGATTCTTTGTTTGCGGAAAGCACAGGAAATGAAGCAGGTAAGCCACACAGCCACAAGACAAGATAAACTGATTGAGAGAGACTGACTGTGGCCCAAAATGCACCACATCATAGTTCATAAGTACATGGACATTAACAGTAGAAAACCTTTTAATTAATTAAAATTAAAAGTAAAGGCTGATTTTAAAAACAAAGACACTACAACGTGTGATTGAAGGTCCTACCTGGAAGGGGAGGATGGGCGTCGGGCTTTGTTTGTGGTTCACTGAGGTGTTCAGGTAGCCTACGGGCTTCTGAGCGGGGAGAGGAGGGGGACTGTCCTGAAAATTATCTGAAACTGAGAGGAGAGATTTATCTTTAGCACAAAATACTGAAAACTTGCGGTCCATTAGGATGTGTACAAAAGAAAAAGAATATAATTTGTAAAATCAAAAACACAGGTGCAGCATGTGAATTATCAATAAACTATGAAACACAATGTTTCAATAAAAACATTGCATCCGTTTCAGTACCAGTCACATGAAGTTTATTGTACATCAGAGGGAGATGGACTCACATGAACCAGTTTTGCTGGGGACCCTGATGGTGGTTGGTCTCCGTGTTACACTTTGTCTGGTGAAAGAGCCTCCATCGCTGTCCACGTTACGCTGAGGTTTGAGTGGTATGTTATCTGAACAAAGAGACAGAGATTTATGTTACGCTAATTGGATGCTCAGGAGCCACACAGCGTCAGACAACACAGGTTTGGCATCAACAGCATTGCCTCAGCGATTTGCTGCCTGAAAGTTATTTGACAATTTTGGTAACTGATTGGTCATTAAAAGACACAGTTTGAAATTTGGGGGAACATGCTTTTTTGCCATCTTGCCAAGAGGTGAGAGGACTGACATCACTCAAATGTCTGCGTGTTAAGTATGCAGCTATAGAGCCAAGAGGCGGTTAGCCTAGCTTAGCATAAAGACTGGAAGCAGAGGGAAACAGCTAGCCTGTCTTTCTATAAAGTTTGAAATAAGCCAACAAAGCACAGAAACTTTAGCAATTTGCTTGCTTAATTGACTTCTCATCACTGAGTGAATGTGTATTAATTATCTTACTGTTAGCAGACAAATTTAGAACTTTAAGCTCTGATGATGAGCATTTCTCATTATTTTGGAGGGTTCACAGAAAAAAAGTTATTTGTACCACACCCAATCTTGTTTCTCTTTCCTCCACATTTTCTTTTCCAACTATTGGCTTTGATTGCTGTACACTGCTTTAAAACATTGATTTTTACATATTAATCGATAGATCATTCCTATTACAGCAGTCTTTTGTCTTATACAATACACAGTTTAAAACAATACGCTACTTACTTGATGGACTGTCCACATACTCATTCTCTGTGACCATGGAGGCTGAGTTGTGGTTGTTTATATTAAGGTTGGGTTTCAGAGGTTCCTTAAAAGGCTTCTGTGGAGGTGTGGGGGGAAGCGGTGGTGTTTCCTCATCAAAGATGCAGTTGGATCTGGTAAGTACAGAAGGACGCGATCTGTTTGGGATGGACGCCTTGTTGTGTATAGCCTCTAATTCCTCTTTTATAGACAGTCCCACAGGTTTCTTAGGGGGCTGAGGTCTAGGGGCTGGTGTAGGGTTTTGGTGGATGTTTGTGGATGAGATATTTTGGTTATCATCTACACTGTGGTTAAACTGAGGTTTAAGACCTACAGATGGTTTGGCAGCAACTGGAGGTTTGTTGGCCTTCCTGGGTAGAGGTTCTGGTTTGGCTAGCTCAACCTCATTTCCTTCCTCGGGGCCAGCCTGGCTCTCAAATGCCTGGATCCTGGCCCGGATGTTACGTTGACTGTTGTTGGAATTCATCTCGTCGCCAGCATCTTCGCCCTCTATGGACTCGTCTGATTGGTTAACAACGTCACTGTTCTCCTCACACTTGTTATCTGCACTAAATACCTCCAATAACTCTTTTAAATACTTATTTGAGGAGAGTTCCTCTGGTTCACTGTGAGTGTTGTCACAATTTTCACCGAGCTTGACCAAAGTCTGAACTTCCTCTGTATTTGCCTGCTTTCTGGATTTTGTACGAGGACGTGGAACGGGGCGCTGACTGTGTTCTGAGTCTGAAGAGGAAGGAGTAGTTTCAGCAGCAGTGACAGCGAGATTTTTTGCAGGAATATCCCAGTGCACAGTGACAGATCTGGTGTATGTGTCAGTGGAATCTGCTTGGTTGGTTTGCTTCACATCTGACTTGGAGTCACTTTGGTCTTCAGCGCTCGTTGATACTGTAGCATTTGTTCCAACCTTGTCGACAGTGGGTGCAACAGCTTCAGTGGCCGGTTCTGATTTCGGCAGTGACGGCCTTGGTGGTTTTTGTGGCTTTTTACCTGGAAGGAAATGCAATCATCAGGGAACATTCGTCACGTGTAGAACAGAAACAGACTGAAACTTAAAACTCACGGTTTGGTACACAATGATTGTCGTGTGCCTCACCAGCAGGTCTTTTCTCTGCTGACTGTGGAGAAGCACTGCCCTGTGGAAAGGTGGTGGAGGTGTCTTCCCTCACAGGGTCAGTCTGCGTGGCACTGGTGGTGCAGGAGGCCTGGCGGGGCGCTGCAGTGGGCTCGACTGTGTGCTCCTCCTGGGTCTTCTCTTGAATCACCTGGTCATAGGATGGTGGGGGCTAAGTCGTGAAAAAGAGAGGTGTGCACACACCCGCACACATTATTCTCCCATATACTGTGGCATTTCTGCTTATGATACCTGCTGAGTATATTAGGATAATGTATTTAGTGATGTGCTGTAAATACAATTACATTTATTTACAGGACCATAGCCATCATTGAGGATAAAGAGGTTATGCCCTCAAATTTGTTCCAAGTTTTTAAGGATTTTGTAGACTTATTATATTTAAATTCTACTACTTTTGGCCAGCAACTGTCTTCACCAAAATGTTTATTCATGGCTGTGTACAGAAAAATTTCAAAACAATATTCATACTTTCATGCTGGGAAATAAAATAAAAATACTTCCCATTTCGTGTCTGTTCAAGCTTTTCTGAGGGGGAACTTTTAAACTCTGGCCACAACTCTGCTACAATTTACTTAAGTTTTTGTGCTCAGTTTGTATTTAGTGTTTTTTCATTTCTTGATTAAGAAGAAATATGTATGGACAGCACAGCACCATAGCCATAAGCTGGATACTGGCCTGTCTGAGGAAGCAAGCATTGTTTACAACCAAGTGAAATTGATTAGATGAGGCCTACCTGGGAAACAGCCTGGATGCCTGCAGACCAGCCTGGCTGTGGAGGAGGAGGGAAAATACCAGATGTTCCTGAGAACCAGTTGTTATTGGCCAGAGGTTCTGCTGCGACGATGGTGATCTCCGGTCGCCTGAAATCCAAAACACAAATCAGAGCACCAAAATTTATTTCACATTTCTAACTTGATTTCAAGTCACATCAATGAAAAGACAAACCCGAAGAGAACATCAACAGCAATTGTGAGGTTTTCTACTTGGGAATTTTTGTTGACATTACCTTCTCTCTCTGGTATGGTCACTCTGAGAGCCTGTTTTTGCTGAAGGAGAAAAGATAATATTAGAAATTGTTTCATCTAAAAGAAAATTTGATTTTACAAGACATTGTTTTCATTTTTCACATTCAGTGGAACCACTAAGATTTCACATCTATTTGACAAATATTATTACTATCAAGATTACTATTAGATTTCTGTGGGAAACAAAATGTTCATCCTAAAAAGTTACTATCCTCCAATATAAATCATGATATAATTCTGATTTAGTACTCTTGTTTTCTACAAAAAGCCTGTTCAAGGAAGTAACATTTTATGTGTTATTTTTACATGATCTCAACTGAAGTTCAGCCACTGAAGCTCAGTTATGGCAAACTTACTTCGTTTAATAGCAGCTCGTATAGAAGACAGAGGTCCTTGGCTGAGAAGAGAGAACAGGAAGCTCATTCATCATGAAGGTGTGGGACTCATGCAGAACTAGGGCAGGCTCATACCTTCGTGGTGACTCAATCACCCCTGGGTAACATCATACATCATACACACTAGCCATGATGCTACTTCATACTTTTATACTAAGTTATGCAAAGATAAAGGATTCATAGTATTGTCTAACTTAAAAGTTCTAAAAATTTAGATTTTCAAATGTCTACAGATTCATGATATGATCCAGTAGGGTACATTACATTTTAGAATGCAGCATCATTGCTATAGGGACAAATAATTGCTTACTGTAAATACTTACAATGTAAACATGGCACAGCAAGAAAAGAGCAGCAAAACAACTTTGCAGTGGACACGAATAGTTTAAACAAATGAAAAATATGGACAATGAAATAATTATGGATTAAATAAGGGAAGAGGAAGGAGGCTTTAGAGAAAACCGATGTACCGCCAGAGGTTTATATCACAAAACATACTTAAGTGATGACTCAGTTGAAATCCACCTACCTTACAAAAACACAGTAAATGGCACCACTTCCAGGAAAACACCAGATAAATCATTACTCTTCTATGCAACGCCTTCTCTCCACACGGGATGAACGTGTCTGAGGCTGTTTACCTCACAATGGTAAAGATTATTTTCTAATCCTTAAATCTCATCACATTATAATAGCAAGATCTCCTATCATAGTGCTTTTTTGGTTTAAAAGTGTAGAGATTAAAAAATTGTGATACCCTCTTTAGTGAAGCTACGGTAAATCCTCTTGACAGCGGAGGCAGGCTCATCATTAGCACATATCCTGCTCATTAAGGCCTGACTACAGGAGGGTGATGTAAGCTATCTGGGGGAAAGACCAGCAATCCTCGCCCTCGTCTCGATAGCACGTGGTTTATTTAATTGATTAGCTAAGATGTAAACACAAGACCGAAACCATCCTGTGGGATCTAATACTGTAAACTGTGTTTTGAAATAACTTTCCAGATCTCTAGTGAGGAGGTTTCACTTTCCTTAACTGTCTGTAAACAGCAACTAAAAAAATGCAGCATGGCCTATTCATCCCCATGTTGACCTTCTGTTTGTGTGTCAGTGAGAATAGATCAGTGCATTGTTTGGTCCATTCACAGCCTCACCATCAGCAGATCTGACAGTTAAAGGGATAGTGCCCCGTTTCCAGCAACAGATAGTTTCGTGAAACTTAACAAGCCACAACTTTTGTTAGTAAGGCAAAAAACCCGACCTGCGGGAATAATTACATACCTAGAATGTAAATGATCTGGCTTGGTTCTTTCAGGATGATCTGTAGGGGAAAACAGAAAGGTATCAGTTTTAAAAGCGGTGAGGGGCTACAAGGATAACATCCTGGCACTTTTTATCATTGATTTCATGAAACTTGTCATTGACAAGTGCAGTTTGTTATCACAGTGTGTTTAAAAAGCAGTGCATATATCATGATATATGAATCTAATTTAGAAACTGTAAAGGGATAGAATAATGAGATGGGAATGTCTATTTATGTCTAATCTAAAAATCTACCAGTGAATTAAACGACTAGATCAAATCCGGCTAAAAAACCAATGATTTTCTATATTGCCCACTACACACCAATATTTTTAAGAGATCACGACCACAGGTTGCCAGGAAAGTGAGACAGTTTTCACTGTTTTGACTCCACTCAGATACATTAGATTTGAAATTAAATGACTATAAGGTTAAAGTACTGACTTTCAGCTTTAAGGGTGCTTGAAAGTGTTCACATCCATATCGAGTGAACAGCGGAGGGCTTGTAACACTTTCAGTGAGGTACACTGTAGCCTACTTTTAGTGAAGAAGAATGATGGTCCAAAATCTACGAACAAGACAGCCAAGGACTTTTAAGGAGACGGTATGTGTTTCATTTGCCGAAGACCATCACCTGAAGGCAAAAAGCTCCTGAAGAAAGCAAGAGGAGAAGATTGTGCAGTGGAGGCCTTTTGAAAGCATCAGCAGGGATGATATCAAATGCCTGCTGTTGTTTATGGGTTCTAAACTTCAAAATGCATCAACTACAAAGGATCTGATACCAATTTATTTATTTCCCAGTCCCATACTGTAAATCTGGGGCCTCTAAAATCGGGCCTTTATAAATAAATTATATAAATTGTTGCCCTGATGTTAAAGAAAACATCTTCAAATCAGAGCTGAGAGTCACAAAAGTGAGTCTATGTACAATCACTGTGGTAGTTTAACAGGTGTGTGTAGTTTAACAGTACCAGTAGCAGAAAAGACAGTACAGTAATCACTAAAGCTACAAGTCTTAACAGACCAAGTGAGACTGAAGCAGCTTACTGCTGGTGAATACAGTCATTTGTGGATGGAATGATGTGTCACTTCATCTTTCAAAAGCTACAAAGTCTCACTTTGAGTCAGGATCATTTTTTCATTTGAAATGCTATTTGCTACAACTTACAGTCTGAACTTTACGAACCAGAAACACAAGAACCAAACACTAACCAGGAAAGTCAGCCAATCAATCTTGATGAACCAGTTGGGCAAAAGTGTCTGAGTTATTGAGTGCTTCAAAATCTAAACTTAAAGAAGAAACCATAATTATGTAACCAAGATGCATGTTATTTTCCTTTGATACAGAGAAATGGATAAGTTATGCGGGAAATACATTCCCTCATTTTTACATTTCATGAATTTACATCCAAGATTTTCTAATATGTATAATTCACATATGATAGATGGACCTAAAAGTATCTGTACTGTAATGGGAAGATATACAGACTACAATGACAAAATGTTTAGCAATATAACTGAACATAACCGCACTGAACATCCTCATAGAAATCCTCGAACAGAAGTCCTAAAAATGGAGGCAGTATGGCCAACATATGCTGTGTTATGTTTAAAGTGATTTTATGATAACAATGCCAGGTGGCCTGATGCTCAGAAACAGAGCTGTTGTGAAGGATAGACATTATGTTACTTTATAGGAAAGCCAGCATTAAAATGACTGCTTTTAAAGTGAAATAGACTGGAACTTTCCAGGTGCTGTTTCAGGCACAATCCTACATTCCTATTATTCCCTTTACTATTCGGCAGTGACGTCTTATTCAAACAACAAGCAGCAAAGGAGTAAAAAGTTGGTTTCACGCCAAAAGTCCTCAGCCGGGCAAAGGAGCAATATTAGTAATGCAAACAATCTAATCTAATAAGAGGTAGTTTTGTTTCCTCATGTTTGAGAGTAAACTCTTTTGGAGAATAGCTAAATCAAAAAATACAGACAGCATTGTTGTGAATGCCTGTAGCCTGAAACCATGACCTCATTAGCAGTCAAATCCACCTGTCACACCTGTTACCTGTTATCTGTGACTGCCACAACCCTCCTGCCTCAAGTTACACTTTAACACGTGAGAGTCTGCACTTTCACATACTCAGAAAGTTTTTTAGCAAGATAAAGAATTAGCTGTGTTATTTCACAAACACACACACACACACACACACACACATACACACACACACCACCTTTTCCTTGTGAGTATGCAGTCTGATAAGCTATACACGGGATAATGGTGCACCTACCTGTGAGGAGTTAACAGAATAAATATAAAATCTTCAGCAACAAACAGATATTTCCATCGAGCGAGTGTGACCAAGACTTTGAGGCTAGTAGTCACACAGCCACAGACAACAGAAAAGAGTGGGACGGCCCAATAATATCTCAGCTCTCGTGTGTTTGCTTCGGCCGATCTGATGAACTGGAATGTGGTCATTCAGGAAGTGGTTGTTGTGCTACATGACACTGCACCGTCACTGTCTATTTCCTACAAAATAAGATCACAGGGATATTCACACGCCTCCTTTTTCATCCACAAGTGGTCAACCATTAGTCTTAAAGTACTTGAATAATTAACCTCAATAGTTTTGATTGTACCTCATAAAATCTGGCTGATAATTTAAGTGCTACCTATCAATAAACTAACCAAACTTTACATGTATGGCATATTTTGTCTTGGTTACTACAGCTTGAATTACTTTACAGAAAAGTACAACTACAAGAATACAAAAGAAGAATCAATGGAGGCTATTGCACACACAAGTGATGTGAAAGCAAGATGCTGGAGTAAATAAATAATCAAACTGGAGAAAGGTATGAAGATTCATGACTATCAATAAAAACTACAATGTATTAAGAGATAATTTAGCGTCACAAAAACACTCTGGGTTAAATTTCTGTGATAAAGGCAAGCTTTTTAGTTTACATTTTAAAATATCTCCCCTCTGATGTTTTGGGAGGTTACACAAGGAGCTTGGAGATTTAAAAGCACGCATTAAAAGCATTTCAGATGTGTGTAGTGCTTTGAAAATGGTGATAGGATTTTAAAATCAATAAGAAAACCAACAGGACATCTGTTGTGGGAATTATAGGTGTGATATTTCTTCTCATAGATGACTTGGCTCTTTGGAAAACCATATAGTAGAATATTAGAATGGTCAAACCAGGCATTGCTCTCTTTGTATTGATTTGAGGGGGATTTTAGGCACTTTAGTGATACATTAGATCTGATGATATTCCAGATACTAACATTTGAAAAGCTCACTCATTTGCTGGGGTTAAATCTTAGTAAAAGTCAGTCTGTCTCTGGGCCTTTCTTCTAGTAACCAGCACTTCAATCTGATCTTGGTCCAGCTGTAGGAATGATTGAGACACTGAGACATTAATATCTCAAATTCATTTTTGGAGAGCATGAACTGGATGAAAGTGCAACATAAAGTTGTGTATTATGAGCTCAGCTATGAAAGGAGACACAGGAGGCACACTGGTATGTAGATTCAAAATCGAAAGCCTGAGATTCGATCCTGATATAGCCTGTGAGAATACTGCAAGTTACAGGTTATGCTAGATTTTTTTTTAGTTGAATGAAGGGCAGTTGATGGACTGAGCTGATTCTTCCCGTGTGAATTGCTTTCATTTGGCTAAAATTTGAATAAAATGTTACAGGACTCTCACTGCAGACATTGTGTGTGAGACATCTATTAATAGGCCCAAACATTTAATTAAAAAAGATGAAATGATAAAATGTCTAATGGCATAGAGCTATCCGTGCCATTTGACCTCCATCCAAACTAGGCTAAGGGCCTACAGCCGTGCTAGCAGCTCCGTCAGGTTGTACACAGTTGTGTTTTGAGCTAAATGCTAACATGAGCATGCTAACATGCTCACAAGGACAATCCTACAGTTGTCGAGACATTTCAGTCTGAGCCAACAATGTCAACCAGCTGATAGCATGAGATGAAAACTCATATCATCACCAAACTACTCAGTAATCATTCTCTGGGGATCCTGTACCAAACTTTATGACGGTCCGCCGACCAGTTGTTGAGACATTTTGGTCAAGACCAAAGTGGTGAACCAACAAAAACCGACCATCCCATAAAAGCATGCAGATTATTTGAAAGAACATTCGAGGTACATCCTAACTGTGCTTTCCTATGTTAAACTCACTCATTAAGGGTTCCTGGAAGAATGTGAGACCATGGATTGGCCAGATTACTTGACGAGTTCTGGACTCTGTTTCTAAATGGCACATATGCCTTGGTGTTTGTGAGCCGCAGACACCTGAAAAGACATCACAAACACACGAGAAAGCTGCTGAAGTCAGCAGGAAAGGTTTCCCCTCACAGCCGCACTCTCACTTGAACACATGCTGGCATTACTCAGCACAGCAACAGCAGTCACACAGCAGCTGGTGGAGCGGATGGCAGCGAAGGGAAAGAGAGAAAAACACCCTGCCTCTACGTGTCATGGTACACCAGCCAGAACCCATACTGATGAAGTCTGATAAAGGCTTTTAGCTTTAGTCTTTGTGCAACTTCAGCTAAATTGGCATTTTGATTCGTGCGTGGGCAGGTTAGCTGATTGAGTTATACATCATGGTGTGTCATCTCTACCACGCAGGGATAAACATGACATTTTTGTTGTTTTGAAAAGGTGATTGTACAAAACAGATTCGCCCTCACTTGAAAAACAGGGCAGATTATGGTGTCATGAGTGACTAACATCATGTCAGCAACTGATGTGGATCTTTAGCCAGAGAAGATTAGATGGTGATTCACAGTGGAAACTACCTGAAAGAGGAACATGGTGTGGATCCATAATGCAGAGGGCCAATGCAAACTACTGACAGCGGAAAATATCATGTTAAAACATTATCCTGAAAGGATGGAAAGCTGCGTCAAGCACAGACAAGTAGGGCTTGTTCATGACACAGCAGCCTGTCTGCCCAGACAGAAATTCCCATCCAGACAGCTGGTGGGGTCAGGGTGTGGTTGGGGGTGGGGGCACGCTGGTTGCAGATAGCTGGGCAAAACAGGGCGCAGGGAGGTGGGGGTGGTGTTTGAGGAATAAGTGTTTGCTCACCAGGTGTTGCTGACAAAAATGAGGAACAAAGAAACCTTTGTACTACTGACAAGGAACCTTCTTCTTCTCAATCATAGTAGAGGGAAAATTCTAGCAAAGACTGAGGTGGTTTCAATCATTGTAATCATGTTAGGCAGCTGACTGAAAACGCAAACTAATGTTTGTTCATTAAATCACAGGCTCAGCGCTGTCACTATACAAATCTGCACGCGAGCCAAAGCTAAAAGAAACAAGAGAGCTGATTCCTTTTCTTGCTATGAGGTGTGAAGTGTCTATAATCACTATGTGATGTGAAGGAGGGATGTTACTGTAATAAGGTGACAGACTGGTTTTCAGCCCTGTGGCCTGCGGCTGCTGTTACTCTCATCTGTTATAGGCACACCAGCGTCATTTCCTGGGACATCTCTCATGGTGTTAATGATGATGTTTGCGCTGTCAAGTCATTGCTAATCAGCTTATTGTTTTTTAAAAAGGGCATACACTGCATCATTTTAGCAATTTAACTGAGCGAAAGCAAAACTGTCTGCATTGACCTTTAGTATTTTGTCTTTAATTGAATTTAAGTATTTTAGTTTGCCAAAAACATGAAAACCAGCCTCACTGCTTCATACTGTGGGAGGGTCTTGTGTCTCATAGCAGCTGAAGGAGTACCAGAGATATCGCAGCACATGCTTGTAAAGATATTTACACATAATGATCTTTTAAAGCGAGCTGACCAATTGCCAGAGAATCAATCTGATGTTTCTTTAGTGTGTATTTGTACATAAAGACTTTTAAAACCATTTTAATTTCAGCAATTTCAGCTAATATTTTTGCATATTAGGACCTTACCTACAAATCACGTAGATTTTAAATTTTTTCCTGTACAGTAATCAATATGTTCCTGCTGTTCCAGACCTATACTGTCCACCACTTTCCATTAATTTCTGCATGGCATGAAAATCTAATAGACAGACTCTTTGCTGTGAATGTCGCAGTAATCTTGCTAGTAATTTACATTACTACAGAACAACAACGTAACTTTGACGAAAACGAATGCAGACTTGATGTTCGCTGTGATGGATGACACAACCTGAACTGAGTTTCAGGAGTTTTCTTCCTGTTTTTCATCTAGAACATAAATGAATGGAAAACAATGGCTGCCTGGAACGGTGGGGAAAATACACCCAGATAACTAAAACACAACACAGTGAAGTGCTAAATGATAAGCTGTGAAATCAGCGGAAAACGTGCAAAAAAATCACTGGTATGTTCTTTAAAAACAATCATTAACCTCACTTCACAAAGAACATTTTCCTCACTTGATGTGCAATACTTTTTATAGTCCCCCCATTTTCTTTGTGTGTACATTGTCCTTATCTTTTATGCTTCATCTTGTTTAAATTGTACATACTTTCTTATGTGAATATCTCTGTCCACTTGATCATCATTTATTGTTCTTACTGAAGTTCTATTTCTGCAGTTCTTTTACTTTTTGCTTACTTTCTGCTGTAACACTGTGAATTTCCCTGCTGTGGGACTAATAAAGGAATATCTTATCTTATCTTATCTTATCTCATCTTATCTTAAAATCTGTGAAGCCTCTCAAAAGTGAAGATGATTTGCTCCACCTCGACTCATATTTTAAACCCAGTTTAGTTGACTGAGCAGACTCAGCCCATCAGAGGACTGTCATTATGGGTCATTATTCCCACACATACCTGTTGTCTGGCTCCTGGTCCGGACGTCCCGCAGATCCCTGCGCTCCCCCTCTGCCTGCTCTTCACGCCGAGCTTCGGCCATCGGGCTTCACAGCAACGTCGAAATAAGACTGAATACACAAACAACGCTGGGATGTCCTTCACGAGGGCTCGATCATCTGCCCACACGGTGGATAAAACGCGGGTCCCAGTCCCCTTCAGTGCTAGAAGCTTCAGCCCGTGCTGCCCTCAGCAGCTCCCTGTCTGCCCTGCAGTGGATGGAGGTGGTGCCACTCACCGTCAGGACCCCAGCAGGCTGCACACTCCAACACCAGCGTGGGAATGTGCGCAGCCAGAGCAGGATTATCCCCTTAGCGCACACATAAAACTTCTCTAAACTCCTCAAACAAAAGAAATGTTCATCTGTTCAAAGTGTTGGTGCGTTGTCTCCTCAGGTCAACCTTTCAGCAACCAAGAAAGTGTCATGATCCTGCTGAGGATGTGGACAAATAAAACCCATATGGCTTAAATAGTTTAAAATAACACTTTTTCCCCCAGATACACCCATCTCCTTCATATTTTAGTTATATCTTCTCTAAACATGAAGCTCTATGTGGTGTTTCAAACCCCTCTCCAAACTGCCAGGAATAAAAGTCTCATTACTAAACAAACTATTTTTGCATAAATTAAATCAAAAAATAAAGAACAAGTTTTACATTGTTGAATTATAACTATAAAATAAATATAAATACACAAATTTGTAGAAAGCCGTCAAGGACATGAGAAAATCTGTGATTTCACCAGAAACTTTCCCCCTTTTTCTACGAAAATGTGTGAAGTTTGCTGCAGTTAAAAAGTCATTTGTTGTGACTTTGGTCTCTTCCATGTTTAGCCTTACTGTCTCTGCTGATTTACATGTCTTTGGTATTGATGCACATCCATCTGAAAAAAGAATCATTAAATCATCTTCATCAGAACAGTGTAACTAAGTAGATTCTCACAAATACTGCACCTAAGTACAATTTTGAGATACTTTTCATTTTACGCTAATGTATTCTTTCACTATATGACAATGGGAAATATTGTGCTTTTTACTCCACTATTTATTCAGTAACTTTAGTCACTAGTTACTTTATAGATTGAGATAAATATACAATCAGCTAAAATTAGGATGTAGTAGTACAAATGACTGTAAAAGCTATCAGTTGAATCTAAAGAGATTCTTACACTAAAACAATGCAAAACAATGCATCACTATTTATAATCCAATAATCACTCTGCAGTATGTGTGTTTTTACTTTTGGTCAGTTTTGATGCAAATACTTGATGCTTGTACTTTTTAATGCATGAATATTTTCACACTGTGGTATCACAGCTGCCAGCACACTAAAGTCTCAAGTCTTCCTCAAAATAACTGGAGACACAACTGTAGGAAAAAAACAAAAAGAACAATTCACCTGTTCCTCCACTAGATGTCGCTACAGACCCGGCCATCTCCACAGCCTGGGAAAATCAGCTTACAGTAATAAATGTCTCTTTTTTTGTTCAGTGTTTTAGTTTAGTCATCACCACCGAATAATTTTAGATTTGTCTGCTTCTAATTGTTTAAATTGTGAGCTGGGCTAAATCCATCCTCCAATCAAGCTTAAATGCAGGTTCTGCCTCTTTTCATAACTCCACGGTGTAATTTCAGGCTTGAAATCACTATGATCGAGATCCCACTCAAAGTGCGTGGAAATCAGCGAGATAAAGCCAACAGCATGAAGGGCTCTACTCAGAGCCGTGAAGGGATATGATGAGAGGAAATGTAATACTTTAAAACGGAGTTTTATGTCAACATGGACAGAATAAACCAACAAGTCTTAATTTCTGGATGAATAAATGAAATTATGTGTAAAAGACTTAATTTGTCTCATTCACACCCTCCTTATGGTTCACTTTATTTTGTCCAACAGGTGGCGACATACCGAAGAAATCTATGTTAAATCTGAATCATCTATATTTATGTCTTACTTTGATCGTGTCTTAATGAAAGTAACCTCCGTGATTACTTTATCACTTTCAAAAAAAAAAAAAAAAAAATCAGCAGCAACCATCTTGTAATGTAGAAATAAGATTCTCCTCCAAATCAAGGTCTTGGGGATCACTGAAAATATTGTTTGTGGTTTAGTGGTGCTTTTAGGGACTTTACTTTTGCTTTTATTCTTGCAACAACAAAAAAAAAAAAAAAAAAGAAAAAAATCCACTTTTAATTTCCTAAAGGTTTATTTCTCATGAGGGGAAACCCCAACGCGTGGCAAATGTCAAACAGACGTGAAGGCAGCCCAGCAGATGGATGTGGGCCTGCTGGAGCTCAGTGGGAGGAGCCTTCAAAGGAGGATTAGTGCGGTTTCACCTTTGCGTGCGCACCGGACCAGGTTAAGTAGCTCGGTTCCACGTGTAATACCTCGGCGCACTGTCACGAAAGGGGAAAATTGTGAAGCTGAGACCGAAAACGAGTCGGTTATGTCCTCCTGAGAGGACGTGTCGAGTGTCTCTCTGTGTCTGTGTGTGTGTGTGAGTGTGTGTGTGAGTGGTTAAACCTGCCGATCGACGCCGCTCAAACTGCTGAGTGCTCTTCCCGTCCAACCGGAGGATCCGTCCCACGGTAAGAAACGGAAAACAAACACTTTGTTTCTGGTTTACAGCTGCAGCTTTAACTTACCTGTTAATTCATAAGACGACAGGGGTGTTGTTGGACCGTGTGTGTGTGTTTTGCTTTATGTGACAGTTGCGGAGTCTTTGATTGACATGTGCGGCTGGGCGGAGGGCTCCAAAGTGTTTGGGGGCAACCAGAGGTCTCTGCTGGGTTTACTTGAGAGAGGAGAGGGGGGGTGTTCCATTAAAATAACCACTACTTTTGCATCCTTGTAGGAAAAAAAAAGAGGCGAAGAACTAAACTTTGCTCCACTGTTGTGTCCTCACCATAGAGACAAAGTAGACCCACCCAGTCTCTAAGCTTAGTTTGCAGCCTCAGTCACTAAGTCAGTCACTGCTGAATAACATGTTTTCTCATGGATCTGGTTTTAGAATCGTGCAGTAACTCGCAGTGCTCACGGCTTCATTCCCTGATGAACGTTGCATCCACGTGCTGTTGTTGATAACAGAGTGGGGCCTCAGCCTCACACAGGTGAAGTGTGAAGCTCAGTGTGGACTCACCCCCAGGGTCCCCCCCCCTGTCCCCCTGTCCCACTGAGCTCTGAACCCGTGATGGAGGCAGAAAGCAGGTGGCGTTGAGTTACCAGCAAACATCATTAATGTTTCATGTCTGGTCATCCAGTGTGAGTGTCATTCCTTCACAGGTGTTCTCTTCCACTTGCTAAATCAGTGCTATTCAAGGTAAACTGAGCTCTTGAGGCAACTTTTTTTTGGGGGGGAGAAAAGGAGTCAAGCGTGGTTGTTGACCCCTTTTTCTCCCCCCAAATGTAATGACTGTTCATGCTCTCTCTCTGTAGAGAAACCGTAAGAGGAGCTACCTCATCTTTCATCTGATTTATTGCTCAGCTGCAGGCAGGCTATTTTTACTCCCTGTTTGTTTGTGTGTTTCTCTGTTGGTAAGTTAGCTGCATATTTCAAATCCAACCAATTTCATTTTTTTTTTTTTTTAGGGCTGCAGCTACCAATTATTTTCTTCACAGACTAACTGGTCAGTGGTTTTCTCAATCAAGCCGGGACCTGTTTTGTCTAAAAAGTGGCACAAATGGTATCACAACATCCCAGAGCCCAAGATAATGCATTCAGATAATTTCTTTTGTCTGATAAACAGTCAAAGATCCAAAGATCTTTAGCGTACTATCACATTAAAGAGCGTACACATTAAGAAAGTACCAAATCCTCACATTGGAGAAGTTGGAACCAGCATATTTTTGGCTGGAAATAACTTAAAATGATCCAACAAATATCAGAATAGTTGAAAATTGTTTTTTAAAGCAGTTTTCTCTTGAACTGTTGAACTTCCGTGAACATACTTGAAACAAACTAAGGTATAACTTTGCCAAGATTGCCCATTATTAATTATTGCCTGTTGTTGTTGTTATTATTATTAAAATAAGTAAGTTTGAAAAACACATTTGAAGCATTGTGCATGAACACTTTCTCCATGCCACCCAAACTCTCTGTTTCAGGTCACCACTGACCTTAGATGTAGAAGTTGGAGAGATCACATGACCTGTGTTCTGGTCATGGTCACTTTCACATCCTCTGCCGTGATGAGAACTGAAGCGTCGCCTTTTTTGTCTCACTGTATGTTCTCTACTATGAGAACATACAGTGAATGTCCTTCACACTTTCATGTGGATTCCCTTTAAAGCCCACGAGCGCGTCACCAGCGCCTCTTTTCTGGTCTCTGACTCTGAGCTGGGCAGGTCTCAGGAGAAGAGTTTTAAATATATCTTGGTTTCTCAGCAGAGTGACCACTTCAAAGGTATTTGTAGCTATGAAGGATGTGAAATTATGAGGCCTTTATGATTGTGTGGAAGCATTTTAGTTTGATTTCATCTTTAGTTGTTTTTTAACAAAACTGCACTAAACCTCTGTGATGCCGTGAATCTGATGTCTGTTGTTCATTATTGGTGACATGCAGCCTCCTAATCGGTTCCACTCCAGAGACAAAAATGTAAATCCCAACAAGTCTTCCCACTTTTCATAACACACTAACACGCAGCAGCGAGTGAAGTTTAAACTTTCTGACACAAGCGTTTGGAACCGTTTCTGAGGAATGAGAGGAATGTGTGGCTAATCAGCCAACTGTATGATTACTAGTGATCTTCAGATGGGATTTAGATCTTTAAAAGGGGCAAGTATGCTTGGTTCTCAGACCTGCAACCAAGATATTCAGTCTGTGTCAGTCTGCATTGCAGCATGCTGGACTGTGAATAATGGTCATACTAATGTGATTAGATGTGTAGGTTCAAGTCACAAGTTGGTGACAGGGGTCGGATTTGCTTCACCTCACTTGTTGCTGCTTAAACTGAATACAGCGTTGAGGATTGCTTTTAAAGTAGTTACAATTGTTTGTTTTTCTCACTTTTAAATCATAAGCAATAAAGTGTTTTATAGGAATTATTGCAAAAATGATGACAAAAGAACTGTTTTTTTTTTGTAAATGAGCCACTCAAATACGGTCTACGTTTTGCAGAGCTTTTGGGAAGTTTGCAGGAGCAGTGGTGATCGTACCTGCATGTTTTAACCCGTTTCCCCTTTCCCACCACAGACACAGCCAGCTCAGCTTTGTCCCGTGTTTGGGATTAGCTCAGCCTTCCCCCACGCTGTCCTCACGCTGACCCTGAATAGCAACAGGCAACATTAAAGCCATGCAGCAATGGCGACTAGCTGCACTTAAACATTTTTGGGAAATGTGGCTGATACCCTTCTCATGTCTGTGTGTTGAGTATGAAGCTAGAGGTGGGAGGTGATTAGCCTAGCTTAGCATAGACACCATGGAGAAACGGCTAGCTTGGCTCCCTTCAAGGTTCAAAAAGATGCCTACCAACACTTCCAAATACAGACGTTGTATCTCATGTATTTAATCTGCACATAAACCAAAATATAAACAAGATCATTTGTGGTTTTAGGGGAAGATAGCCGACATGCTAACTATTTCTTTGCGCACTAAAATGAGGCGCAGTGATTCTCCAGAGTCTTGTCACCCGTGATGTTGCTCCATTTCTGTTTTTGTATGGATTGAAAAAGTAAGATACGTGTTTATCAGAAAGCTTTGGAGGTGTTGGTTGGCGCTCTGACTTCAGCTCCATATCAACCGTACAGACATCAGTGTGGCCTATTCTATGAATTCAGCTGAATAATGATGTGACCTTTAAATATGATTATATTGTAGTAAGAGACTCAGACTTGGCATTCATTATGGCAGCTGTGATATTTGCCCATATGTTGGCCCTCCTGTGTTCCAGCTCAGTACAAAGAGTTGCCCTCTTTCCTTTGCAAACTCTCTGCGGTGTCTTTAAAAGGGCTTTTCTTTAGAGTAAAATGAAAAGAGTAGAGCTTGTAACTGAATCAGGTCGAACCACTTCTGTTAAATGAACTGGAATGAAGGTCCAAGTCGTGTTTATGGAGCCTGCAGTTTGTCCTCTGTCAAAGGAAAACCAGTCACTGACGTGAAGTAAAACATAACCGTGTAAGAGACCAGTGTTGACTATATTTTACAAAGAGACATCAGCGTATAGCCTACACTAGTTTGCATCTCGTTTGCTTTGAAAATGTATGGAAATAAGGGTCAGCATATAGGGAGAAGAGTGCACAACTGAATTTGTTTTAAATGCAATGGAAAAGGTGATTTTTAAAAGGACAAAAAATAGAACTGAGAAAAAACAGGTTCACAGTTATACACACCCATGCAAATATTTGACATAGATGAGCCCAACAGGCATGTTGGTATGCACTGTATCGCCTTGAAGAACAAACTCCAGTTTTTCAGTCATCTGTGTAAAGGGACTCCATTTCATATCATCTTTTCATCCACTTGGCTAATTACATGAGTGCAGGGCTGCAGCTTGCTCTCATCTCTTTGATAAATATCTGTGAACTTCACAGACATGCCGTATCTTCTGTCCTCCTACCATTCCACATGCAAACATGGCTTTTTTTCCCCCCTTATCAGCAAGGGAGACGTGATGCAAAAGAGCTACAGAGGAAGTAGCAGGAGCAGAGATAGCACATACCCACACGAAACACATTCTTATCACCGACAGAAGCCTATTGTAGTGAAGGGACAGGCTGAAGCCTTACACCAACATGAAAGTAGGAATGATGTCACCAGCCCACATTGTGTACACACAATGTGGTAATTTTAGCCTGTGGGGTAAAGAAAAAACACATTATTACACATGTTGGGCTTTTAAGGCTGAATCTTAACATTTTTAGCTTCATTTAAAGGTCCCATATTCTGGTCATTTTTAATATCATACGGGCATTTGGAGATCCGACTGGAGCAGGGTTACATGGTTAAATACTAATAAAAGAATACCAATGCTAGTGCGAAGTGTGAGCACGCTGACATGCAAAACTAAGATTGTGAACAAGGTAAACTATTATACCACCTAAACATCAATATGTTTGCATTGACAGAGTGAGCATGTCATGCTGACATTGTCAGTTGGCTCACAAAAACACCGAATAGATTCATTTAAAATTAAAGGAATTCATAGTTGAATTAATGAAATGTGAAATGTTGCCATTTCTTGGTGGTAGCTCTCAAGAAATGTAGAAAAAAAACATGGATCTTCTGTGGGTCTTCACAGTGTTACCCGCTGCCCTGGGTGGTGAAGAAAAATCAATACACACGTAGTGTAAACCCCCATAATGTACATGCATTGACTCATGCATGCATCGGTGTGGCAGAAAGCAGGATACTGTCTCATCTGTTCTTGTCTAGAGTAAAAAGCCCCTCTGAGTCTTGTGTGTCCGCTGAAGGCTGAACTCTCTTTCAGGATAGTTGCAGCATTTGAAGTTGCCACATGTTTTTGATCTTAACAATGGAGCATCAGGGCTCTTGTATCTTCTTGTTGGCCTCTTTCAGTCTTTATGTACTTTATTTATAGAGTTCAGTTTTTGGAACAGCATGTTTTTCCCTTAGGGTGTTTGGTACTGCTGTGCTTATTGACCCTGTCTTTTACCTTCTCCTCCTCCACTCCCAGCTAAACTAGGCACCTGTGTGTGTATTAGGACATGTTAATGAACCTCCTCTTGTGATCACCGACTGATATGGTTGGAGCAGCCTGTTTCTGAAACCAGTTTCGAGTTGAAGACAACAGCCAACACCCTGTTAGCCTTCATGTGCTTGTGAAAATCCTCAGACATGTCGCATGGAGCAACACTATCTGGTCACGTAATCACGGTCTTATCTCATAAGCTAGTCACAGTCATTATTCAGCACCTGTTGGGCTTGTGTTGTATTGTTAGGACAGGGTTTGTAGAGATACTTCATATGGAAAATGATCATTAATGTATGATGCAGTGACGTTAACTGGAGACTTCTTTTCATAGTAGGTCCTAAACAAGGGTATTCTAACTATCCCCATCATTAAAATCGTTAATGTAACTGGGGTGTAATGTAATTTGTGCTGTGAAATCTTCTGTTGTTTTATTCTATTTGTCTTTTTACATTTTTTACACAAGTATTCATTTTTCTGTTATTGTGACAGTTGACTACTTTTTTGATGACCCATCATGATGTCAGCTGATACAGCGAAATTGTTCGCAAACTAAATTGTTAGCAAAGTGTTTCTTATTTACACACAAGTGTTTTTATGGGTTATGTTTCTGGACATTTTACGACACTCTTTTCTTTTCTTTTTTTTTTCTCTCTGTTTGGTCTCCACCACCTCTGGGGGGGGAAATATGACTTTTAGCTGCTAAATCCTTCACAATGTTCATCAGCTAGCTGCTAAATTTGTCTGTCATTTGATATTGGGTAGGTATAGTTTTTTTGGGCTTTTTTATTTTCAGCTTTGAGCTGTGGGTGAAAACACTGTTGATGAGTTCAATCTAAAGCTGCCTCTCCTAGCGATAAATTGTCCCACACAGCGGTCACTGCCCTGCTGGCTGAAGGGATTAATGGAAACAGATAAGAAAATGAATAGCCTTTCCCTTCCTGTTGTGTTGTTGATTGGATGAGGATGGTGAAGACTATAAATAGTCAAACCAGGCACTATCTGGCCTTTCAGTGGCTTCACCTGTTGCCCTAAATATTTCAACAGCTGTATCACGTTAATGGGACTGTCTGTCACAAGGTTGCCATGACTCCCACTAGGCCACTGTAAATTTCTCCTCTGTAAGGCTCGTTTAGGAGAAATGAAACTCAGAAGACCGACTTCTCTTCTGTCTACTGGAGGTTACAGTCTAATATCTAGCACCCAAAAGTTCTCACCCCCCGACGAAAGGCGAGTTTAGAAAATGTAGAAAGAAAGTGGATCATATCTGCTCTGATTGTTCATAAATCAAGTCTGTGGGATTGAGGTTCAAAACTCTTGTTTAGCAAGAAAGATGATCTTTATTCTCAGTAAAGGGTGTGTTTTGCCTCTAAGCTGTTTGTCCAGACCACGCCTGTGTGCATGAAAACGTCTTTGATGGCACATAGCTGACAATGCCAGAAACCAGATCAGAAAAAATGACAAAACCCCTAGAGGTGAGCATTTATTTCATTTCCATACTGTGTTTGCTCCTTTCAGCCCGGGGCTTTATCTCTGTTTTTGATTCCGAGCTACTTTGGCTAAATGCTGAGGTGCAACACAATAGCTTAGCTCATGTTCTCACTTTGTCATGAAGTTTGCCCTGGGAGGGAAGAGCCTGTTGCCCTTTTTGCAATACCACTTTTCAAAACCACTCCCACTGAACAGACTGGATAAATTCCTAGTTTCCTGCTGCATCTGTGTCATACTAATGAAAGATGACTTGCTGATCAACAGTTTACAGTTGGCAGTACAGACAATACATGACATTTACACCAAAAAAAATTATTATTTGTAATGATTTATGCGAATGAGCCAGTTTAGCGGTAATCAAGAGGAGTTGATTTTAGCTGCAGCAGCCCTTAAACGCTGCCAGTGCCATTATTGAAAAATGCATACTGCAAGTGTAAAGACACCTGGGAAAACATTTGAGTAATGATGCGTTGTGTCTGGTAATTTAATTATAAAAGATAAAGGAATTCAATTTGGCTGTTACAGCTTTTGATTTATTGCCATTGCATTTTCCTGAAAAAAATGTGCCAACTATTGTTTATTCCAACATAGTTCAACAGCACCACAATCTACACCCTCTCTGAATGACCATAAAGTTGAATTAACACCTTTTTTAAAACTATGAGCCCTAATGATGTATTGATTGCTGCAGAGCTTAATGACTGGTGGTGTGACTGAAATTTGGCTTATAAGAAATAAATCAGAGGGTGAAAAACAAGTCAAAAGAAAAGCGAGGAATGAGGAATAATCCATGCATCAACGCCTTTGGTTCAGTTAAATAATATAACAACAATAACTGTTGTACTGTGAAATGTATTTTCTCTAATATCATGTTGGAAACACATTTCCTCTCCCTGATTTGATTTGTAACAATCTTTTACGTGTGACTTGAAAGATGCTGAAACACAACAGAGCAAAAAATTTCCGAGAGTTTCTTCAAAAGTTTTAACATTTTTAAAAAGTTACATATTGTTTGTGACATTTGAACGATGGGTAGAAATTAGTCCTCATCATTAACATTTTGGAAAAAAAATGTAAAAAATTATCCTTAATTGGCACTGGCATTGTGTGTTTCTCCAAAGATGTGGCCCTGTGACGTCTAATGTGGGGAAAAAAGAATGTATACATGGTCTGCGGGTGTAGCCAACTGCATCTGCATGGCAGGAAATCCCAGGCTGGATTTGTCTGCGCTGCTGCTCGTGTCTCTTACTGTGGAGAAGTGAAAGCAACAAATATGTGCAATTATCAAATTGCCATAATTGGATAATTGGAAATTACCAAATCTGGAGAATCCAGTGAGGCTTGTGTAGCAATGAGACTCCTACGCCTGCAGTTTGAGACTGTAAACAGACACACAGCTCTGCCTCCTCATGTAAACATTCACATCTAAGAAGGATCGAAGAACTCTCAGATTGACACAAAAACATAATTTTTAACAACCTATTCTTTGGCATGCGCTCTGCTCGCCCCATTTCTGACTTTACTGTATTTCAGGTTATTTTGAGTAAGTAGAGCAGTGTCTTCTGGGTAGAGGTACTGTGGGCTCTCCCTCTGTGTGACAACACGACAGCAGGTACTGTAAATGAGAGCAAGATGTAGGTCGTGACTTTCAGTAATAGGCCTTTACCAGATTAGTTGAAAAAGCACATTGTATTCTTCAAAACCAGTGGCATTCGTTGTTGTGCTGGAGAATCGAATATTTCAGACCCTCAGTGGAGTTTTATAAGTTTCTGGTACTGGTATTCACTCTGGGTCTTAGTTATGGTGTGTTGAGTTTGTAAATCAAGTCTTGACCTATTTGGCTCATAGTTCAAGAGAGACATTTGCTGTAGTAAATGGAGCGTATTTGAGAGGAGTTGTTAACGGTGTATTGTTGTCTGACAGGAGCTAATCACTGCTTGCATTTGGTTGATCTTGCAGTCTGCTGAAAAAAAAAAAACACTTGAAAAACAGAAAAATCCTCCAGGGGCTCTGTACAAAGCTGAGCGTTTTTGACAATAACCTGTCAGCATTAATAACCTACAAGACAGGAGGACCAACGCTGAGACAGCTGAAACTGAACAAAAGAGCAGCAAAAAAGAAAATGCACTTGATAGAAAAAATATGGCGGAAAAGGCGAAAGCAGCTCAACAAAAGTGAGTGTGGCCAGAGAGCACTGCAACGTGCTGACTGATGGACACGACTGGAATTGTGACAGCAGAAAATCAGGCTGTCCAGCAAAATGTTTTGCGCTTTGAAATAAAGATGTTCAGCCTTCAATGGTTTTCTGCATCTCAGGGTCAGAATAGGCTCAGCAGGAGATGCCACATTATGACCTGTTACCTGATGCTCCGTAGTTGTTATCATGAAATGGTATCCAAAACATTTCTACAAGGGTCCCTGGAAAAGAAAATCAGGTGCACAAACTATGTAATACTGAGGACACTGTTTTTCATTACCTCAAACATTTCTATACTGCAATGTATTATTGGTCAGTGTGTAGTAGAATAAATCCATTTTATGTGAAAGGGAGAAACAGAGGTGCCAGTAACATTTATGTTCTGTGAAATGTTTCACCAATTTTGATATCAGTTTTTCAGGTTTCATCACACAGGACCATTATTACTCCAGTTATAAAGGATTAAAATATGGCAACGGTTCAGTCAGCTTAGGCAGTTGGCAACTGATGGCCACCATGGCAACCGTTTCTAAAGCCAGGTTTTAAATGGGGAAATTAAGCAAAGTTTTAGGCAGTTGTATCTGAGGCAGCAGAGCGGGTCAGCCTTTAATCACTAGGTTGATGCTTCAGCTTCCGAGCTCCTCCTGTCCACATGTCTTCGTGTCCTGAACAAGACACTGAACCGCGAGTCGCTTTGGACAAAAGCCACTTAGACTGAATGTAATGTACACCTCCACTGTGCGGGCGGGAAGGGTGGGCTTCTGTACTGTGCTACAAGGGGAACATTTGCATGTCTGTATCCATAGCAAGGCACAAAACCAGCCTGAAAAACAAAATGAGTGTTTTGATGACTCCCCGTCGACACTCGCGTCTCCATCTGGCTCCCTCTCACTCTCTCTGTTTACATGACATCACGCTCTCATGAAAGATTGCATGTTTTCCAAGAAAGCCACATTTTTTAATTCTTACAGGCCCAAGCATCTACAGCAGAAGTAGAAATGTATGTGGTCACTGTGCTGTATTGTACAGGCTATTTAAAAAAAAAAAACCAAAAAAAAAAACCAACAACTAGATTTTGGGAGTTTTTGAGCTCTTCTGTATCACATGACACAATTCCCACGATGGCTCTGTGGAAGTGCTGGAGAGGGCACTTGTCGTGGTGGTGAAGAATGGGCCTCTCGCTGTTGAGAAGGACGCCAATTACATCGCAACACTGATTGAAAGCGACAGTAGTGTTATTCTTCAAGAAGGAGGGATCTTGAGGATGTAATATTGATCTTGAATTCCTACACAAATATAAAGTGCTGACATACGATTGGTGTTTTCTGTACTTTTTGTGCATGTCAACATTTTTCTTGTACCACCTCCTTTTTCTGTACACTTTCTCTTGCCCTGTTTTTCATTTCCACTCCCTCCCCCTCTTTCTCTCCCCTCTCTCCCTGTAACCTCCTCCTCCACTGCATCTCCATCCAAGTGGCGTTCGGAGCAGCTTACTCATGTCCAGTCACTTCCCACCACGCCTGGCCTCTCACTTCCTGCTCTTCTAATGACATGTCTTCATCTCTCTCTTTTTAGTGACAACAGGACGAGAATGAGGTCCTGTTCTGCAACCCGTCCCTGTTAGAGATGATTCGGCAAAGGTAAGAGACCCCTCCAACACACACACACACACACAATCTAACACATTCTCCACACTGCTTTTACATTCCTCCTCAAGAATCCAACCAGCCGGCTTTCTCCTCTAACTGAAAGCAGATGGTGAAAGTTTTGACTGTGTGCCTTGTTATGCCTAAACTCTGTGGCTGGTGGGGATGTTTCTGTGGTATTGGGGCAAAGTGGATTCAAAAGATGGGGGCGCGCTATGATTGGTTGAGAGGCACATTTAGGGGCGGGAGCTGGAGGCTCCAATTTGGCACTGTGGCATGCAGCTGCTGCCTTTTTTTTACAGTTGATCCCCTGTGGTGACAGAGTCCATATCATTCTGTGCTGAGTAGTGAGAGTTTAACTCTGTCCTGAACTGTGTTAATCCTTCAAGACAGACTTACACCATGAAATCAATCGTTGCCACGTTAGCGGTATGGCCTTTGGCCAGTCAGTTGGTCCACCTCTTTGGTCTAGAGATTTGGTCCGCATGGTGATGCCCTGACTGTTCCTTTTTTCACCTCCAGCAGATAAAAGTTTCATTTATTCAGTGAAATCTACTCAATGGATTGGCACAAAAACATCCACCTAATACCTGCAAAACTAATAACATTTCTATCAGCTGCTGTGCATGGTGTTTAGGGATAATTAGCAAATGTTAGCATGCTGCCATGCTCAACTAAGGTGGTGACACATCAAACATGCATAATGGCATCATCACTGAGCATTTTAGCAAGCTGTTTAGTTTAAAGTATCGCTGTGCCTAAGCACAGTCCGTCACAGCTGCTTGCATGGCTGTAGGCTCTCAGTCCTCGTGGAGAGACTGTGCGAGACCCCTTGAACACGACTATGATTTTCATAAACTTGGCATCGCTTCATATTCCGATCATAAGTCATCCCAAACCTTTGCTGTCTGCGAGCAGAGGAAACATGGACAGATAAGGCACATCATAACATCCTTCCTCCTCAAGTGCAGATGTGTACCTGGAAACATGGTGCAGTGTAGCAGAGAGCTGGATTTATCCTTGATGTTTTTGTTTTTCTCACATTATCCTGTTATACTGGAAAAGCACTACACTTTCTGTGCCCATGTTGTCAAAGAAAACTTCTGTCTTGTCTATCAATCAGTCTTTTCAGTAGTGTCCTCTGCAAGGGAAACAAGTTAGTTCCTTTCTGGGAGAAAAACGTGGGCATCTTCCAAGTTTCCACAATGCCAATGTGAGTGTTGGAACTGATCTGCAAAGCTGCCCTCAGGCTATTTTCAACTAAAAAAATGTATGTATTTCATAAAAACAAGCAGTGTGAGCAATGCTGACCTCACTTGCTATATATGTTGTAGTATATGTCATCCAGCAATGAAAACACACATACCAAACTCATGTCTGATCTACAAAACCCCTCTTTGTTTTCCCCCCTAACTCCTCACATTCAGCCAGAGTTGTTCACACACAGTTGCCGTTCGCCTTCTGATGTCAAAAAATGTTTCTGTAATGAGAGTGATGTCAGGGGGCCTGCAGGAATCCACTCTGGGCGTCTGAGATATTCCAAAAGCAATTTGACAGCTCGGTCCAAAGTCCAAAGTGCGGCAGGCAACTCTCAGAGCCAAAATCAAGCGAGATGCTTCTCTTTCTCTCCTCGACTGAGTCATCTGACTGTGCCTGTTATTGTTCTCTTTCCTGCATGCTTGTCATAGCTGCTGTCTAGCCATGCAGAGGGAGAGAAATGCACTGCAATCGCCAGCCATATCATTGCATCTGTGCTGCTATTTTATGAAGCAACCTTTTGTGGCTCTGTGGATGATGATGATGATGATGTATGCTTGTGTTTTTTTTTTCTTCAATCTCAGGTCCTCTGTGGTTATGCTCCCTCCTGTGGTTACGGTCGCACCCAGTAAGCACTCAGGAATGTCCTCCTTCTCCTGCCTATGACATGGTTTAACCCGCGTATGATCCGGTCACAATGATGGCCTCCATGGTTGCCAGTGGAAACCGAGATGAGCAGTCTCTGGTCTTGAAAGGGGTGGATCCAGAGACCTGCATGATTGTGTTCAAGAACCACTGGGCTCAGGTAAATGCCAGCGCTAAATCAAGTCCCACAGCTTAAAGTAATAGTTTGACATTTCTAGAACATTACTCATTTACTTTTTTGCCAATAATTAGATGAGAAGGTCAGTAACACCCTCATGGAGTGCTCTGGTAGTCGAACGCTTACAGTGCATGCCATATTACAACAACATTCCTATTTTGATTTTGACTGGGGGCCTTCGCTGCATGTCACACACCTGTCTCTCTCCCCTCGTATACGTTCTGCCTGCTCCTGCAATAAAGGTGAAAATGCCAAAACAAAAAAAGGAAAATCCTGTACAATTCTCAAGTCTAGAGCAATAGCTGGGAGGTTATTAGCTTAGCTTAGCAGAAAGCAGAGAAATCCCCACCCAAAGTTAGCAGCCATCATTTTAACAAATGCAAAGAACGCCAAAGTTATGCTCAAGGCAGAAACTCTACTTTACGTCTACCTCACTGCCCGTAGAAACTCCAAACTCCAGTGCTGTCCCGACCACACTAACGCTGCAGCACAGTTTTGGCCAGTGGAATCTTGGCAGCGTGAAGCTGACTGTCTCAGAGTCTTGGCTCTCTGTGGCAGCATGTGTCCCTGTTCACCCGTGTGGGTCCTGGCAGCCTGCGAGACCGAGTCCTCCCACACTGGGATGAACAAACGTTATACACACTGACATAAGTATGACACTGGACAGACACTGAGGGGATAGAAAAGTGCGTCGGTGACCAAGTGTCAGCTGCTTTTATGTCAGCATTAGCGGTTGTCAGCGTGGAGTCTGACCCCTTGTTGGTGAGGACGCTCTGTGGTGCTCGCGGCTTAATTAAGCCAAATTCCTCTGTGTTTTTAATAAGTTTGCCACCAGATAGGCTCATGGGGATTAGCTGCGTTATACGGTCAGAAGTTGTGTGGTTTAATGTGAATGCGTAGACTTGTAAGCCCTTGTTGAAGTAAAGTTAAGGTCCCCTACTTACAAAAGTGTGATGTGAAAACTTTAATGTCTTTGAATGTGGGTGAGCTGTGCTTTTTGATGTATATTATGTTCCCTGCTTACTTGGGGAATTCTGTGAATTAGTTTTGATAAATTGAACTTGAAGTTCTATTATTGACCATGGAAATAAGAAGTTTGACAAAAAAGTGCTTTTCCATCAAACTAGTGTTATAGGTTTTTTTGTGGAATACAATATGTCTTAAAGTGGTAGGTGCTAAATAACCTTATTGTTTTGAATGCAAACTGATCCGTTGCAGAGTTTAGCAGGCCTGACAGTACAGTACAGACTAGTGACAGACTTATAGCCTGTTTTTTCTTTTGCATTTTCACATGTTGATTCACCCTTTAAATTTAACAAGGGTTTGGCTTTAATGGTGATAATAGAATAAAAGCTCCCATAACTCATTCTATAGATCAGATTCTGTGTGGCAAGTTTGCCGCTGACTGACTGCTTGACTGACTTTACTTTTTTTCTTTTGAGAAGTTTTTGTAATCAAAAATAGAAGAGACAGACTTATCCCAGCTACTGTCTGTACTGAAAAAATGAAAACTCCCTGTTCCTGATTAAAGCTAGTTTTGCTTTAGGCAAACTGTCGGCACAATTTCACTCCTGCAGCATCGTATTTCCATGCTTGGTTAATCTGTAGCCTGATAAGAGTGCTCTTGACTTTGGTTTCAGTTCGGAAAACCTTGAAATCCGACTAACATGTTGTAAGTAATATTGGCCTTGCCCTTCTCTAAGAAGCTCTGCCTGTTTCATTGACAGATTAGGTTTATGTTCATTTGCTGTGTCTTATCTGCTGCTCTCCAGGCCTCAGAGAGCTCATTGTGTGTGTTGTGACACACACAGTGATCTGTAGTTGCTGTGGCCACCAACAATCTTGAACTATAGACAGTGTAGTATTGGCACTTTGTTCCCTGTCACTGTGGCTCTTCAGAGTTACTGACTGATTCCATTCATGGTTCAGTGACATGGACTGTTAATGTGGAAAAACTCCTATCCAGTGTACGTTTAAGAACGTCTTCAGGCTCTGCTTTAGTTCTCTAGTATCAAACCAAACATCCGAAAAAATAGTAAACAGGCGTTTCAGTTAAATTAGATTTGGACGTGTTCCCATCCCTCAGGTGGAGTTAAAACCTCCTTTAAAACTTGTCATTGAGAGCACTGCCGGAATCTGAAACCGCAGGTCATCCTGCATTATTAATGCATAAGATGTGTGTCAAAACATTCATGTAGACCTGCTCTACAAGCTAATCATAAAACTCCAGTTTTAAGAACCAGACACCACCAAATTATAATATTTATGCGTTGCTAGAACTAGTTTTAGCACCATTTTGCTCCCTAATTATTTTTTAATAATTGTTTTTAATATTGTTTTTTGTTTTGTCAAGGACCTCTTCTGTTTTTATCTTATATGCGAATTTCTATACATCAAAACACAGCACATATTGTGGTATTTTCATAATTTGTCTGAATCAGAATTAATCTGAAATTTCACTTGACAAAATTTATTCAAGGACGTTTCAGTAAGAGCAGTGCTTTATTTTTCAGCATTTTCCCTGCTCATAGTCAAAATGTTCACAATTACCCACATGCAGAGGCTGCTCAATACAACCTCGGTCTGATCTGTCGGTACCGTCTGAGCAGCTTCTCGGGAGCTTTGCTCAAGGGTGCTGCACTGGAGGTAATGCTTAGTGGGCCTCTCAGTTTATACTGCCAGTCGATGATGAAATAAATTGTTTTTAAACACTTTTTAAATTCCGCTTTTATTTTGAAGGTCAAATCCTTGAGCCAGAAATGTTACTCGGACTTCACTTGAACACCGTGTACTGTGACAACTGCACCTGATATTTTACTTTTTAACAAACCTTAACCTTGTCTGCAGCTGACCTTGATATCGTCAGTATGATGCCAGCAGGCAGCCCACAACCACAATATGTCCTCCTCCGTATGTCCAGTTAGTAAAATCCTCAAGTGATTGTCAAACTTGGCCCTTTCCTGTCACTACTGTAATGACCAGGGAGCCTGGTCTGGACTGATCGCAGAGCCTCAGGCCATTGGGCCAGGCCCCGATGGGCTCAGACAGGGATTACAAACTCTGTTCTCTTGTTTCCATCAGCCGTGCCCAGTTCTCTTGTGCACAGCCAGTTATTGTCATGGCAGCAGTGGCAGGCTGGGAACACTGGCTCCACTTATTGTGACTCTGGTTTCCATGCAGCGGACACACAAGGGAGGGAGTGGATACACAAAGGACTGTTTCACTGTGCTACCAAACTGAGTTTATCTGTACTGTGCTGATGGTCTGTTTACATCCCATTATTCTTGATTGTTAGCCAGCCAGGAAGATCAGCTTTAACTGAACATGGTATATAAGCCCTGTCTATACAATACAATTTAAAACTGCTATAAAAAATAAAGGCTGGCTTGTACCATAGGTCAGGGGTCACATTACCTGTATGTTTGTCTGAATGGTAATGCTTGAGATCCCTTTTGTCAATATAAATGGAAACTGATTCTGTGTGTTTTGCACTTTTTATATCCCAGCAATCAATTTTCTCCTCCTAGGGATTTTGTTGATTGAGTTTCTGTCAGTCTTTGTCTTCACTTTGTGTTCTCCAAAATGGTGGCTATCACTGGTAATTTTAACTCTTAGGAGCAGCCAACAATGTGTAACATAGACTGCATATAACTGGACACAGGACATTAAGTCAAGCATTAGTCTCACTATTCAGGCACGGAGACTACATCCACTTCTTATATGCAGTTGATGGGTATATAATTAATTTTGCTGGTTTGTCAATACATAAACGTCTCCTTCCAAACAGACTCTTGCAAAATAATTTTGTGTTTTGTGTTATTTTCCTCCCATCACATGGAAATGCAGTTCAAAGTGCAGACTGATTGAAAAGTCAGATTAGATGAGACATTCATATGCAGTTATATAGACGATAAAAATGATTTCCCCATTTAAAAACGGCCTCCTGATTGCATCTGCGTTGTGCCGCTGTCTTTCAAGTGTGTGTGATGTGTTGAAGTGTCTCAAGTAAATGTTGGCAGATTGTCGTTCCCATCAGCCTCATCATTGACTGAATTTACTGAGCTGCACATCTTGACACAAAGCGAAAGAACCAATATGTTAAATCCCATGAAGTGTTTCATTAGAACCAAATGCATTGATGCTTTGCTGACACAGTATACAAGTGTCAACAGCTTCATTAGGAGATTTCTACAAGTAGTGTCTTTCTTTTTATGTAGTTCTGCATAATAATAATTTTCTAACTTTGCAAAGTTTTGAGGTATTCTCACATGAACATCAAAAATATGTTTGTGTCTCCAGCTTAAGCAACATTCTCCTTGTGTCTTACTGCAGGTGGTGAAGATCCTAGAGAAGCATGATCCCCTTCGCAGCAGCTCCACCATGCCTTCCCTGAGTGTCATCAACCTCAGCTCCAGCTCAAGCGGCAGCCCTCGTTTCGGCCCCATCCCCGGTGACGAGGCGAGCGCGGTGCAGAACTACGTGGAGCACATGCTGTTCCTGCTGATGGAGGAGGAGAGCGGTCAGGCCGGCGCAATGGGCCCCATCCTGGAGTTCGTGGTGATGGAGAACGTGATGGAGCGTCTGTTTGTGTGGAGCCTCCGCAGGGAGTTCACAGACGATATGAAGCTGGAGCAGCTGAAGATGTACGAGATGCTGGTGGGCCAGGCGCACCAACCCCTGCTGCATCACAAGCCCATCCTGCGGCCGCTCATGATGCTGCTGTCGTCCTGCTCCGGCACCGCAGCGCCAGAGGTGGAAGCCGAGCTGGTGCTGCTGCTCAACCAGCTGTGCTGCATTTTGGCAAAGGACCCGTCAATCCTGGAACTGTTTTTCCACACCAGCGAGGATCAGGGAGCCACCAACTTCCTCATCTTCTCCCTGCTCATCCCCTTCATCCACAGGGAGGGCACGGTGGGCCAGCAAGCCAGAGATGCACTGCTGCTCATTATGTCGTTGTCTGCTGAAAACGAGCGAGTGGCCAAACACATCGCAGAGAATACTTTCTTCTGTCCGGTCAGTCCTGAATGATAAATCTCCTTTTTCTTCTGTCTCTCACTTACTCTCAGACTCTGTTTTTAACTCTCCTAACTAACTCAACATTTTTGTATGAGAACCGTTGTTATTGTCTCACTGCTGCTTCTCTTTGACACTGGGCATCATAATCAGACCTAAAATATGCAGATGAATTCATGAAGCCACTTGAAAAAAGGTGAAAACATCACTGGCATTGAATGTTACAAATGTCTGGCATTCATAAGATTATGGCACGGTTACAAGCTAATCCCGTATAAATAATGCCATTTACCCGCAGCTGAAGACATAGCAATGAGAAATGGCTTTTGATGCGATGCCAGTTTAACAACTGGAATGAATTTAATTGGTTCTACTGGCAGGCTACAAGGATAATCCTATAGAGGATATATACATCAATGCAACACTAATGATGCACTCATCTTACAGTTAAATTAGACTGCAGTGCTTCAGACTCTGGTGTTGTTTGAAATCCCACCCTGTAAATACTTAAAAATTCCATATATAAGAAAAGACAGAAATCATATTAGCACTGGTCATTTGTTATGTGGAAAGCCTGTTCACATTAACGCATTAATTAGTAACCTAATTACCATATTATGATGAATATGACAGCAAAGGTCCAGCCAATAAAACTCAGTGCAGCTCAAATATTTATAAAGCTGACCTGCAGAGGCATAAATTCATGTGTGCCGTCTCACTGTGCGCGGAGGAACAGGCCGGCTGATATGTAGGCTGCTCTGCTTACATCTGCATCACATTATCAAAAACTGAAAAAGGTTAAATGATTTGCCAAAGTCTTGAATTGTAGTTAGCAGTAAAAACAAAAACATTATAAATCTGTTGTCTGAAGCTGAAAATAAAACTGACTGTAGAGATGCAATGCACAGATCATTCATGCAATACATTGCCTCATTAATGTTTAATGAAGCCATAATATTCTCTCGGACATCAGATTATTTTTCATTAGACTGCATATATCACATGATACAAGGTTTGCAGCACAATGTATTCTTTTTTTTCCGGTTCGGATAAAACATCTTGCAGCTCTCACAGGAGGCCAACAGCTGTTATAGAGAAATTAAAATGGTAAAAAAAAAAAAAAAAAAAAGTCTTTATGACAAACCTCTTTCCATCCCTTCGGCTACCCGTAACAGTACAAAAATAATATTAACATAATTGGGCCAGATGTCATGGAAATTGATCTAAAAGTTGTGGGGTATTGTGTGATTGATATTTCAATCAAAACTGGTGGAGCTAGAGGAAAAGCCAGAGGTCACTAAAGTCATTAGGATACACTGGAACCATGAAAGTTTCTAAAGTTTTGTCTATTTTGGAAATGTTGAGATATTTCACAGGATTAGTGAAAACTTTGCTACAGTCAAATCGACCAATAGATAGCGATAATCCCAAATCGGCTCTCAACCTTATCTAGAATACTGCAATGTTTGATGTTGACACCTCTCTCTCCCATTAGGTGCTGGCCACAGGGCTGAGCGGCCTGTACTCATCTCTGCCCACCAAGCTGGAGATCCCCAGCGAGGAGTGGCACTGCCTGCACAGAGAGGACTGGCTCCAGATGCCGTCCCTCGTCCAGTTTCTCAACTCGCTGGAATTCTGCAACGCTGTTATCCAGGTGAAAACGTGCGACAAGGCTTCACGCACGAGGCTCTGCCACATGAAAAATGCATTCACACGTGTGTCTTTTTTTTTTTTAACGCTGACTGTTTCCAGGTGGCCAACCCCGATATCAGAGACCAGTTAGTTAGCTACATCTACAATGGATTTCTTGTGCCTGTCCTAGCACCAGCTCTCCACAAGGTTGGTACTCATCCTCCTTCTCCTCTTCACTTCCACATGATGTCTCATTTGGACAAGTGTGCTGTATATTCTAGGGGTAAGTATTTGCCATTGTCTCCCCAGTATCTTAGATTATTGTTCTGGATGGCATTTTACCTATTACTGAATTGCAGTAGGTTTGTAAAAGACTGATCATATTCCACTGGAAGATCACGTGGCACATTTGAAAAAACAAGGTGTGAAATAGTTTGACATTTCCCCAAATGGAAAATAGTTTTGCTTGCTTTCATCTGTACAGAGCTAAAGAATCAGAGTATGCAAATGAATGCCGTAATAAATATACAGTGTACTTTATGCTCAGATTTGTGTAAGAATATCCACAGAACATGCCAACATCTTGCCATATACTGTAGAACTGGTCAGCAGATTCTTCTGATGTTTTTATAAGTTGACCCCATACTCGTGTCTTCCTGCCCCCGTGAAGCTGACCCTAGAAGAGGTGATGACCACCACAGCATACCTCGACCTCTTCCTGAGGACTGTATCCGAGCCGGCCCTGCTGCAGACTTTCCTCTCCTTCATCCTCCTCCACCAGCATGAGAACGTCCACATTTTAGATACTCTAGTCAGCCGCATCAACACCCCCTTCCAGGTACAGGATGAATCCAGCAAACCGCCAAGAACTTTTGTTTTGGTTTTTGTCTTGAACGCTCACACACAGACACACACATTGCGCTCAAATGCAGCATGAGTCATGCTTAGTAACTCCAGAAAACTGCCCCAGAGGCTCTTGGACCCATGGTGAAACTTTAAATGTCAATATCAAAGCTGGCAGATTGTTGCCATGGTGATGCTCATATATCCTGCTGGCAAAGCACAAAAAGCACAGACCTATATGTCTGAACATCTTGTTCAAATATTTTGGCAGAACTAAATCTTTACCATGAATAAGTAATGTCTTCCTAACGTTGCTGTTTGACCGTGTAAATGGCTCAGGGAGTTCCTGGTAGTGTTTGACACACCTACAACTCAGTCTCCAAATATTTGACCGTGAGCCAAATTAAACATTGACTGACATGCAAATAGTCTATATTCCAGCGTTTATTGTTCTCTTTGCTTTTACCTTTTAATGTTCTTGTTTGGTGGTCATGATCTTCATGCTGTTTGCCAGTTTCTAAGTGCCTTTGACCTTTAATTTCAAACTATATTTTACAAAAAATATTGAATGCACTCAACCTTCTTTAGGCTAAAGTAAGGATGATTTTTATTTTCTTGTGCCTTTCTTTTCCCCAGTTGGGCACTGTTTCACTCGCACTTTTCCGCACTCTCATCGGCTTGTACTGTGAAGATGTGATGCTGCAGCTCATATTGAGGTGAGCGCCACTCATGGACTCATGCCAGTTCTAAAACATTGTACATCTAATTGGTTTATGACACGATGAGCTTTCACTCTCTACCTCCCGCTGTGTAGATATGTTACCATCTGTTGGCCCTCACCCCCCCCTCCTACGACCACCCATTGGCTTTCCTAACAGGATCCGTTCCCATCTCCCTCCCCAGGTACCTGATCCCCTGTAATCACATGATGTTGAGTCAGAGACGTGTGGTGAGGGAGAGGGACTGCTACTCAGTGTCAGCAGCCAAGATCCTGGCATTAACGCCGTCCTGCTGCTCCCCTGATCACAGCCCTCCTCCCCTCCGACAGCTGGATTCCATCCTCTTTTCTAAGGGTGCAGAGAGTCCCAACAGCACCAGCACCACAGGTAAGAGGGCCAGGGCATTAAAGGAACATGGTTTATTACATTACTTGGGCCTTGTTTTTGGCCATCATTTCAATGGGTTATAAAAACATCACACTCATCAAAGTAATCCAATCTAGGAACAGGGAGAGTTTGCTATAATGAGGTCCGATGATACACATAAGGGGCTCAGATGATTATAAAGTTTGTGAACAAGCCAACAAATTATCTAAACCACTTAATTTGAAGGTAAAACAGAAATATTGCACAACTGAAAAGTTTGTAATAATCCTTTATTTCACAGGAGAACTGTGCACACAACTAGTTGAACCAGGAAGTTGATCTGTAAACTTTGATGGATGATTTAGAAATGAAATAAATACATTTATTGTTTTCTCTTCCAAATACATTTGGCTAACCTGCAGGTTTGTTTACAGCTGATGATCTCACAGCTTGTGCACGGCTTGTATGCCATGTTGGACTCAAGCACCTATTATTGTAGCAGAAATGCATAGGCAAGCATGGTGATGTAGTGAGTTGGAAAATTGCCCTTCAGCCCTTTTTTTTTTTTAAAGGCCCTGTGTCAGTAATCATCCACTCCTTGTGTATGAACCCCCCCCCCACACACACACACCCCAGCTGCATATGAAAGGAAAGCAAGGACATTTTTAATAATGCTTTTTGAGACTACTGAATACTATGAATAATTTTTTTTAAGCACTGTGTGTGCTACAGATTAGTCACAATGAATGAATGCTTTTCAGCCAGATTTGTAATCAGTTTTTATGGATGCATTTTGCTGCTTTCAGATCAGCTGTGAGGCAAATTCATGCAGAAGATTTTACTATTTATAACCCCGTTTGAGTGAGTGCATGCTGTAACCTCAGTAACAATAGTGTGCAGTCAAAACAAACTGAACAAACGGAGCATGCCAGAGGAAAATGGAAAGTCATTCACTGCAGCAGTTACAGTGCTAGAACCCAAAAACTATAAGAGAGTATAATTTATCAACATTAACATATTAACAAGTTTTCAGAGTCTGTTCAAACATGGCTTTGAGTACAATGCTTTGCAAGGTGTTGAGGTGCATTTATCTGAGACATGATCATAAAACAGGGATGATTATGAGTATTTTATCAAATGGTGAGATCTCCTGCTGTTTTCACTGTATTACATCACTTTACCCCCTGTAGCTACATGTCAAACTCATTAGTTCTGCTCTGTGTGAGCGCTGCACTGCACACCAGCTTTTATCAACATTTCCGATTTGTTTTTCCCAGAGGACAACGAGAGCTTCTTAGAAGAAGATGACGATGGCTCTGGTAACTCCTGCACCATCGGCTCAGAAATCTACCTGGATGTCAGTTATCTTCATTACCTCTATGACGCCCGTCTGAGCATCAGCAGCTGCATACGGGCCTGCCAGGTGTGGTCGGCCCTGTACGATGGCGAGGACCCCCCTCCTGAGAAATACCAGCCCGGCGTCCTTGAGGAGCCGGGGCTGAAGAGTCGACAAGCCCAGATGGCTCTCAAGAGAATTCCGCAGCCGCTAGCGCCGCGCCCTCGACCCTGCCCGCCGCTGAATACGGAGCCTCCCTCCGTTAACCAGCTGGAGCTGGAGTGGGATGACAGTTATGATGCGTGTCCGGTGCAGACTGCTGAGGCTCCCGTGGAGAGTAAAGCTTCACAGGAGCCTCCTGCTGAGCTCCCACAGCACATCAAGGAGATGAGGAAAACAGCCATCATGTTGGTAAAAGGCTCATATATTGAGGAAAATGAGTTCCAGGATGACGTCATGGTATACGATCTTGTTGCCAAGAAAGACGCCAGTGAGGTAGAAGTCACCTCCAACCAGGCGGAATCAGAAGCAACACCACGAGGGTCAGCAGAAGTTCCCCTAAAAAACGGTCTCAGTCTAACGCTTCCAGCCTCCCTGATGGCTGATAACAGCAAAAATAGCTTGGACACAAAGGCCAAAGGTCAGACTGATTGTAATTCTAACCTCCAAAACAACGCTGCTGCTGAGTTGGGCGATGACCTTCTGGCTCAGTATGAGGAGCTCATTCGTACGTTGGACAGTGAAGCAGGTGGAAAACTGGTCAGGGCTGACGGAGAGTTGAAGAAGCCGGTCACTGCTGCAGAGGAGCAGCAGCAGGAGGAGGAGGCGGAGGAGGAGGAGATGGATTTCACCTCCTTCTCTGCTGAGACACCAGAGGCAGATAAAGTTCATTCGCCATTTGGGACCAAGTTCAGCAGTGGAAGTGCAAGTCGCAGCCAATCGGTGCCTTTTACCGGTAAGCTACGGGGAATGATTACTCTGCAGCAGCCTCATTATTTACCAAAAATTACATTTGAACAGCATCATTAAAAGATTGTTTGTGGTTCTTCTCTCTGCAGGTCCATTTTTCAGCGTGCTGTTGTCTCGTATGGAGAACATGTTGTCTAACTCGCTCCATGTCAACTTGTTGCTGACGGGCATCCTGGCCCAGTTGGCGGCTTACCCTCAGCCTCTCCTGCGCTCATTCCTCCTCAACACCAACTTGGTCTTTCAGCCGACTGTTCGCTCCCTTTACCAGGTAACACAAATATGTTTGGTGTGTGCATGTGTAGGCAGGAGTGAGCCTTTTATCCCGTTTCCTTACGAAAAGAGGAAAAAGAAAGCAAAAGATTTGGTTATTGTGGTTTGACAGAAAGATATTGAAACATGCAGGTTTCCTATCGAAATAGGGATACAGTGAATTATTTGAAATCTGAGCACAGCTCTGCTGCTTTTGAGTGAGATGAAATAGAAATGTTTTTTCTTCATGTACAACTGCACAAGAGCTCCTTGATTAACACAATCAGGCTGCAGATTTCAGGGTCAGCTTTAATTACACTAGTGTAAATACTGCAGAAGTGAATGTAATCCTGTTTCCCTTCAGGTACTGGCCACCGTGAAGCAGCAGATAGAAAATCTGTCTGCCACCAGGAAAGACTTTCCTGAGCTGATTACCGCCGCCCAACACTGGCTGCTGGCCAGGGAGACTTTGTTCATAGCAGCAGGTGACAATACACCCACATCCAGGATTTAGGAAGCATTTAAAATGTTCTTATTCAATTCTAACTTAAATTCCAAGCGGCTTTTACTCCATGACATAAGGTGCTGACATTTAAGAGAATGGTTTGACATTTTGAGAAAGTGAGATCCAAATCTAACCAGCGAGATCTATCATGTTAGAATTTGAGCCTTTTAACAAAGCGGGTTCCCTGCTTCCAGCCTTTACGCTAAGCTAGCTGGCTACTGGTTGTAGCTTCATGTTTCCAGAAAATGTCAAACTATTCCTTTTTAAGTTTTCCTGTATTTGTAAAACCTTTATGGGCTTGAGTAGTCCTATTTTGACTTCATCACTATCCTCACTAATAATGTTATTTCTAGTATAACTCAATAGTGTTCAGATTTCTGAAACAAATGTCATAAAACTCTAGTTATACATTTTTTGACTTTGTTTTTGCACAATAGTTGATGTAGGTTGCGACTTATTAGCTTGGCTCGAGATAACGTGTGTGTGTGTGTGATATTTAGGTGGCAACCTGATGACCAGAATATAAACTACAATATAAACTCAATATAAAGTGCTGTCAAAAATGGGTCAAGTTCAAAACAACATCTGCAATTATTATGGGTTGTGTTTTGGATCCTGCTGGGAATCAGAATAAATTCTGCTTGATTTTTGTTAAGTCGTGTGTCTTTGCAGTTTAGCAACAGTCTCGGCTGCACCCTGGAGTTTCAGGCCTGTTTTTGAACTTGCTCCCCTGTGGTTTCAGAGTTGTACCAGCTACGAAAAACGTTGTCGAAAGCATGTTTGCGGAAAGATAAGAGCCGGAATTTTCTTCGATGGGAAATTTAAAGGGAATTTTTTAGTTAGTTAACCAGAATACTCTCCTTTCTTGTACATGCTCAATGTGTTTTTTTTTCATAAAAGCAGCACTTAGGATCCTACTTTCTCTTAGAAATGGAGAAATCATTATAAAAAAAATACGATGTTAACAAAATGTCTTCAATTCCAACTGCATTGCGTAGAGAATATCCTTGTGCATATACATTTTGTTTTTATTCATTTTGTCATTGTAACATCTGGAATCCTCGTGTTTTCAGACAAGAACAGCAGCAGACTCTCCCCCCACGGCGACACAGGCAGGATCTTGAAGAGTTCGCCGCCACCTAAACCCAAAGCCATCTCTCTGGATCGGACAGAAGTCTTCGCTACCGTCCTCTTCACGGAGTTCCTCAAAGAACTGGCTGCCATTGCACAAGAGCACTCCATCTTATCATACATTCCTATGGAAGAGTGACCGCGTCCCAATAGGCCTCTGTGATGAGTCTAACTTAACTCTACAAGATTTTACAAGACTCTTTTATGACGGTTTTCTATTTTTTTTTTTTTTTTTGTCTTTTTCAGGCACTACTTGATGAAGAAACTCCTTAGATCAAGTGATTTATAGAACTATTTTTAAAAATGATGGTGTATTTATTTTCCCAAGCAAAGATAATCAGTTTTTTGTGCTTTCAATATCATCTTTCTAGTTCTGTGAAGGCAGCCAAGGCGGTCCAAACTCTCAGCTAGAAAATCTGTTTGCTGAAACCTGCAACAGCCGATAATGCTCATAAGAGCGAGCTCCAGGTCCACCAACCAAAGAAATGATTTTAACAAACACACTTTTTTTTTCACAATCAGCCCTTCTGAACTTCAGGGTTCTGCCCTCTTTTTGAATGTCCTCTACAACCAGCTCCGACCACGTCAAGATGTCCACTCATCGGTGTGGTTCTGTTAAATCCTCAGGTGGAGATTAGTTGCCTCGTTGCCATTGGGATTAAATACCATGACTGAGCACCACGCGGAGCCTGTACAGCTTCGAGAGAGCGAACGTGTGAATTAGCAACACAAAAATGTAATCTGAAGATAACTGTTGTAGCCGACGGGCATCACTATACATCCAAACTTTGTTACCTGTTTTTATGCAACTGTTACATGACTACTTTTTTTTTTGTTGCAAAAACACTCTTGGTCCCTTTTGTCTTTAAACAAAACTTTTGTGCGTTAGATGTACATTTGCTTTAGTGTTTATTCTGTTATTTCACGACGGTACCTCAGGAGTTCTTTCCTCTCAGTTCTTAAACAACCTTTTGGTGAAGCAATTTTTTCCTGCAATGCACTAGATTCTCACACTAATGGGCTCCACATGTTCTCTAGATCAGAGCACCAAAACCAGAGTTCTTCATGCTATATTTAATTTGCCTTACTTTAGTGATGCTTTATAATGTACATATTGTAAGAAACATGTTCTGATGACATAGAAAACTATGCAAATCAAGGATATTTTGGGTGTAATTAAGTTTTGGATACTTCCAGAATGGGAAGGGGTATTTAAGCTTTTATGAGAGTTTCTATTGCCATTTTTTTTTTTTTTTTTTCAAGGTTCTACTCGGCTAGTTGTTACGATTTGTCACCTTCTTCGATTTAGGGATTGTGTAGGGTGTTGTTTTAGTTGTGATAAGTCTGAAATATCACTGTTGGGAGAGCCGTAGTTTTGCATCTATTGAAAACCATCTCAGATTTAATGTTTAGTGAGAGCAAACTGTTGTAAGTCACCTTTACTTTAGTCCACGTGTTGCACATGGTTATTAGTATGTTTGTCAAAATGAGATGATACAAGAGAAATATTTTGTTACAAAGCATGCCTCTACTGTCGAAACGAATTTTCCAAGACAGAAATACTATTGGTGCCTAAATTATGATTTTAGTTCACATTATTGCCTGATTTTTGAATGGATTTACACAGGAGCAATACAGCATTTTACAGCTTAAGCTTAAAATGTATTATGATATATATACTTTCTTTTTCTTAGAAAAAAATCTTTTTAGTTGAAGCCGTCCATTGTCAGAGAGTAAAGGAAATCAAAGATGTGCAAAACACATTATTACTGATGCATTCTGTTACATATGAATTAAACTCTATAGAAGACACCAACACTGCTTTCAAAAATAATGTAATTGTTTCTCAATGAAACTGGAAGTAAAAATATGGAATAATTTGGAAGTTCGGCCAGAAAAAAGAACCTCTTTGAAGCATTCTGCTGTAAAAGTTTGATTATATCTTGAATTGTTATTTCAGAACAGATTTTTCTCCAGTTATGAAAAGATTCAGACTCTGACATAATGGACTACTTCGACTAGAAAAAGTACACAAAATGAAAGACAATGAGGGAAGAAAAAGGGGGATGAAAAGGCAACTGTTGTCTGTTGAAACTACACGAGCTTGATCAAGGGCGTCATCTCATAAGTGCAGCTAATAAGGCAAAGAATTGTGTTCAGTAATTAGTTTGAAATCTGAACTGTGTATCTTTGGTCCTATTTAAATCCATTCAGTTTCTACTTGATGCTATGCAGGCAATAAATAATGCAGTGGAATCTTTGTGTACTTTTTACAAAAATGGCTTGGAAATGTATATTTGTATCAATCAAAGCCATCCTCAGTCTTTCTGTCTGGTAAAAGAATGTCGCAGAGCACTTTATCAGTCTTTTCATTACGTGGTGCCACTCTGCACTGCTAACAGACCCTCAACCAGCACGGATCTTGTCTGTGTAACATACCCAGCACAGTATAACAATCACTCTTTTAGCAGCATTGTGGCATGAAGACGGGTACTTTAACCAAGATTATAGACCAGTTTCTGTCTTTAGTAGATTCCTATTCCAAAGATTAATCCTCCTTGTTTCTATTTGGCCTCAGTTTTCTGTCCAAGGATGCGATCAGCTTGCTGTTTGTTGCTGATGTCTGAGACACGAAGGCATGCCTCTTTTAATAAAGACAACTTCTGGTAAATGACATTTGATGCACTTAATGTGTTGACTTGTTTTCAACCCCCACTCTAAACTAAACTGACAAAAAATTAAAGGTTTACGAATCAGAAACACGGGGCTTTACCTAACACGCCCTGTCAGTCAGTATATTCTCTGTGCTTTGCCAGAGGTGGTTTGTGGCTGTTTGTTCTGCAGACACTGACGTCCTCATTTAACACACATTTCCTTTCTGAACAGCCCTTCCCCTGGAGAGATTTTGTTCAAAACTAGGTCTCGTACTTGAGCAAACACATGAGCCTACGTTCTCCATTTACATGCAATGACTATGAAATGCTGCGGAGATGAAGTGGACTGTGTTGGAGGACCTTTCAACAGCTCATAAATATCCTGTTCATTGTTAGTACTTGAGTGCACAAGGGAGGCATCTTTTCTACTAAGTTAATTGCGCCATGTCATGCCTGAGCTGGCAAACATACAATTACACGGGTCAAAAAACGGCATGAAATTAATTCATTGCAGCATAAGCTGCAGAAAAAATATGAGACTCAGAACGACGAGTCACATTTAAATAATTGTAAAAAAGATATGAAAGCAAAAGTTTTATTAAGTCCAAATGGAATTAGGCTAAATAAAAACACAAATGACTGCATTTAACTAAACTGCAATGAATGTGCCAGCCATTAAGAGGTAAGAGGCAAATATTAGGCCATTATTGTGTCTTATAATGTCCTTTTCATAGATGTACAAAGAGGATGTGTAGAAAAGGAGAGGCAGACAAGTTTAAGGTCATTTGAGCTTTGAAACAAGTCAGATGGAAATCGTGCAGAAGGTCCTCAATATCAGAGAGAATCCACGTTTAATGCACCATAATATAGAAAGTGTTACAAGGAAAAATAACACAGTTAAACCACAAGAGGGAGCTCATTGATCGCTCTCCTGTCTGGATGTCTGTAGCCTTCAGAGAGCATCTATCACATCAGCAGTTTTATCTTCTGCCTGTGTGACTTTCAGGCCTCATAAATGAGCATAATAAGCAATACAGCATACATGAGGCAGAGATAGGTGAACTGAAAGAGTCATAGGAGCAGCTGCACACCCACTTCTGGATCAGACAACCAAGCTATTCTTAAACAATTGAGCTGATTCGGATCAAAATTAGTTCTAGGTGGCCACGTTATATGTAGTATGTGGATTCAAAATTACATTTCCCGTCGTCACTGAAGCTGTTTTCTCATATAAATTTAGAATGATTCCTGGAGAATCATGTCCGGACATCCGGAGTTGCCCTTTCACACATGTAGCACACAAACACAGAGTCAAAGCACACAACAGGAAACAGTCTGTGTCCGACATGTTACCAACCTACTGAAATACTCTGTGTGTTTAGCTGATGGCTGCAGGAGGCAGGACACAAAGCTGCAGTGTGCTGCGGTTGTAATTCAGCATTTTTAAGTGAAACGTCTTTTATTTTATGAGACACACAGGAAGTTTTCTTCTCCCATTAGTGCTGGCTTCACAACGATGCGTTCAGGAACAGTCTGAAATAACAGCTACACCACTGTGGTCAAAACAAAACTACATAAAGATACTATAACGAACTATGTTTCTGCACCCTGAATATCTGCGTGGTTGGTTTTCAATTACTGAGCATGAAGAAGTTTTCCTTCAGGGGTTTCTGCTGGAAAGATGGCAGGATTGGGACTTTGTGTATATAAGAGGTATATAAGAGGATCTGACCAGTATTCTTTAGGGTTTACTTTTTTTTTTTTTAAAGGTTTATGGTTACTTTTCAATTTTATTGTGGATTAGAAACTGTCACTAACCACGCACCCCCACTTTTAATTATAATAAGCGGCCATGGAAAGTTTAATATTGAATTATATGCTGGACCGTTTAGAGAAATCATCCTTATTTCCTAACAGGACGGTGTGACTTTATCTTAAACATTAGATTTTTTCCAATCACAAGATTTTGCTTTTTCCATGTTACGAAAAAGTTTCATCAAATCTTATCACCTGTTCAGAACATAAAGAATAACATTTACTGTATCTCAGAATTCACAAATAGGTTTTTTTCCCAGACTAAATAAAGTGAATAGTGGTACAACACTGTGACAGTTGGATAATTTGAGAAACTTTATTAATTTTTAAACATAAATACATTCATACAGGAGATAATGGCTGCTGTCCAGTGAAAACATTATTTACAAAACTCACTTTCAGCCTGACCTTCAACAGTGCAACATGGACATGATTACTCTGCACAGCTGCATTTTCAGACAGATCTACAACATCGCTGTCGTATTGTTGTCTTTCCCGAAGGTCACACATGCCGCGCTGATACGATGATATGGCTGGGTCTGACCTTCATGACGTCTTCTCTTGTAAAATTGCTCTCACCAAAACTGCGTCAGCTCGGCCTTTGGTCTCTCTCTGAACCAGGCCCATCAGCTTGTTTAGAACCTTCTTGTTTCCATTTCTAATGGCTTGAACCTGCGGAGAGGCACAGCGAACACAAAACATCACAAACAATCAAAAAAAAACGCACACAAAAAATGAATTTATGGGAGAATTTGCGTGTGAGCCCTCACCTCATCGGGGTGTGAGTCCACCACCTTCTGGCAGATGCTGTGCAGCTGTGCAGTGTCACTAACAAGGCCCAAGTCCTGCTCCTGGACGATCTGCGGGGCCCTCTTGCCTGGTGACCTCCACATCTCCTGGAACACCTGAGAGCAGAGAGAAACCAGGAAGTGAAAGGTGAGAAACAGAATACAAACGAGCATTAGCTGGGCTTGTTTGTAGCGAGTGACTGACAGAAGGGGATAACTGCATGGTCTGTGCAGCTCACTGACCTGCTTGGCAGCCGAAGAGGAGATGTGCCCCGTTTCCAGGAGTTGCAGCAGCTCAGCCAGGGTGGAAGGGGAGATTGGGCTGGAATCAAATGAAGGGGTAATTTAATTACAGTTCAGTTCTGTGTACTGAAGAATTAGTGATGCAGAAAGAGGGAGGAGAGAGAGTGAGAGTGTCGGACTGAAAGGATGGAAAGAGAGACAGTATATATCGACATTTTTTGATTTAACTATAATGTGTTTGTCTTTTTTATGACTTTTTGTTTATTCCCCAGGCTACCAGACAATGAAAAAAACCTGTTAGAATATATTAAGCAGAGAGACACAGTTTCATTTAGCGTACTGCAGGCTGGACAGTCAGTCTCAGCAAAATCTCCTCCAAACGGGGACTAGACACTGTGGAAAAACAGATGAAATGTATCAATCTTTACTGACACGACTCGGTTTGGCCGACTGTTTGTGTCTTAAATAGAGCAGTGATTCACAGCATGGGGTGCTTGTACCTCGGGGGATACTTCTGCATGGACTTAACTTGAAATTGCAATTTGATTAAAAAAAATTAACATTATTGAGCCGAGGAAAAACAAACAGCCAAATACGATTACCAATTGGTGTGATGCAGATCTTACAGTAAGTTCACAGTATTCAGTGATCTGCACATCAACCTGAGTAGTTAGCTAAAGGTAATGGATAAACGGTTGAAACATCCAGCCTCTGCCACTCCAGATACTTATAGCATAACGGCAAAGGCAAAGGTGATCTTCACACGGACAACTGCATCTGACAATTTTCTTTTTAACATCTACATTTATATGGTTAAAAGCGTTCAGTAACATCCACAATCATTATAACTATGATCCATGTGTAAGAACAGGGGCACTTGAGCTCAGCTGCCAGTGGGCACATTGGACAAAAAAGGGGGTTATGAAGCCTCACAAAATCTGTTTTTAAATTATTCACATTTTTACAAGCCGTTATCATGTCACCATCCTGCCATAAATCAGCCACTGGACGCGCACTGATCATGAGCAGCTACCAGCACACCCAGCAACTAGCTCCCCAATTTCTTATTTCATTTCTCCTACTGAGGGGCCTGGAGCCAGAGAAGAAAATCGAGGTTTGGGCACATTAGTCAGGACAGTATTTGATTTTTGACAGTCATCATATGAATACAGGAAGGAGGGAGAACAATGGAGATACATCAACTTTATGAGAACTCTTCAAAACCTTTTATTTTACATCCAAAATGCCGGTTATTTCTTCAGGCTCCACACACTCAAAATGCTTTTTCAAAGTATATACGCAGCTCAGTTTCTGTCTCTCAGTCCTGCTCTTTGTTTTCTTTTAACTCTCCTCCTCTCACCTAAAGCAAGTGCAATGTTCTGCATAAATACCGCATAGCACCACTTCACCACTTTCTCTTACTCACACGCAAATGCGTCACAGCAGTCTGGGAGTGGTAGATAAAGTAAAGCTCACAGCATCAGCGCAGATGCGGTGACGGTCCCCTGCCTTGATTTCATATTCTATGTCTTTGGCTTCTATAACGTGGCAGGTACCTGGAGGGCGGATCATCCTAGTTAGAAGCACTTGGGCGCCGTCCACTCACTCGATAAATCTGTAAATCCCCCATCTCTCTGGCCGAGAGTCTCTTTCTTCTCTGTGCAGTGTTGTTCCAACATGTTTTCCTCACACACACCTTCACCACTGACTTTACTGACAGTCACATCCTACGGCATTCTCATCTTATTTATGTACGTACTATCCATTTAAATAAATTAACTGTTATTTGCGTTCAGCCTGCGTCTCCCCCTTTTGGCCTCTTTTTGTCAGAGCCGGGTTGTGACAACATCACCCCATTACTATTACTATTTCATTTGGTCGGCAATGACTCAGATTTTCATTCCAAGACATGATCATGGGATCATGGAACAGTTTTTCTCTGAGCTGAACGACACTTTAAAATATCGATTTTCAGAACTGCCTGAGCATGGACTCAACGAGCTGAAGTGAAGCTTCCAAAGACACAAGTACATCTCGGATGAATGCGACCAAAGGATGCCATAAACAGAAACGAAGGAAGGCAACTGGAGTTATTTTTCTCACAGACGGTGAAAGTGTGCGTAAAATACTTTGGAATACTTTATCAAAATATCAAAAAGACATTCAATGTCAAGAGTGTTGAGTATTTACAATAGCCAACATGGTCCGGCGAACAGGCCTTCAACAGGGAGAGATTAAAACAACACCTTCCTCCAAAAAGTAATCCTTGACTAATGTAATTGGATTTGTCAAAACAGGCTTTTCTCTGACAGGCTGTCAGACTATCACTGGGGTTTTCTCATCCACAGACACAAAGAATTAGGGAATATCGGATGATTTATGAACTCACACATGTTATCGTTGTATAGTTCGCGATGGTCGAATCAGTATTTGTGAACACTAAGAGTCCAATAATCCTTAATGTCAATCATTCCAGGATGGTGGAGAATGTTTTATCTAAGGTTGATGTGTGCTGTCATTTTCAACGTAGCTCAGCTATAAAAACATTATTATTATTTTGTGGCTAAATACTGTTTAATCTGGTGCAACCCAACTTGGGGGATAGAGAGAAAGCAATTTAATAACTTGGATTCTAGAGGTGAGAAGAACTGAAGGTTTGTGTGTGTTAATGTGTGCCAACGGTGGGAATCAGCAGCAAACCTAAAATTAGATTGATCTTTTTACAACTGAAGTGGGTTTGTTCTAAAGATTCTTGTTGCCCTGCACTTTTTGCTTTCACTTAGTTCAGTAAATAGACATTCAATATTTTTCCTTGCTTGGTAAATTGAATGCCATTATGGCTGTGGCTATTGTTTGATGTTTGGTTCAATGTGACGCCAGCTACAACTGCTGTGCAAATAAAAAGTACAAGTGAACAGGCCTCTCTTGTTGGCACGGTCGTCACCAGATACGAAGCCATTAGTTAGATCATGTAGAGCACTGAAGCCGCTCTCGCATTAGCTGATGGGCATCAGCTGCTTCATTCGTTTATCACAATCAAGGGCTCTTTCATAATTGGATGTAATTAGTCAGCTGATAGCTGCACAATCACACTGATGCAGTTTTAGAGCACCGCCATCATAGCCTGATGTTTTATCTAACTATTGTGGTGCAGTCAGACTGTGCTACAGCTACCATTGTTTCTATGTGGAAGGGGACGAGATAAATTGGCTTCCCGTCGTGAATTTATCCGCCTCCTTGACTTCGACTGAGTTTAGTCAGACTGACCTTCCACAGGCGAAATTGCAAGGCTTGGTTTGTAACCGTATGGTGAAATAATACAAGTAGAGGAGAAGAGGGCAGCTATAGTAAAAGACAGAGACAGAAGTTTATGAACAACTTCGCTCTACCCAAACTCCTCCTCATGTGCTAAATTTTCTGTGTTATTGACTTAAATAAGATCTAATGTTCATGCATGTGTTTATCAAGAAGGGATTAGTTCTCCCTGCTCCTGGGGACTAAAACCCTCCTCACTGCTGGGGTTTCTTGAGCGCTTCATCAAAGAGCGGAGCTCTGCTCGCCAAATCTATCCTTATAACCATCTGCTAGAACTGGACAATTTCTTCAAGTATCTGCCTCAGAATAAAGTTTAATCACGAGCTACGGCATATGGAGCTGAACTTCTGATACCAGATATAATAGTCATCACTTTTAGGTGACAACTCATTCTGACATGAAATCCCAGTTTCTCCCGTGAGTTAAACTGTTGAAGCAGTGGCTTGTGACGCCTTAATTAATGAGAAGCCTGGCAGACCCCAACTGCACCTGCAGAGTGAATAGTTTGTCTTTAAACGTATTTTTGAGCATTTTTAAGCCATTCTTACACACAGTGGACAGATGACAAGAAATGATGGAGAGAGGTGATGGAGAAAGTTCCCTGACTGGAACCACACTGGGGTGTCTTGGTTTGTGGTTTTAACCCCTTAGCTACAGGGAGCAATCCAAGAGAATAGCTTAACCTTTTTTACAAACCTTTTCCTTTTCACTCTTTTCACTTTTGAGTTGGAAACCATATGCGGTATTTCACAAGAAAAAAGGTGAGTACAAAGTGAGCCAATTACTGAATCTGAGCACTGGCAGCAGAATAGCACTACATTCATGAGCTACGATGGCAGTGCGTGAATATTGTAAGAGCGCCATGAAGAGATGTGTGTGTATGTCCCACCTCTGGCTCACACTCATGTCTTGCTGTTTGAGTTGACCCAAGAGCTCATTTGTCACCCAGCCAATCACGTTCCTCGGCTCCCTCTTGGTCGCCTTCAGCACCTCCTCAAAGTACTCCACCAGCCCGTCCTCATTCTGCAACAAAAATGCGTTTATGACTTCACATGCATATTATTTAATTAGGATGAAATCAGCCTAGCAGCGTCCAGCTGTGCACATCTGCCTGATGGATTCGAACAGAACTGCAACCAAGCCGACTCTGCTTGGACGTGATCAGATGGCAATTAAGAGAAAGACGCAAGGCACAGATTTAAGTGTGTGTGTGTGTGTGTGTATGTGTGTGTGTGTGTGTGTGTGTGTGGGGGGGGATCAACTCCTCTCTTGCTGGTAGCTTTCACCCTCTTATAAACTCACCACCAGAGTGAAGCTGTGCTCGGGCAGGATGCCGTACATTTGCACCAGCCTGTCTCTTTTGACACTGGGTAGCTCTGGCAGCCCTTCCCTTATCTTCTGCACCACCACCGCCTGGCACGCATCAATGCTAGTGGGCAGTGATGCGTTATCCTCATACACAATCAGAGGGGGCAGGTTGGGCTCTGGCATAAACCTGAAGAGAGGATGGGTAGAAAAACAATTGGGAGAGCGGTAAAGGGGAGGATGCTTTATCAGCAGAACAGATAAGCTTAAAAAATATATGGTTGGCTTTTGTTGAGATAGTAATAGTCCTCTTGACACCACACTTGTCACTTTTCACTTACTCCTCTAATCATTTGACTCCATCAGTGTTAAACCTGTCCGTCTGTCAATCCCCCTCACAGAGTCAAACACACAATCACATGCACATGACTGAAGTCCAGACCCTGAGCGATGCCTGTTTATTTCCCTCCATCTAGCTGCCACTCATCCTCTTTCGGTCCCCCCACTGAGGGCAATACAGTCTTCTGATATCATAACTGCATGTCAATAAACAGAAGCTCCCGGGGCAAAAAATGAGCACAGATAAACGGAGAGCGCACAAACTGACACTCACCGGTAGTCCTGAAGTCCCTCTTTGTCCCTCATAGGGACGGTCTCTCTGGAGAAAAGGATGCAAAACTCGTAAATGTTCAACATTTCCATTATCAGAGCATTCAGATCTTCAAAACAGATATTGGCCAAACAAAACAAGACATCTGAATGTTTCGGCCTGCATTATGGGAAATTATGATGCCAAATCATTAATTGAGAAAATATTTAGCAGAACAATCGATAAAGAAAGGCCCAATAGTTGCAGCCTTAACCTCAAGAAAACTGTGTAGTAGTACAGCTGATTGCAAAAATAAATGAATAAAAAATCACTGGGAACATATGATTGCTGATGCCTTCTGGTCAGCCTGGCTGTAACCAGTGTAGTTAAATCTGTAGCCACCTTCACAGGTGCGAGATCAAAGAGCCAATCACAGGCCATCACACATTCTACTTAACACGCTTCACCATGTACCTTGGACATGCAAGGCCTTCTGGGAAGGAGGCAGGGCACCAGAAGATGATCAAGGCCTCAGCTGTGTGCGAGCTGGCTCATTCTGTGAGCTCATAAGCCTGTGAGTAGCACATAGCTCACAGATAACACAGGATGACACCGGCATCCAAATGGCTCTATTCGTCATGATTACCATGATGGTTCCTCCTCAGCAAGGCTCTGGACTAATGAACCAGGCAGAGATCCCAGTCTGAATGTGTTGTAGGGGCTAAAGCTTGGCATCGAGGCCCAGCTCCTTCATCCTCTTACCCTGTTTTGGAATCATAGGCGCGGGTCTCATTTTGCACCTTCCCCCCTCTCTGCAGGACATCAATCTGTCTCTGGATCTCATAGTCTGGTGGTGTAAGGGAGAACATGGCCACATACAGACAGTTTATTCAATAACGCCAGTAAACAGAAATATAATTTTGTGGTAAATGCCAAACATCTGCTGTGATGCACTGGCAGTCTTCAGGTCTCTGACTGCTGCCACATTATAACTGTGATAAACGATGTTTTTCTCCATGACTTTTAAATACCAATTCAGCAGCAGAGTAAGTGTGATACAACTTTATTGATAAATAATTCAAGCACAGCACCACGGTATGTCAGAGGATGCTTAAAAACCTGCATGTAAAATGCTGAAATTTTTCTGGCTGTGGCTCTTTGTCAGCTTTTTAAGTGAAGCTCAATCAACAGTCAGTGAAGTTAGAGTTGACATAAAATCTATGGTTTTTTAAGTGAGCAGCTGCGAGAAGCTAATTCAGCTCTACATGCTGCTAATTGTTTGTGACTGGTTGTCAGTCCTAAACTTATGCTTCACAAGCTACTGTCAGTATTAACTATGCTTCCTGTCTTAATAACTTTGATAAAAAAATCAAAGAAATCTTGTTTTCATTTGAGCAAAAAACAAATTCTATCTTACAGTGCGAAAGTAGGATGAATATAAGTTTTTGTCACGCATGATGTGTATGCACGTGTTTCTCTTTGGCTTCTTCATATACACGCGTTTCCAGTGCTGGAACAACTATCTAGATCCTTTACTTTAGTAAAAGTAGCAACACCACACTGTGAGTCTCATTGGATTATTATTCCTGATGCATTAATGTGTATGTAGGACACAAACTCTAGGTAATTCTTTCAGGGTGACATGGTGTGCAAATGTCAACTCACAAAAAGGTCTTTACTTTCAGAATGTGTGTGTGTGAGCAATCATGCAGCCAGTTGAGATCCATTCAGATGGAACAGTGTTCAAAGCACCTCCCTAAATATCCGTCGCACCCCATCAAGTAAGCCATCCTGCTGCGCTTGCGTCTACTTTTAAACTTTTTACAGGGCTCACCTATAGCCTTGGCCAGGTATCTGACGCTGTTGATGTTCTTCACCTCTGCCCTGATGCCCAGGGGCTCGCCTGGTTTGTGGACCGACACATTGGCGTCCACTCTCAGCTGGCCCTCTGTGGGGAAAGACGAAGGAGATGCACGCTGAGTGCAAAGTAAGTCTGGATTTAGAGGCATGGCAGGTCGGGTAAAAAAAAAAAGGAGAGAGGAAGGCAGAGAGACAGAGACGGAGAGTGATTTCCATACCAGACATGTTGCCTTGACAGGTGCCCAGGGCTTGCAGAATGAGCTGAAGCTCTCTGACAGCGGCAGCAGCCTCCTCTCCACAGCTCATGTCTGGCTCCATCACCAGCTCCATTAGACCTACGCCTGATGCATGTGAAGACAGCTGTGTTTTACATCTCTAAGGTATCTATCCCATGGTGCTCTGTAACAAACCTAAACAGGCCTTGTTGGGTTGAGCAATTTGAGTCTATAGAATGTCAGACTGAGCATTTTTTCTTCTCGGTGTTGAAATATTTGTGTTATTGACAACAAATTTCCTGAAAATACCAAAACCTGTGACCAAAAAAATGTGTTAGTATATCACTCAGGACTTTTCAGACTTCCCTACTGTCTGTGGCCCAGAGCACAATCGCTCCTATTGAAGACGGAAATGAAAAAAGTCACAAATATACAGTTTGTTTTTTGAAGTTTATTTCCTACAACACCGTACAGCAGTAAATAGTGAAATTATGGGGACTATTTTCAGCTGTAATTTAAAATAAATCACAGAGCCCATGATCATAGTAATGAAAAAACATGTGACCCAGTGCAAAAGGTGTGGCTAATGTTTGTGGTGGACAACAATGAGAGTCTGTGGCTCAGAGGAATAGGCTATATCAGGCTTTAGACAATAATATCTCATCAGACAATACACACTGATTGGATCAATTTCTTGTTGCTTCTCATGGGATTTCCTGACAATAAGAAAAATATAGAATACCCACAGACTCATCCTTTACACGTAGGACACAGGCTAAGGCTCTCTAATGTTACCTGCTCTGTTGAGGTCGATGAGCGTCTGGCTGTGGACGTCATCGTGGAGACTCTTGCCGCTGTCCTGCTCCAGCTGAATCTGTTTGATCGTGACAGTTTTTCTGATCACCTGTTGTCTCTTTTTTCCTCCAAAGAGGCTGTAAACCAGCATGCCGTTGACTGCGATGGGCTGCCGTTGCTGAGTGATCTGGTATCCAGCCTGAAATTAAAAAAAAAAAAGTTAAATGGGGGACCCAAAACCTTAGAACTCTCTGTTGGTCTTAACTGTGAAACAATAGCAACGGCACTATTGCTATTGTGTGTGGTGAGTGAAAGAGGAGAACAAAAACATCAGTATTTGCACATTCTTAATGAAATTAGGAATGAAAACAGTCCCTTTTACTTCCTTGAAGTCAACATTAAAGGTTGCATTATGCTGCAGTAGTATGCATAAGTAAAAAACTCCAATTAATACACCGGTCAGGAATATTTATAAAATGCCACCTTTAAGCTCTTTCATAAAATGTAGCAGTCTTTTGCTCACTGATATCCTCACAATCTATATGAAGATAAATCATCAGATTTCCCCTGAAAACAATATTTTTCTGCAGCAGTGCATACATTTCTTTTTTAATGTCTGTAGTCTTTCATCTAAATCCCACTATGTCTGCGAAATGAATGTGACGAGTGTGCCGCAGTCACTGTCATGGGTCTATGTAAAGGTGAGGCAAGCAGCATCAATTAAATGCCGCAGCAGCTGATTGGCCCGGCTGTCATTATAATGCAGCAGGAGCGCTGCCAAGTCACTCAAGGTGTCTACTCACAAAAGCATACATATTTCACCTGCTCCTATATTCCTAAAATAATCTGCTGCCCTACGTATTAATTTCCCGTGTTACTATGGCAACTACATCACAGGAACTACACATTAATCATACTTATGCTAAAGAGAGCGAGGACGTGGGAGAAGAGATTTGGGGGGGGGGCTGTTAGTCACTGGCTTTTGCACAATGTGCCTGATCGACACAATCAATCATCTCCACGCCTCCTCCTTTTAGAACAAGTGCAGGAAAAAAAACTATTGGGGATTTTATTTTTCAAGTTCGGCTCTTCTTGCCGGATTCAATCTTTAAATCAGGATTTTGTGCACAGTGTCGCAGCTTATCAGAAATCCCCTGTTTCTTACTTAATCTTTTCACGAGTTTTGTCTCAGCTGTTAACCAAAAACGTTGTCTCTGGTGGGTGAAGCTCAAGCATGCCATACTATGGGAACGTCTGCATAAGTGAAGACTATTTGCTTTTCCTGCATAATAAATTAACTACTGTTGCTACATAATGAGGGGTGAGGCAAGTGTTGTGTTAATGAGATTCTGGTAGTTTCCCCAATTACACTCTGACTGCAGAGTGAGCCCTAATGAGCAGTGATGCTCCAAACACTTCCTGTGACTCCTCACCCTTTTCATAACCAAAGCTCCCATACTGTACATACAGGATTGGACACACACACACACACACACACACACACACACACTCCATGTTGTGAGCCGCCGCCTTATTTTCTGACTGATTTGAGAGTCGCTAAACAAACCAGACTCAGTAGGTCATCTCATTACTCACGCCTGCACACTGATGTTCTTCTCAGCTGCCCACGGAGGTCATAAAAACATTCATAACTCTCATTAAACACATGTCAAAGCCTCAAAAGCCAGACCATGCTTGCTTATTTGGAGACTTAATATCTCAAGGAAATTGTAATTATTTGCTTTTGCTAGTAGGTTGGTGAGGAGCTGCTGAGGCATGTTATTAAAGGGCTGTTAAAAACTCTTCATGTGTCTTCACTGCCATTTCAATCCAAAGAATGAATGCTGGTGGGGCACCCGCATTAATCATTTAATGAGCAACTGTGGTGTTTTACAAAATGCAATCAGGGATTTCTAGTGGAAAATATCAATAATGTACAACGCAATTTACAAATGTATTTTTCAAGGGTGAGATCATTTCTCCCTCAGCCCTGCTACTGGTCTGGTTTTTACCGACATAGATTACAATCAAACTTTGGGTCGAATGGGGAAAAATGTCCCATCATCTGCATAATTAAAGGCCCTCTGACTTCAGTTTATCAAATTGTTGTACAGAATATTGGAGCAGATCAGTCTTTCTGAGCAGCTGACGAGACAAGGCAACAGCAGCTATTGTGCACAGGGCAAACAGTCAGTGTAAAAACACAAATAAAGGTTCAGGCTGAACCTGCTCACATAAGTTGCTGGGGAAATAAAAAATAAAAACTGTAATCGGGTGTTATCCTCCCTGCTGTGGGTGTCGACTGTTGAGAACGAATCCAAAGGAGGTGATGCAATCTTCTGTAAACACAATACAGCGAGAGGAACCCAACAGTAATCCCTGCACTTCTGGAGGGGATTTCGCTGGAATTTCGAGATACATTGACTTTCTGGGGAGATAATGTATCCTTACCATGGTGATTAAAATATGGACTGCTGCAACTTTGTGATAACCACCAAATCTGTGAAATATTAAATTGGAATATTAAATGGGAAAAATCTCGACTATCTATCAAGATCTACAGAAAGCTGTTGCGCTCCATTAAGCCTTATCAGTCACATTTTCACAATAAAGGCATTATAAATAAAGTTAGCTGAGAAATCAGAGCAGGAGCTTATCAGAAATATCAAAGAAAGAGATCATTTATTTCAGTGCAACACTAATAAAATTAGCAGCTGAAGCTCATACTCAGTGTATGGTGTACTACTTCATGAGTGTGCTCTCATTTTAAGTCATGTCTTCGGGCAATTTCTATGCAATACTACTAAAGGAAAAGAAAATCTCTCTTTTAAATTCTTCAGTCTGTAATTATCCTCCTCATTACCTTGCCCAAAGCTATGTTAGCATAATATCATACCACGGATAGAGTGACTTTGAACATTCGAAATGCTAAATTCTCTAACACCTTTCTTCTGAGAATTTCTAGATTTATGAGAAGAGGTCTCTGTAGGGCGAGTCACCGCAGAGTTCCCATGACATTTTGCCTTTTCTATCTAAGCCTTGAAATGTCACTCATAATGGCAGTAAAATTACCCCGGGGCTCTGAGGGGTAGTGAAACCTTGCCATGCGAGCACTCCATTACAGAGAGCAAAGTGAACATCACTTGGGCAAGACTGTTAAATGGAAACATCAGTGTTAAAAAGGGTTTTTTGGAATATCTTTACTACCTCCTTACCAGACTGCTATTCTGCTCATATGGCCTGTTGTCTGATATTTAAATACTAACTACATTCCCATGTCATGACCATAGGACTGTCATAATAAGAATGTTGCCAAACATGTCTGTTCTACTTCTTTTGTTTTTTAACAGCATTTCATTTGAAAACTGCAATAAGAGGAATTTAAAGCTGCAATAAATATTTTTTGGCCACTTGGGGGCAGCAGAGAAAAAACAATGTGAACACAGAATTGACAGTTAGTTAACTGTTATTTATCTAAACATCCAACAACATTAGCATTCATTCAGAGCTGTGTTTCTTGCCTCCTGGTGAATGTAAGTCCAGTTTTTTGTCCCTACCAAGGCGTGAGGGAAATATCTGGCTTATTAGCTGCCAAATGCTGTGTACTCTGAAAGGAGTCACTCGTAGTGATAAAAGCACGGCCAGTCATTATCACTCTGCAGTTCAACGCTTTAGCGTCTTCAAGGTTAATGTTTTGGTTTCATGATGTGCATCTTTACTGTTTAACTGCACTCTCGCTGCTCCCATCGTCATTATTTCCAGTCCCAGCAGGCAGCTGCTTTCATTGAAAAAGCTCAGAAAATCGACTGCATGCTAATAACCCAACACAAATCAACAACACAAACAAATCTGGTGAACGTAATAGAGCATGGAGCAGCTTAAATGCCCGATATTTCCATCAGGAGTTGGTAGGGACAAAAACAGATGTTGATGGAGAGTGAATATTACAATACATTATACTTATATTACAGTTATGTATTACATTCATCAGGCAGACAGAAACTAGACTGCAAATGAATGTTAATGTCGCTCTGTGAGTTTGCTTTGTGCTGTGTTGATGATGTTCACCATATCAACTGCATATGAACAATACACCAATATTGTGTTTACAGTTTGTTCTGCTTCCCTTCAAATGGCCAAAACGCATAAATATATTAGCTGGTTGAAACTGCTTTAATGGAGTATATTTGCAAGGTAACTATATGAGGAGTTTCAATTGAGAATGAGATAACCACCATTAGAAAAAGACCAGTGCTCACTCTAAGAAAATGGCTGGTATCTAAGTGGAGCTATTATGGGTGACTACTGAAGATCTGAGTCATCCTCAGATTACAAAACTATTAATTTTAATTAACTATTGGGTTAATTAGTTCAGACAGTTCCTAATCAAACACATCACACCAAGAATTTTTCAGTTAGACAACACTACCAGGGGGTTTTATGACCCCAGTGATGATTCAAATTATGTGAATAAAAAGAGAGATATGTCCAAATTATCAGCAAACACATGGAGGAGGAAATGACCTGAGGATAATGTAAAAATGGAAGCGAGCTAAAGGAAATGAGCTGGTAAGTGAAAAACACTGGTCATTTTCTTTTACAGCTTTCTGTGCTATTCGTCTGTACATTTGGCAAATAACATTTTTGCTGCTTCAGCAAGACTTGCTCACTATTTCAATAAGAGTCTGTGGCCGGGAGAGTTGCAGAGATGGAGAGTTCACTGGGATTGTTGTGATGGGGACGCTGCAGGCAGATGAGAGCAGCTTATATCAAAGAAAACGCCATGATGCAGCACGAAGTGCAGGACAATAGTGTCTCTCTGCCACTGTTTGTCAGATAAGGTACCTCCACTAATGTCTGTGCCATCACTCTCCTATTAAACTCTACAAGTTCTACACAAAGTGAGGACATGAAGAGAAAAACTCACAGGGAGGTCAGCGTAGAAGTAGTGTTTCCTGTCGAAAAGTGACTTCCTGTTTATGGTGCAGTTGAGAGACAATCCTGTCATGACTGCTGCCTCGACGCATCGTTTGTTCAGGACCTGCGGGGACACAGGGACATTACCTGATGTCCTGACAAGAGAGCTGTCCAAAAACAACGGGTTCTCTTTGTTCGAATTAAACTAAAAAACACTTACGGGTAAAGTGCCAGGTAAGGATGCATCAAAGAACGACACCAGAGAGTTTGGAGGTGCTGAGAAGCGAACCGATGAGCCAGAGAAAAGCTTGGTGTTGGAGTTAATCTGTGCATGGATTTCCAAGCCCACTACTCCAACCATCTGCTGGGGAGCACTGAGGCAGAAAGAAGCAAGACACAGTACAGACATAATGTAAAAGAAACTTTAAATATACATGTGGACCGAGGATGACAAAATCAGCCAGAAAAGAACCTATGTGCTTTGAGAAAGGAAAATACTTGTTTGTTTCTGTCTGACTACATACTAATTCTAAGCAGGTTATGAGTATTTGAGTGCATTCATACTGGAAAAGTACCAAATTTTGACTGTTGTTTTTGATGCACACTGTTATCTCACAGTGCAATGCACACACTAGACGCATTACTCACAGCTGCAGAAAATAAATATATAAATTACAAATTGTGGTGAGACGACTGCAGCAGTATTTAATCTTTAAAAAGAAATTTTGCTTTCTCTTCGTGAAGTTTATGTGACTGTGAAAGTCTAAAACCACAGTTTACTTGACTTCCACACTTCTATCATCTTCCACTAGTATACAGCAATCGAGCATGTTGTGTTCTTGTATATTAACTGCAAAAAGATTAGATCCAATACGTAATGTATAAAACTACTACAGTATGGAGCACATAACTGGGACATAGCAATAGTTTGGTATTGTGTCAAAGTCTGTTTGCCTTTCAATTTATGTGTCCTCCTTGGCTGGGGCTTAATTTAGGCTAATGTGATTAGGCGTCATAGTTTAAATCTAATTTGAAATTAAGCATTGCAGATGCCAACAGTGTGGGGTTAAGGCCACCGAGGGCTTCAGGTTTAAGTGGAATGACACTGATTTTACACATGAAGATTGGTTTAGTTTTCACGGAGTACTGTTCAGAGCATGAAACCTGTTATATAATGTCTTCTGTGGCTCTGGAGGACTGTGTCTACAAAAATAATCGGAACAATGTCATCGGGGTCAGATTAAGCTGCTAGCCCCTGGGACCAAATAGCCGTTCCTCCCCTCTCTGTACATGTGAACAGTATTCCTATGCTTGAATAACATGACTCCTTGTCTTGTCCTTGCTATGTGAGCATCTGAGTTGACAGAAATGAATTTAGGAATATGACCCATTCCAATATGAACCTATATGGACTCAAAACTAGATTTGGATCCCTATCAACACAGTACCTTCATTTAAGGCAATTATCATGTCAGTTTATATTGTGCTTTGGTAATACATCACTTGTATTTAATGTTACATTCAATCATGTTATGAAAATTGCCTCATAGTGAGATAGGGAGATCCTAGGAGCCCATTTTTTTGTTCCACATTTATCTGTACACTGTGCAGTGAAATGCTTTGTTGCTCCTCCAGTACTTTGGTTGAAATAAGAAAAATATCAAATATTCCAAAAATACCATCCACCCACTGTCTACACTGGGGGCTGGAGCCAATCCCAGCTGACACCGGCCAAGAGGCGGGGTACATCCTGAACTGGTCCCTGTCAATAACAGGGCCAACACATAGGAACAGCGATAGACTGTGTGTGTGTGTGTGTGTGTGTGTGTGTGTGTGTGTGTGTGTGTGTGTATACAGTGTCATATAAAGAATATGAAATATGGTGCAAAATATCTACATGCAGTTAGTAACAGGAAGGGAAGGTCTATCAAAAAGATGTTTCCGAGTTGCATTAGTGAAGGATCTAGTGTTTTTAGAACTTGATACATAGTTGGGACTAAAATCCAGTCTATGACTGAGTCTACAGCTCCAATTACTTCTCTATTTATTTAAAAAATCTCTTGCAAGTGCCCCAAATGTATGAAAGTACAACACCAAACATATTAGATTCTGTAGAGCCTCCATCTTATCGATTGTTTTAAGGATATTTTATTGTTAACTACTGCTTAAATACAGCTTAGTACAGGGGCAGGTCAGGGGCACTGCCATACAACACACATTATTCCAGCTTTAGCAGCTTCACGTACCTTTTTGCTCTCAGCTGCGGGTGGCTGTCGCATCGTGAGCTCGATGTGCTTATTCGTCTGATTACACGCGAAGCCTTTGGACACAATATTGATATTTGTTTATTCATGTTGTGTAGCAGCTCACTTGCTGCGATAGAGGAGGCGGCCATGTTGTAAAACTCCAACAAACACGGGAGATGTAGTTCTTTAAAGTGGCATTTAACGTTTACGTCTACGCAGTTGGTTTTCTGGATAAAACTACAAATCCCAGTCTCGGTAAGCTTCCTTTTCCGGCATAAGAGGCATCATTTCCGTTTTGACAACTGGCGGGACTTCTTCACATGTTAGTCGCCGAGGAGGTTGTTTACAGACCTGAAAGGTTAGTTTTTGTGCGACACAGCTGATAAAATTAACACACGATGATGGCTACAAGTGGAAAAGAGACATGCGGGTTAAACAGTGACGAGCCGTCGGTGGTTTTAAATGGCAGCAAAGATGTCTTTGCTAACAAGTCGAACTCGCATATGGTAAACGGAGCTGCGACGGAGGGGCCGTCTCACTCGGGGCTGCTGGACGGAGGACCCGGGAGGGCGGGAGGCTTCACCTTCAGCCCCGAGCCCACCGTAGAGGACATCAGACGGATGCAGGCGGAGTTCACGGACGAGCGGGACTGGAACCAGTTCCACCAGCCCCGCAACCTGCTGCTGGCTATGGTCGGAGAGGTGGGCGAGGTGGCCGAGCTCTTCCAGTGGCGGGGGGAGGTCGCCGAGGGCCTGCCGGACTGGACCGAGTCGGAGCGAGAGCAGCTGGCCCACGAACTCAGCGACGTGTTGATCTACCTGGTGGAGCTCGCCGAGAAGTGTCACATCGACCTTCCCCAAGCGGTGCTTCGAAAAATGGCCCTAAACCGACTCAAATACCCCGCCAGCAAGGTGCACGGATCGGCTAAAAAGTACACTGAATACAAGGACTGAGTGTGGGTGTGGAGAGGCAGAGAGGCAGAGGGGAAGCTGGAGCTGCTGTTCACCTCTCTGACATCATGCTGCAGTTTAAGAACGACTAGTGAACATTTTACTGCCTTGTCCAAATGGCCTTTTTCTGACTTGTTGCATAACTGTGTGAATGCTCTTTACTCTTGTGTATCTTCTGTGGTGGTACACATTTATCAGCCTGGTTGCCTGTACATGTAAAGTCACATTTAGTATGCATGGCACTTGAGGAAAACTGTTTGTTTTTTTTAATCCTGTTTTTAGTTTGATCACTGAGACTGAGTCAGTGTGAGGCAACGCACACTCTCTGCAGAAAAGAATATATTTCTCAGTGAACATTTTAGAAGTTTTACCTTGGTTCCTGTTAAAACGTGTGACCGTTAAGTTAAGGTGGAGGATAGCTGCCCTGACTATGCCTGACAGATGAGTTTGAATTGATTTTTCGTTATTATATTTTTTGTTTATCCTCGTTTCCATCAAGGTCGGATCTACTCCTCTTTGTTTTGTTCTCATTACAACTGTCACAGTGTTCCCCCCCCAAAGTAAAAGTGTCTTTAATTCTGCCCTGTGTATTTTTCACTCATTTGTCAGTTTAAAGATGGCTGCCTGTTTGCTGGCTACACGCGTGTTCAAGAGTTAAAACAATTGCCAGTTTATTAGATGCACCTAGCTGAGACAAATTGTTTAATAGTACAGATTTCAGTATAACTTTCATTAAATCCCAATTTAATGAAAGTTATACTGTTCAAATCTTTTAAAAGATGATTCAATTTTATGGTCATTTTGGAGTCTGTGGTTTGTACTGAGATATTTCTGATACCTAGTCTACTGTCATTAATAGTTTGATCTTAATCGAACTTGTCCAACTTCCCTTGACAAGATTCAAGATTTCCAGGTTGTCTGAAAATGGCCAATGTTAACTTTAATAGTAGATAATCTCACCATGTAACGTTGCAGAGTGATTGACTGCATTTATAAAGCACTTTTATTCACAGGGTTTTCAGTTTAGCCGCTCGCTCAACAGCTCTCACCATCAGGAGCAGTTTTGGGGTCCATTGTGTTTCTCTGAGGATTGAGTGATCTGTTCTACCTCCTGCGCCCACAGAGAAGTGATATAATGACTTATAACACTATCAAGGTTGGGGCGGGGGTATGTGTATATAATTTTGAATAGACTCCACAAACACTTTCTTCCTGGAATGAAAGTTTAATGAATATTTCAGCAAAGATTTCAAATGTAAAGCACATCTGTGTGTGTGTGTGTGTGTGTGAAACTGACAGACACTTAGTATAACACACTAATGCAAACTTGAGTCAGATTTTTCATTTGATGCGTTCTGAGACTGAAACATCGCCCTCGGCTGTAGATGCCGGTATTCACTCAGAAGCATGACTCATCCACAGGCTGCAAAGGAGAACAGTCATGCATCACTAAAATGCTGCTCTGTGAGCGAGTCGAGCCTTGCTTCAAAGTAAACAGATTTTTACTAATGCAGCTATGACACGGCATGCCACATTAAGACTGAGCAATCGTCCGCATCTGGGGATGCGGCTAAAAACCTGGATATGCACTCTTGTCCTCTTCTGACACTGTAATGTGTAAATATGTCATTTTAAGATCTTTGGAGTGAAAATTATAGGAAAAACAAGGGCAATTTCTTTCTTTAATAACCAAGTGAGGTATAGTAACCCCATGAGCCCCTCAAATGTGTTTTTCATGACCAGATATCCTCACATGCATTATTCCCCACAAATCCTGCCGTGCTCCACAGCAGAAAGTGAAATCATTTTTAGCAGTAGTTCATCAAAAACACAAGCCGTACCTCGCTTACAGTTTGAACGCCGTAATACACAGTGAACATCACTGCAGAACAGTATCCGAAATGGGAGACAGTGACACTTTGTAAGTTCTATCTAAATATTCACTGTCGAGATGTGTGCCACTCAGAGGCAAGCTGCAATTACAGCCCTCTCAGGAGAGTAATAAAATGGTACCACTTTCAGCCTGCATCACTCTTCCTCCTGCAGTTTTCTGTCGTGCAGCTTCTCTGAGGGAACGTAGTCGCTGCCAAAAATGATCCTGAAGAGGTTTGGTAAGAACTCTTCAGAGCACTTTGAGAATTCATGCATTTTTCAGGCTGTAGCGCATTACTACATTATAGTTTAGCATCAAACTGCTGCTCATATAAGAAGTCAGATGTAAAATAAGACTCTATATCTGTCCCTGAGCCCGGCTCTCACCTGAACGAGACGGGGTAAACATAGAATCAATGTTAGTATTGATTGGATGGTTGCATGCAGCATGTACAGACCCAGAGGAATATGTTTCACTGATAAGTAGAAGGGTAGATGAGAAGTGTTGTATATGATCAATAATTTTTCAAACCCCTCTTTAAAACACTCACTGTCATTATCGTGCTTCACTTAACACAGATGAGTGATCTTATTTTATCTGCCCATTAAAGCTGTGGAAGGATTTTCCATTCACACAATCCGCCTTCATGTGTCCATGAGCTGATATGATGGGGATCCAACTAATGGTTTATTCCGTTCACTGATGTTAAGTGTAATTCATGTATCCTCTACCTGATATTTGATTGATGTCATTTTTCTGTTTTGTTTAATTCTTTTTTTTTAGCTGTGGAGGGCAAATGGCTTGGAAACACTACAAATTCACTACAAAGTTCTGTGAACCACCTAACAAGTGTCATGGTGAATTGTATGTTTGCAGGCGGAGAGTTTATGCTTCCACTACTCCAAACCAAACCACAAAATGGACCTCCAACTGCAAAGTGCACCCATAATAGCTTTTCAAGGGTGCATTTATCAGCATGTAGCATCTAGTTTATGTAAAACTGGGGAATAAATGTAGATTTGTTATCTAGAAGTGCAGGCTTAAGTCTCATTGTGTTACTTATCAACTCTTTCAGACTTTGCAGTTCTTAAAAATGTTGTAATGTCTTCATGTTTTCATGTTTTGAGAAAGGAGTTAGAAGATCCCCATGGTGCTGTTCTTTGCTTGAAAACGGCACTGAGGGTTTATTTACAGCAAAGACTTTTGATGAGTTTAAATGTTAGATTTTCATGTACTTTATAATGGTCAACCCAGCAGATACTATCAGGCCTGTGGTTGCTTTTTGTGGCTTTTAAAAGGATGTGGGACATCTAGTTTTTCATGCTCACACAGATAAGCTTTCAAAGAGACATTTGCTCGAGTGAATTTATTTATTTATCTATTTTTTTTGTCTAGATAAGCTATGGTTTCTCTCTTTCTTTCCGACCACTTCCTCATCCTTTTCACTATCTGAGTCACACACACATATAGATGCTCCTTTATCCTGTCATAGAGACAGCAGTGGGAGCTGTCAGATCTCACACAGTGGGGTTACGCAGCAGCAGGGGTTCACATCACATCACATCCCACACATACTCTGTACACACACACACACGCACACACAAACACACACACACACAGTGAGAAACACAGAGACTCCTCTTATTTTGGGACCATTGCTAATGGCTAGACATGATTTCTTCCCTTTTGTGTGGTGCTGCCAGAGACAATCACATCTTGAATACCCCAAGCCGATCCATTCAGAACATCAACTACTTGGCAGTTTTATTCCTTTTCATAAACGTTACAGCTGAGCCAACACACCAATGTTCCTGGCCAGCAAATAAACATTTACATGAGCGTCTCTGCGGTTTGCAATCATTTCAGTCTTTGTTGCTCACAAAGGCGGACTTGGTTACAGGCTATTTTGTCTATCTATAATAATAGGTATAATGCTGAAAAATATTGTTCATCCTTTCTCTACATTTTATGTTTGAGTAAATAGCATTCTGTTTAAGTTCTGGTGTAGAAAAGGCTGACGAAAATTTGACTTTATTGTCACTCACATGAGGAATAAAAATGATGTTTTGTTTTTGTTTCCTGGCCAGTGAGAAATGAGAAAATGCAATATGTTATCTTTTTTGGTCTACCTGACCTTGTTTTTCACAATTTTAACACCCATTCTTTCATATCACCCATGACAAATCTCTTGCTTATAATGTCCTTGTGTTTCTGGTATTGTAACAGGCCTTTTTTCGTGGCACACTTTTTGATATGCACTACCAGGTACAGCACAGGTGTCGTCAATAACATTAGTTAAAGCTGGTACAGGCACAGGTCATTGTTAATGTTATTGGACTCACCTGTGCTTTTCCTTATCTGCTGTGGAAAAGTAATTTTCCCCTTTTGATTGCTTTATTGAATCAGCCACATTTTCCAGACACAATAGCAGTGACAGTGTTCAACTTGACCACACTGAGCATACAGACAAGAACATGTAATATACAAATAAACCAAAATGACTTTAATAACATGAAGTAAATCGAAGAGAATAAAAGGTTTAAGCAGCAACACAAAAAAGGGCTATTCATGAGAAATTAGTTATGGTTTAGAAAATCCCTATTTTTGCATAGTTTACATGTTGTTCAGGGTATCAGCTCCACTTTGCTGCACCACGCAAATGTTGTGTTGGAATGTAACAAACAATTTCTACAAATTCAACAAATTAGGTGATTTTTTATTTTTTTCTATTAAACTGAATGGTTTTATGGTTGAGAAATTCCTCCCTTGGATTAGGTAGTGCTCTCTGCAAAGCCACCAGATTCCATTGACAAAAACAGTAATTTTACTTTGCAGAACATGGGTTTTGCTTTACCACTGCCACAACTGGCTGCTTGTGTTACCTTAGTGTGAAGGTAAAGTGATACCTTTATACAGTCTACATATGACACAAATATTGTGTTGGAGCCACACAATAACACAAACTAACTAACCAGTCGAGGCAGTGGTGGACCAGCGACCTCCCATGGTCTGCGAAGTAAAAATACTGTTTTTGTCAATGGAGTCTGGTGGCTTTGAAGAGAGCGCCATAACGGCTGCTTCTTGTTAAACAAAAAGGATCTCTCAGGTCTATCCCTGTAGGGATCCTTTCCGTAATGTTGCCAGACACTTTGATTAACAATCTGAGTCTGTCAGGGACTGACAGGCACTTGAAATGGCTGAAGCAACTCTGACCAATTTGAAAACATTTTCTACCTGCCATCTGATTACTTCCTCCACCACTGCACGTGACATATTTCACTCTGTAACATATATCGAGCGCACCCTTGATTGAAAAGCAGTTAATTTAGATGCTGTATGTCCGCTACAGCCACCTGCTGCTTTGTTTATCACAAACAACTCAAACACGGCTACAGTTACTTTATTTCTTTCATAAACTAGCACAGCTGCCATAAACTCCACTCACGCAGTTATTTTTTTCTTGGTTAAATAGAAGAATATTTGCTCACAGGACCATATTAGCTAGCTGGTCCTGCTAGCTTTGCCGGTTAGCAACAATTAGCACAAGCTAGCCTCCCATAGCTAAAGCGTCCTCTTCCTGTTACACCTGTTGGCAGCTCCTCCTGCTGACATGTCTTCAACAGTGCTTCATCTCACCTGTCCAAGGTAAGAATTTGCTGCCTTTGCTCCCAGCCTGTCTCATGCGTTAGCTCTGTTATGTTGTGTACCCTGTCATTTCTAAGCCTGTTGCTTCTGGCTGTTTTTATTGCTAATTCACACATCTGATGTTTTTTTGGCTCATGCCGGCTACTAATTTCTGCTCTCACGCTGCTGCCGTCTATTATGTGCAGTGTTTGCATTGGTGTTAGTTGTGAATATTAACAGCACAGCCAAGGCTTCCCTTTTTGTTTTGCACATGGATTATAATGCTTTAATATTGTTTGTTTGCATGGTGGTAAAATACAGTGTGTTTCAATTTTAGATGTTGATGGGATGAATTGGTTTTGGAGCATGCTTTCCCCCAGGTTGTTGGGCTTGTTTTGTGGAGTTGCCAATTGGCGCACTGCAAATTGGGTCTCAAGTAGAGGATGTTGTAGTATTTTCTAATAACTGTGCAAAGTATAATTTCATTTTATGATGGCTTCAGAAATGTCAGTATGAATGCAGTATTGCACACAGACCATTCACATAAAATTTCCATGTAATAATGGCTGTAAGGGAAATTTAACATGGTTGTTGTTGCCTGTATAATAATACTAATAATGATGATAAAAATATGAATAAAACTTTATTTATATAGCACGTGATTCACAGATCTTGATAAATTAAATAGAATACTTAAACGAGCAGGTAGTGGAGGTAGGTAGGTGGTTGAATTTACATTTTCTCTGCATTCTATTTTAGTTAAACAATAGAGGACAATTTGAACTCTAAGACATTAGGTATGCAACAGCTTGCTTTATTCTTCTTCTTCATATCATAGTTTGATATTAACAGCACAGCCAAGGCTGGATATCTCATTTCACTGTTGGTTGAGACAATACACTTAAAAGCAGTTCCTGAAGGGGATACTCAAGGACGCTATGACTATTATTATTGTAATATACTCGGGGAAAAAAAGAGCTTTGCAAGGTTTTTGCTGCTCATCCATCCTTTCACTCGCACACCAATGTGCCGGCATGACCATCAGGAGCAAGTAGTGGTTCAGTGACACTTGGGATGGGGATCAAACCACCAATCCTGTGATGAGTAGACGACTTGGTCTACCTCCTGAGCCACAGGCACCCTTAAAAGTCCTAAAGCTCCTCTCAGCCTCACGCGACACAAAGCGTCTGACACATCCTTTGGTTTAAGTCAACCTCTCCAAAGTAGCTACTCACTGGAGGCCAACCGTCAGTGGCCCACTTTCAGAGCTTTTTCTCTTCGCAGACACTTCAGGGCCAAGGTGTGGGGATGGTAAGCAGTGGACCAAACCACTGTGAGGCATATGGGGTGGTGCATGACTTTGCACCTATAATTGGCACAAGCTTTTCAAAGAATATTATTGAAAATTATGTATCTATGTGTACACTGATATATTGTGGGGGACAACTCACATCCCCCACCTCACTCCCCAATTTCTTGCCCATGAGCATAGCACCAAGTGTTTTACCCTGCTGCATTCCATACTTTTAATATGCATAGATGTTATTATTCTGGGTTTAGATGTATAAACTCTCCGTTTACAAGGTAGTTTATTATTCTGCTGCTCTGATTTGTGTCGTGGGATAGTGGCTGTGCAGCAGCTGGAGCGCGGCCTACACATACTGCTGCAAACACCACTTCAGCACCACCGCTGCTGCTCTTCCAGCATTTTATAAACCCCACCTCCACCCCAGTATCCACCTGAAGGCTCTGATTCCCCTGTGGATGTGTTTATCATTGTCATTCCCCAATCTTCTCTGTGCTGAGCTTGGTGTTTGCTTGCAGTGAGTGATTGAGGTCAGTCTCAAGACACCAAACACACTCTGTACTACTCTGTATCCATTTAATAATACAGTCTTTCAAATGGTAAGGTGGTGAGCTGTAGGAAATTCCCTTCACTTGTCTGCAGTGTATATTTATACAATTCGTATACTGAACTAGTCTTTGAGTTGAATCCTAGCCTCCAGGCCTCTGTTGCTGCTGTGATCTATGTGGGTCTCTTACAGCTTGTTTTTGTCTGCATTTTGTTTTGCATTGAATGTTCTCGCCTATTGTCTCCAATTGTGTATTGTTCTGGTTGCTTCATCTGCACTTTGAGGCAAACAAATTGCCTTTCCGAGACAAATAATACTCAAAGTGAATTGAGCTGAACTGAATGAATAACTGAATGGGAGTCAAGTACAGGCCAGTTTCCGACGATGTCTTTCAGGGATTCTCAACAATAACAGTTGAGTGAATATCTCTTTTTGTTCCCTTGCAGAACAGTGTGTTGCTGAAGTTTCTTCACATACGAAATCTAGAATTTCCTGCACAGTTTTGCTCTCTTTAGCAATGTGAGGTGATTGAAATGATGTATGAAGATGGTGGAGTTGTTGAGGGAGGTTTTGTGAAAGCCTGCTGTTTATCTGAATCGAGCACTGCAAGAGGCGTGAAGTGTGAACTGAAACTGATGGGCTAATGCTGTTGATTTTAATGTGTGACTGCATAAACTTGGAGTGAAAAGCCTAGCGATGTGCCGTTTTAACAGACTTTATTATCATTGTCAACCAGGACAAGTGCCACCTGACAATTTGTTGAACATTTCTCAGTAGCAGAGTATGGAAACCATCTACATCTGCAGTTTCACCGCTTTACAATCCTGTCACTATAGTTCTCCATCCATATTCATTGGAAAACTTGATGCATGCCAGCTTTAATGATTAACTACATGTCTAGGCTCTCAGTGTGAGGATGGGGCTTAATCCTGCGGTCCTATTGTGGTTGTTTCTGGTGCTTCCAGCAAGAAATGGTTAATTTCTTTTGCCAGTATTCCTACAGCATGTATTAGATTCAAGACTCACCTCTTGAAAGGAACATATGAAGTGAAGGACCATAGATAATCACTTTGAATGCCCTCAACTTTAAATTGAGCCGACCATTGTACCTAAAGTCCATACCTAATGTACATGGCTGAGGCTTTTTTATATTTAGATAAATGCTTTCACCTACTATTTACGTAAGGGCATCAAATATCCTGACGAGAGGTTAGAAGGAACAAAATACAAATTCTTCATAACTTTACTTAAGCAGAGTTTTCAAGTATCTGTACTGCACTTAAGTATTTATTTTCCTGACAACTTCTTACTTTTACCTGCTACATTTAAACACACATAGGTACTTTCTACTCCTTACATTTCCACAACAAACTCTTCACTTTTACTTTTAATGCATTCAAGAGGAATAATCCATTTATTTTTTTTAATTTTTGGATCACTGTGCACCTTCCCAACATCAAGACCGATTTCATCCTAAATGATTTGGACGGTAACGGATAAAAAAAGACAATCCCTAAGTGTATCCATCGGTGCGTATCACACAGAACAGACGTAACAAGACCGAAATGCTGTAAAAGACATGGCAAGACAAAAGAGACAAAAGAGACAAAAGAGACAAGAGAGGGAGACTCGACCGTGGAGAAAAGGTGTTAAGTGAATGTGAATGTGAGAACTAGCAGCGACATGGGTGAAAGTGAATCAGCCAACATTGCCAGTGTAGCAGAATTATATTGATATGAGGTTCAGTTAGCTTTGCACAGAACCAGCCGGTAGGAATGTCCTTCGGCAGGCTAGTATTTACTTTTATACTTTTGAGTACATTTCAGAGCCTATACTGTTTCATGACTTTCTCACTTTTCCATGAGTAAAGAAGTTGAATCAGCACTTTTTAATCAGTCTTTAGTACCTGTACTTCTACTTGAGTAAAGAACGTCATGTCAAAGATGTAATGCTGTACGTCAAGAATGCCACAATGAAATCCAAGACAAATTTCTGTTGTGCTCCTTGATTTGATGTAAAGAGAGTATAGGTGACGGGACGTCCTCTGGGTTTAGACACAATGTTGCATCCATTGATTGAGAACAGCTCCAACTTAGTTACCATCTAAAAGATACAAAAATCTTTACATTATGCTAGATTAAACTTTATTGCACACAGTACAACTAAATACAGTTCAGCATCTAACTAGATATTACAAGCCGTAGCAATATTGAAGTATATCAAGATAATCTAATATAGCCTACAGAATGAATAGTAGACAAATAGAGAGAAGGCATGAAACAAAATAAACATCCATGATATGTCAATATGTTAACTATTATATTAACAGAACTAATAAATAATATGTACAGTATGAACAATTAGGCAATATTTATAATATAGTAATAGGAGTACAAAATAAAAGGTAAGCCGACAATGAAAGTCCTGAAATAATGAAGAAAGCAAGTGTCTGCGTGCACAAGAGGTTGTGAGTGTGTTAAATGGAGATTAGTTGAGATTTTTCTACTATTTCTTCTGGCAATTTAAATCTATATAAGCTCATATTCAACAGTAAAATGTCTTATAATTATAAACTGTAACTAAAACCAAAGATTCACACTGTTTTTCATGACCACTGTCTTATGTCAAAGAGCTGGTAATTTCTCACTGCACAACAGTAAGAAGTGTGAATTAATGACTGTCAGTTCATTGGAGTTTAACATTTCACTTCGTTAGCTAATGGTTGCCTGACTTTACGTATGAGAGTGGATGAAATGCAAACATAAGACAGAAGAGAACAGAAGACAAAGTCCTCAGAACAAAGAGACCAGATAGTCTACGATGGAAAAAAAACGTCTGTCTTCTTCTACAGCTGGGCCAAGAGTCCCAAAGAACTCACCAGGGGAGTGAAGCTATATTTCTACTGACGGAAGCACTCAGATCCATGTTGCCTTTGACATCCTCCTTACTCTTTTTGTGTCAGTGAGACCTGGAGCAAAAAGAGAAGGCATCACAGTAAAGAAGCAAAGTGACAAAGAACAGCAGGAAATAGTCATGACGCATTTTACCTAGTATGTTTCTAAAAAATGCTTCTTGGTAGGTTTCTATCTACATTACATGAAAATAAAAAAGATGATGATCAAGAATAGGGCTGCATTAAAATCTCCAATGCTACCAAACAGTTCTGACACAGTCTGAACAAAAGCGGAGCGTCGTCTTCAAAAAGATTTGAGTCATTTGTTGCAGGGCTTCGGCACTAGATTGCATTCGATTGCACAGGTGTTGCTGGTATAGTGTCCAACCCCTGTTGATACTCAACATTGTGATGTTGCAGCAGGTACTAAATTGTGTGAAAGCATAACTGTGAAATGCATCTGACAGATGTATCTGGTGAATGGTTAATAATGGGAATGATCAAAGTGTGACAGAACAGGCACAGGTCCCATTCACATAACAGCCACAGGGAGCCAAAAGCAACCAAGCTAATATGTGACAGTGAGAGGCAGGAGGTTTGTTTTTTTGAGTGAGCCGTGCAACATTGAAAAGACTCGTCAGTAGCTGTCACACAGTGCTGGTCAGAGTTTACACTTTTTAATGTGGAGTAAATAGCATAAAACAGTACTTAATGTCAAAAGATGTATTTTGTCACATCTTTTCACAGTGCGTCACGTTTGCACATAGAATAAACAGATTCTTTTTGCATCTGATGAGCCGCTAATATTTTCTTTTTTTTGTCAGCAGGCAACTTTTATTACAAAAAGCATTTTTTTTAACATATTTTTATATTGTTAACAAAGACCAAAACTAACAACACCTTAATCTATTTTTTTTTTTTTTTTTTTACTTACCCTACCCTGTATGTGGCTCTGAACCAAATCCCATTTCTCCCTACTGAGAAAGTAAAATGGATCACAGATTTATTCTTTCATTTCAAAAAGGCTAAATGATTTCCTTTAACACCTTGGCGCCGTGGTTTTCACCAAACATTACTGCAATGTAAATAAATAGAGTGCTTGTTGAAGACTGTTTTCAGCAGTGAATTTGAAAAAATCTACAGTGCTCATCCTGATAAAGGAAAATATCACCCATTTTGTGGCTCATGTATATATTTTCAATAGTTTTTTTTTTTTTGGTAACAGTGGGGCTCTTTTTTGAGATATAAGCCACAGTATATTATGCTTTGGCTACGCAGGCAACACTTGTAAAAATATAGAATATCACTAGAGTTATCCTTTGATACTTTAGAGGAGAAACACATGACTTTGACTATCGTATGATACTGCTCACGACTGACAAGGATGCCAGGGCATTTTTGGCTTGACATGCATCCTTGATTTGGAAGTCAGCCACTGTCTAGTGCCACCCCGCTCCCGATTTCCTGGCATGTCCCAATCCCAGTGTGCTCAGCTCTCCGTCTCCTGGAGGGGCTGCGTAGGAGTGATAGACAGGTAGTAGTGACATCCTAAATCAGCCGTATAGACTGATCAAAGTATTGCATTGTTGGACTGAAATTGGACTTGGGCTGGCTGCGGCAAGCTCAGTATGAGGCAAGCTTCTGTCCTGTCTGGTCTCATTTCGAGCTCAGCGTTTTGAATGATTCATCATACGGAGTGTGGAAATGACGAAGGAAAAGTTCAAATGGAGAGTGACAAATTCTTGGTTGAGATGTTTCTACCGGAGGGGTCTAAGAGGTGTTGTTATTTAAATGCAGATCTTCAGTCTTTGAACGCTCTCTGCTAGGCGTCTCTGTTCTGAATGGATTTGCCACTTTTTGCGCTTCAGTTTTCTATTCTCTGCCTCGCAGAAATGGGAAATCAGCAGCTGAGTTTTCTGAGTTTTTTTAATATTATTTCACAGCCTGTAGTTGGAGTGAATCTCATACTTGTACAATGTAAACTCATGCAGTCTATTGTAAAAAGCAAAAGAGGCCGATTTTATGCTAAGTAGCCTGCATATGATACAGTACTCCCTTACAATGTCCTCTGTTTCTAAGGACTGAAGATACAGGATACTCTCTGAATGGCATCCAAGGCTATCTTTATTCAAAGACACTGTTGCTATGTAGGGCTGTTGCTATGGAGTCTCTCACCCTCTCATTGAGATGGACAGCTGTAGCCTCGCCACAGGGAGGAGCCCTTTCTCTCTCTCTTCTTCCTGTGTGATGTTTCCCGAGGAGTCCAACCTGAGGGAGTCAGTGGGGCTTCCTCCTTCACAGCGATAAAAATAAAACGGTGACTCACTCACACAGACGGAAGAAAACTGCCGGAGTTCAAGAAGTGACCAAAGTGTACAAGTTTGTAGTAATGCAGCAGATATTCAAGCTGGCTCTCAACAGGTGAATGCTCTTATTGTACCATTCCTGGCGTTTTAGTTTTCTCCCTCCGCTTTCCATTCACATTCTGAATAGCAGCTTTGTGAATATACAGTCACATCCCAAAGGTTATACATTTTAAAAGCCTAGACGCGCCGATGATGTTCATGAACTTTAAAACATGCCACAAATGCTTGATTCCTGTTCATTGTTGTGTAGGCCCAGTTCTTGATATATTGAAGCTTATGTGTAAAAAGTGCCAAAAATATGGCAGAAACACAATTTATTTCAATTGTAAAATAACAGATGGTTGACTGTCTGGTTAACAGCCTGCCCTGTCAAACTGTTTTAACATCAGAGACGGTTGCAGCATTTCACCGTATTAAACTTTACTGAGAGTGTAATGATTAATCAGATTGACGGTGTTGGATGTTGCAAGAGAGAGTCACTGTAAAATTCTGTTTTTACGGGGACAGACAGTTCTTAGAGAAGTCTCGCTTTACCCTCTTTTTCATTACGACAAGGGAGTGTGATTTGGTCTAAGCAACAAAATGGGGTTTGGTTAAGGTTAGAGAAAGACTGGGGTTTCTTAGATATTAGTAAATTAAACATGTCCTCTCTCATGCTTTAAGTCACTTCTGGTTTATTGATTACTTTACCGCAAGACCACAATCTTTGTCTAAACTTAACCAAGTGCTGCGAATGCCTAAATGTAGCTACAAGCAGATATCGGAGGGACTAATTAAAAATTGTTACATTTTATTACTTTGCATTTCCTCATTATGTTATAAAAATACATAATCTAGGTGGCATTATGTTTCTCTTAAATGTATTTGCTGTTACAAGTTAGTTGTATATAAAAGCAATTTTGAAGAGGTGGGGTTGACAGAGGGGATTCGCCTGGAAATGATTGGTTTCGGAGAGTGTGACAATTTGCCAGTGGGTTAGAAGTTAATGAATAAAAGCTCATTAATTACGGGCTTCAATATGATGCTTAACTAGTATACCACCCTGCCTGCTTTACTGTTGCAGGCCTCCTGTATGGTGAATATATATATGCGCTCTGACTACATACAAAGCTTCCTGCAGGAGGAGAAAGTCTGCGTCAAATAATGAGACATGTGTTTTGAGCATTGCAGCACTGCCCCTCCACGGAGTCCCGAAATCAGAGGACATGCTGGTCTGTAAACCCACTGAGAACAACCTGCTGTTGCACTTTGGCTCTGCTGCTGTGCTCAAAGTTCAGGCCTCCAAGGACATATTCCCAGAGTGCCTACCTGCAGCAGCTGTTTTGATGGAGGCCAGTGCTAAGCTGTGCCAGCTGCTGGGGATACTGCTGTACTCCTCTGGAATGAAACCGGCATCATCAAGGCAATCCTCTGCTCCATTCCCATGTGGAATAGCCAGAAATGGTCCCCACCTGATTCATTGTTGCTTTGCTGCCAATCCACACGACCAGCCAGCCATTTAGAATATTCAGGGCCAGCCATGGATGCAGCGTCTCAGACAATTCCCCATCACCAGCTGCTATTGTTTTGTTACAAATCACTGCCCACTGAAAAAACATTTAAGATCAAAACTTCTGAAGCTTGTATGGTGAATTTAATTTGCATGTGCATACGTGCCTGTAGTCAGACTTTACACCACGAGTCCTTGCATAACGCCTTGTTTCCCTCTGTTGTAAAGTTTGCTGTTGACCCCTGCTGTGAGTGTGTTTGAATTCTTGATCACTCTCTAAGCAGCAGCTGTGGGCTGATGCTCTTTGTATGAATACCACTCACGTTTGTTTCACCAGAACAGGGCCGGAATACAGAGAAGCCCCGCTTAGCCAAGCAAACGCCTCCCCGTTAGTTCCCTTGCGGTAATGTGTGCTTCCCTGTTGTAAAAGCCACACCTGCTATGGGTGTTTTTAGTTCCCAGCTCTATTTGTCTAGTCAGACCTCTTTCCCTTCTTTTTCTTTTTTGGTCCTTACACAGTTGCCTCTTTTTGCAGTTTATAGTCCTCCAGTTCCTCCCCCTTCTCTCCATTGTTCCCTGGCTCCCTCTTCTCTCACCCTACCACTCGTCTAACCTTTGAGGAGCTTCCACACTTTCGCTGTAACAGGGGTCATCAACTTTCTCCCTGTGTTTCCAATGGCAGGCCATCACTCAGCGCTACCGCAGGGAGGAAAGACAACTACTAATACCTCACACCAACACAATGGTCCCAGCCACCAGCCACACAAAAAGGTACTAGAGGTTGTATTAGAACAGTTAACTTTACACAGAGCACCCTCACTTGAGATGACTGGAACAGGCTTCTGCTTCCAAACACTGAACTTGGAGAGACTATAAAAGCCCTTTATGTCTGGCCCAGTTGCACCATACTCCAAAGTCAAGTACCAGCTAGCGCATCACACAAACAAGAGTACATTTGCCCAAACAGTGTGAAGTTAGCAGTAGGGATGTCTTGATTTTGCAGTTTTTCTTTCTTTTGAATGGAGTCCGATCCCAATCTGTGTCCTTAAACGTTGGGTATCTACGGACACACAGTCCATCCTTATCTCACTGGTGATTAAATATGTATCTGACATACTGAAGTAACAGCTGCAGCGACCAATCTGATGTACCTTCTACACATGATCAATGCACTGAAGGCCCTTGTTAAAACAGCAGTTGGGGATGAAAATTTAACTGGGAGGAAGTTGCTCTCTGAACTTATTTTTCACATTCACATGCTAACTTTCAAGTAGTGAGTAGTTGACTAATGTTGGCAAACTTCAGTTAGATTTTGCAACTGATATTCTTGTGCTGCTCTTTACTGTTTGCGATTGTGATCATCACTTGTGGCCACACTGGATGTTACACTGCAGAAGTTCTATAGTTGCACTAAGGCATAAAACAAAATGGCACGACACAAACGAGCTTTAAAGGCCATGCACAGCCATGGTTAATAGACACATACAGCGAGATGTTAATTATCTTGCCTAATTGACATCATCTCAGGACTGTGTGGGCGTGCACAGACTGTGCTTGATTGACATCTCCTTGACTCTCCTGTTTGCTTTGCACTTGTTAAGACGAGACTAATTAGACCTATTATCATTATCAGGTGGCCTTACATAAATTCCAGCATAGCTTCTCCCACTTTTAGCCTGATCAGAGGTGTAACATCTGTGTGGGTGTGCGGGGCCTTTCTTACTTAACTTTCCTCAGCTTGTTGCTATGCAGTAATATTACTGCAAGTAACTCATCCCACCTCTTCTATATCACAAAAAAATAACTGTCCCTTCTTGATTGATTTTCTTGAAGTGTTTGCAGTCTTAGCCCGTTATTTATTAGCTGTTTTATGAATCTTGCAAATTAATTTTTCAGGTTTTTAGAAATGTTGGAATAAGCTCCTTGTTACACGTGTGTGCCCCTGCATCATAGTGTGTTTCAAAGCATTTATCGACTGTTTACACCACTCTTTATTGCAGGGTTAAAGTAAATGTCTTTCGAATGTTCGGAGCGTGATGTTCAACCATATTTTACATGGAAAAAAATGAAGCACACAGAAAATCTGGCAGAAACCGGCAGTGGCCATTGCCACCTCACGCCGACCTGTGAAATTCTACATTGACTTGGTTGTCCTGAAGCGTCAGCCAGACTTTGGCAGAGCCGCTCAGCAGCTCAGTCATCCTTATCTCCATTCAAACATAGCAGCTCATAGATTATGGATGGTTCATGCGGTATGGGGCCATGTCCTCCCACAGATCATGGGGAGGCAGAGCACTCAAAACACGCCGAGTGAGAGCTTGCAATATACATGGACCATAGTCATTATTAATGCCCCTTGATATGTATGATAGGAACCTGCAGCACATTGCACCTCCTGGTTTGCGGAGTGAGATGGATTATTTTCGCTGACAGAGGCTTTATACGGTACGATAAATGGAGCTAAATAAAGTTGTTATCATTAAGGAAACTGAAGATGCTTTCTATAATTTCATACATTGTAGTACATAAGGCTTTGGTGATATTGTAATTACCTCTGCTGTAAATTGCACAACACAGCAAGTGACTTTTCAGTGTAACTTAAAAAGGTTTTATTCCACGGCTTTGAATGCTCAATTCTGATTGGTTATTAGCGGCACTCTACGGTCTGTTATTTCTGTATAACAAACCGCTGCCATGGACACAGGTCTGAAAAAGGAAGCAATAAAATCATTTTTAAACCAATAAAGCTGGTTTAAAGTTGGAGTCAAGTTGTGATTTTCTTTAGTACAATTGTAATAAGTGTGGTGATGTACAGCGAGTGGTGATCATTATTGCAGGATTACTCGAGACCTCCTTCATCACCCTGTCAGGATTCGTTTTGCAATAATAACCCGCTCGCTGCACCTTATCCCTTGCATAGTTAATTCAGCTAGAACATTCAAAATATGCTTCTGCACATTAGACCCATTTTGAATGTGTTCCTCTGCCCTTGCTTGATATCGTTCTACTGCGTTCAATACAATATGAGATCTGAGAATAAGAGTATTAAGGGCTTCAGAACTGTTTGTTCATTTATTCATTCATCTAAGAACCCTCTGGCTCATTAGTGGTTTCCTGTTTGAAAAAGAAGCTTTTGAAAAATAATCATTTTTTCGGCTTGGAACAAGAGCATTTGACAGCAAATTTTTTTTTTCACTTTTCAGTCTGGCTTCATACATCCCTAAATTGGTTTTCATCTTCGACAACAAGAAGTTTGAAGTTATGATCAGTGATTTGGTTATTGGGTAAAGGGATCAAGGGGAACTAATTTCACACAGGCTTGCAGGCATGCTTGCACACAAATGTGAAATCTCTCTTTTTTTTTTTTTAGATTTTACTTCCATCCTTTTATCAGTCCATCTGCATGCCAGGCTCTATTGTCCATTAATGGGTGCTGCCTAGACCACACCCTCCCCCATTATCCCTCTTCACTCCACTCCTAGACCCCTATGGGAGGGGGCGGTATGTTGGCCACAGTGAAAGGCCCCACATCTCTATAGGTGGGGATAAATCAGGCCTCATCATGAAACTTAAATCACTATGGTTAATAGACTTGGCCTGTGTCAGTATGTTTTGGACCACCAGGGCCCATAGTTACCAAGTTCAGCCCTCTACAATAGAGATCCCAGCGTACAGGAGCACTTGGAAAGCGATGACTAATTATTACACACAAGCGTCTATAAATCGGTGTTCCTCTCATCTTCCACATCTTGTCCTGATCTGTCCTGGTCTTTTCTGTTGCTGTGTATGCGGAGAAAATGACAGAGGATGCCGCAGAAGAGGGGAGAATGGCTGGGGGGGGGCAAAAAAAAAAAGGCTACTGAAGACAATTAAGCAGGAAATCCTTTGAGAAAATAAAGAAATTAGATCACAAAAAAAGAAAATTGAGCAAAAAGATGAAAGGCTGTGTTACATGTGTTTGTGAGAGAATAAAATAACAAGATGAGACTGAAGAGGAGAAAGAGAGGGTCCAAAGCCTGTTTGCTGGCAGGCCCACTAACGGAGCGCCAAGGGGCGGAGGTCCTCTATTCAGTACGTGCCACCAAGTGGTCTGTTCCCACAGCTTAACACAGGGACAGCCAGGGGCACCACTGAGGCAGAAGAGAGGAGTTCTTTCTCTCTCTGAAAAGAAAATGTCCTCCAGAGCAGGAGTGCTTCTAATTTTCTTCTCCTCATTCCTCTCTGCCACCTTTTTTGTGTCCTACAAGCTCTTGTTTGAATCCTCACCATGGCTGCTTGTTTAACACCTATGGAAAACAGCATTTTCAAGAGACCACTCTTACAGACTCTTTTATTTTATGAAGGAATAAAAACTACTGTAAACGATTATATTACTGCACTGATTTAACACTGAACATGCCAGAGAAATACTGTGGCTTTTTTGTTTGGATTTTTTGCTGATGAGGTTAATACCAACATCGTTATTTCAGAGTGTAGAAAACAGAAAATGACGTACTGGCCAATAGTTATTTCCATAAATGCAGAATTGTGACCAAGATATGCACTGAATGGGACAATGTACCTGTGAAAATAATCTTTTCAGTGATCTCTGATGGAATAAACTTTGTTTTTGTTTGTTTGAATCCTTGTTAGCTGCTATTTTTCTGGTGGGTTAATATAAAGATATTCTGTACATAGCGACTATACACCACATCAGCACCATTTACAGAAAAAAAAAACATACATACATTACATAATGGCAATACAACACACAATAGCTACAGCCATATCAACATTAAGTAAGGAATGACATGATATTGCTATGATATACATACAATATAACACTGCACCCAATATTAGATACAAGAGAGAGTACTCATGCACAGACAAGCTCTGAGAAAACAATCGGTACTCTAATCAGTAATGAAATGTAACCATAATAAAAAAGGCTAAAAACAAATTCAACAGCGTTATGTTGAGATGAAAGCAATCAATCAAACAATGTGACAGGTCAGCTTCAATAAAGAGGAGAGAAAACCGATAAGAGCATTTATTGACTGATAAACAAGGAATGGAGAAAGTTTTTGCTTCAGATTTGCAGACCCATATTAACTGATAATTAGCCATTAAGATGGGCTCCAGCTACAGGAGTTTTAGGCAGAGTTGTCCCAGATTCACCCCTCCTGACAATCAGAGGAGAAATCTGGTCTGGTACCTTGGTTGGTCCCGATGTTCAGCCCAGATTATCTGTGAGTGGTCCGCTGAGGGTGTGCACTATTCGGGGCACCAGGTCCGTCCACTACTGCAGTGAAATGTTCTGCTTTTCAGCGCTGGTGTGTGGAGAGGGGCACAGATTCTTCATTGTGTTCTCTATCTTACTTGTTGATTTAAATCTTGTTAATTAACGCTGTGCTTTTGCTGCTTTATATTGTTCGTAATTGGGCAACATTCTCATGGTCAGTTAATGGTTAAACTGTTAATGATTATCATCCCTAGATGGAATGTAAGGGAACATTCACAGTCTTGTGGAGTTAATGTTGTCCTGTCTGTCAAGGTTGTGAGCTGGAGCGGAGCTGCAATTTCACAGAAATCATTTTTGAACTCACTGGGGCCAAATATCCATTCTCAGACTGTTTCATAGTGTTCAAAAACTCCACGGGACACTGCAGTACTTTCTAAAAGCTCAATCTAGAAGCTCCCCACGTTCCACATACCTGTCTCCGGTCTTAGAAATGTGCTGATGCCTGTGCTGATGTACAGTAGGTACTCCGTATCATACATTGAAGTAAAATGCAAACAGCAGGCCACTGTGCCTCACCTAGACTCAGCACAACTTTTTGGGATTCAGTAAAATATGATAATGAACACATGGAACGCTGCAGTGCTTTCTAAAAGCCTAATCTAGAAGCTCCCCACGTCCTACATACCTGTCTCTCCAGTCTTAGAAATGTGCTGATGCACAGTAGTTACCCCATAACTTACATTAAAGAAAAATGCAGGAGGCCACTGTCCCTCACTCAGTACAACTTTTTTTGATTCAGTAAAATATGATGATGAAGTCAGGTTCTGCACAGTAAACTTAAGTCCTTTAGGGACTTCCTAATGCCAAAGACCAAACAAGGGCTTCCTGCTTTGACTCGCACAGTAAGTTTCTGGTGTCAGCGTTCTGCGAAGAGCTACACCTTTCATAAACAGCTGGAGATTTTATAGTGTTTTTTCAGAGAGTTTCATTGTATTGTGGATGGAGTTAAAATAGAGGTGGTACTGTAATCTCAAATACAAATACAGTTCAGTTCCAAAGTTTGGAAACCTATTAACATATTGATGTTTTCTTCTTTTCTTCCACAATGACTATTTTAGCGTAGATAAACCAAATGTATTATTTACATTTGAAATAGTTATGGCCCCAAAAGAAGAGTAGTTAAATGATTAAAACTTTCATTTAGTCGATGCCCCCACAGTGTTACATTACAGTGGAGAATGTTACCATTAATTGGGCTATAAATATTTTGGGAGCCCATTTTTCTTACGGCCCCCTGCATTCTACTCAGGTTAGATTGAATAGGTTTAAACTAGGGATATGCCTTGATTTTTGAATATTCAAATAGTCATTTCATTATTAAAAAATTTTTATGTTTCTATGCAACTATCGTCTTTTTAAAAATATATATTTTCTTTTGTTTTTAACGGTGCATGTTTTGTATGCCTGTCAGGAGCAGTAGCTTGATCTGGGGCGCTGAGATGACGCCAGGTCTCTATGAAGATGTGGAGATTCTGATGTTTTGACATTTGACATCTTTGGCTTTTCGTTGCTTAGGCTGCCTGAGTCCCGTCTCATCCCGCTGATCTTTCTGTGACCGGACATTAGCTAGGAGCAGCTCTTATCCGGCTCTCTCTCTTCTCCTCATGAGGAGATCACCCCCCCCCACTATGGTGCTTGGTCCAGGTGGACGGAAGATGTTGTCCAGCAGCGATCGACTGAAGGTCTGCTTTACTCCAAACTCAAAAATTCAAACATGTCATTCTGCCAAAACCACTATGTGTTAGGGCAATAAAGGTGAATAAAATGAAAACAACAATGTAGCAAAGCTTGAACAAGGTATGCTCACTGCATCTGTCAGTGGTGGCTGTGAGGAGTTCGCAGTGCCTGTGGAATAGTACTTTTGCTTGAAATGCACGTCCCCACTTAAAACTGTGATTCATCAGTCAGTAGTATGTTCAGCCGATATTCTACAGCCTAATTCCAATAGTGCTAACCCTAGACCAACCTCCAATTTCTATTTTGTTGAAGTTTTTTACGAGTAGCTTTGCAAAGAAATGCCTGTTAAATTCCAGCTTGTTATTAGGGATTATTGTGCACTTGAAACTAACAAAGGAACCTGCTCCTATTAAAATCTGCACAGATGTTGATGTTAAGCTTTGAATTACTTTTACAAATGATTGGTGATTTTCTTATATTCTTATTTAACTGTTCCAGAGAAGGATCTCCTTTTGACTCTTTCAGTTGTCAGTCTGGCTGAACCACCGAACAGCATTTTGTTTTCCATTTACAAAACAGGGCTTATTTTAATTTTAATTATTCAAAACAGCATCTATTTGTAAAGAGGACTCTCTACTCTCTTTGAACACGTTGCATGGAGTAAAATATGAGCATCAATCCTGACTTTTGAAATTACTCAAGGCAGAGACACGCGTAATGATGTTTGTGCTAATTTCATTGTGACTCAGGCATCACAGCTGTCTGTTGCTACTGGTTTTGACATTTAAGAGTTATGCAGATGCAGAGTTATGCAGCCAGCTAATCTCACTTTCAATAGAGGTTGAAGACAACAGATTACTAACTAAGTTTTTCCTTTCTTTTTAAACTTAAAAAAAAGTATTAGAAAACAAATTAAATGGCAGTGATTACAGATCAGATATGATGAAATTGCAGTATAAACAATACTCTAACAAGGAAACTAAGTTCGCAAATATAGATTAGAACTAACTACATTGTGCATAATGTTGATCTTTCACTGGTGAGACTTTGTTCCTTCCTGACATTAAGTCTCACCAGAAGATGTACAAGTCCTAGAGTCCATAAGAGTGCATAAAAGTACAAATAAACGGGGTAGAGTTATCTCAAAAGTAAAACACACCAACTACTTTGCCCCAGGAGCTCCCCAGGTAGTTTGCTCATGAAGGCAAAAATGAAAAAAAAAGAATCTAAAAAACAAACATCTACCAAAAAAATAAACCACAGAACATGGTCAAATGTCCAGGTCGTCTCTCAGAGCCAGAGTTCACCTGAAGTTCACATGGCTATTAAAATTCACTCTCCTCCAGCTTTCTGAGTTTACACATATTGTTGCTTTGGTCTCTCTCTACCTATCCCATCCATATTTTAGCTTCTTGGCTCTGTTTCTGTGCAAATCACAACATAAATTAGAAAAGCAAACTGTTCGACTGTTTGATTTTTTTTGTGAATTTGTGCTCTCATGGGATTTTGGGGTTGATTGGCTCTGAAATTATAGTTTTCACTGTGATGTTCTCAGTATTCATTCACTTGTTCAACATGTGCTCCTTTTTCACTATCTAGACAGAAAATACTGTATGTGGTGGAAATATCTGTTATATGCAAGGTGTCTACTTTGTGTAGGCTTCAGTGATTTTAAAGTCTGTTACAGTCTGAAGGCAAAATGCACTGGATGTTAACTTGTGATTCTTATTTCTTCAGCTTGTGGGCTGTGTAAGATCAACCAAATATGTGACACTGTGTGTGTGTGTGTGTGTGTGTGTGTGTGTGTGTGTAAATGTGTGGCTGGTTATTTTTTGCCAGTCTGTTGCGATGCCCTATATTATGTGCACCCCAAAGAATGCGCATCACTGCAAGTTAAGTATGTCAGTGCTATGACACCACAGCATTGTGGACGCATGCCTGGATGTTTTCCTTCACTGTCTGTCTGTGATGTGACTTGTATGTGTGTTGCCATAACTAACAAGACCATAACATTTCTACTTCTACCAGCGATAGGAGGAGCTTGACCTTGGTCTTTTCTGTGAGGCAGTCTTGGGTGGTCTTTGATGAGAAGCAGGCGATATTGTGACCCACAGGTCGGCCGCTGTGAGAGATTGGACTTGTATTTTGATACTGACTGTCAGTGTTTGTTAAGATGTCATGCTGGGATTTATGCTTGGCAAAGGGACTCGGTAGAGTGGAAAGATGTGATGGAAACAGCAGGGAGTGGCTACAGTTGTCGCTACTGAGCGATTAGACAGATATTGTGTGCCTTAAAATATTTCTTACACAATCTTTCAAGTATACAAATACAGAGCAGCAGATACAGTTAATTTTCAGCATCAGGACAACATGATCCATATCTGGTGTCCACAAGTTCTCTCCACAAGTACATTTTGGGTCAACTGTTGTTTTGTAGCCATTGAATCAAATAACTGACTGTGAGAAGCCACCAATACACTCATTTGCTGCTCTTGAGAAGCACCAAATCTTCTGCAAAGTCATTGCCATCTGTGTGATGAGTGCTTGTGAGTCACTTTACCTAGTATGATTCTTGCTAATTTAAACTCTTGAGGCCAGTGTGTTGACAATCCATAAACATCCATCAAAATAGAGGCATCTTTCATTTTGTCATGCAACTGAAGTCAATGACACAGTCTAAATCTGTTGTTCTTGCGTCAGAAATGTACAGAAATCGATCAGTTGAAAGAGACGGAGGACTCAAATTCAGTTTGGGCAAAAAGTCCAAAAATACAGGTATAAACAGAAAGTGAAGCAACATTTTTCCTTGTGTTACTCATACAAATTTAACCGCAGCACCAATATATGTTTATTCGCCCAATGTACCATGTTACAGTCAGATGCAGTTGTATTAGGTACTGTGTGTGTGTGTGTGTGTGTGTGTGTGTGTGTGTGTGTGTGTGTGTGGCTCAACACTAGTTCTTTCTGTTATTCTCCTCCAGTCCTCTTTCCTTTTTGCTCTTGTCTTTGTGCATTTTATAAAGTACATTCATAAAACCCTGGAATAAGCACATTCCTTCGCTCAAGGTGAAAACCTTCCACAACATCTAACATGTTTTAGTGCTGCTGAAGCCATTAGAGTTTCATGTTATCATGAGGGTAAAACTCTCTGATGTGAGCAAAGCTGCATGATGGACTTGTTCACACATGATGAAAAAAAGTTCATTCTAATTTTTTATTTTTCAAAAACAGAACTTTTTCTCCAATCTGTTTTCTTCTCACTTATCCTGCCTCCTTCTCTCCTCATCTCTGTGCCTCCCTCCTCTTTTTCCTCATGTTCCAAAATAGTAATTAGTACAGAATCACACTGGCGCCAGAACACAAAACCACAAAAACATGGAATCTGAGGCTTTGGGGGCAGCTGCCTCTTCAACAGCAAACATATGGCAGACACCCTTTTTGGAATGCAACACACTGATTTGGGGATTGATCCTGCCTCCATCTCCCCTCCCCACCATCTCAGTATGCTCTTCATCAAATTAGCTCATGTTTGCATTCATCCCCATAACTATTAGCTTTTATTTATAGGTTCTTATTAGAACCAAATATGGTGTGTGTGTGTGTGTGTAACAGGAAGGTATCAGTAGTTTCATTGATATCTACTGCTATGCAAGAATGCTTGTATGACACGATTTTGGAGCACAGACACACACACACGCACACGCACACACACACGCACACACTTTGGTTTGTGCATTCCCCTTGGCCTCTATGATAGGGGAATGTTAATGAGTCAAGCCAGCCTTCGAGCTGAGCTCTGTGCCATATGGACTTGCCACGGGGGTGGCACAAATCCTACCGACTAATTTAACTCAGGAGCACACACACGCTTACTCATACACATACGTGCATCTGACAAATATGAGAGAATGAGAATGCAAGAAATGTAGCCATGGGGTTGCTTAAGTTTGCTCATATTGAAAATTGTGCAACAAACCTTTTGGCAAAACATTACATTAGCAAAGGATTGCATGTATAAATTGCATAGATTTGTATGTTAATTTGTATTTTGTGCCATAAGAATGAATACTAATTTTTATTGAGACAGAATGTTCGCTCTGGGCATCTGCAAATTTTTATGTGCTTTGGTTTGCCAATTTTAAATCAAAGCAAATTCGCTAAATCCCTAGAATGTAGAGACCATGTCCAGGATGTGTAGTTATATCCAGGATATAATAGAAAATTGTTATGTGCATTTGAATTTGAACATATATACATTCAGGTTTTTATTGCATCTCTTGGTCCTCTTGCTTCTCCTTCCCAGTTTTGCTGTCAGAGACTTTAAGGCACGGCGGGGGGCAGGTTTCCCCTCGGCGGAAGCCAAACTCACACACTCCAAACACTTGTTCACACTGAGTCTTTGTGTGACTTTCTCAGTGTGACATCCACAGACCTCCATGTGTTGGTGCCATTGTGATCTAACTCAGTGTAAAGATATATGGCCAAGATGTACATTAGTATAGATTCCAAATTTTCAATGTTCAAGTATGGATTTTGGCACAAAACCCTTACAAAAAACCCCACAAAAACCGCCAGTTTATTAGGTACACCCAGGTAAAACTATTGCAACAGCCCTGCAGTCATCCAACTCTGAGGATTACAATGTCTACTTTTTGTTAAAACTATTATAGAGAGTCATGGTTTCAGATTTATGATCATTTTGGAGGTTAGTGGTGCTGCTTTATAATGTTTAAATGATTTTTTTCCACCCCATTTATATCAGTGAGAGTTGTACATCCTATGAAATGGCCATAGTTAAATCAAATCTAAAATCTTAAATCTAAACTAATTTCAACAAAGCCTAAGCGTAATAACCTTTTATGAAGGTTGGATTTATTGCAGGACTGTTGTCTACATATGTTTTAACTTGGCAGACTTAATAAACTGGGAGCATAAATATATTCTAAAAAATGCCACCTAAAGTCACATAAAATACAGTGTACATAAAAGCAACTGCACAACATAAAACCTGGACTAAATTCAGCCAACACCACCATCCAACATACAGTTAAAACATCATCACTATCACCAACTGTAAAACCCACCTTTTTTTTTTTCTAATAGAAGACTCATCAGCTGGTCCATGAGCCTTTTAAGAATTTGATGGCGTGGGAGATGAAGGAATTTCTTACCCTGTTAGACCTGGCCTTTAGCAGTCTGAATCTCTGTCCAGAGGGGAGAAACTCGCCTCTTGATACAGACAATGGAGAGGGCTCTTCAAAAATGATTCAAGCCTTTGAAATTGCTCTCTTGGAAAAATGTGAGTCAGATCAGGTAGTTTTACACCATTGATCTTCTTAGCCACTCTTACTGGATCGTTGGATAATAAAAACTGTTGCTGTTGCAGTCATGTCTTTTTTTTTTTTTTCTGAGAACACTTAAAGATCCAAGCGCGTTTACAAGGCATTCTGTAGCAAAACGAGGAATTCACAACTTGGTCAAATAAAAACTGAGTGAAACATACAAAGTTAGTGCAATCAGTCAAGTTTAAAGCCGAGCATCAGGGACTGCTGCTGGTAGACGAAAACTGCTGAGCTCTAATCATGCATTCATCCCGACGTAACAGGTTACACAGTGCTGGGGAATACACTGCAACATTTCTGCAAGTCAAATTTATGAAAACTGCAAAAATATGCAAATCTGTGAGAGAGGGTTTGGCCCTTTGAGATTCCATAATTAATTCTAATTTTCTCATTTCTGTTTCATGTTGTCAAGATATTTTGTCACTTAATTACACAGCAAGATTGCATTTATCCTCCAGCCAAACTTTAAGATACGAAAGGGTCACTTGTTGCTGCAGAGGATCTCAACTTCTTTTTGGCAAGAGCCACCAATTTGACCTCTCTAAATTGTGCATTTATTCTATGGGGGTGTTAGAATCAAGACTGCTCTTACGAACAAGCTGCTGACTTGAGTTGAATAATGTGTTACTCATGCTGACTATAATATTGTATTGTTCGATTTTAATTTGATGTTTTTTGCACCATTCTCTGTAAACTGTAGAGACTGTGTGAAAATCCCGGATGATCAGCAGTTTGTGAGACTCTCCAACCAGTCTGCCAGTCCGGCTCCAATAATCATTCCATGGTCAAAGCCACTTTTATCACATTTCTTCCTAATACATTGAATTACTGCCACACAATTATTATTAGATATTTGCATTAACAACACGAGGTACAGGTGTGCCTAATAAAGTGGCCACTAAGTGTGTAGTACATACTGTGCCCTAATGCACAACATTAAGTGGAAATCACAAAGTAATGACAGCTCATTATGGTTTGTTGTAAAGGATGTTACAATTTTGATTCTAAATCAAAAAATAATCGAAATTAGCTTTTGAATTCTGTCATTAAAACCGAAAGCGGATTCAGCGATTCTCTCCTTTTTTTCTCTTTCTCTTCATCCCCGCCTACTTGCACGACTAATTAGACAAATAAAACACACACACAGTGTAGCTTACCAGTAGCCTGGAGCAATACTGTAGGGGCACAGCGGCCACTGCTGGAGTTAGAGATAACAGAGGAACAACAGAATTTGAAAGTCCTCTTTGGCTCCAATAGTGGCTGATGGCTATGTAGCCTCCATTGGTCAGGCAGGGACGTGTGGAGGAGGATCAGTCCTGTTGTAGCTTTACACTTCAGCAATTTCATCCTCTATTCCAAAACTCCGCCAGCAATCTGCCAGGTTCCCGGGCTGTCTACACCAGCAGGAATATGGATGTAACTCCAGCTTCGCTAAGCTTGTCTATCAGTAGCAAGACCAAAGTTTTTTGGGCGACTCGTATAGATATAGGCTACTATAGGTGTTTTTATACACTTTCTTGTATATATTAATGGGGGTTTAATTAAATCTGAATTTGAATTGAATTGTGACCATAGAATCAAAACTCAAACCGAGTCGTGGATTTGAAGAATAGTGACACTCCTGTTTGTCCCTATACCAGAAAGGAAGTTTCAGTTATTTCGTAACTGCAGAAAAATAACTGACTAATGAATTAATTAATTTATTCAGCCATTGTGTTCCTTATCTTTTGTTGCCTCAGAAATATGGTGTCAAGGTGGAGTTCATTAAAGTGGTCTTATTCAGTTAGTCATGGCATACTTAATACCCCCAACCTTCACAGTGCACTTATTATACCAATGATGTAACCCTGTTAGAATGATAAAAACCTGCATGAAACGATTCTCAGGCATCATCCTCACACTGACTCTAAACCGTGACACGTGCCTTGCTTTTGTTACATCTGCTGCAGCGATTGACAAGAGCCTCCTTCACTGCAGTACCTGCTTTGATTTTCCTCTGCGTCTACACACCCTGGAGGGTCTTTATTTCTGAGTTGATTCCCACTGCCTGATTGTTTGCAATCCTCACTGCATGTTAGCTTTTGTGTACTGTGTACTCTGTGTTGTTATGCCACAGCAGGGAAAGTTCCCAGGAATACAACAACACTGCCAAGTCAGACTGTGTTGCCATCTCTCTTTTCATTATGCTCCATGTTTCTGACAGAGCTACTAAAATAATGTATGAACAATATTAATACTGTATGTCTCACAGAAGATACTCGTGTTACCTACTTGTGTTAGTTTTTCATTTGCTTATTAGATATAAGTTCCAGGGTTTTTTGCCCCAAATCCCAGTTGGATAGTGTTTGGCACAGTTGTTATGAGTTACTTTAATGAAATTTTATGTAAAAGTAGTTAGATAAAAGTAAATTATCAGTAAAATTGGGTGTGGGTTGCCTGTTCGGTCCATAGCTTTACTGTTGTGGTTCACTCTCACTGCTCTTAGTGTAGTTTTCAGCTAAAAAAGCTCTAAAAACCAACTGCACCAAACCATTCATTGGTGCCCTTAGTCCACTGAAATACACTATAAAACATAACCGGCAATTGAAATAAACGACCCACAGCCCTTTCAATTTAAAAAAAGTTAACAGCATTAATTAATGAATTAATTCCTTTCAAAGCGTCTCACAGTCTCCTGCCTGTATGTGAATAACAAAATGAGGGGCGTGCTGCGCTGTGTTAATGTTGCTTCTGCAGCAGCAGAGAGAGAGCAGCCTCTCTCCCGCACCGGTCCCTCTTGTGAAAGCCATCGTGTACGAGACGCTGAGCAGATGCAGAATTTCTGAGGTGAAACAGAATGACCACCAAATTTTTTTTTCTTAACCTCTGAGTTGGTTTAAGTTATTTAATGCTTCAGTGAATATTGGTCAACTGGTCGCTCTGCTCCGCTGACATTGTTCTTCTGCGTAGAAAGTGTGAAATGGAGGACGGGGTTGTGCGCTGCATGAATAATCTATGATTGAACATCAAATAACTACAACCTATACTGGATATTAGCTTTTTATTTAATATTTTAATATTATTCAGACTTTTACTCAGTTGTTGTTCAATGGTAGGTTGACAGACTGTCTAGAAATGACTGTCAGCCTGTTGTTGTAGTTAGCTTACATGCTAATTAGCTTTGCACTTGTTACGACCGGCTCACAAGCCGCAAGTACGAGCCGTTGTACTAAAGTTTGACAATTGCCACAGAGTTGATAAAATAACTGAAAAATAGAAAGGTGATGCTTTCTATCATAAATGGCTTCAAACTACACTGAGAGCATTTATTCATCTTCTATCCTATATTTAGTTTGGTGACCTCGGAGCGAAAGAAATGTTCATAACCTGTGATCATGTCGACTTCTCCCATTGGACTGTATAGACTGAGGACCTGCTGCTGCACTGTGATGGGGCAAAAAACCTGTAACATGTATACAGGAAAAGGCTCCTAAGTGGGCCTTCTCTTTTCTAATCATCTTTGACATCGTGTGCACGCTGTAGATTGTCTTGAGTGCTGCATTCCCCTCGCAATTGAGTTCCAGTTTAGTTTTTCGTTCTGCCAACGTCATGTTATTAACTAACATTCAGGGAATTGATTTTTGACATTTGTGATCTTCTTTTTTTCGCGTCACCCCTTGTGAATAGTGGAGTCTCGAGCGGCTCAAGGGCCAGATGTTTCCCCCAGGAGTTTGTGGAGATCAAAAACAAGTAGCAATTGTTGCTGCAAATTTATTTTCTATCAACTAATTGATTTATCATTTCAGCTCTCTATAAAAAGACTCACTCTGCAGTTTATGACTACAATACCATACTGTGTATAATTTTTTTCCTCGAAGTTTGTCAGAGAGCAAAACTGGTGCTTAGCAGCAGTTGTACATGTGAAAGACAGGAGAGAGGTAGTCCGTGGGTGCAGCAGTTTCAGTCAAATTTAGATAAGGAAAAATGAGAGAAGTCAGAGAAGTAGAAAATTGAATTAGAGATAAAGAGAATCAAGAGAGAGAGAGAGAGAGCCCGTTTTAAGTGAAGTCGGATGGACCGGGAGAGATGCAGTGGCACGCAACGCAAGAAACAAAGAGGATGAAAGGGAGACAGAGAGAGAGGATGGAAGGAGTAAGATGATGTTCTCTCGGGCTGTCACACAACCTGGCAGTGTTGCTCAGTCACAGTCAGAGGCTGCGCACCCATAATTCAGTCTGATTTAGGGCTGCGATAGAGCGCTCAGGGATAATAAGCAGTATAATTTGCAGGAAGGTGTGACCAGACTGGATAAGAAGGATAGTAGTGTTTGCAGCACGTCTCGTCCTCTCCTCATTCTCGTTCTCAATTCAAAGTCGACTCAGTTCACTTCTGTTGCATTCAACTCTGTCCAGTTCATTTCACTTTTTAATGGACATTTAACATCAGTTCAGTTGAGTTCAAAACAGTTAGTCTTTAGTTGAGTTCAGTTGAGTTCAGTTGAGCCCAGCTCAGTTCACTTCAGTTCATTTCTGTTTAGTTCAACTCAGTACAGCTTAGGTGTTTAGGACACACAGTACACTCAAGCCTACAATAATCGGATACTAAAAACATAAAAAGAAATGGCATGCAACGGTATCTCTCTTTGTCTCTTTCATAATCTGCATAACTAGTTTTAAGTGTCCCTACCAATCCCTGCAGTGGCAGCAATAAAAGTTTTCATTACAGGAAACGCCAAACGTATTTCTTTCCTTATGTGTATTAATTAAATAGGAGTGGAATATTGATGGCTAGTCTCTCAATTCTTCATAATTTTTTTTATTGAAAGTTGTTTTTTTGTCCAATTATAACTTGACAGGCATGTTTAGGCACAGCGTTGGATTTTTAAAAAGGTAAAGTTGTTTTTTTTTCTGTTCGTTTTTCTTCTGCCTTCATTAACAGCGTGTTTTTCTACTCAGACACTGGTAGAAATCATTATGTCTGGCTATCTTAAAACCTGGAGTAGTAATCAAGCTTTAACTTAAAGCCCAAAGAGCATATCATTAACTAACTACAGTGGTATGTGGGGTTACAGATTATATTGAAGAAAGGCATTCACTGTGTAATGTTTCGTCATTATCTAGCAGCTGGTTCTGGATGAGTATAGTGTTAAGTTAGCTGCTATTTCCTCCTATTTATTGGATTTGGGGATGTTTACTGTCCAGCAATCCCAGCCAAACAAGTTACCCATGTTAGCATTAACACATCAGTCAGTCCTCATCCTAAAAGCCTTTTCTCTTGTAATGGTAAAAGTGAAATTATGTTTGAAAATGAATAAGTATGTAAATTTTGCAACCAAACTGTTATTTTAGATCAAAATAATACTCTGATTGTAAATCTTCACATAATATATAACACTAAGGCTAACAATAGGCTGCAATATGATAATAATGCTGTTTCCTTATTTCGATGTCTCCTACATGGGGATGTGGGGTCAGACCTGTGAGGATGCTGACTTATAGCCTGTGACATGCAGCCATGGCTATATATCAGAAGCTAACTCATCTCTACATCTGAAATCAAAGACCCAGTGTTTAAGAAAATGGAGAAATTTGAGTGGTAAATCTGCCATGTTATCGTTGTACAGGCATAGCATCAGTAACTAACGGGGGAGAGGCTTAGCGAATGGTTAATTGGCCATACAAGTGACTCAGACAGTTTCACATCCTACTCGGTAAGGCATTAGTTTATAGTTGAGGGGCATTGAATCATTGCGTAGTTTCTATTTAAGCCATGACCCAGTCTAAATCCGATGACTGACATGAGATTTTCTCCATAGCACTCCAGGTTTGTGTGGGCTGCCGTGTTTGCGGTGCAAACCTAATGAAAATCCTCAGTGTGGTTTGACAGTTACATGATAGTTACATGACATCTTCTGGTATGAGCCGGTGAATTTTCATCACTATGTGCACTCACTTGATTATTTTGGTTTTAAGCAAAAGACAAATCTGAAATAGCGCTGTGCTTCCCGAGTAATATTTTTATGCAGCTTCCCTCTACATTTCTACCTCCATTTGAACATTTTTCTACCTTTCGAATCATTCACACTTCCTAAATGAATTCGTTGACTCGTTCCTAAAATCTCCCACTCATGTGATAAACTTCCTTTGGCTTGGCCCCACTGACTATCAGCACTTGCCACAGTAATTGCTGCTCGTTCAAGGATGGGACACAGCAATAAACTTGTCAGCACATATTACAATGTCAGACAGATGAGCAGGAAAGCGCCTTCCTGCCCTCTCATCTTAATGGCAGCCATCTCCTGCATGGCATGTCCCCAGACAGACAACTCATTTCATCTTACCATTAATTCTGGACAGTGAGGGTGACATTGTGTCCATCATGGCAGCTTTATGTTAAACAGGACCCTTTGTGTCGTGCCTCATAATACAAACGTCTATCCAGCCTGCCTCTGATTAACTCATTTGGTAATGATCATTCAATGCTGCTCTCTTGTTAAAGGTGAAGCTAAGGTATGCAATATTTGTCGGGTCACTTACATAAAATGATAAATCATAAACCCCAGTAACAGTGGTGCCATGACAGTGTGCCATGAGACAGCCCGCGTGCAACAAAACAGCCGGTGGATATTAGATTTACCTCCCTGTATTTTAATCTAGCCCTTCCCACAGGAGCACTGCTTAACTGTCCAATGAGGCTCATGCCCTCCTGTTTTATAGATGGCTCTCTCCGCCTTCAGTTAACTCACTATCAGCACCTGGCCTCTAAGAATTCATTAGGGAGCGCCTCAATCATACAGCCAAGCTGTACCAAAGGGACGGGCGGAGAGGGACGAATCAATTTGATGGCATGCAGGAGCAGGTGAAATTATCAGCCTGTGTGTGAACGGAAGGCTAGCGGGCTATCAGTGTATTCTGTCAGGGGCTGAACAAGGTGGTGGGAGGTGATTGAGCATTTTGGGGGGTCGGCAGATTGGACGGTCTATTGTGGAGGTGGGGAACAACTGCATATCAACATGAGGTGATGCAGGCCACCTATCTCTGTCCTGCAATAAGACGCTGAAATTGAGCTGTTGGTAGAGGTGATTTAGGGTTCCGGTGCTGCACACATGGACACACACACACACACACACACATGCACACAGGGCTATTCATTATTCAGATTTTATCGAGCATACATGTAGTTCTAAAGAGATTTTTTGGGCAGTGGAATAAGAAGAGGAAATTGATAAACTGCAAATATTTTACAGCTTTATGAAAGAATTAAAAATTAAATTAGATTTGGCTGAAATATGACATAATAAAAAATAATCCAAAAATTGCCACAGTGTAAAGTAATTGACTCTTTTATCAGCCCTCTTTTATGACAGCATCCCCAGAGAGATGTATTTTTGATATATAGTCCAATATCAAAAATCACAAATTTGCCTGGTTGGTCAATTGGTCCCGTTGAAATATATTAACAACTGTCATTAAATTTGGTACAAATGTTGAAGTTTTTGGTTTCCTGGCTTTTCATCACCAACAGTAGATCAAAATGATAATTAGTTCAGGACCTTTGGTTTAAGGCCAAATGAATGCAAAATGAATGACATTCTCATCAACCTCAGCTGTACTTTGTGTTTAGTACTAATTAGAAATTGTTAACATAATAAAATGCTGAACTAGGATAGTGAACATGGTTAACATTGTACCTGCAAAAGATCAGCGTGATGGCGTCATCGGAGCATTTTAACAACCTCACAGAGCCGCTAGTGTGGATGCAGACTGAGTAGTGTTTTTATCTTATATGATTTACAAGATCAGCAAAATACCTAAAAGTTGTTATGGCCCAGGATGAACCTTCAGTAACATTTTCACTCTACCAAACACCAAAAGAGAGCTGTATAGAAGAATTCTCTGGTTGGCTTCAAGCTGCTTTAAGCTGCCTCATGCGAGGCTGCCTCAAGTGAACTGAAGAACCCAGATATATCACAGGCAACAGTATGTGTTGGCAAACATTTCAGAACAGGTCAAACTGTGTGATTTAGTGTTTTGGTTTTGCAACAAAAGCAGAACTTTGTAGCTTTTCTCTGTTTCAGTCAGTCAGCTTTATCTGGAAGGTGATCTGTCTCTATACCGAACATCCCCCTCTTGTTTGCTGGCAACCACAACTCTTTCGACATTTGCATTTGGTCTGAATTGTGTGGAATCATGAAAAACACTTTGTCTGTTTATCTACAAAATCTTGAGTGTTTTTTAAAAATTGTTTATCAAATGTAATTGATTGTTTGTTCGCTTACACTTGTTTATTTCAGTGAACTTTGTAAAGCACTGTGAGACAACTCTGTTGTGATATTGGGCTATACAAATGAATTGAATTGAATTAATTGCATGGGAATTCAGTTTGATCAGGTAATACAACACCTGGTCATCAGTTGGTCTGTCTTTTGTTCAGTTGTGACACCAGCTGGATGTGTGTAGCTGGATAGATCTCTGTATTGCATGATCAATCATGCATTTTCCATAATTGATCTGAGGCTCTATAATTCTTTGCGTCAGTAAGATTCACAGTAAGAGCACAGACATTGCTCTGCCACTGAATTTTCTCTTAAAACAATACAAAAGCAATTACTGTCCATTGCCCTAAAAACGTTTGTTCATATTTGCACATGCATGCGTAAATAGACGCAGCGTGAATCCAAACCCTTGTCCTAATCTGGCTTGAAATTAAAATATATGACTCCACGTATTTTGTACATGCACTGGTTCATATATCATGGCCGCATTGACACCTTGATCCCCTCAGTGTCGTCTCTCATTACTCTCAGCCTCCTCAGCGAGGGGAGATGGTGGCGTCCTCGTCATGCCGGCCCATCAGGAGAGAGGGCACACATGGAAATGTCACTCCCAACGAGATCTTAATTAACACACTCGATCATGATGAAATTGCGGCAGCCAACACATAGATCCATGAAGAACCATTTTGCTATTAAATGAAGCACATACTAAGGCATTTAAAGTGCATTTAGTCATTCAAATGATATGTCAGGTCTTGCTGTAAGAATTTGTAGAGAGATGTCACTGGGCAGTTTAAAACTGTTTCCAACCTCCTTTCCATATTTCTTCGTACCGCCTGGATCTCCCCTCACACTCACATTTTTAAAAAATGGTTCGCCACTGAGGTTGAAGACAGGCAAGATGCATCATTTGAAGGTCACCGGGTCTCGCTCACTCCCCACTTACCAAGCAAAAGTCACGGGCTGACGGGGAGAGCATTTTTTTTTATAATCTCTCCCCCAAGAGACACCTATACTCAACATAACAACTCCAACCATCTCCAACCAACTCTTTTTTTTTTTTTTTTTATCTTTTTATCCCTCTTAGGAATTCAGCAAGGCAGGAAAGATGGATGTGCAGGTTGGTTTCTGGAGTGATTCGTAGCCCTTTTACGGGGCAAATGGATGGATGCAGGGTCGCCCATAGTCATTTACCATCAGGCAGCCTATTGTGCTGCTTTCACATGTAATCAATCTCACGTACTCTATGGATTCTGAATTATAAGGTAATGCATTTCTCATTAAGCACTGAGCATTCTTTGTAAAAACAAACTCAGAAAATCCATTTTTTAATGGGTATCACACTGTAGTGACTGGAGACAGACACATAAACCTCTCAGTACTTAATGCAAACAGGACCCCTGACAGCCTATAAATATATTATTTGTCACTTCTGTTCTGCAGGGCACTTTCATTAAATGTTTTATTCAGCCTTGCCAATTACAGCAGACAACCCAGTTAAGGGACCTACTGCTAATGAAGTTGAGTCTTAATCTACACTGTCTGCATCAGGTATCAGAAAAGTTTTCATTTCCCCCCTCTGCTTGTTTCTCTTCAAACTTCCTGGGTCAGTTTAATGATATGATGAGAGGATGAAAAATATCTCTGTTTTCAATTTGTGAAAACAAGAAAATTGCTCTCCTGGTTTGTTTGTGCGATGCATTAAGCCACGAACAAAATGACAAAACAGCTCCTACAGTGTAATTTATGATCACAGAGGGAGGAAGGAAGCATAGTTATTGTTTTGTTATTTATTTTCAATAATTCCAAAGTACAGTGTATCCCATGGCCTATGGCTTTAGAGCACACTTCAGTCTGAGAACAAAACTAATAAAGCTAGCTTTATGTCCTGTGAAATTAAGTTCAACTTAGCCATATATATATATATATATATATATTGTTTTTGCCTTCCTCACTATCTCACTTCCTCAAATACACATTTTTAGATTTCTTTATCTGCTGTGCATATTTTGTTTTATGATCTATTCAGTGGCCTGAGAAACAGAGAGCAGTTAATGTTACGGTCTGGTAGTGGTTTGTTGATTTATGGGTGCACAATAGGCCCTTGTAGAAACGCTGGGGCTGTAAGATATTTGTTGTACTCCTGCTGCTGTGAGAGTCATCGTTAGCTTAGGAAGAAAGTAATCAGATGGCTGTCTCTGTGGTTTAACAAACTGCCCCCAGCAGCTCTCTCTGTCCCTTTCTCTCTCTGCTTTTCAACGAGTGCTGAGCCCTTTGGCTGCAGGACGAGCTGCTTGGAGTCTGGTCCTGATCTTTCTCCATCTATCCCTCATTCTAGACCACTTTTCTTTCCCTAGCTACTGGAAAAACTGCAGTGCAGTGCATTGATAGTCCCAATAACGACCTGACATCTTCACAGTGAGTAAAAACGTGACAGGAATCCAAGTCATCCTTCATGTCCTCGCTATGTTAAGTATTTACCCATCACATTTTCATTGTAGAGACCTTCAGGGGCCCCCTCGGTTCCCAGCCACTGAAACCCAACCCAGGGCCCAACTGAGGATGGGCCCAAATTCCATTAAATCTCGCCTTAATGTAATGAGACTGATCACATGGTGTGTCACTAATCGTGACAGGAGAAAAATATGTTTTTTTGAGGCCAGAAGGTGAGTCTGACCAGCAAAGTTATTAATCAGTGGAGCTTCATGCTGCTGCCAGAGTCTCCTGAGTTGGGTCTGTTTGCGTCTGCTGCATCTTGGATCAGATGTAATTATCCTAAGGTCTGTTTTGGAGTCAGGTTTCACTGCTCTCTTTTGGGTTATGGGGTCTCTATTTGATAAAACTAATTCATGAGCATTGAGTAAGTTTTCCTCAGATCCATGTCTCAGGTTTTTGGCCATGACAGAAGAATTTGTATGCTAATTATGGCAACTTTTAACTTTTTCATTTAATTGGATAAAATGAAGTAATGACATTTAATGTCTAAACACCAACTTCACTGTGACATCAGAACGTACAACAAAACCATTCTTGTGGTCATTATGCAATGCCATAACTTGTGACCATATTTGACAGATATTGTGACCATATTTAACATTTGGTTAGATAATGAAATGGTGACATAATGTAAACTGAAAGCTCAGTGGTTGGCACAGGCATACAACTGAACTGCGGTAATTGTAGTTTGGGCGAGCAAGCAAGCTCCACCAGTTTATTAGGTACACCTAACTAAGCTAATGCAACAGCCTTGCAATAAATCCTCCTTAATGAAAGTTATAATGTTCAGCTTTTTGTTGAAACTGTTCTAGAGAGGTGTACATTCAACTGTAGGGTAATACAAATTCTTAAAAATTCAGTGAGGGAGTTGTGAACAACATAGTTACTGAGTAATATATTTTATTGTCCAGTTGCAATAGATGTCCCGCTTCCTGTTGGACAAACTATGTAATGCAATGCTCTTTCAGAAAGACCATAAACATGCCTTTGGGATTTTATACTGCAATTTCTTGGTCCTTGTCAGCTGACAAACATGCCAATATGATACATCAGTTAATGAGCTAATATCCTCTGATATTATCAGTACATTATGATAACCAGTAGAGCACTTGTGGTGAGTTATTGCACATTAAGGAGACCTGGCATAGATTTTTCAAGATAAAAATTGACGGCATATCTGTTCATTTTGGTGATATTTTGTGAAATACATAGTAGTAGATTCATTCAACTGTCAATGAAAGTTCAAATGAAGGTGCCTCTTACCACTCGGGGGTACAGCTAACCACAACACCCTGCAACCCTGCAAGGCGAAGGTGCAATGATAAATCCAACTTTTCAATTTTTATAAGAGTGATTATTTGCTGTCAAGCATCAAAATGAAATACATAAATCATGAAATCCTCGGGAGAGCCATGTCTTTTTCTCCCCACCCCCCCTCCCCTTTCTCCTGTCCTTCCTCTCTCAGTTTGGAGCTCTGATCTGACGTGTAATTCCTAAGACAACATCTTGTTAAGCTGCTCCCGGAGAACATAAACCTATGGAGGGTCTCTGGTGATAACACTGAAGCCGTGATACCTAAGTGTTGCTTACATCTAGCCTTTGAAGTTGACCAGATGTGATGAATAATGCATAGTCTTCACTGCCTCTTCCAAAGAAAATATTACCTTTGGCAAACTTCTGCCTCTGACTTCCTCCCAGAGGACAGGTGGGAGAAGTTTTACACTTTCCTTAGTAAGTAAAACAATGTTAGGCAACACAATTATTCTTGGAAACTCTTTTGTGTAACCCCCCCTTACTGAGGATCAAAGTTTTTTTCTTTTTTAATTTGTGTAGTTTTAACCCCCGCTCTCTTCGGGCCTGATCTAATCCTCAAAAGCAACTCATGAAACTTCTCTGATTACGCTGCTCTCACAAGATACTTGACAAAAACAATCTGGGGAGCAAAGGGAACATCATGATCAAACACAACATCATACTCTGGGCTGAACTGGGCTATATGACTGGTGAGAGCGCTGTACTTTATATCATGCCCTTATGTAGTATTTTACCACAGACTTGAACTTTATTGTGCTGCTCTTTTCCTCCTCACACAAAAATAAAAAACAACCTGCATGAGCATAGCCCTGGAAAAAAGCATGATTCACCTCTGCAGTGCAACTAATGATGGTTTGGCTTGGCATGGTGATATGGAAAAGTCACGCCATCAATCAGTTTTAAAGACACAGACATGATTGAAAATCTGTTTATTGCTCAGCTTATTCCTGTTTTTTTTGCATGAAAATTGGACAGCTACTCTACATCATTCCTGCTGCATCATTACTACAATTCCCTTTATGCCTCTCTGACATTATTAATAGCTCTGAGTTTGTTTACTCAGCTCATCTAAACATCACAGTTAACAAGCTTGTGCCTGTGATGTTCAAATTTGTTGTCCTTCATGGCTAATTCTCCTGCCTTTGATAGCAGATACCATTAGCACTGTCATTATGGCCCCTCTCAGTGCAAAGTGGGCAAGAATGTGTGTGTGTGTGCCCATTGAAGTGTGTTGTGGTGTGTCCTGCCAGTCTGGCCATGCCTGTCTGCAATTACTCTCCTCAGTGGAAACATTAAAAATCTACTGCCATGGAAAGATGCCACAGCTGAGATATTCATGCCCGTACCCACGTACTACAAAGACCCTGGAGTCGTCTGGATTCGCCACATATGCATGTTCCATTCATCGACTGTGAGGCAGAGCAGATGCCAAGATGGGAATTACGACTCCAATCTGAACAAGTGGTGTAAGAATTGTGGGTGCAGTAATGCCATGACTGCAGCTTTGGCTTATTTCAGCCTGGTGGGTTTGTGCATTCAGGGATGTGCCAGTTTAAAAGCCCTTCAGATAAGAAGCACATGGGAGGCACATTGAGATCAGCTTTGAGATGAATAGGCTGTAGATATTCAAATTTTGTTGTCTCTGAGCCATATAGGGTCCATTTAAGAAGCTTTATTCTGCAAGAGAGAAAACAACTTTCTGTGTCAGCGGACATGGCCACATCTCATCTGTTCCTAATAGCACACATCAAATTTGATTTTTATCTGCACCGATTCATCAGATTTTGTCAAAATATTTTCGCCTGTGTCTGCATTTGCGTCCGACAGTTAAGAGGCGTAAATGATTAGTCTGCTATCATTTTTGTATTCACTAGAATTGAAGCTGCCCCACAAAGAGCAGGTTTAGTAGATGCGTACTGATTTTTAAATGCCGTTTCCATCCATCGCTCAAGGCTACAACTATATGAAACCCACTTGAGAGACATTTGCAAGTTTGCTGGAGGTCTGTTGATATAAAAATGACTAATGTAAACATACTGGATAACATTTGTTCAGTTAGGTGTGTGACAAATGCCAAGTGTAGCTTTGGAACAAACCTGTGATCGACATAAAATTAAAGGTGAACTTTCTGTTTGCATTCACTGTTTCTCGCCGTCACCTCATGTGTGGTCATGAGGTCCTACAAACGTGTTGAATGCATTTCCATCATCATAAAGCTGATTTTTTTTTGGAGAGTATTTTAAATCCAGCATTATTTACATACATGTTTGCTAGGTTGCAGTATTATCATTATTGTTATTATCATATCTATTATATTATTTATTATTATTATAATCCTTTAAGGATTTTCTGCTTTCTTTATCTTCTGTGATAATAAATTGAAGACACTGTTTTATCATTGACTGATCAATCGATAAAGAAAATGTTTATTTGTTGTCACCTAATTCTTCTTAAGTTGTTCATGTCATTCTCCATGCCCTTTTCACCTTAATGTTGTCTTGTCTTACTTTTTTTTTTTTTTCCTCCACCCAACATTGTTTTAGAGTATTTTTAGAGCTTCCCTCTGACTCTGACATTTCCACTGTTGTCTTAATAAGCTTCAGCATCTCCGTAAGAAAACACAACCCAGTAAATGTATTGACTTTGATACAATGTGTTGAAGTCAATATACCTTTTGCAGTTTCCTGGCAGCAGTCATTGCAGAGTCGAGCATCTTCTATTACACTCCATTAGAAAAAGATGTTACCTACATAAAGACAAGCGGACAGATTTACAGCTGTTTATATGAACTGTTGGTTTTCCCAACCATCTAAAAGCCGAAGTAAAGGATTCTTGCTATTTCGTTTATGGCTTGACAATATAACACAGGCTCTTAAAAGCAAAGGGAGCATTTAAAATGACAGTGATTGCCTCCATGGTCTTTGTTTTTTTTTTTAAAGAAAACTCTGTGGTTACGGTGGCTAGCGGTGCTCTCAAACTGTCCAGAACAATTTGTTTGCCTCCATATCACGATTATACAGTCTATCAGCAAAGTGCGGCTGCTCTGATGAAACGATCTTAGTTTCAATTTATGTTTTCCTAAAAACCTATAGTCCTCTCTCACGGAGGAGGATGTTTCTCACAGAGAAGGTGACGGAGAGGTGTAAAATCCGCTGAGTTGTAAAGCGTCACCAGTCAGAACTCCTTAATTGCTCTCCTGTTATGACACTCTGATCCTGATGTATTCAGATAATATGGAGTTTTGACTTTTCTCACCTTTTCTGTGTTCATCAGGATAAAATACTGGATGAGGCGGTAACATCGACTACACATACCAACCCTTACAGCTTTTCACAAACACGCATCACAACATCTGCCATCCAGCAACAGATATACTATACAGTTGAGGTAAAGATGGTAATTTATTTGATGGGATGAAACGACCCCAAATTAGTCAATAAATGTGTGACTCCTGCATGCCCAAACCACTAATCCAGTCATATATAATAATATAACACACTGGCAGTAAACCAAGTCTGTGATGTAAACATCTTTTGTGCTGCCAACATTACACGAGTCAGACGTGTGGGTTTTGGACTGTTGGTCAGATAAAACAAGATATTTTAAGGCATCTGATATTGTGCTGAGACCACTAGCAGTGTGGTTACTACAGAGTGTAGTTAAATATTTGTAAAAAATAAAAAAAATAATTGGCAGATCAGTTGCTACTGAACTTAATTGCAGCCCAAGTGATCGTGTTTGTGAAGGTTAGTGCTGAAATGATTAAAGATCAATTTGTCCAATTATCAACTGTCAGAAATGCCTGACATTATGGTTTGTTGTTTCTCAAAAATTATGGCTGCCTGTGTTGACTTATTTTTTTTTTATATCCTTAAACTGTTACATGTGTTTCGGCCTGATGGTTGAGTCAAATAAGCAATTAAAGATGCTCTGATGGGCATTTGTTTTTTTTTACCAATTAGTTTTAGCACTAGTGGAGGTATTCCACACCTGACAGTCACAGGTACCAAACAGACACGTTGTAAAACAAAGAAGTCCTTCAGCTGAAGATAATGTAATTAGGCAGATACTAAGTGTGCTAACGACTCACCATCTTTCAGTAATGCACATGAAAAATCGACAAGAATCACACGCTTCAAAGCCTTTTATTCACAGTGAATGCACACCTGAACTAATGTCATCTCGCAGTGTGCTATCAACATGTTTTCGAGAGATGATCTTGAGATTCATTAACAGTCTTGGCCATGGAGCCACACACGTGACATGTCCAGCCTTTCAACTCCCCGTCCTCATTTATGTATTGATAAAGGCTGCATTAATATATAAACATTTTTACATTCATAATTCAATTTCCATTGAACAAAAAAAATAAACCCTGTGGAAAAAACAGTAGAACCCAGACTTCAAAGCTTTTCCTTTGTGTTTTTTCAAGGTTATTTGCAGTGATGTTCTGTTTTGAGAGAGAGAGAGAGAGAGAGAGAGAGAGAGAGAGAGAGAGAGAGAGAGAGAGAGAGAGAGAGAGAGAGAGAGAGAGAGAGAGAGAGAGAGAGAGAGAGAGAGAGAGAGAGAGAGAGAGAGAGAGAGAGAGAGAGAGAGAGAGAGAGAGAGAGAGAGAGAGAGAGAGAGAGAGAGAGAGAGAGAGAGATGAACCTGGGCCACTGTGGGACGGACTCAACCTTAATGATACCCAAAGCTTTTCCCTTGTGTTTAACCTGACACGTTAACATATTTCTTTAAGATTTATTAAAGTATTTGCTTTCATTTTAATGAGAACTAGAGGATTTCTGTGTGGGAGCTGAGACAATAGCAGTAGCATCAATGACAGCATTGCATGTAGCTGTGAGCTGATTGCAAGCTGTGATTGAAAATCACCCCTTACAGCAGAGACGGGGTGAAAATTGCAATCTCCATGTATGCACCTTACACATCTATATCAATCATGGAGCACAGCTGCTCTCACAATTGAGATATTCACATTCAGTTTGCACAGTCACATCTGAAGTGTACAGTAAAGAGAGGGAGTGAAGATGGGGATTTTGTATGAAAAATACATTTTGGCTGTACAAAGAGGGTGATTATTGCAACAGTGGATTAACAGCGAAATGTGTGTTTGCTGAGGTCTCTGTTGGTCCACAGTATAATGAAGCACTGTTTTTTTTTTTTGTGATGGACAGAGCCGAGGCCATTACACGGCACAGATTTCCTAATAAGCACCTCATCATGTCATTGTTTGTGTCAGGGAAAGGGCAGAGTGGGAAGGGGAGCTGCAGCAAAACCATGAGGCTCTGTATTAGAAATAAATTGTGTGGTGGTGGTGTCTTGAAATGTGCACACATCTAGATGACAAATGTCTAACTTTAGAGAGATTAAAATAAGACAATGTGAACTGCCATTTGACAGTTTTCTAAGCCCTCTGCCCTTGGCCAATGTTGCTATATCTGCCAAGCTTTCCGTTCTTGCAGATTTACCACAAATGTTAGGTAATTTTTGAAACTGTGGATCATTGATTTCTGACAGAGGTCGACAAAAGTTCAATCCTCATTTCCAGCTAACTTTTTTTTGCAGCTGAGTTGAGGGTCGCCAGTATATTCAATCAGCTCTGCCTTGCTAGCTAATTAAGTTAATGTTGACCCCACTTGGATGAAAACTATTTATAGTTTTTAAAGTGAGATTTATGTGAAAGGGTCTCAAAAATTGACTTGGTGACTAAATATATGATTAATCCCCCAAAAACCTGTGGCTAAACTAAATGTCCCACTTGATGATCCATGCAGAAGACATGGAAATAAAGGAGCATTTTTCTTGTTTTGCAGTTTAGAGCTAGTTCGTTGTTACTCTGAGAAGAAAAAATGTTCACAGATCACACTGTGGATGCTTATCCTACCTGTTCATATTTTAAAACCATGGATTTTCTCTTTACAAGAGAAAAAAGTTTTAATATAAGGACTAACTGGTGCTGATCAGGTAATGTAAACTAGTTAGCCAGACATGCTAACGATTGTAGCTTAGAGCAGATAAACACAGACTGCAGTTTAATCAGTTTCTCACACTTGTGTTTTTGGAAAGACTGAAAAAAGGTCTCTCACAGCCCCAGGCACACTGCTTCAACATGTGGAGAAACCCATAGCCAGAGAGGCCTGCCGTGCCTGGTTACTGTTGCTAAGCTATGATTGGTCAACCACTGTTTGGGGGAGGAGCTCGGGAAATGGCCAATGTCTTGAGAGGAATTAGCAGATGCAGATTGTTTCAGTAGCCCGTAGATGATCATTTACAATATGAGAACAAAGCAAGATAATAAAGTAAACATTAACACAAAGGCTAAGCAGCAAAGTGTGTGTGTATTATTATTATTATTATTATTGTTGTGGTTATAGGGGAGTTAGGGTAGCTTTGTCTTCTCTGAATCAAGGGTCTAAGGACGGAGGGACTCGTATGTTGTAGAGGCTGTAAAGTACCCTGAGGCAAATTGTGATTTGTGATTTTGGGCTAAATAAAATTTGACTTCACTTGACATGACTAGTATTAGTGTGCAGCATATGGGTAAAGAACGGTGGTGATGGGTCCATAATCATCTTTCCTGCAGACAGGAAATGTAATATTCAGTGTTTTGAGTCATTGTCTAAGGCCTGCAAAAATGAGTACACAATACATTTGGCCTGGAAACGCCTGCTGCTCTGTCTCTCCGCAATCCAGCAATGAACAGAAGATGAAATGATTCATCACAGCAGAGACAGCTTCCAGAGGATGAGATGAGATGAGAGTGGGAACGGTGTCATTTTATATCTCCCAGAGAAATACACAAAGCGAAGATGAATTGTAGCTGCTGGAGGCCGATAGTACCCCACCATGGGTTGGCTGAACCTGGCAGCGCTCCACAGGTGTGATAGTGCTATGATATTTGTCCAGCACCTGTATTTACAGAGGCAATACCCCACTGTAGTTGCCCCCTCCTCTGTGCTGCACAGATTCTGCACAGATTCTCTGTGCAGCTTGGCCAAACTGAAGGTCACTAAGAATTAGATGGGAAACGATCTAGATTTGAGCAGGTCATCCAGTCCCATGAGTGCTGCCCCATATCTCAGTATGGTCTAACTATACCCCAGCTAGGTCTTGCATGTTGGTGTTCACATATCTACAAGGGCTAAGTATGTTTTTCTTTTTCCTTTTTTTTTTATAAAGTTTGGGACCTTTTTTGCGATGACACGGTGAAGCAGGAAACCACATATAAAGGCTCCAGGCATCAACAACAAGATCAAAAACAACAAGCAGCAGTCGTTGCTTCTCTGTTTGTTCTCTGTCCATTTGTGTCTAATGAAACAGTATCACAAAATGAACCTGCCTCTTATAATGAATTGGTGCTCACATTGTTTTGTTCTTGTACTGCAGAAACGAAGAGATACATTTCACATGAATCAGACTGGATTGTGGAAGGTGCCCTCTGGTCTGTTCCATTCACTAAGGCATTCCTAAAATATTTAATTTCCATGCATGCATGTCTTTGAGGGGATTGTGGTTAGCTGCATTTATAAAGCTAAAGCCATAATTACTAATTTGCAGCATTTGTGCTAAACCGATAAGACGGCCTCTTTCATGGGATTCAGAGGCTGCCATCAATAACGTGACTGCTTGGGGTAAAAGTGATTTAAAGCCCATTTCACACTTGGCTTCAAAAAGAGTGATGGCTGGGCATTCTCAGATCCACACAGCTGCCATCACGACCACATCCCATCCACAAGCACTGCATTTAATGCCAACAAACAAACTTGAAGTTGGAGGAAATGTCTCTCTCAAAAGTTCTCTCTCGGTTTTTCTCTGTGGCTGTGACTCTCTTTGTTAAAATGAGACTGTAATCAAAGATCTGCAGCGCGCGTCAGCACTTGTCAGAAGTATACAAGCTCAGATTCCCGAGGAATTACATTTATATTTGACAAATCTACACTGAAAAATGTATGTTCAGTGCCGATGCTCAGCGCTGATGCGGGCAGTGATGATGGTGTCGATGTCAAGGTAGTGGATAGGCTTATAAAGTAGCAGACCCAGGGTTGTTTCCTGTCACAAGCCTGTTGTTTATTAACCATAACCATGACATGTAATTTATACTGTAAAAATGTTGCCATTGGATGTAAAAAAAAAAAGTAGTAGGCAGTACTATAAGAAAAGTCATAGGAATCACCAACATTTTAATTCATCCTCTGGTAACCATGAATGTCTGTACAAACTTTCATCTTAAGGCTTTTTCACATCACTGTGCAGTAAACGCCCTGACAATTACCTACCTGATAGAACATTCTTCAAAAAAGTGGCTGCTAAGGTCCAGTGAACTGTGGGCGCCAGAGCAACATCTGTATACCTCCACGTGGGTGGCAACAGTTTCATACCCCTACTGCCATGACCAAAACTGCTTCCCCTCTACCGTTGTCCTCTCATTGTAATGACTGCTGGCAGCGAGTTACCGTACTGTGTGGAAGCAACTTTGATCGAATTTTGCAGAATCATCCAATACTGACACTCCTGTTGGGCAGTTGGGTTGGGGATACATAGGCTTGGAGTGGATCACTAACTCCCTGAGATTGTAAATAAATGAATGAAAGGAAAGATGAGCAAGTGAAGAGCAGAGTAAATTTGTCTCAGTGAATGTACGTGCTTGTGCTGCCTTTAGCCAAGAAGCTGATGGGTCAGTGACTTCATTAACAGACTGATGGTGCGCTGAACACTGATGATCAACAAAAGCTCCGCTGATTAAAGTCCCATTCCCTCAGTGTAATCACTAATTATCTAGACTGACATGCCGCTATAGCTCCTCTCTGAGCTGAGAGGTCTGGGCACTCTCTCTGTCCTCTGTCCTCTTCGGTCACGCACATGGGCAGCACAAAATGGATTTTCTCCGTTCAGCCAAAACAACTGGCCAGTGCGGACACTTATGCTTTGTGTGCAGGAGCAGTCCAGAAATTGAAATATTGGTGCACAGAAGGCTTTTTTGTGTGGGAGGGTACACCTACCTCCATCATCATTACTTCAGACTGTTAAAACATTTAGTCATTGCCACTGCAGTAGTTTATAGACATGTCCTCTATTGAGGATGTAATAATTTCTGTCCTTGCTGATGTAGAAATATACCTCGCTGGTCTTCTCTTACAATTTTACAATTTTTGTGTAAAATGAAAAGGATCGTTCATTCTGACAAATTACACAGGATGTTTAATTGGCTGTACAGTTCTTTTCAGCTCGATGAATCTTTTTGGTGTCTTTCAGCTCATCGTTTCTGGTTTTAAAGCCTGCAGCTTTATTATGTTCACTCATCAGCAGACAGCTCTGCCACCACTAAACGGCAGACAGACAACTTCAGCTTTGAACGTAGTTGACAATTCAGCAGTTGAAATTTTTGAAATATGTCAATGTTGCCTTAAGAAGTGCAAAGAATAATTACTTGCATTATCAATTAACCTGCCAATTATTTACTCGTTGAATAGGGTTGAATAGGTCTTTGGAGGAGAGCCGTATTGGAGGGAGTGGAATACTTTTAAAAATCAAGCTACTCTTGCTAGTTTCACCAGCGCTGCAGACTCTGCCTTCAATTGTTATGTCAATAAAATGTCAGAAAATCAACAGTGACGTCTTCAAGTGTCATGTTTTGTTTGTCCAACAGTCCAAAAATCCAAAGCTACTCTATTGTCTGTCATGTGGGACAAAGAGCATCAAGTTCTCACTCTTCAAAAGCTGAAACCACTCTTTTTTTTTTAATCATTATCAATATAGTTGCAGATTGGTTTCTCTTTGCAGAAAAAAACAACAAGTACAGTGTTGTGTTTTCCACTATCTTGCCATTTGTCACTACTTTTTAAAATTAGTCTTTTGTGTATGAATATTATGCAATACAAAATAACCAAATGATTTGGCACAGAACATTTTTAAGGAACTCTTGGCTGGAAAGAGACTAGATTAGACAACATCTGTTTTTTCTTCCCACGGCTTACTGTAGGATCTGGAATCAACTGCAGACATCAACCTGAGAGGTTAATTGAATGACCTCAGGATTACATTACCCCAGCCCATTAGTGTCTGTGCTGCCTTAAGCTCCATCAGGTAGACAAGATATGGCATCTTGAGGCTACAGTGTGTTGAAACCCACAGGAAACATTTTGACTTTATCTTAACTGGAAAGCAATAATGACTCTAACATTGTAGATGTATAAACAAAATGGCTATCTATGCATGTATCGTTTAAATGATCACACAGACCTGTAAGGAAGAGATAAATAGGAAGATACAGCACAAACACTGTCTTTGTGTAATTAGATTATGTTCACTCAGGCTGATTAAATTACTCTCCTTCAGGCATCGGATTTATTGAACATCTTGTATCTGAGATGTGTGTGTTTTTTTTGTGCTTTCATGACAGAACATGCAGCACTGTACACAGCACAATGTGGTCAACTTTTGTGGAGACAGCGTTTCCTAATAAGATAGAGTTTCTTTTCATTACCTTGAACCACAGTTTCCCTCTGATGGAAAATATGTGAGCCTTTGAAGGTGTATATTTCATCAGACAATAAGATGAAAGGGCTTCAGGGCCAATGGCAGAAATGGAGAACTGATTTTCGTGGACATGTCTAAGTCTGTTGTTCGCTGAAAGGACACAGGGACAGTTCATAATCTGGTTAGACATCCATTACAACCTCGCAGGGACATGGCACCAGCACAGGGACTCATTGTGAAAGTGCAGTAAATAGGGCAACACATGGACTAGACCCTGCAAGAAAGTGCATGAAAACCCTAACTTAATGTTAAAGATGGCAGAAATTCTAATTGTTGTCTAGCAGATGTCTCAACTATTTGCATTTATGGATTAAAAAAAGCAATTCTCTCTTTTTTTTTCTTGGTGGAATCACACATTACATGTCTTTAAAAACAGCACTGGGGTTTATAGTTGCATCCTCATCATTGTAAACAAATGTAATCATCAGTATTAAAACACATTCTTCCATTGGCTAAACGAGTATAATGGATTCTGTGAGAAATAACCATTTTAATGGACCACTTAAAATATGTAAAGCAAATATGAATTGTATAATGACAATCTGTCCTCCAATATAGATATGGTGTAATAGGCAATTGTTGTTGTTTTAAAAGTAATTCCTAAATAAAGTAAGATATAATGACCACTTTCCCATTGCATTATCATTTATATTAAACCAACTTTGTTTTTCTCATAATAGAAAGAGGTAATGCATGTAATGTGTGTAATGTGTGTGAATGGATAAACAGGAAAGGAAAATTAATCCAAAAAGATGCTTGTAACATTAGACACACTGATCTCTCACGCCTCTATTCCCACTCGGCATCACAGAAATTACAACCCTGTTAGATATGATGTGAACCGCTGGTATGCTACATGCTTCTACTCATTAACATCAACTGTCATTGCGCTCATTTTATCAGCAAGTGTTTTAGAGGACTGACTCTTAACTGTTGAAAAATTAACCTCCCGACATACACCACAGGAAGAGTATGTAGGAAAATAAGACTTAAACATAATAACGTGTCTTTCACATGGCTGAATATATGTAAATTCATGGCATCCAGGAGATAACGTAAAAATGTAATAGAAGAGTAAAAATAGATAGAGTTGTCTTTCCTGATCTCCTATTTGATCCTTTATTTGGCTTTTGGTGATGGTGCTAATTAGGGTTATAACTAACAATTATTTTCATCATTGATCAATCTGTTGATAATTTCTTTCACTGAATTAATACATTTGAATCTATGAAATTCCAAGCTAATAGTGAAAAATGACCCATGCAAACGTTTCATTCATGTGATATTTTTAAATTGATACTGAAGATTGAAGATATCAAATTTGGAATCATTTATCTCAAATTCTCACAATCAACCAAGTGGTTAATTGACAAGATGTTTAAACTGATTCTAATGCCAAAATATGAAATGTCATTCAAACCTTCTCAGGTTGGCATTGTCTGCCTGTGTAAATCCATAGAATGACTTTTAAATCTGCATGAATCTTTTTCTTGGCCACTTTGGGCCAACACAACAAGCTGTTGTTAATTTAATTTACTCAAAGTTTTGTTTATGCCCAGCTGATGATTGTAAGTCATATATTCCACTCCTTTTTAGCTCTGTTTTGGTCTCTACCAAGTCCTGAGGTAAATATCTGTCTCTTTATCTGCTACATTCACCTATTTTCACAAGCTAGTTGCTACCTTTGTCTGTGTGTTCTTTGTTGCTGTGCAGGTAGCATTCAGTGGGATTTTCTTCCTACTGCGGCCGAAGAAACATTGCATTGTTCATCATAACAAAATTTTTTGTTGATTCTTAGAAAGACCAGAGATTTCATGGTGATATGGTAATCCAGTTTGTCATGTCAGAACTGCTCTTCTGCTCTAATATAATTTGCAGGTATATATACTGTTTAGCAAATTCTGAAACGGAGCAAATAATATTCTCACCATATGCTCTGTGAACTTTTGGTTGATTCAAGTTGCGGAGTATTTTTCAGTACAATTCTGAATACAGAGAGTGAAACTTGTGTCAGTGATAGCTGACGTGTCTATTACCAGATATTCCATTCATAGAAACATGAAGACACAGAGACTGGGTTCCTATTACCCTGAATATGAATGCCAGTCTGTGGAGGGCTTAACCCTATTCACCCTCTCATTACTCCTTACTTTTTATGAAACCCTCTGTGGTCCACCCTGGCCAACACCCTCACTGAGGAGGAAATATTTCAGAGGGAACAGGTCTGCTATGTCTGCACCAGCAATCATAACGCCCTGAAATACACTGCCTCCAAGCCCAAGAGCCAGGGGAAATTTTTTTTACCCATTATATCATGTGTTCACCTGGCAGTGTGTTCTTGGGTTTGTTTTCTCTCTCTCTCAGTCTCTCTCTCTCTCTTTTCCTTGTTCATTTGTGAGGAAATGCTTCTTCATTTGTTTTACGTGATTGAGGAGGGAGACGCAGGCGAGTCGGTACAGCCTTGGGTAAGAGAGAGAATTCAGTCACAGCTGGTGTGTCGCTCTCCCATAACGAGCAAACGTGACAAGATGAAAGTGTGTGTAGCGTCTGCCATTTGCCACAGCCATGGGAGGAAGCCCCTTTGAGGAAAGGAGAATTTATAGATATTCATGTGGCTTTGTAATTGCTGGTTTGACATGAATACAACTTTTTTTTCTTCTTCTTTTCTGTCATCTATGAGTTGAATTCACAGACAGTTGTTACACAGTTGACGGCCTCCCAGAACTCCTATCGCCTGCCTCCCCTGTGTGGGCCATATGGGATAGTGATTCAGAGGTTATTATCTGAGGTAGCTGGTATTCTTGTCAGTAGACCAGAAGTGGTCAGATGCACTGCCAAACTGTGTCTGAGGATCCAGAACCTCAACCAATTTCCAGCCACTATAAACAGGTGTAATGGGGCGTAAAGCCTCCCACAGCCAACGTAAGGTTGAGTGAGCAAAGAATGTATATCTTGTATTGTTGGAAAGAAGTGGTGCTCAAGTGAAAGAGAAAGTTTTGGAGTTAGTTGTTGTTTCTAGGACGATAAGACTTGCGACTATGGATACTATTCACTTGTAATCTAAGGGGAACATTTGTGACATAACTATTATTGCTCCCAGGCGTTAATTTGCCATGCACATGAAGGAATATTTTTGGGAAATATCCTTATTTGCGTTCTTTTTTTTCTTTTTCAGTAGTTGGATGAGAAGAGTGACACCACTCTCATGTCTATGCATTATGCCTGGGGTTGTAGTGGGGAGGCAAACAGTCTTTACATAAATACCGGAAAAGCAGGGAAGCAGTGACAAACAGCTTTCCTGGATCTCTGAAGAGTTAAAAAAAAAAAAAAGGGCCTTCGAACACCTAAAGCTCACTAACTAACCCACTGTAGCTCATTTGTTTGATCCTCACACAAACAGTAATGTAAAAGCAACCATTTGTGTGGTGTGATATCATCGGCCGTCCGCCCAGCATTACTGTGCACAGCATCACTGGATACAGAGCAGCAAAGTTGGAGGATCTATTTTTAAAATGTCCCTGGTTTCAGAAGTAATGGTCCAATTCATTTCTTTCCATAGACACTGTTGTGTCACAGAAAGCTGGAACAGTGACAATGAAACTCTGGTGGTTGAATCATCAGTACAAAATATGAACAACTACACCAGAAAATATCTGGTTCTTTGATAAAAAGTTGAAGATACAAGCCTGTGTACATAAAGGTAACATTCTGATTTTATATGCATGCTTTTATTGTCTTTTAACGCATCTTCTCTGAAGCTTTATTTATTTTCTTGTGCTTTTATTATCTTTTACATGCAATTTAATGTTTCTGGGTCTTGTTTTTGTTGTGCTTTATGTCCCTGTAAAGCACTTTGGATTGCCTTGTGTCTGAAAGGTGCTATACAAATAGATTTGCTTTGCCTTGATACCTGTGCTGCTAACAGGGTACTGAAACTAAAGATAATTCTGTTGGGGAAACTAGTAATATAATCTGCATTTTAAATGAATAGACATGGGCAGACCATAAACACCAGTCCGTCTCAATAGGCTTGCTGTTCCCTCACTACGACTCAACAAAGTCTGTTTGCTGTCCTGGTTTCACAATGGAGCAACAAACTCCTCATTGTGTAATCAGGACAACAGAAAGTCTGCATATCCTCTGTTCAGACTGCACCTTGGCCCATGAAAATGAAGAAAAGTTTCTGTCTCTTACTGTTTCTAAATGTAAATGTAAGCAGTTCAGCTTTTTTGATTAATTTGATGTATTTGCATGATTCTCATTGGTCTAGACCTGCTCTTTATGGAAAGCGTCTCGAGATAGCATTTGTTATGAATTGGCACTATATTATTTATATAGTGCCAATTCATAACAAATGTGTCATCAGTGATGATGATGCAGTGGTGAAGCTCTTATTCGCACCTTTGACTGGCTTCCTCTCCATGGAGCAGAGGCTCATGGGTACACTACAAAAATGAAAACTGATGGTTAGAACATGTACTATAAGGGCGTAACAAGGTCAACAGAATCCACAATCAGATAATACAGATTCCTCCTGTATGAATGATGTGTGAAATGGTGGATATTGTTGAAAAAGACTAAAAAGGTACAAGTACAGTCTGTCATTCACACACATTCACACTTGCTTTTGCAATTTGCCTGAGGGGATGCTGACCTTCTGACTGGTGGATGACCTGCTCTACCTCTGAGCCACAGCTGCCCCTAACAGAGATCCTCCTGATGTTGAGGAACAGTACAGTGTGCCTGCTGCATTACTTACTTGCATGATATTTTTAGTGTTTGTTGTTAGGATTTGGGGCAGGTCACGGCTACTATGGAAATTAGTTAATTACTGGAGTTATTTTAACTTCTAGTGTTTTTATGCCTCGGTTTTATGCATAACGCTTTGTGTTATATGTTGTTTGTAGTTTGTGTTTTGTATTTCATGTTTTTGCACATTTTTCATCATTGATTACGTCTGCGTCTTTTTGTTCGGTTGTATTTTGGGAGTGTGATGAAAGTGCACTGTGTCAATAGTCTTATGACATAATAAAATCAAACCCCACCACCACACCTTGAAGAAAATTGTGAAACGGGAATTCAGGCATGTTTTTTCTGGAACCAGGATCTCCTTTCACTTAGCAACTCTATAGCACTGGTTGCATAACAACCTCACAGTGAAGCCACAATGTGTCATGTTTTTAAACTTCTTTTTGTGTTCAGATTAAACAAGGTGCAATTAGTAAGCTTTAGAAATTTTAATGGGCACATCAATGTATTTTGGATGCTTTGTATACACCATGCAGACATTAGAGTGGTTTTCATCTGCTTGTCTACTTTTTGGAAGGGAAGTGAAAAAGCATATTTTCTGAGACACACATAGAAACCAAGCATCCATTTGTTAAAATGTAGTTTTTAAAATCAGAAATTGTAAACCACATTTGACAGTCCCGTCTCCTATCCTCCAATTTGACTCTGACAACATGTTAAAATATGTACAAATCCATAATGTCCCCTGCATGCCTGGAAATGATGTGGCTGTCGTAAATGCTGTTTTCACTTCTGATAGCAGGCAGAGCTGTGGGGAGGAGAAAGAACAAAACTGCCAAATCCCCCCTGCAGTTCTTCAACTATCTACTCTCTTCAGGCATCCAATATGTCATGTGGATGATGGAAGTAAATTGCTGCAGGTGCTACAGGTGGATAGAGTGATGCAGACAATAATGGCAAGAGCTGTGGACATTATAGATATGCACCCCCTTTATGACTAACATGGGGAAATGAGGTTGAAAACCCACAAATGGCTGCTTTTTTAAAGCCCACCGCCTGTGTACTATGTGAATTAATCTCACTAATGTCTCTTTCTGAATATGTTCTCTGATACTTTTAGTAACAGTTCCATTTTAAGTAATTTGCATTTTCATCACTTGTGAGCAATCTACAGTGTGAGATCAAAGTCCCTCCTCACTAGATTAGATGGAAAATAAAATTACCAACACTTGCGTACATTGCTTTCTGTCATAGCTGCTACAGTATTAGCACGAGGTGAAGAGGCCAGCACGGTTCTAATTGCTCAGTTTAATTTCTGAATGTGCTAGTTAGAATGACTTTAGCTTTAATTTTTAAGCAGACTCCCCCCCCCCACACACACACATGAACCACATATTCCTCCTCCAGTGAAATGTCTGAGTCAGAGGCGCATAGAAAGTGTATTTTTATTCAATTAATGCTGCATGTCTCGAGCTCCATCTACGCAGTTGCCACAGAACTGTCAAGTGAGTGTTGCTCAAAATAGCACTCAGGCTATTTCCCCAACTGTCAACCATCAGCTCAACAGTTCTAACAATGAAATAATGTAAAACTCTGAAATTAAAAGAAAATTGGATTAACACTCTTAAACAACATTTTTTTGGTGCCATAGCTGAAGTTTATTCATTTTGTGCTGGTGTATGCTCTAATTCAGAACAGTTCTCTCTGCATCTCAAAATATCTGTCCTCTTGTACTCGATGCTGCTTTTCTAGAAACGGTACACGGTGCCTCCTTGTTGGATTCTGCTGTTTTCAGGTTAAGAAATAAACTCCCTTTGACAATAAAGTAACACTCTCTACTACTGTAGGTCAATTAGTGACCTACCAATGTTCAGAAATGACTGATCATTACTTATTAAGCACAGCACTGATCCTCCCAGGTGATAACACAATGCAGATCTCTTTGTTGTGATGAATCAACTGTTTGTGGTACGAAGTATATTTACCCTGCAGTTCTGGTTTCAGAGAGAGAAGTGACCATTCTTTAGGGGTTACCCCCAGCAGAAAAAGCATAGGATCATTTTTCATTTTGATTTTAAAATCCCACTAAGCTGCTTGGCTATGCAGGAAAAGTATGATCTACCTTAGGAACGCTTCTTTGGGTATTTGCAAATGCGTCACTTCATAAATGCACAAACTGTTGCTGACATTGCGGAGAAGACCGTAAGAATAGTTTCCTGAAATAGATCTCCAATAACCTCAATACTCCTAGCTTTCCACGTCTTAAAGACTTGAGGTCCTACTCTCTGGGATGAAGTCGCCAAACCCAAAGACAGACGTCAGCATGGCGACCAAATCCTTTCTTTAAGAAAATCCCTCCAGACGGTAAGGGAATTATAAACTATAGGGTTTGGCTTTAGTGATGTTGGGTTTATTACACTTAAGCAGGTTCCATAGGGAGAGAGATGAGCCAGGCCAAGAATCTATACAGAAAGCGGAGTCAAGATATGAATGAAGCCAACACCAGATTTAACGAGCGTGGCGAGTCCAGTTATAAAAAAGTGGGCAGGCCGAGACCACCCATGCCAGTTGGCATTTGACGATATTGATGTTTGTATCCTTCTGTTCGTGTAGCAGAGACTCTGTTCAGTCCAGGCTCCTGCTCTATAAATCATCAGAAAGACAATTTCCTCGTTCAGCTGTCACTGTTATGCAGTACAAGAGTGTTAGTGCTCAATCATCACTTCCACATGACAGAAACCTCTCCAGTACATTAATGAAACTGCTCGAGGGCAGGAATGTTCTGACTTTGTTGTACATTATAGAAACTAATTCTGTATTATTCTCAGCGCAGAGTAGCATGGATGAATTCATAATACACTAGAGATCACTTGCTTCAGATTTCAGTAAAAAATCAGTAACCATGGTAACTATTTGATTACCAGAAGTTGGTCTAAGTTGAACATTCTGCCGCTGGTAGACAGCTAGATCTGTGGCGAATACTGACAAGCAACTTCTATCTGATTGTTAGAGTATTGTAGGTCCTATTCCCTTACAGCTTTTGTGTTTGTTGATTTAATGGAATATAGTTTTTCTATCACCAGCTGAATGCTAACCATGCTCGCCATTTTCCTAGCTGTCAGGGGCTACTGCATCACTGTTACAGCAGTCTAAGTAACTTTAGTTTGAAGTTTATTTCATTTCACTTCACAGTACATGAGCGCCACATTGGCCACTGTATTGTACGTCATCATTTCTGCTATATTGGACTGTGCAAGACTGGCCTGTAAGCATTTTCAAGTAAATGGTAAAGCTGCATGAAAGGCACTAACGTTTACATTTCTGACTGATTTCATTTTTGTATTCAAGGGTTTATGATCTACATGGAGTTGAACAAGTAGTTTTAGGGGGAAACCCTTGAATATATATTTAAAAAAGAGTAATTGAAATCTATTGAGAAATGTAAATCTTAAAGTGTTTTTTATTTAGAAAAACAGCAGCCCCCCAGTTTACTTGTATGTGCTCATAGGCCAGTCTTGCAGAGTACGGCGACGTTGACGTATTGCAGCAATGGGCTGAGCAGTCAATGCAGCGTCTTTGCATATAAGTCTTTGGCTGATTTTACTGTTGGGCTAGCTGCTGCACCGTTTACTCTTTCTTACAGTTACTCTTTTAGACTTTATATCCCTGCTTACTAGATTAAACACTTTCGACTTAATGTTGATAATTTTTTCCACCTGCATGAGTTCTAGCTGGTCTATAGATGTCTGAAGTCCTGAGGTTACTGCTGGCTACCCTGTATTCCACTAGCTTCTGTAGCAATAACTGCAATCTCTCATTGAGGATTTATTAATCTGTCTTTCTGAAAAAATATATGAGTAACTGGTGTTTTCTGCCCGTACTCTTGGAAAAACTGGCACCCATTAGCACTTGCTATTAAAAAATTGAGACCATTGCAATTAAACAGTAGCTCACGACAGGCAGTGGAGTGTTGTGATTGTATCATGCTAAAAGCCATTATTCATTCATGTGCTAACTGCCAACTGAAGAACACAGCGCAGGCAATCAAACAGCTTATATAGACACAAGTGATCTTTTTTTTTCTTTTTCTCAGACGCAGAGTGATACTGAATAGTGTGAAGGAATTGCATGTCATAGCCGTTGTATAAGGTAATTATATTATGGCTATGAACCAATCAAATTGCTTAATTTGAGTTACCTGTTTTATAATCAAAGTTGAATGCACACAAAAACTACAGCTCCTATAAATATTCATCAAAGACCTCATAATTTGGTTTCATCCTTGCCTGTAATTTCCACCAATATTAACATCTAACATCATTTTTTCCAAATTTGTAGCAGTTCTTAGTATTGTTATAGATAATAATGAATGAGATATTTATTTATTTATCTATTCCTTTATTTATTGAAACTGCCTCACTGTTTCATCACATTTCCAGCTATAATTTCAATTGTCTTCATTTAGAATTGTATCTTTACAACTATAGATTTGTTATGATAGATTTTTTTTTGGTAATAACAAAACTGTAATTGTGCATTTGCAGGCTTGCTACTGAGGAGAAAAGAAAGAATATTATAGGGGTAAGAGATGATAGACTATTCAGTAAGGACGGAAGAGTGCTCTTGCTTTTATTACCCTAGAAACCACAATACAGGGTAGGCAGGCAGCACTTCCTTTCACGGGCTGGATAGGTACTCATGTTGAGGTCAGTCAGTGTATGGCTTCTTACGTCAATGTGACTCACTTTACTTCGCACTACATTTGCACGAGAGAAAGAATAACTGAGACTATTTTTAATGAAAATATCCATTCTGTGTTGCTTTTTGCAGGTTGGTGTTAATGGATCTATCTATAGCAACTGTTGTCAGACCTCTAAAGGTGTTATGGAGGTGTCTGAATTAGAGCTGAGCTGATACTGACGAGCTCTTTTGGACAAGATGTTTTAAATTAACGATTATAATAGACTTTTTTTTGGTTTTACTCAGATGAAGCACATTTCCTAAATGTGGACTAAACTCTGTCGTATAACATTAGAGAGCTATAGTTGAACTGTGGAGGAGGAGGTAGGTGCATACGCAGTACTAGTTCATTGATTAAAATCTTTTTGTATGAGCGGTAAGAGTTTCAACTGCTGTACACCAGAGGTGGAGGCATTTGGCTCCTGACAAAAGTTGTTTACCTGATGAGGACCTTCACCAGCCATGTGAATTATGACTCTTGTCAAGGCACAAGTCATGTTGAGTCCACACAGGAGGTTTTGCGGCATTAATAACATAAGGGTGGACGGATGGTCACTATAGTATGTAGTGACATAAGAGACTGCTGTCTTTAATTGTTTCCGTTAATAGATTTTACAGTTACCGCGACCATGATCTGATGTATCCTGACTTTAACCAAGTGATTTTTGTGCTTACATCTTGGAGTGGACAATATGAAAAAAAAATCTTGTGCTCCCATATATGTGTTCTTACAGCACGATATTATGGAGTAATACATTTATACTGCAGTATAGATATATGGCAGATATATGTGGCTTGGAGCAAGTGTGCAGACATCACTGTTTTCTCATAGCCTTGTACCTATGTGATGTGCGTGTAATTACTCTTTCAAGATGATGTGAGACAATAACAGACTGTACGTTATGTGAAGGGCATCACATCAGCCTCAGAGACTAAACAACAAACACTGAATCACACACAGCAGAAAACTGCAACTTCATGCTCAGTATTGACACAAACCTTGCTTCACATCTGTTTTCACATCTGGTCACACCCCGATTGGTAATGATCAGCTTTATCAGCGAATAGAGTGAAGTGGTCCTGAGAGTCCCCAGTAGCTTTTTAAAGGGACATTTTGAAGCCTGGAGTTTGTTTCTACTGCTGGCCGACCATCTTTTAATTTGTTTCGAGCCAGAAAACACATTTGGGGGATGGCTGGCTCGAGTAATCAGCCATCAGCATGATCAATATGACGGGCAAGGCAATCGAGGTGACGCCATTCCCAATCAAACTCCACTTTAAACTCCACTTTAAATCTTTTTAAAGCCTTCAAATTGAGGGATGATTTTCGAAATTGCCACAAAGACACACATCAGACGAGATGACATTAGCTTTTGAGACCCTAAATTCAAGTGATGAAAACTTGATTAAAATCATGTTTTCAAAGTGGTGTTTGGGGGGCTTTTCCTTTTGACTTCAATCTAGACAGGTTTTTGGAATTGCTGTGTTGCGATTAGATAAATTGCATCTTATGGCTCTAAGATACTGGCTTCAAAATGATGTTAATGGTGGTTGCTTCTTGGGAAAGTGACATTTTTGATCTAATTTCGATCTAATTTAGATTGTGATAAATTAATTCTGGAAGATCATTTAAAGGATTAACTGAAATGCAATGCAGCATGGTGTTCAGGGAGCTGTGGGCCCATGTGGCCATGTAGCTCCACCACCAGCAAGCTCAGGTGCAGGTGTTGCCGGTCGGGTCGCAGGTGAAGACGAGAACTTTGGCATGCCTGCAATCTGAGCATTGAGAGTCATTTCTCTGGTGGGGAGGGAACTGGGGGAGAGGCAGTGGCAAGTAGATGTAGTTGGGCTCCCGGCTACAAACAGCACTGGCACTGGAACAAAATTCCTAGATATCAGCTGAACAGTCTCCTTTTCACAAGTTGATATGTGCAAGGGGTTAGAAGGGAAAGGCAGGTGTGAGGATATTCATGGAGCATTCTAGAGAAGGCTCTGGATGATGTTGTGCTGTCGTGGTTAACATATGGTGCCAGTGGATTGGCAGACAGGTGGGTGGTTCCTATTTTTGGATTGTCTCTAAAATGTCAGTGAACAGTAAAAAAAAAACTGGCCTTTGGTCTTTTTGCTTGAAATGCACACCCTTATTTTCTGTCGGTCAATTAATCGATGTGTGCTCCGATAATCTGGGTATCACACTGCTCAAAAATGGGTGGCAGACATACACACAATTCCAAATACATATCCGTACATTGAAGGAAACACTGTTCACTGTATTGATTCTAGTCAAGGGGCTTGGTCTGTGACGCCTGTGTTTTTGAAAAGAAACAGATTTGCTTATGTATTTATGACTACATTGGAAACAATTACAGAATTTTCTCGATGCAAGTATGCCTTTCTGTATCTGTGTGTGTGTGTGTGTGTTGTTCCAGTGTAGTTAGCAAGGCACTTTACCGACTCAAAACTTTCTTATCTTACTCTGAGGCTGGGTAAGCAAACCATTCTTCACAGAACTGTATTAGGAGTCACTGTAAAGACTCACATCAGCGTTATCTTTCGTCCTGTTCGAAGTAAAAGTCACACTTCTATGCGCAGGCAGTTCAGTTTTGAGTGATACGAAGGCAAGTCAATAAAAGATTTTCCAGCCCAGGAGCTACTGGCCCAGTGTGTTCCAACATGTCCTCAACTCCTTGTGGAGCTTCAGTTTTTGGTGGATTTTGAAGTATGTAATAAAAATAACTCACCACAAATCACCAGTGGACAGGGAGATTTAGAATATGGATGATAAAGTGCTCATACAGTACAATGGGATGGAAGAGGCTGGAAAGTGATGTGAATTGTTCTTTTACTCAAATCCAGTCGTGAATGAAAGTAAAGGAGTGTGATCATCCGTGTAGCGAGTCTTCCTCACAGGAGCTGATGGTATCTTATCTATAGTAGCTTCCTGACTGTTCAGATAGTAGCACTCCTGGCAGTGCCCTCAGATAACTGCTGCCACAGAGCATGTGCTCTCAGACATAAAGCTGCATCAAAGCAGCTGCAACATTAGCATCACTGGCTGCATGGCGGTGAACATTAATGATGCAGCCTGGAAGATATAAAGGAGATGAAGGGAGAGTAGATGAGGACAGAGAAAGGAGGAAAAAGATGAAGATAAAGTGCAGAAACAATAAGGTTTCTGCTTTTGATGCATGGTGGGGTAACTGGGTCAGTGAAGTGGTACTTTTGTCAATTACTTCTCTTGCCTGTTAATGTTTGGTATACTGTGGACTTGCTGTATGGCTGAATTTGTAGAGCAGCCCCAGCAACGTACAGGACTGTAGCCAGGATTTAAGACAAACTGTAAGAATACGAAACAAACGGAGCCACAAGAAATTCTGACTAGTCTAGTATTTAATAAAAATTACATTACCCATTCATTAATTTATTCACCTGTTAATTATGGCATGTACATTTTATGTGAGCATCTTAGATTTGAATGTCTCACTTAATGTAAATGTGATCATTCTTAACAAATTGTAGGAGAAAAAAAGCAGATACAAATTATGCAGGATGTTAAACAGTGTGGTAAATATGTCTTGTTAGATTCAAGATGATTTAAAGGAGAGGTTCACATTTAGTTGAGAAGAGATCCTTTCCGGAAATGACTCAGAAGTACAAAAATGCGTTCTGATTTACAGTCAAAACTAATATGAGGCATTATCTAACATCTAAGTTAGTCGAGTTAAGGATGTATCTTTCAGATTTAGTCTTTTTAGTGCAAAATTCCTTCTGTTTCTCCTGCAAAGGAAGAAAGGCAATTTCATACTAAATAGTTGAGGCTGAATTTAGACTGCCCCTCATTTTTTACATCAGAACTGAGGTCGTAAATTATCTCTCCACAGCCGGTATGAACAGGAGGAACAACTACAGCACCAACTCTTAGTCCTTCAAAGTCACAGAATAACACAAACAAACTGACTGAGCAAGACAGCCGTGTTCCAGCAACTCTCATGTTCTGAGAGGTAAAATCACTGTTTTTGTCAAAAGAGTCTGGGAGCTTTGAAGAGAGCAACTGGCCGTATAAGTATTACAAATATAGGGTACACGTCAACTGACAGATTTTTTTTTTCTGCTGACCCTCACCACAGCAGTTCATTGTTGTGTCTGTGAGGGTACTGTCTGCTTCTCCAAACTGGGTGTGTGCCAACCTTTATCTGCAATATAAACCACCGAAGTACTTAATACCATCCCGCTTCAAAAAAGCTGAACTATCCCTTTAAGATACTATAGATTTGAAACCTGAATCTTACAAATTTGGGAAGATGTCACATTGTTTTTGCAGGTTAATTTCAGTCAGAAAAGTCGTCAGTCGTAAAGTGTAAACGGTCCTAAAACAGTAACATGTTCACACATACGTACATATTAAAAGTAACAAGGCTATACTAAATTCTGACGAAAAAGAGAGCAAGCATCACTGAACAATATTCAAATTATTTCAGTTGCACTGACGTTGCAGCACAAATTAATGTGAACCTTAACTCAATATCCAGCCAAACATGTTCCCTCATGAAACAAACCTGGGCCATTAACTGTAATGAGCCCATTGTGCAACTATCATGAAACACGCCAAATCAGCGGAGTCAGCACCTGTTCTCTTTTCTGGCACTGACCGGCATTCCCAATCCACCATCTTGGAGCATCAACAGCGCACAGGCAGGATTCCAAAGCTGCGTCGTCATTTCACTGTTAACAAACCTGGCAGTGATTGGCAGGCAGGTCCAATTACAGCCGCAACTGGCTGACACAAGCACAGGTCATCAAATTCCCATTTGGACTTCCACTTGTCAAATAGTCCCACTGATTCACGAGCTGAGGTATCTATTGAAAGCTGATGAGGAACTGACACTGTCCTGGTCAGGGGAGACGAGTCTGGATGGGTTCAATTAATGATGCATCATGGGAGATTGGCATGATTCGTTGTGTTAAGGAGGAAAGCCCTGTGGTTTTGTTATGCTATGCAGATTTGTGATGGAGAGAGAGAAATAGGGGGCTCATTCTGAGTCTTGATATTATTCTAACGTATTTAAATGAGATACATGGAGCATAAATATGCACCAACTGTTTTGTAATCTAAGAGGTTAAATTACAGTCATATTTTAAGTGACTATATATGACTATATGAATATTCTTAAAAGGTATTCTTCCAGGCGACTCACTTTGTAACCCAGTATCCTAAAAATTCTGCTTTTATACTAAATGCTTTTGCCAAATTACTTTTTGGAGGAAATGTAATAGATGCCTGGAATTTGTTCACTGGCAACATTTTTTTTCTAGTCTAAGTGATACGTTTTTGTGCCCCATTGTGCTGTACGAGTACAGCATTCTGCCTCTGACGTGTAGTTTGGATGAAAATACAAAAATCACTTTGTTAAAGGTGAGAGAAAAATCATGGTTTGGTTAAGTTTTGTCTCATGTCACTGTGTTCTTTTGCTACTTTTGAACACCTGTAGTTCATAATCATAAAAGAGAAGCATGTTTTAGTTGCTACAAGAAAAGATTGGATCGTGAGAGCAAATTGTACAGAAAACAATCAAAACATGTAGTCAGGGAGTATTTTGCAGTTTTTTGACTTCACATCTATGTTCATTTAAAACATTTCTTCATATGTTGACTAAAAAAATCTTATCCATGTGGCTTTACTTTTCTTGTAAGGCATGTTTTCTGTTGCATATTAGTATATATATTTTTTCAAATGTACTCTGAACCTCACAGGTTGAATACCAGTACCTTCTGCAGGTGCCGTTTTTACATCACTAGTTTTCTAAGAAATCAGAGAGAAGTGGTAGTAATCAGCCCTAGAGTATGTGCTCTGGCTGAGTTGAAACCGCTTCAGTGAATTTCAGCTTCATGGAAAACTCACTCACTCATAAAGTATGTAACTGAAATCACTACATTTGACTTAATAATGACACTCTTGTCCCGACTGTGAATTCTCAGTCCTCTGGTGGGTGAAATGGAAAAAACTCAACTTTATTAATATTCAATTTTTCCATTACATTGAACCCAGACGAGTACAGCTCCACAGTAAATTGGCTTGATGAGGATCAGCTCTTTGTTTCATGTTAATGACTGATATGAGCAAAATCATTTAAGCTAATAATATTTATTCCACATTAGTTGCAGCCTTGTCATCCAGACAATTAGTCAGATGCTCTGAAATCATTGGTGCGGCTCTGTCTGTGTGTGAGAGCCTGGGTACATCTGAGAGTGTGCCTGCTCATGCAAGTTATTTCTTTCAATGAACTTGGGATTTTGTCCTTTCCAGGTCAACAAAACCATGAAGAAAATACAGAAACTTTACATCTCGGTTAAATTGGAAATTTAAATTGAAATTGGTAACCATTTTGATGAATTCCACACTCACAAGATTGGGAAACTACATATTAATAACGCACTAATTTGGCACCAATATGAGTTTCCAAATGCACAATTTCACTGTGACTGATATCCGGTAATATGGATGTTTTGTCAGTGCACTCTGCACAGCAGTTCATTAGTGATTTTGCAATTTTGCAACCATTTGCAATTTGTTATTAGCTGTACTTATTCTGGGTGAATATCAACCAATATCCAATACCAATTACCAATATCAGTATAATCTATAATTTGACTCTAGAAAAGAGTGTAGTGATATTTAGTGATATTTATTTTGTTTTCTTAACCAAATGTAAGCATCTAGTCTCTTTATCCGTGTCTTACCAAAGCAGCCCAAACAACCCAAACCCAGACAAGTCAAATAAGGGGATTGAGTGTTCATTTATTCTTTTTTTTTGCTTCATACTTTTATTATTGTTTACTCAAGCACTACAAAGTGTTGAAAGTAAGATTTATATCTTTAGGATAGAGATCAGAAAGCGTGCTATAATAGGAGTTGAACACATTGATTCTTAAAAGCTAGTGCTCAATCTTAATTGAGTGTATCAGCGGTCAGAAACAAAGAAAAGCCCAACTTTTAGAGTTTGTCCTCCTGTCGAGATGAAAAAGCAGCTTACAACAAACTCTGATTTAGGTCAAAGAAGAGCGAACAACAGTCCAGAAAATGAGATGAAGGCAACAATAACCCACACAAAGCCTGTAAACGACAGACAAGATTTTATTCAGAGATGTTTGTCAGCCACAGGAGAGGGGACTGATCCCCCTTAACCTGAGCAGAGAGACAGTCATTAGAGGTGTGTGTCTGTAACAGATGGTGTAACATAGGCCGACAGGATGCTTGGATTATCCGTTGTTGTGCTGATAGAATTTGGTGTATCACGCAGAACAAACTCAGATCCCAAGTCTCTTGTTTATTTAGAATTACTGAGGACAATTAGCAGTAAGATTACACCATCCAGTGTATGTTTTGGCCGTTTGGGAGATGCTGTCAGTTAGGAGTCATTTCAAAGTACTGGCAATACTTATGAGCGCAAAACAGCACTGTAATGTTTACTTATCACAAAATATGCCAAAAATATGTTTGTTTCCCTGAACATTTTACTGTTTTAATAGCTACTTTCTAAAAACATTATCGTCTTCAAAGTGGTAGCTGTTTCCTAAAGTGTTGATGTGAATACCAATTGTATATGTTTGATGTCAAAAGCCTTTTCTAACATCACTACTATGCTTGGTTGCTAAACGTTGATGATTCAAATCATCAGTGTAGACAGGCCCATTTAGGGGTTGAAGGTTTTCTAATATATTTCCAAGGTTTCCTGGAATTACTGATCATAAACTAACTTTTATTTTGAAACAGATCAACACATAATTAATTAAGATTACCTTTATTTTGGTTGTGTAATGTTGTCCTTTATATATTCTTTATAGTATATGTTTTTTCCACCTCCTGATGATGAATACGCCACTTAAGTACAATACATATATGACAGTTTCATACCTCAGTGGTTCTGTTGGAGAGTCTGACCATCTTCACAGAGCTTACCTGTGTGTAGTGACAAGGAAAGGATTATCCAACACCATGCAGTCATTTTCGCATGCTGTGTAGGTGGTTGAAGAAGCCGAAGGTGGAGTTTTAGGTGTAATGTTAGGACGAGTTTCTGCACTTGATGCTTCAGCTGTTGCACACTGATCTGTGTGATGTCCAACTGATGTTGTTCTGGAGATCTGCAGGCCTGATTGAGGTGCCAGCTTTCCTTTTCCAGATTGCTTCGTACACACAGCCTAAAGCAGATCTCAATTTCCGATATTCAGTCCCACTCATGATGTAAATTTTATGACTCTTGTCACAGGCTGAAAGTCTGTGTGGGGTGTGTGTCAGCAGACCACTGTTCATTTCCTGTTCCCAAAAGAAAATCACATATTTTTATCACCATTCCCTAATCTTAACCACGTGGTTATTAGTGTAACCATGACAACAAATATCACCTAACCTCAACTAAGTACTAATTTTAACCCAAACAATCTCAAACCAGATTTTAACCATAGTATTAATATTTTATATTTATTATTAAAATAGATTTTTGTTTCCAAAAGTCACTTGTAACAGTTTTAGAAGGCACAGACAGTTCATGTTGTTTTGGCAGTACGTATTTTGTCTTGCAATTTGAAGTACTTGTTGGTCTTCACTCTCGTTTCGACTCCCAGATCTGGTATTTTCAGCTCCTTTTCTGAATTATATCGAGGTCGGCTTGTGAACCAGGCACTGGCCCTGTTTTCTGTGTTGCTGTCACCAGGAACTGTGACCAGGATGCACACTTTTTACTTCACAAATATGCAAAGCATTTCCCCAAACTCCCAAGTAAAAGTCGATTTGGATTCGGGCAAAGCTCCAGTCACTGTCATCCATTTTTCTTATTGATTGAGTGTTAGCTGAATTGACCTTGTGGCACCTTTTTATCAGGTCTATAGAGACACCAATAAACCAACATGCACAGCCATGCATTGAGGCTGTTCATTAGTCAAGGTAGCTTTGAAGACGTGATAAATTTGGCACAATCTGAACATTTCTTTCGTGTACATTAATGAGGCCATATTGATAGAAAAAAATGGAGCTTGACTCAGCCAGCCTTTTTTCTTTGAGCCAGCACCCTCTGTCATCTAAATGAGATTAGATGGAAATTTGGTGTTGTTTCAGTAATATCTGCTTTTCGGACTGAGGGCCAACAAGAAAAGGAAAAGTTTAAACACAGCTCCTTAATGCTGATGGATAGCTGTAATAAATAAGCTCTTTTTAAATAAACGCCATGCTCCTTCTTGTCGCCTCCAGCACCTCACTGGGCAGATAAATTGTTCATTTGTTTGTCCTGCTCACCATAGCTCTTTATTATCTGTCAATTATGGTAGCTATTCGTTTTTTATCCTAACCTTTATTCAAACTTCATGGTGGCTGCTGAAAACACCAGCATTTACTTTCTCCACATCATACTGGAGAAGTAAAATTCAGTTATGTTAAAGAGTTCAAAAGAGCCATACCTGGAGAGTTACATGGAATACCTTTGTTCAGACAGCAACATTTTGCAGGACCCTCGCAGTGGTTCAAAGGTCAAGACATGAAACATTAAGAGATCTGTTCGAAAATACATCATTCCAGGACTGCATGGGGCGGAAATGAAATTTGTTCTCGGGCAAATCCACCTCATTTCATGGTTCTCCTCAAACCTGTAAAACTGTAAAAACTATGAAAATGTTGGAGGTGTTTGTGACATTCATAGTGTGGCTGGGAAATGAAGCCTTCAGTCACAGCTCTGTTTGATGGGCCAGCAACTGTATTTACATATTGATTATTTTGCCAAAAACATTTTTTTTTTCCACTTTGAAATAGCCAGGCTGGAGGGAGGGAGGGGGACGGAGCTGTATGAATTTAATTTTTAATTTTTTCCAGATTTGGTTTGTTCCTCTAAGATCTGTGTCTTCGGTTTTTAATTTATTGGAATTTGGTGTTTTTACAATTTTTAATTCCATTTTGTCATTAGAAACGATGCCTAATCATGTGATGGATGAATACAATTTCAACATTTCAGTGAGACAATATTTGCAAGCATACTGCCTCTCTTGGTTTTTGATGTAAGATCTGGATTGCAGGTGGTAGGCGGTCAGTGCACGTGTCCTCATAGGTCCTGTTAATTCGATGTTAAATCAAAACTTACAGAATAGTTGACTAATAGTTTCTTACTCTTTAGAGGCCTTTTGGATATTATTTCACCATAAATGTAGCTGTTAGTGTTGACTTATGACTGTGTGTGTGTGTAGGCGAGGAGCTGAGCCTTGCCCTTGATGACACACCAACACAGAAAACAGAAGCAACATGCCCATAAATGACACCAAAACACAGCATCATTATTTTTTTCTGTTTATTTGGCTGAGGCGTTGTGAAACAACACTTATAATGGAAGGGAAAACTCAGATTTTTATAAAACCCATCCACATTTTGTCAAATTTAAAAAAATTCTGTATTGTACAGTTTATTCCATTTTTATCATATCATATTTTATTATAACATTTTATCATATCTATGTTAGTTTACAACCAGAACAGTCGTATAAAACCAAGACTGTCCTGCTTTTGTGTTGATGCTGTGACTTTGTGCATTGTGGTAATTTTGCTGAAACCTTTTTTTTTTTTTTTTTTTTGCTTGTGATAAAATGGGTGGGAGAATTCACCACAGGGGATTCTCAGTGGTGCAGTGCAGTTGTGGTTTCAAAACTTGCACCACTCCCTTTGCCTTCTCACACAACATCTTAATGCTGTGTGCTGCTGTCATAGCTGCTGGTAGCCAAGACACCCCATAAAGATCACATTATCTCTTTTCATGTGATACGTGCATGCCTGCTCCATTTCAGTGTAACTTCTTTTAACATTTACATGCAGATTAAACATGTAACTAGGGTGCATTTTGGGCAATGATGCCAGTAAGACTGAGCATTTAAGCTCTGTAAGAAATTTCTCATCTTCAACTGTCTGTATGCTGTTATTAACACTGTTATGGTTGATGAAATCCATAAAGACAACTGGAACAAGTGTACGCTGTCCTCTAATTCAAGGGATTGGTGAAGATTTTTGTGCGCTATATAATGTAACAGGTTTTGACAATAAGTCACCGTCACACACACTGCACTGCCTCTCTCCTGGTAGAAGAATCTGGAATATGGCGAATGACATCCTGGTGACCCTTTTGAGCGAAACATCATGAAATACTTTTAAAGTTCTCTTTCCACACTCTTCTACTGCTTCGCTGAACTCTTTTTCGAATGACCTGTTCCTGACAAGCCTCACTGTGCATCGTCATACCCGACTGCTGCTTTGTCAGTTGTGCCACATCTGCATGTCTTATTCACACCTGCACACCCGCTCACTCCTCCTATCAAAAACATTTCCTGAAGTGTCAGAATTTATTTATTTATTATCATCTGTACAAAAACCACAATTATGAAGAGGCCCACTTAGGTTGAGATTGAATAGTTTTGTGATTTAATTTTTATTTGTTAAAAAAAAAACATGTTTTTGTCCTGCTGCTATGAAATTTTACCTGAATAACTGTGTTTACACGTTTTACAGATTTTACAAGTACTCGCTTGCCCTTCCTTTAGTCTAATTTGTGTGTTTGTATTTCTTTTCCTCTTGCAAAAAACAAGTTGTTTTTTCGTAAGTTGCTGTTGACAAGGTCAGGAATTAACCTTGAATGAAGAATGAAGCACCGTTAATCATGTATATAATTGTTTTTGTAAGATTGTAAGAAGAAATCTACAATTATGCAAAATCGAGTCTCCTCTTAATTGTTTGCTTTTGTACTAAGGTAGCCATTGACAGTTATTTTATTTGAGCACTGAACCAAGTGTAATATCACATGACGTTATCGTGTGCATTGAGTACACTGATGTGTATTATCATTATGAAGGATTTAGTGAAATTTAAATCCCTTTTGTGGATTTCTTTTTCTTCCCCATTAATCAGCCTCTACCTGCTACTGATGTGGCCGAGGCTGTGGTAATTACACTTCCAGAAAGTTATTGGCAACACCCAACATCATTAACTCTCACCCCACAGAGTCGGTAGTCCGTCTGTTTGAAAAATGTTAATGTAAACAGTAAAAAGTAACACGTCCTGCAACAAAACTTTCATTCTAATAGTTAGAGTTGAACTTTGAATCAATTCAGTGACGTAGCAGCAAAGGATCACAAGGTTATGAAACTTTCATCTTTATTCTTAACTTCTCTGCAGAGCTCCATTTCACCATCAAAGCCATTCATTTTTTTAATCTGTGCATCGACCTACAAAGCCATTCTGTTTGGTTGAGGGCTGCATTGCCTCTTGATGTGCGCATCTTTAAAGGCAAGTGATAACAGTAATTGAAATTGAGTGCTGTTGCCCCGCACTCCCTATTATACTTGACTCGCTGCATGTTACAGCAAACAGGCTTGTACAATGTGCAGTAGATGTCTTGGATCTCAGTTTCAAATCCATCTCTTTTCAGTCAGAAGGTCAGACATCAAACTAGTTGAGTGCACGGGCGTGGTAGTGGGGGGGAAAAGTGGACCTGACTACCCAGGGCCCGAGTAGGGAGAGGGGCCCATGAAAATCCAGATTTTATTTTGGTGATGTTTTCATTTCGAATGAATTGGGCCCTCCAATTAATTGGTGTCATAATTTATTTAAGATATATTGATAACATCAACTGAGAGAATGAACTTTATGTCAAAGTCCTCCCAACATATTGGACATTCTGGGGGCCCCCTCTTGGAGGCGCAAAATGGTTTAGTCTGCCCGACAGCGACCGGCGACAAGTGTAACGTCAGTGAGCCCAGATTGAATGACCTGGGGGCTAGACATCATGCTGCCCAAGGAGCACAAGTCGGGGTATCAGAAGAGGAAAGAAAAAGAAAGAAGGCAGAATGAGGGGAGGCAGTGGCAGCTGTTGACTGCTTTCTTTCCCAAAGGTGAACCGAGTTTACCTAGTTGCCAAACAGGCTGCTTGCAGCTGTACGTATAAAGACAATTATGGGCCAGCTAACGTTAGCTGTCAACATTAACCAGTTGCAGAAACAAACAGTGGCGCTGGAGCAGCAGGAGCAGCAGTGGCCTGTCCAGGCGGCTCTTCTGAAGATGAGGCTCAGGCTGAGATTAGAGATGAGCAGAGACAAGGTGAGATCGTTGTTCAAGTATTCAAGGGCGAGCTCCCCCCTCCGACCCCCCCTTACATTGGTATGTTGGTTCGCGAGGGAGAGACAGAGACAGAGAGTAGCGAGAGAGAGACAGAGAGAGAGAAACCATCACAACACTTGACACATTATGAATCAATATCTGATTTTTTTATTTTTATATTATTTTTTCTCTTTATCTTTAGTTGTCATAGTAATAGGCTCCACTGGGATGGGGCCCATTGACATTGCGAGTGTACAGGGCCCAGAATTTGGTGCTACGCCCCTGGTTGAGTGTATTATGTTTGTACTTACAGTATACAAAGTCCTCTCCAAAGCTCTTTAGTGTTGAAAGAGAGACATACCTTAATAACTTAGCACAGTGTGATTCAGCATGCATTAAGAGGAGCATTACGTAGGCCAAAATAACTTCATAAAACAACTGTAAAATTAATGAAAAGGTCATTAAAAGTATATTTAAAAAGCTGGTTAAAGGAGTTAAAGGACTTTCATGTTATCAGTCTGCTTGGTCCGTACCTAAAACCCATTAAAAGTTGGCATTTAAAGAAGTGTTTGTTGAGAAAAAGGTCATTTAACTCGATCAACGTACAGGCGGCTCCTCTGAAGATGAGCCTATTGACACAGTGAGATTGTGTTGACAAAAACGGCGAAAAATCGTTCTTTCGATTCTGCAGTCAAAACTTTCATTCTCTTCTGAACAGGTTACACTTGAGTGAATGTTATATTTCATCAATCATAAAAAGTAAGCCTAAGAAACGCAATTTGTCATGCGGTATTATACAGTTGTCTTATATACCATAATATTATGAGTGGGGAGACTTATTGCAACAGTGACTTAATATATCGTCGGATATCGTCACAAGCGGTAGCATGAATGCAGATTTGCACTCACATTTGAAGTGAGTAGAAAGAGTAGCTTGAGGCTCACGAAGTTAAGATTTAAGTTAACAGCTGAGTGTATTTTTCAGCATCCCGGTAAAATAGAGCATTAAACCATTTAATGTGTTTAGCAGTTCTATTAAAATGGACAGAGCTAATGGTTGGTGTGAACGCCACATTAGGAGAGTTTATAGATAAGTCAACTCAGTAAATCAGTGCAATTAAAGTCGGCATTAAAACTCAGGCCAGGCTATCCAAGCACAAGTGCTCTTTATTATATCTTGTTTTATTACAGGTTCTCCCTGTAAAACGAGGAGTATTTGACTTTATTTCTCGATCCTGTTGGCACTTCTTGGTATAAATCATGTTGAGTCGCACATTGTTAATTTTACTCGCTGTTGCTGCGGTTTGCTTTTCTTATTCTCGCGCCCTTCCCTTTTCTCTATTTTGTGTGTTTGGGCTTGTTTTCCTCTTGTAAATGGCACATTTGATGACATATGTGCATGATGGATTTACTGAAATTTGAGGGTGTCTGGTTTGCTCATCAATCAGCGTATAATCAGTGGTTGATTGTTCACATACATTGACATTTCTGCTTGTGTGACCTTTCCTGAACAAATTACCTACTCTGGTGAAACTAAAAAACTGACTTAAAGCTTGATAAATCCTCAGAAGGCATAAACAAATATAATGTTCAGAGCAGTGTTTTCTTCAGGAGCTTAGTTACTGTAGCTGAGGTTATAAGTGCTTCCCTCCATGAACTAAACTCACGTTGACGCAGACTCTTTTGGGTGAAACATGTCTCCAACTGGTGATAGTCTAACTAACTTTAGCCTGGTGTCTGACCTGCAGTTCAGTGTGAGAGCTTTTCTCACGAGCCGACATCTAATTCTAACTGGGCTGTTTGCTTTTCCTATCTTATAAACACTCAGGAGATTTTCTTATTTCCTCAACACTGCGATGTGCTCTGATTAATTACTACAAAGCACACATACAATGAGATTGATCAGTCAATCAATCCCCTGCCGAGCTGAATCAGACAGATCGGATCTCAGCTTGTCATCAAAGTTACCAGATGACAGTTGATGACAATCACCTCACCTCTGAATATGTTGCCGAGCCTGTGGGATGTGGAGCAAACCACTGCTCATTTACCCTGAAACCTAATAAGCCTAATGTAGGAAACTTTTGTGGGAAACCTTAACTGTGGTTGGAGATGCTCTCTATTACTGATAGATCAATATCAAAAGGATTAATTGGTAATTAATAAATGGATACCAGCATCTTTTCTGAAAGTAGTGATTCTCATGGAATGGGATCAATACTAGGTTCACATCAGTAGTTCAGCCTTCCACCTCCATTTTTACACAAATATACTGATTATTCTTCTTTTGGTCTGCTAAATGTCAACCTTTCATCAACATCACCAGCTATATAGCTCTCACTTGGCCACAGTCTTCTGACCCCACAATGAAAAGGCCACGTGATCTGCTTGCTTTTATGGCCGGTTAATGAAAACCCCACAAACTGTGGAACAGTATTTGCAAGAAGGCTGACTACAATGCATTTAATGTCCTACGTTTGTTGGAATTTGTCTTAAATAAACAGCAGCTTCCACATGTCTTTTCATAACAGCTCTGCCAAACAAGTTTACCACCTTAACTATAGACCCTTTGTCATTGCAGTGGCCAACAACCTGCAGGAATCTTCATATTTCAGCTTTAATTTAACAATCGGCAGAAAGAGGGGTCAATAATGACTTAAAGCACACTTAACAGTGTCAGCTGTTCAACTGTCTGTTGCTATGAGGAATATTTCTATAAATCAATCATTCGCAGATGGATTTAGTTCCTTTCCTCTTTCCTCCAGTTTCAGTTTCAGTCTCCTCCAGTTCAAACATTAGATCTCACAGATTCCCCAGAAAAAAGTATGAAACCATTGCACCACTGAATGCAAATACATTTAAAGGCACTCTGTGATCTGTCCTGTGACAGGACATCCTAACCCTTAGCTGAGGACATCACAGTGTGAGATGATTTTGTAAACATGATAAAACACAGCATGATGAAAGGAAATGTACATAGTTATATTTGTACAAAAAAGGGCAGTTGGCCCTGTTTGATGTGTATTGACCTTCAGTGTCCTTTACTATTCGCTGTTAGAAGCCTTAGAGAACAGGCACACACACACACAAACACACGCTCAGTGTGTCGCCGGAGTGAAACGCTGATCTTCTGCATGAGCAGAGATGGTTATGCAATGGTCTCACCACAGCAGGTGCGACACTGACAGTGGCGTGTTGTGCGAAGTGAGGAGGGAGAGGCGGACAGCCAGGGCTATTTTTATAGCCACTATCGGAGCCATCAGGAAGGTCGGCTCGGATGCAGCATTATTCTGCGTGCCTGCTGAAGTTTTCTTTGCACCACTGTAGTTTCAGCAGTGAGCTGGGGTGATGAACATGAAATGCATATGGATGAATATTTGAAAAGAGGTGTACCGTGATGAAAAGGGATGTGCAGGGCCAGATCTGTCAGAGATGGAACACTTCAGTTTTAAGTGGTGCTCAGAAGAGAGGGGCGAGATCATACTGACTATACTGTGCTGCAGACATTATTTTTTTAAGATGCCACATAACGAATACTCAGAGACTATTTGTTCCAGGTGTAGTGTTTCCCCAGCAGGATCATTTGGTTTATTAAGACTATCAAGCATCTGTACGTGCTGCATTCATCCATCTTCCCCTCGCTATAGCCAAAAGCAAATCAAGCATCGCACAGAGTTATGAGAATTAAACTTTCCTTTTGTACAGCAGAGCAGCTGATTTACTCCTGTATCCGTGTTAAGAGCCAGTAGCGACTCTGAGCATCCAACATCAAATATCATGATCAGTTACTCAGTGGGTGTATCTGTGCACCATTGACTCCACTATCTGAGCTCAGCTTTAGCTAATCTAACCTTGGTTACCTCATGCATTGCGAGCAGGCAACTATGGCTAAGGACCCACTACTTTACACCCAGCACGGAATTCAATTAACTGCCCAACTGGAAAATGAGTGCTCGGGGAAATAAAGCATACAACAAGGAGGCAAAGAAACAGGAGGCATTACTGTAGATGATGTGTTTGTGCACATTTGTTATGATTTGCTGGAACAAAGCAGCAGGCAGAGTGGTGTTCGGTTATAATGTAAAAAGCCAGGGAGTGATATAATAGAGTTCAATGTGAGAATGAAAATACCTGTGTTATATGTCGCTGAACTCTTAGCAAAACAACAAAATAAAAGAATAAGAGAGTTAAGCAAAGGGATGGAATATGGTGTTGAGTAAGTGCCTCCAGGCAACAGTATGTTCAGTTTAATAAGATTGTTGTATCTCGTTAGGATTTTATCCAGGAACATTGCCAAACAAAAGGAGAACATTTTGAGTCACAAATGAATCACCAGATGGGCTGCAAAAAGTTACTCCCTAGGTATGATGTTCTCTGGTATCTACAGGGTGGGGGTGTAGTAGTGCTATGGTGTGTATCAGTTTATTGAACAAAAATATCTGTCTTCATATTAGTATTCAGATTTATACCAGACATGGACAAGGCCTTGACTGTAATTGTGAAGATTACTGATTTTCTGTGTTTAATTGTTTCCTGCTGCAAATTATACTTGTGTATATTTGTGAGTGTACTTACCATCAAAATACAAAAAATAACAATCTTTTGACAATGCACCTAAATTAATCCTGTAATAAAGCATGATTTGTATGTGACCACCACATTTTAGAAAGTGTCTGTCAAGTCAAGAGAAGCTCACTGGGCCATAGTTCATGGTTTTTCTTTAAAGAGTAAATACACTCTAGATTTAACCATGAAGCACTTTGAGTTTACATGTAATGAAATGTGCTATTTGAATAAATTTGCCAAAACTGCCAGAACACAGCTGCATTGGTCTCTAAGGGTTGAAAAGTATGAATCTCTCAGTCCTCTTACCACACCCAACATCACAGCAGGGTGTCGTTTGGGCCGCTGACCAGCCCTGACCAGCCATAACGGATCTTGGTACTATGGTGCCATGCTGCACAGGTTGTGGAAAAAGCATATTGTCACTGCTAGTTGGCAGGGCACCCATTATTAGACAAGTTACACTTGGAGGAAAATGGAGGTTGTAGTGGGATGAGGCCCAAATGAATGTAAAGTTCTCATTTTTTTCAATGCATGGATTCACTGTACAGGATAGGAAAATGAATTTTAGAGCTGGAATCAGCAATTATTTTTATTATCACTAGAAATTAAAAAAAAGTAAAAACTAGAAAGTTTAAGTCTAGAAAATGTCACAATATCATAAAGCCCAACGCCATTAAATTGCCTGTTTTGTTTAACGAACACTTCTAAAACTTTAACTTATTCAGTGTGCTATCACAAAAGACAAATACAGAAAATGCTTTTGTTTAAAAAATGATTCATTCTGAAAATAGTTGCTGATTATTTTTCTGGAGATCAGCTAATCGATTGACTGAGTTAATTCTTTCAGCTCTAACCCACATTCCTATTGCAGGGCTAGTCTACTCTCATTATCCACTTTTATAAGCTCATTCCCACATCAAACACCTAAACACACAGAACAGCCCTGCAGCTATTAATTAAAGGACACACCTTGGAGACAGTAAATAAGCTGTGTTCTGACGGTGCAAGTGATGTACATTACCGCTGCAGGAGACAGTCAGCCACATCAGTGGCTGCAGGTGATTCACTCTCTCTTCCAGTGTCTTTCAGCAGGTTTTATCTTGTAGAGAAGTGGCAATGAAGCGGGAGTGAAGTCGTTTAGAGAAAAGCTGTTGGTAGTAACACACTGGAAACCGAGACTGCGACATGATTCCTCTGAGGGTTGTCTGACAGTCGTCACAAGCTGGGGACAAACAGTTGTAAAGGATGCTCATGAGCAGAAACGCTCTCAGAAATCGAAACCCTCTCTGCTTTTCTTTCCTTCCCAGTCTTATGTGTTTTTTCCTCTCCTAAACCTCAGAGTTTGGAAGGCCAACCAACTGTGGGCTTTCCATTGTAACCTCATGGGACGATAATACCTCAATTTCGTCTGAACACTTTAGAAAATCTTAAAATCTCCCTCCCTCTCTGCTTTCTCAGTCTGTGTTTCTCTCTCTCTCTCTTCTTTCTTATCTGTCTTATTGCCCTCATGGTTGACCAAAAGAAAATCTCCTACTGCCAGAGGAGTCATCCTAGCTTGTCCCAAAGCAATTACAAGCCTGGCTATTTCTTACCCTCAGCTAAACATATTGCGGCCTGATATTGCATGACTTCCTTCTCCTACCTCTTCTATCCGAAGATAACTGTGAAAAATACACTCATCCTGCAGTGAAATTGTCTGGGGAACTTCTCAAAGACTTCACTTCTGAAGTTAAGCCTTTGGAAAACCTCCCTTTGATTGCAGTTTGAAATTAAGAGCCCTAACTGCCAGTTTGTGAGGACAATAAGAGGAAAATCAGGCCACTAGTAATGGGGAAAGTTAAAAGGATTGCAGCAGTGACTACAATGCCTTTTTAAAGACACACTTTATTACATAAATGTTCTGGTTATTCTCCATAATGTTGTCATGGTTGTACTAAATGTCCAAGTCACTAAGTAAATTTACAACACTTCCAACACAGCAAGTCTGAACTGACAGCTGCCACATTAACATAATTATGCTCATAATGACAATACTAACATGCTGATGCTAATCAGTTGTAATGTTTACTACATTCACAATTTTAGTATAGTGGCATTTGTTATAGTAGCACTAAATACACAGTACAGCTGAGGCTGGTGGAATTGGTTATGCAGTTACTTGGTCACAAAGTATTGGACAAATCGATTTCTTTACCTGCTGATGGTGCTAGATGAAAAATAATGGGTTCAACAACAGTGTTTACAATTCATCCTAAGGGGTACACGGATGTCTGTACCAAATTTCATGATAAATCTGTCCTGTACAGACTATCGTCCATCATTGCTATCTCGAGAGCAATGCCAGTAGCATCGTTTAAAAAAAAGTGCTGTTTTTATTTATTGATTCGCATTGCAGTGTTGGGCAAAAATGTACATAATGGTTTGGGGGAAATCACAACGATAATAATACTGTCAGTCCATCTGAATTTCAACTTTCATCCGAGCTAGCTGCTTGGGTGCTGTTGGTTTGTGTAAAATAGGCACCAGAAGCCTACAATTTAGTACATGAGCACAATGCAGATCTATTAACGATAATGTACTAAAGGGTCTTCAGGGTGGGTTGGACTAGCAAGAAGAAAAAGAGTGTCTTTAGTTCATGTTGGTTGATGAAGGGTTACTTTTTTGTCACCCACTGGTGATGCTCCAGAACTCTCTCCCTCCTGCATACCAGTTACCAACTGTAAATGCATTTCAACTCTATTCATAATTACGTTGTTATATTTGATTATACCCATTACAGAACAGTTATGTAATGGATACACAAAGAAAGCAATATTACATTAAAGTAAGTAAACATTCTTTAGCACAAACAAGCAATGACAGATGCTCCATTTACTCTGCTGCTCATTGAAAACTGTGTATCAAATTCACATGAAGGTCAGCTGATGCCACCTTTTTTCATTTTCTCTGTGACTAAACAAACACACTGTTTTTCTTGCTACCAGGTGCTTCCTCCAGGAAGACAGTTTCCCCCTGAGGGGGTGGGAGCAGGCCTGAGAGTATGAAAATGGAGGTGACAGGAAGCTGATGAGGAAGCCCGGAGCGTTACCTCCAACCGCAGTGCCCTGGAGTGCTCCACTCTGCCCGCCGGTAATGAACCTGTGAGACTCCGCTCCGCTCACCTGTCACCCAGTCATTCTTTACCAACCGCGTTTTCACCCCAGGGAGAAACCGAAACAGGTAAACACACACGGAGTGTTCAGTATTCAGTATTAACCATCAGATGAGTTGTTTGTTTCCAGACAAACAACAACAGCACATTTGGTATGCTTTGCTGAGTCATTCTATCTGATTATATGAAGCACATGAATTTGAAATAACAGTAGGGAAGTACGGAGTCAGTAAGGAGTACCAAACAGTTGAGTGAGTGAGAAGTGAAGTGAGGAAGCAGTGGAGGAATACAGCGGAAAAATAAGTACAGATGTGAGTTGATAGAGGTAGATGGTGTGTGTGTGTGTGTGTGTGTGTGTGTGTGTGTGTGTGTGTGTGTGTGTGTGTGTGTGTGTGTACTCGCTCTTCCATGTCACCTCTCTGAGCTCCTGTGCCCAGCAGACTGGATCTCTCTCTCTTTCTCTCTCTTCTTCCTCAATCCCTCAAACCCACTGATGGAGAACACAACCTCGATATGTAAGCTGACAGAGGATTTTCACTCTCACTTCATCCCTCCTGAATATTCTCACTCTTTCTCATTCCACTTTTTTGGTGAGCTGTAAAATCCTAAGTAATTCAGGAAGAGTAGCAAAGAAGGAGGACTTATTTTGGGTGCCTGGGCTTCTGGGAGTAAAAGTTATGTTCATTTCCTTGCATAGATAGTGTTAAGTGACTGGTAGCTGGAGCTTGGACGGACCTGAAACAAGTAAACAAGATGAGCAAAATGTGTTTATAGTATCTGATTCTTTGATTAAAAAGTCAAAAGTACCAGCCTGTGTACATATACACACATAAGGGGGAAAGTCATATTGTCATTGCCATCTAAAATAACCCATATTTAGCGTTTTTGCCCCCATTAGCAGGGATATCCACTAGTGGAAAAAAGCACATAATTCATGTGACTTTGACAAAATAATCTTGCCTGAAGCTCCAATTTATTTGCAATCTCCAGCACTTTCACCGTGTGATAACAGGTGGTTGTACATCAGGGGGAAATTGTAACCCTGGTCTTTGTTCATGGATAATCTTTTGCGCTGAATGAGAGTGGCTTGTGGGAAAAAAATCGGCCTGTGGCTGAGCCACATAGGTTTGGTATTTAAAGAGTCAAAGTGAAATAACAAATACTTTATTTCAGTACACAAATCCTGTCTACCTGTGTTTATTGTTCAGTTATCTTTTGTTAGATGCTAAATGTGTGTCAAACAATAACTGTTTGTGGAGAATTTTATAGCAATATCTCGCCCTCTCCTCCTGTAAAATGTTAAATTATTTTTGATGATTCATCTTCAGCTCAGGAGTGTATACTTATATTCATTAAACCAAATGTGCTTTAAGGTAATTAGCTATCCTTGCTGTATTTGCTCAACTGTGCCCACTTTTGAGTGGTCTTGTCTATTCTGAAGGATCTGTTGAAATCCTCCTTGTAATTATGCACGGCCCACATATCAGAGCTTTTTTATGTTCCATAATGTAATATTCAGCAAAACCTAACTGTTTGGTATGGTAGATGGCATTAAAGTTATACTGAAATGACAAACACACGATTTTTCAAAAAACCCAAAATAAAGTAATTCAAACTGATGGCCCTGACATAAATCTGTACTATCATTACATCACCCAGGAGAATCCTGTGCTTCTATGTTAAGTAATATTGAGGAAATCATTGAAAGAACCTCAAATATAACTTTAGAGTGGTTTATCACACTTCTCTTGCCATTTAGCAGCTCTCTTAATGTTTTTTTACCATGTCCTTTTAACCTCTTTCTTTAGACAAGCTCTCAACAATTTGAACAGAGTAGCTAATAGAGTAGAAAGTACACTGACTAGAATACATAATCTCTGTTTTTCCACGTTTCCTGCTTTCGTTTCTGTTGTGTTTTATCACCAGACTCTCATATTTGCCGCATTAGCATCAAGGTCTGCTTGAAGCCACATCATTTTATCAGCATGGTTGCTCCTGGCAGCACTTTTACCCACCATGAAGCAATTGATGAAGGCGTGTGCACAAGAAGCAACTTTTGGCTCGGGTGGAAATATTTGCCTTTCCATAAAGCATTTTGTCCAGACAAAGTGAAATGGAATATAAATTAACAAACACTCTGAGATGCAAAGTATGACTGGGAGGTGATTTAGTTTCGTCTCAAGAACAGTCCAGTTCACCGTCTCTGTGATTTACCACCGCATTATATCTGTACTCCATCGACTAGGATGATTGAAATGCATTTTAATTAAAACATTAGCCATCAATCAAAGGAAATCCACCCAAGAATAAAACTAATAAAATACCATTGTGGTATATTGGTGTCTGTCACTGAGGTTGTGTGTTGTAAATAACATTACATTGTGTTAGAATTCCTGAAATTTATAACAAAAGCTAAATAAAATTCTAGGCACACCCTTCGTCAACATTCATACTGGCCAATGCAGAGGTGTTGTATAATTTATTGTGACCACTTTATTAACGGCAAACGACTCTGTAGCAGTGACAGGGACTCCAGCTCAGGGCCGCCGTGTCTTTCCATGGCAATATGTGGCACTAAAATGGAAAACAATAGATGCACTGGGAGCCGGGCCAGGCAGCGGGTCCCGTGGAACCAAAGGTCGTTGTCTTTCAATAAATCAGTGGAGGCAATAGCAGGGATGATTGTGTAGGCTGCCGGTCGTAGTGGAGCGATCAGTTATCCCCCTGACAGTGTACTGGGTTCAGGCATTGTGCTCAGGCCAGCAGTGGGTCACACAGCAGTGCCAGAAGGAGCTCAGAAATATACAAGAAAACACAGCTGTGCACATGTGCAAAATATATATAAGTATAAATAGGATAAAGCTGTCCATTACCACTGTGGACATTTGCACTAATCAGTGTGTGTGTGTGAGTCACGTCAGTTTGCTGCAGTTCCTTCTGACCTTATAAGGCCGCAGCTAATCTGCAGTCAGCCTGTCGTGTCATTAGTCCTGTCATTTGTCACTCTCCTAGCAGCTCATACTTTCACACATTCATCAATGACTGTCTAACAATAGCGTGGGTGATTTGCAATCATAATGCAATTATGAGGCTGTATTGATGTGATTAAAATTTGATATTCCACTGCAGGACAACACTGCAAGTGATTGTTTTAACAATGCCGACAGCGGAGGAGCCCAGAGAGGATGTTTGTTGTACCTCTGACTGGGTCGAAGAAGAGAAGTCACGAGAGAGGAAATTAATGAAGGGGCAGATGTAGAGATGAGGGGGTGCAGACCTACAAGGAAGGGAAGTTGTCTTCCAATATCTCGGCTCCCTGTGCCCCCGCCCACTCCGTGTAAACTGTCCTTCATGAGGATCTGGACCATGAGGCTGCAAAGTCAAGGTCATTCCTGCTACATCACAGTGATTCAGGACCAATAACACCCAAGTGCCCCAGGACTGAACTGAGAGGCAAAATATGATTTGTTTTCCTCAGAATTTCAAAGCACACTGAACACTACCAACAATATATGAAACATAGCACTCAGGCAGCACTTACACCTGCATCCTCCTGTCAGTTTTCTTCTTTGCTGTGATATTACTGATTTATTTATCCACCAGAGCTCTCTTCAACATGACTTTGATCTGAACACATACAGCACTTTAGATTGTTATCATTTCTTTAATGATGCTGTGTGAAAACCATGAAGATGCTGCAGAATCCTCATTATGAGATTTTTTTTTGTTTGTGCTGAAATTATTAATTAATCGATTTGGTGATCGACAAATAATTGACTGGTTATCGAAATTGTCGAGCGAAATGTCAAGGTTTTTCGTGCTCTTAGCTAAATAACTCATAGATAATATTGTGCGTTCTGCTGCAGGTCTCTATAGATTGAAATCTAGGGCTCTGGGGGCTGTAGAGTTGTAAATATGTTGAGCCGCAGGCACACTAACTCATTTGGAAACTTTTAGTAACCATACATCATCCAGTAGAGTAGCAGTCTGTCGGTTCAAAACACTCCAAAATAAAGAATTCTTTCACAGTGTCTTCAGTGGCATCGTAGCACCGTAATGAATGAGGCACCCGTTTCATTTTTTACAATATTACAAACTTAAAATAGATGCTGTTATTGAACGTTATCACATCCATCAAAACAAAAACAACACTGCTCTGGAGCAAGATATCTCCATAACACAATGCATTATGAAAATACAGATTCAAATGTAAAATGCATCCTAAGGAAAGTGAGATATTCTACAACAACCATCGTTACTTGTGGAGCACAGTCTATTTTTGTGTCTACTTTAAAACCCCTGAGTTTGTCCCAGAATCTATAAGAACACATTTCACTAATATAGATTTATTGAATGAATTCCATTTTGAAAAATAATTATGGTGATCTGACAAAGACCTTTTCACTGGCCTGATCATAAAAACTGGCAGACTGAGGTCAGTGTGTCCCAACATTTCTGTTATTTTGGAGTCTGAATTGTTTTGAGTGCCGTTTTTAATTGACCATCTGTTAATCTGTCCTGCATCTCAACTCTCTGCATTCTTTTGTACATGCTTTATAATTAATTTACAATAGCCTATAACGAATAATTTTGGATAAGAAGAACATATAATTTTGTTTAATGGTGTAGAACACTCTTTTTGACCTACCTGACTTGTCTCTTAAATGCAGATTGGCCAATCATAGCGTAGAGTCGACAGGTTCCAATGCAGGTCTGACGGTTATGCTACCCTGTGGCTCTGCTCCATGGACTCTTGATGCAGTCATTTTGGATTTTCTGCATTTTCAGAAAATCACATCTATCTCTGAGAATTTCTCCCACAAGGACAATCATGAAAGATGATGTCTGCTTGAGAAAAAGCAGCTTTTACAGTGCGTGACACTGTAAATCCTGGAGAAACACTGATGTAGCCTGTATGAATTTAGTAAATATATTAGACACAATGTGATGTGTGCCAAATGTAAATGTGGGCTGATCACCAGAGTGCATGACACTAAGATAAATCAATCAATTACTGAATCCTACAGTCTTGGCAGGCGTAATGATTGTAAATTAGATGGCTTATGAGAGCAAATATGGATGGGAAATAACTAATGTGATCACGATAACTGGGTATTATTTAAAGTCACTGTTTGTGGCACTAACTTACTGAATCACTTCCGCAATGAAAGAGAAAATGATTCATTTAAGAGATGATACATCATGATAGTGTGGGAATACTGTATCATACTGTACTGTCACTTTTGAAATTTTCGATGCAGCCTGTGGTGAAAAGAAACGGGGGCAGAGTGACTTCTACTCAATGACAAACTTGGATCGCCTCTTTTCTTCTCCAACTGTTGCGTGAATGTTCCTCCTTAAGCTATCTCAGGGGAGCCGGGATTGAAGTGAAAGCTGTGCGTGCTTTACCTCTGCTGTCGAAGGCGGTTTCAAGATGCAGACTTCGTGATCTGTGGCGCTCTCCCCTTTCCACACAAGACACTGACGCTTCACCTTGACTTTTAAAGGGGACACGTCAGTGTCAGCAGTGACGGCAGACAGTCCTCAGGCCTTGCTGCAGTGTGGAGGGAGATCAATAATGAGACTAATGATGCCGTGCATTAACTGACTCTTAAAATGGCTGGAGGAGGGAGACCGTAAAATGTGATAATAAAGGTATCACAGAACATCTGGCGTTAAAAATAAAGTGTCACCCAAATGTGATAAAGATGAGCACTCTAGGCATATGAATATCGTATTAAATGTATTTTATGCACAGAGTGGCAAGAAGTACGTGGACAAGCGTATCATAGATACCGTACTTTCCATCTGAGGCTGTTTTTCATGGTTTGGTCTGGGCCCATTATTTAAAAATTCAGGAAATTATAATTCTTCAGCATACAATTATATTTTAGAGAATAGTGTGCTTACAACTTTGTCATGTTAAAAAAGTTTCCACAGAAGCCCCCGTGCACAAAGTGAGGTCCCTACATAGAATGTTTGGGGATGGAAGAACTTGACTGGCCTGCAGAGAGTCCTGACCTGAACCTCATCCACCACCTTTTGAATGAACTGGTACATTAAGTGCAAGCCAGGCCTCCTCACCCAACATCAGGGTCAAACCTTACCAAAAGCTCTTGTGGCTGAATGGGGACAAATGACTGCAGCCTGTTTCCCTGATGAGGAAAGCCAGTTGTTGCAGGATCTTACTACCATTAGTTGTGGAAAAAGATGTCCAACAATTGCATGCAGGTATAATGATCGTATGTCCACATACTTGTCTATGTAGTGTATATTACGACAGAATGGCTGTGAAATTGGTACATTTTCCATCATCTTTTAGACCTCCCAGGAGAGGGATGGCAGCGGAATGAGATGTGAATCATGCATACAGTACATGCATACATGGGAATAATGTTAGGGTATCTATTTACTTTTTGCCATGTAGGATATAATATAATGAACACTATGAGGGACCTAGATAGTTAAACACATAATACTTACATACATACCTTTTATAAAAGGTGTTTACATATAGTTGAACAAGTCTGCATATTAATTCTGTAATGTGCTTATTTTGTGCTGTAACTAAATTTTCTGGCTATTAGCCTGTTAGCGTGGCTATAGCGTGAGCAACAACATCATCATCAACATCTTAAAAAGCTAATGTGGCGAATGTGTTCGCAAACAGTTGCGTGTTTACACAACCAGCAGAGCAACATTAGCATACTGTGTTGCTTTCCACCAACCCCTGAGGGGAATAGCTAGTCTATCCAGCTAGTTGCTAATGTTGTCTGTTTGCTGTTTTGTGCTGAGCAGTTAGTGTACAGTGGGTTTTTAGAGCTTTTAGACTAAAACCAGCCGCCTGCTGTGAGATGGAACCAAGGCAAGGCATTGTGGTTTGTTAAACTAAAGCAATAAGCTGACAGACGACAGAACGCTAGGCACAGTTGGGCTATAATTTTTTGTTGCTTCATCATTAAGAGTGACCCTTTCACATTACATAGAACCATTTGACCCATTGTTAATATAAGATATTGATTTTAGCAGCTACAAGGAAAATACAGTAATAAAGTTGACATACTGACACATGATTATATTTTCATAGCAAAGTGAGACTGAGCGGCTGCTCAATTATTGAAGTGAGTCCCATAGTGAAGAAGTGATGATGTCACTCCATTCAAACAGCTCTGAAATGAGGAGGTGAAGACCGACGTGCTTATGTACATTCATGCAGACACTCACACTCTCACACACACACACACACACACACATATTCATAGACAGACAGATAGACAGGTGAGATCAAAGCCTGAGCAGCTGGTGGTCTACCTCCTCTGGAGACTGACAGATGGCACGCCATTAATTAAGCAGAAACCACAGTGGACTCAGCCCACCTGAGATTAACCGTCTCCCTGCCGCCCTTAAATAGAGACTTCTGTGAGGAAACTCTGAGGGTCTCTCTGTCTCTCTCTCTCTCTCTCTCTCACACACACACACACACACACACACACATATACACACATACATACATAGGATATAAAAGAACTCAGGGGCATCAAAGAGCACCAAAAGACATTAAGTATTTTATCCAATTGTAAAGCGCATTAGCCACTTGCAATTCAGACGGCATAACTGAAAAAAAAGCTAGAAAATTTAAACAGCCTTGCCAAGAATGAATTAACTGATAACCGAATAAATGAATTAAATGATTTTGTTAATGCTGTGCCTCATTTTAAGCATGAAATATTAAATACGCTTGAATGCAATCCAAGCCCCAAAGTAATGATTATTTTGGATTCCAAAGGAACGGTTTAATATCCATCTTTGAAATTACACGCACTTAAAATTTTATAGTCAACCCCCACACCGTGTTTGATCATCTGTTTCAGCCAATGGGGTGAGGTGAGTGGCAGTGTGTGTCATTTTGTTCGGTAAATTTATTCCCAGTTACAAGTGGTGTCAGAGCAAATTTTCTACTTTTGAGTGGAACACAAAAGGTGTGTTTCAAAAGCCAAGATCTTGCCTCACTTGGTCAATCATCTTTTATTGTCATAAAGGAGAAATTGAAATTCCACATTGCAACTTAGCTGGGTAATGGTTTCAATTAGATGGGAAATGGAAACGTAAATTGACTGTACTGTTTGTGATTTGTGAAACTTTGGTTCATGTCTTTTTCTGTAGTGACTGGAGGTTCAGCAATTTTTTTGCAAAACCCTCATTGTTTAGGAGACTAAATTTAAAATTGTAAGTCTCTGACATAACAGCGATATATGGGCATAAATAACGGAAACTGATTGTAACTAAATTAGCGCGATTTATGTATTTTTCCATTGCTGCCACAATTTTGTAATGAGAGTGCCATTTTTTTTTAATTAATTTATATTAGTTTAGTATATTAGTTAACCTTGTCAAGAAAAGTATATTGTAAATGGAGCAAAGTTCAGGAAGGTAACTGCACGTCTGCACTTAGACATGACACTCTGTGGCAGCTATGTAAATCCAGTGCACCCTTTTGAAATCAAGTAACAATACTCTGCTCACCCAAAAGTTTAGCTCCACCAAATGGCAAAAACTGACAAGGTGATAGTCAATGAGGACAAACAGCAGGAACATGAACGGCATGATTTAAAGAACATAAACAGTCTAAATAAAAAAGAACTGTGCTAGATGTTAGAGACACTCAGCATTCAGCATCCCACTGTGTAGTCTGTGCTTGATCCATGATGTCCTTTCTCTAACAGACCCAATGAAAATGAACTTGTCAAAACTGTTAGTTTACTCATTCCAGAAGTCGTTTCAGCCTCATCATCTGTTTTCTCATTTTCTAACTTCGCACTACAGTCTTGTCAAGCAGACGTCTGTGTCAACAATGACCACTTATCACATTTATGTAACAAGCTCTGTATGAAACTCTGCCTGCAGTAGTGGACACTTAAGCTGATTTGTTTTGTGTTTGTTTCTACTCAGAACATGTTGGTATCAAGAATAAAGTCATAACCTTACTCCAGAAGTGCATGTTTGACATTGCGCAGAGCTATGTAATTATTTCAAACACACTCTCTTGCAGCTGTGCGCACTATGCTGATTTTCTGCCAGGTGGTACAGAAAAAGTTCAATTACATGAAACTTTGTTCTGAAAATGGCTGACCTCCACAGGGCGCGTCCAGCAGGATGGAGGCCCTGGCGAATGTTATGTCAGTGACAGTGTTACTGTAGACATTACATTACATTCTGATATTGTTCATAACGTCCTTGCTAGCTGTTCTGTGCTGCTCTTTATTCTGGGCACTACCTTGTGCAAACAGTTCACAGTTCTCAGACACTCAGTTTACATCTATCTTGCGTTTTTTTTCAACAAGCTCCACTGTAAAATGTGCTGCTGATTCTCATAGAGCATTTCATTGGCTCCAACTCCACCCAGCATCCACCTGTAGGGCCTGATTCTCTGGCAGTTTCCTTTCGTTTCATCATAATAAAGAAATAATAGATATACTTAACATCTTCTGTTGTTATGTAATGATACCTGACATTTTTTTAAGTAAATCCTCTTAAAGCTCATTTCTGTGAGTCACTGCTATATTTAGCATCCTGTGACCACCACTTACTGATGGCTTATGTCTTGTCTGTGCACAGCTCTTCCCCTGTTGCTGTAAGGTGTGTGGCAAGTCAGAGAAATGTTCACTGACAAAATATTTAATTTGTTTTCTGCATTTCTTTTAAGTAAATATTTTATTTGTTTTCAGTTGAAATATTCGAAATCATGTTCGTTCCTCGACCAAAGTGCTCTTGGTGCCTAAACTTAACCACAAACCCGAGTGTGGATGCGAACTCTGACAGTCCTGCACTTTTAGTGTCTGCCATCCACCCACCATACTCCACCGCATGTAAATCTAGTATTTTATCCACTCAAAGAAATGTTATCTGTGAACATAATCCCGGTAGTGATTACATTTGTCCGCAAAATTGACAAATTAGTTGTACGTAAACGGAATTTCTAAGAGACAGAGTTGCTGTGGATGCTGCAGTGTATCAGCTGCCCTGCTGGAGGAGAGCGCAGCACTGAGCCCACTACCTGGTCAGGAGCTCCTGCTGTGGATTCCCCACAGACGGAGTCAGTTGATGCCCTCTCAGTTACCTACAAGGGCCCATCTCCTCATGTCAGCTCAGAGCTGTGCAGCCCGGTTTAAAGACTTCGCCACTGAATTCCCAATTAGAGGGAGACTATGTGTCTGTGTGTTTGTGTTTGGCTTTGTATAGTTATGAAAACAAATTTTGGTTTGAGGACATTTCTGCATTGTGAGGACATTTTCCCTGGTCCTCACAACTTCAAAGGGCTATTTGAAGGTTCAGACTTGTTCTTAAGGTTAGAATTAGGTTGAGGTTAGGGTTAGGCATTTAGTTGTGACTGTTAAAGTTAGGGTAAGGGGCTAGGGAATGCATTACGTCAATAAATGTCCTCACAAAGATGGAAGAGTGTGTGTGTGTGTGTGGGTGCATGTCCGTCAGGTTGGTGCACAGGCTCCTGTCGGGCAGTAAACAATATGTCAGGTGGCGCTTAGCCTGGATGCTGTCAGTCTGAAGTTGACGTGTGAGCAAAGGCCACGACATGACTGAGCTGTTGTTTTGTTATCACTGAAAACAATGTGTTAGACGTTATCATATTTGAATACAGGAAAACATCTATTACACATTGAGGTGATTTATTCTTTACGTCAGATAGACTGAGGAATAGAAGGTAATATCAGTATCTAAAGAAAGTAAACAATAGTTTAACATAACTTCTCTTGCTTCCTGAATATCTTGTGAAAATGTATTCTATCTAACTGGCCGTATAACAGCCAATTATTGCCTGTTGTTTGTCCTGGAATCCGTTTTTGTATCATATCAAGTCTGTGATTTGAACTGTCTGGAGCTTTCTGATTGCCAGCACTCACTGAAACACTTCAAAATGATGGTGACTCTTTCATTGAAGCTACATGGGAAAGAAAGAGAAAAAAAATACCTGGAGTGAACCAGCCACAAATGAACTTTTAAAACGCCCAGTAATTAGTTCTGCTGAACTAGACTCCCTGTGGCCTCCAAACGGCCAGCCGCACACATCGATTTTGTCAGAAGATGTGGTGAGAGCTCCCATAGGCTGCGCTGCTCTGAACGCTGCTGTTCTTGTCATCGCCATCACATCACAAGTGCGCCCTCAGTCCCTGTCCAATTAGAAGTCACCGTGGGCCTCGAACCTCGAACAGCGATGTTTCAGAACCTGCAGCTGACAAATGTTAAGGAGAACATATTGTACACATTTAGTTTAAAGTCACTTTTTAAAATTTAAGGCTGTTGAAGTTGCAATTCAGTCAGAGACACTTACATCAAGGAATTGAGCATTTAATCAAATTATTAAACTAGATTTGATAGAAAAGGTTCTGCTCTCAAAGAGTCCAAGCAGCAAGGAGGACAAGTGAACATTACCTAAAACTTGGCACATGAGGAGGAAGTTTAGGTGGCGGAGGGAGCGAGGGCAGGCCAGGAAACACCGTCAGCATTAAGATATCAGCAGAGTATAGAAGAATTTGGTCTTTGAAGTGTCAAAAAATAGTGAAGATTGTGTGTTTACTTCAAATGTCACTCAAAAAGCTAAAAATAGTCAGTTTATTTTCACATAAGACAAAGAAATTCTAATGTTTAAACAGCTAGAAGGAGTACACTTTTTGCTTCAAAACTTTAAAACTGGAAGTTTCTGGGAAAAAATTATGTAATTTGGCATTAATTTTAGGGAAAAGAGAAGCAATGTTCCGACACAATATTCCCTCATTTATGAGTTTTATAGAAAGAAACACGAAATTATACAGTTGTCACATAGTATTAAGTAGTTTATAGGCAATAGTTAAAGCAACAATTCAGGAAATATTAATGACTGGAAAAACTGAAGCACATTTATTCAGACCTAGGTTAACATTAATTTATTCATTGAAAGGTTTATTTCTCATATTGGTTGAATAGAACGCTACCTTTATAACTTTTAAAGTGAATTTAATGTGAGCTAATTGAACTTTCTGCCTATAATTAGCAGTAGATTACAAAGTCCTTCCCAGAAACCTTCCTAAGAAATTACAGTTACACATCAGCTCCTCTCACAGAAGTGATTTGAGACCACAAACTTTTAAAAACAACGCAGGTTCATACCAACTCTAAGAGCAAAAATCTGTCAGACATAGCAGTAGGCATCCAAAATAAACAAATCCTGTGTACATTCTGTGCACAAATACGGAAGTGTAGACATAAGTCAGATGTAGTGGGCAAACCCTCTCACATGGTATGACCTTTTGTGTTAAGACTCAGTCATTCACATTCCAGTGCTAAATGTCACCAAATGTCACATCAAGGCCTCTGTATTCCAGCTCGGCAAGTCACAGGCAGAGATGTGAAATATGATTAAATGCAAAAAAAGGTCTGAAATCTGCCTCTCTGTAGACAACATTAAAAGCAAAACTGTCATGTTGCTTGAAACTAAAACTGTGGTTTAGCCAATTAGGGGCCTGCGCTGCTGAGAACTGTGAGGAAATGTGTAAGGAATCAATAGCAAGCTAATTTCATGCAGGGCACAGAGCATGGAGCCAAGCCTGGTGATTATGTTAGAGAACACTGAGGTAAATAAGAGTGTTTACCAGTGTATTTATACATCTCAAAAACCAAATTTCTGGCTAGGAACACAGTGGCATTATACACTCTAATTGAAAGACATGACAAATAGACTGTCTCCATTCACATGCTTACCATTGATTCCGAATGAGACTGAAGCTCAACTATAAAACAGCGTTTTATAGAAACCATTCTCAAGTAAAAAGTCTTAAGTTCAGAGTGAGAATGTCGTGGCCTATTCACAGTCATGTCAGGTTTGCTGTTCAGTCTCTCGATGAGACCTTGGCTTTGGAGCCTCAGATGTTTTCACACTCCAAGACCAGCCAAGAATCTCAAGTGGTCATGAAACGCGTTTTGATTGACAGTGTTTTGTCACTCCATCACTTTGCATTTAAACCTGAAAACAAGAAGGTGCAACATGTCAGGATGGCTGAAAAGAACCTGGGCGCTGAAATGTAGGACAAGAGCATTTAGAAACAACAAATGGTAACTAAGGCTGACCAGCAGACAAAGGTAAAAGGGAGTTTATTCTTTGTCCACAACTATTTGACTGAGCTTTTCAATGTCTCAAAAAAGTGCATATAAATGTTAATGTGTTTGTAAGATAAGATATTCCTTTATTAGTCCAACGATGGGGGAATTCACCATAATATATACTATTCATGCAAGTACAGCTTGCCTATATTAGTTGGAGTACTTAATTAATCAAATATGACTATTTCATGTCCTAGGAGTTAAAATAAAGGCTAAAATATCAGAAAACCAAGAAAAAACTTAATAAATCCTTATTCTAACTGCATCTACCCAAGGAAGTCATCAGGCAAGCTTCCCCCACAGCATTAAAAGATGTATGAAAATCAAGTTTAATATGAAGAGTTTTTCAAAGAAACTAACACAGCTCCACAGAGACTAAATATGTGGTGTCTGAACTGCCAGAACATAGATTTTCACGTCCTTCATCCATTAAGGAAAAAGAAGTTTCACACTTGAAAAATGTTTCTCTGCTGGAAATAACTCCAGAGTTGTACAGCTTTACAAGGAGCTGTTGAGCTGTTGATGGCCCCACTTATTATATACTTGAGAAAGACATGTTTTATGTCATGTGTCAAGTGCTGTGGTTATTCTTCTGTGTAACCACAACTCTGGCACAACAACTTATTGATAAACACTACAGTATGTCGGAAAAACTCACATCACAGAGTTATACCTAATTGTTGGATTACAAATAGATGTTAAAGGTTAAGGTGATCACTAATAGATATATTTATTTACACATAGATCACATGATGAAACATAAGTCACCTCTATTTGTTGGGGAAGACTAAGAGGCAGTTGAAAACTCAGAAAAGAAAAAAAAAACTTCCATTGTAAGTGTTTATTTACAGTCTTACAATGCCCAATGTGACCTTTCCTGGGTGTAAAGCTTCACTTTATTCTGCTGTAAACATACAATATACTGTCAAAAGTATGTGGATACATAAATACTGCATCTATGTTATTGCTGAGCATGTCATTTCAAAACCAAGCGCACTGCTGCTAAACCAGCCTCCACTCTTCTATGAAACTATTCCACCAGATTTTGGAACCTGGCAGCAGTGATTTGGTCCCAGTTAGTGAGACGAGGCACTGATGTAGGGCGATGAGTTCGCCTCACAGTCGGAGATCCAGTTCACTTTAAAGGTGTTTGATAGGATTGAGGCCAGTGCTCTGCCCAGGCCAGACAAGTTCTTCCACAACACACAGAAAAAAAAAAGGAAATGGCCTTCCCCAAACTGTTGCTACAGATTTTGAAGAATGGTATTGTAGCCACAACAGTTGGTTTGCGAATCCTTGAGTTAACAATTCAATTCAATTCAATTCAATTTTATTTGTATAGCCCAATATCACAACAGAGTGTCTCATAGTGCTTTACAAAGTTCACTGAAATAAACAAGTGTAAGCGAACAAACAATCTAATAAAGAGTCCAGCAGTCGTTTAGTATGGGAACAGATGGGATAACAGATGGGAAGTTTATTTTTATTGATTGATTAATTGCTTTTCGTCAGAATTATTTGCTGTTTTCTTTGTCTTATGTGATAGACATAGACTGAATCTTTGGGTTTTTTCACTATTGGTCGCACAAACAAGCAATTTAAAGACGTCACATCGGACTCTGGGAACTTGTGATGGGCATTCCTCATTATTTATTCCAGTTGGAGGTGCTGGGGTAGAAGCATTTCTGGGGCATTAAGTTTACTGCTAAAGATAATTATAAAACGTGAATTAATAGGAGTTCATGTAAAGTCTTGGGACATCATCTCTTCAACGAAAATGAGAATTTAACTGACTCAGTCTCCTTAAATATACTAAACTATCAAATTGGAGTTATTGTTAATAATCAACTTAACAGCTGCAACAGGAATCGCTGTATTGATATCTAGCTGAAGGATTTGGGAGTTCTTGGCAGAGTAGAGGTTGGCAGTATTCACTCTTGTACAACAGAGGTCTGAGAATGAATTTTAAATGGTGTTCGTTCTCTGTCAGGTTCTATCCTCTAATGGGTGTGTTTCTGTGTGTGCGCGCGTGTGTGTTCAGAAATGTCAACCAGGAGGCTGTATGAAAATCACATCCGGCTGTAATTATGAAAAATGGCAGTGTGTTCATCCTGAAGTGAGGCGTCATTAGAGGCTTCAGTCTGTGAGACAGAGCGAGAGATGAGAGAATGAGCAGGAGAGAGACAGAGGGAGAGGAGAGCGAAGGGAGAGATGGAGGTAAATGTGCATCCATTATATGAAGAGCATGGTGTATTAGCTGCTGTGGCTTAGGTGCAGGCCATTATGTTTCCAGCCACTTGGAAAATATGGAACTAAATACTGGACGACTAGAGTGAAACTACATGAGAGGCTGCAGAGCTCAACAGCAGAAAACTGATGCAGAAACCATACGGAGATACAGAAAGAAGATGTTATATATTCCCAGAGCTGGTGATGTCAGCTCACCTCAAAGTGATGAGAGCCTTGTAGGTTTTGTGATGAAAAGAGGAGCTAATGTTTTAACATCATCATCTGTCTTCATGGGGATAGTCAGGCTGATCCTCCTTGCAGGTGCCCCCAGGACCTGGGATTTCTGGAAAGGAAAGTCATGGAATTAAGAAAGGTCTATTCAAGACAGGAAAAGTCAGGGCATTAAAAAAAAAAAATTGAAATTGAAATTATTGGAGCAAATCCTGGAAAACTGGGTAATTTGTTGCATCCTATTTATTAGGTGTTTTTCAATCTTATGCAATTTGTAGTTGGTTATGGGTACATGAAACCTTGTGGACCGGAGACTGAGATCCCTAATCTAAAGTCTGTTATTAAAATGATATCTTCTTTGCACATCATGACTCTTATAGTCATGGAAATCCAACTTTTTTACTAAAAAAAAGACTTAAAAAACATCACCCTCCCAACACTTTACACAGAGTATAACTTTTAATACAATCGCAAAAGAAAAAAAAGAGTAATATATATAGACGGACAGAAGCAGAAATGCATCCCTATCCATCTCAGATATCATTGCCTCAAGGTCATTCGCTACCTGTCAAAGGAAATTGCTTTCATTAACACATCATCATCACTTTTTCTGTTCTTCATTATATATTAATGATCATTTTTCAAATTTCTCATTATTTTCTTAATAACAAATTAGATTTTATATCGTCAGGTAAGGAAAAGAAAACCCTCAGATTTTCCTCCCAAAGTTGGAGATCAAATATGCACAGAAAGCTTGCATGTATTCAATGCCCTGCTGGATACATTTGAATCACAAATAACATCATAAATTTGCAAAGCACCAGGAAGCCAGGGATACACAATGAACCATTGATTGGAAGCTAAAATCCCTGAGACAACATTTGCATCTCAATAAAAAGCCCTTACATAGCAGGTTAGCGCCTCTGTCTATCTCAGCATGCACAACATCAAATGACAACAAATTGTTGACAAATAATTTGTCGACTAGAGTAGCAATTATAGAGACATATGCTCATAAACACTTCACAGAATGCTGCTTCTCTACATCGTTACAGTTTTTATTTCTTTTCTATGGCCTTTTCTGCAGCCTCAGTCTGGACAGATGAAGTATACCTGCCTAATTTACATCAGAATAAATTTAAGAATTGTGAAATGGAAAGAATAAAAGTAATAGTAGCCGTTCATGGATGCTGTCATTGCTCTCAGCGCACTGATAAAATTGAATAAAACTGAGAGAGGCATAAACATTAGCAGGAGGTGTTTTTTGATATTTGGAAAAGTAAATTTAACAACAAATGTATCACTTATACAAAGAGCTTCAAAGTAAGTGAGCAATATTTTAGGAAATATATTAAAATGTGAGCATCTTTTGTAATGCTGCATTTAACTTCTTGGGTCTGTCTCATCTTTCTTTATGGATTATGTATTAATTTAGTCTTGTTTTATACTTATTTGTTTCTTTTTTTGCCATAATATACATTGGTTGTCATTAGTTTTCTCCTGTAACTTAATGTCTTGTGTGTATTCATGCACAAAAACCAGAAACTGTAGAAACTAATCAGGATCCAGCAAGCAGTAAGAATTATTATGATGTGATTTATAACAAATTGATTTAAAACAACAGAAAAGTCTTCCACAGTGTCTCAAACCAGGTCCAGCAAGTCAAAGTAAAACATGATTTATTGTGAAGAACCTGTGCTGGATTTGATCATCACTTTGTCCTTAGCAACAATGTTTTCTCGTAGGAATGAGCGAATGAGTGTGCTGATGATAAAATATTAATATGTGTGGAAAGGTATGGCTTCCAACTCTCTCAAAGGAAACCGAGCACATGCTGCAGGGGCTTCATTTCAATGCCTGCCACTGCCATTGATTTAAGGCCCGGCGTCAGCAGAAGCCTCATTTAGGAAAGTCATCTGTCTCGCCTGCCTGGGCTCACTAAAAGGTTATTTAGCTGCCCGATGCTTAGTAGCATTAGATAGAGGCTACAGACGAGCACCGTTGTTATGTGTTTGTATTTGCTATTGATTGCCACGCTTGTTTGTGCAGAGCTGTTTTGCCGGTGCGTCCACCTCATGTGTCTGGAGGGAAGCGGGACACAAGGGCCTGATTGGATGATCAGCGTTAAACGGTAAATGCTGATGATGTCGCCCATTTGCAGGGGTTGGGTTCTGATGAGGACCGGAGTGGAAACGGCATATTGTTCTGGTGTGAGCTCATTACCGCTCTTATCTACAGCTGAGTTTTAAAATGACTTAAAATGTAAGAAAGGCATCGGTGGCTACCGAGAGGATCGCGTTAAATTATGCAGGAAGTAATACAGAAAATCCAGAGCCACAACAGGAAGGCATTAGTGTCAGATAGCACAAGGAAGGAATCCGTTCTCGTCTTCATTAATAAAGAAATATGTGCTGGCTGTCATAATACACTGAGTGCTAATGGATTAAGTTTTAAAGTCTCTCGAAAGTGTCATTTCTCAAAAGGCAGAGGAGGACTTTCACTCATTTTCATTCAGTAATTACTGCCTAGTGTGTCTTTTGCTGCAAGTAAAAAGGGAAAGCTGACAAACAGTTTACACATTAACCGGAGAATACTAACTTATAAAATATCTGTTTCAGTCAGAATCTGAACTATGCATGAACCTCTGCTACTAATTATAAATATTTAGATTCTGTCCTATAAAACAATGACAAAAAGTTTATGTAATGACTTTTCTTGAATGTAACTAGCCAATACCTGTGCACTAAAGCATGGATCTACAATCAAAGTCAAATGCTTTGCCTAAGTTAACATAAAGATTTGAGGCAGGTAAAACTGGCACTTTTCCATGAATGGAAAAACAGACATACCAACACCTTTATAGCTCACTAATGCACGATGCTCCTAATTTAACCTTAACATAAAAAGAAAAGTAACACCAACAGTTTATAGTTTTATTTAGTTAACTACCGGAGCTACAGCGTCGGTCTCAGTGAGAAGTGTTTCTGCTTTTAGTGGCACTGAGACCAACCTGGCAAATTCACTTTGATGGCAAACCTTTGGGGTGCTGAGCTTTTGTTCACTCACACGCAAAAATTATGTTTTTAGATTTCTGTTTGTGTAGGGATTAAACAGGGATATAACTTAATTAGTGAGCTGTATATACAGTATGTTGGACTTTATAGAGAGACAGTTTCACTGTTTCCGCCATTTACAGCCTTGAAGATGAAGATGATACGCCGAACAAATTCTGTTCCTCTCATCTAACTCTTGAACACAAAACAAATAAGCATACTTCATACAGTTGAACCATTCGTCTAACTGCAGCGTGTTGCTTTTTCTTTTCTTTTCTTTTTATAAATCAAGAAAAGCAATCTTCCACGGCTTGTTTAGTTAACCAATTGGATTCAATATACATGCATGTAAATTCATGTTGATGAACTCATAAAAATTCACCGTGAGTAGCAGATTCTTCTATTAGTGTAATCAAAATGATTTGAGCAAGTGTTATGATTAAAAAAAAAGGAACCCATTAACCTCCTTCATTTCCTCAGAAGTATCTGACACCACACATCATTTTAAAGTAATTGAAGTTCTGCAACTCAAGTGCAGGAAGGAGCCACCTGTGTCTAACGCGCTGTGGTGTGCAACAACTCATGTTAATACCAGCTATTTCCTCTTTTTTTTTTTTCAGCAGATAATCTGCAGACATGTAAACTGAATCAGTGAATATCATAACTTATACAGGATGTCAGTATTTTCATTGTGTGTTGCATTGTGGTGCTCTAGTTTCCAGGGATAGCACACACCAATTATTACATTCAGCGTTACTTTTGTAAGTGTTAAATCGGTCATATTAAATTTTTTTTTGTCTAAAAATGTCCCATGCTATCAGTACTTCTCTGCTTGCTGTTCATGCTGTTATGATATTTTTTCACTGGTGGGAGCTAATGATTAGTGCGCAGCTGAGACGCAGCTGCTGTATCAGGATTGCTCACTTGCCACCTCTCTGTAGAACTACTGAACGTCAAGATTATTTGCATGAACAACTCAGTTATTAGCAATTAGATAGATTAGACTAAAATCTGTTCTTGGACATAAGGAGATATTTCTAGTAGTCAAGCTGCACCTGAAACATTTATGAAAGCTTCTCCTGTGATTTTAGCTACCGCAGAGTATTGACAATTAAATGCTGAGTCCCTGTGGAGCTGGTGAGGTTTGTAGTTCAAGCTGCATGTTGTAATGACCCTCTTCGCTTTGCCCCATCAGCTATAGAATCTAATCAAAGACTAATCCGTCCCCCAGCATCCTGAAGGAGCAGGTGTACATTCATCTGTAAGTGAAATTAAGCCTCTTGTTAAACGCCTGCTGTATTTATCTTTTAATTAAATCCTGATAGATAGTTCTCAACATTAATATCACACGTGCAGTGCGTTTGCGCTTCAATTACTAAACCTGTGTGTCCTTGTTTAGCAGGGATAAGAGGTGTCCTATTATGGTACAATTCCTGCAAAGCTCGGATTTAACAGGCTTTTCTGATTTGAGAGGCTCTGTGTCTGCATGGACACTGAATGTGCATGCACATGCTCGCTGTTTTGACAAAGACATTTTCTTTGTGTCTCATTCTGGCAAACAAGTCAGTCAGTGTTGCACGTACTCAATGCCAATATCCAGATGGATACTGCACTTGGACGGGAACGCAGGCTGCATCATACAATCAGCTAATCACTTATTTTGCTAAATATGAAATGACTAATAGGATTAGATACCACAATGCACAATACAGCAAACACAGCAATAAAGTTATTAGTTGTTTTTAGGAGCGGCAATATGGATAAAGTCATCTAATCATAGTATCTCCTTTCATATTGTTGTATTGATATATTATACCAACCTTCCTGCCGTAAGGTTTCTTAGATAAAACACTGAAAAAAGCTGATGCGAGTCTGTTTTTGGATATTTCAGTAAACTAAATGCCAAACTACAGGTCTTGTGTTTATTTGTTTCCTGTTAACACTGTACACAGAGAGCTGTTGGAAAACAGAGTCAAATTCCTTGTATGCCAATAAATCTGACTCTGATTTTGAGTAGTTTTCCAATCGTGCTGTGTTTTCTGGTTGAGCATAATTTTGGTTAGCCAGGCATCAGAGAGGTAAGTAGCTGTCTGTAGTTGGGTTTAGGTTGAGGCTCGTGTCATGCTTGAACAGAACTAATTTGTACCACTGGAAATCATACAAAAGTGTTTACAGCTGCTCTATGCAGCTACATTCAAAGACGGAGCGAGAAATCAGTTGTCTTAGTAAGAAGGGGACAAGTGATATTATTTTAATATGAAGATAACAACACACATTTTCTTTTTCCTGTCTGTCCTGGAAGACATTCATAGTGTAGCACTCAGTTGTTCACATGAAAAGTGACAGAAATAGTTGTGTAAAAAAAAAAAGAGATTGTGAGAAACCCTGGCTCCTTTCTCATCTCCTGCAGAGATGGCCAATCATGGCGTGAAGTGAGTGTGAATGTAGGCTAGTCGGTTTTGGAACATTACAGAAATGGTCAGACTCCAATCCAACGTCGAAAGGGTGTGTGAAGAACCCCAACAAGCAGTTCTGTAGAAGGTGGCAGCTTAAGCATCACAGAAGTCGACAGGTTGGGGTTTGGTTAAGGTTAAGGTCCCCCTAAGGATAAATTAGAATACTTTTTTTGTTAATATGCTAAACATTACATCTGCTTAAGATCAGCATGTTAGCATTGTCATTATGAGCATGTTAGTGTGCTAATGTTAGCATTTAGCTCCAAGCACTACTGTGTATGTTTGCAGTGGTATTTGTGTGGCTGCACATGAATTACCATCATTTCTAGTTTGTATTCTGATTTAGTTACTATCCGTAAATTAACGGCTCTTAAATGCAATTTGTGTCCCCAAATGCTGCATGTGTATATTATAAAAGGTGGAAGGTAAGAGTGCTGGTACGTTTCTTATTCCAATTCAAGTAATCTACCTTTTACACTGAAGACATTTTGACATGTTACAGTAAGAAAAGCAAAGGTGTAAATAATAAAAAAAATGTATGATGGCTGAATTTCATTTTGAGGCAGCAGTTTCAGGGTTGTGGTATTGTTCATGTTGGCTCACTGTCACGCTGTCGGGGTTTACTGGGACACTTGAATAAAACGGAGCCTTTGTGAATGTTATTGCTAAAACCTGTGCTTTTCCTGCCTCGACAAGTCAAAATGTCTGCTGTGAAAAAAAGCCTGTGGCCCAACCGAAGTTGATTTCAAAATGTCAGAGAAAGCGCTTCAAGTGCCATTACTCAGCCTTGTTTTCCAGCTTTGTTTTGCACAGAACAGCTAAATCATCCTTCAAGTCCAATAAAAACAGAAGTAGCTGAATATTTACATCCAGCGATGTTCCATATTGAAGCCAGCACTGCAGATAGACGCTGACTTTGTTTTACTGCTGCTCTGTTCTGGAGGCGGATGTGGTTTGTGGTGGACAAGCCGTACCCTGCGACTTCCACTGATGGATCATGGGATAATAAGCTTAGTGACAGTTATGGGTTTAGGACGAGAGAAAGGGGGAAGGGACGGATCTGGGTTTTGATTGGTGGATGGAGGGGAAATCTTGTTTGTTTGTTTTTTTTTGCTTCCACATCTGACAGCCTTAAGTCTGTCATACCTTTAAAATAAGCAAATAATGATAAAACACTTCACACATGTGTGAATCAAAGTGTATCGAATTCACTTCAACATGAGTGAAAAACTGAAAAGGATGTTAGTCTGGCTGTGGCTCATTAGTTCATGTGGGACCAATGTTTTCCAAATGTATGAATATTTAATATTTTCAGCACTTGCTCAGTAAGAAAAAGTGTGAATTGAACGACTGTAATTAAGGATGTGTAATAAAGTACTTACAGAGCATGAAGTTTTTAACTGCAGACTTTGAATTGGTACCACCACTCTAACGATATTAGATGGCAGGAAATTTACAGTGGATCTGGAAATAGCTCACAATTAAAGTATCGTGGGAATAAATGAATTGGGCATGAAATTGTTCTGCAGTATATCAAAAGAACTGCTTTCAACTTGGAAGGGAGCCTTGGAGCCCCCCAACCCCCCCCCCCTTTTTTTTTAAGATACACTCAAAGATAAGAAGTAGTGTCATTTTTCATTTTTGCTGTTACAGACAGGAAGTGGGAAACAAGCAAGGAAGGAGAAATACGATAAAAGCAGGGAATCAGGGACAGTGAGGAAGATGCATCCACTGTGTGAGAAAGAGGAGAGGGGAGCTGGTGCAGGAGATGCTCACACTTTTGCTCATTAAAACACAGATGTGTGTCTGTCATAGAAATGGCTGCCTTCTAGAATTTGTAGGACAGATTTTTCTGTTGCTCACTCGTTCTGATGATTAATGTTCAGCTTTGACTAGTCCAGGTTTTTGGCCTTCATATATTCCATCGCATTTAAGCATCTGCTCTCTTTTTTTTTTTTCAAAAAAATAAATAACCAGGGATCTTTGAAAACCCAGGATGTTGTTTAACAACTCTTTCCACCATTTTAAAAGTATTTCCAGAACCCTTCGGATTAGAAAACAAGCAAGTTCGGTTTCTTATTCCAAGTAGCCGGAAACAACATCTCTTCTTGCTTGTTTCTGTCGACACAAGAAAAATAGAAACACAGTATTAACAGCGGCAGCTGATGGGAATCTAATGAGTTTTCAGGTATTTGGTTATATAGTATTGGTTATGTATGATATTGGACAAACATTTGTGATCTGATGATGATGTAGGGTCGAGGGATCAAAATGATCACAGTTCACTCTGACCACTGATGTCCACCTCATGGTAGCGCTATTGGTAAAATCAGTGGGTTCTCCAGAACCAGTGGCATTAATCTCCTATCGTGCAGCAGCTGGAATATTTTTTCAGCCAGATGGTGGAGGAAATACCTTCACAGTATTTTGTCAAATGACCTTTGTCAAAGATTGCCAGGCGTTTATATTTTGGAGAATTGGATGCTTAGCTCTGTGACTGGAATCTAATGGCATGAGAAGCACAAACTGGGCCAAGCTTTGACCATCTGCTCCTACAACTCAAACACTTCCTCCTGCAACAACAACGTGCAGATGTGGGAATGTGTGTGCAGACACTCGCGGCCCCTTACACCCTTAATGAAATTAGCGATGCTGGAGACCAGGGCCTCATGTCTTTGCAGTGGCCGTCGTTGCGTCAGTGGAAGTGGGCTCCTGTCAACAGATGGCTCACACAGCGGTTCAGACAGATTCATTTGTTCCCCTAAACAAAGTTGTCGCCATCAACCGCCGGACCGCTGACACCAGAACCCCATTAGTGTAGTTTAGTGGTCTGGGCGGGAGACTGAACGTGAACTGACACAGCAAAATGAGCAAAAGCAACATCCATCTGTTCTTTCCCTCTTGTGCCACAGTGAGCGCATCCATCTATCCTTTCATCCATCTACCCTGCTTTCCATTATTTATGAGACATTAGCTCTGTATGTAATTAATTGGTGCTGTTAATAGTGAATGCATCAAGTTAATGATTTTTAATTAAGGAGATGTTTTGGTGTTGTTGATTATGCCTACAGGGCACATATCTGCTGTGGTTTATGTAAACTGTCAAGCCCTCTTTTGTCTCCATTTAATGAGCTAAGTCATGGTTCATGCTGCCATACTGTAGGTAATACAGCACAAGGGTCTGTTTAATCCTGCAGCAACCGTTTATGTGTGAGTTATAAACCATTCATTTCCTAAACCCCTGAAAAGCCCTGTGATGTCTGGTCGCAGTGGCGTATGTCTCTATTTTTTTTCTCAGCGGGAACGCTCTGACCTTTTAGCAATAGACAACCAAATAAAGTCATGCACACAAACATCATGATGACTGTATTTCTGTTCCTTGCATCATCAGGGATAAATTCTCATTCTTCTGCCACAGATCAAAGACTCCTGTCAAATACAGTCACGTCCAGAGTCGATCTTTTTAACCTTTCAGACCTCGTAGCACAAGATAAGACAAGAATGGACCTGTATCCTAACAGCAAAGTATCAATTAGGCTGTTTTACATGAGATTAACCATTTCACATCTGCAGGTCTGTTAAGCTTAGAGTGCAGATCTGACCTGTTTTCCCTGGGCTTAACAGAGAAGCTGGATCATAGAGTAAGCTGTGGGCTTTTCATCTGTGTCTCTGTGCTGTAGCTCTGTGCCTGCCTGCCTTTTTTTTTTTTTCTTCCAGTGCAGCAGCAGTAGTAGTAGCAGCCTATATGAGGACAGTTGGTGCATATCAATCAGGACGCAGGGTGCTTTTCGATGAATACCACGTCCTTCTATCTCTCGCTGTCGTCGGTACGTGCAGATGCATCACAGGTCCAAAGAGAGAGACTTTGTTCCCGGTTGCTTCAAAAAAAAAAAAGAATTGAAGAGCAGGAAGAATACTATAATTTTGAGTTGATAATAGCGCTGTCAGCATGTGCAGAGTAAGTATTAAGTTAGCTGGTGCAAAAAGGCACCGTCGTGTTGGTAAATGATGGTTCTGCATGGCGGCGTGGTTGCGGCTGGGAAAAGTCAGTCAGCAGTTTCCAGAATGTTCTGTGGTGTTGGTCTGTGGAGGTGGATGCCTCGACTCCCACCACACCCTCATGTGTGTCTGCAGGACTGTTTGTCTTTCTAGCATTTGAGGAGCATCAATGTTTAACCCAAAGCCAGACATTTTCTTCAACCAAGTGAGACATACACATTTCTCTTTGCTCTGCTATGATGTTTAAACGTCTGACTCCGATTCTTGGATTTTGAACCCAAGTCTCTAAAATCGATCTATTTGTTCCTGGGAGGAGACTTGGGCCACAGACTTTAAGTAGAGGTGCAGACGTCATACATGTGGTCCGGTATGTGACTCAGCCGTGTTGCCAGCATGGTGGCGACTGTTTATGCCCAAAGTGGCGACCACAGTGGGAAACCTTTCCATCGCTTTTGTGTCTACGTGCGTCATTCAGAGCCCTGCATCATTTATGCTGCACCTCAAATGAGAGCCTTCTCGGGCTAAATAAAGGCTACTGAGTCTTATGTAACTTCGGGCCAAGTGTGCAATAACAGTACGCTGAGCAGAAAGAAGAGACACAACTTGTTCATGTTGTTCTGAAAATATCACAACAAGGGCGGCACTCTGACAGACGCCATGGCTGCACTCAGATAGGGGGTGATTTAACTTTAATTCTTGCAGTTTCACAGGAACAGCTGAGTCTCTTTTCACAGTGGTTTATCTGCTTGTACATCCCAACCAGAAAAACATGGAAATGTAAAAGAACATTTTGGGGTAAACTGGATTGTTGGTTGCTTAACAAATCCTGAGAAGCTGGACTCGTGATTAACTGAAGAGCGCATAATGATGCTAAATGCTGCTAAATGCTGCTCTATCTTGTCTCCTTTCAAAGTTAGCAGGGGTGTCAGTATCAGAGAAGCTAATGCTAAGTGAGTAGCCAATGGGCCTTTGAACAACAAATGTAGCTGCAGGATGCCGTTTTAATGTGTTAATTCTGTGAATGAGATAAATGAGGGGTAGCGGCCGGCAGAAAGCTGACCAGATCACACACACAACAATTATACCACTTAGCAAGAGAAAAGGCCAGGAAGCAAAATCTGAGGAGGGACACGCTAGCTGTTATATCCATGACATTATGGATATGAGGACACATTTCAAGGCATCAGGCCTCAGGACAGAAAATATATTAAAGGCTGATTTCAAAGCATGCGCAAATAGAGTTTAAGTTTAAATGAAATTGCCTTGTTTTCTCACATTGTTGCAACGTTTTTCACATTAAACAGCCTTTAGTTTTGCCTCTAGAAATATTTTTATTGTTCCTTTTATTTGTTACATTAAAGCTGCAGTAATCTTTTTATAATGAAGTTGGATCAAATGACTGTGTGTAATGTGAATGGGGTTGCGCCGACAAACCCACAGTTATCACCCAGCTACATCCTGCAGCTTTTCTGTTTTGGTTCAGTCTCACAGCTCTTATCAACGTTGTTTCCATCAGCAGCTTTACACTTCGTGCCCCGCACCAAACAGCAGCAGACAATCATTAGCTGCTGAAACAGAAACAGACTATTTTCTTGAAGAGTTGGAGGAGACCAAAAACGGAGCTAAAAGGAGAGTGAATATTGGTCAGGTGGTCAGAAACACAACTCGACATTCATGCTAATGCTGCTCTGTGTCTGCTCGATGTGTTATTGTTTACTAACATGCTTTGCCACAACAACTTTATATAGTGAGTATACGCCAAAGTTGTGTTTACAGTTTGTTCTACAGCCCCTAAATGGCGAAAAGAATCAATTCACATTCACAGATTTTCAACATCACACAAACCTACAACTTCACCTAATTTAAAGAGAAATTTATTGCAGCAACAAATACCGGAAGCAACACAGGGCTTCTGCAAAAAAACCTGAAAGTTTCTTTCAATATTTGTTACGGTCCAACCCACTTACTTTTGAGCTGTCCCTCCCTATACTGCTCAACGAGAAATACACCATCAAAATACCATTTCCCTGTGACTTTAAACTGTCACTTTAATCCGCTATCTCATTGTTGACACACTGTCTTCGGGCTTTGTTTCATCTTTTTTGCTGGTGCTCCTTTTCCTTTTTCTTCTTCCACTTAGTATACAGTATTTTTCTACATAACCTCACATGCACTTGAATCGGGGCAATTGCTTGCCTGTCCCGCTGTAATAACAGTGGTTAAGACAGAAAAACAGGCCCTTTTCACCCGCCCGCCTTTCAGTCACACGATCAAACATGGCTCCAGAGGATGTGGATGGGAGCAGCTCTGACAATACCACAGACACAAAGAACCGAACTAACAACTCTGCACTGTCACCGCCTGGCGCTGCCTCACGAGGACAATCTGGCTCTGAAAACTTCAGGAGGTCCCGGAATACGCTGTGCACCCCAAAAAAAACACCTTGATGACCTCTCAACTCCTGGAATAGGTTGCTGTCACCTGGCTGGTAATTACCTGCCAATCAGGGCAGTGGATGGACCTGCAAAGAAAAGGGGGTGGCAGTCAAAGATCAGGACCAGTCACAGGGATAGAGAGGGAGAAAGAAATATATGAGGAAGAAATCGAGGGTGAGGCACAGGAAAAAAAGCTGAGACTGAAAGGCTCATAATGAGGCCTGTGAAACAGACACAGCTGTCAGAGCAGCAGAGGGAGACGGAAACGGCCGGGCTGCTAACACACACCCTTGTTCCTGATCTATAGATGCCAATTTTGTGGCTTTTATCTGGGGATGCCATTGTGCTCCATTTTAGGTCTCTGATACTGTATGCCTGCTATTGTACAAGACAAACAGCAAGGGATAGAGCACTGCTCGCTGCTATCGAGCATACGATTACAAAGGAAAAGGGAATGTGGAAACGAGGACTGAAAACGGGGCTATGTCTTGAATAATGTTTTGCCACTATTTTTGGAAATATGAGATGTAATTATGAATGGTCACTGATGGTTAATTGATTAGATTATTTTTCCTTTTTACAGGGTTGTCAGTTTCTCTCCTTTGACACCCCGTTGATGTGAAGCAGCAGCACATTCTCTTCTTCTGTTGGATTCATTATTTAGGCCCAACCATCAATATTTCATGGCTCGTAGTTCCTGGAGTGTTGATCCCGACTGCACATCAACTTTGACTTTCAGGCACTGTCACTGAGTTTGTGTTTGCTTGTGAAGAAAATGGAAGCTCTCCGCAGCGTGTTTGAAATCGAGGTTTTTATGGCCACGTGCAGTGAATTTCTGTGTCAATACTGACTTTACTCGAACACGAGAATGTGATTTTTTGCAGAATAAGAACACTAAACAAAAAAAATACAAACAGGGGCTTTCGTGTTTGAAACTGTGGATTTGCTTTTCTTTCTACAAGTCAAACAAAAGTCTTCAAGGAAAGACTGACTCAGAATGTGCACTGTTATCCCCATTTTCAACTGATTATCAGGTCTTGCTTCTCTATGGTAGCGGCACACTTTTCATGCTTTTTAGTGTGGCTGTTTTAAACACTTATACCTCCATACATGGTCGAACAACTACTTAATTCAGGCGGTTCTTGGCCTTTAAGGCTTTCCGGATGCCAGATCTCGGCATTGTGGTTGGTAGTACTATGAGAAATGTTACACGTCTGGAAACCTACATATCACAGGAACAAAAATGGTTTCTTCTGTCTTGATGATTGTCAGGTTAACAGTGGAATTAATCTGTGTGTATATATGTATTACAAATTACGAATTACTGCAGTTTGTTGTTGAATATGTTGCAGACAGTTGGGGCCAAAGACCTACTTTTCTGGACCACCCAGTGTTTTTGCCAGAGGCCTCTGCGTCACCACGCCAGCTATGCCAGCGCAGTGGTCTCACTGAAATGAATTTTTTTTTTTTATGTCATCCACGAGGGCTCAGGGCTATCCCACGGCAAAATTAGAAGGTGCTTGAGGGGCTCTCTGGTCAACTTCCGAGCCCTAACAGCACTTTGTGAAATCAAAGCATTGAATTCATAGTGTCACAATGATGAAAATTATGGCAATGGAAATCCAAAGTCATAAAAGGGCATTTAAAAAGTATGGAAAGAGATGGCATGGACATATCTACATGTTCATTGGAGCAAGCAGTGCCTATTATTTTAATATATCAAGGTATGAATATGGAGGAATGCAGTTATGCTTTGTCATGTAATTTTGACTAAACACTGTGCCTTTCTACATACCGCACTTGGAGTCCTTCAGGGTGATTCCGCATGTGTTGTCATTTGAAGACGGTGAGGGTTCACCGCTCAGGGCTTGGAGTAGACACTGGAGCTGGCCCACACTCTCATAAGAGGGCAGCATTTTGCTCTCTGACCTCTTATTTTGGCAGAGAGAGCAGCTTCCTGTTTGCAGTGTTTTAAGGTGGACGGACAGGGAGCAGGTGGACAGACTGCAGACCGGTGACCTGTGACGGACTGTGGATACACCTGCTGAAGCTGCAGGCAAAACAGACTGAGAGGTTTAGTGGTACCGCACAGATGAATCTGAGTCAAAAAGAGCAGACATGAAATGAGAGAGAAAAAGGGCAACTGGAGCAGGAAGGCTGGAAGCACAAGAATTGATTCATTTCAGTGCAGTGCTGCAAATGAATAATTTCATACCAGTGTTACAATAGCCAAAGGCAATAACACTCTGGAGAGAATTAGCAACTATGAGGTTCATTTCACCTCCCAGTTAATCACTCATCACTTCAAAATCCTCTTCACTTGTGGAGGCTATTTTAATCAAATAACACATAAAAACAAGTGTCAGTAATGTTGAATTTCACCAAATCGCCACCAGTTTGGTAAGTGGCCATGTTTAATTCATAGTTTTCTCTAAATGATGTAGAGCACAGTGCTCTACATTACTCTGGACAAGCGCGGACTGCTTGAAATAATGAAGAGCCTCCTAATTGTCATTTCCTTCGTTTTAAGTCGGCAGCTCCTTGTTGAAAATCAGCCCGTGACAAATGATGACACTTCATTTTCAGGCTTTACAGGCTGTTTAGATCTTAGCACCATCTCACTCCGTCACTGCCACCTCTCCATCCTCTGCTTTGTTATTGTCCATCTCATTATGACTGCCGTTCCTCCTTCCTTGTTCTGCTCGGCTTGCCAGCTGACAAGTTGAACGTAATGGAGATGGGTAGGAAAGGCTCAGAGCATCGCCCCCGAGCACAGAGATGTGAAAAAACTGAATAACTGTGAGAATTATGGTAATAGATTCATTTGGACTTATGATAGTTTGAATTTGCTGCTTCTCTGTGCTCTTCTCCTTTTCATTTTTTCCCGTCCCCTCTGGCGGGATGCCAACAGGATATTGGAGATGGGTTGTTCTGGATATCAGCAACAGACAAGCAATGACTCATCGTGATTTGGAAGATGTACAAGAAAACATTATGAATCCATTTAGCCTCCATTCTCCTGAGTGTCTTTGTTTTTCCAAAAAAAAAAGTCCAGTGAGCTGATGGGCACTGAAGCATGAAATAATATTTTAACAATATATTGGAGCTGAGTGCTCTGTAATAAGCTTTGCCACTGAGTTTATGTAACAATCATTCACACAGAAGAGAATCCTGTGGCTATTTTCTCGAGATTGACTCGTGCCTCTCTTTAGGCCTTTAACGTTTTGGCACATGTCTTATATTAAGTCTACGCCTCCTTCGTCCAAGAAAAAGTATTCTCAGTCTCTGTCTGTCTACACACACACACACACACAATTACTCCTCATCTCCTCCTCTCTCTTCCTGTTTCTTCCCCATCTTCTCTTGCTTTCCCTCCCTCAGAGCCCTTGGGTGCTCATTTTTCAACAAGCTATAGTTTGCTGTGACCGGCTAGTGCGTCACACACACACACACACACAAAAACACACATCTACACATGCAGCCGCTGCAGAGTGTTTGCATTATGGATCTGGAGAGGAAAAACAGCAGTGGCGGATACCTGGAGGTAATCATCGGGAAATTAATTTGAAGCGATACGGGCGAGTGGCGATTGATTGTCTGCCTCCTGTGTCGCTGTGATGCCCACAGGAAGGCAGCCAGTGTTCATCTGAAGCACCTATACAATAAAAAAAAAAAACATACATGCACGTATATATGTCTCAGAGCTAAAACAGCCAGATGTGACGCATGAGAAATACTAATAGAGCCTCGCTGGAGCTTGAGGTGAAAATAAAAGCATGCCAGCTGACATACTACTCTCATTACATCAGGGAGGGCAGAACTCATGCCTCATGTTTCTGGATGGAAAGAAATAAGCAGGTAGAAAAGGTGGGAAGTGTGCTAGTCCGACTAATGGATAATTTAACACACATTTTGGCTTCGCATCTTTCGCCACTTTGTAGCAATACTTTGTAGAAATAGATTGCTCATTACAAGTGTCCGCAGCTTTGAAAATAAGCGCTGGATTAACATTATGAGCCGTGTTTATGGATCTTTGATTAATGATGCTCCTCCCCGGCCGTCTGCTCCCTAATGCAATATGTATGCATTGTTTTTCTTCCGTTTCCTCTGTGACTCTGAATGGACTGTAACTAATTATGCACGCAGCAAAATGAAAAATACAAACAGCTTTCGCGCGTTCAATTTGCATTAAATCAGGCTTTAATGTCACTTCATTTTAAGCTTGATAAAAAATCGGAACAAACGCGTCCTGCAAAGATCTGTTTTCCACGGGAGCTGTTTGTGTGAAAATTCAAACAGCTGTGTCTTCGCTTTGTTCCGAGAGACGAGGCCAACGTTGAATCGGAGTCAAGCTGGAGTGCTTCAGCTGAGCTCGGCTGAACCTCATTATAACTTTTCAATTAGAGGCTGATTGAAGTCTGGGGCGTCTGCAGAATCAGAAACTCTTCAACCAATCGGGGCCTTTTTAATCATTCCCTTTGGTTCAAGGGGAAACTATGAATGAGAGAGGGTAATGAATGGCCCCTGTGAACTGCAGCGCCAACCGAAAATAGGGCGCTGACTTGTGTTTTTGTTAGAGAGGTTAATGTTTCTGATAAATAGGGATTGTCCCGATGTTTTTTTTTTAAGATGCAACATTGTCAAAACACTCTCTTCCTCTACATGTCTGAAAATGATGAAACATCCCGCTCTCTATTCGTTTGGGAGATACCAGCAGCAGCAACAGCATCTTTCAGTCCTCCTGATTCCATCTGCTCTGGGCCTGCCTCGTCTCTGTCAAAATATGTGATTGGCCACCCCCGGCACCCTCCCTGCTACAATTAAAAAACTGATAGGTAGTTGCCTTGTTACGATCAGAACCTGTGTATGAAGTGAAAGTTAACATTTCTCGTTTTGTGTCTCTGTCTCACTCCTACGTCGGAGGGGTGTGGGGCCTTTTACATGTCTGTGTCTTGGGACCTATTGTCTGAAAATCTTTCCATGGCTGAAGAGCTATTTATTGATATTATTGCACAATTCGAATATTCGAAGTTGTTTATTTGGCATTCATTTATTACTCTGAATGAATATTTTAAGTATTGATACGGTACAGTTTATTATTATCTTTGAGAACCAGGGCTTTAAATGTGGGTCATTCTTTCCCAAATGTTACCCCCTCTTCTTTGCGTCTGTGCCCCAGTCTGCCCCCCCCTCCCATCCCCCACTGAAAAGTTTCTAAACCCCAACCTGCCAAGTTCAGTCTCCGACAAAAAGATTTAAGTTAGGATTGTGTGCTCTTTGAGAAACAGCAAAACAGTCAGAAACCAGGACACTGTTCTGCTTCCTCTGTGATACAGACATGATACAGCGTGTTTGGTGATGTCAACTCGTCTCATCTGTTGGCAGATCATCTCATCCCACTCACTGTCTGACTGACTGACATCCCTCTATTCTGCTTCCTGTCTCTTCGGTAGCAGCGGGCCACATGGGGAAATCTAGCACGTTTTTAAGGCCGAGTGTTTTGCTGTCACACGTGGGTGTTTTTCTTTTCTTTCACACAAACCACCTCCTCCGCTTCTCTCCCGCCCTCGCCTCATCTGAAAGAGTCGTCCTCCGGTGCAGTTGGTGTAAGAGCCCGGCTCAGACGACACAAGCCTGCCAACAGTCTGCCACAGATTCCTCCAATCCCTCTTCACAGTCGTCTTATCCCAGGCCTCATTATCCCAAGGCTCTGGCAGTCATCAGTTGCACAGCAAACGTCCACTGAATCCCCTCTGAACGGGCCCAGAGCATCTTCATTATGTTTCGAGCAAACTGATCGCATACATCACGGTCCGCTGGGGAGGCCCTTATGCATGTCTTATTTCACTGGGGTTTGAAGGAGTCCTCCCTGAGAGAAAAGAGAGAGAAGAGTCTATTTCTGTAAAACATCTGATATGCATTCATTTGCTCATTTGCTGTTTCTATGGTGAAACGAGCCTCTTTTCTTCCAGGATCTCTCTGTCTCCCTCCCTCTTTCTCTGTCTTCCGCACTCTCATTTCAAACATTAATCTTCACATTTCATACTTTGGGGCTTTGATCAGTTTTGTGTGGTGCACATCATCATGCAAGTCGTTTCATACAGCCGGGGGCTACCATCATTATTATCAATCAAAATACAGTCCGGGGTGTTGCAACACGCCAACGACCAGCCACAGTTTTCCTAATTACAGTATACATCACAAACAAAGTCCTGCAGGCTTCAAAAGGTGAGAGTGTGTGTACGGATGGTGCACTGTACAGTCTTTGTAAGTGGACGTGACCACTCAGGTGTCTCTTTGACGGTGTTTGAGGGCTTTCAGCTGCAGTTCAAACCCCCAACCCTTTATATTCTGCTGCCTCCGACGCTCTCAGCCTGCTCTCTGTTCTGACACGTTATGCCTGCCTGTGTTTGCCATCTTTCTCTCTTCTCATTCGCCGCTTTGAAGTCAAGCTTTCTCGACAGTTTGAGCTCTCCTACACTTGTCATTAGGAGCAGCACCCCCCACCCTCCCTACATGTCTCCTCTCACCCACGGGGAGTTTAAAGCCTCACCCAGCGACAAGCTGATCAACTCCCCGGGGGGGTAAAAAGTGAGATATTGATGTGACGCAAGCCTGTAGTGTCACAGTGGAGGAATGAAAGCAGCACAGGCTTCTTCTTCATTAGTGCCTAATTACATTTCCTGCTTATAGAGTGAGACTGCTCCTTTGATGTAACACTAATTAATTGAGATTTCAAAAAAAAAAAAGAAAGAAATTTCAACATCTCTTCAGTAGCTTTGGAGAAAGATTAGCAGAAGCACCGGAGTTATTATGGTTGTGATTATCTGCTCTCTAAAATACTATTTTAGCAATTAAAGTGATTATACAAAACGAGAACAATGAGAATCAATAATGATTACACAATGTTTCAGGGTAAATGACTTGTCTTGGAAGCTTTGTAATACCGCGGGAGAAATGCATCACGTCCTGCAGACTGACAGAAAGCCGTTTGGTAGCAGGAATAATGTAGCAGAAGTGCAGAGACTTCAGGTCACAGCGAGGTCATGAGAGGGTTGAGATAATTTATTGGCCTACTGATGCCCTTCTGTCATATCTGGTCCACAGGGATCACAGTGTCGTCATAACAAGCTGTTAGATGGAGCATGAAGGTTAGTTTTTGACCTTGACAAAACAATCTTTGCTCAAGGTGGCGTTACCGGCTTTTCCCAGGGCTGTCCACCACATCTCATGGCCTTTTTAGAGGTTTGTTCTGTATTGATGCGACTGTATGAGTTTAGGTGATGTGATATCAAATGGTATTATATAGGGGGAGACTGTAACCTCTGTGTGTGTTTTAGTTATTCTCTAATCCTTCTCTGATACTACAGAGCATCATAAGTCGCACGAGCTTGGGGAGAAGGTCTGATTTACTTTTCAATTATGAGCCGGGGAACTGTGCGTCAAGTATCAGTAATCCAAGTAATCAATGTCAATAAGGAGACAGCTTTTAAACAAAGGATTTAACATTTGTTTTATTAAATCCTTTGTTTAAAAGCTGTCTTAAACCATTCTCTCCATTAAATTGGATGGTTGAACAAACAGAAAACCACTTAAGATCTTTGAATATTGGTGCATCACTTAACGAGCCAACAGAACCATCGGATGTGAAGGGCCTCCCTGATATGTCTGTGACCTCTACTGACTCCTGGTCACTGACTTTTACTCTTCCCAAGTTGACATGGTGACTGTTTTCAGTCTGGCGTTCACAGACTCCACCTCAGTCTTTCTCGCAGTGGGGTCCTGACTTTCCAGCATGCTGCAACAGCAGACGTCTTAAATTCTCCAATGGTTTGAGCTAAGTGCTGAGCCTGTGACTTGAGGACTGTCTAGATGTCACATAAGGGAGTCACACTGAGATGCTCCTGGTGGTTCGCGGCAATTTAGCAGCGTCCTTCCCGGCTTAATGTCTGGATGGGATCCTCACTCTGTGCTTCCCCTGGACCTGCCAGTCCTCCTCCTCTCTGTCTCTCTTTGGAGGAATGTTCCTCACCACTGGTCTTTGTTGTTTTTAAGTCATGGGGAGAGTTAATTGAGGTTTTGAAATATTGGTCTGCTAGAGTGGGATCCCTGTCACTGTAGTCTACTTACACAATAGTGAATTGACTTAAAGGGACAGTTTGACATTTTGAGAAATCTGCTTATTTACCTTCTTGCTGAGAGTTCATGCTTTGTTTCATTTCTTTACTTCATACACCAACAGAAATGTTAAATTGTCAATTTGTGGTTTTAATGGGAGTTTCGAAGTATGACCTTTTGTATGCTAAGCTATGGCAATTGCGTACTTAACTCACAGGCAGGAGAGTGGTATCAATTTTCTCATCTAATCTCTGCAAGAAAGCAAACAAGCATATTTCTCAAAATGTCAAACTTTTCCTTTTTGTCAAGTTTTGTTACATGTTTTTAAAAAATGTGATGCTTTCCATGCCATTTGGATTTGGGAGCTCCTTTCGATGCCCTTCATTTAGCTGGCTGTGTTATCCCCTCTTCTGCTCGTCATCCTCTAATGGCCATTTGAGGGCTTGGGGTCATTCCAAATGCAGCCTCTTGCATCTTAATTAGGACCCAAAATTTCAATCACATCACTCAAACATCTCCTGTCGCTACCTGCTAATTACAGAATTGACTTTAAGATCCTGCTCATGGTCTATGACGCTCTTAATGGTCTGGCTCCAGATTATATATCTGACATGCTTCCAATTTGTCGACCCAACAGATTTCTCAGGTCACCAGACAGATGTCTCCTTCAAATTCCCAGAGCTCATTCTAAATCTGGCGATTGAACATTCAGTGTTTATGCACCTGAAGCCCAGAACAGCCTGCCTGCTCATTTGAGGTTTGCACAAACACTATCTGCACTAACATTTGCAGGAATATGTGTGTCATCTGCGTGTGTCTATGTCTGAACCTTTTTATTGTTTTATCACTGTGTAAGCCACTTTGATTTGCTTTTGTATGTGATTATGTTCTTCACATCAACACGTGTATGAAAAGATTCTAATCATACTGTTAGACTGCAACACTTGACAGAAGCCATTGGCAGACTTGTGTTGGTCGTAGGTTGGATGGAAGCGTTTCCTCCTGGGGAAAATTGTGATCATGATGAAAGCGTAACAACACGGCAGTCTTGGGAATTGCTGCTCTGCAATATTTTGCAGATGGTGAGTGTAATTAGTGTCCTGGTATTGAAGGCACTTGCAGTACGTGCTCCATTGCATCCTTCCTCTCTCTCTGTGGAAGGATTTTTAACCTAGATCAAATTAAGATTTTTTTCTGTTATTTCACTTTCTTGAATCTTGGTCCATCTAAGGTGAACTTGTGAATTATAATTCTGTTCTATTGCAACTTCTGTCTTATCTTCATAGTTTCAACCGTCAGTTCTATCAGTGATAATAGCATTATTCTCACCACATTGGTAATTACTGAGATTTGGTAAGAAACCCAAGCAGTAGGGCAAATGCTTGAATTGGAATAAAAAAGATGCTTGTACTCTGGACCATTTGAAATGGGTTTTGGACGATTGCTTTAAGTAATAAAGTCGGCTGCGATCTCACTGTATAAACTTGGAGTCTTTTAGAGCAGCTCATTAGTGTGTAGAGGGTCAATTACCGTCCTGGTTCTGTGTTGGAAAATATAAATAATTAATGAAACTAGCCACGCTGTGCCAGCTATGCATAAGTCTGACCCCATTCACACAAACGGACTCAAACACTGGAGGCTCGACAGGCTGCCGCTCAATGTGAACGTGACCTTCAGATAACATTGCGGCACTGCGCTGCGCGATTCAAGATTCAAAAGTCGTGCAGCGGTACGAAGTGGAGAAAATTTCCTCTGACGTGCAGGAGCGATAACCTGGAGATCTCCGGTCATGCTTGCTTTGATCCTGGAAGCAGAAAAAGCAGTTTAAACAAATGTGGAGGAAGCGGATCGTCACAGTCAATGGCTTCCTCATTCAGTATCCTATAACTTTAATTCTAAGGATTTAAAGTACGGCCGAGTTCAATCACTGAGTCAGAGGATCACTCAGATTTCAAACAAATCCCTGTGTTAGTCAAACGTGTTTGGAAGAGAAAGCAAAGAGAGACATTGTAGTCATCCCACCTACCAAATTCACAGGCAATGGCTGTAGTCACTAAATAACTTTAGTGAGTGCGTTATCATTACTGATGGGTTAAAATATGACACTAAAACCCAAGTTTAATAAGCTGGGAGTGTCCTTGAAAGGGTTAAAAGCTTTCAGCACAGGACACACATAGTTAGAGAATTATGCAGGAGGTCAGGGCATCAGGGACTCGAGTATTTTTTGTATCTCGGCTCCGTTGAGTCATAAGCGTGCTCCAAAAGGGTTTGTCATGCCCGATCTCTGCCTGCAGCACTCTCCTACTCAGGAGCTGTCAGCGGCAGCGTTTCCCTGCCAAGCCACAGCGGGCGAAGGCAGGCACAGGAAAGCACCAGCAACAACACACACAAACACAAACAGGAGCACACAGCTGCTTAAACATGAAAAAAATTAGCAAATACAACTGCATTTTTCTAGACTTCCCAGAAGTCCCAGAGATTTCTGTTCCAAATCCATGCGGACATTATAAATCTGCCTGTGAAATGCTCACACTCTGTCCTCTGTTGCAGAGAATTGACCGCGTAATTAGCACTGGAGGACGACACCACAGGTGAATTTGCTTACTCATCTTCTCTGCAGACAAATGGGAGCACACACCGTTGCACACCTTGTGCTCATCAGTTACCCAAGTGAGACAGGTGGTGCTGGATAGTCGGCGTGTATGCCCTCTCCATAGCAGTGTGTGCTGGCATCCTCCCCTGCCATACTCTCGCCGCCCACGCACAAGTGTTGCAGATGGGCTCTGGTGTAGCGTGAAGCTGAATGCTCCTTTACAGTCCTCCACGGTAGGAAAACACGCTTTCACTTTTCCAACTTTAAATCTGACACACTCAAGGTCACAGTACAAAGAAAGGGTGACTTATAAAACAGAATGCTTTGGGGAGCGGCTGAAACAGTCAGTACATGTATTAGACGATCAACAGAAAAGTAATTGGTTTGTCATTCCATCATCTCGCAGACAAAAATGACATTCACTTGTTCAAGCTTTTCTGTTTTTATATTGCAGTGAATTTGGTGAGTTTCAGTTTTAAGACAGAACTTTGAAACTGTGGGGTACATTTTTTACCTTTTTCAAAAGTTTTCTGTGCAAAAATATCAAGAAAATAGTAGATTGAATAATGAAAACAATCTTTAGTTACAGCTAGACCAGAGAAAACAAGCAATGAGAAGATTTGACCTTGGGCTTGAGGGAAAGTGTTGGAGAGAATTTTTCGCTCTTTTCTGACATCCTTATTCCTCCGGCAGTTTCAAACCAGTTCACAGCATAACTCATGTAACCTCAAGACTCGCGTGGCCTCGATGACGCTCAGCTGACGGCAATATGCAAACAACCAAACAAAGGTTAAAATACCTGTGACGGAAACAAAAAGCCTCTTGACTTTAAGAGTGAACCAACAAACCCAGTTTCCTTTGATTAGACCTGAGGAATACACTGGTTCAAAGATGACGCCATCATTAGATCAAACAGAAATCTTTAGATTGGTCTGCTACATTATTTTATACGTTTCTCTATAATTCAGTCCCACATGGATGGTAATTTATTGAGACTGAAATCATGGCTATAATTTAAAATAAATGTCTTGTGTTTGGGGGACCGTGGGATTGTCAGCGGTGTGAATAAATGACCCCTGCAGTTTTACCTCCTGCTGTCAAGTTCTTGATACAGAAGAGGTGGCAGTCAGGCATGAATCCCATCAGGGTAATCAAAGAGATCCAGCTGATCTGATCAGCCTCGTGTTCACCTGGCTGTGATTAACCACGCCTGATTTAAAGGGAGGAAAAAAAAGATGAATGAATATTTCTGCTTCTAGCTCTCTCACGCAGGATTATTGTACTCAAGAACGGTTCCGACACATCTCATTATGATACACAAGATGTGATTTGGTGCGCTGCTGAGCTGTGATCAAACGCAGGAATTCATTCAAATTGCCAATTTTGCCAATGACGAACGTGGCATTTCAATGGGGTTTTTGAGAACAGCAGCTTTTTGGATGCAAGACAAGTGTGAAGGAGAAAAAAAAGGTCAAGCTTGTCAAAATTCGCACTTTCGGCCACAAGGGGGGAGTTGAGTGAACGTGCTGACCTCACAGCCTCAAATGTATGTGCTTATCCAGAGGGCAACCGTCAAGATTAATGGCCGACATCAACATGAGCTCCCCGAAGGAAACAAAGGCATTCTGTGTGTGCGAGGATCAATTGTGAGCTGCAATACTGTAACTCCATTCAACTTCACCCAGTGACAGCAGGTTATGGCGATTAAGTGCTCCTTTATCAGTTCTCAGGCTACAACAAAGATCCAAAATGGGATTAAGCGGAAACGTGGAACGCTACCACTGCTAATGCCACGGCCCTTTGAGAATCTGCTGGCAGTGAGAAGAGCCACGATGCTGCAGGGCAGGATTACTGAACAAAGAGATGGAGGGATATAGAATGAGGTGTGGGAGCCCTCCCCTTCCCCTCCACCTCTCATCTTGACATCCAAACCTCTTCCCATACCATCAAATTCACCTCTGTTTTCCATCTCTCATGTCCGTGGCGTGTTGTTTGTTGCCAGATGAGTTAGAGCCGAGGGCAACGGCAGACGCGGTTGGCCTGAGTGGCGAGAGCAGGGACGTTCATTTATCAAGAGGAAGTGCAGTGCAATCGAGGCAGCAAGTGTAAGGTAGATAAATGGCTAATAAACCCAAGGACTGAGATGATTCATCACTCCGAGGATTAAGTTCATTAAAGGATCATCTATGGGATACATCAGTGCTTCCTGATCCAGATGATCTTGTTTGTTACAAAGATTTCTCTCCAAGAAAAATATATTTTGCAAGTCATGTCCTTCATATGAACACGGTAAAATCAAAATACGGCTGCAACTAAGGATTATTTACATTGTCCATTATTTGCCGTTTTCTTTCTTGCAGTAAAGTAAGTACTTTACTTTTAGTAGAATTTAGCAGAATATGCAAAGTATTTCATTTTTAAGCAACTTTGTACTTTTTACTTTTACATTTTAGGGGGAAATATTGTACTTTTTACTGCACTATTTTAATCTGACTGCTTAAGTTACTACGTACTTTTCAAGTCATAATTCTCTTCGCTCACTCTGAGACACATTTTATGTTAGAAGACATTTTTATTTTTCATGCTACATTTGATTTAATGTTTCACAGACTCATTTTAAGACATTGATTTTTAAGTTAATAATATCTGTCACAGGGCCAAATTTTCTGAAAAACAATTTCTCGTACTTACTTTTTAAGACCTCAAATTTAAGGCCCAAAAAATTTCAAAACAAGTTCTTTGATAGAAAAGAGAGAATTGGAGCCCTGCTTTGGAAAACAAACCTTTGAAAGGAAAAGTTTGAATCAGCTATTCAGAGAACAGTTAAAGCATGCATATAAGCATAATAATACAATAGTAATGATATATTCCTTATTCCAAACAGGGAGAATAGCAGCAAAGACGCTGTATATGTCATCATGCTCACCATGAGGAGAACCCACAGCACCCCAGGGTGCTCAGTGCCGACAGCCGAGAAGCCGCAAGGAGGTTACATGAAGTTTCGTGGAACAATCCAGGTATTACTGCTGCATTCTGCTGGTGCTTTACACATTTCATAAGGGATTCAGTGGCTTTCATCGTGGTCTCTGACTTTTGGAATAAATCAAACATAACATCATTTCCGGCCGCTGCCATCCACCTCTGAAACGTCTCCTGGCTCATCCCTAGCTTGTTAGCTAGTTAGCAACCATGAGCTAGCAACTACGATAACAAAAAGATGACACACAGCCAGCGATGAACTTCTGTTAATGTCAAAGCCTCTCATTGTCTGATACCAAGTTAACTAAAACAGATACTATTGATGCTTTATGGAACGGTTCTCTGCACGACATCAGCCTTACATGCATCACAATCACTGTAAATCAACGTCAATTCATGACCTTCATTTCCTTTTAAGACTTTTCTTAAGACTTTTTAAGAAGCTTTGGGAACCCTGTTAACAACATTGTGCAGGTAGCACTTCTGCACTTCTACTGAAGAGTACTTCACTGGTTTGGCATTACGCTCCAATAACACTGTGTCACGATGGACCGTTAAAAGGATCAGTCGACTTAGCCAGACCCTGACATATTTTTGTATTCCTCGTCAAAACCTGGTACTTACACTACCCACAATGCTACTAAACCACCAACTTTTTGGATCTGGTTGTGTTATGCTAATAGCAGCTAATGTAGCAGCAAGTAGCTGACCACATTTTTTTTTAGCTTTACACGCCCAACTGACACTATCAGGTCAGACAGATATCTGACAGTATCAGATGGAGGGAGAGCTGTTGTATGCAGTTGTACTCAGCAGGACCTTTAACTGGACTTTGATGTGTAAAATTGGTGCACTTCCCCTTAAAGTGTGATTTTAAATGCAGGACTTGTAATAGAATATTTTTACATTGTGGTATTGATACTTGTGATTATTTGTTCCTCCAAAGTCCTCGAGTTAGTTGATCCAATGTTTAGTCTGAAAAGTGATTGAAATTCAAATGTCTTGTCTCCAATCCAAATGGATTAAATCTGCAGGGACATAATACAGAGCAGCACATCCTCACATTGGAGAAGCTGAAGTCAAAATATTTGGTTGAAAAATGACCGAAATGATTAATCTTCTGTCAAATGTTGTCGCTGATTTATGTTCTATCAAACCACAAATTGTTTTGGCCCTTCATCATAAAATTTGCTGTAGCGTTAGGTGTTGCTGTGTGAAACCAGAAACACATTTGCGAACTAATATTCTGCTCCAAAACAACCCTCCCAAACTAGATTACCATCTTCCCCGACTGGTCAGTGGAGCAGAGCTGCTGCTTACGCAACACATGAGTGGAGCCTGGGAACAAACAGGCGCACAGGGTAACCTTGCCAACCAAAGTGGAAACTCCCCCACGCGTCCATTCATGTGAGGATGTACAACCCTCACCGCTTCCTCACAATACTGTTTATACTGCGAGTGCACACTGAGCTCTGAGGCCCGGCCAGAGACGAGCTATCGCTAGGCAACAGGCAGGAGGGAATCCGTAGCACAGCACCGGCTCTGTTGCTGCTGCTACAGTGAGCTGTATGGGCTCATGACAGATAACGGTCCGGATATAATTGACACTGACGAAAAAAACAAAAAAAACAACCCACAGAGGGTCACATTGGGATTGGTTGCCTTTGTGGTGCTTTAGACACAGAGAGCTGCATGAAAGAAAGATGTTTTGGTTTCAGTGAGGCTAAAATCACATCACATCAATTATCTTAACAAGTTGAAAAACAAGAATTTAATTTAGGACTAAATGGAAAAATACCATACTATCCTGTTTTCAGGATAATTTATTTTAATTTATTGGAAAAACACCGGTATTAAAAATAAGAGCTCCAAATCCTTTGTTTGCCTCTTCAGGCTACCTTGATTCATTTTTGTTTTGAGTGTCACACTGTGCTTAAAAAGCATTTAAAAGCTACAAAAACATAATAACAAAACTAGGAGGCAATTAGAGAACACCTGCCTCTAATTTACAATCTTCTAAATGTGTAACTAAAAAATAAACAATGTTTAATCTGCAGCTCGATGTGGATCTACATCAAACTGTACATAGTGAGACAGTTGTTGAATATTGGTGGCAGATGTTCCATTTAACTAAGGAGTACTTGTCCATGCGGGAAGAGTGAAAATGTGCAGAAAGTCACATCTTTAAATTGCTAATTTCCTCTGATTAATAGTCCAAAGATTCAGATTCATTTCTGTCATTTCCTCTCTTCTTATTGTGAGCTTTAGGTTTGTCAGATTTGATAAACTGTGTTTTCCATATGACTGTAAAGCAGCATTATTTAGCTTCACGCTAAAACAGAAACTTAACTGTTTCAGTATTAACAAATTAAAAACTGGAGCCATAGTATCGTGATTCTTTCCTGCTTTTCGAGTGTTGCTATCACAGTTCATATCACACTCAGTAAAGTTTTGAGAACCTGTTCAGACAGTTGGGACTTTATGCAACATATTTAAATAAACTTGAAATGGCAAACAGAAGTGAAAACATGACGTCCTTAGTGAGAAAATTAATGTGTAATCTGTAAAGTAAGACCACCGCTTTCTCAGACCAGGATAAGTAGGACCGTCATTGAGGCGAACACCTGTTCAACATGGAGAATCTAACCTGATCAACATCACCTGGTTTTACTGGTTATGAGGTTCGCTGTGATAAATTAGGCCTAGAGAACCTGCACTGTGATACATGTTAAAATTATTGCCTCGTGGATGTAATTAACCAAATAATTTGCTTTATTGAACATATAAGATGCCTTCACACAGGTAACAAAAACAGACGACTGATATGCTTGAAATGAAAAAAGAAAAACCCACATTTTATTGCACTTAAGTTATAAGAAAATAAAATTCTAAGTGAATCAAACAAATACACAATCCCTTTAAGGTTTTTTCTGTCTGTTTTCTTTTTTGCCAGGCAGTTTACATGAACTGAAAAAATAAAACACCTGCAACAAATCTGATTTCTCAAACCAGATCATAAATTAAAACAGAGGGAGAAAACAACGAGAGGAGATAGAGCAAGATTGTTTTCTTTTTTTTCTTTTTTAATATACAGTGTTATACCACTTTCACAGTTCAGCTTGAGTTGTGACTCTTGGAGATTGAGACGATTTTCGTTTGGCTACAATGTTTCTGTTCACGTTTGTTGCCTTTTTGTGTTTTTATTTTTCCCACTGACAGTCCATGAGGTCACGACCGCTGCAGAGCAGCCGCCCCGCTGACTTAACTGCAGCACATGTAACACTAAGACTCCTGGCAGCTCGACCTGTCAGTTGATGCTTGTGATGGTCTCCTCTGTTGCTTCAGACATCTTTGAATGGAACAACAATCACACACAGGTACGGACAGTTCTTTCATTCACGTGTTAAAAATCGATACATCTGCTAGTTTCTTTTCTTTGCCAGTCCACACAGCATTTGTACATTTCCCCAAAGAACAGGCTGAAAGAGCTTTGTCCCAAGGAATGTGTTTACAAGTTGCCCATTAACACGCTAACGCACTCACTCATGCACGCACACACACGCACGCCAACAGTGTACACCCCCTTGTTTCCTCTCTGCAGGCGATCCCGTCAGTATCTGTCGGACGCGCTCCCTCCTCTCAGCCTCGTAGAGGCACGTTTGGCTCAAGTTTCAGTGGCAAAAAAAACCAAAATAAAACAAATGTTGGATGTTATCTTTTGTCATCTTTTGTTTCAGTCCAAACAGAGAGTACAATTTGGAATTTTGCCTGGGACTAAAACGTCACAGCAAGTAAAAGTTCCCTCTCTCTCTCTCTCTTTTCCATTCATCTAGCAGCATAAATACAGTTTGGCCACTGGGGGAAAACAGAAGAGGGGAAGGGGCTGGGGGGGTTCAGGGGTATTAATCCACAGCGCTTAGAGCAAAGAAACCTTTACCTCCTCTCGTCACAGCACCGGCATTGAGGAAACCACCCCAGCTAGACTGAAAAATTCTGGACAGCATTGATGTTTATGTGGAAACTGAGCTCCAAACCCAGGTATGTAGAAAACAGAAAGGAAGAACAAACAACTCAAATAAAAAGACATAATGACAGCAAACCTAAACAGAGCAGCTTTCTAATACTGGGATTTGTTGCTGTTGGCAACCGCGAGGAAAGAAAAAAACAACAACAAAAGAGGAACCCCTTTCATATGATAAACCAAGAACATATTGAAATTCACAGTTGTGTTTGTGTGCGATATTGTAAAGAAATCAAACTACTGAAACCGAGTGAAGAACAATGAGAACGGAAATGTGAGTGACAAGAAACGAGCCTGATTACAGGCTGAACCCTCCGATCGCTTTTTTCTCTCCTCTACGACAAGCAGCTCTTTAGGTGTAACTGTGTGGAAATTTAGTTTAAAACATCTACCACCTTCCTCAATCTTTTCCGGTTGGCTGTTTGAGTGTATGTGTGTCTGAGCACGCACTGATGGGAGGGGATGTGTGTGTGTGTGTGTGTGTCTGTGAGAGGGGAGGAGGGGGGGGCAGGGGGTCTTTAAAAAATAATATATCTCTGTACATCTCAAAATCTGTCTCAGGCTTGAGCGTAACCAAGTCTCTGTGCGAAGCTGACCCCAAACCGAAAGGGTTGAAAGTCACTTCAAAAGAGTAAAGTCGTCATTTCATTCTTCCTCTCTTCTTTCTCCCAACCAATCGAGGGACAGACCGGTTGTGCCCCCCCACCTTGTTTCCAGCCCGATCCCCTCCGGCTCCACCTCTCACTGGTGGTGGTGGGGGGGGTTCAAAAGCAGGGGCTGAACACATGTGAGGGTCTGTGGCTCTGTCGGTAACATCTGCCCAAAGGGGGACGGGGAAGATAATGGTAGAGGACAGGACAGCCCACTGTTGGTGGTGGTGGTTGTAGATTTTGCGAGTGTGGGTGAAGAGTTCTGGGCTTCGGCCCTCCGGTTTCCAGGTGCCTCATCTCCCATTCCCTCTATTCCTTCCTCTCCGCGGTTCGCTCTCTTCGTCCTTCCCCACCTCGTCCCTTCTCACTTCATGTCCACGTCAAAGTCCAGCACCAGCAGCTTGGTCTCCTCTGTGCCGTTGCGGCTGCCCACCGCGCACACCAGCTTGGTGTTGGAGGCCCGGATGCGCCACACCACACCGCCGCTGCCGCCGCTCTCCAGAGTCACCAGGTTTCGGATGAACTCGCCCGTCTTCAGGTCCCACAGTTTAACTGTGCCATCGTCCGAGCTGGTGATGACAAAGTTCTTGTTGAACTGGAGGCACGTCACGGCGCTCTGGTGCTTGTGGGGACCTGAACACACAAAGAAACAGATGTTAGAGGGATGAGGAAAGGAGGAGAGGACAAGTCTTGGTGCTTTACCACTGCAGGAACTTTCCAGGACCCCTGGAACCTTTTACCTGCATTCCTACTACATGAACCGGGATCTGAATTCAGTTCCTCGGCCATATTTCCTGCCCTCAAAAAAGACCCTGCTGCAGGGGCAGAAGTTTCTGAACATCCAGGAAATAATCAGCGGAGGTGTAAGCAGCACTTAATGTCACTGATCAAACAAGGCTCAAGAATGCTACAACTTTAGTGAAAATTCTTTTAGTGAAAGTCCCAGTTTCTTTTTCCACAATCATGGTTCACTGTTACTGTTGCTTCTGCACCTGTTCAGGAGTTTTTTCTGTATATAAATCTCCTCAATTACTACAACCTCTGTACAACATTTATACAATTGAGATTTGTTTATATATAAGATTTAAAGTTGTGTTGGAGATGCAGATGCAGAAATTAATAGTTTCATGAGCTAAAACATTAACATTCAGGGGACAGGAGCAGATGTGCCGTTTCACACAGGAAGTGCCGTTTCTAATAAGTATGTCTGTTGCGTAGACCATCTTGCCATCCTCACAAGATGAGACGCTCACCTCTCCTAAAGTGTTTCATTGAGGAAACCCCCTCCTGGGTTTCTTTAGTTCCTGCTATAATTTAGTCAAAAAAGGCCATTTGTAATAAATAGTGGTGTAGTGGATGGGTGAATTTGGAATCAAAGAGTTGAGGCCTAAGAGCTCAGAGACAGAATGAAAGACTTAAAAAAAAATCTCTGTGAGATGAAGGGAAAATTCTGCTTTTATTCCTAAAGCTGCTGTGGGCGTAGGAAGGTCTTCCCACTGTAGGCAGGCTTTAGGACGAGCCACAGCAACGTGCCAGGACTCTGGCCTGTCACCGTCACGGAGGCTAAGCAGCTCCAGCTACACCTCCGCCTGGTGTGTGTTTGTGTGCCGGCAGCTGGCAGGAGGCCACGCTTAAAGTGAAGATGGCGGCTGTTCCTGCCTTCGTCGGGGTGACTTTATTTGTGACTGTATGCGTGCAGTGACTAAAGATTTCCCTAAGGGCTTGAAAATGATATCTTAATTAAATCAATTAGGGCGACACAAAACACAAACAAGCGCAGAATCAAGTGCTGGCAAATGAAGAGCTTTACACCGAGGTTGCTATAGCAGCTATTTTGTTCACACACATTTAATTTCTTTTCGCTTTCACAATCCATTTGTACAGAAAATATGTTGAAAATCTCATCGTCAACAGGCATTCACATCTTCTCCATTTGTGTCTATCGTTATGATCAAAGGCTGGGTTATTTACCCAAGTACACAATGCTGCACCAACCCCCAACAATGCCTCCCACTCTGCTCCCTCCCCTCACACCATCACCACAACAAAGCGGCCTGCTCCATCGTTACCTTTACTCTCTCCAGCTGACAGTGACAACCCTATTGTTGGCCTTTTGTCTTAACACACACTAATGAATGGCAGAAATTGTCCGCTGACCTAATTATCTGACCTACAAAGTTCCCCGGCCCTCATCCCTTCATGGTAGCCACCCCCTCTTCACAAGACACGCACATCCTCCCCCCTGTCGGCCTTATCCCTCCCTCTCTCTTCAGGCTCTCACTGGGGCATCCCTTTGTTCAGCCGGTGTGTGTGTTGGTGTTTGTGGGACCAGCATACAGGGTTGTAGTTTGCTAATGAGGGCATTTAGGGGTGGGGCACGGGTGGTTGCTACTGCTCCTATTCAGCAAAGGATTTCCAACTTCCTGTGAGGCACCGGTGCTGCTAATAGAGTCTGAACTATTCAAACTGACACAAAGGAAATGAGTGTGTAATCAGGACCAGCAGGCCCACAGGGTGTCTGCTCTGTACTGATGCACACACACTCTAACAAACAGGTAATTTAGCCTGGGTTTTAATTGGACTGTCAGTTTCAGGCTCAGTCCCATCTCGTGTTTTTTGTTGTTGTTCAAGGCTGGTGTTGCCATTTTTCTGCATTTAGTTGCATATTTACAGTTGAGTGTACATCTCCACGGTTCTGTAGTCTGCATAAACTCACCACTCTGTCGATCTACTTACACTAGAGCACAGCCAGGCTGACACTGTTGCAGAAAGTGAAATTTTGCCTACTGTAGTCCATTATTTATGTCCATGTGGTGACACTACAAACTAGTGACAGACTGAAAGAAGGGAAGGTAATTTATGGCCGAAGCCTCCACTCTTTGTCTGATGAACTCAAGTACCAAATACATGTTCCAGATGTATTCACTGGAACTGACTTTAAACTGGATGTTATTTAACTTCTATTATCTACATAAATGTGGACAGTATCTATCTAATACCTTTAGGTGATGTTTAATTTGCAGTTTTTGAAATCAAGTACCCCTTGACAACTGTATCCCCTGGAGTTAAAAATCCCTGACGTTTGATATCACATGTGAACTAGCCAACATGTCATCCAACGTGTTCGTACATAAATGATTAATTTATTGCCCTCTTATGTTGTGCTTTGATGTCTCTAGAAAAGCTCCAGATTCTGCAGAAGTAAGCAATTCCCATCTCCAGAAGACGCAGCGTAAAATCACACTTGTACCTTCATCTTGGGGTCGGCGATATGACCCAAAATTCTATTTTTCACTGACGATTGTTGACATTTGAGGTATATTTGAGGAATATTTAATATTGCATGGTTGTGCATCAACATTTATAGGCACCTTTTGTGTAACGTTCTACCAGAACTCTAACTCTGTGTTGTAACTAACTTATATTATAGCTCCTGCACTACGCTCCGTCATAGCAATGTTTAAACTTTAACATAGACACACTGCTGAGATGGTGGACTCACCTTGCAGTGTTTGCAGGCACTGGCCCGTCTTGATGTCCCAGATCTTGACAGTGGAGTCTGCGTTGCCTGAGACCAGGATGTTGTCTTTGAGCTCCATGCCGCTGGTGAGGGACTGATGCCCTGTTAGCGTGTGGATGCAGTTGCCCGTCTCCACGTCCCAGACCCTTATAGACGTGTCCAGTGAGCCACTCACCACGTGGATCCCATCGAACTAGAGGGCAGAGGGGATCACAAGTTCAGCCTCAGCACTTTTTTTACACTGATAGCAGACTGAATGTTGATGAAATTCATTTTAAAACAGGCTGAAAATCAAGTTGCCAACAGTTACTTTCACCTTAACAATCATGCCGTTGCTGTTGATACCTGTACAGCATACTTTTTTCTATTAAACTCACTAAAACGAATGAATTTCATTGATCTATGAAACTTTTCTTTTTGTTCCCACGTCTAATTAACAGTAGAGCACAAGCACTTTAAAAGCCTGATGATGCAGCGTGGTACAAAAAACGGTCTGTCAGTGCAGTGAACAGCCGCCTCTCTGAGGGTGATGGCACCAGATAAACTGCACTATAATCACGCAGAGTGGGTGAGAGGACATCTTAGAGGACAGAGGATCTGATATTTTTACAGAACAACCAACCAACAATACACACTCACACATGGGTGGAGAGGATGCACTAAACATTATGAGGAGTAGAAAAACAGTGATGTAGTCACATCGGATTGACTTGCTTGTGGATTGTTGTGCACCACAATGGCAAAGTTTCAAATAACTTTCAAATAACGATATCGATGAGGTTCGCTTTCCTAGAATCATGTTTACAGAGAAGACGGCTCTCGACCAAGCTGCACCCGCCTGAACTTAGCCTGGTTATAATAGTGGAGATTGACACGCCAAACTAATTAGTTCTTACGAAGAGATAATTTCCTCTTAAATATTTACACCCAGAAACTGCCAGGTGTAAAGGTTACAAACTGAACTAACTTATTACTATTTTTATTATTATTATTACGCCATTTGATGACATGAACAAAAAACACATTTGTGATATTTCCTTCTCATTCTAAACCACATGAATGAATCCAAACTGAAACACACTTGTATTATTGTGTGCTGATATAAAGGCTGGACCCGTATAATCTTGCATGGGAGCCTGAATGTGTGTCTGGGGCTGCTCACCTGTAATGAGTACACTCTGTTGGTGTGGCCCTGCAGCGTGTGGAGGCAGGTCTCCGTCTCGGGATCCCACACTTTGACCATGAAGTCATAGGCACCGCTGACCACCCGCCGCCCGTCGTACTGCACGCAGCGCACCGCCGCCACGTGGCCCATGAGGACGTGTAAACACTGACCTGTCTCAATGTCCCAGACGCGCAGAGTGGCGTCACGAGAGCCACTGACCACCCTAAGAGGAAACCGGAGAGACAAAGAGACGGCGAGTCAGGTTGGTGTAGCAGAGCACTGAGGTGATGTGTGGCACACATAGTTGAAACAGTTTTGAAATCGATAGAAGTCTTTCTATTGAGCCCTACTGTTCCACCGGAGGAATGTCTCCTGCTCTGTAAGATTACATTCAACACTTTCATTCACACACACATTCACACCTTGGCGGCTGCATTGACAGAATAATGAGGCAGGTATAACATTTTCTTTCACTCCTCTGACGAGTTACCTACAGCGTCACATTCACGTTCACACTTGAATGTACAAAAACACCCATTTAACTCAAACAGCCGCCCTGCAGCGGTGTCTTCACCCAGAATGGAAACCAAAAGAAATATTATAGGTTATAGAAAAGGAAACTCCCCTTAGGGACGATTGTTACTCAAGTTTTACACTTTTCATATTTTTACTGTGAGAAAAGTTTGTACCAAAGATATTATTTAATGTTTAAAATTCAGTTGAGGAAAACCTGGTCAATGATTGATTTAAACGGCTTTCTTTAATTTCCATCAGATTCCCGACTGTTCAATAAAGACATTCCTCTATATTATGAAATGATCTCTATCATGGGTATTAAGATAAAAAAAATAAAACCATGCTTTAAATACAAACAGCACATCCTCTTTATTTATAAAATGCCCCATGGCGCAGCAAAGATGGAAATCACCAACATGTTATTTAGTGTCTGCCTGTAGCTCACAGCATTTTCTCTGAGTGAGTAATCAAATGCTACACAAAAACCTTGGTGGGCCCTAAGGCGAAAAGAGCACTTTGAGTCTCCAGAGTGTAAAACTGAGTGAATGAGTGAGCAGCAGCTCACTTAAGACGGCTCACAGGGTCTATTTATTCACTATGAGACCACATGCTCACTTTCATAGAGATACTGTCCTCTTAGAGTGTTGCACAGATGCTCTTTTTGCTTGGTGGGATCGCTGTCAAGTCGGGTGTTTTGATTCTAATAATAACAGAGCATATGGGACATTAAAGGAATAGTTCTCAGTTTTTGTACGGCTTAAATAAATAAGAGATAACAAGTTATTTGGAGAGCTTTACAGGGGCTGGTTGGCAGATTTTATTACCTTTGGACAGAGCCAGTCTTTGTGCTAAACTAACGACAGCGTCATACTAATCATCTTCTTACATCTTTATGATGATTTATGATGACAAATAATCCTTTAGATTTATTTGTAAAGCTCACTACTTAACACATTCAGGGCTGTTACCAACAGTTACTTAAGTAAATAATGGGCAGAAGAAAATTCAACTCATCAGTTAATAAATTATTTCTTTTAGCACTACATCTATATGCTGAATTTGACTCATAAGAAAGTACAATACAAACTACAAAGGTGTTGCGGTTTTAAACAGGCGTGACGTTGAGATTTCCCCATACCTTTTCTCATGTAGGTGCATGCAGCGCACTGTTGAGGTATGCCCATAGAGGGTGTGGATACATTCTCCTGTCTCTGCGTTCCAGACCTTGAGTGTGCGATCAGTGGAGCCGCTGATAATAATGTTGTCTCTCATCTGGGATGACCACACGCCCCCTGTGTGGCCCACCAACGTGCGCAGACACTGAAAAGATCACAGAAGAAGAGGAGGACCTTGATGAGTATGTTCTCCACACAGCCACTCCAGACTTGACACGTAAGAAAAGTAACTTTGAGGACATCCAGGACGATTTCATTCATACATATTACATTTGAGTTTATAAAATCACTTTTGTGACTTTCCTCTCTTATGCTATTGCCTTGAGGGAAAAAAAGACAAGTAAGGTGACATTTCTGTGACCTTTTTAGAGGAAAGAGGGGCTCAGTCGTTCCATACCTGCTGCTGCTGTACTGGGACAAAATCCGTCCCTTAGCTTTTATAATTGCTTTTACTTATCTGTTGGAAAAGCCGGTGATTCGTTCTCTTTGCAGGAAAGGTTGACAGCTGTCTTCAATAAAGGAACGAGCCCATTCGTCCTCATTAGGGATGGTAGATTAACTATTGATTACAGCAGTTATGGAAATCTTTCTGATCAATTGAATTTGCGTCTCTACAGTTTGTCTCATTTGTCCCTCGATTTAATTATCCTAAATGCATTAAATTAAAAGTCTTTGGGGAGAGGAGCGAACTGTGGGAGAGGTCGGGTGGCGAGTGCTGCGGTTGTGTCAGGTTCAGAGTGGAGTGTGTTGTTGAAGTGTACAACATGTGACCCCCTGACTGCAGCTGATAAGCCGCTGAACAGTGAATGGAGGCGCAGGGCAAGAGGTTTTATTGCCGCGGGTGAAAGAGGAAGATGATGCTGTAGCCTGTCTTCCCCCTCGCTGCGCTGTGATAAAGAGAATCACTTCATTAACTGTGGGCCAATGTTGCATGGCATGGCATTATAATCAACCCAACTACGGAGTGAAAAAAGTCTGTCTTGTTTTATCACCATGGCCCTTTTCTTTGCTTTATACCACAGTGAAATGAAAAAAGTGGACTAAATTACACTTAATGGAAAAATATGGCAGAAACATGGCTACTTTGTGGAATACCGTGGTATATTATCAGGATTATTTATAACATTTAATATGTCCATAGTTGATAGTCTTCTGCAACTACAAGCCTTTAGTTATTGTGATGCATTATCTTCTCGTGAATTGAAGTCAGTGGTTGAGCTTCCAGGAAGAGGAATCAGAGAGTGTGATTAGAGCCTACTCAAACACTGTGTAGGAGGAGAGAATACCTGCAATGAACGGCTTAGTGCGTCTTTATCTGTCAGTGAAATAAACATTGAAACGGGGCCATCCCTGAGAGTGAAAGATTTGCATTCTTTAAATGAACCCGTGAAGGACCTTTTCATTTGATTTGCTTTATAGTTTCTATTCATTAAAAGAAAAACAGTGGGAGAGTGGGGAAGAACAGCAGTCACACAGCTCCAAAGCTCTGCTTCCTCTGAGCCGGAAATATCAGAAAATAAGAGTCAACAGGGCTGCAAGACTGCATGCAGCTAAACTACCTACATTACATGATAATCTCATCTTAAATATATTTTTTATTGATTTCCCAAGTTGACAGTAAAGAAAGAGAAGTACTTCTATCATGGCAATGGAAAATGCATGCTTCTGCTTGGCTGGCAGGAGTCGACTTAACATTAGCTCAAAAGTAGATCTGTTCGAGCAGTTTCTAAAGTTTGATTACGTTTTAAACGACCACAACATGAGCGGTGATGATACATGCTGTGAATGGTGAACAGCTAAACTAACCAACTGTTCAACCAAAAAACATTTTCAGCTTTTTTTTCAGTAGCAATTGTTATGTGCAACAATGTATTCCACGACATCCTGATAGATAAAGTAATGAATTTGGTGACAAGTTATTTTCTGTAGGGGAAACTTCAGCCAAGAAAGACCCCGAGTGCATATTTTGGCTGCTAACTCGGACCTGCTCGCAGCTTGTCAAACAGAAAAATGTGAGGAAAATCAGGCAGTTTAATCAAAACAGTGAGAATGAGGATGTCAACATGTGCAGACTTTTCCATTCCCTTAGCTGCTGATTTGATGAAGTGTATAATTCACTGTTTCACTTATATACTGACAGGCTGATGACATGACACGTATGCACAGATAAATACACTGTACAGAAAGGGGATTTATTATGGCGACACAAAGTTACAGCCTCTGCTGGGCATTCGCATGCAGCCGTGCATAAATGTTCGATAGCCTTCATCAATCTAATTTGACAGTTTAAGTAGTAATTTCCCCTATCTCTTCTCATCTTAATAGTCTTCCTGTTAAGTTCACAGCTCCAAAAGCAATCCAATCCAAAAGAGGAAAAGGTAAACTGGGCGTACATGCATCTAAAGCATCTGGCAGAGGACACCGCTCCCTGGATACGACAGCAGTCCACAGGTCTGCCATCTTAGATCTGCCTGACAGCTGAGACTGCTGCTGACAGGCGCCACCAAGGACATGCGCTGCTCTGTTAAGCACCAGCCTGCCACCTTTGAAGCAATGAGATGTGTGCTGCTGTTTGTGTGCGGAGGAGATTGACATCTTTCAGCGAAGCTGGAGGACATGCCAAGACAAAGGTCCATCAAGTAACAACAGAGCCTTCAAGTATCGTACAACCAACCACTTCCTCAGCAAGAAAAAAACCACCTCTCTGACACTCATCCAGGCCACAAAATGTGAACTTCAACAGATAAATCTTTTCATGCAATATTTTCACCACAATCAAATCCCCATCACCTGACACTAAGCATCAGCCCAGTTTTTTTTTTTTGCAGGTGTGGGGGCATTTACACGTTATGTGCTCATATAACAATTCCCTGATTGCCTCACAGCGAGGTTCGCTCCACTGTGTTTTATAAAACAAGATAAATCAAATCTAGCAGCTTCGGGTCTGTTGAACCTTTGGCAAGACTGCGCTGGAGTAACACTATCTGATGAATATGATGTTGGACATTTAAGAACTCTAAGCCAAGTCCAGGCAAATAATCCTGGATACTTTGTTTTCTGTGCTTAAAATGCCCTGTGAGTTTGAAAAATGCATGATTCACAAATAAACCTTAAAATTAAAAAAATAAGGATGCTGGACAGATTCATTAAAGCTTTGATAGAAACACCTGTTATAGTCTTGTCAGCACCATAACTGATGCACTATTTAGAGATGTGTTGGGGGTGCTGTGGGTAGAGAAAACACAAGATGCTTGAAAAGTGATGTAACGCCACTTGATTCGTCCCGCCATCGGGGAATCTGTTTGATCGCTCTAAATTGGACACAAGGTGTCTGAGGGAAAAGCATCACAGGGGAGGAGAAATTTTAACACACCTTTACCTCTGGCACAACTTGTCTATGCTGTGACCAATTCCTTTTTCCATCTTATCAATTTAAATCCTCTACATACAGTGCAAGCCGCCGGAGCTGCATTTCAAATCCCTCCTCTGAAGAAAAGGACAGATGTAGCTGCTGATCTCCGACTGTATGAGCCAATTTACCCATGTAGTCTGTGATCGTCCACCAAACTCATTGTTGATTTTCAGGGACTGCTTTTTCTGATGAATGAAAGGAGGACCAAAATCAAACGTACTATCTTTTCAGAGCATGTAGGTGCGAAGAAAAGAAAACCACATCTTCAGTCTAATGGCATCCAGCTTCAAAGGAAGAACGTTTAAAGACTATAAGGGTACCATGAGCCTCCTTTGAAGTTAAAAGATTTATGTGAAAGATTAAAGGCGCACCAAGGTCAAACAAATCACTTTTAAAAGGAAGGTTATGTAGTAGATATTTTCCTAACATTTTGGCTAATAAGAGGGACAAGAGGACAAGAGGAATGGATATTGGTACATGGAATGGGAGCCTCAAGAGACATTCAAGGGGCCATCGCAAATCTGTGTAACCCCTCGCAATCACTGATAACCACTTTACAGGCCTGCATCTCACAAAGAGACAGACAGCGAGAAAAACGCCCGCAATCAAGTCCTCAAACACGCTGGCAAAGACAATAAAGAATGTTGACAGTTGAGAGGAAAAACAAATGCAGGTACTGGTAATCCCATTGTATTTTTACTTTACAGTTCTACTGGCATCGACAGCCACTTCACCCGAAATGGTCGACTAGGCTTAATTGGCCATTCCTCTCAAGTGAGGGATTCTCTCTCTGGTGTTTAGAGCTAAGGAAGCAAAGAGATGAAATCCACAGCGGGGATGTGCTCTGAATACAGCACCCAAACAGAAACGGATTTAGGCTCATCTCTTCGTCACGACTAATGTAAACAAACAATTCTGAGTCGGATTAACGTTGTAGAAACCACAGACAATATACTGCATGTCTGTGATGCAACTCTGAATGCAGGGTGGTTTCATGAGAAGCAAGCTGAGCCTGCTGGTGTTGTGACTCATCGCAGACTTCCGCCACCGCAGCTGTAACAACCTGTCATCCAGATATAAGTCTTTGGGTGAAGGAGGGCCAAATTGTGCTCCATGCCTATCGAATGACCTTGGCGAGATCTGTTCAGATCAGCAAATGCTGTGACCGATATGTGTGTAATTACTTGTTGGCTGAGCACCAACTTTTACTATGTGTTACACTGAGTCTTTGCAGCAATAATAAAAAGCAAGCTCTCTGGTCCACTGTGTCCAAAAGGAAGTCAACTTACTGCAATGTGATCATGCAGAATATACGTTTCTGTACGAGCTATTCTTTGGAGGTTGTTTTTATTTTTTGTGATATGGAAAGGCAAGTTCACAGCCCAACCGTATCCCATTTATTTGCCAACTAAAAGTGAAAGGAAAAGAGAAATATGCAATTACAGATTCCAACACCAACGCATGAAAGCACTGTGACTTACAACAATCTCTGAACCTCTCTCCAACTCCACAGCACAACCACTGCCTTTCGTTTTAATAAACAGCGTAAAGCTGCAGCACAAGGCCTGTGAGGCTGTACCAGCTTCAGCAATGAATACTAACACGGCTTGCGGACATGTGCTGTGTAACAAGTCTGCAAAATGGCCAAATGTAAGGGAAGGGCATAGAGTGAGATAGTCTTTCCAGGATGTTTTTACACAACAGGGCAAATGTTACTAATCATTAACTATTAAGTTAGTGGGGCTGTTCACATACAGTTTGGGGTCAGAGAGGTTATGTTTTTATGTATAGCTATAGGACAGGAAGTAATTAAACCATTAAGCAATAATTTAGATGACCGTATCCTTCACTTCCCCATCAACAAGCCTGAAAAATTAATGAAGTTGCTTTAGCTGAGAACTTGTACTGCTTGCATCCACTGTCCACTGATGTCTGATAAAAGTGCAGAAGAAAGGGAAGCCATTAAGATCAAAGGAGAAGACAGGAAATTGAAAAGTAGTTATCCCATACCTTTCCCGTGATGGCTGACCAAACTTTCAGCGTGTTGTCGTCAGAACCGCTGACGATGCGGTTACCACAGAACTGGAGGCAGGTGATCACGTGGTCGTCATGACCTTTCAGCACCTTTAGATGGGACGCAGAAAGAGAAATGCAATGAGAAGGACATGGGGAACGAGTGGATGTGGAGTGATAAAGCAAATGGCAAGAACTGACTATGACATGTTTCTGGTTCTTTATACATCAAAGAGGAGATGAGAGCAAAATTGCTGAAGGTGTACACAACTCTTAAAGCAGAGCTGTATGCTGTGTCTGTGTGTGTAGTCTCTGCTGGTTAATATTGGGTCACAGGACTGCTAGCTCAGCAAACGACAGAGCACACTGCATATGCAAAGGAGTATGAAGAGCACAGTAACCGAATTTACATCAGCGGCGGCCTAAAACGACCCGAGGCTGTTTAAAAAGCATACAAGGCTCGTTAAGGATCAACTCTAGCATTCTGGTCTTGTTTTATGGGAAACTTTTGAACAGGAGAAAGACAAATTGGGCCCTTGGACAAGATAGTGAGATCATTCTGTGCTCCAGCTCAGTTATCATTAAACATGAGTGCTGCTGAGCATGGACCTGACCCATCACTGAACTTTCCATCAACTCCAAACCTCAGTCCTCTATTGACCCATGTTTTATGTGACTCAAAGCAATCTGATATCATATCTATAAGGTCAGCTAACCTGTGGTGAATTTAGGTTTGAAGTAAAAGCTACCTTGGGTGATTTGAGGTCCCCTCTCCTCCAGTTGGTGTCTATTCTGTGCTGCCTGATGTAGGCACTCTTCCAGGGGCTGTGGGTGAAGCCAGGCTTGACGATTTTCCTCTTCTTGGGGGGCAGAGGCTCATCGATGCCTATTAGGAGAGGAGGTGGAGGCAGATTGGACTCATGTTTTTCCCTTTTAAAAGTTTATTTCAAAAACCGGTACAGCTACATCTTAAAGCACAGCATCGACCACAGCGGTAGCCTCAGACTGCTCCCACTGGGTGACAGCATGTTGTCTGCCTCTCCGCATCTGTTACAAAGACTTAAGACTCACCTTCTTCCCTGCATTTCTCCCTCCACAGCAGGTTGTCTTCTGCCAAGATGCGCCAGTAGCGACACGTCTGGGCTGCTTGGAGGAGGTCCTTCGGTTCCAGGAATGACAGCACATACAAAGCCAGCTGTTGAAAGACAAGGACAAGGAATGTGAGAGGTGTAAATGGAAAAGGAGACTCAAAAAGGGCCCATTATTCACAGTACAAACACCTCATGGAGTACGACTTAAAGTCTGAAGTAACTAAACCACAATAACAAAAAGGAACAGCTGAGAAAACACACTTACTGAACAAACTATGTGCACAGCATTAACACCATGAATCTAACTGACAAGGGCAGACAATGGTATTACCATAGAATTCAATCAACATTTCTATTGAAGCCGAACAAAAATATACAATAGGAGCTTCATGCAGCAGGTAATAATGCCAGGACTATGTTTGTTAAGCCAAAGCCTGCATATAAAGACACAAAACATGGTATAATGAGCATAAATCTGGACCCCTGAGCAACAGGAACAAAACACACTATGGTTTGCTGTCTGTTCAAACATTCAAACAGGCATATAGTCGGACAAATCTCTCAAACACACAATATCTGTTGCAACTGCGAAACAATGTGGTGGATTAACCATTAGGTTAAGTGATTGCTCTGTATCATCATAAAAAGGGTAAGGATTATGGGTTCATTTTGCAGGATGAGGTGTAACCCACTGTGCAAATATTGTTCTTTTATTATATCGCAGTAATCCCAGATGATAATGAACCACAGCACACTGTGTGACAAATTCAAGAGTGGAGTCATGAACATCAGGATGGAGTCCAATGTCGAATGTCAAAGCCGCTCTAATAACCAGGGAGCAGGTCTCAAAGATATTTTTGACTGGTTTGTAAAGTTAAGCTTGTCTTAATTTTGCCCTTAGATCTAGTCTAATGTTGGGCTGCAACTAACGATTATTTTCGTCATGGATTAATCTACCTATTAGTTTCTTGATTAATCATTTTATCATCTATAAAATGTCAGAAACTAACGCCACATGCCTGTAATTAGTTCTCACAGCCTAAGGGGATCTATTCATATCGCTCCAGCTTCCTATTATCTAAGAGTCAAAAAAAGTCAGCCATGTTTTGGGCAAAAAAAGCCTTAATTTATCCAGAATTCATTGCAAATAAATTCTACTTAAGCGGTTTCAGGCGACAGATAAGTTTAGATCTGAAATTTGACCGACTGAGATTTAAACCAAGGTCAAAATCAGGATCTGATTTCAACCTGGATCTCAATATCTTTATACCTTCATAAAAAGTTCTGCAATGCTCCATTCCTCCAAGATTTGGAGGCGTTATGTTGTTAAATATCAAACTTTATCCCGTCGAGTTTAAATAAGACTGAGGGTCATTATGAAGGGCGGTCCTTTTTTGGTACTTAACATTCAAGAGGATTTTACAGGACGGTTCTAGGTTTATTTCAAATCACTTGCCCCAGACAAAACCCACAAACGCTGACATACCTCCATCACCTGAAAGCCCATCTAAGCCAGTGGTCACTACCGGGCTTGATGGTATTCTAAAAGTTTTTATGAATGGACGCCAAGTCAGTGATTGCTTTTTAAGCCTGACACACCATCTTCTGCAGATTCTCTTCATAGTTTCAATTTCAGCTGTATCTATAGTGCTGCCACAGGGATTGTCCTGTTAAAATGACTTGACAGTCCCACCCAATATATATCCAGCAGCTCTAACAGAGAGGAGAGATGGGACTATCAGAAGTCGTCAGAAGGAACAGGATATAAAAAAAAAAGAGAGAGACAGAAGAAAAGAGGGGCCTGTGTCTTGGTGACAACACACACAGTGCTCTCGAGTATTTGGCTTTGGAGCAAATGGTGTTGACATCTTGAAATCTTGCATCCTATTGCCTCACTCTATGCTACCCCCCCTTCATTGTAACACCTGCCAGACAGAGACAAGGTGTTAAGTATTTGATCAGCTACATCAGATACGCTGGATTGAGGCTGTTTCGTAACAATCCCTTATGTGATCTTATCATCAGTGTGGCACTTCAGATTGTTTGTGTTGTCAGTTATGATGCAGCGAAAACACAAGACACCCACTATGGATGCTGTTAAATGATGTGAAGGAAGACTGCGACAGGATATGAGCTGGAGAGGAAGCCTCGCCTCTGTCGAGTATGTTTGTTCAAAAACAATGTCTACCGCGTTTGCTCTCAGCTGCAATGTTGTGAAGTGCCAGCAGAAAGGGGGATTCGGGAACTCACCTCTTTGGGCAGCAGGGAGATGAAGTCTCGCTGAAACTGCGGCTCGATCACCTGCATCATATGCTTGACTTGTGTGGGCTCACAGCTGTCAATCAACTCATCCAGCGCCAGCAGCTTCTCTGGGCCAGTCCAGCTCTGGAACACAAAGCACAGAAGAGCCGGTTGAGTCAACTCAAGACGACATTGAGGAGGCCTGACCCTCCTGAAGATGCACCCTCTAGTTTGTCAGTCAACATTACACATTATCATTGCAACAAATGATTGCTGATGTGGAGCAACAGCTGGTGTCAATGACGAGAAGGTGTAGTAACTAGTGAGCTGCATGGGTTCTCAGCCATGTAAGATACCTTCGAGCTAAACAAATTACATTTTCTGATCACTAAAGTTTCCAGTTTACCACGGACATCCATGAGATTGTGGACAGGTATTTATTTTGCTGCTACCGACCACAAGTATTTAAAAAAACATGTTTCAGAAGCACTAGGTTCACTTGCTTTGCAAATTTAAACACAGCATCGCATTCCTACTGTAAATTCACAGTCTGTACTCTCTGTATGCTCTTTGTACTCAAGAGGTTCTCAAAATAAAAAAGTACAAATGCATCTTTGGAGGTTGGCCATCACAGGTGGTAATACACTAGTTGAACACTGTCAGCAGAATATTCATTACACCTCTAAATCTGGACCGCCACACCCAGCACAGCTGTAAACATAGAGTGTTAACTGAAAACCTAGCAGGAGGCCATTATGGTCTGATTGTGTCAGTCTGTTGTCGTCCAACTAGATGCCGTAGTGTGCTTGTGTAAGCACTTATTTTACTTTGATTGTAGCGTCTTGGAAACAAACTGCCTTTTGCAGTGTGTCTGCAACATGTTAATGGTCCCTACGTGACCTCCGCAGCAGCACAGAGTTGCTTGAGGCCCCTGCCTATTTCTAGCAGCCAACACATTAGTGGAAAAGTTGCACATGAGGAACCAGACTCCATTAACAACATTATAGCTCTTTGGGGTTATTTCTTCTGTTTGAACATTCATTTGTTTAACGCTGGCTGCTGAAAAACACTGCACTGCCGTAGTTTTTTCCTATGCGGAGCGCTGAAATCTAACAATGATTACAGACTACGAGGCAGGATGGAAAATCTGGCACACGCAAACCACCTGTAATTTGGCAGCTGAAAGCTTTAGCCAGAGGTGGTTCTGGAGGTAATCAGGGGGTTCAGAGAGCTCCTCCCTGCCATTGGGAGGACCACGCAACAGCTACTTATGTGTTACATCAATTTCCTACCATAGATTATCTGTATTTTTTGTTTAAACTGTGTCCTAAATGTTACAGGTTCACAATTTCCACCATGAGATGGACATATTTTGTTTTAACAGCTATTATCTAACCTGTAGTTTGTTATCTATTCATATATTTGCATGGCAATATTTGATATTCAATGATGAGGGCTTGTGTTATTTTAAATATTTTTTCTCAAATTTGGTACAGGAATAAACAATTGCATTTTCCCAAAGAACTTGCAAAATGTAGAATATTTGAAAAATGTAAGACTTTCATTGTTCCCTATGGGGCTGTAAACATTGCAGAATATTGTTGAATAATGTATCTCAAACTTCTGAGGAGCCAAATGTGTTTCGAGGAGTTTCCAGGATAAATTCTAGTCATTAACTGTAGTTGGTAAACTATTTCCCCCTCAGCATGTCAGGCCTACTTCTGCTTCAATTACTGGTTTCTTACAATTTACCTGCATTTCTGTCAACAATCCCTCCAGAACAGCTGTGAAACAAACCAGAAGCCTGTACTATGTAGCCAATTCAACATGTCCAGGACTTTTCATTATCTGGCTTCTATAAGCCCAACAACCGCAGCACGACAGTAGTTATCAGCTCAGTAAGTCAACCTGGGGTTTCTAGTTATGAGTGTGTCCACATATATGGGGCAGTGTGTGCAGCATAACACCATTTGCAAACATGGACAAGCGAATGCATAAATAAACAGGCCAATGATAACACAGAAATATCATTAGGGCATGTGTAGATCTAATTATAATTGCATTTGTGTATTCCATTGAATTTTGTTGCTTTGATGTATAGACCAATTTTAGCCTTATATTAGCTGCTACCTTGGCAGTGTCAAGCGGACATGGGAACAAATAAAAAATAAATTAAAAAAATTTATTCAAAGCAGATCACATCTTATAAATACAACAAGTACACATGCTTCAATCAGTTTAGATTTGATAGCATCCAACAGAATTTTTTTTTTTAATGAGAATCATCAGGGTTGTCGGCCACTGAACACTGAGCCCTCATATGAACTGTATTCTCTAAAATCTGAAGATATTTTCAGCACAGCAGACACACGAGTGCTTTATGTATTTATGCACAAGAAACAGCATCGAAACTTCATTGATTATTCAAATGTGCAGACACGCCGACGGGATCGGTCAGGATCTAATGTGATTCATTCTAAGAGAATTGATTGTTTAGTAGGTGGTGCTTTTATAGTGTTGATCCATCTATCTCAAACATAACCTGGTGTGCAGCAGCATGCCATGGCGATGTACCCTGGTACGAAGTGACCCACTGAAAACCCAGGGTTAAACCTTACCTTACCTCGCTAACCTCAAATCCTGCTTCATAGGCGTCTGGAGTTAACACCTGGGATCACAGTGCTGATACTTGAACATGCAGGGAATTCAGGCTGGCTCACTGATGCACAAGTGCTATTCTTTTGATCAGCTTATCATTTTGACGGGCTGCTGATAAAATACTTCAAACATGCATGGAAAAGAGCCTGCTGAAAAACTCCTACTTAACTTCATAAAGGCTGAATTCTTTTGCCTTCAAAAATGCTGCATGCAAAACACAGATTGCTGAACTACAAAGACACTAAAGAGACCATTCTTTTATTTTTATGCCTGTTGTAATAATTGCCTGTGTCTTGTTGTTTAGATAAAGAGCAGTAGTAAATATGTGTTATTGAACTGTATTTAAAATGATAACAAAATAAGGTGTCAAGTCAGATGTGCCTAAATGCTGGTTTTCTAAAAAGTTGGGCATTTTGGGGGCAAAAACATTTCTTGTAGGTACAGTATGTTCCTTTGTAGTTGTGCTCATTCTCTAATAGGAGCTACAGGCTTGGACTGGACTGGGGAATGTACAGAATGTAAGTTTGAGGTTTTGCTGCCTGTAGCCTTTGCTGCCAGATTAAAGACAGTCGACTGGGGCAGGTCAGGCCTGCGGACTAATATACGTAGAATAAACACTGAGGTGTTACAGGTTCGCCCAGCTACTCAAGATAATGAGTTTAAGCTCTCTTAGGTAATGAAAGCCATGGCAACCTATTATATAGGAAATCAGAGAGACCCTGTCAAAGAAAATGTGTTTAAATTACATCCTATTTCCAAAAGGCCTGAAATCATTAAGAGCTGAAGTTGAACATGAATGAAATGGATCTATTATGTTGCTCAACTATAGTATTTAGAAATTAATACAGTATTACCTTATGTCTAATAATCACTGAGGTAATTAAATCTAGATAGAATTATGAAACGTCTATTCCAAGTTTGCAAATCATGGACATAAACTGACCTTTTCAGAAAACCCACATCTGCATTACTCTCCTTGGATAATGTAGTAAAAATAAATGACCTGTTAATAAAAAGCTCAGGTTATTATTTTAAAGGATGACTGAAGTCAACATCTGTTTAACTTAATACAGACCATAAGTCTACAGTAGGAACATGATATTTTAACTGCTTTTTAGTCTGAACAGGTACGGCTAATTCCAATTCCACGCTACAATGCCTATGGTAATGTGGTGGGCCAGAACAACAAGGCACCAATTATCTCTGAGATTAAGTGAACATTGATTGGGCACAACATCTGCTTTTTGATGAGCTTTTGCTTGAGGGTTCGGAGTCGTCTATATTGGGCGGGGGGGGGACAAAGAAGAAGGAAAACTCCGCCGTGCTCACCTGAAATGTTCGGAGCCATTCTTGGAGACCCGTGGGTGGCTGAATTGAGGTGATGCGCCGTCTCTGCTGCCCCTGACCGTTGGCTGTTCTGATGTGGCCAAATGTGGTGGGTGTGGCTGGACATGGGACAATTCCTGTCGGGCTGCGATTAACAAGGAAAGAAGAAAAAAAAAAACGTATAACTGGATAATAATGAGATCTTCACAGGCAGTCTACTACAGACATTAGAGAGAGGACAAGAAGTACAATACAAAAAAGTATAAAAACATTACAGGGACATTACACACATAAAGGATACACTTAATGAGAACAATAATAAACTCATGAGAGCATTTAGTTGTTCCTGGATTCGTTTTGCTGCAAGTTTTGCAGATTTCTCCACTAATAACTCTTTAGAAAACAGACATAACACAAAAGATGGTCCCATGGTCCCTGAAGCAGCAACTTAAATATTTAAAGCTGTACTTTAAACTGAAAGCATTTTGCTTATCATTGATTTGATTTACAAAAAAAAGCCACAGCTGGAAGCATGTATATTCTACAAGGCAAAATCAAATAAAAATAAAGCTTTCTTTTTATGGTATGCTAATTTCCAGAATTAACCCCGTTATTTATTTATTCATATATTTTATTAAGGACAGTTTATAACCAAGTGAACAGGTGTGTTGGCAGAAAAATAAGGATAAATCTCTTATTTACACAGCCAAAAAGTCGTTTATATTCTTCAGGGCCAATAGCTCTAATATTCTGGCATCATTTAAATACAGCCATAGTTTACATATAATAATAACTCAATTTGCAAATGTAAGTAAAATATAAACTTCATCTATTCATCCTGGCTTCAGAACAATAAGGATGTTTTTTGCCCTCATCACACACTCTGTAGTTTCAAACTGAACGTTATCCTGTTGGTCACAAAGGGAGAGGCAAGAATGAATGACGTACAGTATCACAAAAAAAAACTAATATTGTCCCTAGAGTGCTTCCAAGATATACTGTTAACTCAGAGACTTCAAAGTATATAAAAACCCACATTTTTCTGTTCAACTCCAGACTCTCCCGTTGTGAAAACTGGTATGTAAAAAGCACCACAGAACTTCAAAGTGCCCTTATAATGTAAGGGCAGCAGGAGAAGCCATCCAGTGGGCACCCGTAATACTTCAGATTCTGCTTACTGGCAGTAAAATGGAAAGCTGGGGGTCCATTTCATTATTGATTTATTTTTAATGGGAATGGAAGCTGAGACAGACTCAGTTACATGGCAACATTTACAGCTAAGTGGCTGTGTTCAGTCTGAATTTTAATGTGGCTACATGTGAACACGTGCATTAAATATTCACGGTTAGAGAAACATCTGGGACTGCTGGCTGGATGCTACAGATACAATGTGATGTGAAGCATCATTCTGTTTGAAGACACATAGCATCTTTGTTCATATCCTTGATATTTTTTCCATATTTTATTTCATTGTAGGGTCATTTAATATGTGTATAGCACTACTAATAAGGAGATACGCCTCTTTAGAATGTAATTTCTACTGAAATCCTTTTGACCCTAAGGTGGGAAAACAGATGCTGAACACAATAGTAGAAGAAAAATAGCAGAAGGTGTGCCTAAGGGTGAAACCTAGGTTGCTTTACCTTGGATACTCTGGGCCTTTGCAGGGCTTTTTTCCTGAAGGGAAAGATCGGACCTCAGGGCCATGGTCCAACTTTCTCTTCATCTGAGAAAAAACAAAACAGGAAAGAAAAACGTTAGGAAAAGAAAACGCAGTGTATCACTGGGGGAAACTGTATTTTAAAACACAAAACAGAAACCTAATTATTACATTGTATCCTTCAGAGAAGTAAATAAAAATGTAAATGTGTGCCAAACAGCATTTGGGCGGAGGGGGCAGTTCTGGCATGTGTTAATCCATCTTTTTTTTTCTTTCCATTCTGATAACTCCCTTTAAAAAACAGACTCTAAGTCACTTTACTTTTAACTGAGACGCTGGCTCTTGCAAAGCAAATTTAAGGAAGGACATGGGTCATGGAAGTTAAAAGTTAAAAACAGGGGTGGAAGCAGAAAATTGCTTTTGCACATTACAGACGTAGTTAACAGTGTGTCTGAAATTCAACATATGAAACACCAACACCAGAGTCTTGCAACAGCTTTATGCAAATAGGAAATTAAACTTTAATGCGTAGGCTAGAGATTCAATGTGTTAACATGAGCCATAACAAAGCAGAGAGGCCTGACCTATCAGTAGATGAAGCAGCTCGACATTATGAGATTGTAGGACACAAAGCAGGTGCTTGTTAAACAATGCTGTGCTTTATTTTGATTATTATCCAGGTACATGGAGGAGCCACATGATGAGAGGTGTTCCTCGGGCAACCAGACATAATATCCAGAGTCACACATTCACACCCCAAACTTCAAGTGTGCAGCATGTTCATGCGCACAGAATAACCACAAAGCACAAAAATGTGTTCAGGGAGGGTACAGGGCACATTCTTTGGCACTGAAGGTTGATTCACACTGATACTTGCGACAGAAATACAGAGCAAGTCAGTTCTTCTATCGCTCTCTACCAACTGCATGTGCACACACCTAACCTACTGCGCAAACAAAGGAGCCTGTGTGAAGGCCTGGGCAAGCCAATTTTCTTCATCCCATGGCTGCCACTCTCCCTGGCAAGGCCTTTCACCACACATGCAAGTGATCACCATCTCACTGTCGGCCCCTCATGATTAACAAGCTAACTGAATAACTGAACACTGATTGTCTGGCCAAAATAAGATACACAATGTGACAGTCACTGGTCTTGTTTCTTGGTTAATTAGATATGTTTCGTGTTTAGGTGAAAGCTTAGCGAGATTTGATCATGGCCCTACAGCTCCAGCCTCAAACAAAGCCACTGATTCGAGAAAGAGACAAAAAGGCTGGTCTCTCAAGTCCGTCAGGATTTCACTTAAAATAAACTATATTGTAGGAGCCACCAGCAGTAATAAAAAGGGTATATTTTGACTAAAAATACATAGCAGCATGTAGCATGTTTTCACAAGGTTCTCTCACACTGCTTGTGGTGTAATACTCCATGTTTTGCACTTTCATTTGGAGTCAAAATACTTTGTCAACAGTTTGTCTACAGTTACAGTCACAACCTGTCCTGGAAAATTTGTTGCAGAAAATCCATCTGTCCTCCTGCGACTGTGGAAACTGTTAGTTAGTTGTACAGAGCAAGAACCACATTCAAAATGTAGTTCATTATAAGCAAACAATGCTTCACCGATGCATTTTTTGGTATGTTATTGTAGCACTGGTTGCTGCACAAGAAACCAGCACTGGACGTTTGACTCCATACTGTCTGGCTTCACAGTGGCGTGATTACATGTCTTCCCTCAGGATGTGTGTTTTTTGTTTATCACTATAATTTGGTGAGTGTGTGTTTGTCCTCTCAGTGTTTTTAGCCTCAGGCGCACATTTGAGCGTTGAGAACCACATGCAATATATCAAAACAATGTCAAACCAAGAAAAACAATTCAGAGAGGCTGAACGATGAGCAGGATATCAGCAAATACGCCAGTGCATTAGGTATTAAATACAGGATCCCTACCTCAGTATTTAATGTGGACTACAGAATTAATGCACGGAAACAACGGACACAAGCAAAGCCTGAGTTTATAGAGGCATGTGTACATGACTAGCACACTAACTTGCACTGCAGGTTAGGTGCCCCCTGGACATTTGGCTGTGATCTGACCATTGATTTGTGATCCTTTCCTCACAAGTCAGCTCCTGTGTGAGGTTGCAGAGAGGACCAAGGAAAGCCCCATACAAGTCCTGAGTAATTCATTATGGAAATGTGTAGAAAGGGCACTTGGAAATTTAATCTAAGTGGCAAAAAAAACATGTAAATGTAGTGCTAATGTTTTCAAATGCTAGGTGGGCATGTCGATTAAGTTCCAATTGTCTACATTTGAATTATGTCTGACAGCGTGTTTAATTGCTGAGGAAAATAAAGAGGAGTTTAAGATATTCCTCATCCAGCTCTTAAACCCTAACTGCCTTGTTCTTAACGCGGTGATCTCACTGCAATGGCAGTTCAGTAGCCAAGGAGAGCCAGGGTGTGTGTGTGTGTATGTGTAAGTGTGTGAGAGAAAAAGGGGGAGCGCTGGCTGGCTTTGAGTGTGTGCGCCTCTGTGTGTACATGTAAAAAAGAAAAAAACCCTCAAACTAAATGCGGGCGTGAAAAAAACAGCGTGTAACCAGCCTCTTCTTGTGTTTCAGCCTGGGAAAAGGTAACCAGAGAACGCAGTGTTTGTTAATCACTACTAATCAGTCCTCCCTCCTTCCTCCTGGCTTCCACTTCCTTCTCTGGCCAAAAGCACGACAGATGGATACACAGAGAGTTAATGATATTTTAAAGACAGCCATCGCTCTTACATAATGTGTTGATTCATTTCAACGGAGGCTACATCCTGCAGCATCAGTCACTTCAACAATCTTTTCTCATTTTTCAAACACTGTTTCAAGCAGCCATGAAACAGTTTCATCACGCCAATCAGCTTTGCTGGAGACGCACATACGCTTGCATCTGAGATCTTGCCATTTTCAAGAGAATTGGCGAGAAATAATAAGGACCAGAATTAAAATCAAACCAGCGGATGAGTTTGGACGCGTCTTTTAAATAAATCAGTTGTGGTGTTTCAGTTTCTGTCAGTACTATCCAAGAGTGGCATAAAAATCTTAAAGCTTTACGGTCTGACTTCAAAATCCAGATATCTCATTATGAGCAGATCCACAAAATGGATGAAGAATACAAATGAGGAACCAGTCAATTCAATAAACTATTGGCCATTGACTAAGAAAGACATTGTCACTCAATTATGAAGAATAATTGAGTGAAAGCTTCAACACTGCAGAGAAAAAGTGCACACAGCTACAAGGAAATAAAAACCCCATCGCAAGGGATTTTTTTAAAGACTAATTTTGAATGGCACCTGATTAACACGTTTGTTTACATTACGAACTCAGCACAACGGATTCCCTTTCATTCTTTTTGTCTCTACTCTCCATTTCCAACTAATAGGCAGCATCATTTTATGGCTGCCATCCAGCATAATACACCCAACATCCTTGAGGATATTCTACCTCACGCAGTCTGACACAGTGACCCATTATCTGTGGTTGAAGCCTGAGGCCAGTGCACAATGTCAGGGAATTGGCTACTCCAACAGGCAACAACAGACTGATCACATGCATGCATCTCAAGCAGTCACTTTGGTCAGTGCGAGATAACCACTGCTGCATAATGTAGAACCATGATAACCCTGCAAACTGGGGAGGTTTGGGAGGGGGAGACTGGCTGTTTTTGCTTAGTTATCTATATTAGTGAAAGTCTACATCTGTTAAATCAGAAAAAGGTAATGATATCAGGCATATATACGTGGTATTCATGTTATAAGCTCAAGCATCTATTAGGTTATGAGGGAGGGAGGACCACAGTTAATGTACAGGTGCAGGGAGCATCGAGCCAATACGGAGGTAAAATGGGATCTGATGCCATCCAGAAACGGGAAAATCAGTGTCTAACGCGGAAAAACGAACATATCCCCATCCTGAGCTTCGCAGAGTTAAATGACCATACAAGTGCCACAGCAGCAGCAGCAGCAGCAGCAGCAGCAACCCGTTTACAAACACAACGATTAGAGCGGAATCAGGTGCGGTGGCGTTTATTTACACGGCTGAAGTTAGTGTGAAGGAGAAGGATGCCAAACCGCGTCGTTTTAATGCAGCGCTAAGATAACATATAGGCCCCGGCAATTAAAGCGGCGTCTCTGGGGGTCTGCTTCGCTGCTGTTCATCCTCCGCAGTGGCCGCACAATCTGCCGGGAGAGGCGCGTCAAAGATAATGAGGGCGACAGAGCGAGTCAAACACTGAATAAATGGAGATGGAGATGTGCTGGAGGTTAATGCGGGCAGGAAATCCTACTCACTTTGTAGAAAATCATCTTTAAAGTGCCGTAGAACCCCATCCTTGTAATCCGGTGTTTTCCCCTTTCCTCTTCAGTGACAATCGGTGAAGTCCAAATCAGTGTGCGCGGTGGGGCGATAGCTCTGACAGTGTGAGGGCAGTGTACTCTCAGGTAAATCCGACGCCGTCTCTGATGTGAACATGCTCGGGCACGTCACCGGACGGGCGTGCATGCGGTAGATTCCCCCGGTAAAGGCATTTAGAGGAAAAAAAGGAAAAGAAAAAAAACAGAGAAAAAAGCTCCGCCGTGTCACGCCGACTTAAATGGGGCTCGGTCGGTGGGTGAACAATGCGATGCGACGATCCCGGAGGCGTGTGCGCCGCCGACCAGCCTCACCGAGCAGGGAGTGAACAGATGAGGGAGAAAGAGGGTGACACTCGGCAGAAAGGGGAGGAGTGGAGGGGAGCGCGTCAGAGCGCAGAGCAGTGCCCTCTTCCTCTTTACAGGCTGCACGACGGCTCCTCCGAGCAGGATCGGATTACAGCCTCCCCGGTGGAGGCGGCAGGAATGGTGCAGTCCACCGCTCAGCACTGTGCGCAGCGCATCCTCTGCGAGCGGGGGGACCGGGGATTTACGCGCAGCAGACGAGGCTGCACGCAGACCGGCAGGGGTACGCGCCTGTCCTTTCGCATCAAGGTGGAGCCCCACTTGTTGCACCACCTCATCCTACTGCGTTTATCTTTGCATAGAAGGAGGTATCCTCACTTTTAAAATGCTCTGCATCAACAGATCATATTGGAGATTATAGTCAAGCACCCAAATGTGCCTCCAAGTAAAGCCAATATGTGGTGGAAAGTAATGTGTACATTAGGTTTTTTCATTTTCTTTTATTCTAATGCTGCCTGTTCATCCTTTATGCTACTTTGTACTTTTATTCCGCTGCACTATAGGGGTCAATAATGTACAATATGTCACCTTAAGATTTTACAAACAGAACATGATATAATCAGTTTAAAAACATCAGGGCTGCAATGAATGATTATTCTTATTACCGATTTATCTGGCAAATACTTTTCCTATCAATTGATTGTTTTGTCTATAAAATGTTAGAAAATGGTGAAAAATGCTTCTCACAATTTACCATGGATGGAATTAAATTGCTTGCTTAGTCCGACCAACAGTCCAACCCCCCCAGATATTTAGTGTACAATCATGTAAGACAGAAAAACAGCACATTTTCACATTTGAGATACTGAAATGTCTGTTAGTATCAAAACTGCTGGTGTTTAGGTTTCTGTCAATTCACTAATAGATTAATTTCAGAAGTATCTTTACAGTGTGGTATTGCTGCTGTTATTCAAAATAAGTAAGTTATCTTATTACTTCTTCTACCACTGCATACATACATTGAACATGCTGAAGTGCTTCATTCAACGTTGTGAATGAATCCATGTCTGCTGCACCTGCTTATTTGCACACACATGGAACAGGCCGATATTTGCATTTCAGTAAGGCAGGTAATGGGTGATTGCACCCGCCCAGTTAACAACAATATACAACTGGCAGCTTTGGTTTAAAAATACATAAATGTTTATTGTAGCTGAATGTAAACTTTCACGATTCAACCTGCCTTTTCAAGGCGATTTGAGTTGTGTCATAAAAACCCATTTATCTTGTTTAGCCATGCAAGATAAATACACGAGAGGCTTTTTGTTTGATTAATTTGGACAAATTGAGAACAGAGAATATTAAACAGTGTCTCTGGCCAACTATGTTACATCACTGCGCTGCAGGGGAACAAACTGAAACACATCTCTGCATTAAACTGACCAGTCTCCATATATAAGCTAAAATAATTATCTTGTTTAAGCTCCTTAAATGTGATAATTTTGCGGTTTTACCTCTTTCATATCACTGTAAAATGAATATCTTTGGGTTAGGGACTGTTGAACAAAACAATACATTTGGAGACGTCATCTTGAGCTCTGGGAAACTGAAATAGACATTTTATAGGCCAAACGAATAATTGAGAAAACAATTGGCAGAGTAATCGATAATTAGAATTACTGTTAGTTGCAGCACTAATAAACTGACATTTATGGTAGTTTAAATTAAACTGTGAGCATGATCTTCTGGCGTTACACCATTTTCTCCTTGACGAGCGTTTTAGATATCCAGTTCTTACCGGTTTGGACCATGCCATTAGCTTCAATAGATCTTCGACATTTGCTACTCTTGACCTCACAAGACATAGGCATTAGATCATCGAAACAGGGGACACAATGAAGGGTCGTGGGAAGGGCTCTATTCACAGGTGACGGAGCATTGAGACCTGGCAGCCTGCCAGACACTCCCGGCTTACACCTGTAATTACCGACTGACCTGGCACAGGGGGGAATTTTAGAGCTTGTTACTGAGGGGAAAAAAACTTGGCAAGAGGACTTTTGGTAAAATCTGCCAGAGTAGAGTTATTTTGGGCTAGACAAAGAAATTTATGTAACGAGACGCTGCGAATTTTATAGCTTTTAGCGTGGTAATTTACCAAAGTAAATAAAAGCTAACCACATACAGTAATGAGCAGGATGTTATGAAAAGAAACGTCTGGGTGAATGTAGTAAATGATTTAAATTACGATCACTTGAGAGGACATGGCAGGTGTAAAGAGACTTGGCTAATCCTGCCGTTTTAGTCACTTTGTCACCATAGCACACTGAAAAGCATTCAAATCGGTGGACGTCTGGGCGCATCAGACAGCGCGCTTCCAGCTTTGTCTGTGTGTGTTTAAGGTGGCCCTCCTGAGAAAGGCCCTCTCGTAGCTCTCTGCCGGCTCAACCTTTACACAGCACATTGGAATGCTTGGCATGTGAGAGGAGTTGCACTGTGGCCTTTGAATAGGCCGTGGCCTCCTTTGTCGCTCTCCTTCTGCCAGTTAGTAAAGCATTAACGGGCCTACCCCCAGCCCCTGCCCCCCCCCCGATACTGACCTCCTGGTTATCAAAACCAAACTCCTGCTGGTCAGAAAAACGGTTTTCTCTCAAAGCAACATCATTTTTAACTATCTTGTTTTGTTATTATCAGCAAACAAACCATTTCAGCAAAAACCTTGTGGGGAAATGCAAATGCCCCTCATTTGACTGTGCACAAATAATTGACAATATCAGTGCCAAGGTTTCAGCATTCTCTCTCAACAGATACTCTACAAGCCTGCAGTTAGGTTGAGCATCCTTGGATGTGCTAAGATACAGGAGAAGGTGATTAATCAGTGGATGAGGACATTTGGCTGCACATAATGATCATTTTCTTTTAGTTTATTTAGTGATTAATAAACTGATTGTTTAATCTATAAAGAGTCAAGAATGATGATAAGAGTCGTTATATTGGTTATATCTTACCATCCAAGTATTCAAAGGTAGTTTGAAAGCAAGAAAATCCTCACATTTTGGGGAAAAAAAGTTTAATATTTTCACTTGATAAATGACTGATTAATTTAGAGCTGTAATGATCAGTTGATTAATCAACGGACAGAGAATTAATCTGCCACTATTAGCAATCTATTAATCATTATAATGGCAAAAACTCACTGGTTATAGCATATGGTTATGGCCAATGTGAAGATTTGCTTGTTTTCTTAGTTTTCTATGATAGTAATTTGAATCTTTGGACTTTGGACTGTAAACTGAATACATCAACTTGGCCAGTGAAAAGTTGCAACAGGGAATGTTAATCTGTGGACCCAGGAAAGTAATCAGCAGATTAACAGATTATGCCAGTAAAAGATAGGTGCAGCCCTAAATTTATTATCTGATTTGTCTAAACTGACGTTTTCTTTTCTAATTATAATCATTTGAGCTATTGGAAGGATGTGACAGGCCTGCTATTCTAGATCAACAGATGCTGGTGGGAAAACGCAGCACTACAGGAGAAAAGGGGCTTTCTTGAGCAAATGTTTAATGTGAGGTGGTGAACTTGAAGGAGGCAAATACTTCTTGGGCAGTGATGCATCACTAAACGAGGCCATGTCATTGTGCGATTGTCCTCTCTGGAGAAAAAAATGAGGACTAGGGGGTCTCCTCTCAATAGATTTTTCTAAAATGGTAAAGTGTGAGCCCCATTCCAGGCTGGACAGATGCAATGCGTGTGGGGGAGGTTTGATGAATAAGGAAACCATGGATCATGGCATTCTGCGAAGGATAATAATAGCATCATCTGCATGGTGTTGAATTAACATATCCTACAGCCACCCACGCGACTGAAACATTCAAGTTTGAAGAGGTCAGGTCAAGAAAGGAATTAAAGCAAGAGCCACCGGTATCTCCCTTGTGACATCAATGGGCTTCTTGGAAAATAAATGAAGATCAGAGGTCAGTATTTGCAATTATTGGCAATTATTTAGAAATTGGAGTTTCAAGCAGATGCACCATTTTGAATTATACACAAGCAGGAAAGCCTTAAGAAATGAATTAATAGGCAAAGAAATTGGCAAAAAGAACAAAAACAAAAACCAACAAAATTTAAAAGAGCCAGTGTCCAGTGTTTTTCACCCACATACAGGCAAACATGCACACACTAAAAGGGTTGTTTATCACTCACCAAACAGAATCTAAATAGGAATTTATGAATGTTAATGAATAATAGAACCAATGCACCCCGTCTATATTCCACAATAAGTTATAATATAAAATGGCAAAAAAAATGTATTGCATTTATGCAACCGTGGCCTGCCCACAAATACAAAAAAAAATCTATTTTCTGTGAGGTTTGCTTCAAGTTAACAATAAGCACAAGGCAGTAAAGCAGAAAAACAATAATGATGCAATGCAGAATAAAAGTGTGTCATTTCTTAAATGTAGAAGTTTCTATGTGGAACAGGAGGCTGTAGGCGTCTTTTACAGTCAGTTAACTACTGTATCTACAGAGTATCAACACATCCACTGTCAGCGATGGACTACTGGTTATGATTTGCAAAGTAGAATTCTATCAGTCAGTCAAAAAACATATATATATATATATATATATATATATATATATATATAAGTTTCCCTCCAACATGGAAGCTACAGAACAGTTTGGACTACAAAGATGAACCTCTACTGCATCTGTAGCAGAACTATGATCTCTTTGTTGTCTCTTGGCATCACACAACATTAGTAGGAATAACAGTCATCCTGTCTCCTTATTTAGTAATATACACTACTGAAATTGACCACAGAAACCTCAGCGAGGCAATGGAAGAACAAGAAGCTGATTTCCCCTTGGAAAATAAGTCAGTCTGGTGTGGGTGCTTAGGGAAGATATTGACTCTGTGGCCACAATATGTAAACCGACTTGAGGAAATCCCTGAACAATTCAATGAATAAATGTGTTTTTCAAAGCAAAGTTGACAATATAAAAACATTTCTTAATATACTGCCTTCTGATCGGCTTTCAAAACCACAATTCAGCCCTTTAAAATCTGCCATTCGAGTCATATAATATGTGTAAGACGTGGAAAAAATGTAAATGTCCAGTAAAAAAGAAAATTTTGTATCAGAATTACAGTTGTGACAGTAACGTTCAACCATGATAGTGGCAGCATGTTTTTTTGTTGTTTTTTAAAAAATGTTTGCAATTACACACACAATGTGAGGAGAATAATGTGCATATCTCCAAGACAACAGTTCTTCTTGGCAGGACTATAAGGACACGTGCTAAACATTTAGTTCTCCCTGAAGTCCTGCTGGGAAGAATTTCAGAAGTGGGGACAAAGAAAAACACTGCATCACTACTTTTTCCTCAAAGGGGTTAAATTTGTTGTGGCAGAGGTAATCAAGTCCAAGCAATCAATGACGGAATGTGTGTCTATCTGCATTTTAAAGACTTGGATAACGCTCTCAATCGTTATGTTGTCCGATCACAAGCATCACATCCAAATCCTAAGGACATCCGCAAAGTGCACAAAGCATACATCAGCCCAGTGGCACTAGCTTGCTGGAAACTGATGTAAGAAAAAGCTTCAAACGAAAAGCCTCCTTCATGCTGATCCTAAATGTAGCTGAAAAGTTGGGTAGAAAGAGCGGATGGCTCTGATTCAGTGAGCGACTTCTCTAAACTGCATCGCCTTACTCATTTGAAGGGCCTGTCCAAAGTCAAGTTCATTCATACAGCCCAAAATCCCAAGTTTGTCTCAGAAGCCTTTACAATCTGTCCAATGACACCCTCTATCCTTAGATCAATGATAGAGAAAGAAAAGAAAAAAAAACTCTAATAGGAAAAAATAAGGAAACCTTACTCTTCCATCATAAACAGGCATACAATAGACGCCATATGTACAGTGAAGATAGTAGTGGCAATGGTAGAATTGCTGGTTTGAATAGCATGCTATAATGCAACATGATGTAAAGACCGGGTGTAATAAATTCAGGACCTTCAAGAAAATACCTCTGGATACAAGAGGTGAAGATCTGAAATGAGCAAAAGTCAACATTTAGTCAGGACTCTAAAAGTTTAAAAACAGCTTTTGGGTCTTCAGAAGTGGAGTTATGACATTTTTCTCTCAGTCAAATAGCTTCTCTAAAAATCTTATATACTATAAGATAAGTACCTCAGGAGGAGGTCACATTCTGATGTAAAATTGTACAGGAAAAATATCACCATAGAGGTTTAAACATTTTCCTCCATTTCTAATCCTTTTCCCATGATAGGCCAATCTAGCTTTGCATTTGGATGCAGCTTGAGCTGTCATATCTCATTCAGAAATGAAAGAGGGTTATGGAAATGTGTGTGATGAGCCAGGTGAAACTTGGCCAGGACTGGCATAAACATTTACACAGAAACGAATAAACCTCTTTAATCATCCAGAATTACCACTCTGCATCCCTGATGAAGCAGAGCGAGCCAAATTGTGCCTGCTGGGTGTTGCCTGTCATCTGTAGATCCCTAAATATGCTCGAGAAGGTGGTGGGAAACCATGTGGGGGCACTCTGACGGTGACTTGGTCGCATGCCTTGACCTAAACTCACTACAGGAACTCGTGCATCACACTGCCTTTCATAGTTCATCCTCTCTTGTGATACTGATCTCATCTGGAACACCATCTACCCATACAACCCTTTATCTCTCTGATAAAGCAGTAATTTGCATGTTTGCTGTTCCAAATAAGGGTTTCAAAAAGAGTACATGCCTGAGTGACCCCTGAACTGAGATTTTACCTTCATCTAACTGGATCAGAGGATGCTATTTAACACATCGTCTGTTACAGGTAATGAAAATGTAATATTGTATATTGTTCAATCACCCTTCTTTTAACCTCATATCTCATTAGCCATTGTAAGGGGCATGGTTCTATGGATGGCCATGTCCATCTGTCAGATCGTCAACTTTGATCCAGACTGAAATATCTCAACAACTATCAGAACCATTGTCATGATTTGTTTTTGTCGACATTCACGGTCCCCAGAGGATGTGACCTAATGACTTAGGTGATCTTTTGAATTTTCTTCTAGTGTCACCAGCAGGGCAAAATTTTTTTCATTTATCCAGTAAAATATCTATCCAATGGATTGCCATTAAATTTAGTACAGATGGTCACTGTTCTCAGATGATGTAACCTAATAACTTTGATGATCCTCTGGTGCCATCATAAGGTCTATGTTTGAGGCTTTGACTAAAATGTCTCGCAAAAAAACAGACTTTCATGGCAAGACAAATGACAATGAATATGGTCAACATAAACCTTTTAGGACCGTCACAGTGAGCATGCTGATGTCAACATTAAGTTTGAAATAGCACTGTGCCCAAATTCAGCCTCACATGGCTGTGGACTCGTTATATTCAATAACAATGATGATATGTGATCTATTAAAAAATATATGTTTATGATCCAAAATAACACATGTACCTTTGCATACTCTGTATAATTAAAAGTGGCGTGTACTGTATGTTAAGCACTTCTAATCTGAACTTCCCAGAGGTGTTCAAGTATAGTACACACAACACGGTGCCTAAGCTTATGGTATGATGGAAGAGGAGCTCTACGTTTAAAATTAGTCCAAAGTTGCCAGTGGCACTACTAATAATACTAATATGAACTCTCACTGAGTCTCCTCTGCCAGCAGCCTCAATGAGAACAGGAAGCAGAGAAGTCAGAGGGTTTGGAGGGAAATGAAGCCATCCATCTCAACAAAGTTCCTCAAAATGTTTCCTTCAAAACCAACAAGTTTTACTGCTAGGAAAAGATCATAAACTTCAGTACAGGACAGACTTAGTGTCTTTCTCAACATAACACAGTGAGGAACAAGAGGGCAGCGAGTGCATGGCGGTACCCCCTTAACTGATAAGATCAATGAAAGGATAGTTTTCAACTTTTAGAATGACGAAGTTCAAGAAAAAGGAAGACAGGAGGGAAAATGATCAGAGATGGCTATGAAAGCAATTCTGTTGTGAGGATGAGGTACTGTAGCTGTTGTCTCTGCCTTTTCTAAAGAATAAACTAAGGTGGATCCTACTGACAGGTGAGACTGACTAATGAGGTCATCTGGAAAGAATGAAGGTAGAACATCTTACAAGTTTGCTTGGTTTAAGTTAAAAACACAGCTCCCATTTTGCCAGCTTGATTCTCCTATTTCTGTCAGTTGGCCAAAGTAGAGAGGTGTCACAAATGACATATATTTGATTAGAGTGAAATATGTGACTCGCATTTTGATATAGAAATCTCATTTCCAGAAAGTGAAGGGCACATTTGATCTTGTTTAGATGTGTCCACTGGCTGTGCTTTGAAAGCCAAGGCTCTTGTCTTAAGTGTTCGGGATTATTGTTATCTCTGATTGACCACCAGTAGAGTGGGTGATATCGACCTTCTTAGTACATGACATGACTGTTACCAACTGCCATGTCAGATGGCACAAAGTGAAACTCACATAAAGGCTATTTTTCAGAACAGAAATCAAAAAGGCAGCACATGAAAGTTCAAACATCTTTGTATTTGGGTGTATGTTGGCGAAGATGAATGATGCAACAAGTCCAACCACAGACTATTGTAATTATGAAGATATTGTAAATACAGGTTTAACGTGTTAAAAAGCATAAATGTGAATTACAAAAATAAAGATTTAAAGAACCAGTTTTAAATCATTTTTGTTCCTAATTAAAGATTGAATAGTGCAACGGGTTCATTAATTAGCACATTTAATGATAATCTTATCATTTTTAAATAATTTTTGCGTCATTTAAAAGCAGCTTAAATGAAAAAATCAGTTTAATGGATTTGATCAAATGTAGCCTTCATCATTGTAAAATGTGTAGCAAATATATATTGTAAAAATATTGCTTAAAAAAAATCTTTAAATAAAGAGACTCTTCATTCTCCTACGATGTGAAAATCGAAGGGTAAATGCATTCAAACAAATAGCCCAAATAGTCATAGGCATTTGTTTCATATATTTGCCATCAGATCTTTGTCAGTGGTGTACAGAGAATAAGTAATGGCAAATAATTGTGTCTTGTATCCCTCCACATTAACAGACTCTTAAAAGCATCATGAACTGTGAACAGACATGGAGCAATTATTTAACAAAACAGCCCAAGGCAAACTGAAAATTGCTTGAGGAGAAAGAACGCACCAGAAGATCATAAGTAATGCAATGATTTGGTTCATGAAGTACAGTGTGCTGTGGGATCATATTTACATGTTTAATCTGCCATTCTGGAAGGACTGAAGATCAAGTAGCATTTTTGGCTGAAGCGATGTGAGTCAATATGAAAAGTAATCTGGGCTGATATTTTTTATGTAATATGAGGAAAAGAGTGAATATCATTGTTCTGAAGAAGACTGACCATGACACAACACAGTAAAGGCATAATACTGAGCGAACCGAGGCAATCTTTAGCGTATGGTTAGGTGGATGATAGGGGTGCCGAAAGAAATGTGTCTCCCAAGATTTAAAAGGCTACATGGAATGACATAGGTCAAGGGTCATAAATGTTTCATTTCAGGGAGGGCAGAGGAGCAGTTAACCTTGGATGGACCTTTCAAGCATGTTTGTTTCACTCCCACACACAGACACACACACTTGATGCCACTGCTGTGGTCGTAGACAGAAGAGGCCTACTGTAAGTAATAATGCAGAGATAAGACAATGTGCAGGTTAAAGACTTCTGCTACAAGACTTTTCAGCAGCAAGTATGAGGAAAAATATCTGTCAACTCTTAATTAAAGAAGGCTCAACAATAGATAAGAGAAATCTACTGAACATAGCCAATGAACAGTCCGCGAAACAGGAGGCCTTTGTCTTCAAACAAAATAAAACCCACCAGGGAAAAAGCACAGAACTGTTTAACTTTGCAAGTGTAAATGGACTAGGGAGGTCTGCAGTAATGATTGGTAAGGCTGATGTTGTCGGTGGCTGCCATATGTCCATTGAATCTTGAGGTGGAAATCTGTCTGGCTGTGAGGGGAGGCAGCATGGGGCCTCTGAGGAGCTACATCCCATGCTGGGCAACATGGAGACAGACGGAGGACAGAGGAAAAACTCAGCTGCTGCCAAAAGGAAATCTTGAATGGTGGGACATGTATTTCATGAGAAATGTGTCTGGCACACTTTGTGTTCATCAAATCTCCTCTAACAAAGTCAAACTAAAGTCAGACTGCAACCTCCCGTTATTGACACATCTAACTGGGTTGTCACATCCCTCATATATCAAAAGCTTAACTGCTTTAGTTAGATAAATTGTTGAACTCGAATGTTTAGCTGGGTTTTAGAGAGCATTATCAAGCAGCCGTTGCCAGCGTAACCCTCAAAAAAAGGGTACACACTGGGAGCAGTGGTTATGTGTCACTGATTCGATTCAGACTTTGCTGCAGTCTCTTTCTCCTCCCTGCCTCCGACTCATACAGCTTCTGACACGTACTCCGAGAGCACTCCTACACACTGTAATACACAGAAGACGCCGCTCTTTTACTTCCTATCTTGCAGAGAATGAATACGGGGAGAAGCGTATATGAGGTCATTTGGAAAAGCACCTTCAGGAGCTGGAGTTTGTGTGTTTTTGTTGATCTGTTCGCTCATGTGTAGTGCTTTATGCCATGCATAATGGATACAAGAATTCCCCACGTGCTGTGCAACAGGAAAATACTAGTGCAGTGATACAGCAGGAAGCAGAGTGCAAGTCTTGGACATTAGATGATTTTTATATACTTTGCCAGAAAGTTGGTAGGTAGAGCAGAGTTTCATCCAGTGTTATCGTTTAAAACATTGATGCACTTTGACACACTTAATTCAAAATAGTCACAGCCATGTCCAGCGATACTGTCTATGCCCTCATACTGTCTGTAAAGTGGACAGTTTTTCTGATAAACAGAAGACAAACGGGTTTCTGCACCAGTTGCTCCACATACTTCAGAAGAAATCAAAGATTAAAAATGGGTGTTATCGAAATAAAGCAGGGCAGGAAAATGACTGCAGAGTCAACCATCATGACCTTAAAGAGATATTCTTTATTCTCACGCTGCTCACAATATTATAAATTGAATGAATTACAGAATATTTTAAAACTTGAGTCTCGTCTCACTGGCTGAGTTTAAACTTTAAAATTCAAATCTATGTTGTGGTGCCTGGGGTTGTCTCTGATGCCTTATGTGCCTTTGTTTATGTGCTTATGTTTTTTGTCTGTATTTGTCCTTTTTGTTTTGTGAGACGGTACTCCTGTCTCTATTGCAAAAGGCTCGGCTTGACTTCAATTAGACTACCTGATTGAATTGAAAGTTTATATATATATATATATATATATATATATATATATATATATATATATATATATATATATATATAGACACACACACACACACACACACACACACACACACACTATGCAATACTACAGATTGCCTGAAATGACAAAGAACAATCATTCTGTCGGTGCTTTCAGTTTAAGGTCAGGGGTGTTGTATTAACTCCAAGATATCTGTGTATTTACCATAGAGGTCAAGCTGTAACACATTCTTACATGTAAATTTTCACCTCGTGGCAGGAAGTGTATTGTTAGTTCAAGCTGCCAATTGTCCTGCTCCATTCTCCAAAACTTGTCATTCATCTTGATGAGCTGTCTCGTTGAAACGACATCTAGCCTGAGGGGAAGTTAACCAGCATCCATAAAGCTACTGCAGGCATCTAAGCAGCGGATGGCAGGAAAAAAATGCAACCATGCAGAGCAACAGTTGTCCACTGAAATATGTTTAAGTGATACGTACAAACATAACCCAACAATCAGAGAGCTAGCTGTCTTCTCTTTAACTCTAAAAATCTAAGAGCTGTTATAACTCAGTTTGCCACATAACCTTCAGCTGCTTGTGTTGGGTTGATGGTTGTCACTTCTTTTTTTATGTGGAGCCAGTTGACACGTCATGCTGTCACTTCTTTTACTTCACTTCTCAAAACCTTTCCAACTAAACCTGCGCAGCCAACTGGCCAGTCAATGAAATGAGCACAAGAGTGGAAAATGGAAGTGAGGTTGGAACAACATCCCAAAAATAGACTTCCCTCAGCACACACTGTCATACTCTCACACCGCAACGGCATGCAAGGCTTTAATGTTTTCAACTGAGAAACCATGCCACCACCTTTATGGGGTGTTGGCCTGCATTTCAAATATAGTGGGACACAACTTGGGGGTCAGTTTAGCTCAGAGAGGGGAAAGCAGAGTGAACTGTACAAGCACAGCAACCAGAGAAGGTTTTCCAAACCTCAACTCCAACTCAACAAAATGTAATCTCTGCATTGGAGCAGACATTTGGGTGGGTGTTGACACAACTTATTTCATCCATTCAGAGAAGCTGAAAATGGTATCTTGTGAAATTCAAAAATTGATAAAGTACAGTAGTTTTGAGTTGCACTGACCGTTCATGAACCCTCAGCTGAACTCCAGCAGAGGACGTTTTAAGTCAAAGGGTATCATAGCTTTCAGTCACTTTCTATTTCCTCTGCCTATGTTTTATGACCTTTGAGTCAAATGCAACCTGAAATTCAAGATTTCAAATGTCAGGCAAGTCAAAATGATGTAGCTGCTTAAAACTGGGTTTACTGACAAGTCTTGATGTTTCGCTCCTCATTTCAGTTTTCCCCTGACATTTTTTTCCAGAGGGTTTGCAGTGATCTGCATGGCTGTTTTACTTTCTCTTTTAAACTGAGTAGGTAGGTATGTTTGGGGCTAAAATTAGTTCATTAAAAAGAGTGAATGAACAGTCTGACAATGTTTTCATTATTGACGGAAAAAACCTACTGCAGCCGTTAATCTTTTGAAATAATGTAACGAATATATACTTTGATTTCAAAAAGGCTAAGCAGTTTCAAAAATCAACTTGAAACTAGTCTTTGGAAAACAAACGCAGCAAACAGAGCATTTGTTGGAGACTATTTTCAGATGCAGATTTAGTACGCTAATGAGAGTGTATGTGGGATCGACGGAAAATAAACTTTAGTGCCTGTGTTCATCACAATGAAGAGAAATGTCAACCAGTGCATCAGTTTGGCTAACTGATGTTTTCTGCACAACAATATGAGGTGAACAGCACAGAAGAATAAACAATATATATAATAAGCTTTGAATACACCGGTTAGTAACAGTATAGGTTGTTAGTTACATATATGTTTGTTTTGTGTCTGATGGAGGAAAATATAGAATACCACAAGACTTAACGAAAAGATCATGTGTGTAGTGCAGCTGTGTAGTGCTTATAATCTGCAGCCTGACTCTTGTTTCTCCTCAGCACACCATCTAATGATCAATATTTCTGATAAGCCCAAAAGATATCATTAGCAAAACCTTCACCAATTCGGTTCATGTATGAGAGGCGGGCTCACCACACCAAATCAGCCATGACCCTATAGATGACCTTTAAATTTCACAATAGGCAGCCCACAATAGCGGCCATGTGCCTCGTGGTTTAATCTCCACAGCCCATCTGCTGCTGCTGCTGCCTGTGAGTTGAATCTGGGAGAGGAGAGGGAGTGCCCAGCTTCCCTCTGAAGCTCATGGGTGTCTGTCTCACTACATCCTGTGGGACAGCTGTATGTTAATGTGCACAAGAGGCCGGGGACAGCAGCAGTCACTGGGATTGCCAGGCAGACACAGAACAAGGACCCCCTTCTCAGTGGGTAGCCAAAGGCATGAACTTGGCAGATTAGACATTCAGGAAACAAATAAGGCTCCATCAAAGACAAGCATCCGATATCAACAACAACAACAACACATAAGCCTGCAGAGAGAGCACAAAAAAAAGAAAAAGGAAAAAAAAAATCTGTCTAAGTGATGAGACTGAAGAAATCTGCCAGCCTCCTTGTGAATTTCCTCCATTTGGAAAAGAAATACCCGCTGTAATTAGGATTGACAACTTCAAGTTGAGAAATCTCTTAACTTCCTCTTTCCTCAAGAGTCCTTATATACTAAAAGAATTTGCAGAATGAAGATTGTCAGTTTTTTATGGCTAAAATCAAGAGGAATTAATTTCTAGTCTAATACTACTGCGAGTGTTGGCTCTATTTTTCCCTGAGAATCAAGAAATAGCGGCCTGGCAGTCAGTGCCAGCTGATGTCAGATATCTCAGGTAGGAACAGCACACTAAAATGTTGATGCTTCAGGAAAATCTAATCAATAATTCAAGGCCAGGCAAGTAGGAGATCTGATCTTGACGCGACGATGACGAAGGACAGACAGGGGCGTGGGCAGCAGTGGAGGACCCCGCTGCTGGGCCCCCCCCCTCTATCTGTAAACTGTTGCCTGGCAACAGGATTCGCTCTCCCTGGCCTCCAGGCTGCAGTGTGCTGCCTCTGGCCTCATCCAGGGATAAGGCTCTTGTTTGCTATTAGAGTCAACCAATTCTGGCAATGGATGCAGGGTTTGCCATTCAGTAATGAATTCTGCAAAGGCCGCTAATGAAGGCTTCAATTTCAGGAGAATGAGCCTAGTTTTACCGCAAAATGTGATACAAAATCATGTAGCAGGGTTGGGCGTCTACCTGGAATTTCTTGCATAGAGTATTATTATAATTTGTCACTCACCTCTCTTAGCTAACAATGCCATGAGCATCAGGCCACGAGCATCAGGCCACAGCCACAACAGGCTATCAAACAATCATCTTCAAAAAGGAAACAGACCAACCTCTAGAGTTTTCCTTTTCCCCTCCTGTATTGGCCATGCCATCTGTCTCTGATGCACTCAGTGACGATGTTGCTTAATTGTTATGCAGGGGAGATGTGCTTACAATAAATGGATTGTTACCAAGCATCCAGCCAGTCTCTGAAATCACCATGTCATCTGTGTTTCTCATGTTCTGTGCTCAAAGACAGGATGAAGACAAATGCATCACTAGTTGGTAAAATGGTTTACACGATATTTACTAGAAGATAGAGGCTAACAGATGTAAAATAGAAAGTAAGTGTGGTTAGACCACAAGGGAAGACATCCTGTCACTGGGGCTGAGAGGGAAAGTAGACAGAGATGCAACTTTCAGGGTTGCACGCTTTGCTAACAACACTCACATCAATAATTCCTCAACATGCAGCCCGTACTCTACTTGACATCAAAATACACTAAAGCACAAGCCATCTTAATGAAAGAATGTTGTTTTTAATTATGAAAGGTGCTGAGCCACTCAGAAATTCAAATGTGAATACACCTGACATTACTACAGCAAAGCAACAAAGTTATTTTTGTGACCGAAATGGGTCGGAGCAAACTGGGCTGTCACTGTTTACCAATTGGACTTAGCACAAAAGGATGTGAGCTCTTATTATTCGTAAGTGCAAGTAAAATATTTTTTTCCTCAGAGGTGCAAAAATTCCAAAAGCATTTTTGAAGACAGGCTTGAAGTCTACAACAGACATACTGTACACGGGGACCTCGATTTCAGTGATGTAACAGACTCCTCAGACATCAGCACTCTGAATTAACAGCCATGTCCCAAACTGCTCTCTGAAGTTTGAACTGCGCTCATGTTGGCTACTAGGCTGAAATAGGTGCAAACCAGTGGGTCTCCGCGAGAAGCTCAACAGAGAACAACTGACTGGTAGCCAGTCCGAGCTGGACAAATTACACGAATATCTTTCACATTTACAATCTATTTAGTAGAAATGTTCCTCTTCTTGTTTCCCTTGACAGTGTTTTCTTGCTTAACTGGAATGAAGAGACTGTAATGAAAAAAGGAACTGTTTGTACTAAAATGCATTTTAAATGTGGAGGATATCCATGTGATTAGTCTAAGTTAGAGAGCTAAAGGCTCCCATTAGTTTCACATAAACCTCTGACCAGCATGGACAGGAGGAATGAGTACTGTAAGTAAAACCTGTTACACTGCCCATATGGGCACCTGACATGAAAAATATGTAAACCTTTCCTTTACTTATCTACAACATGGAAAATTACTTTTTACTGCCTTCATTAAGTCTCATAAATATACATTGGCCTTAAATAACATTTTATAATACTAGAAGACCACCAGAGATATACACATAGGCAGTATTTACCATTTGCATAAATACAGAAATATTAAAACAAATAAACAAAAAAAAAAGATCTATGTGGCACGTGTCTATAGTTAGACACGTGCCACATTGATCGTTTTTTTGGCAGTGGTGCCCAAGTGTGACTCCACACCTCACCACGTATTTTTACAGGCACACTAGTATTCCAGTTATGTGCCAAATCTAGGATGTTTATACTGAACACAGATTATTCATCTCTGTTTACATGACTACAAGACTATCCAGGTATCTCGGGCTATTATCTGCTATCTCTGCAGGCAAGTCTTGATGACTCCTGAACATGCCCGCAGTTTTCCGCAATGCTGCATTCCGCAATTTCAGCTGTTTTATTTTTTTAATCTTGAGTAATCCTTTTTAATGTATGAATGTAACCACATTTATCCTCCTTTGTAATATCTATGGTATAAAACACATACTGTGAAATTGAATCCCATGCTTACCTTCCAGAAAAGGTTTTACAACATGTTTTCTGTTTTACAGTTTGTTACAGGTCCATAAATTGTCTAAAATGTTATAAAGGCCTGGCAGCGATAGGCTCAGTAAAATCTTTATCAAATATTACAACATAAATTTGTATTCTGGCAAAAGGTGTTAAGAGAACTCACATTCACTCAAAAAGTTGGACAGCAAAGTATTTTGTAACTTAAATAAAGAACTAAATAAAGTCTGAGAACAACTGGCATGCAGTGGGTTTACATTAAAGAATGATGTCTCTGATGTAAACCAACATAAAAGTGACATTTTCATATCCATCTGTGGGCATAAAAAAGAAGGTCAGTCCTTAGCTTGCAAATTCTTCTCTTTCTAGACGTGGAGAGAACCGGAGAGTGAACCGGGTAGCCAGCGCTGACTTGGCAGGTGCATCTACAGCTGGCTAAGGGGGTGGAGCAGCAGCGCAACCTGGCCACAAGGCTCTTTGGCGTCCCCGTGGGGTCCCACTCTCCCACGCTCATCACAAATTAAAGAGGCCAATCGGGCCAAATCAGCACTTTCTCTTACCCACTGTAGCATGCTGATGTAGTAAGGAGGTGTAAGGGAGGCCATGAGAAGATAAGGGGAGATGAAGCATGAAGTGCACATGTGGGTACTGTGAGCCTTAAGCAACTCCAGGATAACTTCATCACCACTGACTTTGTTAAACCCACTGACTTTGTTAAATCTAATATGCATGAGAACTTCTCAAAAGGACTTCACGATGTGGCTGAAGAGGCCTCCCATTTGACATCCTTCTGGTGTTCAGGAAATCACGACAATGTTTATGGGTGAATTATCCTGTCATATAACAATATGGGGAAACTATGCCATCTCATCTTGCATATATTCATTGTCACTCAAATAACTACCCCAAAATAGCAGTTAATACTATTTCAAATCCACCATCAACAGCTGGCAACTGACATTGAAGGTTAACAGGATTCTTGGGTTTTTTACAACGACTTAAACGCAGGTGTTGAGATTCTCAATTGCAGATGGTGCCGGAGATCAAGTTTGTGAAGTACAAATATTTGGTCATTTTAATTAGTAAACACTGCTAGATAGGAGGTGGAAATTAAAGGGAAATTTAACAGATTTTCAAGATTATTTCACTGCATTAGTCATTAATATTCCATGTAAGTTTTACACATAATGATGGTCCAATTGGGATTGTTAGGGCTGATACCCCTCAATAGCAGTACTATGGAGCAATGTTTTTATGAGTAGGTCCCGGCCAACAACGGCAAGAAAGACGAAGAAGAATGAGGAAGGAGATGCATGCAGGGCGCTTATTAGATCTCGAGGATATTACATTGTGTGTTTTGGTAAGAAACACAGAATATAAACATAACTTTTCTTTGTTTACAAGAAAACTCCACAGGACACCTTTAAAAGAGTACTCTGCCAATTTAGCATTACACTCCTTTAACATTGTCAAACTCGTAATGGACAGTTTATTTTGCTTGTAGCGGCTACTGTAGCCTTGAGCAGCTAGCCTCAAGCAGAGATGTGGAGCAGGCTACAGGTCTGGTAAGTTGACTTTTTAACTCCACATCCCCAGATTTTATTCATTTTCGACTTCAGCCCAAACTGACATCCCTTCAGGCAATTTTTGGACCTTGTGCAGCTCCCTCTGGAGTCAAAACAGGATTAATACAATGATTTTCACATATGCAGACCTGTGAACAATCGTTGATGAGCCAAATCTAAATCTAATATCAGAATCAATTGATCCACTAAATGTAACTTAGTGGTTTCTTCTCTCAAATATTTCTCTTACCAAATGCTCCAGGAAAGAGGAAAGAGACCCTGAAAACTACTAATTTGCTGCTATACTCACTGCTGTACTGTGAATATTTTACGGAGAGAAATGATTCATTACAATATATTCCATAGAGAGGCAGGAGTCAGAAAATCAAATGCCTGCCCCTAAAAGTTAACTTGTAACTTGTAATTCAGGGGTTACTTTAATTTGGCTGAACTTGAAGTCTGTCCCCAATGCAGTAATGTTTTTCCACAGGACTTATGGTAAACAAGTGGGAGGGGAAACAAGCGCAGTAATGAGACTGTGCTAATTACATCAGGGCTCCATTTAAATGAAAGGCTGCGGATGTTGCTGTCCAGTTTGGAGACGTACTTGGAAAATCTAATGTAGCCATGGAATCCCTGTCATTGTCATCCATCACAGTAATGTAACAGACTACTGACACACTGCAGCTGAGATCACAAACAAAGCTCACAGGACCAACCTGGTCTGTGTCCATGCATCTGTGCATCTTTGTGTGTGTATGTATGTTTGTTTGTTTGTGAAGAGCCGATCATTGATTTCCCATTTTGTATTAGTAAATTAATCCCTACAATGTGCCCTCCCCTGCCTCATCAGAGAAGGGGATATTGATTGCTTTGTTATAGTGCCTTAAGGAGGCCATGAATTGCTAATCAAAATCCAAATTCTGCAGGGAACTGCATCGGGGATGCAGAACAAACAGAGCTAAACTGTTCGGGGACTGGGGAAAAGTGTGGTAGAGTCACAAGTTGTGACCTTGTATAATTTGTTTTTGCCGGTTTTAAAATCCAGGAATTTAAAGCTGGGATTTTAAATTAGACATTTTGCTCATTTTCAGGTTCACTGTTGTGTTTGGGCACTATTATTTACATTATTTTCATCATACTGCATATTGTTCCTTTCACCACAATCTCTACACTCAGTTTTAGCTTGACAAAAAGTTTTCAAAACTTTCTTAATGTAACAAAAGAATGAAATGACTTTTGCCCTAGATAAATTCAAACACAAATCTCTTCATGCTCAAACTAGGGGAAAAAAAAAAAAAAAGATCATCATCATTATCTATTGTTTTTGAATTGATTATTATTGTATTTGTTCAAAAAAATGTCATTAAATTTGACCAAATCCCTACAAAATGCCATAGAATTGCTAATTGAATCTGACCAACACTTGGAACCAACACTTGGAAAACTTAAGATATGTATACTATGATATAGAACAAATAAAATATTTTTCCTTCAAACATTACCAAAAAAGTGTGCAATCGCCTGCTGACTCCTGACTACAGTAAAAGTTACATCTAAACGAATTTGCTTTTACATAAAAGAAACGTGTTATTAATCGCAGATTTTGTTGTTTCTCACAAAACAACATCTAAGCTCTGTGGGCACTGTTGTCATATTAATATACTATAAACTGACATATCACACAGTCTGAATGTTGTTCCGGCAGAACATTAAATAAAAAAAATGTGGTATAAAAAAAAAAAGGTGATATAGTCCTTCTGGTGTGACACTAAATGCCACCCGCCTGTCTGATGCCTGAGCCCTCTGAGATGATAACCCTCCAAAAAACACTGGAGTGTTTGAAGTGCTGCTTTAACACACATACACACACATGCACACACACACACACCATCCACTTGCTCCTCCTCCATTGTTATCCCTTCAGGAAGAAAAATAGTTTACTTGCATGTTGAGATAAAGTATCTACATTTTGACATATACAGTGAGGTGGTTGGCTGAATACAAGAATCAATATGAGATGCTGAAATAAGATTCTTTATACGTGAACAATGCTTTTACTCAACGTGAGGTCAAAGCTGTCCCGATCAGTATAGTACCAAGAATACCTATGGGGATAAATACTGTCAAGCTGGAAAAGGAGCTTCTTTTTCTTCCAGTGGACGCCAATGCACAGTGAGATGGATGAGAGATCAACAGGGAAATCTGTGGTTTATGCTTTCTGTGTAGCGTGATGTGACCTCAACATGAATGCAGATGCACTGCTTGGCAGCTCGGCTTTTTTAAGCCTTTCATGCTTGTAGACACCTGGCAGAACTGAGAAATGTTGACACCTCCATGGAGCTGTAGGAAACGTGTCTGTAAATGTGATACTGAACATCTTGTTTCAATTGATAAATTCAAGAATATTGGAATATTGGAAAGTTAAATATAGAGGCTGAAATAAGGACTTAGGGAAGATAAATTAAAAAGTGCATTACAAGGCATAACTTACATACATAACTTAAGTTTTTGAGACTACTGAATTCACAAAAGGATGTAACTGAAGCTCATAACTGTGCCATTTAAACCAAAATTACGAGTTTTAGAAAGGGAGCAATACGTTTATGAATATATTGGGATTTTCATCTAGATTTAATCTCCTTATCCAAATACTAAGATACTATGCATGCGATATGAACTGCATTTCTATCTTTGGATCCTGAGGCATTATGGAGTTTCATGTCCTTTTTAATATTAAAACACGAATAAAATCGTGGATTTTCTTGAGTACCAAACACAAATAATGAGCCCTGAATAATATGCATGAAACCTGGACAGTCTAATCTTCCCCATCTCATGACAAACTAACAATGTTTACCTGTCAAAACAGTCAAGCGCTAACTAATCATATTTTCCTCTAAGAAGAAATTAAGCACATTTGTTTGTAATAGACACGACATATCGGAGAAACCCTCGGCTTTACAAAATAATTACTTTGATCTAAGAAAACAAGTGACAATGTTGGTCTTCAATGTGTAGTTATTAGTTGATATAACCATTACATTAAGTAGGAAATGAGATGCTCTTTTGACTCTCTTCTGTGGAAACACTTGTGCAATAGCCTGGGCCTGTGACCTAATGACAGCCTTTTCTATGGCCTGGAAAGCTTGCAGTGAGTCAGAAGCACAGGGGGAAAAAAAAGATGAGATGAAGAGTTTGTCCTCTCACTGCTGTGGAAACGTCGGGGTATGCTGATGTTGCACCAGGTCCATAATTATCCCCGAACCACTTCATGCGTGTCCAGTCGTGATACTGTCAGCTACTTTGTATTTTGTGACTTCCGCCCCATCAAACTCAGCAAACACGAGGCTGATAGCTGCCACTATCCACTAACACTTCCAGATCCCAGCGAAGTGACTGAGGGCTAAACTATGAAGCTAAACATTTCATTAATTAAACAATATTATGCCAGGGAGATCATCGTAGACCAATAAATGTACAGCCCACAAGTCAAAAGTACCTGCAGGATTTTCCCTGCCTATCTGATTCAAAGGCGAGCCGCTAGTGTTTATGAATTAATTAAAATGAATTAATTTATCATTGAGGTGAATAGGTGCCACATGCACATTTAACAAGGTTACTTTCCCAAACAGAAGACACAAAAGAGCACAGAAGAGTAAATCATGTCTACAGTTGTGTTGACTCATCAGGGAGAACATTAAATAAGAAAAACTGATCTACAGGAGAACAAATATTTGAAAGCAATACAGAACATCAGACAGCCTTATTGTGGCTGCATTTTACGGACAAATTGGTGTCTGAAAAGAAGGAAATTAAGTATTTGAGGCTCAAATTTTCCTGGGGGATCCCAGACTCCACACACCGCAACAAACCTTACACACTAAAGAGATCTAAAAGGCTCTCAAGCCTTCGTCACCTAAAAACCTAAAAAACCTAAACCTGTGTGCTTGGATGAGCCAGTTATGGCACAGCTACTGAAAGTTTACCTGGTATTTTAAAAGAACACAAAAATACGTACAAAGACACTAATTGCTGCTGTCATGAAAATTGATTTATCCTCTGTCTGGTCTCAAGAAACCTATTAGACAATTTCACTCTTAAGCAAGTGCCAAATTATTAATTGAAACACAAATATTGAATCTAATTGAAACACAGCTGGCGTGTTATTTCTTAGATTGCTGCTTCAAATTTAAGTTGTTGTCTAACCAAAACTTTAACAAAAGCTATTGATCTGTTTGCACAGACTGTCTTGAGAATGGCTTCCCAAGGATTTTCCTGTAGAATTACCATTGCATTAATCCTGCCGAGATGTGCAACAGTGTAAGAGCTTCTTCAGACTCTTAATGTAGAATTGAGTGCTGCACTCATAGTCGTCATAACAACCTGAACATTTATTGAAGCTCTTAGCCGGGAGTGTCTGCATGTGGAAAATGAGTGAAGGGGAGAGTTGGTGCTTGAGAGACAGCAGATGTGTGTCTGCGGAACGCGTGAACTGCTTATAAATACACACTTCTGCAAACGGTAGAGATAGAGATTTGGGGGGGGGGGGGGGAGCAGGAGGTGTACAGTCTTCAGGCACAAAAGATGTGATTGGGAAGTGTCCATGATATCCCAAAACTAAAACATGGCAACAGAGAGCAACAAGACAACAGCTGATTCAAAAATAACTGAAGCGAGCAACATAAAGCATTCCTCTAACACCTCTGGTTGGTAAAACCTTTGTCAAAGCAAGAGAAATTAAATGCACAGACTGCGAATACAGACATAGCCATAACGGACAAACCCTGTTAGCTGTGTAATCATATGGGGAAGGTCCTGGGTGACACCGAGCTTCACACAGCCTCAGAGATCATTTAACTTTTAGTTCATGCTGCCCCCTAGAGGTAACACAACAGCACTTTGAATCACTGCAGAGAAAACACTTCAAACACCGTGAGGAGCACAGACAGACTATCTTTTTTTTCTGTCTGTGCATGAAATGATGGAAATGTTATAGATGGATATAAATAGTGTTACATAATCAAAAGAAGAGATTTTGTTTTTCTTACCTGTGTGTTCATGGTGTTCCATAACAGGACAGCAGGACAGAGGGGAGAAAAAAAAGAAATTTCTGTTAGTGGAAGGCTCTTTATTAGACCAAAGAACAACATATAAGCAGGTTGAATGGGCGGAGAAGTGCTATGATCACTCTACTAACTCACTCTCTGGTTTAGAAAATGGATGGGTGGACAGATAAAACCTTACACACAGTAGTGACCAAAAATAATTTGGGGAAGACTCACTGTTGAAGAACATTGGTATGGACAGTTTTAATTAATTGGTACAGAGGAAAAGTCCATACGCAAACTCATTTTTCAGTTTTTGGAGCACTACAAGCAGAAATCAATTGAACTCATTGTTCAGGAGACAACAGAAGTATCAGAGTGAGATGTCAAATTAAAGTTAAAACGAAGCCAAAAAGTCTGCATTGCTGAATAAAATGATTTAAAAAAATGTCTTTGTGTGGTGTGGGTGAACTGACCTTCAATAGTGTTGTTGGTATTAACTAAAAACGCTGAATGACAACACAATCAGGAGTGGGCAAGAGGATTTCACATTTTTAAATAGCTTGTGAGCATCTGTCAAGGTTTTCCTCAGCAGCTTTTGATCTAACTGGTGAGCTCACACAGAAAAAGTAAAACCCTTCACCCTGTGAAATTGAATATTTAAGCTCCACAACTGTAGGTTCAAGAGCCTCCATCAGTGGAAAAAAAGATGTAAAGATGTAAATGAATAGTGATAAATAATGTTGAGGGAAGAGAGTTGGATGCACAGTATGTACAGTATCAGAAAATCATTTCAAGGGAATGCTTTTGAAGTTGCTCAAATGTTTGTATGGAGAAAAAGGACCAACTGTTTGGCCTTCTGTGAGGACGACTAGCAAGGACTACAGGAGGGCGGGATTCACAGCTCTGTTTGTTGTGGGTGTCTGATGTAATGTTGTCTAGGTGATGAAGCAATTCTCTTTTGGTTCATAGAAATCGATTTTGGTTTCTTAGTTTCTCTACCAATTGAACAGGCCTGCATCAGCTGAAACACTATCAGCACCGAGCCCTTTACTGCACAAAAGAAAAGTAAAAGCAATTCCTGCGTTTGTCTAAAGGGGAACAAACCAGAGCTGAAACAGTAAAGAAGAGTGATAGTGTGCAGTTGTTAGTCCGAAAGCAAAATGTGAAAACTACAACTCCCACGCACAAGTCACAGAGGTCTACATGCTGTGAGAAGACAGAGGCGTCAAGTCACAGGAATGAAACTGCAATTATTTTCCCACCTTTTTTCGACTTCACTCTCACATGTTTCACTCGTTTTTATTCATTCATTTTAAGATTAAACACAATGAAAAACCTCAAACGAAAATGTTGTAATATGCTGTAAATGATCAAAAAGTGCTGCAATCATTCCAAACATTTTCTCAAAGAACACTCTAAAAACTGCCTTTTCAAATTTATTCATTCTAACATTAATGGCCAACACGCTGTTTATGTTAGCATTGCTTCATACAAAATGATCCACTTGATCAACTCGGCCACTATAAGGTTCATTGGCTGTACAGCATCAGCAACTCAAGGGTCACCCCTGATGTCCACGGGATGCTGCTCTGTCGCGGTAAACATGTTACGTCATGTGTGTGTCATGCTTGAAACGTCCAGTAGAAGCATTTCAGAAGCAGACTGTCTTAAACTACTCCGCTCTTCAGCATTTCTAATATCGTTTAGTAACTCTAAACAAACTAACTTGTATCAAAGTTTTTGTTTCACAATAATCTGAAAACATATTTCCAGCTCATTCATTATCTATGTGGACACAGATCCTTCTCTGGCTGCACTTCACTCATTCTAATTACAGCACGCACCAGCCCGTCTTCCACCACTCACAATGTTTTGTGGAACTTAAATGTAATGGCAAAAGAACAATATTGAGAGAGTCACTATCTAAACTACTGGGTCCAAATACTGAATTCATGCCATCAAACTTAAATGAGAAAAGTGGAATGCACTGATATTAAAAAAAAAAAAAAAAATGTATTCATTAATTATCTTTGCTGTATTTAAAAATACATTAATGACAAAGGTCACAGCATGTTAGACTATGTGGTCATCACTGAGATGTGTGTCTTTATGTATATTTTCATGCCTTTGTCAGCCAATTTTCAAAAATCAAAATAAGGAAGCAGAAAATAAGTAATTCAAACAAGATAAAGTTTTATAATCAATCATTGCCAGTGTTGGAGAAATGCTCAGTGAGAGGGAGCCTTCTGTACCGAGACTGAATGACTCAATTTAGTCAAGACAATAAGTGAGGAGAGAGGGTGTCGATTCTGCTCCTCGGAGATAAGACCAGGAGTCATCTTTCCTAACGGAGGGAAAAATTTCACGAATGAATGAATGAAAGGGAAGGCTGCACACAGCCATCCTCCAATCCACAGAGGGCAACTGAAAGGGAGCCATGATTTCCACTTCATTGTACCGTTAATGGCAGAAAGGAGCGCTATGTCCTTGAAAGACTAGAGAGACACATGTGTATACACATGCATTTTCCTCTCGCCATCCATTCACGAAGATGAAACTCTCCCACTAACAAAGGTATGAACTGTGGGAGCAAGAGAGCTTTAACTGATTCAACTACTGCAGCAACAAAACTCCTCCAAGCAAATGTTATAAGACAGCATCGAGTACAACACTGGTGATTCTCTAAGATCCTGGTTTTAGGTGATACTTTAGGTATACGTCTGCCATATTTTGATGTGATGTTTGTGCACTGACAGTGGAGGTGGATACAATATTCCAGCACACAGACACCAAAGGGAGATGGTCAACACTCTATTAATAGTCATCTGAGTCACCACATTTACATTAATAGGAGCACAGTTACTACACATCGCATCCACCTCCTCAATGCAAAAAGGTCTCGATGTTCTGAATAATAAAATGGAGAAAGTCAAAAGAGCGCAAGACTAATTTAATTTAAAGTTAGAGTCACCATTTTGAAGCTTTTCATGCCGTGTGGGTAGATAGTAACAAGAAAAGAAAGAATCTGGGGAAGTAGTGATTGGCATTCACACTGACTACAGCACTGCGTCAGAAAATGCAGCTTCCTCATTAATTTCAATGAGCCCTACACCTTGATACTCTGGGTTACTTAGAGAGCTAAGCAGATGCAGGGTCATGTGACACAATGCCACATTGTCCAGCAGCACACTGCACTACACGGCCAATCAAGTACTGCATGTGCAAGCGTATGTTCCCAGTAGATTACTCTGTAACATCAGCAGCATTAATTCCCCTGTTTACCTTGCAAACATGACCGAGGATCTGATGACGGCTGCCATGATAGCTTTCCTGAGTGTAAAATTCAGCCTTGCAGTATTAAAAACACCTGTGCAGTGTTTTGGCATGTGATAAGCCTTCAAAGTCATGGATGTACTTCTCAAACGAAACCGCTTGGATCATATTTCATTTTCTCACCGGTACCTGTAGCAACGCAGCCCCTTGTGGTTTTTTAACAGAGAGCTATTTTTGGTGTGAACACGGCCTTACTTGTCAGACCTGGAGGTATAGTACACCAGAGCCAAGGTCATTTATAAACTGCACAAATTATAAATATGGATGTCACGGCCCCTACCTGGCAGTCATCCATCATCTCTCACACTATACATGCCGCTAATCAATGTCAGATGATGAGCCGGGTACAGTATCTCACACAGATGTACAGTACAGTCCTGCGGCTGTTGGGCCGACCATATTCAGAAATGATATCATGTTCATTTTTGATGCACATGTCATTATTTTGCTCTGCAATCAATCCGATAAACATCAATTCATCCCGCTGGCTGTAACACTGCTAAACTCCTGAGTTGGTCACTACGACACTTTTATTACATTTACTATATTGCTGCACAGCCTGTGTACATTACAGTGTCTTAATTTTACCATTAGCCTTCTGTACAACAATGTGTCCTCTTTGTCCTGCTGCCTTGATGGTATTGAACAAATACAGCTTCAACACCAGTGGAAGTGCCCTGCATCAGTGCAATATTATCGTAAGTTACATTTTTCTTCTTTTCCATCCTTTCTAGTCTTTTCAAAAGCTCTCTGATCGTTTCACCCAGTTAGAGGCCTTGCATTCTGCAGAGGGTGTAATCCTCTTGTTGCTGAGCAAGTGTTTAAATTTCTGCTCAGCCTCAGAACAACAGACCTATGCACATGCATACACTCAGCCACAAAGCCTTGTCATCCTGCCATTCAAGTAACAAAGAGATACTTGACACTCCATCAGCTGCAGGTGAATACTAAGAGGAGGAAAGCTCAAGGTTTTTTTGTCTTAGTCAATATGAAGAGCTTTTGGGGTGTACAGGGCGTTTCAACAAAGTAAAGCTGCTGTAAAAACAGACTTGACTTTGAGTGGGCTTTCATTTCATTTTTTTTTTTTATTTCTATTAATATGGTGCGACAATACCTCTGTTGATTTTAGAGATACTTGACTTTTGTTTCTACTTTTACTGTTTGACAAACAGAGCAGACAGACCGAGGGACAACAGTCAGTGAGACATTGCGTAAATGAAAAGACGCTGGGTTACACTGCAGTATCAAGGTCATCTGGGTGGGTCAATTATGTCCATGATTGTTGTCACCTTTGAAACCATAGAGGTCCTATATCAGGGGTGTCCAAACTACGGCCCGCGGGCCAACTGCGGCCCATGGTCCAATTTTCATTGGCCCGCAGGAAATTCTAAAAATGTATTGGAATACAGCCCACACATGGAACTTGCGTTGGACTGTATTGTACTTCTCAGTCTCACCGCTAGGTGGAGTAACTGTCTTGAACAAGCTTCTCTATAAAATGAGTAATCGAAGAAGAAATTTGCTACAGGTGACCCAAAATGGCGGGATTAAGGACGTAAGAGAGCAAGTGAGTGTAGAAAGTTTCAGACACGGTGTGCGATGAGAGCACAGCTAATAACTAATGAAGATCACTTTTGCATTACGGAGGAGCTGCTTGATCTTAGCAGTCTAAAGAGCACCACGACGGGTGAGGATGTTTTTGAAGCTGTGCCAGATGCAGTTGGCATGATGGGACTTAAATGGGACGAGCTGTGTGGAGGTACAACGGATGGGGCTCCAGCTGGGACAAGGGAGCGCAAAGGAATGGCCTCTACAGTGTCCGGCTAGGGGCAAGAAAGTGGAGGTAAGGCTGTTAATTCGAGCACCAGGGCTCTAGCACAGATTATTTCAAGCTTCCCTCTCTGATGCTGGTGGTTGGCATTTTTAGTGGGTCTCATTGATCACCTTAACACACTGAACAAGAGCCTACAAGGCAAAGACCAGCTTGTACCACAACTAATAAATGAAGGCCCACTAATGGAAAGGTGTTTTTTTTTTTTTCTTGAATCATATTCAGTTATCAAGCAGAATTTACCTACATTTGATTGATTTTGCCAACTTTAATCCACTAGAGGTGAGGCAATATACATCACCTCTAGTGGATTAAAGTTAGCAATATAGCTCACTTCTAGTGAGTGGCCCAGCCCTTTGTATGTTTTTCTGTACGTGGCCCTCTGGGAAAACCCCTGTCCTATATGATCCACGGCTTTGATTCATGTAAAGCCACAGTATTTTTAAAGAGAAAGGTCTCCAACTTATTTCCTTAGTACAAAAGGAAATAAAACAAAGTTGTCTCAACGAAATAGATATACAGTAAGGAAATCCATTGAGATTCAAATAAAATTTCCAGTTTTCCAGTTGAATTTTTCTCTATTTCTGTCCATTCAGGGATTGAGGGAGACTCTTAATTCAGCCATATCCTAGTTGCTGCTTTTTCTTTTTTTTTTTTTTTTTTTAACAGCCTGCTAGTAGAATTTGTAATCAATATCTATCCTGCTTTTGCAGCTCAATTGGCACGTTTCCCAAACATATTAACACTGAAATTAAAGTCAAGCTCTGAGGTGATTATTGATCTGATCTCTGATCTCTTGTCTACCCAGTAAGATGAAATATTACAACACTCCCAAAACACATCATGTAAATGAACCACACAGATATATTACCACACATTCTCCAACACTGATTCTGTTCAGGTCTGTTGCTTTGTAACTTTAAATGTTTCACATAAAATGTTTTTCCAGGTGAATTCTCTTCACATATTTGAGCATAGATAGGTTGATTGTGTCCTACATATGTACTAAATATATGAGTTATTAAACAATTACAAGTACAGTAAATATTATGCTACATACTCTGTTAAATTGATGTTGACTTCTTTCTCCCTCTCTTCCACATACACTGCAGAAAGACAAACACTAATTCTAAAGATGAGTACATCCTGGAAAGTACATCCTGTTAGTTTGACCTTTATATGCATCGATGAGTATGCCAATCAGACTCCTTCTTCTCTAGCCAGTAGTTTTAATATTCTTAATCAGAGTAATTGAAGGTATCTGAAGGAATCTTGTTTCCCTAAATTATAAGTTTCTGTGAGCTGAAAGGTATCAAAACCTTCATTAAAAGGATGTTATACGGTATGAAGTGTTGCCCGTATTAGTCCAGTGTCTACCGTCCTATTCAGCTACAATGAGTTTTATGTCATATGCCACTTAAGGTAATATTTATGCATTTCTTTCAAATTTCAGGTCGTTGAGTTCTTTATAGCAGATGTTTAGAGGGAGTGCAATCCACTTAAGTCATTTTGTCTCAAGGTTTCTTTTGAAAAATTTGTTTTTTTCTCCCATTACAGAATGTAGAGGTGTCATTTGATTTTGTTCCAAGTCCCTCCATTTGCATCACACTTATGATCACACCACCAAAACCAGAAAGCGCAAACACTTTACTTTTTCTGATATTGAAAAGATGTTAATTCAGTTTGTTGGGTTGCAACTGCCTACCAATCAAAATGTCATTCAAGATTCAAACTTTGGTAAATAGCATTCACATTACCAATAACTTTTACACTGCATAACAAAATCAAGATGAAATAACAAACAAAACTAACAGTGTCTAATGTCTGCTTTTGTGTGGTAAAGGAAGAAGTCACAGAGAGCGTCCAGAGAGCTCTGCAGTCCAACAGAAGTGCACTTCAAAAGCAGGGAGACCACACACTGCGACTCAGACAGCAGGGTTCAAACACAGATTAGACAAACTATGCAGACGGCCGCATCAGTTACAGCCAGTCAGCTATCCATTCACAGGCTGTCTTTACTGATGACTAGATTATAGCAAGCAGGACACAGTGAAAGGCACGGGGGCGGCTTGTTGAAGGTCAGCGCTGAGAAATGCTGACACTAAGACAGGAGAACTAAGATGGGAGGAAAGGACTGGACACAGTGACTCAGGGGGTCACATTTCTGGAAGGAAATCTCTGGAGGAAAGTGGGGTGGAGCTGCAGATTGTTAAGAAAAAATGACACCAAAGAACATAACGTTACATCGATCATGATCAGTGGGGACACTTTATATCAAAAACAACAAATGCATATAATTCTATATACATATTTTAATATATAAATATATAAAACATATGGCTGTGACAATAATACCATGGTCTATCATGGTACTACTGCCTTTTAACAGTGCTGCTGAGTGCTGCTGAGCGGCTCTGCGAACAACATTACTGCTGTCAGCGGTAAACAGGGATGCTAGCAGCAACTAATGGTGGGAATAGAAGGAAATAGAAACTCACCGTCAACTGGCATGTCACTTAGAGCTGCTCAGTGAGCGCAGTGAGGGGGGCAGCATTTACTTACCCGGTGAGATATAAACGGTTAATTAGCCGAGTGACATGTGGTGGAGGCTAAAGTGGAGGCAAAGCCAAGAGTGGATATCAGATTTGGGGTTCTGGCTGCCACTGTCACCTCACCTGTGAGGGGGAGAGAACGAGAGCCACCCTCTCCCAGGTGGGGTGCCTCTCGTGGTCAGTTGAGCTGACCTATGTTATGCGCTTTGTAGGAAATAAGCCCTTCATGGCAGATGTAAAGGTTAAACCGCCAAACGGCTGGATACGTTTCACTTTCACCACAGTAAGAAAAAAAAAAAGAAATTATACTGTCACAGCCCAGCTAGTGTTAAATTATGTAACAAAATGTGTGTGCAATGCAGCACAACTGAGATGAATAATTTAACTGGGCAAGTAATGTAGGTGTTCAAGGTTTCATTTTGCTTCGCATCTTCATTCAAAAGACAGTGTTTAGGAGCTGTGACAGTTTCCTACAGGAAGAGTGTCACATCACACAATCTTACAGTATCAATAACAGCGTGGGAAATGTCAGTGCCTTCAGGCAGCCCTGCAGCAGCTGGGAGCACATCGCTATCCAGTATTCTCTGCATGTAAAGCACCACAACAGTATAACACTATACACCCCAAGCTTGAACTCAGGAGGTATTTAGATCAGGCTTAAGTTCAGCGATCACATGCAATGTCAAAATGCAAAGATCTCTCAGTCATTAACAGCTATAGGGGGGCTGTATGAGTAAATATTCAGAGGGTTATCGCAACATTTTATTCAAAGAAATTATTCATAAATTAATCTACTTTTCACAAAATATTAGAAGACCCAGCAAGATAGATTTCAAAGTAGAGCAGACTTTTCAACAGATCAATCCCAGTCTTTAGGTGCCATAGTTATGAGTCTCCACTGAAATCGGGGGTAAATAGAGCCGTTTGGCTGATTGGGGTGCTGGTTAGCTTGTTGACTGGATCCGTGTGCTCCCTGGAATGGGACTGCTTCTCAGAATAGCCGATAGCAGATGCCTTCCTCCCCTCTGTGTTATTTGGAGCCCAAGGGCAATGGAATCCAACCTCCTGCAGTGTACTGTGGTGTGGTCCTTACTTCAGGACTGAGAGAGCGGCTTGAAGTTCGGTGGACGAAAACAGCCGTCTCTCTGCATATGCTGAACAAAAGGGGTCAAATGCATCAAGGTAACATCGTTGGAAGACTCTTTTTTGCGAGCAAAGGAAGTTTAATGCAGTAAACATACTACAGAAACCTGTCCGATCAGCACCTATGTTCAGTCTGTAAATTAGGGCTACTTTCATTATAGTGACAAATAAACAATTTCTCACAATTTCGTAAAGCCCAATGTGATGTCATCACATCTCTTTTCCAACCAGCCGTCTAAAACCCAAAGAGATTCAGTTTAGTGTCACGTAAAACGAATGAAAGCTGAAATCCTCACAACTTAGAACATACAATTGAAGAATGGCAGCCATTTTACTTAAAATATCACTTCATTGAAAATAGTTGCAGATTCTGCCAATCAACTAGTTGATTAATCGACTCATTTGCCACTAAGACCATTCTAAACCAACAAAATAACTAGACCGCGTTTTCATGATTGGTAAACTCTCTCCCCGTGTGTCTCCACAGTCAAACACTTCAATAGGAACACAAAACTAAGAGAAGAATCTCACTTCAGCTTCACACCAACTTCACTCCAGTGAGTTACAATGTATTGCATCAGTAACGGAGGAGAGAAAAAAAAGGTAGAACTTCAAAAGATTAATTAGCTTCTTGTCCTGTCAAACACAATATTCTGCATTTGACTGTCAAAAATCAGGAGAAAAATGGTTAAAAGGTCTGAGTGATGGTGTTTATGAGGCAGAATGATGCTATCTGGGGGGCCTTACTTTCTTTATAGTAGTTATCTACAGAGACGGACATTAGTGAAAGCAGCTGCCCCTCTGGAGCAGCAAGCTTGTTTAAAGTGAAGCACTGACTGCTGCTGAACTATGAAGAATATCAGTACGAACAGCGACATTAATGCACCAAATAGACGTTAAAAATACATTTACTGAGCATATACTGGAGACACGGAGATTAATTTATTTAGATTTAATAGTGCTTGATAAAGACCACATAAAAATCTGCATCGTTGATGTTTTTAGTATGTTAATCTGGTGCATGCACTGTGCAAATTTAGTTTTTCCTGTGGTGATTGCTTATTAATTCCTGCTGTGGCTATTTTTTAGGATTCCACCTCATTCTAAAATTGTATTGCTTATGAATTTAGCTAATATTACTTTCAGATTACTTGGTTTACTGATACAGCAACACTGTTTTGTGATTTAATTTGACAAGCTACTCAAGTCTAACTTTCACTAAAATGGCAATGTGAAAACATTGACATAGGCTGCATTTTTGCAAAACAACTTAAAATATGTAACAAAAAGGAAGAGCAGGAAAGTCAAGGCGATCACTGTGATGCTAGAATTAACCTAGCAGAATCCAAACAGAATTAGCTGTGGTGGTTCAAGGTTTTTGTGATGGAAAACAGTTGTTTTTGAAATATGAATAGTCAAACAACACTTGAGACGCTAAAGATCATCTGACTTGGTAGTAGAAGGATCAGGAGCCATATCGTATCGCCCAAGTTGTCATGCAACAGACAGGGGAGACAACTCAAATTGAAAGTGAATACGAAAGTCCTCTGTGTATCCAGGCATATGGTCTCAAAAATAGATGGTAAAAAAAACAGTGCATTTAAATAGTGACAGATGGCTGCTTGATGTCTCTTTATGCATGTGCCATTATGATAGCATGATTCACTAAAAATATGCAAAAGTATTTACTAATTAACTGATAAAACTCTCTTAATTAACCAGTTGACAGTAGAAACAGTAGAAAGGGGGAAAGACCTGTGACAAGATCCCCGGGGTGGATACATATGCATCTCAGACCAATGGACCACCAGGGTGACTACAGCTCAGTCAAACTGACAGACTAAGAGAAGCAAATGAAGCACGAAAACCTAAACAAAGAAAAAACATAAAATTATAGTAACTGTGTGGCTCTAATTGACATGTCTGTAGACAAGACCACAGGAGATTGTGAGCCTCAAGTCAAACTCGCTAAAGAAAGTTGCAACACACCCACGACACCTGCTCAAACAGCAAATGCATCGTGCTGAGAGCTGTTGATATAGACATAGCTGCTCTGGGCAAGTCCAGATCACCTTACTCAACAGGCCTGCAGCGCAGGGTGTGGTGGGTGAGAAAAGTAATACCACAACTAAAATGTCCTGCTGTTAATGTTCTATATCTTGATCTGCTATCTCTTGCAACAGCTGGATACCCATTCTGGCTCCCGGAAATACAGCGGCTTCTCCTGGGCATGTTTTAATTGGAAATTTAACCCCAGACTATTTTTATCAAGACAGTATGAGACGTTTTGGGGTTGCTGTAGATCTCACTTCAAGTTTCTCAAGAGACATTATAGATGCGACAAACGAAAAACGCAAAAAATGGCAGAATGAGAAAGCAGATGAACTCCATGGTAGACTTCCATGAATAAGCAATACAACAGAAAGTTAAAGAATACAAAATATGTATTTGATAGTATAGTTTGTTCCCTCTGAAGACATAGTCTCAGGCGACTCTGGGAAATGCCAGCTATGCCATTCACCGGAGACAGCTGCCACATGCACATAAAGGCCCACGTGGCTTCCTGAACAATCCCATGAACCGGCCATGCGGGAGCTTCCATTTAGTTCATCCAGCAAAACAGACCGTGTCAACAACCTTAAAGCTCAAGTTCCTTCTCTTAAGTCTTGCATTTCCTCACTTGCTTTCCTTTTAAACAATAAAAGCAAATATTCAAAAATAAAAAACGTTCAGCACAAACACAGATGCCTTTGCTTTTCTGTGCAAACAAAAGTGCATATTTTTCTGACAATATCTAAGGCCCTTTCATGTGGGGGTACCACTGGCATACAGATGGCAGAATTTAACAACTTGACTCAAGGCCTAGCATAAGCCTAACTGAATTTTACTCCAGGTATTTTTGTTTAAAACTCAAACTAATTTTCATCCCACTGGAGAGAGAGAGGATGAGGCCATCTCTTCACTGCTGTTTTTAAGAAAACTGCATGTAAAGTTTGTTCACCATGATGGTGTAGAAGCCATAATTTAAATATAATTACGTAAATGAAAAGTCAATATCTCAACTACTATCCTTTCACCACAAAAACAAACAAGACAGAGTTTACATAAATACAAAGGTTAGAATGCTAATATGCTCACAAGGACAATGATAACATGCTGAAGCTAAAATGCTAAAGCTATGCTGATCACCATCTCAGCATTACATGATTTGCTAATTAGCAATAAGACGAAAAGCACAGTAGAGGCTGATGGGAATGTCATTATTACTGCAGGTGTGTGTTCATAAATGAGAGTGGACAAATTGAATTTTTGCCTTGATAATTGCAACATTTCCACCAAGGGGGATGTGACTGTGTACTAATTTTTATGGCAATCTAACCAACAGTTGTTGAGTCATTTCACTCTGGTGATCTGACTTTTTCTCTTGTGCCATAATGACGTTCAGAGTCATTAGGATTCATCATCTGAGAAAAATGCCTGTACAAAATGTCAGAGCAGTCCATCCAGTAGCTGTTGAGATATTTCAATTTGGACCAACACTGCCATCCATGGAGCCATGCTAGACAAAGGACAGCACAAATCTTGGAACTAAAGACAATTTGGGTTTGATGATAAATGAGGTTATGACACATGAACACATGAAATTACACTGGCTGTGCATGGAGATGCAATTAGGGATCAACAACCTATATTCAATAGAGGTGTAACACAAACAAAAATAAATAAATAAATCTGTGTTGCCTTGCATTGCTACAGAAATTTTGGACATTTTTAGCCTGTGGCTGGTAAACTGGAAAAACCTCCTGCTGCGGTCCGTCTCGGCTTATCGTTTGAACCTACTGTTTAACTACTGCATAAACAGCAGCACTAATTAAAACGAAATCACCATAATAGCCCCTTTGTCTCAAAAAGCTGGTCAACACAACAGCTAGCTTTGATCTGAGTGAAAACCAAGAATGGAAAAAGGACAAGCCAACACTCCCCTGTCATTGCGACAGCTACCCTTATTTCTATTTTAGTCTTTGCGTGATATTTCACAACCGGTCTCCACACTCAATCTATCTCCACTTTTTCCCCCTGCAGATTGGAGGTTGATAACTGCCTTTCTTGCCATTGCTGATGGCATTAAGGAAACACTATCAGCACCACTGCAATTCAGAAGCCAATTGCAGCCATAAAAAACAAAAAAAAACTGTTGGTGCCCCCTTCTCCAAGATGTCGTCTGTTTAATATCTCAATTAACTTGTCAGGCTTTTAAGTAAAGTATCTGTTAAATTGTGCTTACAGTCCCCACTAGCAGTTGGGGTAAACCAACGAATTACAAGCAAGAAAAATGCTGACCATATGATAGAAAGACCAGATGAGTATCTCAACACTGTGTAACCAAACTGAGGTCTTTACATGGAAACAGCAGTACAATATTGCATCTCCTAAAGTCTTGTTGAGTTGTCCTGGATCTTTTCTTTTATATGTGGAAAATATTTTTACATTTTCAGAAAAATGTGTTTTGAATAATTTACAATTTAGAGGAAACAATGAAGTGACAAAAGTGCTATACGTATTTCAAAATAAATTAATTAATCTGGTATTTGTTCATTTGACAAATAATTTATTTACCATAGCATTTGAGAATTTTATCTTTTGATTGATTTCAGTTTTGGTAAGATATGATTTACTGTGAAACAAATATTTTTATCGGTTAAAATGTGAAGATTAAACAATTCTGTGAATGTGTCTTACAACTGGCCTTGTGCATTAAACTGCCAGGGACAAAAGAGGGATTATGTCTTTCAAAAACTGCCCTGGGTGCCCTGATCCCGTTTGAGAAGAATCTTACTTGATGAGTTTTACTTATTTCCAAGTCACATTGCACATAATGCTGTATTATTACAGGAATGTGAAAGGGGACTATTAATGCACGTAGTGTTACAGCTCCTACCAAGGCGACCTAATTTGCTGTCAAAGAGGAAGAAATCACTCGTGTCAAAGTTAGAGCAAGTTGTAGGTTGAAAGAGTTTCAAAGCATCAGCCACTCTCTAGCACAGAGGAATTGCAAATTGTCATGCAAACATACGTTGCAATTAATAAAACAAGACCAAGATTTGTTGTAAACATTTGTTCAAGAAGGCATTTATGTTAAATCATCATCTGTCACAAATCAAATGGCGAGAACTCCTTCGTTGGCTATGGTGGATAGCACTGACAAGTATTTGTTTACAACAATATACTATATATTAAAAATAATACACCCCATCGATAACAATTATCTATTAGCTTGAATATTTGAGATATTAATTAATCCACGTATTTAATGTAAAAAGTAACTACTTGTTCATCTAAAAACATAACCTAAAAATAGGCTCATTGGCGACGGCCTTTTTAAGGTTATATGTTGGTGTCTGCCGCCTGCCATGGGTGGAGTCGCGGAAAGCGAATTTTGTAGCTATGAGCATATGAAAGCGATTGAAGTTAATCTGACAAGACGGCAAATCCATCTTGTATCATCACAGGCATTTTAGCCTATTCCTATCTATTCTTAACAATACCACTTGAGCAATACAAAATGTAAAATCTATTAATATTAAAGATCAAATAAGTCAAATTGTTAAAACAATATGTTATGTTCATTTTCAATGAAAAAAGAGCTGACTGCAAAAGCTTTGTGGTGGAGTAACTTTACAGTAGTGTGACTGATTTTGAAATTCAGCAGTACTAACAAAGGTTAATTAGATAGTAAAAGTGTAAACGTGAATGGTACGATATGCTTACAAAACAAAGAAATGATAAGTCGAAAAGAATGAAAGTAGCCAAGAATGTTTCAATAGTTACACAAAACAACAAGGTGAAAGGGGGCAAGTGTGTAGGATGACCTTTGACATTATTGGGTTCTGTGGCTCAACCAAACCCCAAACAGTAAGACTGGCCTAATGCGTACAACACTCACCCGTCTGCGACAGAAAGGCAAACCCTGAGCAATGATGTTGATGCTAAATATCTTGAGTACTTTCTGAGGGGGTAACGATTCCGTGGCAATGTCCTTGGGGTCTGCCAGGTTGAGTGGCTGTTTCTCCAGCGGGACATGCAAAGTCTTCTCTTTCCCACAGGCAACATTTGGCATCTTTCTCCGAGCACTAGATGATGAGAAACGGGGAATAGGGCAATGCCGCAGCATTGCAAAAAAGGCTGTCTACTGGATCATATCCCAGAAGGAGTTCCGAAAACTGGCCGACTTGTCGCAAGCAGGTAACTTTTCTTAAACGAATGTAGTATCTTCCTTGTGTAGACGGATCAATAATGCGCTGCCTGAGCCTCTGCACCTACCTACTAAGAACTCATCTCCCTGCTGACTGGCACCCTTTAAAATATCTCTTGGGTGTGAGGTCACTGTTGCGCCCAAGCCAGCCGGTGCAGCTGCTGTCAGGGCCTGAAAAGAGGATGGACCAACTCAGCCTCTCCCCCCTCAGACAGGCACTGTGGAATCTGCTCTCATGACCCCCTCGGTGGTGGAATGTGTATCAGCAGTCATCCGACGCAGCATACGTGTCCAGGGAGCTTCCTCATTGTGGCCATTCTCTGCCCCCCCCCCTCTGGTCATCCCAACTTAGTGGCCTACATCACTGAGCCCAGTTAACTTTACTGTCGGCATACGACAAAACAACAGATTACTATAGCCTCATCTGAATCACATTAGTCAACCAAAGTGATGAAGCTAGGATTGATATGTGCAAACCATCTCTGACTCTTCCATGAACCAAGATGTTCAGGAATGTCAGGAACTCTGTCAGCAAAGAGGCTGAGGATATTTCAGGAGACGATCACACAGTAGTTCAATGTTAGTATGTGTGACGCATGCACTTAAACAAGGATTCACTTGAACAAGTGTCAAGAGGGATGGGCTTTTAGGTCTATTAAAGTGTCTTCATATTCAACTACAAAGAGAGAAGCAGCACAGGATGTTGGACTTTATCAATTAAACCAGGCACAACGAGGCACTAATGACAGAGGAGTCATTGGTGCATAGGCGCAACAAGTGGTGCAACAGCAGGGAGTTGAGAAAAGATGTGTTTGCCGTTTTTGCTGATCCCCACAGAAAATTAATATGCAATAGAAAACAGCTGACACTGAATATGTATAAATCCACAAATTGAGCAATTGGCAAGGGACAATCTTCCCTATGCGCATTTAAATGTCGGAACACATGGTAACAAACAGATCTGCAGGGCTTAACCTCTCTTCTATTCTCACATCCTCCATTGTTTGAGGAGGATTACAGTGCCTAAACATCTATCAGGCTACACTGAGGGCCCTGACAGTCAGGACGACAGTCGTCCATTGGACGCCATTGACTAACGCCCACAGTTTTTACAGTATGTTCAGCACAAGTTGGCACCTTTTCGACAGCTGTTCAACCAATTGGACATGTTGAACTAACAGCAAAGGTTGTTGGTGAGACAGCAGTCCCTGACTGAAATAAGTGATTTCACTCATTTAGTGTTAAATACCACATTATGACAACACCAGTGCCAATCAAGACAAAAGTTTATAGACTTTCAGGTGCAACTTTGAATCACATATGTCCACTTACATATGTGCACTTACAGTTTGAAGACCATTAGAGCGATAATGTACTAAATATGGTGATAAAACACACTAGGAAAATACTTTATCCTTTTACAAACAGCTTGGACTGAGCACTGATTCACTCACATATGGTTGGTGCAAGCTAAACAATGAACTCTTTCATCTGGAGCTGGCTCAAGATCCCAACAAAATAGGAAACACAGGCTTGAATTTGCCCAGCTTGTGGGCTTTGATGGAAGCTAATGGTAAACAGAGCTAACATTCATAGGACAGAAACGTAATGTGTCCTTACCTTAACAAAAGTGGTGAATACACATGCATGTCAGCCGTCAATGAACTATAATTCCAGCGAGTTAAAATGTGCAACTTCTTACAGACATCTATTGGACTTTGTTGGTCTTTAGGTGTGTGTCAGGGCTCTAACTCACCTCTGTCACAATCATTTCATTTTCTCTTTCCCTGTTTACAAACCATATTTGACAATGGTCCACAGGCATTGTAAAATAACCAGTGAGGCACATTTGAACGGCTGCTTGTTTCTGACATGGCCTAGGACATGTAGAGGTTACTTGAGCTTTCGGACTAATCTTAGGCCATAACGCTATGTGACAGACTCACTGCTCCAGTCTGCTACAACGTGATCAGCCAAAAGTAACTCGTTAAATAGCAAGCCATGTAAGCATATTTCCCTCTGGATCCTCTGTAATGTTTGTCACCAATTATTGGAAGACCATTTTCCTTTAACATTATCTAATATGCCATTTTCCATCAAATAATTCAGGAAATGCCATGTAATGGAACATGTTGTTGATGTTGTTGTATTTCTGTTTGTTCTTCCATGGCCAAGAAAACCAAACTTAACAAACTCCGGTGGAAAAAGGTTCCTGGAGGTCTTGAAAACGTTCCCACAATCAGATGCTCTAACAGTAGAAAAGCAGCTAGTCCTCCTATGGCAGATTTGGATTATGAAGCTACAAAGGCAGACAGAAACATGCAGCCGCATTGAGCTTTACAATAATCAAAGACTACCCAAACGCAGAGAATCAACGTCAGGAATAAAACCACTGAGTACTAATGATTTACCATAAACTTTTTATGGTCACAACAATACTATTGTACAAGCTGAGAACTTGCCCATAAAGTACACAAACAAAGAAGTTACAGGGGTGAATGTCTGCTCTCTTTTAATACTGCACCCCAGTATTACTGCCTGGTCATTGGGTTTGCAACCCCTGATAAGAAATCCCAGGACTGCTGAAGTGCCAGAGGTCAAGAATGTTTGGCTTCTAGTAACTCAGTACACTTATAAATCAATCCAAGCTGTACAGAGGAACTGAGATGAGAGGGTATAGCTGCAGAAATCACAGGGGGACACTGTAGGCCTCGCCTGTGTAATATAATGCTATCAAAAATGCCATGATGGTAACAAATGCTGTAGCATAAACCTGCAATGAGCATTTTCTTTTCTCTCCAATCCAGTGTAAAGTTGGGAAAACATAGCATTTAGATTAAAGCGTATTAAAGTTATTTAGACTATAGAACAGGCAGAACATTTCTTCTTTTACTAGTCTCAGTGAAACATTTTACAGTTGCAAATGAACTGCACTGAAATTCTTCCACACTAGTCCTGCTGGTTCACTGCTGCAAGTATTACTCATACCTCATCAGTGCAGCTCTGGAGAGCGTGAGGTGACTTTGTGAATAGAAAACCTTTTTGTAGACTCATTACGATGAAATGTGATGAAGAAAATCTAGTCCTATGGCACCTTAATGACAGCAGCCTTTCAATTTAGAGAAGGGATAATACAACTGAAGTGCATGTTTTGCATCTGTGAAAGGACAATGCTGTGCACCACCCAACATGCAGTTTGGTGTGGTTTATGAAATTTAAATATCCATATAGGGAATACATGTAGAGCAAAGGATTTTAGTGCAAAAAATGTTGGCTTTCATCCTCATTCCTACTCATGTCTCTACATCAGCAAACAATGAAGCAGCAACCTCTGCCAAACACCAGAGGCATTACTAGAAAAACACAAACACTCAAATGCTCATTCACTTTCACTCACTGCTGGACAGTGTCCATGGGAGACAAGCTACAGTTCATTCCTGGTTAAAGGCTGTGGTGCAGTCTGAGCACAGCCTCATCAAACACCCACAACCTGTGGCTCATGGATAATTGTATGGACATGACTTTCAGAACACTGCCTCCCTCTGGTGTCACAGACTGGGACAACAGAGCTGCACTGCAAAATTCCCCACAACATCCTGTCAAACGCAGGTTTTCACAAGACATTTCGAGAATCCGTTGACATATCAGCATAATCCCTAAATTCTACGAAGTATCTGTGCTTGGAACCTGATGAAAACCATAACCCTTTTTTCTTGAGAACATTATGACTGAATTGCAAATTAGAGCTGAACAATGCAATTAACCTCATTAAAAATTTTAGCATCCACTACTAAACTTGACAAGCGTTGACAGGGTTCAAACATGACTGCCACTGCAGACAATGACAACAGACAACATCCAAGTACAGTGTAATTCTCTGCTCTTTGGAGGGGCAAATCCTTTTGGTCCATGTTTCTTTGTCGTTACCTTCTAAAGCAGAAAAGGCTGCTGACAAAAAAAAAAAAAAAACACGCTGAGCTTGCAAGAGAGGTGGGCACACAAACACACACGTGTGACAACAGAAGAGCTCTCTTTTACCACACAAGCAGATCCTCACTAATTTGGAGACCTGGTTTGTTTCTGAAGTACTTTTTGAGCAAAGCCTACCCAAGGCAATTATATAAGTGGCAATTATATAAGTCTAAACAACGGGTGATTTTGACATCAATTAGCGCAACACTTAAAACAAAGAGCTGGTTAAAGAAGTCCTATCTCAGCACCCAGGCGGCACAGAAGAAACTCAGCAGCTGCGTCTGCGGCATGACTGGACGACCCACAAAAGTGCAAGCAAGTGAGAAGTAACTTCTGCAGGTTGGTTGGGGCATATACACACATAGTGGGTTAATCTGTTGGCAAAGTTCCCATGACAGTATATATGACAAAGAAACTGGCTTGTAGGAAGCTTGGAAGTTGTGAGTAATTTTTTATAGTATACATAGTGTATTATAGTTTATATTTTGACATTTGACTTTGAGTGACTTTATTGATGATGATATAGACATTTATTGTGTCAGTTTGTTGAATGCAGCAATTGTGATAAATAATAACCACCAAAAATAAAAAGATTTTAATTTCAGCCATAATTTTGAAGCCTTAACAAATTTAGAGGGGAAAAAAACGACAGGTAAAGAGAGACTGCTGAGCAATGATCAATTCAGATGGTCAACGGAAATGTATCAGTTTATAATGGGGGCTTCCGTAAAAAGAATTTGTCGTCAGTACATATTGGTAATGACTCAAACTAGTTGCTTTCATGTGGGAAGATGAAAACACTGTTTCTTTGTGGCTCATCTCTGCCTGTATGACAAGGCCAGTGTGTGGGAGACGCCACCTACAATAAGCAGGCTGCCTTTTCTTTGGAAAAACATTTAATTAGTGGCAACGAATGGTAACACGTGTGTGTGTGTGTGTGTGTGTGTGAGAGAGAGTGAGTGCGTGTACATATGGAGCTTTGCATGTACTGCAAACTATCCAAGTTTGCTACAGTAAAATCAATTTGGCTGCTCATTTCCATCTCAAACATTGTTCACATATCAAACAGCCTGCTCTACACTGCAGGTTACCGTACAGCGGCATCAGTCCGCAGAGGGTCATACTCCTGCATGTCAGAGACACATTCCTCAATGCCATGAGGTTTTCTGCTCCTATGGCTGTAGCAACAGAGCAGGAACACCAGAACGAATAACATTATTCCAGCCTTGTAGAAGTCACAGTGTCCTCGAAGCCATTAACCCACACACACTAGGATGAGCGGCTGTCCTCCCTCTTTAAACGTCCTTTCATCACTGCTCACAAAGTAAAAGGCATTTTCATGTGGGCCTCAGGAGAGAAATGGTCAGCCTTGAAAATCTGATAAGACTTGACAAAAAGAGAAGAAGCAAGGACATTTGAGCAGCTTTGGATGATACAAACTGATTTTGCACTCACCCCACAATATTAATTCATATCTATTCTCCTTTTCGAGATAATTCAATGATTTATTCAGCCAGTGTTTATCAATGTAACACTGACCCTTGCCCTGCCTCTTTGCCATATCATGGCGCTGCAGATCCATTTGCCATTAAAACGTCTGTGATGAGTCATTATGAGGCATCCAATCCAGTATGATCACATAATGCCTTTGTCATTAGTCATGACTGATATGTAAAAATGAATTCTACGATGGACAGGCAGCGGTGAACAGTATGGAGCCTTAAATGGGCATAATGAAGTACGTTCTTGTTTATTCATATCCCACATTTAATCATCTATGGCAGTTTAATCTAACTTAATTCAATTTTAAGACTCAAAGATTTGGTTTTGGTTTGGGAGTAAATGTGTAGAACGCTCGCTCCCCTGCCGCGTAATAAAATCTGTCATCCTTAATTTCAGAAATAAAAGTAGAACAGTAAAACGCGTTTAGTTTCTACACTTGGGCAACAAATAACAAACTGCACCTGCAAAATATCAACAACTGCTACTTCTGATTGAACATGCTTCATGTAGAGTTATAGGAATACAGAATATTGGAACACATGCATCAAATTTCTCATTTTTCTACGGCCCAACAAATGAAAGGAAACATGTTTGCTAACTTTAATTTTTAGACACTTACTACACAACATTATTCCACTGTGACTAAATCACAGTATGTGATTGTGGGGGTGTGGGCTGGTTTTGAGCTCAGCTGCAACGGAGAGAGGTGCAGGGCTGGCCCAGGAGATGGCGTGGGAGAGAGGTAAGTAGCACCAGCGCACCTGGAAACAGGTGCAGTAAATTACCTCTCTCCCTATTTAAGGAGTTGCACGCCGGGACCCGAAAGGAGGAGAAGACACACGGCCAGAGCAGGAGCTAGCGGCCAGAACTATTGTTAATACAAAAATAAACAAGTTAACTGTGTACCGAGTCCGGCCTGATCTGTGTGTGCTGGCAGAACCCACAGAGCTAAGATCTCATGTTACACTGGTGTCTTCTCCTCCTTTCGGGTCCCGGCGTGCAACTCCTTAAATAGGGAGAGAGGTAATTTACTGCACCTGTTTCCAGGTGCGCTGGTGCTACTTACCTCTCTCCCACGCCATCTCCTGGGCCAGCCCTGCACCTCTCTCCGTTGCAGCTGAGCTCAGAACCAGCCCACACCCCCACAGTGATGTTATTCATATTAAAAACATAACAGCTCTTGTATTGTTGCCGTTTTTAACAATTTTCAGTGAACAAATACTCCACTTTTTCAAACTTTTTGTTATAACTTTTAACACGTACCTGGAAAACAACATCAGACATTTTTTCCACCTGCTAATGTCAAATAACCTGACTTCCCAGGGACTAATGCATATGGCACAGTATACGGATATCAACACCTGCTTCAGCCAAACAGCTACAAGCCTCATGCTAACCCAACACCATATATTCTGTCAGTCGGCACGTGAAAATGTCATGCGATGCATGCCCTTTTAGCACCTCTGAATAGAAAGGCATCTGCTCAAAACGTAAATCTGAATAAAATTTCAATTCATCTCAAGAGTATCTTTGCTCATTTGGCCAGCAGGGATGTTAAAGCACAGCTTTAACACTGATTGACGAAACTCTTTACGAATTTAAAAAGGTTAAATGATGAGCATGACCCCAAGTATCACCCTGTTGGCACAGGGTCAAAAGACAAGCGTGTCAAGTAAGAGGAGGAGGTGAACCATCTAATTCTGGTGACCTGAGTCTACAGCACCTGGAGCACGGCAACACAATCTGTCTCTGCAGGAACATGCACGGAAAAATCAACATCATCATAATATACGTTTTTACAGCACTGCTTCTACTTTAAAAATGTAATTTTTTGTGCTCATACACTTCTGCCACACATACAGTGCATGTTTATATCACCTAACCACACATGGACCAACACATTCTTGGTCCACACATGGGTACTGATCCCCTACTGCAACCCTGGTGTCCCTTGTTTGACACAGGCATACTGCAGCTGTCAAAACGCACATATCAGAGTTCGCAAGTCTGAATAGATACGCTATATGGGAACGTACACATGACCTTTAGATTTACAGGAAGGTAATCTATCTTCTTCTGAGACTACTACTACTACTATTACGTTTTTGAAAGCCTCGTTTTAAAAAGTATACAAGTATAAACAAATATTAGGTTTTACTTTTAGTGAATAGATCCACCACAGATCTTGAATTTCATTCAATCATATTCATTCAAATTCGGGTTAAACAAACCACCACAGAATTTTTTTACTCAATCACTCATCAACAGATTCAGGATATTCAGGCTTTTATCTGTGAGAGGAGCTGAAATTTGAGTGTACAAGTAATTTTCAAGCAGAAATTGTATGCAAATGACCAAATTCCAGCTTTTCTATGTTGTATATTACTGTAAACTAAAATGTACTATAAGGTTTTGGACAGTTGGCAGTACTTCTTAACATTTTTAACTATTTATTGTTTATTTTAATCTGTCCTGTTTCAAGATCTGTATCTGTTTGACTTTTAACTTTTTTGATCATAACGAAATTAATTCTGTTGCTTGATTTTTATTCCTTCCTTTTTTACATTCTGTAGTGCATTTCTGGACCCATGCTGTTTGGGGAGTGCTTTAGAAGTAAAAGTCTTCTGTAATTTGTATATATGGAATCTGGGGACAAATCCAATCTAATCACTCGCTTTTTAGGTTTGAAAATGTGTGTCACAAATTCCAGTATGCTGGAAAAATAGAAGTCAGATTTGTAGGACACAACGACCCAACAGCAGTACCTGACTTTTGCAACAATGAAATAGTAATTTGGTCAGGAAATGGTAAAGAAATGATTAACAAAGGTTTCGCTAATCTAAGTTTTACATTTGTCCCTTGAACTGTCATTAAATGTTAATCTACTCTTTCTTCACCACTCCTAATTCCAAGCATACAAGACCCACAGCTGAACAAAATGTGTAAATTCAAGATCAAAGCCAGCTGGCCCGCTATGGTGACTAAGACCCTGACAAACCTATCTGACAGCTGTGTCAAATGGTGAGAGGCACACAGGAGCAGATTCAGAATAACTACTATATTTAGGCCAATATAAGCAAGGGCAATATCTCCATCAAAGGCTCACACACATGCACACATATATATAACATCACTCCATATTGAAATCACAGGTCTGACATAATACAGGAAACAACTGCGCCAGTAAAGAGATAGACACATGCTCTTGAACAGGAGTAAGAAAACTTCACTGGCGTGCAGCTTCCTATTGTCAGATGGGTGCGGACTGAGCTGTATGTCGGTCATGAGACTACACCGCCGATGACAAATCTGTCATTACTGACTCTTGAGATGAGTGTATCATCTGTCTGTCCACTTTGTTGCCTCTGGTGTGCTACTGAGAATATCAATCAATCAATCAATCTTTATTTATATAGCGCCAATTCATAACAGCGTTATCTCATGACGCTTTACATAAAGAGCAGGTCAAGACCAAACTCTTTAATTAAGAGAGACCCAACGATTCAGGAATTCAAATTTAAGGATTCAAGAATCCCCACATGAGCAAGCGACAGATATTATATTAGGCAACAGTGGCATATCCGATAGCATGAAGCATTGTTTATGTAAGTGTTGTTCATTTCCTTCATAATGCAGATATCTGCCTCTAGTATATTTTAGAGAACATAGCAAATGTGGCTAAAAAGAAACAGCCAAATACTGGACTGAAGGGGCTGATGCTGCTACAGACTTGAATTTATATAAATACAACAAATGCAAAATATATTTGATAGTTTAACTGAAACAAGCACTGATGGGATGGTTTTTATTCTTAACAGATTCATCACCATCTGCTGAAATGATCCTGATACTCGTGTGTTACAACAGGCTGTTAAAAACAATGGAGTCTACAGGACAAACAGCACCATGATGGCATTGTCTAAATTATCTCCCAAGATTTATGTGCTTTTTGGGGCTAAATATATACACATGTATGACATATCCACAATAAGACAATATTTAGATGTCAGCCATTTGAATCTATTGGTTTTCTCCTGTCAAAATCTATGTCGGTGCATTGCGAACACACTGCAAATTATGATAATCATCCCTAGCCTCTAGATAATGTCTTGGCCAACTCCATTTCCTCCTTTTAAATACAGGTGTTGTGAAGGCCACCAAACACACTCAGCAAACAGTCATGCCATCAGTCATCACTGAAACACGAGACACCAGCATCAACATCCAAACAGTGGTGCTGTGCTACAGCACATCAAAGCCCTTTGAACCGAGCACATTAATTCTGTTACAGAGGAAAGATCTGACAATCTGTTACACTTGCCCTTTGAACATCAAGCGCTACACCATTTCCAGCCACAACTGTCACTCATCATGCCAGCGATCAGTCAGTAAGCGATGAACGTGCTTGGAGTTTTAACATGTCCTAAAACAGACATCTGTACATTCTATACATGAACTAAGACTTTACGAGGAAGCTGTTAAGCTATACTTATTTCATACTGTCACTCCTCCATCAAAAGCTGCATAGCAAAATGGTGCTGGAATACAGAATGTGATTAAAGTGGATGGAGAAAGGCTACCCTCTGAGACTGATTACTCATCATTAATCTGTTTTTCCAATCATTTGCTTTACTGACTCTGGAGATAAATAATACAAGTCAGCATTTATCCATTTATGAGTTTGCTTGAGTTTTGGAGTTGATGATAGTGGTGTGATGTGCTTCATGTCATATTATATTATATATTTCCATTCAAAATGTTGTGATACATTTCATCTTCCCATTCAGTGAAGTAAACGTGATTGGAAAACATCTGCACAAGTGTCTTAGTGAGGTGTCGGTCCACAGTGAGCTACCTTAACAGCTTCAGGGCTACTTTGGATAGATTCTTCTTGCCTCGTTTTATGTCTCATGTATTAGCATTATATCTCAGTCACAGTTGAAAGCAAAATTATCCCTTAAAAATGAATATTTGTTGATGTTTGAAAACCTAGAAGTTCATTTAACAACACTTGCCCTGAAATGAAGGCATTTCTAAAATCCTGAAAGTCTGTTCCAAGCACGTAGAAGAAGAGTAGCCAGCAGCTGTAATTTAAGAGCTGGTTAAAAATCTTTTTTTATCATGCACTGGACAGATGGGTCTTGGTAGTAGTGGAGAGTGCTGTCTAACATCTCCCATGGGTGTTTCGTTGGGTTGAAATCTAGATCCTGCTGCTCAGTCCAGGCCTAAGTTAGTCCCCTCACACTGCTGATCATTAGCTCATATTCACTCACTAAGTCAGGTTTTTAGTCTGACTTTGCCATCTGTCAGTGTGTCTGCTTTTTAAAATATAAAATGTAGTTTCAACATCCCAGATTTGGTCACTGTCTGTTGAATGGCACACTGAGAGACTGTGCGGTGCAGTGACACATTTATGCCAAAAGAGGGAGCTGCTGTTTTAAATATGAACCATTTACAGCCAGCGCAATACATCATGGGGAGCTTTTACAGTAGTGATGTGATGATAACAAACTGCCTGTGAGCAACTTGTCATGAAACTGCTGTGTCTGCTGCAGGAGTATCCTAAAGGGTCAGTTCACCCCAAATCACACATTTTCTCAGTTAGACCACAGTCAAGCCATACAAATGGTATACGTTTCGTTTGTCCATCTCTAACATATCTGACTACATCCCAATACAATGGAGGTGAATGGAATTTTATTTGTGGGGCCCTTAGTGTTGAAAAACGACATCTAAAAACTTGAGCAGCGAATTCTCTTCCAGAAACAGAGTTCTCCGTTACCTCTGGAAGATTCAGAGCTCTTTGTAAACTGTTTACATAGGGACTATTTTTTCGATAGATGGTACGGTAGTTCCAATGAAAACTGTTAAACAAACAGCAGCTGTGCTTACCTTCTTGTTGGAAGAGCTTTGGTGTGTACAACCCGAGTCCAGGTTGTTATTGGGGGCAGACACATTGTTCCTGAGAGAGGGAGACCGCAGCCCTTCCTCCCCTTCTCCTTCCTCCTCCTCCTCTTCCTCCCTCCCACTCTCCGCCGAATGTTCAAAGTCATCGCTGTCTTGGTCCATCTCTTCCTCATCCTCATCCTCCTCCTCTTCCTCCTCGCCCTCTTCCCTCTCCTCTTCCTCCCTTCCCTGCTCCTCCCCTCCCTCTGTCCTCTCCTCCGCCTCCTCCTCCTCTTGGTGACTGCTGCTGTTGTTGTTCTCCTCCTCTTCCTCCTCCTCCTCGTCCTCTTCGCCCAGTGGCTGGCCTCGCAGCCGCCTCTGCTCTGCCCCCCACATCCATCGGGGCCCTTTCTCTCCTCCGTTCACCTCGTTTGGAGGGCCTTCCTCATCGTCTTCTCCTTCCTCGTCTCCCCGAGGGCCGTTGCTGGTTCCTGATTCATTTGGCGCCCATGGTTGTTCTCTCTCGCCATCAACCTGCGACGCCTCAGGCTGTGAAGCGCCAGACAAAAAAAAAATGCCTCAGAGGAAGAAAGGTCTGATGAAAGATTACATTTGCTGAAGCTATACTTGCAGAGTACAGTTGCTCCTTCTTGGTTGCCACAGTGCAGGTCTTAAGCAAATTTGCACAATTGTAAGTTACTAATCCAATTTAGGCCTATAGGTTTATATTTCAAATCCTTCCATGTGACTACAATATCGTTTATTGGATGTCAGCTGGTCTTACCCTCTGCTGCAGCTGCTCTTCCTCCTCTACTACCCGGTTCATGTGCTCATCCTCATCACCGTCCTCTGCCGCCTGCTGAGGTGCCCGGGCCGTGGAGGAGGCGTTACCTCGCACTGCCGGACCCCCCGGCCCCCGACTCCGCCTGCTGCTGCTGCCCCCCGACAGCAGATCCTGGTTCATTTCCAAAAGCCAGCTTGCTACCTCCTGGACCTTCGCTAGGCTGTCTGAGGAGGAGAAGGCCTTGGCATTCTGCAAAGACACACACACACACAAAAGGACAAAAGACACAGATGATCAGCATAAGTGCATTGTGTTCTTCTGTCCACACTCAGTGTGTGTTTCTGAGGCAAAAATCAAACAACTGCTAAAGAGAAAGATTAGGACTCCCACTGGATACAATTCAACATACAGAAACGCATGCTTATTGCTTATTTCCTCCAACACAAAGAGTGAATATTCATATTCTATTCTTGCCTCTGAGTTAAAATAATTAAACATTTGCTCTTGGTGCCTCACTGTTGCTGCTCAGCAGCAGACAAGGAAAAAAAGGTGGGAGTGATTGTGTTTGGCTTCAGATCACACAGCGTTGGATGGGCAAAAAAGCCTTGAGAGCTACTAGTGTTCCAGCTTCAAACAAAGCCAATAAACAAAGTCCAATCTGTCAAATACAAAAGCAAAACATGACTTAAATGTACCACAAGCTAGTCCAACAATTGTCCTTAAGATTTGTGTAGTCTACGAGCTTCGGAAAAATGAAAGACATGTTTATCTTTGCAGCACATAGCTCGCCTCTGAAATGTCTCGGACTATATGTAGAATTGAAGGACAGGCACCAGAGCTTTATCTACAATGAGACAGCTTCTCCCTCTGACGCTGTGGCACAGACGCAGCATGCAGACAAGAATCAACTCTAGCAACACTGCTAATCTGCAAGCATCAAAGCATCGAGTTCCTTGGGCTGACGTTTCTGTCAGTCTATATGTTCCTGCACTTACAGGTGCTTAAGTGTCAATTACCTGCCAGTGGTTTAATTACATGCGTTGCAGCATCATACATGCAAAGAGTGACAGGTGATGAGGTGAGGATATAAAAAGGAACAGCCATGTTTAGTCATAGAGCTTTAACCCCAGTGTTACATTTACTGCAACAACTGTCATTCTGCTTTTTTTCCACCAGAAAAAAGTGTTGTGTGGTTACATGAGTTTATAGCAACTCCTGTGTGCGTGACATGTTCATCTTCGTTCACCAAGCTTTTCTTCAAGCATGTGCAAATTTTATAAAACTGTTTTTAATACAAAACTGAGTTGTTACAATTGGATAATGAAAGAGATCAAGAAACAGTATTGGGGACTGGGCAAATCAGGCCAATACTAGAGCCATTCACTAATATCAGTATCAGATTGTTGCAAACTACACAGGGCACACACCTTTAGTACATAAACGATTACATGCTGACAGACGAACTAATAAATTTGTATTTTAAAATCCCAAACATTTGGCTGGCATTTGCCGACTAAAGTTAAATCATCAGTGTTCAGTATTCTGTATAGTGACAACGCTGTCAGCAGGGCCATTATCACAGTTGTTGAACAAAAACAACCAAACAAAGAGCTCCCACACAAAAGACTACGTAAAAGCCCCCGCTTCATATCTCATGTGTTTCCCGTAATGTTTTCCAAATTGGGCCCCTTGGATTTCAAGTATAGAATTATAAAAAAAAAAAAAAAAAGAAATGTTATAAAAATAACATGTTCCTCTACTGGCAGCAGTGATTAATTGCTGTTCTATTCAATTCCACCCTCCCAAATCTGCAGTTGCATTCCCTTAAGATATAAATTCTGGATGAATCTCACACCCGTGCAAACCTCTCTGCAGCATTACTGGGCAGCTCTAAAATTCAAATGCTACCACAAATGGAGTTTCCTTATCTACATTAAGGGTCTAAGGATAGTGGGTTCTGTATTTTGTACAGCCCTCTGAGGCAAATTCATGACATGGGGTCTATATAAATATAACTGACTTCACTCTTTCAGACATCTGGCAAAGCTACCAAACAGGAAACTAATTCTCAGATGTCACTGTCATTACCAATCCATCTGGATTTAAAACAGTAACAACGCCACGCCGACACACGATATCACTGACCTGACTAAATCGTTGCATCTATGGTCTTATTTATATGGTTACATGGAGGACAACTGTTTGTTGTTGGCCTGCGCTGTTAACATGCACTCAAGTGTATGATTCTACTAAAAGCCATTTCTCTCAAAGCAAGCACTGGAACATCCCCGTCCAAAGATGGTCAATTTTGAAAATACACAAGCATGCAGGGAATGTATTAAATCTGCATTCACTAGCAGCTCTGTGGTTTTCCACACACACAAAAACTGTCTGCACCATAGCGTTGAACGTCCAGTCTTTTCAGTTGATCAGTCAAAACAGCCTAGTTATAAATCACTAGGATTCAATGCTGTAAATCAATTTTTGTTTTTTAAATGGAGTGAAAACTTTTTAAACACACATCTAAATCTGAAACAAAGACAAACTCAAACACAAAACTTTAACTTTAAGTACACAAAAGCAAATCAGCCTGATACACACATTCTATCATACTGACTTTCAAGTGGTAAGAAGGGCTTATGCTTATGAGGTATGACTCCCAGATTTATCAGGTCCAAGTGGTAGTGGGCTGAGTAGACAGGATGCAAAGCAGCTCCATTCTGAAGGCTTCAAATTATCAATGACTTTCAACAATAAATGTGAAGCTGTAGGACGAGTTGTAAGATATACGTACTAGAGAGGATCTTCTTTTTTCAAGGGCACCAACAATGCATGCAAATAAATAACAGATACTCTGCCATAAAGTCATAAAAAAGTCCATCAACTGCAGTGTAACGCGAGGCAGTTAAGACAACATTATAGCTGAGCACATATACTTCCTGTCACATAACTCTGCACACTGTGATTTAAGCCTATGATGGTCGTGCTATAACATTTCTGAGAGTGGCCAACAGTAAATAGAAAAGAGGTCTTCCATACCCCATTATTGCAGCCAACACAAAAAGGGGTATTTGGCAAGAATTTCTCATTCTAATCCTTAATTAGTAAACAATTCTTTCTGGTTTTGAACTCTTATTGTCTTGATTTATACGCTAGCTGCATATGGTAGTTGACCATTAGGCACATGAAGTCAGAGGTTCCCTGCTGGTCACACACATTATTGAGAAGGGGTTTATTTTTGTCTGCTGAATTGAACATAATCTTGACTAATGCAGCTTTAAAAAGGTGCCAATGGGCCTTTTAAATGCCCACATGAGGTCTCTGGCTAATCTTAACTGTGACAAATTAAGGATCAGCTATGCAGACTGCAGTAGTAAAAAATCTCCTCGATGCGCTACATACGAGATGGGGAAATATTTCTGGGAGGCTCGTGTACTTAATCTGCCTCAGTGAAAACCATTGCTTTGACCTTGAAGAAAAAGTCAGTGGTCCCTTTGTAAGGCTTCTCCCCGTCTTTGCTGCATGGCCCTGGTGCTGTGGTGGGAAGCATTAGACCTATCTCAGATTGCACAGCCCCCCTCGGGACCGCCAGTTCATTGCTGTGAGCTCAGAGGAGGAAAGCTATGAATAGCTAAAGTTGTTCCCTGCCTTTTACCGGAATGACTGAGGTTCCGTAATTAGTTTCCTAAACACAGCATGAAATTTGTTTGTTGCTGTTGTTGTTTAAACAATTGTAAGCAGTGCAAACAGGATGAGAGATTGACGCACAATTTAAAGCAGGACAAATGTAACTAGGTTTTGACTCGTTTACTGGCAAAGATCTTTACTGTTCTTGTTCAGTGATAACCCAAAACAGATTTTTTTTCTGAGGATGTTGTTATCATTTACTCATCAACTGGATAGCTCAAATGTTCCTCTAAATGGCAGGCAGAAAATCGTTTCAGAATAGCAACTCGGTGCAAATATGGAAATAGTTCTTCTGCTGAAGCTTATGAAGTTGCTGAATTGGTGTTTAGGGGCAGCTACCACATGGACAAATGTAATTCCAGCAACATGTGTAGTGAACAAAGACTTGCCACATTTAGTATTGCATAAGCAACTTTCATTCAACAGTCTCTATTCTTAGTCCTACAAGAGCTATGAAGCAGACAAAAATAGATTTGGGAGGCTGTGGGGAGGGCAGGTGCGAATTTGTGTCTCCTGAAGCAGGTGGGTGACACAGGTGACCAGGAGAGAGAAAGCCTCTGAGAGCAAACACAGAAAATTAGATCTGAGATTTTTTTTTTTTTTTCCCTTCAAGTTGTGGGATTATGATCACAAAGAGATGAGCTTGGTTCACCTCCAAACACACCACTTAGTCAAATGTTTTAATTATTCAACTACTTCTTCTACTACTGATCACATTATCTTGGTTGCAGTAAACTATCATGATTACATGAAGATAATTAAGGTGTTTATAAATATTTTATATTAACAGTGAATCGAATAAATGTTTAATGAGAAAGGAGTCATGCTTACTAACAAATCCATGGAGCATTAATACCAACTCTTCATGCTAGCATCATTCAGCTCACTGTTTTGCTTTCCCAGAATACAACCTCTCATCGCTCTCGTTTTTAGACATAACAGGCAGCTATTTTCAGAAGAAAAAAAAGGCCAAACAATACAAAGACTAGATTAGTGAATACCTGGTGAACACAGTGGAGCATTCAGCAGGTAAAAAGCAAGATATTTCCATCAGGAGTTGGTGGAGGCCAGAAAAAAACAAAAAAAAAGTGTATAAATATTGTTGTAATTGTCTGGTGACCAAAAACACAATCTCCAAATGAAAGCTTAAGTTTCCTCTCTTGGATGTGCACACAGGCAACTATTTGCTGACATGAACACAATAATAATTTATAAGAAAGGCACCGATATGTCAGTTTTATCCACTGCAACCAAACGGCAGAAAATAAATGAATCGTTTTATGGCTTTCAGCTTCGACAGAACATCTTTAGTCGCGTCTTTAAGCATGGTTACCATATAACCATATAAATGGTTAGTGGGCAAAAGACTTTCTTTTTTCTTAAAATAACAAGAGCTTTTTCGACCAGACTTGATATTGCGTGTCAAGCAGCAGCAACATACATCCAGAGAGTCCCTGGTGTGGCCGCTGATGGAGGGGGAGGGGGTGGGGGGGTGTTCTTCGGTGGGTGATGCCAAGTTGGCACTTCACAGATAAAGCCACAGCTGTGACACACAGGCATTACTTTAGCCTTGGGCACAGACTCAACTTGTGGCACTTCAGCAACAGTGTGCTTCACTTGGATTTAGACAGACTTCTCTACATGGTGTGATGGTGGGCAACAGGTATGAATTCATTTTCTTTGTGCACCATCAGAGCCCAATTTACAGCTGTCATGTTTTGAATGCAAATGACAGATGATTTAAAACATTGAGAAACTATGTATATTGACTAATACAGTGTCGGCCTAAAATGTCTAGTACTGATCAGCCTACAGAAGACAAGCTCTCAATTTTGCCATTTAAAACTGGCAGAACTCCCTACATAACGCCCTATTAATCATGTGATTCCCCCGCTTTAAGTTGCATGCCAGCAAATACCCATTTCATTTAAGTTGGTTGAGAAAGCAATGCTTTGAGGGTAAAGAGAAATGAGAGTTTCTGTTCAGTTAATGATAATTTGGTCAGACATTTACGAAGCAGTTTTGAAAGTTGCGCTAAAACTAAAATGTCACAATTTGTTGAAGAAACAGAACAAAATGTATATCTGTCACCATAGCAGTTTCCAGTAAAGGGCTTTTTTTTGTCACTTTGGGAGTGAAGAATCATTTTTCTTATTCCAGTAACTGAGGTATAACTGTACACTGAAATCATGTTGGCCAAAATAACTGTGTTCTACTGATATGTGCTCATCTGTGAATCAGTGACGTCCGAGTTGAGGGCTGAAGATATGAGGACATTAAGATACCCCACTTTTTATGAGACGATTCTGTGCTTGATGCTTAAGTGTGACCATGATTTCCAGATTTGAAAAGATGAAATACGGCTTTAACAAAAGCCTCAATCGTTTCAAGGTTGAGGGATGCAGCTAGCATATAATCCCTGTTGACAATAAGGAAACAAAATTGACTGAACACGACCAAATGGCAGCAATAAATCACACCAGTGTGACCTTAATAGAACAGTGGGAGAGAGTGGAGAAAATATGGGGTGTTCACAAAGCACATGGTAACAGATACAGATTGAGCAGCAGATGTGTAGAGGTTCCACTTGGATTTTCAGACATTAACAGTGGGATATTAGTGAGACCTGAACAACCCAATATTAGGGTTTTAAAGCTGACGGACACATACTGACACCTCATACCTGCAACGTGCGACACAAAACTAATAAAAGTCAACGAGGATTTTGACTTTTACAATTATAAATTCTTTGAGGTAACAAATGTAATATTAGGAACCATGTTCCAGTATTCCCGTGAGGTCAAGAAATTCTATAAATACACTGCGTTTGCTGAAACTTTTGTGTCTCCGATTCAACGCAGAAGCTATTAATCGATGGCTCTATTTAGAGCTGGTGCCATGTGATGTCTCGGAGGAAGAAAGTGAAACCTCAATCCCTGAGCTGCTTGACAGAGAGAGAGACAACATTTTTCCACATTCATTTCACAGTTAAGCACTTCATTCTGTGACAATGCTTTCTCTGGAAAACAATGAATTGTGTTCAACATAAAAGTGACATTAAAGTTTTGTCTATAAGCACTACGCCTCCTCTAAAACTGTCACTCATTATCTCTTTTTCATTTGAATTGTTGCCATGCAACAGCCCAATAACACCACAACATTTTCCTTTGTGGATTTCTATCATTACTCATGGGGGCATAAATCTTCTCAGGAACTAAGAGAATCAATCTCCTCTACTGTGAGAGTGGCCTAATGCCAGGAGGACTCTGGAAGGGACTTAAAATCCCAGTCAGTGCCAGCCAACTATTAAAAACAGCCATGTGCATAACAAACAATGAAACAGAGGGAACCCTAGAAGCCATAGCCATGAGACAGAAGCTTGTGTTAGAGCAAAGTCACACTCTGGCACGAGCACAAGCACTCAGGCACGCGCGCACACACACACACACACACACACACACACTCTTGTTTGGCTTTCTATTTCTTCCATTAGGAAAAGCTTTTTCTCCAATTGATGAGGGGCAGCAATCACTGAACCACAGGCAGTCTGAAGGCATCCATTTAAATGACTCTGCAAGCTGAAAGCAAGTCCACTGTTGTCAAGGCAGCAAGACAACCATTAAATCACCTGGTTCCATTAAAGAATCAATTACTGTGCTGCTCTCCCTGGTAGCACAGTTCATATACCTGAGAAATTGTTTCGGACAACCAAAGCGGATAAACAAGGGCGCTGTACTTCACACGTGGTGCTTTCTGCAACATGCTGTCAGGCCCCATATGTTTCCTGCATTGCACATGGCTGATAACACATAAAAGGCTCACAGCTGGCTGATCAGGAGGCATGGAGACAGAGATGTGGCTGTGTCAGTGCGCACTGACGCATTGTTACCTTTGTTTGAGGTGGGCAGCCAGTGGCCAGTCGCTGCAGCTGTTCTGAAGTATGGCTTGAGAAGAGATCTGAGCAGCAAGCTGTGCGGCCCAGTCTCTTCATCAGAGAGGAGATGATGCTGCAGCCACAGCCACACATCGACTTGCTTATTAGTAGCCTGACTGCTCTGGGGTTAGAAGATGGGTGGGAAAAAAAGAGAAAAGCAGCAAACTGCAGCCACTTTCTGATCCTTGTTAGATTCCCTGAGTTGTCCTCACAGCCTTTTCTGTAATGTATTCCACATGGTGCTGATCCACAGGTACTCCGTCACTGACATCAGGCTGGTTTTAACTACAGTCAACATGATACAGATGCCGACGCTCACCTTAATCCAAAGTGAGGGCACTTGAGTTGGGAAGTACAGTTTGTCGGTCCATTTCCCTCGTGATTGCTTCCCACTTACTCCACTCCCTCTGTTGTACTTCTGTCTCTGCACAGCACACACCTCCTGCTGTAGCTCCCTCTGTTTGCCACATCCACAAAACACCTTCTTCTGATACTGCACATAAAACTCGGGATGCAACGTCTGCCACTACTCCCTTCTGTCTCCCACAATTTCCATCCGTTTCTTTCCACTCCCACCACTGCCTTCTGCTGCTGTGCAATGAGGATGCTATCCCCGTCAATGCTGCTGCCACCACTGTACACCCCCCCACCACCACCACCACCACCAGCGGTAAACCACTCAGACTGAGCTCCTCCAACTTGCCGATAAAAGTGCTTCCCTCATATGACACTGGAGCTCCTGGTTTTTCCGTTAATTGAGGAAGCAGTGGACAGAGTATTATAAGAAATCCAAGCCACACTGCAGGCACCAGAAGGACTGATAAGCAGGATACATTCTGGATGCAGTGGGGGAGGGGTCCAGGGTAATCATTTAGGACACAATAACAGTGCCAGAGACAGGAATATTATGGAAATAATCTGTCACTGCAGTCAAGATGCTGCTGATGACTGCAGTAATAATCAGTTAAACAAAATGACCACATTAAAGGCTGAAACAGTCACACGATATGATGATCAAGGAGAAGTGAAGAGGCAAGTGGAAAATACACATTCTGAAATTTGCAGCTATTGAAATCTATCTACTCTATTTACAGTTATTAAGCTGTTATTAGAGCAACTGGATGAAATAGATACATACATACAGCCTGCATGTCTGTGATTAGTGCCAGTTCAAACATCAGCAGTAAAAGTGCATCCTTGTGTGTCAACATCTGTCCCAGCCTCACAGATGAGACCTGATCACCTGATGAGACAAGGGACGACATGAACATCATTCAGTGCAGACGCTAATGGTTACCAGAGCTAATGGAGCCGCGGGGCCTTAGGAGGGAGAAACAGCGAGTGGGAGGAGCAGTAATAACGGCAAGGCGAAGATAGGTTGACAAAAACTAAGAATGGGGCGTCTGTTAAAGGAACGGCAGCAGCTTGCTATTAATAGCAGACACATAATGACATTAAATGGCTATTCAACATTATTCTTTGCCATCACCACCAACACAAAGAGAATGAAAAATGGTGAAGGCTTTGTGGAAGCTGCAAACTACTAAACATTTTGTCCACGCATGACTAAAAGAAGCAAATGTCTTTTTTAGAATTATAAATAAACAGTGAATTGATGAGGAGGCACAAGAATCTACAGGAACATCAAAATAAGAATATATATATTGATAGTTTCAAATTTCTTGAAATATGGCAATAATGTTATGGTTTAAAGCTGCAACAACTAGTTGATGAACTGATTTATTGATCAACAGAAATTTAATTGGCAGCGTTTTTACAAATTGTTTGTTTCATTTTTGCAAGTCATTAAAAATTTCAAACATGTGATAGCCAGCTTGTCAGAAGTGAGGAGCCGATGCGTTTAGAGTTTAAATGTATCACAGAGGCTGACTTTGCCAAGAGTATATATATTACAAACCACTTTATCAATGAAGTCTCAGAGGTCCTCTAAACTTTAAAATGCAAAACAGTGGCAGAACTTTGATTCAAACCACGCAGGTGGCATATGTAATTCTCTCTCTGCTGGTATACATCCCTTGTAAGAGCAGCATCACCATCATCTACCACTCATCCCGTTATTGATTTAAATTTAACAGCTTGAGTGCTTTTGTAGTCCAGGTTTATTTGCACCAAAAAGCCAATGAACCAACAGTACAAACATTAGCAGTGACTAGCTAGCAACGTATTGAGGGACCTTGAGAGTAAGTGGAGTGTGCCTGCTTAATTGACAGCGCAGAACCCAACTGATCTCCTCCAGTTTTTTTGTCATTATTTTCCACCACCGTGGTCCTTTTTCCTTTCATCTCTGTACCATTACGAAGCGGAAACATGAAACCTCGGGATAAGTGCAACATTTTTCAATCAAATTGAAGCTTTCTAAGTCGTGCAGACCAGCCTCATCTCAGTGCTCAGACCAATTTTCGGTCTAGTAACGTTGACTAATGTCTTTCATGTTTGAATACACCTTTAAGAGATCAATAAAAGTGTGTATTCACAGAGTGTACAAATGTATTTGTGGGCGACTATACATCCTGTTCAGTGTTCTGTGTACTGGCTGTTTTAAATTGCGCAGAGATCCACTCTAAAGGTGACTGCCATTACTCTCTTTTAGGTAGGTATTGCAAAAATGACACAGAACTGTTATTGCTCCATTCGGTTATTTGGGTGAAGTGCATCATGCTCTGGTGTGCAGCTGTGGCCGACTGCCAATTGCGCTCAAAATAAAAGGTGTTGGGAAGGGTAATAATGAAGCACTTAAAGCTATTCTCCGTGCTCACTCACAGGCACATCTTTGTGCTGTTGTTAGGAGGTGCTACTAAAGGTGACACCTCACTGTGATTCATTGCAACAGAGATTTCCTGAAACACCGGGTTGCCATCTTCCTGGAACAAACAGCACATCAGGAGAGAAATGGAGCACAGCAAACACAGAGACCACTATCCACAATCATCAGAAACAATCTATATAGAAAGGTGTAACACTGTCAAACTGGAACAAGGACAAAGGGGTTGTACTGAAGAAGTGCAGCCGTCACATAATGTGTGCAGCATCTAACATTAAGGCCATGCAGTGACAAAACATCTCTCAACAGCTCTCTTAAATCAGATTGTTCCACATGCAAAAATATCATGTTTATGGTTTTTGTTCTTTTCTTGGCCCAGACAGAAAGACAGGGCAGGGTGAAAGGGTGCCCTATTCATTATTTATGAATATTGCTTTTCACTGTGTCAGCTCACTGCTTCAGTATTGATCCATAAAGCTGAGACTCACTGCACCATAGGAGAGGGTTTCAGAGGAAGACGTAATGACACAAGGCTTACATGCAGCCGATATAGTGGGACAACTAAACTGTCAGATAACATGGCATGAATTTCACTGAATTATTTGTCCTGCAAAAAAAAAAAGATACTGTATAGTAGGCCCACACAATTACAATTCAGCACTGCATTAACTGAACAAAAGCTTTACTGATCAATACTGTGATCCATGTTGTTTGTTGTACTCAAGGAGAAGAATCAGGCATTGGCAGCTGTTAGTTTTACAAGAAGTGCGAGATGCAATTTAATGCTATTGCCACTGCCATCTCCACGAAATGATTTCATAGTGCAATGACTGACTTTATTAACTGGATTACAAATTAAAAAGAAAAAAATTAATTTAAAAAGTTAAAAAATAAAATAGGTTCAGACGTGCATGTCAACGGTTGATGTAAAACATAACCTGAACACAGCCTGAAGGCCGAGGCAGTTTCCACCAATCCTGGATGATAACTGGACTCATCTCACCACAAATGATCACAGGGCGGCTCAAAAAAGAAAAAAGAAAAGCTGTGTCAGTGTTGTTTCATTTTCCCGTGTCGACTGAAATGAGGCGTCATTACACCACATGCCAATCCCTTAATGTGGCCCACAAGATCACCACGTTTATGACCTTTATTTAACCTTCTTTGATGTATTTCATGATGAAAAAGGAAAAATATTTTTCCATCTGTATTCAGGCCTTTTCAACTGCATATCAGCTGACAGAAAAGGGGGATTTGGTGAATATTAAATGTGTCTCAGTGTGTCAGAGGTCTATGTTAACGCTACAGTATTCTCTGTAAAAATTTAGTGATGATCATTAACTGAAGTGTAACTTTTGTCCATGCTTTCCCATATGTAAATGGCTAGTGCAAGCAAATGTTTTTAAACTTACTCACTTCTTTAATAAAAGCATTCAAGCATGTATAATGTGCTCCCATTCTCAGCAGTCGGGTTGAACTATGTAGATCAAGTAGAAAATACTGCAGCACTACCACAACTAGACCAATAATCATTTCCTGAACTTCCTAAACTTTGACTCAAAGTCAAGCACTTCACCCTTAATTATTCTCCTCTGAAACCTCTTGCTATTATTCTTCATTACTGACAGAACATTTTATTAAATGGCCTTTCAGCAATGACAAATTACTTATGAGCCTCTTCCCAGACTGCACAACTATATTGAGATGCACCACTTTTTCTCTCACCTGAAAACCAAGTCCCTGATATGGGCTGACCTGATACCAGTGCACTTCTTTATCACCAGTTTAGACACCATATACATAGATATATTAAACTAATGGGGATATTAACTACTTAAAATGGGTTGCAAAACCTCTTTGACTGCTATGACTTATTTATATGATTAGAGCTTATGCTATAAAAAGAAAAGACAGGGAAACAGGATAAATATATTGTGGTTTCTTTTTGTCTTTCTTTCAAATAAAATCGTAAACACTGATAAAATAACCTGTGGATATTGCCCATCCTGAAAATGAAACCAGTTCTGTCACAAAATCATATTGTTACAGGTCCTGGTGCCAATATAAAGTACTTATTTAAGAGCCAAATACTTCTTTCTTTTCTGCAAAAAAAAAGAGAAAAAAAAAACATTTAACTGCCTCTGTCAATTAAGTCAATTGTGCTGCGACTGCTGACTATTGAGTAAATCTAAAGCCTGGTCTTCATTGAGAAGACCGATAAAGATCAAGCTGTTAAAGGTAGACGTATTAAGGTAGACTGTTGTGACCAATGTCTTATGGACAGAGCTTAGAGACTACAAACTCCCCAAACAAAACACAACCATGAACATAATCACCACCTCACCACACTAAAAGTGGTGACTCTCTATGAAAAAGCAATAAGATTTGGGCATGCTGACAATTATCACACATTTGCCAATTGATTAACCACTGAAATAATTTAACATGGCGCCATTAATCTCTTCAAACCAATTAGTGGTTGATACCTTTAAGTGGGCTTGCAAATTATGTCCTCAATTATCCTGAAGCCGCAAGATTTTGTTGCACTGAAATAAAAAAAAAAAAACCCAGATGAGGTCAGATAGTGACTGTGCACCCCACTGTTTGCATCCTGTCATATAAAGGCAATTTATCCAATTTCAGTTGGAAAGATTAAGATTAATTAAACATTAAACCAATGACACCGATTTGTGTTTGAATTAAACTAAAGGATCCTCAACATGCCCACATGGCTGAGCTTGCAGACAGACGATTTTCTCTGAGTAGGCTGCACTCTAGTGGGCAAACAGTGAAAACTCAAGCAGGACTGCAAGTAACATCAGTCACTGAGGAAAAGGCAGACTGTGGATTAATTCTCACTACCTGAGACTATTTAAAAGCATCAGCGTGTTCTTATTCATATTGTACATGTTAGCTTGTAAGGTTGATTGTTATTGGTTAAATTTGGGATGTGCAGGGTTCCTATCTCCCTTTTCCAAATTCAATTTCAAGCACTTTTAAAGCCTTTTCAAGGTTTTGCAGCACTTTACTGCTGTGGTAAATCAAACATGTTCAAATCAATTAGGCTTATTATAATTCTTTATCTAAAGATTCAGTCAGATAGCAATTTATTATATTGAGGCAATTAGAATTCCAAGCAGTTTAAAAGCACTTTCTTCAAAAGCACTTTTCAAACCTTTTTCAGGTTTTCAGCACCCAACCAACCCTGCATGTGATGAGGTGCTAACCATCTCTCTTAATACAATTAAATATAGTAATAATACATACATAATAAATCATCACTATATTACATGAGAAAAGGAACTCTCACAGGACGAGGCCAAAGCAAAAAGCAGTCCAGTAAAGTCTGAACTTCCTGTCTCTCCACCATAAGGACAAAGTTAGGTTTCCTGTTTTCAGCAGGATCTCAAAAGCATGAATGACTTAGAAAGCGTTAACCACACCCCTCGAAGGACGGCACAGACCCTCTCATCACCCATCTTTTCCTGTTGCACTTTTAATTTTTCAGTACAGCACAGAGCTGCCTCAAAGCATAGCGATGAAAAACAGCTGATGTGATCACAGCTGATGAGCAATAAGAAAAACATAACATGACAGCTGTAAGAAGTTACTTCTTATCTTCTGTGTCCATCATCTCTTCTTGGGAGGAAAGTCTTTACAAAGTCCACATAACCGTACATCACTGGTTAACTACATTTAGAGAGCCTGAAGCCAGTGGGGCTGACTAATGACCTCCTGTCAGAAGGTCATGTCTTATTTTAAGATGCTGACCCATTTGGCTCACAGTGAGAATGGCTGTTCTTCTTTAGAGTATACAATATGACCATTTGTTTTAAAAAAAAAGATACACGTGGCACCTCATTTCCTCTTGGTTCTTATCTGCTGCAGACTGTTTACCTCAGTGAAGTTTTACTTCCATTTTCCATAGATAATCAATGGCAATGTATGTCCAAATTTAAAATAACAGAATCAATGCAGTCAAAGTACTTAAGACTTTTAGAATTTCTGAAATGTGCATCAGCAGCGATTTTCTACTGCCCCCAGTTATCCTCCATTATCAATTGTGTGCACACTCATTTGTGGAGCAGGCAAAAGGCTGTTCTGAATTATTTACAGAGAAAGAGTGGGTGAGAGGTGTGGGACTAATTAGGGAGTGACACAGAGGATGGCTAAATCTCAGTTCCTTTCAAAAGTCTGCTTAGGAAGCAGTTTCAAATTCAAATTTCAAAAAAGGGACCTTTTCAAGAAATGACAGCGATGCACTTCTGAGTAGGGATACTGAAATTCACTGCTCCTGTGTTACTCAGCGTTCAATCTAAAGATCTAAACGACCACGTAAATATCAAAAGTAGTTTGGTTTCAAGATTAAAGATTAAATATTTGTAATTTCTCTCTTTCGCAGCAGTACAGCACTCCATTTCTCACACAAATTCAGCATTTGTGGCATATGAGTGTTAAGCACCAGGATATAGCACTGGGACACAAATAGAGAAGTTGCACTTGGATGAAAATTCAATCCCAAAACCATCATCCTGAATTATTCAAACTCAATATCAAATTTCCTTTATCCGGTCCCTGAGACCGGGGTAACAGTTTTAGTGGGAAGACAATGTTAACATTTTGACATTTGAGTGCCAGTCCACACTTTAAAAATGCAGCAGCGAGCCAAGCAAGGCACTGCTATGTGCTATCAATTTACCTTTAATTCACTGGCGCGTGCCTCGGATGAATAATTCAAGACTTGCACCACACTCAAGGCTTTAAAGAAGACTCCCCCTTACAGCCATGAGCGCTGAATACACCATAAACACATTAACTGTGTGCATTTGGCTCCACAGGCATCAACCTCAAGGTACACTGTGATGTATTTGCAACCTCACCTTATAAAAATGTGGGTTACTGTGTCATAAAAACATAATTTTAAGTAATGCAAATAGATAGTTAGTCAAGTTTGCCAATAAACAATGCTTCCAAAAATTTAAATGATCCCTAATAATAAGAGCATAAAGCTACAAACCAAAAACAGCTATTTAATATCAATTGGCAGCAGCGCTCCCTGACCAACACACACACACACACACACACACAAGATGCCTCTGAAGGAATTCACCTCCCGTTTCTTCACAACAACTCCAACAACTTCCACTGTGTCTCGTGCGCAAGTGTGAAAGGTCTGCATCCTGTCTGAGATGCTGACAATGAAACACAGGGTGGGGGCCTTCCGTACAGCCACTCCAGCAATCATTTTCTTGTCCTCCTAGATCTCTGTGCCACTTTTGCCCCCACTCCATTAGATGACGCATGGCTTATGCATCCTCAAAAAGGGAGCTGAGGTAGACTATGCACCCTGATGTACAAATCAGACATTAAGGGCAACCGTAGCTTCATTGTTTCACTTTCTGTTATAAAATAAAACGCCAATATTTTAAACAAGAACAAAGGTCAAGGACCACACAGTGAAGGATAGACAGGCAAGGAATGACTACACTGGGACTGTGATATCAGGGTCATGTGATGTTACATGTGGGGCTGAAACAAATGGTTAATCATTTAGTCATATGACAGAAAATTAATCTGAGAGTGACTGGATGATTGATTTACTGATTTGCTTTTTCCTATATATGTTATAATTCAGTGCAAACTGAATATCTTTGGGTTCTGTACTGTTGCTTGGACAAAACAAGCAATTTGAATACAGAACTTTGGGCTCTGAGGATTAGTGAATAGGCATTATTTCACAATTTTCTGACATTTTGTACTTGATTAACCAAGACAATAATCTGCAGATTAGTTGGTGATGAAAATAAGACGTGACAGCCATAGTCATAGTAAGCCTGCATCAGGTTACTTCTGTACTGTATACTACTACTATACTCTGCTGTAATACTCCCTGATGTAAACGTTGAAACAAAATGCCTTTCATCTGCAATGACATGTGGTTGTGCAGTTTGGAATAAACTGTAAAAGAAGACTGTACACCAGCCTTGAGCTGTGAGAGCTTACACTAGTGTAAAACACTGTAGACCTTTCTGGTATCCATTTATAAAACTTAAACAGTCATAATGTTAACTGCTCATTTCTCTGGTCTTGAATGTCCTTTTCTATTATCATTTTATATACGTTTGCTATTGTATGATGATAAATCCTTCAGTAACATTAAAACCAGTGCTTACTATAGGTTGAGAACTTATTCATGGCGGTAGAGGAGTGGGAATGAATGTACTTGATAACAGACCCTTACATGGAAAATGTGTTGCTAGGAAACAACCGGGTTCAAGCTTTCATCCTATCCGCTGCTGACAACATTAAGATTGTTCGCGACAGCATGAGTGAAAGTGTGAAACTGTAAAACGGTCGATATATACAGCAAAGAGACTTTACTACGCGCATATTTGCCAGGCAACTTTCTATTGCCTTTTCAAAGGAAGAGTAATATCCTTGTTTGCTTTGTTCGCCGTTTGTATTCCAAGTTTTATTTTCTGAAAACAAAGCTTGTGAGCAAAATGCTGTTCACGGACCGCGACGTCCAAACAAAGATTTAGATACACTGTGATACACCAAAGAGCTATTTAGATGGCTTCTTTGTCCTGTACAAACACCACATGTGTACTCTCGCCCATTCAAAAACAACCACAAATCTCGCTGCATCCCTGCATGTAACCCTATGCGATAAGCACTGCACTGAGCACAAGTCAAAGACACACAAAAACTTCCTGACCCCTGAGAAGTTCACACAGTGGCAGTGTTTACTTACAGTTCTCTCTGTCTGTCTTTGTTCAGGCCACAATTGGTCTTCTCCACTCCAGATCCCACTCTAAGGGTCGATTCTTTCTGTGAACAAAGAGGGAAAAAGAGCTGTCAGTGCAGAAATCTCAGAGGTCATCGAAGAGTTAACAGGCCATGGGGCCGTCTGGAATATGAGAGGAGAAAGCGGGAGGGCCGCAGAAATGAGATAAGGATGCAGGGATTTCAGTTCATTCTCCAAAGCCCAGACAGAATATGCCAGCTCTTCAATGGTTTTGCCAAAGAAACTACAAGAGAACAATTTAACAACCTGGCACAACATACAACACCTGCATCAGCATGTAACAGTGAGTCACCGCCACAGATGCGTCATTTCTTCCTCTGTCTCATTGTATGTGAACAGGGGGCAGCTGCTGGCAAACCAGTGCGCAGCTAATAGCATTACCATCACGGTGCAGCTTTGCGAATTTAAAGCAGAAACTTGAGTTCTTCTCACTTTTTGTGCATGGAATAGGGATGTCTGATCATGTTTTTTATTCCATTACACAATTCTAATGCATTTGCATTAGACATCCACTGATTCCAAATCGGATAAAATACTTGTATGTATCTAAATGTTGGTTAGATATTTAAAAACACTGACTTTACAGCTGTAGCCAACTGAATCTGACACACCTTATTTTTCACAATCTTCTTCATTCATGGAGTGGCGGCCCTGATTCGTATCGGTTATGTTTCATTACTGGTATGATATGAATGAGTTTAATTAGAACTGGCGAGATGCTATTTGCTTCAGAGAACACAGATCACTTATACAGGACGCCAAAAATTCACCCCCTGAATAACCATAATGTAGGTGATGCTATCAAAGCAGAAAAGTAAATAAAACTTACATTCCTTCTTTTTGGTGATTTGCGTATTGACAAAATAAGAGCCAACTGAACACACGGAGTGAGATAAGCAAAAGGTAAAATGTGATTTCAGTAGCACAATGTTAAGCTTGAAACACCTGTCACCTCTGGATACAATCTCTTTCTGACCACAAAAGCCTTAGTCTATACCAGTAGGGCTGCTAGAGCTATTCCCTGCCATCCCTATAACCCAATCCATATGTTCAACTGTTTAAATTCTCAACCTTAAATCAACACTGCACAAATCCTCCAATAGTGGATAGCTTATATCTGTCCCGTTGGGTATAATTTGCTCCACACCAGGTCAAACACAGATAAAGGTGTTCTAATATGAGAAATGGAGCTGCTGGTTTTGAGCAGCTGCCTACAAACATAATTAGGTCCACTAGGCTCCGCAGCAGTGCCAAAGAGCTGGCCTGTGAGGAGAGAATAGGATTTCTAAGTCGACGTAAACAAAACTGGATATGGACATTGGGTTCTGGGAAATGAGCAGATGCCCAGACAAGCTATCCAGCTGTTGGATATCTGATAACCGTGAGACAGAAAAAGATGGACAACAGACTGAAATCCTCACAATTCAGGATTCTTACATAGGATTTATTTGCAATGAAGCGCAGAGCTCAAGTTGAAAAGTTCATTGTGTAACAATGTTGCATGAAGCAACCAGTGGTTGTTTCCAGATGTGGTGCGAGAAGTTAGGTACTGACCGTGACAAGATTATTTTTAGACATGGTACAAGGCTTTCAAAACTGAATGTAAACTATAATTCAAAAGTCAAAACAGTAAAAAAATACAAAACACTTATGATGATATTCATAAAACACTTACTGTAAACTAAAAAGGAGATTCAATGCTTGATTCAGTAAGAAACTAATACATGGAGACCATCATTTGCTGTGTTTTGAAATAAGGCATTTTTATTTGCCTGACATGTTATGTGTGGCTTTACCTTCTAGAGACACCATGATCAAGCTTTTTTGACCGGGTCCCGATTCACATCTTTCAACACTGGGTATCTGCTGATACAGAACCCAATCCTATACCTAAAAGGTTGATTAAACATGTATCTGACGCACTGAAATATTCGGCCTACTTTATTTTCATAACCCACTTGATCCAAATGCTTGTTGAAAAAGTTGAAAAGCTTATAAGAATGAAAGTGGGCAGCGGCGCAGCTACAGTGGACAAAACAGTTTTTATTTGACCGATACTGATCAATTAATATCTATATGTATATATAGATAGATCTATCTATCCATCTATCTATCTATATCTATAAATAAACATATAAATCATTAGGATGTGCTCAGGATGAAAGTATTAACTCATTAATGCAACAAATATCACATTAAGCACAATACAGAAAAAAAGAAAAACAAGGGAGCACAACATATGAAACACACAGTCACTCTGCTGACTGGTCAACACACACAACAATGAAGTTATGAGTGTTGTAAAACACTTGTTGTAAAGTGTAAAATGTTCTTGTGCAGTGTCCTGAAGTTGCGGCTAGGATGCTTTCCATGTGGCCATATTGTTCCCACATCAGTTCCAGACAGGGATTTTTAATGCATGTCATGTTTCCTGTCTGTATCTATTCTGTCACTATCTGATAATGGCAAAATACCAAAGAATTAGTCTTCTAAAAAAAATGTCTTCCAAAATGAATAGAGAAAAAAAAACCTGACAGTATAACGTATAAGCTTTTTGTGATATAGGGGCTTTTCTACTCTACCCCACTCTGTGAGCTGCATATCAACCGACTCCTGTGTCCAGAAGCAAAATAAAAAGGCCACCACCGCTTTCTAGGAAGCCTTCTGGATGTTTCCCTGAGGCTTTTGACTGAGGCAAAGAGAGAGGTTACGGATGCCTGCAACTTCAGTCTGGGTCAGCTGGGCCTGGATGTGCCAAATAAAATGAGTCCACATGGAGGAATGCAACTGCAGTGTTTCCTGGACTCCGTTCAGTGCGAGTTACTCTGGTCAGAATATGAGAGAAGCACCGAGTTATGCAACTGTTATGAACAAAATCATTGCTCTCATCCAGAATGTGTTCACTCTGAGTAGAGAAGAGAAGTTGTAAGACAAGCTGCAAGTATCTCAGCTTGTATGTGCCCTTATGTGTGGATTCATTTAGACGACACAGCAGTGATTTGACTGTCTTCCATTGGTCTGATGTAATGAATCAAATTTGAGTAAATGTCAGTATTAAACCTAATGAACGTCCTTTCCTCTTCGTTCAACGTGATGTCATTTACATAACAAAATTCATAACATTGTCATTATGATATGACAAATTAGCTAATAACAAAAGTTATATAAGAAACCTAACTTGGAGCCTGCTAAATAACTTGAGTTACACAAGCATAATAGCATGCTTGATGACATTAATGCATTACTGCCCCCTCAGTATAGTTTTCCCTTTCTTTTGTTAACTGCGGCTGAACCTCTTACAACACCGCTAATGTAAGAAAAAGGTTAAAAAAATTTCCATGATGTACAATGATAAAAAAGTTCATTGTACATCAAAAAGAAGAGCTCTTTGGTCCATAATGAACAGTTAACATTATTTCTGAAATGCATAACTAATAGCAGAATGCTTAATATTTTGGGGTGGCTGATCCAATTTTATATCACACAATAGATATAACAGCAACTGCAATTAATCCATAAAAACTTAATATACCAAACATAATACATACTGTAGACTATACACTGTTATTCCAACATAATCTGACAACCCTGAGAAGTGTTACAAGTACGGTTGGGCAATTTGAAGGTATAAACTGTGCAATGTAGAGATGTGTCCACCAGTACAGATTTGGCAAGTGGAGGAGAGTTAAATTGTGAACAGAGCAGGAAGAGACTTGAAGCCAGGCTGGTATTTTAGATTTACTTGCATCTGTTAACTTCAAAACCTGTAACACACGAATTATTTCTCTCATTTAAAATCTTAATGCTTCCATTTTGATAAAAAAAAAAGTTCTTTTACTGTTTATAGTCTTGTTTTTAACTCAAGTATTGTCTCATCTGTTTTTCTTTGTATGCAAATTTCAAATCAAAGAAAAATAATAAAATTAAGGTAATTAGCTATTTAATTTACAGATCACTTACTGTACCTAGAAAAATACAGTTACCGTGATCTAAAAGTACATATACCGTGATAAAATACTTTGGCCATATATCACCCACTCCTACTTACAAGAATGTCCTTAATTCCTGTTGCAGGTGTGAGGTGTCTAGTTGATGTGTTCTCACACAGCAGCGTTGCTAAAACAGGACTTGTCTTGTCACATTGGACAGATGCTTAAGACATGACTCATTCTGAAGTCTGAACTTTTGCTTTTTAGTTCCAGGCTCTGTGGTCAAGATGAGAGCTTGATTCAGGCTTTTAACTTGAACGATAACTACAGTCTGAAAATGGGAATGATATGCAAGTTTCTGCATGTAGCTATGTAGGTATGATGTACTAGTGAGAAGCAAATAAGGTTTTTTTTTTGTTTTAAAAACAGAGCCAAAAAGGTGAATCTTCAAATTATCAACAATCACCTTGATTACTACAGAGTATCAACTTTGCTCATGTGGAAACGAATGTCTTCCTTTCAATATGTCAGCTGAGACGGGTCCAGCTCTGCCAAAATCAGGGAACTGTCTGCAGCAGCTGCAAACTAGCAAGTAGTACAGTGAGAAAGAAAGACACTTCATAAATCACTGCTGGAATGTAGCCTCATTTCCTCTCCGACCCCACCTTCTCAACAGCTTCTTCCTCCAATTCCAGGAGCTTTCTACACCAGACAACTGAGACCTGACCATCACAATCATGACACAATCTGCAGCTGTGAGTCTCAGCAGTTTAAAAAAAAAAAGGAAGAGCATTATTTCCCTGCAGCAAACTAGCTCCCATATCAGTGATGTAGAGCAGGCGTTACAAAGCAAAACAAAAGCTAACGAGGAGGCAGAGTTAACAGTAAAATCATACATGTTTGTGGCAGGTTGTTAATTTGGAGTTGATTAATCTTACTGCAAATGAAAATCATTTCAGAGCTTTGCAGACATCTGCTCTCGTCCTTTAAAGTTTCCATTACAAGTTTGAGAAATACGCTCAGTTATATTCGGCACTATTGGTGGTGCTTTTTTTTAAGTTTTATTATTAATAACAATGACAGATGACGATGATCATGAAAGATGCATGGTAATGGTAACGATGACAATGACAATTTATCGAGGTGCAGTCTTTTTATTGATGTTGCCCTTGAAATATACCGACACTGAAGCTGATGAGACATTTTCACCACTCTCTTTGATTAAAGGTGCTTACTGTCGTCTGAATGAACCTCAAACCTCTGATATTGTACGTCAGAGGTGCTGTAGCTACAGACAAACACACACATCAACAGGCCAGACCAGGTCAATGTGGCCCCTAAATACAGTACTGTGCAAAGGTTTAAAGGCATGGGTGAAGAAATGCTGTAAAGTAAGAATGCTGTCAAAAACATAAAATGTAATTGTTTATTTTTAGCAATTTAACAACTGACCTGCGGAGTTCCTTCAAAAACTGTGTGCAAGTATGCTTAGAAGAACTGATGCTGTTTTGAAGGCAAAGGGTGGTCACACCAAACTTCGATTTGATGAATCTTCTGTTTGCTCACTTTGCATTTTGTAAATTGATAAAAACAATTCAATTTTATATTTTTGAAAGCATTCTTAAATTTACAGCATTTTTCCCACCTGCCTAAAACTTTTGCACAGTATTTAAATTATTGAAATGACTGACTTTTTTTCTTATACAACAAAATCTGATTTGATATTGTGCAAGTTGCATCACAACAGCATTCAGTCGGCAAATATGATAGAGCCAAAGTGAACAATGATCCTAGTGAAAGTCTGAAAAGCTTGCGCTCTCTGTACGAATGTATTAAAGTGACCTTTGGTGAAAATACTGTCCATGCTACTTCTACCAGTGGATGTTCATTAATTATAAACTGGATTCACATGGTACTTTTTTTTTTTTATTAAATACTCATGGTACATTTGGCAGGATTTATCTGGCTCCCGATAACATGGAAGACTTGTTTATATAATAGTCTTTTTTTCACTTGAGACAGTGTGTGCCACAAAAATCCTCAGACGGACAAAGATGTTCGTGGCGAGCAAGAGTTTCCTCCCAGAGGAAATCATGAGGAACCTGAGCAGGCAGGTGCTGCTACCATGGAAACACTGATAAGCCAACAGATGCCTTTTAGAGTACTGGGGTATTTTGATAATGCAAAAACACAAAGCGGCCATACATCGCCCATTACGTTTGTGGGTGTTATGCATACATGATTTAAGGGATGCTCAAATCCAAAAGAATCAGAATTAGGGATATTAAAATTTATGTTGCGTCATTGTTATAAATCAAATAATTGAAACCTAATTTCTTAAGTTGAAAGTGTTCGTTATTGCATTTATCTAGTGCTTCCATAGCTTCCAAACACAGGCCCATAAATCAAAGTGTATGGCTCTGAAGCCAACAGTTCACATCACTACTGTAGCTGTGTGGAGCATTTGATCTTTATAAGTGCTATGATCGTTCAAAGAGTCGGCATCCAGGCAGTAAGACAGGTTGTAATCAATCATTGATCCTAGTCAAACACACCACTGATTACAAAAACAAGTGATGGATACCACGGAGGAACGTTTAAATCATTTAGAGAAGCAATTGCAAAAAGTGGTCACTTATGCAGGATCTCTAAAGCAGAAACACTGTGTGCCAATTTAAAAAAAAAAAAGGAACCATTTTCTACAGGCCAAAGGTACAACCTGTGACCCAAAGTGTTGCCACACCACCAAAACTCATTAAAAATGACAAAAACTTGATACCTCGATTAATATGGTAACAATAATTGCCAGGTGTTCAAAATTACACATTTAAAAGTTAAAACATCAGTGTCCGATTCAGTGAAATATGCATTTATGATTGCTATTGTCAAAGAAGAAATATAAGACCCCTCCTTTGCCATAGGCCATAAGACTCCTACCTGAAAAATACCAACAAGTTACACATTCCATTCCGTTTTTGTTCCACGAGTACATACAAATCCTGCGAGGTAACAATTCAATTCAAGTGTACATTTGATACATACAAGCCTGAGGCTCTACAGAACAATGGAAATTGCAGCAAAAGAGGTACTAGAGGGAAAGAAACACTGGAAATGTTAGCAACCAAACAAGAGTCGCAGAAACAGTTTCCTACGAGACACAGAAGGGGCCAAACCTGTCAGTCGAGGCACTGCGTAGGGGCTCTGGAAAAGCTTGCCGGTGCTTGGGGGTACAGCGTGTTATCTGCAGCTCTGCAGACCTTCTCTTTGAAGTGATGCTGAGCCACCGACTGAGCCAGGGGCAGTGAAGGTGGAAGGTGGGAGGCTAGAGAAAATGTAGAGAAAGCAACTAAGGTGAGAAAACAACTGTGAGATACAAAAAAGGTACAGGAACAGAAGAGAAATAAACAAAGCAAGCCTGTTAACTTCCATCTTGTAATTTCGAAAAAATGCACCTCAGAGATCGTTTGTAGCAGCTTTGTTTGGAGCGGAACAGGTCACGCAGCACGCACGTCATTGTTTTTTCTCTATTTTTATGTCTTGTTTAGGGAGGCCAGCTTATAGGGAGTAATGAAGAAAGCATATGGTGGCCATGTGTTGCAGAGCGATTGGTGGAATCAGGAGAGCTTGTGCAAGGGACACAATCAGATTGCAAAAGTGAGGAAAGTGACTTGACAGACCGTTTTGTCTGCTCCTTCTGTTCAGTGGAACTCTCCCTCAAGGATTATCCTCTCTAATAGACTTAAAGGCACTTTAACTGAGCTGCCAGCTGCCTGCGTTCCCGGCGGAAAGCCACCCAGGTCAAGTCTGAGGGAGGATATCCTACCATGACAATGCAACACATTCCTATAGTGCTTCTAATTCTTTATCACACCAAAATAATATGTTATTGAACTTTGGGCTGAAGAACTGGGTAAAATGCAGTTTGTGGAATGAAGAACACGAGTGCAGAGCCCAACTTAAACATGCCCGTTCAGAACCAGACTGACTGCGAACATTTTTGGTATAGTGCGAATTAAAATTTCACCTGGTTGCATTCATGCTCGTACATGATGATCCATTGGCGCTAGGTACCATACGCACAACGTGTGATGAGCATGTATATTGTCGCATACAATTCGAACAATCCATTTTCCATCCAAGAGCTATAGCTGCTTAGTTTAAAAACCAAAATGAAGAGAGAGAAAGGGAGGCTTGTGGAGAGGGTCGGACACAGAGAGGTTCTAACTCAGATGCCACAGGTGATGACAGTTCAGCAGGGAGAGACCGACGGAGCCAGTGAAGAAAAAAGCTATAGCTATAGCTCGTGGCAGAGAAACTTCAAATTCAATCTTTACATCAATACAAAACAAGGTTATAAAAAAAAAAACTATTCATCAGCATGCAAGGTCATAGATTAATACCATGTAGTACTAAAACAAGCGAGCAACCAAATCATGTGCTGATACAACCAACTGAGAAAGTTGATAGCACCAGTGCTAACACTGGGAACGTTGGTCTAGAGCCCTGAGAATGGGCCGATTGCTTGGCCTACAGCACTGCCACTGCCAGCTTTGTCAAGAGGCGCTCATCCGAATAAATGTTTCCTTAACCCTTACAGCTTGCTATTTGGAACCAGGCTATTTCCAGGAACAAAAGTGCTCATTCTGAAAGCTATATCGCTGATGCTTGAAATGTTTGAGTTTGCTACAATATAACATCTACAGCCTCTCTTTCTTCATCTGGTCTTGTACTGTGGTGAGCGACAGAGAGTGAGCTGTACCCAGCATGCAGTTCAGCGGAGTGACAGTTAGCAGGGGTCCTCTCTACTGCTTCTGCTGGTGGTACTGCACTACTAATAAATAGATCTGAAAAGCTCGCACTGCACTTCCTTTGGGTCCTCAGCAGCACACCCCGACTGTGAACGGTTTTAGAGAAAATTGAAGGAAAGACGTATATATAGACAGTCAAAGACTCCTTCCATTTTGGTTAGATGAATCAACAAAAAGAAATATCGGTATCAAAGCCAGTGAGCCAGAGAAATCAGAGCACAACACATCCATGCATTTTGGGTGCGTGTGTGTCTACCTAAAGCTGCCAATTTGGGATCAATTTACACACGATGCGTTTTTAAGCAACAGTAAGTGTGGCCCAACCTACTTTAATTTTGATAAACAGTAAATAATTCATCCAGAAGAGAGAATGTGGGCCAGAGAAATGTGATCTACATAACTTCGCCCACAAATCAATGCACTAATACAGATAGATCTCTTAAATAACTGTGATGCTACAGATAATTTTTCTGCTTTTCAGCAAACCCACAGAAACACAATCTCACTCAATCAACAATCAGTTAACCTGTAGAAGACAACAAAACGTATTACCAACAAGTACCATCACAGCAAATATAAACCCTGGTTTGTTGAACGTGTAAAGGTTTTTCTTGTAAGTCATCTGACAGGGTCCTCTTGGACCATGAGACGGTGGGGAACCTCTGACCAGGCGTGTAAGAGAAGCCCCCCATTCACAAAGACAGCCGTTTCCATGCCAACAGGACCTCTGCTGGGAGAGGCCTCCTTTCAAATGGTTTTCATCCTGCACCTCTGCTGCAGGCTCAGAGAAGGACTGGTGGGCATTTGGGAGCAAATGAGTTGTGGGTGGCAGTGAAGAGATGCAATTGTGTTAAGGGAAGATGGAAAAGGTCTGAGCCGAGAGTCGCTCTGCCGTGTGACAGGAAATCACACCAAGGCTGAAGACGGCTCTGTGTACTGGGAGCTACTTATATCCATTTCACACCAACACTGTGATGTAAAAACCCATCAACGCCGTCAGTCTGAATGCATTAGGGCTGCAAACAATGGGTTTCAATACTGATGCCAACTACTGATTAATTTTAGCCAGAATGACCAAATATATATGATGATACAATATAAATTAGTCAGAGATTTTGTTATCCCATTGTAACCGTAGCTTTAATATCTCCAGTTGTATTAGATGCTTGAATAACTGTTATAAATTAATGAGCAGAACTGCTTGAGGTACTATTGGATTTGCAGAAGCTATGATCGGTACAATAATGTATCAAATGACAATGTGAAAGGGGACCCTCCTAGTGATGAGTGTACAGAGAAATATCACCTGAATCTGCAGCTCCCCTTTGCATAACAGAGTTTGATAGTAAGTGTCCGGCCTACAGCTTAACCGTCTTGGTTCACTTTCACCGCTCTCATAGTGTCACTTTTGGCTGCAACAGTTAGCTGAACCTACTCGGCACCAAGCAGCAGACAGACAAAGTAAACACTTAGCTGGTGATCGTATGGAGCATTTACAAGCTAAAAAGCCGAATACATCCCTAAACAGTTGGTACAGACTAAAAGCTGCTGCTCCTTCCTACAACCCACTGCCCTCAACTGCACTATTTTTCAATTTGATTCAAAGCCACAAATCTGAAATGAATTCAGTGAAAACTTCTGTCAAAAAAAGAAGAAAAAAAAGGATACAGCTGAGTTTTTGTACAGCCCACCCTTTTAGTATGGGTGGGTGATACATCTGTGTCATAGTCATCACTGGTGGGATTTGTGTGCCACAACATGAATTATGCAATGCCATCATTAATGTGATAAATCAATAATTCTAAAAATGAATGCATTTCATTTTCTTCAAAAGTTCAGTTGTGGTAATACATGTCCATGTACAGTTTATACTGCGTTGCAAATCAAAAAAAAGTACAACATATTCGTTACAATCCTTGCTGATAATCATTAGTGTTTCCCCTTCCACTATATTGGGAGAGTGCCTACCCATTGGACCCCTTGGACCCATCCGCCGTCCCGTTATCTACATCTACAGGAAAATATGAGTAAAAGGACACTGAAACTGATAAAAATGTGATTGTCCAGCACCAAAAACAATGTACAAACACTCTCTCCTTGGACAGGATAAAGAGAGACTCACCTCCTGTGATTTAACTTGGTTTTGAGAGTCTACATGACAGTCTGCCAGTTCTGAACTATAATTTATCCACTATTGTTTTTGTCCCGAACCGACTTCCTCTCGTCTCCACACTATGTCACACAGCGTTCACACTATAGCCCACATCAAACCAATATGCCTGGGAGATTCCTCCCCGTGTTCATTAACCAACTCAGAGCTACATGGCATAGCACTGAATTATTAACATGCTCCTTGTGCCTCACAGATACAGAACAGAGAGCCATTCACAACTGCAGAGCTCACCCACGCTCTGCTGTAGTTGCCTGTAGATCTCCAGTAAACCCTGAGACAAACTCGTTAAGAAAGCAAATTAAAAGGAGCACAGATCAGAAAATACCATCACATGATCGACGACAGCATTACAGACGTGGTGAAATTGGGAAACAGGGAAAGCATGAAATAAAGCAAAAGAAAAATCTAAATTTGGAGATATGCGGTTCATGAGTGCAAGTGGAGCATAGAATATGAGAGTGCTGGATAACAGCAGGGCAATACATTAGAAGTTTCTGGAAAATTATCACAGGAAAATTAATGTCTGGAGGTGTGAAGGCAGACACATTTTAACTTCCACAGAAAGAAAGAAAGACCTTTAAATAAAATTCAATTTGTGGCTGAAAATTAACCTCATGATGCAACAATATTACCCCCAACTGCCTTTGCAGTAACCACTACAGTAGACTGCATATCACAACAATGTTTATTTTATCCAGTATTACTAAATTTTACACTTGTAGCCACATCTCCCACACCTTTAAAATGAGAGATAGAAGCCATAATGCCACTGAGGGTAAAGTTAATGTTAGCATTAGCATGCATCCCTTGCAAAAAGCAATAGCTAAAACGAGGACTGTCAACCCCGGGCCACAAAACATCTGATATCAAGTCTACGATCAAGGATGTGATGATACGATTCAGGAAAAGGACAGAATAATTGGTGTGTAACTTTATAAGACCATTACTTTTGCAGCGGTTACCTTAAACTTAGCTCGACATTTCTGTGCTGCATCTCTCCTCATTCCTCTCTGTAAAAATCCTGGCTAATAGCAGTCAAACAAAATCTGCGGAGTCCAAAACCACTTCATATTTACTATATAGCTCACTGTAGTTAACCATGGACCTTTTTAAAAAAAAAAAGGAAGTGTCCATGGCAACTGCATCACTTTCTGCTAACAAGCTCACAATGCCGCAAAATGAGGACAACTAATACGCATCCAAAATCTTACAACGGCAAACTACAGTGTTTATTATATAAGGAGTAATGAATGTGCGACGAAAAACATGGTGAGTTTGGACACGGCAATGAGATGTGTGAGGGGACTTGAGAGACTACTCGCCTGAAGAGGAGGTAAATAAGACCAAAGGCCGAACATGTGTGTTATAATATCCAAACATTTGACCCAGTTACAGCCCAACCTTAACCTAAGCTCCTTGATGGTGTTCACTGTTGTGGCTCCAAAGACCTACTTTTTAAAAAAAAAACAGTTCATGAGATTTCCTGTAAATGGGAGACCCCTCTCACTCTCTCTCTCTCTCTTTCTCTCTTCAAGGTGACTCAAACCTCCCCACAGAAAAGCCCTTTAATTTCCTCTTTCATTGATCTCACTCTCTCAAGTACACACACACACACACGCACACACACACACACACACACACACCTGGAATTTTGTGAAGCCTGTTCTTGTAATCTCTTTGATTCTCCTCTTCATGCTTATGATAACTGTTTTATTTCCTTTCCCATTCCCCCGTTCACTAACACCTCTAAGTCCCAACACTCACTAAACTTCTTCCACTTGCTCCGTCTCTCTGTCTTTTTCTTTCCACCGATCGCTCCACGCTTTAGATATCCTCTCTCCTCCACACTTATCCATCTGTCCTCAACAACCCCATAATTGTCTGAATTCATTAAATTTGATGGAAAAATTATTCAGGAAGCTGAGGAAAAAAATGGCACATGTTGAACGAGACTGACTCAAATAACACTTCCCACTTTCAGCCTCTCCTCCAAGTCAAACTCTGCAGCTAAAACATTCATTTACCACTTGAAAATCTAACTACCTTTTTAACCACACACAGTAACACTGGCTTGTTCCCTTTCTCTCTCTATTTGTTGGAAGTCCTCAAACTCATCTTGACCAGTAGACCTAATGTATGCTCTCAATCACTTCTCTTCTCTTTCCTCTAAACTGGGGCTACTCATCAAATCATGAATCATGTCATGAATCACTCATTATCCAGATGTCCCAGTATCTTTAACCAAACAGTGTTTTAGGTCCCTAAAGGCCTTGGCGGACTGCCCACTCTCATCAGACTGCACTCACTGCGTTACCAAAGCACTCCACTTCAACACAGGAGCAGTCATGTTGCTAGGTGCGCATCCTGTGTCGACATGTTAAAATCCGAAAGGACACAGTAAGCTCACTATTGGTGAGTCCAGGGAACGCATCCCATTTTTCCCTCTTAATGCTACACTGTGAGCAACACATCTGTGTTGAAAGCAGCAGAGCTAGTTAGCTGTGCTAGAGCTGTGGTGTGGCTAACAGCGCTAATAGCCATTGAAGCTAACAGAGCTAACGGAGCTAACAGCTAAACACGCAACAGGACAGAGTTTCTATTCAGGGGAGTATGAAGCTTTCACAGTGAACAGCAGTAAAATGTAACAACACAAATTGGTGTGCATGCATTAAGGAACTGACAGTCAGATCCATGGAAAAGAGACATGAAGGATGTAATTCGTCACACTTTTCTATAAAAACTTAATTCTGAGTTAAAATGTCCTCAACATCACCTTATACATAGGACATCAGTTGAGGAGGCCGTCCTTCATGTGGCCCAGGTCACATACGTGTACACACTGCTATAAGACTGGTCTCATGCGGCCAAGACCACCTCTGAATGTGGTCTGAGTGATTGGATCTCAATACGTCCCTGATGTTTCTTAGGTGCATTCACACCCGTAATTAGAGCTGTCCACTTGAGATCAGATCGCCCAAGACACTTGTAAAAGCCAGGTGTGAACGGAGCCATAGAGTCAATAAGAGAGAAGAGCAGTACAGGTGGTTTTAGTCAACTTTGCTAACATTCAGAAGCAGAGCCAAGGGTAGTTTGTTTAGGTATATTTCAAGACAACACTGATTATAAAAGGTTTATAGCCTGCCATGTAGTTATCCTGTGTTTCTGTGTGTACAGTAAAGCAGCTAAAAAAAAAAAAAAAAAGAAGTGTATTGATCCCATAAAATGAGATGACTCAATTTAGACTTTAACTAATGATTCAAATCATTGACATTTAGGGGGAAGCGCTAGTTGCCAGTTCTCTTCTTTGCTGTCTGTCTCTTCCATCGTCAGTCAATAAAAGGAAGAAAACACCAAGAAAAGATTCTTCAAAAAAAAGAAAATGGGCATCAACAGTTGACAAATCCAAAAAAAAAAAAAACTTTTAAGTGGTTGCTCTTTCCCCATTTCCCTAATAGCCCAAGATTACATGATCTGTTTCATAACTGGGTTTCCATTCAGAGTTATGCGGTTGCCTAAAGGGAATATCTTATCAGCTAAGCTCCACAAAATTGTTCATTAGCAATTATTAGTTTCGCATAAGCATGAAGGTTACAAATGTGCTTTTATTTTATTTTCTTTTTTTTAAAACAGCTTCTAAAAGCAGTCGTTTCTCTCAGAATGTATGTTACCTGAAACTCTCTCCTCTATTGACATCCTTGATAACCAAACTCACTTGTACCGCCTTCATATTTTGTCAATACGTCTTTGAGGATGGAAAATGTCACTGTCCATATGAGACAGTTTTAGAAAGGCCCTGGGGTCAGTTTCACAGCAACAGTTAGGAGTGTGGGAATGTGAAGCTTTCTGCAAACAAAGGAAAGGATACCCCTCATCTCTCACTCTCCAAGGCCTTGCAGCAATAATCACAGCCAGAAAGTGGTATTTCATCACATTGATCCATGTGAACTAAGAAGTGAAGAAAAGTACTGCCATTCTTGCTTCAATATTCCTTTATTAGTCCTAAAATATTCCTTTATTAGTCCTAAAATATTCCTTTATTAGTCCCATGATGGGGAAATTTTAATGTACTTGTATTCTCATTTATATTACCTCGACTGTAGAGATGAAGAACACAAACATCACACAGCGTCATGCAGTGAACTAAAAGGGTGAGGTAATTGCTCATGGTGTTAACAATTTCAAAAAGGAATACAGAGGGCATTTTGGCTCTAAATAATAGCTGTGGGTAATAAAAAAACGGGTTTGTATACAGTAAACTGCCTCTTCCAACAGTAATTCAGAGGAGCTGCCACACTATTACAAAATGCCCAATTCATCAATGTCCTTTTGAAAATGTTGATATCTGCTTATTATTTGTCTAGTTCCCCTGTTCTAGAGTCTGGCTTTTTAATGGTGTGGCATTGAGCTTCACAACAGAAGCCATGCAATTTGTAATCAGTCCTTAATCTTGGAAGATCCACACTGTAAAGAATTCATCGCATCAGGATGTAGAACCATCAATTAGCAGACCATGACCAACAGTACTGAGTAATGATGAGTTTGCTTGCCCCGAGGACACAAAGTATGAAAGGGTTTATATTAAACAGCAGAAAGTGGCCACACTTGATATACTTTAGATTCCCAGATATAAGTCTAAATTAACCGATTTTTCACACTAAAACAAAAATCCCCAAAGTTGTGATCACTTAACAACCTTACTGATATTTAGCCTTACTCTATAGTTTGTCTTCAATGTGCTTTTGATACATTGCCACTTCTTCAAGTAAACTGAACACACTGAACTCCAGAAAACAAAGCAGTCCCCTTCTGTTGGCTCTGAATCAAATAAACAGAATAATTTCCACAGACTGTGACTAACAGGTTGTCCACAATGGACCTCTTCTGTTAGAACATGTTTACATATATGGCATATTACTAGAGACAAAGTTAGATTCCATATTCATAAATAACTCATTTGATACCTTACAATAAGAATACCGATATATTGCAACAAATTTTTTTCCTTTGGATAAATAGTTAAGTGATAGGTTGTTTGAGCCGATAAATTCAACAATAAACATACCAGATATCCAGTATTAATTGGAAACCTGCAAATGTTTCTGGCAGTCCTGACTACGTTATCTGTTACACAGATTCCTCCCAAAGCATCTTTTGACTCGTCAGGTAGAGAATTTTAAATCCACCTCCTCAGCCAAGATGACCACTTCTGTTCCCATGACAAGAAACAGCAGTTTCTCAGCGAGAGGACTCACAATTAGCCAATCGGAGCCGATTGGCGACTTGTCTTTAAGCAATGTCAGTTCATTTTACAAAGACAGCATGTCTTCTCAATATCTCTTAACATCATAGGTTATTTCTGCCTCACTTCTTTACATTATTAAAACCCCAGTGAAACCAATTTATTGGCCAAGCATCGGTTTCGACTTAAAATGATGCCAGATCAAGGCGGATACGTTGGTCTCTTGTGATTAGTTATGGAAAATTTCATCCCCCCTTCCTGACATTAATCAGTTAGAGTTGAGCCAGACTGAAGATGGAGATCAGAGTGTAACAAGTTAACAGTTCAGTCTGATATCTGTCTAATAACCAAATGCAAACCAATAAAACAGCAACAGTAAAAACAAACCTTTAAGCCTCCCATGTTTAACTTTTTTCACACTGAACCAGTGAGTTGTTGATTTCACAAGATGGGTCTGCATTAAACACCTCATACATAAAGTTGTCTTAAATTATCTCTTGAGGAGGTAAATAGCAACATATCTGTCTATTGATTGTATGTAAACAGTTGGATTCTGTGGTCAGGCTCTCTGTACTTTCTGAACGGGTCCTGTGCAAACAGAGAAGCGCCTTCATAGTTGCACTTTTGTATGTGTGATATAAAACGTTTCTACAATTTCTCGCCCTGAGGATGTTGTGTCAAGACAAGAGGCTTATCTGCTCTGGTCCTCAAAGACGCTGCCCCAAATACAAAAGACAACTGACAGAGAAAGCACGAGCTATTACCCTTTCCTTTTCTCACTTCCCTCTTATCACAGCTTTCACACTGATCAAGGTAACAAACATTTTACTGTGCTGTTCCTGTCACATGAAAAAACACACGTCACAGTATCTAACAGTGCAGCACTGCACATATATCCCACATTTATTGAAATGTAGAATTGAGGGGTCATGAAAATTTTTCACCCAAAGCAGACAACACAGAGGCTAACTTCAATGAATTAATATTTGGGTACAGTCTGGTTATTGTGAGTTTTTCCAGCAAGTTCTTTGTTTGTCATCACAGCCCATGACAACACATAGATAAATGAGTTCACTTAATGTTATCTAGTTAAAGGCAAATTTTGTCCCTAATCTTGGACACTGGTCTTTGGCCTTGTCTGACCTTGGGTGAGGTCAAGGGAATGCAGTTAACTAGCAGGTAGGGCCGAGAAGCAGCAATATTAATACAAGCCACTTGTCTACGACTTCATTCGCCCTGACATGGTGATGCAAGTTAAACCTGTGTTAGCTGGGCATCCAAAAGTCAACATGTGCCATTTGACCTAACTTCACAGGTCTTGTTGGTATAACATGGGTTGGACACTGATGTTTAAATTGAATTTGACTGCCTTCGAGGCAAGAAAAACAGTGCATGAGAAAGATCTGTGTGGTCAATAAGAGGACCAGGGTGTGGACAGAAAAGAAACTGAAACTTTATTTGGTACTTATGGAATGTGAAGCTGATTTTTAGCAGTATTGCGTGATAAACAGTTCTAGACTTAAATCGTGTGAATGCATGCCCACAGACTTGGCTAACCTCAGATGTGAAGGGATGGTGTCAAACTCAAGTTCAAAGTGAGTGCACGGTCATACTACATATGTTATGTATAACACATGTAAACATTACATCTTGGGAGCTGAAACCTTAATAAAACCTTCAGTTTGGAAAATGAATATGCTACCAGGAGTAAAATGATGAGAAATGACTTAATGATGATCTACATGTTGAAATTAAGTAAAAGTTTTACACCAGTAATACTGAGGAGAATTTGTGTTGTCATTTTGGTCTTTCAATAGTGAAGATAAGGAAAACAGACCAGAAAATCAAGAAATCAAACTGGGTTCATCCGCAACTCCTGTCAGCCAAGTCAGTACAGACATTACAGACTCTGTGAATGTCAAGATGTTGAAAGTGTGTCTGTACTGCCACAGATGGTCAGAAACCTGGCTGATGTCAGAATAATGTTTCCGCTGACAAAAGGCACCAGATTTCCAGGCTATGCTCCATGTCTATTTCCCAAACAGCATCAATACCAGGATGAGAACCGAGTGTTTATAAAATATCTTTCCCACTTATTCATATAAATAAGCCTAGACTACCTCTCAGTATAACATTGTACAATTCAAGAGCTCCACAAACAACAGCTTCCAAAAAACAATAAAGTTGAAGTTACAACCTTCATGAAGACAGGATTTATCTGAAGGCTGTTGTTGCGGACTGAATTAGTTTCATTAAGGTGTAACTAATAAAGTGATAAGTCAGTAAAGATAGGGAACAGATTGTTGGAGCTGTCTAACAATCAGCCAGTCGCCAATGTTACTTCATGATGTGCCCTCTTTGACAGGACAACAGTCGAACAACATCTGGATTTAGCTAAAGTTATATAAAAGTGAGGCGTAAGTTAACTTCGCAGGAGCTTCTGCTACCTTTTGGGAAGCAAAACCTTGATTAGCTGAGAAACGACGGAGCAGTTCCAACTCATGTGATTTGTTAGCTTTGATCAAGACAAATAAAAACTTCTATCAAGTTTGTGTTCATCACATCATTAACGTGTTGCATGCGGACTGAACTCCTCGCACCTCGCAGCTTTTGACTTTGTGCAGCTTCTTTTAAAAAAAACACACACAGTTACCAACGGAGTGAGCAAACACAAGCATCGAACTCGGTCTTTCCGCTTTAAATAATGCTGGAAACATGACAACACAGTGCATTCAGCCACCGTGAGCTCAGTCTGACAGTGTTAACTTTCTTTCAGATCGCCAACAAGCTCCACATCAACAGAAGTGCGTTAAGTTGGCTAGCGTTAGCAATGCTAACTCTGCTAGCTACCGAGCTACTCGTTAGCTGGCTAATGCTAGGCCCACTTCCACTGGTCCACTGCTACAATATTCCTCTGTTGTAATCTTGCACTTTGTAATTGTTTAGTGTGTTTACCTAAGAAATGTGGAGATGAACAAAGACAGCAGGCCTCTCCGGTGATTCCTTCGGGTCGTGAATCCAAAACCGAGATATCCTTTGGAGCTTGGTGGAGCTAACGCTACAGGGTCCGGTGAGCTTAAAAGCTCCTTCTTCGTTTCTTGGTTTCCCAGCAGCAGCAGCAGCAGCAGTCAGTGTGTCTTGCACCTAACTAGCACATTAGCTGAAGACCAGCTAACTAGCCTCTACAAGGCAGTCCACAAGCCAAGTTCGTGTGATGTTAGCTGGCTAGTAAAACACCGCTAACGTTAGCAGCTCTGTCAAATTCACGAGAGTGTTGGTCGACCCTTTCACTCTGTTCCTTCACTGGGCGACATATGATCCCGTCCGGCCTCTACAAGAGGGGAAAACACATCCACTGAGACAAACAGCGTGTAATATGCGGGCGATTTGCCGTCCACTGCCTCTCCAACAGCCGCCAGGTTTGTTCGTCTCCCAACTCTCCACCGACTGGAGAGAATGGATGTCACAGCATGATGATGTCACGGTTTTGTTTGCTAGTGGGCGCTGGAATGTGATGTCATAATATACTCCCGGATGACCTCCGAGTGAGGAAATTAATAGTAATCTTTGTGTCTGTCTAGTTATACTATAACACCTTTAACAGCCGTCTTTAAATGGTGCTTATGATGTTAAAAATTCACTTTAAATTCAAATCATATTTTTGCTGTAAAATTGCACCTGTGAAATAAATGAGTGAGTCATTCTGGTTCATTCATTCTGGTTCAGGTAGGCTACAATTAATATTTACATGAATAAAAACATTACTGGGGTCTATGTCTTTGTGATATTTTATTTGAAGTTTTGAATGTGCTTATCATATTTTTAATGGTAACTAGGCTACTAATTCAAGTGGTTTGTGGTTCAAATTTTGAATGTCTTTATAGCCAATATGTGTTTTTATTAAATAATACAGATTATACATGCAGCATACAGATGCAACAGCCAAAGAGGGGAATAATAAGTCACCATAAGTTAATTGTAAGCATACATGTGTCCATTATCATTAAACAAATCAGATGCAAGATTGATAGCGGTTTAATGAGAACTATATTTGTTTACAAAATATCACTTCCATGTCAATGGTTAATGCTGTTTTTCCAAAATAATACCCATGTTTACTATTTTCCCTAGGTGTTTTTTTCCTAATTTATTTTGTAATCATGCCAAAATAAAAAAAAAACAGCATTATAGTTGCATTTTCAGGTTAAAATGTAACCTGACTTTACATGCTTTTCAGTATTCTTATTAATCTATTTTATTTCAGTATATACATTGTATGCATCCCTTTTGCCTTCATTTTACTTTTTAACATTCTAATTATAATAAAATGTGAATATAAATGCATTTTGATCAGTTAAGTTTTGAGGGGAAAAGCATGGGAGGGGAGAGACTCCAAATCCACATTTGCATGGTGTGTCAGAAACCATGCCCAATGAAAACCTGCACCCAATTCTTTTCCAGCATATTGAGCCTCATTTATTCATAGGCAAAAAAAGCAAGTTGTCATGGATTAGTTTGCTGCTGCTGCTGCTGCTGCTGCTCAAGTTGGCCCTACTGTGCCAGCCATGGTTAGCTTTGGCTCATGGTCATTTTCATGCCCTGTATCTGGATCCTCCAGGGAGAGTCTGAAACCCTGAGATATCACTAAGCACCAAATATGTGATCCTGAGAAGTGTGGAATTGAGACTGGCATCTGGTCAATGAAGACTGAAAAGCAGACCCTGGAAACAAAAGACGACTGTAAATATCCTCACTTTGTTACTAAATACTCTCTATAGCTGCATGCTTTTATGGAAACTGCTCCTGTTGGTGACTCTTCACAAAAAGCAGAACTCTTGGCTGGAGTTTTTCATCGGTGTCATCTCTCTACGTGCAGTTTTGGTTGTGTTGTTGGTGAAACTAAACACCAAAATATACTGGATAATCCTGAGCGTTGTAGGTGTTTATGTCAGGGCTAATGCCAGGATTTTAGAAATGCTGAGATTGTATCCCAATATTTACACAAACACGTACATCTGTAGACCACTGTGAAGAGACCTGAGAATCATCTCTAAAATGTTTCCTAACACAATCGCCTAAAACAGTGGTCCCCAGTTGTTGTGGCTTTTAACATCTTAAAAAAAAGTAATGTATAGAGTCAGTTTTATTTTATGACATTAAATTAAAAATATATTGTGTTACAAAAGTGTCTGGAGCTCCTGACCCCCAGGCTGGGAACCGCTGAAGAAAAAATATACAAGAATTACAATCTCATAAGGAAAATCTATGAGTTGCTATGATATAGCATATATAAAGTTGGTCTCACCATTAAAATCCAATAATGTATGACTTTTAGTTATAAAACGTATGCTTCACATCTCCAAATGTGAAAAAAAATACAGAGATCATAGCTTCTGTACTGTTAATGGTAGCTACAGACATGGCTGATGCGTCAGTTTCATCAAATATTGTCCAAATAGTGCAAGAAGCAGTATTTCGTAAGAGGCAGTGGAAAGTTTCACATGGTTTAAATTTCTCATAAGACGAAGTCTCCTATAATGACACAAACACTCATTCTCTCTCACTCACACAGATCCCCTGGTGTTTTCCACTCAACGATTGCCCAAGAATGAGTGAATGCGCTGATTGCGACAGACGAATGATGCTCTGTAGCATCACAGCTCTTGAAGGCAAACAAACACGCCTGTGAAATGGAGCTGATAGAGTGTGACAGGCAGCAACAGTGCCTGCTGGGTAGACAGTGATTCAGTCTGTAAAGCGTGGTAAATTCAGACAGACGGGTCACTGGAAATATGATGTTATGAACATGTCCTCTAGGGGATTACATCACATTTCAGTTCACTGTGACAGACATGCCTTTAATCAACATTATAAACATGCTCATCCTGACTTAAACCAGTAAATATCCTGTACCCGGTGTGACACTCCTTTGCCTCTTGGTCAAGTTGTAGTCAGCTAAAAAAGTCTCATGCTACATGCTCAGATTTTTCAGTAAATACATTACCCACATTCATGTTTGGGAGGAAGCATTGCTGTTTTATTTACATGAAAACCAGTTCAGCCAGAATTTGGCACGATGTGGACAATGCTGTTTGCAAGTGACACTGCCTGTGTACCCAGTGAGAAAAACCCAAAACCTGTTGCTGTGAAGCATCTAAGGGTAGAGGTGTGGATTTGCATTATTTTGTTCTTTCTCAATATAGAAATGTTGTGTTTGTATGAGCTTATAGTGTAATAAAAAATGAAAACCAAGGGCTGCAGCAAATATTTGCTTCTTTATCAGTTTATCTGCAGGTTAGTTTCTTGATTAATTGACCGATTGTTTGATTTATAAATGTCAGTGAGGTAGATACATATTCAGTATGCTAAATGAGACAAAGACCAACTTGCAAGATAACCTAAACTGATAATTTTCTGTTCATTGACTAATCAGTTAGTGAAAAAGCATTTCAGCTCAATTAAAACCAATGTTGAAAAATGCAAATGTAAAAAAACATAATGGACAAAAAAACGCCATTAAGCTGAACCAGAATAAAACAATGTCAGAAAAACAAATTCGAGCGAGTAAAATCAGGATAAGATAAAAGTCTGTTATAAGAGGAGACTTTCAAACTGTTACTGATTCAGCCAGGCTTCCCTCTTCAGGTCACTCCACAGCCTCGGGGCCCTGATTGCAAAGACTCTGCCTCGACCTGGACTCTGGAACAAATAAAAGACCTCTGCCTGAAGATCTCACACTATGCACACACTCATGAGACAAAAAAGGTCAGAAATAAACCAAAGAGGAAGGCTTTGAGTAGCTAGAGTACTCCAGCGATTTAGTATTACATTTTCATACAGGATTCTATAATGCAACATCTTTTGCCAGAGCCCACGTCTTTTAAAGTCTATGCCTCCAGGGTTTCTGTCTCCGAGCTAAAGACTTACCAGATCTCCACCTGAGCCACAGAAAACATCAAACAACTGTTTTCACAGGCTGAGTAGTACCACACAGGACTAGTGAATTCAGTTTCTTATATATGATTGGTGGATTAAACATAGTTAAGATTACAAAATCGATCCTAACCCTTTCTGGTAGCATTATGCTCCAAACCTAAATTACTGCCAAAACAAGAGGCAGGTTTGATGTACCTGAGTAAATAGAAATTCAGTGTTTCCTCAGGCGTTATTTGTTGATTGTGAAAATGTCAATATTTAGTCAGCGGAGTCTGACCAGCCAGACAGCAGTGACGATGCAGACATTGTAAGGTGACAGACACAACTGCCGTCTGGAAGTCTAATGAAAAACAGAGTGAAAAGTAGGAGAAAATGGGGTGACGGACTTATTTCTCATTTGTATTCATTGGTTTGCATGGATTGTCCATCCTCCCCCAGACCTTCCTCTGGGATGAATGCTATCAGACTCATAGAGTTTAAAGAGGAAAGTGAAGCAGACTATTCAGCAAATTCACAGCAGGAGTCACGAAGTCTGCTCACAATGCTAAAGCGATGATTTAGCAAATGAGTATCTCAGTTTAATCTGCTAGCATGCAGAAGATACTAATGAGCTTTAAGTACAGCTGAATTTGTTATTTGTTAAAAAAAAAAAGAAGTAAAAATGTAACGATGTTAATGACCTGATAATGGCGCTAGTTAGAAAACTAAAAGGATCTCCGAAGTTATTAGGCAGAGGTAGAGGTCACTGGATCACTAAAGCCAGTGGGATTCATCCTCTGGGAACCATAAATGTTAGTGCACAATTTCATGGCAATCCATGTAACAGTTGTTAAGACATTTCAGACTGAAACAAAGTGGTGGACCGGCCAACGTTGCCATCCCAAGTGGCTATAAACGCTCAAACATCCTATTTTTATCAGGAGATTTTATTTATCTAAATTTTATTCAAAGCTTCATCAGCAAAATAACAACACTACAGCCATACATGAACTATTTACAAAAGGCATTTCTTGAAAATAATATCTTTTGGTATACTGTATTCTCATATATACAGTGCAAAGGTACTGCAAAATACTGACTGACATGTTTAGAAAGTAGCACTCACATTTAGATCAGTGTTATGACTGCATAGATTCAGAACTATTAAGCCCAAACTGGAAACAATACAGCATCTGTAGACACGAAGTATTCAGTCAGAGAGTTATTATCATCAGTGAGATAAGATAATCAGTAGCAGCTTGTAGAAAGATGTTGCAGCAACGAGTGATAATTTATCAAAAGAGTCAGAAATAGAATCCAGCTGATTTCACACTCAGAGATTTCAGCTTCTGAATAAAAACACGCCCTCAGAAGTCCTAACCAGGCGTCTGCAGGAATGAAAAGGAGTGGTCCTCTCTGTCATGCATGCCTACAATCTTCAACAGGATATTTCCCCATTAAAACCTGCAGCTGGAGGGAGTCACACAGTGTAGTACAACAAAGAGGCTTTGAGGTATCAGAAGAAGCCATCAGTAGAAACTATGAGCAATCGTATCTGTGAGGGGGTGGAGGAGAATATTGACTGAAAGCACTTTAAGATGACCATATACTCTTTAACTATACAAATCTGTAGAGAGGAGAATGCTTGGCAGCTGTAGCAGAGTGTTTTTTTTATGTTTAAACTTAATACTTGTCACTCTGGCTGATTGATTGAGACAGAAAATACTGTCCATGTACCTGGTATAACTGAATACTGCATCAACAGCACAACTAAAACAGGCAAAGAATCACAGAAACAATACATGAAAGGCACAACACTGATCACTTTCATAACAAAATAGCCCTATTTAACAAGGTTAAGTCCATTTGTTTCACATTGCTGTCCACTGAAGACTGATTATTTAACTGTAAAAATGAAAATAATAGTTGTAAGTGTCCTTTAAGGGTTGTGGTGTTTCCTGGCAGTTGTTGCGGGATTATTGTACAAAGGTCTGAACATCCAAGCTGGCAACAATGCATTGCTGACTGTGTCCTTGCATACCGGGAGAGTGTCCTTTGTTAACCTGCAGTAAAGAAATCATGGGAGAGAGGTGACAATAAAGTCAGAGTCACAGAGACAAAGAGAGAAGGAGGTCATTCCTCTAAAGTCGGCAGTGGTGATGGAGTTCACAGCCATACGCTCAGGGAATAGTTTAAATAATTTACCCTACATTTTATTGTAGCTTAATGATGCTTCAACTAAATGTGCAGCAAAATTACTGTTAATATCTTCAGTGTGTGTATCCACCAAAACTACTAAAAATTCTTAGTCCATACATATAAAAAAAAAAAAACACACTTTCAAACTCTTTTCTCTCATTCCTGAAAGTGAAGTGAAGCTGTGAGGAGGATGTAGCTTCCCTGATTATTTCTATGTAACCTGCCACAGGTGGTCCATCAACATATAACAAACAATAATAGGTGATATTCTCATTCTGGGCACCTCTGAGGGCTGAAATATACAGCAAACAACAAAATGAAGCAAATTAGCAATTACAACAATGAGACATATTCCCAAACGCTGTCACTCGCTAGACGCACCTCACACCAGAGGAAAGTTTGAACACTTGGAGGTGTAGAAGTCGTGAACATCCACAGAGAGTCTATCTGATGTGTGGCGGACTCCTTCAGACCACTCCAGGTAAAATTGGTGCAAGGTCAGTGAGAGAAAGTCTCTCTCAGAGAGTAAATCCGGTCACTTTTTGCTGCTTTATGTCCATATGGTTCCATATTCTACTAACTGCACTGTTGAGTTCATCCATAGCTTTACTGCAGTCGTCTTCAGCCTCCACACAAACAAAAGGGTCACAGCAGAATCAGCATCGACAAGCTCCACCAACAAACCACCACTCTACCTACCTATCCACTCTCTCATTAGATCAGTGCAAACTGAGCACAAGTACACTCAGTCAAAGATAACATAGTGTTGGCCAACTTATCTATGACGTCTTTTTGATTGTGTTGTTTTTAAAAAAAAAAACATTTTCTGGCAGAATTTTAAAAGTAAACTTCAGAATTTTTAAACTTTAATTAGTCTTGAATGTCTTGAAAACTGTAATGTATCTAAATACAATCAGATAAGTGAGTGATCCTGCTTTGTGTGATTTCCACTCTATTGTTGTTGTGGATATTGAGCCACATTTCTGTGTTACTGGAGAGCTAAATGCTTAAAGCTGCAGAACCCAATATTTTTTTCATTGGTTAAATAATTAGATGCATGATGATGATAATAAGTAAAATGTAGATAAGTAAAAAACAATGACTTGTGATAACAAACCCACAGAATATTAATCACCCAACTCTGCTTCTTCAGTTCTATGGAGAGTTTTAGTGTCTTTCAGCACATTGGTTTGGTTTTCTGGCCCACAACTTTACTGTTGGGATTTACTCGCACTGCTCGTGTCTACCTTGTTTCCAGTAGCAGCAGACAAAAAAGTTCAGATAAAACCACCATACACTACCTGCAACAAGCTGGTGAATATAGAGGAGCATTTAGTAGCCAAATATATTTCCTTCAGGAGTTGGTAGAGACCAAAACAAAGCTAAAAGGAGAGTTTATATTGGACTTGGATTGATCAAGTGGACAGAAACACTGCCTTTCAAGAAACGCAAGGACGCTTTACAGACAGAACAAATAGACAATGATTTGCTAACATGTTCACTACAAACAACGTTTTATCAACCAGTGGATGCAGCCTCAAGTAAACAATTTAGCACTTTTTCAATAAACTAAATCTAGAGTGACTTTTTTGGTGCCTTCTGACTTGATTCAAATCCCATATAGTGTTGGAGTCTTGTAGTACAGTGCTATTTTGTTCATTTTCTTACATTTTGTTTGATTTAATTGTCCTAAATACCTTCAACAAACAGTTTTTCTTTTGAGAAAAGGGCTACAATGGTTCATCTACTTCGAGTGCACTGTAATTGGTAGGTTTCAAAACGTGCTATTGAAGCACCTCCAACAGCATTGTATACGCTTTCTCTCTTTAATTTGAACCACTATTGTGCCTGACTTATTGTGGAATTTCACAGGTCTGACAAACATTGCACAGCTGCTGCAGACGGAGACGGCATCACATTGTGCAACCACAGCGCCGGTAACATCGCATTTACTTCTGTTTTGAGACCTCTTGTGTAACCCATTGTGTACAGAGTGCCTCTGTGTTGAATCAAAGTGCCCTCCAACACTTGCAAAGCTTTGGAAATGAAATCCTGAGAAAAGGCGGTGTGTAAATGTCGTTTGTCAACAGTTGGTGGAGTGGACCTTGACCTCGCCTTCCCAGCCCTTGCAGTAAGGAGACTATCCCAGGGTTAAGTTGCGCCACACTTCCATGCATGCCTGTTGTAATCACTAGCAGATGTTAGGAGTGTTTGTGCTTTCAAATTGTGCCATGTGTCACGATGAAAGGGTCACAGTTCATCACTCCCAGCTATACTGAAACCGGCTGGTGCATCAAAACAAACAGAGGCTGGCAGCGAAAAGGAAACTGTTTCTTGTAACCCAAGTCGATCTGCGGTGTGTGTCAGCATTATTGTGCAACAAGATGTATGAAACAGGTTAGTCATGAGGCCTCAAAACATATGCAAATAGATAGTCAGATTGTGGTTTTGAATGTATACCTAATGAGATAGTTCATTAGGTTGTATTTATACCAACAGGAACGTTGCTTGATGATTAATTTGCTGCTGTCTGTGACACTGTTATGATTTAGTCATCAGCGCTGCCAAATGAACTCTCAAAGTTCACACAAGAACAGGAGGGAAAATATTAACAGCAGAGGAGGAAAACAAGCAAAGAGTAGATTTGTTTTGATATCTTAAAACAACATTAGCACACACTTCCAGACGTGTTATTACGAAAATATAATGAGAAAAAGCTCTCTGGTAATGAGGGATGAATGACAAGAAAGGGAATAAAATCTGTGTGTGCTCATAAACTGGATATAACATGTAAGAAGTGTGAAGCGTGCTCACCATAGATTTACTCATGTTTGGGGTCATCTGCTGTCTCGCCTAAAACAAACAAACCAAACACACACGACAGTGATGTTGGGCTGCATGTTCTCCTAAAGCGGTCGTAACAATTAGAGCAACAGTGACCTCTGCTGGAAAACTCCCCAAACTAAGCAGACTGTTTCTCAGGAATGTTTCCCCCTTTTATTTTCACTTTTTGCTGCTTCATGTCTGTTTTTAGAACAAATGGTACAGCGAGGAAAATCCCCTGCCACATTCACTGTTACACCTTCGAGCACAGGAAAATTATGCTTTGTGATTTTTGGGCTACATAAATAAAATTTGACTTCCCTTAAAGTTTTTTGGGATTCTGAAAGAAAATACCTAAAAATATTTCATATTAAAGAAGAGACTTACGTAACAAATGCAATATACAAAAAAAGCATGGCAAGCATTTATCACACATGACATCCAGAAGTAACCACATTCAGAGTGTGTAATCCGATGTGCAGCTCTCAATGTGGTTGATAAATGACTTGTTTGTTTGACAGATCTTCGAGGCACACATCCCCATTTCATAACCGATATGCTCTTATATGCTACAGCTATTATTTCAAGTTACCTACCATCTTTTTTCATCCATTGGTCCAACTCTTCCATTTCGAGCTCCAGCACAGAGGGCACATCTTCTTCAAACATGGGCCTGGAAGTGTAAGATAAGACACAAGAAACAGATTAACAACTTAAAGGCTGTGTCTGCAATCAGTCACTACTTAATATGTAGTCCACTTGGTGAGTGCATCGTTTTATAGTGCAGTCAGACTGTATAATGAGGATAATTACACATACCCTATAAAGTGGACTCAAAGTCCCACAGGGCATTGTGAAAACACAGGGTAAAACAGATGGTTATTAACAAAGAACTACATACAATCATGCATTTAAAGAAAGAAAAATGGCAGACGGACAAAGTTAAGGGTGCAGACAAAATGACCCAAATAGTGTCCAAAAGAGTTAGTTAGTTAGTCAGTTTTGGCAATGAGCTCACTATATAATCCCACAGACTGTATATAAGAGATGGGCGTAGCCAGCATGATGTCACCCATTGGTTTGTCTGTTTCGAAGCCTCAAGTTTGGCTTTAAGGGTGTCGCCATCTTGGTTTTTTTGGAGCCAGAAGTGACGTTCATTCAGCGAAGACCGTTTCTGACTGATTAGTCACAAGGTAGCCCCACCCTTAATCACACCTTGCTTTATGGTTTATTTCATTCTAAATGAGACCATAATTTACTAAATGTTCATACTGTGTTGAAGAAGACTGCAAACTAGCGACTATAAACTCATAGGAAAGTGTTTACTGAGGTGATAAAATCAGATGAGAAGTAGGTTCATTTTCACATAGACTTCCATACATTTGGACCGGCAGAATCGCTCCATGCTTTCTCTCCATTAGAGAGAAAACAGGTTTAAGACTCTTTCGTATTGACTTCACTTTTCAGACCTGAAAGCTACGTCCACTTGTGTTATACAGTCTGTGTATAGTCCTCTTCAGGGCCTTTCACAATGTATGTATGTGCCGTGGGTAACCAGTGTCTGTAGCAATGTCTGTAGCAACAACATTGTTGTTTACACTCTAGAAAGTCGCTGCTCATTTTAACAGCAAAAATGTGAATTCCAGTGGTTACTTTCACACTGGCACCTTTTGGCCCCATGTTTAATTGATTTTCAGGGGATAACACTGGTCTGGAGCAGGTCCAGCACGTCCTAAGATAAAGTCAAGGTTGGCCCACTTGAAATGTGCCAGATTATGCCAGTGTGAGAGCTTTCTCAGCCTGGGGCTAAAGGAGTTGTATAGTGAGTATGGAGTATTGAGTGAATGATTTCAGACACAACCAAAGTTTTCTGATGCTGGCAGCTGGTTTCTGTTGCCAGTAGCAACCACTGCTGACACAGTTCAGTATCATTTATTGTTCAACTATCACATTATTACAACAATATTACAACTATCTGCCTATTTGTCATCTGTGTCCAAGCAAATACTGACAGAAATCTCATATGTACTCTCAAAATGCCCTTGTTTGGCCATTATTTGTAGGTATTCTTTCTTTAGTAACGCTGCTATGTGATTGCTGATTGGTTGTTTGTTAATGTTTTGCTAGTACAACACTGTTTATGTATTCGTCTCTTTTAAGCACTACTTTTTGGACTCTGTGCACATGTTTACCATGATACTTATTGTGTAATACTTCTTGTAATGACCTAATGTTGACTTTTTAAAAAAATCTTGTTTCCTTGTTACCATACTAATTCATTTCTACACATTTCATTTGTCCCTTTGGTCTAACTCTTGTTTATGAGACCTCATTTTCACCAACTTTTAATCTCATTGAACTTGTTGTTTTTTACCTGCATTGGACATAAATCATGTTTCTCAATCAGGAAATGACACTTTGAGGTTAAACTCTTACAAACCATGACACATGTCTTTCATATGAAACATTTTACAGCATTCACCAACAGTTCTTCAAATTAGCAGCTGCAGAAGAAAGAATTAAACTCTCAGTACTTACATTGGCACCTTCTCTGTACTGGATCCATCCAAATATGGATCTTCCTTTCTTAACTCTATGAGATGAGAGCATGGATCAGTCATCTTTGATACAATAAGATGGCAAATAGCATCAGAGTATTAGACCATATTAACTTAAAAGTTGAGCCACTTAGTAGTCATATCGATAACAAGCATCGTTAAGCCAACATGTTTTTAACATGTTAATTCAATCATATGCTACAAGAATGAAGTCAGACTCACCGTCAGTTCAACCAAACTGCAAGAAATATATTTTCCCATTTAACCCTCATAGTTTCAGATGCACTTTAATTTAACATTTTCGTGACATTAGCAGAAACTTTGATGTTTAAAAGTGTAATACATGCATCTCTCTGTCAACACAAGCACTCATATTTAACTTTTTATAGAAAATAGCTCTAATTGCAGTCTTTCAATGCTTGCAATGTATAAAAAAAACAAAATCTCTAACAGCCAAAACTATCCACACTGGCCACCAGAAGATGAATGGGAGAATACATTTTATTTTCAGAAAAGTGTTCTGTCTCGTGATGCACATACCTTGATTCCTCGCTTTTTGGTTCCACCTGCGGCTGATGAAAATACCGCACACTATCATGCCGATGATTAGGACCACCAGCACCACAGGGATCAGGATGATGATGGGACTCAAACCCTCCTCCTCTCCCTCTCCTGGTATGTCAGTCGGACCTGTGGCATTGGGGTCCACTGTTGTTTCTGAAAATGCATTAAACTTTATTAGCTTGTGTGATAATCGTGTCCTGCTGCAGTGTTGCTCTTATTGTCCTGTCCTTTAGTCTAATGGATAAGATCTGTGGTAAATTACTTTCACATTTACAGTATTCTAGACACAAATCAGGACTGTGCTGGTATGTTAGGCCATGGATGGTTTGACATACCATGATCACCTGAGCCACGTTCTTCCTCTATGGGAGTTTCAACTGGAAACAACAGTACAGGAAATAATCAGATGATTTTACTGAAATGTCTCAGTGAGTACTGACTATTTTACTAACATTTCTATTTATGAAATACTCTCCCTCATGGTAGGTGTGGAGATTTTTTTTTTCAGCAAAAAGAGCCAACGACAGAGAAAACCTGTTATGTTTTACTGACCTGTGTCTTGAATGCCGTCATCTGTGGGGGGTGACACTGAATCGGGAATCGGGACTTCATCAGGATTGGTTGGGAGTGGTTCTACAAACAGAGAGTAGCACGTCATCATGATGCCTACGTCTGCGCTGAGTAATACTCTCATTAAATGTGTGGACACCACAACATTACGCTCATTAATCTAATGAAAGGAACCAATGTGTATTTAAAGCACCACTTAAGTAAAAGAGCACAAGTATTATCAGCAAAATGTTCTTTAACTATCTGACTGTAACTATCAGTACTGTCCATACTGGTGCAACAATGTGTCAGAAGCTCTTCACTATTATAGCTGGTTAAGGAAGACCCACTTTACATAAGCTTAGCCAAGGGGTCAAGTCCCTCCAAAGGGTCACATGATAAATCTAAAGAGTTGTGAGATGGTTAATGGTGAAGAAAAAACAACTTTGCTGCACAAATTTGTATTTATTTATGATTAAATGTATTTAAGTTACTTTCCACCACTGCCAGTGTTGCCTGACCAAACCTGTACTCAGTGTACTGAAGCCCAGAGCAGTAAAAGATTTCTCCACAAATTGTTTTTCTGAGTGGGCTTTTCGACTTTCAGAGAAAATATGACATAAAACAACATAAAAAACCCAAATAGTTAAAGGTGGGAGCAATCTTAGAAAACAATTTCTTTGTGAACCTCACTTTGAAAACATGTTGCAACAAGAAAGAGCCGTCCCCATGTCGAGTCACAGTTTGCACTGTTATGATATATATATATGTATATATATATATACATATATATATATATATGCTACTAAAAAACTACTTAAACTGTTACTAAAAAAGTACTTGAAACTGTCAGAGATGATTATCCAGGTTTTATTTTTTTCAAAAAACTCAGAACTAAAGGGTCTAGTCCAAACTATTGAAAGCAATCCCACATAAAAGTACACCAACACACCTGTCCACACACTTTTGGCCATGTAGTGTAGCCTATTATTGTCTGTGGAGTTTGTTTTACCTGTGACATCGCCATCAAATACAGGGTCTGATTCCACTGCCTCCTCCTCCTCCTCCTCTGCTGTCTCTGGTGTTTGATCTGTAGCTTCATTGTCATATTGGCTCAGCACTGCAATTCAACACCTCTTGTTACTTTATATCACGGCGCGGTCACCTCATTGAATTGAATAGTGAAACTTAAAGGAAGACACGTGCAGCATTTAGATTAAAGGTGAATGAGGACAGTTTTTTCTGCAGGGACATCATCAGCCTCGTTTCTAAAACAACAATATCTGTCATCTTACACAGGAACTGAAGACTTCCGTGTTCATGATTTCGAGCGGCTGTTACAAAAATAAGAAACGGTTGCAAAATGCATCTATTGTACAGCGCAGAGGAGGTGGAGATCTTCAACATGTTGAGCAATTTGTTCCCGACAGAGCTTTGTCATGTCAAAGATTTCCCTTAGTGAGGAGACGTTTCTCTCGCTCAAGAAAAGACACTAGATTTTCAACTAATGTGGAATACAAAGATTACTGGGATTAGATTACTGTCTATGTGTACTATACAATTTTAAAAGGTTACAGAGGCTTGTGTTAGCTTCATAAAACAAGGACAAGACAAAAGAGTTTGATTTCAAATGCAGGAAGGATTTAGTTTCAGTAAACGTGGCATAGCTTAGACAGGAAAAACAAAAGGTGTTACATTTTCACAGATTTGCTTTCAGTCCAGAAGTGGCACTTGACACAAAGTCAGAAAAGTGGACCAAAAAGCACAAAGGAGAAAGCAGGGAGGAGACGGGAACGTGGAGGGAGCTGCTGTGTCTTAATTCAGAGAGTAAAACAGTCTTCAGTCCTACCTGTCCGAGTCAGAGAGGTCAGCAGCAGCAGCAGCAGCAGAGGGGTCTTCACCCGGAGGCCTCTCATGTTACCAGGCCAAGAGGCAAACATAGTGCCATTGTGTGCCCGCTTCCTTCTACACTGTCACAGCATCACACTTCCTGATCTGACTTAACATGTTAAATGGAAGGGAAAAAAAGACTCTCTCTCTCACACACCCTCAGATAACTCACTCGGATGTGATGCAATCATCTGCGAGCTTGTAGCCACAAGTCTGACGGCTCCTCAGCTGCAGTACAATCACATTCCTGCCGGGTAGGTATGCAGCCCTACAGAGCGAGTGAGGGGGAAGCTGAACAAACTTTAAGGAAGGGAGGAAAACAATTTGTATGAACTCAGCGAGTGAGCCAGCTGCTCTCGTATCTCTTGAGAAAATTGTTAATGTGTCTAGCAGCAGCTTGAAATAACTCCAAGGCTGTGACTTTGCTACACTCCATGTTTGATTTTTGATTTGTTTCTTGATCGAGTTCAGGCAGGATTATAAGTCACTCTTTGTTGTAAAATACTGCACTGTGTAAAATCATGAATGTGAGGGTCATGCTGTTATGATTATCTATGGGACAAGGCTGTTGGCCTACTTATAAAAGACTCGCACTATCTCTTCTTCATCTAACTGCAGAAACGAGGTGGTAGCAAGTTTCAACGCAGCGGCTGTGGTAACTTCTTATCGTTATATATAAAATGGCAGTAAAACACAACTTATGCCACTTCCTCTGAATACTGGTTGTCAGTTCTCAGAAGCCTGAAGAAGGTTACATAATATTGGGTTATTCTTACACAAGAAGAGAATCAGGTTAAAAGGTAAAGGGTACCCTCTGTGAGAACAAAAATTATTCTCTCTAAAACAAGGTTAAGAGTTAACAGCCACGCTAGAGGCTCCATTTAACAGTGGTGCTTTGTGCTAAATGCTAACAACAGTGCGCCAACATACTTACAATGACAGTACTGACAGGTATAATGTTTGCCATGTTCACCGTTTATTGTGTTAACATGCTAACGTTTGCTAATTAGAACTAAACAGTTGAGGCTGATCTTGTACGTTTGGTAAAAAATTAAGTTAAAGTTAGAGATCGCCAAAGTTACTGCGGTTCATCCACAGGCCAACATGAATGTGTGCATCAAACTTGATGGCAAACTCTTGTAAAAGTTGGTGAAACATTTCACTTAAAAAGAAAAAAAAGAGAAAAAGTTCAGCCTCATGGTGATGCTGGAGGAAAAGTCAAAGAATCATCAAAGTCTAGGAGTCACTGACATAATTTTTGGGTTTATTCCTATTAAGTTATTTCATGATAATACATTTATAAATGTTGGTCATCTATTGATAAATGCTCACGGTGAGTTTTCTGTATTTGTAAATGTTAATAAGTTGTTAATAAAGGCTTTTATTTTACTCCAGCTGATCTTAAGTGTTATTCTGGAAAATGATGGGGGAATTTTTCACAACCTGGTAACCTAAAAGTTGTTATAAACAATTTGTGAACAATTAATAAAGTCATTAATTGTGTTTGAGATAACAAGGTTCATTTAGCAGCTGTTGTGGAGCTGCCACATGTATTTCCTTTGCTGAATGGAGAAATGTCTTAATATCTGTCTATGTTTAAGATGTTTCTGTGGTTTGTCTGTTTTTCTCTTAGGATTCTTATACTCAAGCTACTGTACTGAATAGTGAAAAGCATAGATAAGTTTCTGGAAAGAGAGGAGAAAAGTGTAATGACTACATGACAGCACATGAAAACTTTAATGAATATTGCCTCAAAACTTTTGACTCCCAAACCAAAACCAAAGCTGAATGACATTTTTCTGAGGAACCTGTTAATGATGCTCACTGTGTTATTTCAGTGTCCGTGACTGCTGCCTCTCTGACTGACTGAGTCACACAATCTGAGTCACTCTGCTAAAGGTAAAACTCACTCCAGTCAACACTCACTGGCTTTATTACTTGACTCACTATGATGTTTAAGAAGATGGACACAAAGTTTAATACATTTGTTTTTACAGTGTTACAGTGTGATTGTGTTTCTGTGCTACCTTATAGTTCTAATGTACTTTTTACTCCTATAGATCAAGATGGCACATTAAACAAACAGATGATCAACTTATCAACTAACACTCACAGTGCAGAGTTAAAGAATTACCCAGTGGCTCCCAATATTTTACATTGTTAATGTTTGCAAAACCAGTGTTTAGTTGGTGAGGTCATTCTAAATTTCTCACATGGTTTAATTGAAAGGATTTTTTTAGTTCCAAAATGGTAAATGTATCCAATATTTGACAAAAAACAAAGATCAGAGAAAGTCAATCAATCAATGATAATACCTATTAGTTATTTGATTGTTTTTGTAAAAAAATAAAAGTAAATAAATAGAAATACTAGTAACAATAATAACAATAATTTTTCTGAAGCACAAGTAATTTTAATTTTACATTTTCAGTTTATTTTGCTGATAAAACTTCTGTTCTTTTGTATATAAAAGGTTTTTAATGCAGAGCTTTTACTTGTACTGGAGTATTTTTACATATTGATACTCTGACTGGAGTATTTCTGTTGGGTGTCAGATTCTTCTTTCTTAGACGTGTTTGTTTTTCTGTTGGCAGATATCTGACATCACTACATAACACTTCACTGCTACGCAAAAGAAAAGTGTGGACGTGCAGCCACACTTTATTACCAAATGTACATTAACTGCTGAACTTCAAACTGAAATGTGATTGTTGAACATCGAATCCTACAACCACGGGCATTAATCTGCTCCCATTATGGTGTACACTCGTCTGCAGAGCTGCTGGGATTTTCTCCCTTTTAGTCATAAGAGCATTAGCGAGGTCGAACACGGATGTCAGGCGATAATCTTTGAATTCATCCCAAAGGTGCTGGATGGGGTTGAGGTCAGGGCTCTCTGCAGGCTGATCAGGTTCTTCTACACCAATTTTTTGATGCACCTCGCTTTGTGCACGGGGGCTTTGTTCTGTCAAATTTTTGTCACGATGCTGGAAAAACAGCCCAAGTCTGTGTCTTCATACTTCTGGCCACATAAAACACCCTAAAATTCTTATTTTAGTGACAGGAGTTCAACAAGTTTATCTCATCTCAGGTAATACCACTGACACACACTGGATTTTTGGGGAAAAATGCCTGATTTTTCACATGATAACATCTAAAGCAGAGCAGGGCTTGTTCCCTGCCTCATGGTTGATCTCTTTAACATCTGAACACAGCAGAGCCTGAAGGGCTGCAGGAGCCAGACTGGTCTCAACTGGATTCCCTGAAGCAGCTCAAACCAGACTGATCGGTATGATCGTCTCAGCCTACGCGTGTCAAGATTAATTTTGTCATTCCATTTTGATTCTGTCTGTTTTGTTCTCATTTGTTTCCTTTAACTTATTGGATCCATTCATCAGTTCTCGTTTTAATTACCACTGAAGTGATAAATAAATAAAGTTTGTACATTTGCTTATCACAGCTGTAGATCTTCAAATGTTCATCATTCAAATTACTGTAAATCTCTGTTATTTCAGAACTAAAGACGGTAATGCAGGATGGCCACTGCTTCACCTGTCTGAATCCTTGCCAAGGTGCTGGAAGCATAAAAACTGATGAAATGGTTTATGCACACATATCTATGCAGTAAATCACACTAATAAGCTTTCGGTCTTGCGTGCAGAACACCTGTGTGGCAGAGGCTCCACCTCTTAGGAATTCAAGTTTTGAGCACTAAATGTGGTACTGGGGCATACAAATCTGAGCCATGTTTGCAATTAATTACAGATATGGGGTAGAACATATTTGATACAGGAGAAAACTTTCCTATCAACAGTTTCCTGTTGGACAAAGCAGCATGTTACTGTCCAAACATCACTTTATTTTATGTTACAGACAAACAAAATAATTCCCTTCAGTAGTTTATATATAACTAAATCAAGGGAACCTAATCTCTCTTGTCAGGACAAAGTTTCCTGTCACTTCTAAGGGAAACTATTTATGCCATTAAAGAGTACGTACCAGTTGTTATGTAATGTCACTTCTTTTGTCAAGCCATCCTCATTTTCGAATAATAACCTTGTTTTATTTGCAGTGTGTAACCGCGATAGGAATTTATAGAGTATGCCTATTGTGCTTTGAAAAATATGAAGCTTGTATCTAAAATATTTAAAATCATTTAAAATATATGAGACAGACAAGATGGAAACAACCCCGAGTGATGACAGTCCTAATGTCCCAATGGCCATCTTTCACCAGCCAATTAGATAAAAGCATTGCGAAGTTCAGTTTACTTTAACTGGTTATGAATTTGTAACGCATTGAAAACCGGAACCATGTTTTTCTCGCTACACATCCGGACACAATCTGGTGACGGACCTTCACGCTTCCGGTCCGGTTGTCAACAGAGGAGCACCACGCGTGTTTTCAAGCCGTGAAAATGGTGAGACTGGTGATTTGTCAGAATGATTAATAATGATTATAGTAATTTTGAGCACCAGCTGACTTATTTACAAAAATATCTTTGACTATTATTGTTTTATCTGACCGTGTTTTTCAGCCGAAGGCTCAGAAAGGAAAAGTCCCGGAGAAAGTTGTTCACCCGTACAGCAGGAAGGCTGCTTACCTCGCCCGAGAAGAAATCAGACTGAAAAGGAAAGAAAGGTGTGCGGATAAGAGATAAAACAAAACAAAATAGAGGCAGGACATTTGCTACGTGGGAGGAAAAATCAGACCTTTTACATCAGCAGCACAGTGAAAAAATACTGTTACCACCAAAAGTCCTGCACTGAAAACCTGAAGTATCTAAAGTACACATTATGCAGGATGAGGCATTTCAGAATACTGTATATTACATGACTGGATTATAATTAGTGATGCATTGATGTGTAAGCATCACTATTGGTGCAGCAGGTTGGTATATTTTTATCTGTTGTCTAGTTTAATCCATAACATGATGATTTATATTTGCAATGAAAATCAAACTCTGTAAAGCAACTAGTACCAAATGTTGTCAAATAAGTGAAGCTTGAAATATATACTGGCTAGATGTAGAAGTATAAATATATATATAAGTATGACGTAAATATTCAAATACAGTACTTGAGTTCAGTACTTGTGTAAATGTACTGGATCTGAACAATTAATGGAAATGTTATTGAAGTCGCAGTATGGCTGAGTGAAATATCCAATATGGATGAAGGTAAAATGTGTCGCAACATACCAATATAAATGAAGTGCTGAGGTGTTACTGCGGCTTAAGAAAATATATTCTCCACACTTCTTTGGTACAGACTTTAGCAACAATCATATAATTTTTATATTTTTATTTTCAGGGAAAATGAAATGCACAAATGACCGTTCACACTAAAATCCTGACTTGAATTGCAGTCGCAATATCTATCAAAAACAAGGGGAAATTATTATTATTTTATTTATTCATTTATTTTTGCGTATCATTTACCCCTATAATGTACAGTTATATTCCACCACCGGTCAAAAAGATGAAATATGTTGAACTCAGATAGGATCTACTTTACTAACAGATCACGGCACTGCACATGAGATATTTACAGTACAGTGTGTGAGTAGTTGTCAGTGAGTTATTTTCCAAAGGTAAATATGACTCACATTACTTTCATTTAATTGGTTTCTGTGATGCTGCAGGCAGAAGACTGACAAAGCAGTACGTCTGAGCAGCACTGGTGAGCTCCTTCATCGTTCACACTAAATGTACTCGCTGGCTGAGAGGATGAAATCACACTCCATTAACACACACACGTCTCTTTCTTTTATCTGTCTGTCTCTCGATTCCCAGGTGAGAAGCTGTTGTGGTTTCAGGCTCAGTTGGATCCAGAAAAGACGGCTTACACCAAAAAAGATGCCTGTGACATCATTGAAAGGTCGTAAAAGTGGTGTTTCGTGTGACATGTTAATTTTACGTATATTAGAGCGGCTATCTGACAGCTTGTGTTCATGTTTGTGTGATTTATTGTGTGTGTGCAGGTACCTGAAAAGGTTTGATTCTGAACTGGAGCAGATTGAGCTAATGAACGGGATCAAAGGTCGGCAGGGTCGTCTCCATGGTGCCAGAGAGGCTGTCATCAAACAGACCATCGAGCGAGAGCGAGCGCAGTACGAAGGCTCGGGATTTGGTGAGTCCTCGTCAGATAAATACACACACACATTTGCACTATAGATGCCCACAGTCAGCGCTGGAAAAAGACTCAGTGATCCTGTGTTTTGTCCTCTTCACAGAGATCCCAGACATCATGAATGGGAAACATCTGAAAACATTCAGGTCGGTAGATAGTGGCTTCAATTTTCTGTTTTGTTACAAGTTATGCATTAGAAAAAGTGACCCTAACTATTTAGCTTCTGGGATTTGACAAAATGCGATCACATAACTCTATCTAGAACTCATGATTTGCAGAGATTTTTCTATTTCTGTCCTCTTGTTGTGTAACTGCAGCCTAAAAACATACTTACCTCGCTTAATTGGAATAATTTAAGATAATACAGTGATTTTAAACATATGACTTGCACATCCTGTCTGATAATGTTTGCTTATTTCGGCAGGGAGTGGACCGGTGACCTTAAGAAACTTCCAAATATTAAACTGCGAAAGGTGTCTAACAAAGGTTTGGACAGAAAGAACGAAGACAACGAGGAGGAGGAGGAGAAGCATGATGCAGAAGATGGTAATGAGGATGATGAAGATGACTTGGACGATGAGATGGTGCTGATGTCGGACTCAAACTGAGGCGTCGGAGCTTTGCTCGTCCATTCAGGGAAACGGACTGAGAACATCAGACTGGCCTTCAGCAGAGACTTTTTATTCTCCTCGTCTGCTTCATCAGTGTCTTCTCCTTTAAAGGCATCTTGTCAGTCAGTAACGTCACACCAGCTCGTGAGGGGCTCTACATTCATTGTTTATTGCACAAACAAATATGCATCGTATGTAACCTGAATATTTAATTTTCTCCAATCAGAGATAGAAAAAGAGGTTTTGACAAAGATGTTGAGTGCTGTAATGTTGTGGATATAAGACACAGAGAAAATGTATTATTATTACATGACGTGACAGTGACACTGGTAAACTTGTAGAAAAGGGGACAAGTGTAAACAACAGTCGCCGTTAGCAGGTGGACTGGTCGGTGACTCACTCAGTGTGAACCATGAAAGCTGTAAGTTACACCAGTGTAGAAATGATGGGACCTCGCAGAGCCGGACCACGTAAAAGCAGCAAACTGTCAAAACGAAACGTCAAACAACTGGGCTACTGAAGATTTGCTTAAGAGTTGATCTTAAGAATTATCCCAAACTTTCCTACGATAGTAAATAAATTCAGCTTTTTCAAAACATTACATTGTCTAAAGATACTGTTTAAATAATTATTTCTCTACTTATCATGTCTCTCTTTGGTGTCTGAAGACCTGATTGTCTACGAGGAGAGTTAAGGCGTCGGTATGCTTCAAACGCTGTCCCTCCGAACTCCCTCCTACAATGCCTATGAAGACTGTCCCAGCGTGTGCCATTATTATCATTTCAACAACTATCACATCACCGTGTAAAAGACAAGTGTAGCCGTTTGGGGGAAATTATAAATACTTTTGTCTTTAAACGACACTTGGTACAAACTACTTTTTTTTAAACCTTCCCCTGGCCTTTAAGGTCTGTGTTAGAGCTTGTAGTTGTCGATCAGTATCTGAAATCTCCAGCTGCTTCCAACAATTTAGACTTTAAGCTTAATTTAGAGCTTATGCGTCCATGTGATGTGAACGTCTAGAGCAGGGGTGTCAAACTCAATCAAAGAAAGGGCCAAAATTTAAAACATGGTCTAAGTCCTGGGCCAAACGGGCTCAACATTTAGTGAAGACTCTAATAGTGACTCTTTAATCATAGTATATAATATAATATAATAATTTTATATATATATATATATAAACAGCCAAACTTCAACAACTTTTCCTCAATAAAATAAATAGAATTTTAAATAAGTTTTTTCTTTTTTGTACTATCCTGAGGTTTTGTCTCATAGTGTCGTCTTATATTTATATTCTTTAATTATGGCCACATCAGCTCCACAACCAAGACACACAGGTTTACCTCCGATATCGACAAACAGGTAAAATTCTGTCCCCCACCTGCTTTGAAAGTCTCTGTTTTCAGAAAACGTAGTAAAATTTGGACACGTTTTAATATAATTGATAGTTCAAGGGCAGAGTGCAGACTTTGCACAATTAAAATTTCATATCGGGCAGGCTCCACAAACAACCTGCACAGGCATGTGCGTACTGTTCACCCATCAATTCAGTTAGAGGAGAAAAGACAAGCAAGGGAAGCTGCTGTTAATGAAGGTGCCAGTGTGTCTACTGCAACAGTTGCTGCTCCTACATTATCTCCAGCATCATCCAGGACAACACCACAGCCACCAAGACCTACAGCCCAGAGCTCTATGAGCCAGTAAAACTAAAGAATTTAAAATTAATAAAGCAATATGAATAATACATATTCGATACAATGTGTTTTTTACATTAGTCATTCATTTTACACATCATTTGGTAATAAATTTATTGAAGCAACAAAAAAATCTGAGGAGCCACTTGGGAGCCGAAAGAGCCGGCTCTTTTTAGGGAGCCGAGCCAAAAGAACCGGCTCTCTAAAAAGAGCCGAAATTCCCATCACCAATCTGCTGATCGGTGTGTCATTATACCTGCGGGAGGAGGGGCTGCTGCACGGGTCCTGACTAGCGCGACAGCTGTTAAGTGCATTGTGGGATTTGTAGTATTAGAGGTGGGAGTGCTGTTTACCGACGGGCCATTCTTAATAGTCACATGAAATTATCTCGCGGGCCGTATATAATTGTATCCTTGAGGCCTTGAGTTTGACATATGTGGTCTAGAGTCTCCTCCCGCTACCTGCATACACAGATGTGTTGCTGCTGACGTTTTACTACACCCAGCGTAGTAAAAACAGAACCACACGCGTGTTCACTGTCTGTGTTCGTACCACATCTGCCTCTTCACACAGTGAGAACGTGTCTTTCAAGCTCTTTTTTGTTTTCCCCTGTTTCGCCTTTGAACAATCACTTCATCTCTTTTCACGTGGATCATGCAAGCAAGTGCACCATCATGAATGCCATTCAGAAGAGGCTTCCTCTCATCTCGTTCTTCTCAGACTTTTCACGATGACGATCACGACGACTATAAAGACTTTCGGGGTTATAAGTCGTTCGTGTGAAGCATACTGAGACCTTTCAAAGCAATCGCAGGTAGTTCACACCTTAAACTCATGTCAGTGCAGTTTGAGAAAGTGCATACAGAAATAAAACTGTCAATATACCACATAACTACAGTCTTTACAAACATCTCTTGCTGATGGCTTTATTTTCCTTTACATCTCATCCTGCGTTCTGCCACATTCTTCCTTGCTTTGCACGTTCACCGCAGCCCTTCAGCCTTTCAGTTTCCCTCGATCGCTCAAGGACTTAAAATGTGTTCATTGTGTCTCAAGATCATTAATCACGAGCTGGGATGAACAACACTAAAACACTGTACAAGTTTGAATCATACCAGCTTGTATTGTGGGACGAGCAGGATGTGATTGGGGCCTCCCTCTGTGTGGGAGGACACTCAGTCAGACAGGGTTTGGTGCCGGCGCCACCGCGGCCTCCACTGACATGTCAGAGTCCTGTGCCTCTGGAGCCGCGACGGGGGCCAGGCTGACCGGAACCTCCACAGTTTCATGCCTGCCGTTGGTCAGGGCGTTGGGCCGGGCCTGAGAGTTGTGCAGGCCTTTCTCAGGGCAGTTCTGCACTGTGATGATGCGGTTGAAGGCCTTGAGGCGGCGCCAGAGCTGCAGGTAGACTTTGCACTGGATGTACATGAAGATGAGGCCGCCTGTGAAGCCTATGGCCACCACTATCAGCTTGGTCCAGAAGGGCCACTCCAGCACACCTGAGGACACACACACACGCACACAGAGCATCTGTAGGTCAACCTGCAGCATGTGTGGTGGATCATGATGGGTGGTGTGTGCAGAGCTGTGCTTACCCACTGGTGTATAGTACTTCAAAAGAGAAATTCTCCACATATCGTCTGCAATAAAGATTAAGTGTAATTTCTCTTTATTTCTCTGGCCTCTAGGTAAACGTGGTCTATGCTATTATTCATGATATACAGCAAATACAGTATATATTAATGCGTTTTTTGCATACTGCATCCACTGTATGTGTTCTGCCTCTAAAATTATGTCACAGCACGACACACCACACCATCAACAAACACAACAATGAACATACAAAAGCACTCAGGGGTCTGTCTTCACTTCAACACTGAGGGAAAACAAACTCAAATTGCATGATTAGTTTATCTATTCTCTGTATCACAGACACTATTTTCCACATTCCACCATTTATGTTGGTGTATTCTGCATATTGTAGAGATTGGAAACTCAGCGCAGTCAACCTTCAGCTGGCTGTTTTTTTCCCCTCAGTGCATGGTTTCGTTTTGTGGTCATGAGATTGAGCGGAGACTGCACTGGCAGTCTCATACTTGCGCGTCTCAAACTCAAACCATTTTCATGACATTTGCATACGGAAGGTTTTGCACTTGAAAGACTTTCACCAGTGTTTTCAAAACACACCGTCGTCAAATAGTTCATGAGCTAAAACATGCAACACCTCCAGTTTAGCTAAATGCCCTGATTCAGTTACATGTTTTTTAGGGGTTGCAGGTTCCAACGTTATCATAAACATTATCAATAAATCTACAAATCAAGCAAAAGTGTATCTTTTAAAGTCATTAATATAGAAGCTACTTTATTTCAAAGCTAAAGCACTTTGTTGCCTCATTTAAACTTGAGCTTCTGGTAGTTTTGAGGTTACACTAAATGATTTAAGTCTTTATATATATCAGTATGTTAAACTAGGTAAGAAACAAATTAAACAAACTACTTAATATGACTTGGATGTACGTGCAGTTCTTCAAGAATACTGAGGATTTCTAAAAACAGCACCAGACGTCCAATGTGGCAGAGGGACACTGATGTAAATGAATGAGCTGGGAGGTTTTTAACGTACAAAACACTAACTACTTTCACTAGATTAACAGAAAACATAAATACGAGTGACACACAACATGTATCTTCAGAATCGCATCACCAGAGTCACACAGACGAAAAGATCACCAGGTGAAAAGGTTGAAGGTACCCTGTGGAGTTTTTTGGCCACTAGTGGGCGCTATAATCAAGTGTTTTAATGGTCTTGTATATCAGCATGAGGATGCACATGTGCAGATGGGATGTGACGCAAATTTCTGCAGAGGGCAGAAGTACACACTGACAGTGGGACGGAGAAACATTTTTTATAGTTTGCCATAACTGTGACATATGCACATTTTACACTTTTATATAATGGAACAATCATAAATCATTCAATTTTTATTGCAAATATTTTTTCTGATTTGCGTTTTTACTTGAATTCTAATCCTTATTCTTTGTTGTGCACTAGCCATTTTAGGCTCCGCTCAAGAGTATGGTCCTTTTTACACAGCGATGATGAAAAATGGCTGCACAGAAGACTCACCATTGAGCCAGCTTTGCTTTTTTACATTGAACCAAACAACAACTAAGCTTGCCTGCTTTCTGTAAGCAGCAGGTGTGACGTGTAACACAACAGCGTCGGCGTCTAAAGGCATCCCGTCCTGCCGCCTCACCCTTTTTACACAGGCGCTGATGCGGCAGTTGCTACCTCTGCTGCCGGCTCAGAGGACCAGTTCCATCTAAGTGTGTTTAATAAAGACACTGAGGCAGAATAACGGCACAACATTCACGCCTTGAAAAGGCAGCGTAAAAGGGGCTAATAGTACTCTGCACATGATGGATGGCCACATGAAAAATTAAGCCTTTTAATCTGGAGTATTAAAGTGCTACCGGATGTTAACAATGTATTTTAAAAAATAGGTTTAGGAATGCTTATTGAGTAAGGAAATGTGTCAACATGTTCGTCAGGCCTTAAATATACCTTTAGGTGTGAATGCAAAGAAACAATCTGTTACAAAACTCCAGATGGTGCCTTTGATTTCATCAAACCCAAAAAAGACTCTGCGTGTCTCTGGTATGTGAGAGAGGGAGCGGGGGTCGAAGTACTGACCATTCTTCCCGAGTCTGATCTCTTCTGTGGTTCTTTTGACCAGAACGTAGACTGACCACAACATACACACTATTGCTATCAGGTGAAACAACACAGAACAAAAGATCTTTCTCCTCTCGCTCTTCGACATGTGTAGCCTCTCCCACTGCAAGACAGAGGGGTGGGGATGGGGTGAGAAAAGGGGGGTTGAAATTGCATTTATTATTACAGTCTGACATTCAAGTTCCCAGCCCATAGCTTTGAATGAGATCCACGAGCGTGTGCCTACCTTGCGTAAAGGTTTAAGCTTCGTCTCCATAATGAAGTCATACTTGCAGAGTTCACAGCAGCGGGTATCTGAGGATTTGATCCACTGGTTGAGACAGGCCTGGTGGACGAAACTCAGGCTTCCCGTGCAGCGACAAGGCATGATCAACGGGTACTCGTCATCCCCCTCACAGTGGCAGATCCTTTACACACACACACACACACACACAGAAAAGAGTTTACACACAGGTAATGATATGCAGCCTCTGTACTATTTTTATGAATTTTTATGAATGGTCCCCTTTTTGGACAATAAAGTGAAACTTGAACCTGATATTGATGATTGTGATGATTGGTGTGCACACACACGCAAGCACGCACACACACAAGCACACACACGCACGCAGGCACACACACACATAAGCACACACTAACCTGCAGACTTCCATCTCAGAGTCATCCGAGCAGTGCTGTACGGTGCCTCCATTCACACCGCAGTGTTTCTGAGGTGTGGGCACTGACATGTCTCCACCCCCTGATCCCTTTTCCTGATATCTTTTGGTAATGAGCTCCTCAGCGTCCTCTGCCAACGAGGAGCTGCTTCCTGGGCTGTGTGACTTGTAGCTCTTCTCCTTATGTCTGTTCTGTGAGCCTGATGGAGAAACGTGGTTGTCTCTCTTCATTGAGGCCCTGCTGCTGCTGCTGTGTCGCTTCTTCAGGCCTCCGCCGTCCTCCACCAGAGGCTGATTCTCCCTCCCTTCATCTGAGCCCACAGACTGCAGCTCCATGATCTCCACTTTGTGTTCTCCTCCTTTACCCCCGAGTATCCCATCCCTCTCTCGGCTGCTTCCGCTGCGGCGGCGCACTCTTCGGGCTTTCTCTTTACTCCAGCTTCGGGCCTCGCGCCATGCCTCATCCTCAGAGGTGGAGTCTGACTGGGGGGGCCCTGAGCATCGGAGGCGAGGTGGGAGCTCCCGCCGGTTCTTGATAGCCCGCTCCCTCTTCTCGCCCAGCTCGCTGCGGTCAGAGCTGAGGCTGCGGTCACTCAGCTCCTGTTTGCCGTTGGTTTCCGCGCAGTCAGAGGCGGTGCAGCTGTTCCTCTTGCGGCGATGACGCCTCTTCACCTGCTTCTTCTGGGCCTGAGCCGATGAGCCCAGAGCTGTGCTAGTGACTGTCATCACAGTGGTGTGTGTGTGCTTGTTGTATTTCCGTGATTCAGAAGCATCCTCCTCTAAACGGGTCAGCTGGCCAGGACTGAACACACACACACACACACACACACAGATGAAGATAAGTGGTGGAAAAATAAGATGAAATGAGTTGGAAAAGAAGAAGAAATGAATGTGATGACATTAACCAAACACATGGGCTGAGGCCTGATTTTATGCACTTCAAGGGACACAGTAATAAAACATAGTATTTTAGAAATTACCTACGGTCTAGCTATGCAGAATGTTTGTCTTTTATTTTGAGATATCTGTATCTCTGCCTTCACCTCAGTACAATGAAGGTGAACTGGATTTCACTGTGGTGAAATAAAAACAGTGAAAAGCTCTTTGCAGAATCTGGCTCTCTATTACTTTGGAAAATAGCTGGCTATTTTGATAATGGCTGTTTCCCACAAAAAACAAATAATATTGCAATAATTCAACTTACAGGAACAAGCCTAACTTCAGCACATTTTTCCAATCAATGTGAAAAACAAGTTCCTTGAAACTCCCACCAGCTTCCGTGCTTGCTGGAAATTACGCTGGCAGGATAGCTATGTCATTCTCTAATGAAAATAACATGTGATCCACAAAATGAGACATGATGACTGAGTGATGAAGCAATAACAAAATCAGCAATTTAGTCTGATTATCAGGTATTCACAATAGGAGACACAACACAATAGGTGATTATGGGGTGATTTGAGCATGAGATGTGACAAATGGAGGTCCAAGCACTCACATATAGCACATCACGTGTCCATACTGGTTTCAAACACAGCGTCCTTTCATCCTCTAAACCACAGGACTGAGCCAGTCAGTGTCACGACTGCACTACGAGTGCATATAATATGCTGAAGGATCCAATCAGCCTTCTCACGGTCAATGATTGCGCTATGGGAGCATCACTGAATTTCAGCATCCATTTTAATTTTGTTAATGCCCCCAGGGAGCAGCAGACCATGCTAATTGAGTCTCCCACTCAGTGGAGGAGATGCTTTAAACTGTCCATGTTAGTATCACATAGAGAACTGCAGCTGCTCTGGAGCCCGGCTTTAGGAAAGATGTTTGCAGATATTCAAGGAGCAGCGGTCTCTCACTTTCCTCTGTGAGTGTATTTCTGGGTGAAACTTAAAGAGGCGGCGTCTCACCTGCATATGTCCTGAGAAGACGGGGTGATTGATGTTCTTGAGGCTGTGGTCAGTCCTGCTGTAGAGTTGCTGGCCTGAAACAATGAACAGATTAAAATTAGCTTCCACGCTGCCAGACAAGTACAAAAATCACTTTTGATCTTTACACACTGTCTAAAAAACACATAATCAAAAAAAAGGTTAATATTAATGTAAATCGTAAACATTGAATGAAGTAAAAGAACCCAAATTACGCTGACAAGCGTACAGCCCTGACGTATTACTGCATTATGATGTTACAAACAGTGACTATGTAAACATCCAGGAGCAACACGAGAAACACGATCATTAATTTTCAAGTGTTTCTGACTTTCTTTTTAACTCTAGTTTGGCCTCCAACAAATCCTTACAAACGCAAGACAAGAAATCTTTTTGTTCATTTTTAGTTGCTGGATGTTTGGTGTTTTACATCAGCTAGTTTCATTTAATCTTCCTGATGCTGTTAAAATTGTCTGTATCTGGTGAGACTGACGCTGTTCAGGTCGTAAAAATTCAAGATAATTTGCTAAATACACTAAAAGTGACCTGATGAGGTACAAGTGTACAAGCTGAAACATATAATTTAGTGTCTCATGAGATATAAAGCAGTGTGTACAGCCTTGTATTGATTGGTCTCTAACACTTCTAGCACTAGCACTAGCACATTGTTGCACATCAGATTCTGCTTGGGTAAACAATGGTACCGTATACACCCTGAAATGTGACCTTCATATTGGCCCTTTAAGCTCTCTGATATTCAGCGGTTACCTTGGAGATGTTACTGGATCGACTCCCTGAGCGCCCGGGACCCTTCCTCCCCTGCAGGGAGACGGAAAGACAGAAAATCATTACAGAACACAGTGATGCTTTAGTGGCACCTGAGTAGTCTGATGTGTTTAAACCAGCGATTCCTCTTGCACATAACACTAGATATAAAGGTATAAAAACACATTTTCACTGTATTCACATCAACACAGGAACTCACTCATCTCAGCATAACGTTTTAGTGGGATCTGCTGTAGATCATTTTTTAAATGTATTATTAGTCCTGTGTAACTGTCAAATAAGGTTTAAAATGCCCATATAAATTCTGGAAACCCGACCTGATGTCTTGATCAGATAATATGAAGAGAAGAGGCGAATCTTCATGTTTGGAAAACTGAAACAAGACATCCTGCTGTTGGTTTAATTTTAGCCAAAATATTTCCACATCAGAAACTGTACAAAGGCACTGTCAACTTTTAAAATTTGATTTTTAATTGTATGTTCTCCAACAAAAGGCCCCCAAAACCAGCTTAGTGTGAGAAATGTGGATACATTTCATACATTTAGTGTTGCTGAAGTGGTTAAAGACCCCTAGCATCGCCATCATGTTCTGTCTTACTCAGAGTTGGCTGCTTCTGTGTTGATTGGTTAAAATCCAACATCAGAAGTCATGCGTATACACGTGTCCTGGTTGTTTCATTGTGACCCCAGCTAAACCCAGACAATCCTATTACCTGGTTGTCCTGCTAAGTGTACAAGATGCTGCTCTGCAATGTGTCTCTATTTAAAGCAAACTAAAAGCACTTTTCCAAGGAGTTCCTGCATCGCTGATTGCCGGAACTCAACTGTTACACCTTGAACTTAATCTGATGTCCTCATCCGCTGCCTGCAGCATCTTACCCAAGTTTCAGTAACCGGTAGGCGGTGCTGCAAAGTTACCACGTTTCAACAGTTGTGAACCACAATGTCATCCCTGGTATTTGATCTATGTGTTTTCTATAATATTTCTACAACACACTGTAAAACCTGGTCAGCTAACAAGTGGGCAATATATACATTCTTATATTACAATATTGATTTAAATCATGATATAATAAGTATATAAGAAGTTCATCACATTGACTACATTAACTCAAATAAAAATCCCAACTTCTCCTTAAAATAACCCTCATCATTTATTTGGTCCATATGGTGAATGAGAAGCACTTGTTTTTTTGGCCCTAAAGCACAAGAATCTCTCTGCAGATATCCAAACAGAGCATGTTGACTTCACACATACTTTGATGTGGGTTGGGAGAGCTGTAGTTAGAAATTACCAGATTTATCAAGCAAAGCTACAGACCAGAGCTGTCGCGATTTTCACTACACGTTTATTGTGGCCAAAAGATTTCATAATAACGACATTATCACAACATCTACAGAAAATTTTGAAAAACTAATAATAAAGTCAAATTATCAATCAGTCAACTTCATATTTAACTTTAATTATTGTGTTTTTGGCCAATGAATTAAACTCAAGATACAAGTTTAGGGAGGTGGAAAAAGAAGTCTGTAACCATAACTGTACAAAAGCATACAAAAAGAGAAAGTACACTTAATGGATAGTGAAAAGGCAACCATATGAACCTATAAAATAAAGATCCACATGGCCGATCAACTGAAACAATCACATGCAGGGAGCAGCAGTCAGAGGGTTTGTGCGTGAGACCACAGGCCACAGACAACTGCTCACTATGAGATACTATGATTTAATGCCCACTGACTACGTCCTTACACACTTTTTTCCTCTTTCCCATTCTCTGTCTATCATAAATTTTTATGAAGATAGACGAGCATGTTTAGTTTATCAGAATTTAAGATGCAGCGAAATACTGTCTGAATGTGTATACAATATTATTGAATTTGTATTAACACAATATCAATATTTCATTTTTAAACATCATGGTTACTGCCAATACCAGAATATCGTAACATCCCTCAAAGACTTTCTATAACAACTGCAGCAAGAAATCTTTTTTTCGTTCTTCCCAAAACAACTTTTCCTCCTTTCAGTTGGCTTTCATCCCCAGCTACACCGCTGACGTTACTGGCATCCAGGTGCATTATGGGATTAAATAAGCCTTGTCCCAGACAGTGGAAACACACCTCCAGCCTCAGCTGCCTTCTTCCTGTGAAAATGTGCTGGATTCTCAATGAGCTACGCATGTGTGAAAACAACACACACACACAAACACACTGAACACACACACACTGAACATGCCATGGGGACAAGCAGGATAACCTGCCAAATGTCTGGCGTTGGAGTGTGTGGGCAGTGGAAGCTGAAGCATAAAATAGAGTGGAAAGTAAAGAGATGTTTGATAGTATATTCCCAGGAGGAAAATTTGATTTAAAAGAAAACTGTTGTTATTCTGTAAATAAATAAATCCAATCCAAACAAATTCAACAAATACCATGAACTGATTGTATTTCAATTCAACAATTGCGGTGTTCTGCAGGCTGCTGTGTGTACATTCACTTTCAAAAAGAAAAAGAAAGAATGTGTCAGAGATAATTTTAATGAAATGAACTTATTTTTGCATTTAATTTTGCTCTCTGAGGTCTGATATATACTTTCATTAGAAAAAGAAAAAATAGTAATTTACTAAGGCATTTGAACATTTAATTTTCAGCAAACATATACATACATACATACAATAAACAAGAATGTGGACTATTTTCAGCTGTGTGCATTTACGATAGAAGGACGGTGTATGTGGGATTGACTCAGTGACAGTGCTCATGTTCATTGTAGTGAGGGAACGTGTCATCCTTAGCAACGGTGTGGCTCACTTTGGACATAATGGACAGCTATGGCACAGAGGAATAAGATATATAAGGCTTTGGCTATACAGATGTCATTGTTTTGATCTTTTGATGGGATTTCCTGACTATAATAATATGTATTAAAATACTACGCAGCTCTGGTGGCCTTGATGCTGACACACATGCTCAGCTATGTTAAAATAATATTTAAATGAACACAAATAGTCTGTAATACATGCCTGCTTACATGTAAATATCGGTTAGTGGTCTGTTTGTCAAGTTATGATATTTATAAATAATATATACACTGTAGTACAAATTGTTTCAACAGTATCAAAGTTTTAAGCTTAATCTATCTGACAGGATATTTACAGAGTTTAAACTCAATGTTTGTAATGTGTCATGTGGGTGGCTTCTTTATATTTTTTTATACTTGATATATAAAGAGCAAGACAGAGCGTTCCTGTACCAACCCACACATAGACACAGTTGTGGGTACACTCTGTGCAATTCAGGGAAATAAATAAGAGAGACACTGATGACTAGAGGACTGCATCATCTAAGCTGATCAAGGGATTTGCTGATAGCCAGGTTTAAATCAGTAGTCCTGCGTGGAGTCAAAGCAAACTCTGCTGGGTGTTAGAGGAGATGGACACATGTACTGGTCTAAAGGCACGTGTTTGTAAAAATAATAATAATAAGCACTTTTAGCACTCTTCAAAAGAAAGTTACAAAATGCTCTACATGGTTTAACTAGACTTAAAACATTTCAGGACCGAGGCAAATAAAATCAGGCAATTGCAAGAATACAGAAATAAAACTGTAATAAAGATAAAAAAAAATAATATTAAAACAGATAAAACATGTTAGCAATAAAACAGCATACTAGAATTAATAACAGGCTTTTTTAAAAAGACACGTTTTGAGAAGTGATTTAAAGGATGTCACTGATTCTGCAGCCTAAGGGCAGACAGTCCCAGTGCTGAGGGACCTTGACTGCAAACGCCCAGTCACCTTTAGTCCTGAGGCGGGACTTAAGAGCTGCCAGCAGAGCTCTGCTCGAGGATCTGAGGCTGAACTCACAAGGGAGCAGATATTCAGCAGTGTAGCTCGGAGCTGAACCATGAAGTTCTTTAAAGGTGATCATCAAACACCTTTGATATGATCTCATCCTCTAGTATTTCTTAAAAGCTGAGTAGCTGCGTTTTGTACCAGCTGAAGGCATGAGATGATTCATCTACATAACAATGGTACTGGATCTTATGTTTATTTTTGATATGTCCCAGTGGTAGCCTGTATGTACAGAACACCAACGGGCCGAAGATGGAGCCTTGGGGAACTTCAGGTTAGAGGGGCCACTGAAGAGGATTACCCATGACTACAGAGAAAGTCCTCATTTTCAAGGTGATTAAATTGGATATAATGATCCACAGTGTCAAATGCAGAGCTCGAATCCTCGAATTAAAGAGTCACCAGAAACAGTTATAAGTGAGAGGTTGTTTGTCACTTTGATGGGAGCAGATTTGGTGCTATGACATGCAGGGAAACATGATTGGAAAATTGAAAGAAATCAATGATTTTGAATGTTTGCAAATGTTTGCTAATGTTTTGTAGTTTAACATATCAATTCTTCATTGTCATGAAACTGATTGTCTGCTAATAAACCACATATTACTGCTCCAAACTTAAAAAAAGGTCTTTAAACTAAAATGTCTTTAATTATGAGGCCTACATCTGTGTATATGTGCTCTTCGGGTGCACAGAAATGTTCAGAATATTTTTAATTTGACTGAATTTGCAGATGTTTGTGCCCTGTCAGAAAATATTACTTGAAATACAAACAATAAATGTAAGTGGCAAGATGGCGCCGTGTGTGGCGCACCGTCTGCCACTGCTACCTCTGCTTTATGTCGTTCTGATTTTATTTTTAAATGCTCCAAATGTGTCACGTCCGGTCAGTCGTGTCTCTCAGCAGTCTGACCGTCACTTAATTCGCATGGCCCTGATTAACACAAGATCCCTCACGAATAAAACTTTTATCCTGAACGACTTCTTCACTTCCCACTTCCTGGACTTTCTGTTGTTGACGGAAACGTTGAGTAAACCAGGTGACAACAGCGTCTTCTCTGAGCTCCTCCCCCCTGGCTGTGCTTTCCTGAACTCCCCTCGAGCAGCAGGTCGGGGAGGGGGTCTAGCCTCCGTGTTCAAGGGCACCTTTGGGTGACGACCTCTCGCTACAAATAACTACACCTCTTTTGAAATACAGTTATTTGTGATTGAACTTGCCTCTCAGATCTTATGTGCTGTTGTGCACCGCCCACCTAAATATTATAAGGACTTTATACGTGAGTTCTCTGAGTTTTTATCAGAATTTACTCTTTACCTGACCAGCTTGCTACTGATTTTAAGAATCTTTTGGTTTGTTTTGATTTAATCCAATCAGTTGACGGACCTACACACAATCTTGGTCATACTCTGGATCTTATTATCTCCCATGGACTCTCAATATCTATCAGGGAAATAACTGAAGCAGTCATCTCAGATCATTGCCCCATTATTTCTGAATTTGTAGCCCCTCAAGTATCCGGTAAGCCCCTTGCCACACCTCGTCAACGGCGTATCTTCACCTCCTCAACAGCTGGAGAGTTCACTGCTGCTTTTATGGGCACACAGTCTTCTGACCTCAGTGGCCCGATGCATCCTTCATGCCCAGACGATATTCTGTCCTCATTTAACACCACCTGCTCCGGGATTCTGGACTCTATTGCCCCTTTACGTAGTAAATCGGCTAAACCGAGAGCAGATACCTGGGTAAATGACTCTACACGTGCCCTCAGGCAACACTGCCGTCAGGCAGAACGAAGATGGAAGAAGGACAAACTACATGTATCCTGGGAAATACTAAAAGACAGTCTCACTGACTATCAAAGGGCTATGAAAGAGGCAAAATGTCAATTTTTATCCAACACCATTTCCAGCAACAGCCATCGCCCCAGAATTCTGTTCAACACAATTAACTCTGTTGTTAACCCATCCACCTCTGTTCTGGCTGATGCTTCAGTCAAGACATGTGAGAATTTCCTTCACTTTTTCATCGATAAAGTGGCCACTATCAGACAGCTTGTCAGCAGCAACTTAAATGTTGACATGCCCACTGCTCCAGCTCTTTGTCAACTCTCACTAAAGTGGTGCAACATTTGAAACCCACAAACTGCCCTTTAGACATTGTTCCTGCCAAATCAACACAGTAGTTAGGGCTAGTTTCTTTCAGTTGTGTCTCCTGGCCAAAGTCAAGCCTTTTCTTATGCATACTGACCTTGAAAAAGCCATCCATGCGTTTATCAGCTCAAGACTGGACTACTGTAATGCATTGTATATTGGCATCTCCCAGTCATCCATCAGCCGTCTGCAACTTGTACAAAATGCTGTTGGAAAGGGCTATATAAATAAACTTTGATTGATTGATTGATTGATTGATTGATAAAGAGATGTTAGTGCTTCAATCGATGTCCTCTTTGTGTTCAGTACAGAGGTGTTAGTTAAGTAGGCTTTTAAAACAACAAGTTAATATGATAATGCTGAAAGCGTTGTTGTAAGGCACATTTGATGGTGCTAGGGTAGACATTTCTCTGTGGTTCAGTCACAACTGGAACAACTTCATAAACAGAAAAACATTATACTCATACTAATCTTCTCATCGAATGCTTAGTAAGAAAAACTGCAAAACCGCATTGCTATTCAGTCTCACTACCGTCCCTGGCTGACAAAGCCAACAAAGACACAACAGAAACAACAGGCTAAATGAAGAGAGAGAACTTAGAGATTTTAAGACTTTCCCATTACTTTTGAAAAGTTTATGGAGAATAATGACTAATTGCCAAACAAGTATTGTACATATTGGATAGTGTTGTAAGTCATGTACACTAGCAAAGCAATTAAATCATTAAAACAGTGGTTGCACTTCTGTAATAAAGTCATTGTTAGTATATCTATGGGTGAATGTATAGGAGAATCAATTTTTTGTATGTGAAAGTGTAAAATAGTTTGAGCTAATGAACAGGTGTTTGCTAAAAATGTTACTGTTCTCTCAAGATGACAAGACGACATCACTTCAATTATAAATATGGCGACAATAAACACAATTACAGGAGAATACAGAAGAACAAATACAATGCCAATGTTTTGTCACTATGAGCTTCGAAAAAGTAGGAGGAAATGATGAATTAACAGCAGACAATGTACCACAGAAGCAAGTACAGTACTATATTAACCTAATTATACTTCAGTGAAAACACGCAACGTGTGTCTCCTACTGCATATATCGGTCTGTGACATCTGTACATTAGTTGCATCTTAATCATAAACAGACTCAGTTTTCCCAAAAGTTGAATTACACCAAAGCAGTGCAAACATTCAACAGACAAAGATGAACATTGCAAGAGGCGATGCACACAAACTGAAAGACAAAAGACCACAGTAAAACCCACCGGTGTTTCTTGCTCAAGCCTCGTATCAGTCTCTGCCCACAGTTTAGTGGTAATTAAGTGCTGTATCAGAGATAACACCCGATTGTCACCTACCTGAGAGTCTGCTCCTCCTCCGACACTCTGATGCACAGCAGAGACTTCAGTGAGGCTATGTGCGGACATGTGCATGTTTCTGCGGAGGGGATTAGGTGATGCAGCATGGACTGAGGGTTATATTTTGCTCCTGTACCCTGGCTCAGGATCAGAAAACACCTACAGCCAGATTTAGACAACCAGCCATGAAGCTGCAGCTGCACTGTTTATATTTGACTGAACACTTGGTATTCAGTATTTTTCCATAGTATTAAACATTCATTAATAAGTAAGGCAAATAGGAATAATATCCATTGCAATAAACTAACAAGTGTTAATACTCAAAAACTCAGCTAATCAGTCCCATCAGGGTTGTGTATTGTTGTGGTTGTCTCTGTGGCAACATAACCAAACAATCCAATAACTGTCATGAGATTCTGACTCTTTATTGTTCAGTCCTGATTGGTCCAGGAAAATGCTTCTAATACTTAAATACTAATACTTTCTAACATGGCGTCATCCACCTCAAACCACTGACAAGAGCACATAAAAATCACAATTAGAAAGAAATCCCACATGGAATAAAACAGATACAATGAAACAGTACTATAACTGGGACAGACAGTAATGTGTGTAAATCCAAGTTTGTATCATTCAAAGTAAGAAGGTGATTAAGGGCCTTTAAGGGTAAAAGCATTTAAAGTAGTGAGATGCAAACTTATATTTGTATACTTGTGAACGACAGAGACTGTAGATGAAGACTATGATCATAACCTACGCAGCTATATTTTTCATATTCAATAGAAAACCGTTTTGAGACAGTTCTAATTGAAATTTAAAGGACCATATGACTGTGTTTAGCTCTTTATATATGAATAGTAAATGTTATCATGTAAATGTTTCACTTTTGCATTTTTAAATGCGAGCTGTACCATTTTTGGATTGGACAGTCATTGATCTCCATCTTTTTCTGTGCAGTATGAAAATCCCACCAGATAATGTAACAATGTCACTTTATGAAAAATTAATACAGACTTGATTTTCATGTTGAAGGGTTCTGATTTCAGAATTCTGATAGGACTCAAGAGTATGCTAATTTATTTAACAGATTTTATATCTAAATGATATCAATGGAAGCCAACAGAAGTCTGAAACAATATGACGGAGACCATAAAGAGCTGGTGGCATTGTTAAAACACGATTACGACAGAACCATCAAAACAATGATGCACAAGCATAATGTTTGCATGGCAGTCTCTGTGGAGAGCCTCTTGGCCTAAATGTGTACCACTTCCTGTGTTTGATCTTTGCTGGGGTCCCTTTGCTATTTGCTTGTTTTCACTTTAAATTGCCAAAAAGGCAAAAGAAAAAAACAGATGTAGCCTGCAACTGTTCAGACTTTGGGTCTAAAACTTCTACTTTACACTTATATGAGACACAGCTGCCCAGTGTCTAAAGATGTTGGATTCAGTGTATGTTAATGCTGAGTGGCCATCATTGTACGTGAGAAAGAGTACCCTCTAACTTCTATATATAACTCCCTCCCTCCTTGTAGCCCGAGCGGTAAAAAAAAAAAAAAAGCTAGCAAATACATAACTTGTAAATATTTTACAGAATGACTGAATTAAAGTTCATTTTTAAGCATCTGGTAACAGCACTGTTGGTCACTTGTTTTGCTCCTGCTTTAGTGCTTTACCTTAATTTGGATAGCTGTAAAAACCTAAAAAGTCCAGTCTTAATGGAAAGCTTTTTATTTTGTGGTGTTGGAGAGGCATTTTTCCCATATTTAGATAGCCGACAGAAGAAATGTTACAGGTTGTGTAAGAAATGACAAAAAGCTCTAAAAAAGCTAGTAACCCAACAGTCAAGACTTTTAGATGCAGCTCTTCTGAATATTAAAGCCAGTGAATAAATGACACCACAGTACTGTGTCAAACATGAGGAAGTTCAAACCACTTTATACAACACCTACTGTCAAAGAGACTGCAGAGACTATTTAAGTTCTAGTTTCTAGTAGAAAAAGTAGATTCGTAGTGAAGCTGTTGATGACGAATACATAGTGCATGAATACACAACAGCAAAACCTGTCCTTGTTTGTGTCTGGAATCGAGAGACCAAATATACACAAACTAGCCTGACATAAACTGTTCAGTTTAGATAATGAACCGGCAATGATGACCTCTGTTCTCCTCATGCTATTAGTCCCTAACTCTGTCAAATCCTCTCTGCTGTCAGAGAAAAACACATTATAGCCTCGACATGTGATGTAACATGAGGTGTCTTGACGCGACTTGATGCAAGATGATATTCAATGACGTTCTACGATGAGATTTTTTTACGATGTGATGTTTTCCGATGAGACATAAGATGCAGTTGAAAGTTCCAAATGAGGGAGCAGTGATAAAAGGCTGCTGAGTGCATCCATACTGCGAATGGCTGAGTGAGTGAGTTGAAAACTGGAGGCTAACCTACACACACACACGTAACCACCTCCTTTCATCAAAATCAGTGCTCAAGGACCAATCAAATGCCATCTGCCCTCTGACAATAAAAAAGAACATCTCTGAAATCTGACCACCTTTACACTAAACAGTAGTTTTGAACCTTGTCTCCAAACCTTATACCAATAAACATAAACCAGCAGAGTTTTACAAGCACCTCACAGGCTTGAGAACAGAGTCATAAACTCACGTCAGTCTTGTCTTTGGAGCGAGGAGCTGTCTTGCCGTTATTGGCTGTCTCTTTGGCCGGAACCACAGTTATCTGTTGTATTGGCATGCTGCTGTTTCCAGGCAACGCTCCGGTGTTACTCCCACAGCATTCCCAGCACGGCGCGCCTTCAAGTCCTCAGATCCTGTCGTGTGAGCCGCTGTCCCATCCACGAACGGTCATCGGAGAAAGGAGACGGCGCTCCGGGATCGCTCTCCTTTATCAGCCCAGTCCAGATCATCAAGAGGAGTGGAGACGGAATTCGATCAGGTCACCGTGGCAACAGGAAGACAGCACTGGAGATGGTGGGGTGTGAGGTCGTCATGACGACTGGGAAACTACTCAACAGTGTGCACCACTTCCTCCCCCTCCTCCTCTTCCTCCACTACCCTCCTGCTGAGAGAGAGAGAGAGAGACGGAGAGAGGAAGAGTTGAGATGGAGCGGTGCAGTAAACAAGGAGGCAAGGAAAATGTGTGTAGCAGTAACACGCGTGTGTATGTGTGTGTGTTTGTGTGTGTTTCTCGGAGGGGCGGAGCCAGGATTTTGTCCTAATAAGCATATGGTCCACGAGGATTAGGGCTTAGACTAACCTCAATCTCCTCCTCTGACCAGTGGTGCTACTAATAAGCTTACGCAACTTGTGCACATGGACAGCGCACACACACACACACACACACACACACACACACACACAAATACTCACGCACACACGCTGCCTGATTGTTCAGAGGCTCCATGGTGAGCAACAGTGTGTTGATGGATGTTAATCCACCTCATTTCTTCTATCATGTTAGAAGAATAAAGGCACCTTAGTCGTCTGACTGTCCACGAAGTGTAATGCCATCGCAAGTCATGCACACCCACCCCATCAGCGTCTTCACAGAATGTGTGTGTAGGTGTGTGTTTGGGTGGTGAGGGTGTAATCCTGCTTAAAAATGTCTCAGGCAATGAGGATTGTGATCAATATAACTGGAAATGGGTGACAGGGGTGAAGATGTGAAACAACTCAAGAGGTAAATGAAGTAAAATTTCTCCAGGGACATGCACCAGTCAGAGAAAAAAAACAACCTCCCAGATTCTCTTGTTAGCTTTGTTACACCTGACTGTGAGGGACAAATTGCATCTTCATCATACTTATTAGTACATAAAGCCCTACGACTGCATGTTAATTCCTAGCAAAGCCACCTTCACACTGAATAGAGGTTTAACCAGCCAGAATAGAAAAAGTGAGTCTGGTTCCATACCACTGAATCGCTGCTCACATCTCAGATGTTTTCACTGATTCAAAGAGCTCGGGTGTTGAGCTCATTGACAGCAGCTTCCAGGACTGGAAAAACAGCGACAATTGTTTGTGAGACTGACAAAGGTTGTTTTAAGTTGACTTACAGAATCAACACTTCAGTCGAAATATTTGTTTGATTTTGAGGTTGTCAATATTTTATGTGTTAGCATTTTTAATGTTTTCCTACACCCAATAAACAATAAAGTTGTATTTTAATGTATCATAATATGATTGGAGTGACACATAACAGCTATTGTCTACATGTTGTGTGCACAGACTGTAAAAAAGAAGTGGATGTAGTTTCTGGGTCTGAAAAGTGAAGCCATAGTACCTTAGACCTGCATTCTTTCTAATGGCCAGCAGGGGACGAATCTGCTGGCTCCAAAAAGAGCGCTGATTGTATAGAAATCTATGAGAAAATACTTCTCACTAGATTTATTAACTCAGTAAATGCTTAACGAATGAGTTTAAGATTAAGAAAGTTGACAATAAAGCAGGGTATGCTTTAGGTGGATCAAAACGGCAGTCTACAAACCAATGGTTGATGTCACGATCAATACAAATCTGCTTGTCTTTTGAAAACCACAAATTAGGTAGTCAACAATATCTAAAGTCCTACACAAACTGACCTTGTTCTATCTTTCTGAATTCGGCCTCTGCTCCACTCTTGCTTTGAGAAACATCCATCTGTGCTATGGTTGAACTCAACTAAAAGTGACTTCTGTCTCCACTATGCCACTACCACTGACAATCAGCCATGAAACAAGCCTGTGCTTGTTTATTCATGTTTTATGATCTTTCTCTAATGTACAGCTTCATTAAGCCTTTGTTTTCTGATGCTTTGGCAGGATATAGAAGATGAGATAAATATCTGCAAAAAGTATATTCAGCTTGTTAGCAGCAGCTGCTCACATAAGCAGTGCTCACATAAAGTGCTCACATAAATGTCCCAGATATGTAAATCCACTCACTTCCTTTTCACACTCATACAGACATGCAATAACATTGAAGCACGGTTTGACTGCAACAGAAAACCCACCACATAAAAAGGTGAAGATAACAGAGTGCTTGAATGTTTTCCTCCGCAGAAAGTTTCGGTTTCAGATCCACGTCTAAAACTACACTAACATCCCGTACACTCTTACACCAAATACTACAACTGAGATAAAATCAGGAATGTTACAATCAAGGCATTCATACATTTTACATACATTTTTAGTCTCACACACACAGACGCACACACAGGGCCCATTAATAATTAGGGTTAATATGATCTCACTTGAACTTGAGAGGGGATGTGTTAGTTTCGTGCTTCACAGGTCTTGCAAATGTGTGACACAGAGAGAGAGAGATAGAGAGCGAAAGAGAGAGAGAGGTGGTGGGTGTGAGACCTGCGGCATGTGGCATGAAGCTCCTGTGTGATGGTCAACGTCGAATTGCTCAAGTAAGACACTCTTGGTAAGATTTTCATCCTAATTTTGATTCAGTGTGCGATGGGAGGGGAAGTCACTTTTGTGGGGAAACAGGTGATTTGACAGATGAGATGTTCACTGTTGACACACAGCCGTGGCTGCCGGTGTAGATGGCATCTACCTTGACTGAGCTGGAGGTGTTGACGATCATGTTCTCTCTCTTGGTTTTCGCCCTCTTCACACTTACTGGGATGCTCAATGAGTGTGCACGCTTGAATGGTACGACTGCAAATACACACACAAAACACAAATGTAAGATTTTGTCCATTTTACAGACACTTTACAGACACTTGTTTTTTACCCTGATTCATAAAACAAAACTATTACAATCTAACATGTTTATTTTTTTTAACTTATTTCGTTCATTTCGGTCATTGGGAAAAGAAATCCATAATGGCCTTTCAGCATATTGTAATTCAAGTTGTCTGACAGACAACTAGAATTCTACACCTCCTCTTGGCTCTGTTTTCAGGCTTTAGAAAATCTAGCCTGTGACAGATCCTCAGAGAGAGAGTGTTTCCATTGAGATTGTAAAATCCTGGAACATAACCTGAAGCCATCCGTTGTGAAATTAAAGCTTGGCAGAAGATGGATCGTGCAACACGATAATGATCCAAAGCATTCCAGCAATACGACCAAGGAATGGCTGAAGAAGAATATTCGTGTTCTGGATTGGCCCAGTCAAAGTCCTGACCTAAATCCAATTGAAATGCTGTGGCGGGACCTGAAGCAGGCAGTTCATGCCAGACGCCCATCCAACCTCTCTCAAAAAATCGCCCAAAGTAGATGTGAGGGACTGATAAGTTACTACAGCAACCGTTGGGTTGAGGTTATGCTAAAGGAGGTGCTACATCCTGTTAACTGAAGGGATTCACATACTTTTGCACCCATGAAGTCTGAGTTTTTCTTAAATCAACCACTTTTCTTAAATAAAGAATGGCAATATAACCATTTCTTTTGTTTGAGTCCATTATTTGGAATGTCAGTATTGTGGATTGGGGACTAACTTAACATTTAATAAGGTTATTTTAGTATTTTTTACAAAAAAACCTGACCATCGCTGTAGGGTTCGCTGTAGGGTTCACGAACTTTTGAGCAGCACTGTGTGTGTGTGTGTGTGTGTGTGTGTGTGTGTGTGTATATATATATATGTGACACACACACACATATATATATATATATATCCTCCTGTCTGTTGTGACATTGTACCTTTTTTTTATTTTTCTTATTTTAAAAGATTAAGTGCCTAGGGGTGTGTGTGTGTGCGTTTTCATAAATATAACTTTTATCATTTCCCATCCATCAGAGATAAACACACAACCACAGAGTGAGGAGCTGGTTGTGTGACTACAACTGAAAAGCTCCAGAGGGCGGGCTCTTTCTTCCTGTTCGGCCCCTAATGAGGACGTGTCAGCCAAAGCCTTGTGTGAGTGTTATCAGTCCGCAAAGCAAAGTCTAAATGGTGACCTCTGAACATGTGTGTGTGCTTTGTTACAGGATCCAGTGTTATTTGCTTCCAGGATGAGGCACAGAGGAGTGGCTTGGATGGTACGCTGTTAAAAAAATAGTCAATAAACAAACACCTGCTTCGTGAAACTGTATCTCTTGCCTGCTTTCTGTCCTCTTTCAGTGTGTGTATGTGAAAATACACAGAAGTCCTTTTTATTTTTCTCTTCAGATCTGACAAAAGCTGCTGTGATTCTTCCACTGGTGAGTCTCTAAAACGTGTGCCTACTTTTCTTGCCTTTTCTACATCACTTTTCTTGTCGTGTGTTGAAATATTGTGTCAAACAAAGATCATCTCTCATGGAAATCTACAGCTCTGGAGGGGTCCTTCAAAATCTAGGTCAGAAACAAAAGGTGTGCTGGCAGGATTAGAGTAGCTCTCAAATTATTCTGCAGGAATGAGACGTCTGAATCGTTCTTGTCAGGGATCAAAGGGTGGAGCTTGTGTGAATGGAACGATATACAGTGGCAAGAAAAATGTGTAAATTGCAGGCTATCTTTGTTTGGCCATTACGATACAACCCCCTGGACCCACCGGTCTTAAACCTTATACAGTCTTTTCACTTATCACATCCGCTGACTGAATGTGCTCATTCAATATTATTGATCTAGATGTATCCCATGGTACAAAGATTCCTGTCAAATGTGAAGATGCTTGTGTCTCTAACCACCTATGCCTTAAGTTTTAACTTGCCTTAAACAAATATTGCCTTCTGTGGCCCAGTCCCCAAACTAGACCTACAACTTCTAACTTGTTCGTTGCTGCCTTCAAGATCCCCTCTTTTGTCTCTGGCTCTGCAAGTTGAATCAAGTTCATTTTAATAATACACGTTTCTCCATCTTAGATGAAATCATTCCCTTCAAGACCAAAAAAATCTAGTCACCTCTCGATGATCCTGCGGATACTGACCAAATGTGCTGAATGGTGGGATGTTTGTGGAAATCATCAAAACTTACAGTTCACCTGGACTTTCTCGGGTCTCTACCAAGAACCACATATTTTGCTGCTCTTATTGAAAACAATGGGTCCAACCTAAGACTGTTGTTCAACATTGTTAGCCATGGCACTGGGCCATGTATTAGATGTTACCCACTCCGTTTCTCTTCCAGATTCTCTAATTATTGTTGTGAAGCCGTGTACAGTTTTCACTCTGCCCATTTCATCCAGTTTCCCCATCTACACTAACTGATGATGAAAATAATGAAAATGAAACCATCTACCGGTCCTCTAGATATTCATGAAAAACTGTTAAGTGAAATTTTTAACGTGCTGTGAATTTTAAACTTCTCTCTGTCGATCAACTGCTATCTTATTTTCATGAAAACAATATCTTTAAGAAATTCCAATCTGGTTTCGAAAAGAATAATAGTAGTGAAACTGCCCTTCTTAAGGTCTTAAATGATTTATTGAGGTCAGCTGAAGTTGGCCATAAATCCATTCTTGTTCTCCTGAATCTAAGCTCAGCATTTGACACCAGTGATCATGTTCTCAAGTGTTTATATCCAACCTAAGACAATATAGGTGGAGAGCCCCAAGGCTCGGTGTTGGGCCCAGTCCTCTTTTATTCCATTTATATGCTCCTTCTTGGCCACCTCATACCCAGACATAATATCAGTTTCCACTTTTACGCTGATGACATCTATGTGACGCTGTAAAAAAAAATGTTGGGGTAGAAGCACTTCCTGGACTCAAACTGAATTAGTTTGTAGACAAAAAAGACACAAAAAAAGGCATTATATATATGAACAATTAAAATGCCTTTACTGTAATGGCATTCTCATGTAAGACCTAAAAACAAACTCTGACATAAAACCTTCATCAAGGAGACAAAATCCCCTAAAATGCCTTACTTACAAGTGGATGTCACAAGATTTCCTGCAGCCCGGAAACTGTCTAATAGTCATTTAGACTACTGTAATCCCTTGTTATCTGGTATCACTAAAAAAAACTCCCTCTCCCAGCAGTTCATCCACAAACTCTGCTGTGGGGATTTTGACTCGGGCTTGAATTATGATCACATTTCACCAATCCGTACACCGACTACCTGTTGCTTTTTGAGTTGATTTCAAGATATTATTGATTACTTACAAAGCCCTTGACCCTAATTATTTATCGGATCGCTTATTGCCCTATATCGCTTCCTGCTCCCTGAGATCTTCGGGTGAGTCGTTCCTAGTTGTTCCAAAGTCAAGATTGGTACACAAAGGTGACCGAGGCTTTACAGTCTTGTCAGTCAACTGTAGAACAGCCAAACTATTTTGTGTTTCATAATGTGTTTAGTTTTATGGCTGTTATTCTCTTTTATGGTAGTTAATCTCCTTGTGTTTAAATGTGTACTGTTTGGCTGTAAAGCACTTTGTGAATGTGTTTTGAAAGGTGCAATATAAATAATGTTTTATTGTTATTATTGCTGTTATTGTCATTGTTAACATTAATAAGGTAAAACATTTGACAGCTGAGGCATTTCGGATGAAGGAAGGTTTAGTGTTTCGAATAAAAAGAGTTTGGTCATGAATCTCATGAATTTCTTTGATTTCAACCCTAACTGTTTTATTTATGTGAGCCCTGCCTCCATTTTCGCCCAGTCAGTCAGACTACGATACTATAGTGCATTTCTTAACTTTGTGATACTTTGCGAAATGCAGCTTGTGATACTGAAGATGAACTGGATTGATTTTTTAAATGTTTCAGGCTGAAAATAATCATAAAGATTCAGTGATAAAAATAAAGCTTTGTCCAGACCAGGAAAACCTGTTCTGCTTCAGCATATTTGTGAACAATAATGCAGTACACAGATACAATCCAGCACTTCAGAGAGTACTTCAGGTAGACTGAGGTCAAGAGTCACTCATTATAAAGTTTAAACCGACAACTGACTGTGATGGTTACAAACAACAGGGTTATGCTACCCTCTGGTGGATGGGACAGGCAACTGCACCTCAAGCTGTGTGCAAACAGTAGTGCTTTGAAAGCACTCAAAGTACAAAGTTTCATGTATGTAATGTAAAACAGTGGCTTTTGTGTTGACAAATAAATTAATTTCAGTAAGTGGACAACATGCATTTGAGTGCCAGATTCCAAATTCCAGATCAGTCAAGTCTTAATTTTACCCACATTGTACACGCACATTAACCTGGTTCTAAACCAAATAGTTGTTGTTGAGCTCATTAACTGAGCAATTTTCATTTGCATGATCAACTTTACCATTTGCATCCTATCGTGCACATCTGGATTACAATGTAAACACCTCAATGAGGGTCTGTAATCAATCAAAATGTAATATATGTGTGTATAAAGATTATACACACTGGGAGCTCACGTGCACGTCTGCAATATGGAGTGAGCTTTTAAAATGATGGCAAGACACCTGTCTGTGGTCATGGTTCAGTAAGACTGGAAAGTTCCATCCTTTTTACCACAGAAATCTGGCTGCAGTAAAATTATATTCAAAGGGTAGGAAGGCAAGACAGATAATCATTAAAAAGCTGTTATTGTACATTCAAGCATGAGTGAGCTCATGCTTGAATGTATATGCACATTTAAATATGCACAGTATGTAAATGATGTAAAAGTGTGTGCTACTTTTAACCATTAAACATGTTAAATACACTGTATGGACCTCACAGAGTCACACCTCTCAATTGTCCGTCTCTATCTCTTGTAGAAAATAACAACATGGTAAGACCACAGTGAATGATTTCCATGGATTTTGTTCTTCACGTGAAGATGTTACATCATGTAATGGCGTGCTCTGTGTGTTGGGTAGGTGTGTAGATGGAACTGCCGTTCTCTGGCTTTGAGCTGACCTTCATCATCGTTGCCTTCGTCATCGTCTCACTCTTCACCTTGGCTTCAGTCTGCATCCAACCACAAGCAGAACGTCCAGGTACACACTCCCCGCTGCTGTCAAACACAGAGAGATGGGCACAAGTACATCAGAAAATATCTTGTTACAAATTACAAATACTTTGTCATCCAATCAAAATACACTAGTGTGGGAAAATGTATTTAATTAAAACACAAGTAAATGTTGTAATGTAAACACGGGTAATGTTTATTTCAAAAGTTTAAAGCTGCAGATAAAAATGTGTCTTATTTTAGAAGAAAATTACATTATTTACAAGAGAATTTCAGATACCCAAATAGAAGCTCACTCTGTCCAGCAAAATACAAATGCATATCTTAAATACTTTGAATTGAAATAATGCCCATCTTGGTTTGTTCTCTTACAGAAGATGGAGCCTACGCCACAAATAAGTCACCATTTCACAGAAAGCAGAGAGTGATCACCAAGCAAGCTGGACAGAAACCATAAAGAAAAAGCGAGAGATCTTTCTCTTCATCTAGTGTTCTGCAGGGTTTTCACTGTACTGTGAAAGTCTCACAAATGCCTGAAAATGAACTGAAAACATTTTATTTATTCTTTTACCTAAAGACTGTCAATTTGACATGTAGTGTTCAGTTTTCCCCGTAATTAAACAACAATAAACATGATGCATTCTCCATCTGAACCACTCAGTACCATCTTACACACAAATATGGAAAACGTTTTCGGATAGAAAGTCAAAATTGCCGACATGTGGAATTCAATTATGGGAAGAGTTACATATGTACCAAATATCATGGCATTCAAATTTGTTGTGTGGGTGATCTCGAAATCCAGTTTTTGTCCTTTTTAACTTCATTAATTTGGACTTTGGGTGAATCTGTGAAGATGTCTTCAGTAATGCAAAAGCTAAAATTAAAAATCTTTTTCTCACTTTCGACTGTTATTTTGTGGTTGAGAGCTTCACAACCAACACAGAGTGAAGCCCTGATTTACACAGCTGCTTAGGTAATGTTTCCTCCGAGGATGCAGACAAATCCTGCCTCTTTTGCTGGAACCAGCAGACCCCTGACACTGGTCCCATCTCTGTCCTCTGCCATGTTTAAAATAACTGCTGGACTGTGTCATTTTCATGCTCAAAACAAAAGACCAGACAAGCTCAACTCAAATCACTTTAGAGTATGATGGGTTGATCCAACAATCACAAAATATCAAATGAAGTTGAAATGAAGTCAGTATCAATCAATCAATCAATCAATCTTTATTTATATAGCGCCAATTCACAACAGCGTTATCTCAAGACGCTTTACATAAAGAGCAGGTCTGGACCAAACTCTTTAATTAGAGAGAGACCCAACGATTCAGGAATTCAAAATTAAAGATTCAAGAATTCCCACATGAGCAAGCATCAGATATTATATTGAGCAACAGTGGCAAGGAAAAACTCCCCTTTAACAGGAAGAAACCTCGAACAGACCCAGGCTCAATGTGGGCGGCTTCTGTAGGGGTCCGCATTGGGTGGAGGTTGGACAGAGAGAGAGAGACAGAGAGAGAGACAGAGAGACAACACAAACAGCAACCAACGTACTAGCAGTGACTATAGCACTAACAATAGGAGTGTGACTAAAAGATTAGCAGTATAATATTATTGAAAAACATGACGAGTGGCCGACGATCAGTAGTCAGTATTCACAAATAATTTGTTTAATTAGTTAATAATTTGCTCAGCGTTACTGAGACATCTGTGGGTGTGACTCTTATAAAACAGACTGACAATCAGCTGATACAAAGCTTAAAAAACAAATATTAGTAGGAAAAATAGTAGTAAGAAAATCTGAATCATAAGCAGAAATATATCGCACTCGCTTCATGCAGCAATCAAGTAAGCAATGTGTCAGAAAGAGTCAAAAAGGTCAACAAGCTCTATCGAAATGAAGTGCTTGTTCTTCAGCCCCATCTGCAGTTTTCATAAAGTATCACATCAACATTAAAAGGACCCGGATTGAACCAACTGAGAAAAAGCAGAAATGTCATCCCTTTCTCTAAATTCTTTGTGTATTAGTATCTACTGATGTGCACGGCCAGAAAACAAGAAGGATCCGTACTGTGCTTTAAAAATGAAACCGCAGAATGGACGCTGGGTTTGTGTGTCCAGAAGCCACTGTGTCTGGGTTAGGATTTAACAAACCAAGTGACTTTTGGCCCCTGAAGCCCTATTGCGGTGACATCCTGGGGGGGTTAGAGGCTGCTCCCTGTTGAGTTTGCCCCCTGACCCCTGAGCCCTCCGTCACTCCTCCGCAGTCAGCCGTCTAGTTGCCGGTGCAGAGGGGAGGGGGGCGCTTCGGCATAAAGACGAAGTTAATCAACCGTCATGAGATCTTTTTCTTCACAGAGTGCAGGAGAAGAGGGAAAAAACGCCCGGCTCATTTGTGTTGTGTGTGTCCTGATGGTCCATACTGTTTGGGTGTGTATTGGCCGTTCACTGCTGTTCATATGTGTATGTCCGTCCATTGGGGTCTGTATTGACCAATTGGAGATAAAGGGTCTTAAGAGTAATTAAGGTCTGGCTGGCTGCAGCCCTCATTAACACTGACGACCTTGTGGCATGACAACAGAGCCACTATCACTCTAACGATGGACAACGAACTGACTTATCAGACCACAATCAACACACACACACACACACATACAGTGGACTACACCCCAAAAAAAATCAGACATTACGGCACATGACATCTCTGCTACTCAATCTATCACCTTCACTTCACTCCTCTGTATCCACTTAAATGAGTGAATATTTAAGGGAAACTATGGTCAACACTGTAATATCTCCTTACAAAAAGAAACATCGCCACAAATAGGTCCAACATGGCCACAAACACACGCTTTAAAGACAGAATCACAAGCTTTCCTTTAAAAACAATTGACAAATTAAAGGAGAAACTTAAATAAACAAACGCAGATGCTTCGATTAAGCGCATACAGGGTGAATGAAAGGTCTGATGTTTATGAAAATGATGGGTGGGTGATACAGATAAAATCCTCTATCATGGTATACATGATTTAATATCACAATCTGAATTAGGGCTGCAGCTAACAATTATTTTCATCTTTAGTTATCTTTATCTTTAGTCTGTCGCTAAACTTTTTGACTTGCGACACAGATTCTCTATACCCTATTGTACAATACAAAGAAAATGTTTTTATCTGAGAAGCTGCAACCAGCAAATATTTCACGTTTGCTCGTGAAATAACTCAAATGACTAATGAATTAATACAAAAATTGCCGATTATTTTATTGGTGGTCGACTAATATTTTCAGCTCTTGACGAGTGACGGGGTGTCTTGGAAATTTCCCAGAAAATCGATTAAGAAACTGTTAAAGAGTGTTTGGACCGGGCACGTACGTTAATAAAGTGAATTTAATACCTGATTACTTCATCACATTGATGCAAAACCTGTATAAAATTCTAATATATCAATACAGCACTAATCAGTATTTGACCACAAAGGTCTAATACAACCAGACCAGGTATACAAGACATCGAGCAACACCTGACAGAGACTTCATGGTGTGATTGTCCATTAATTTGTCCCCTATCTGGATCTGACCATAGTAAGCATATCATACAATGCAATGTTTGTCTCAGCGGAAAATAAACAGTGTCATTTTATGACGCACTGTTCCTCTCAACCTGTTTTATCAGAGGGGCAGTTCTTTATCTGTGGGACCTGGTCAGGAGATGATGGGAGAGGAAGAAGAAAGTGAAAATTCAGGAGGGGAGGAGAGGCTGAAGCTTCCTCTGTGGTCGTAAAGATCACAGCTACTACGAGGGCCATGACTACTTTAACAGTGGCAATAACAGCAGATCTGCAGTCCAATTCTTTCCTGACTTACACACTCATCCAAAATACCTGTGAAATCCCCAAGCAGATTAGGCAGGATATTAAGGGTGCTATTTACCAATAAACCCTCAAACAAAATGACTGATACCAGTACATCTTTTAATTAAAGAGACAATCAATCAATCAATCTTTATTTATATAGCGCCAATTCACAACAGCATTATCTCAAGAAGTTTACATGAAGAGCAGGTCTAGACCAAACTCTTTAATTAGAGAGAGACCCAACGATTCATGAATTCAAAATTAAGGATTCAAGAATTCCCACATGAGCAAGCATCAGATATTATATTGAGCAACAGTGGCAGGAAAAACTCCCCTTTAACAGGAAGAAACCTCGAACAGACCCAGGCTCAATGTGAGCGGCTTCTGTTGGGGTCCGCGTTGGGTGGAGGTTGGACAGAGAGAGAGAGACAAAGAGAGAGACAACAGACAACAGACAAGTGTGCAATTTCATGTGAACTTGGGCTAATCTCCACATTAGACTGTTCTTCTTTGTCTCGATTTAGATCCGCATGGGAACAAGACCTTCACATAGCAATCGATGAGGGAATGTGGGCTAATATTTGGAAAGAGGTCACTCCTCCTGTATGCGTGATTGACACACACGCCCTGATTCAATTTAAGGTGGTACATCTCTCCAGATTTAAACAAGCTAAAACATACCCACAGATTAACCCTGAATGAGATGGATGGACCAACACCTTCATTAGGTGCACAACTGCTTGTTCACATAAAAATGTAATCAGCCAATCACATGGCAGCAATTCAATGCTTTTAGGAATGAAGACTTGATCAAGACAATCTGCTGCAGTTGTAACTGAGCATCAGAACGTAAAAGAAAGTTAATTTAAAGGGGACAACATTCGGAGCATTAATATAGCATTAAGCAACTGTTTGCTATGTAAATATACAGTGGACCTGAGCAGAGGATGAATTCACACTGACTGTGTGTGTTGTTAACTCCTTTGTCCTTTGTTTTGGTCTCCCATAGGCCCTTGCGTGCATGGTAGTGCACGTGAATCTGTGAACCTGTAGCACAGTCAAACTGAACCAAAAAGATGAGTCAGAGCTGCTGCCCAGTGACAGACTCAGCTAAGATACTGAACTAACACAATAGCACAAAAGCTAAGAGAGGTTCTCAGTCAGCAGTTGTGTACAGAATGAGAAAAAATTAAAGACGCAGCCCTGGCGTAGGGAAGGGGTCACGTACATGGAACCTTTAAGAGACATTGAACGTGGCATGGTTGTTCGTACTGGTCTGAGTATTTCAGAAACTGCTGGTCTTCTGGGATTTTCACGCCTCTGAGGAGGATGGCCAGAGTGGCTCAGGGCTGATAGAAAGGCAACAGCGACTTAAAGAACAACTTGGTACAACTGAGGAAGAGCATCTCTGAATGTACAACACGGCAAGCTTTGAAGCAGATGGGTTACAACAGCAGATCACATCGGCAACTTTATTAGGTTACCTGACTACCTAATGAAGTGGCCAGTGAGCTTAAGTCTGCGAATACAACACTGATTCACATGTTCTGGCTCTGCCCAAACTTGCTATTTTCTCTTTAGTCTTAACAGTTAAAAGTGATCCAAACCCTCTCATGTCACTGTTTGGAATTTGAAGGGAAACAGTTACCTGCGAGGGGCCATAAAGTCGCTGTCTTTACTACCCTCTTGGCACGACACCTGGTACTTCTGAGGTGGAAGGAGGCTGGATTAGGGATGTGGGGTCTAACCGGAAGAAAAAAATCTGATTTACTCTGAAAAACAAGAAAAACATTTGGAGATTGTTTTTGACATTCTTCAATGGACCCTCCACTCAACTACAGGAATAAACAAAGAATTATCCTGTTTTGACCCTTGACACACATCTTGGGTCTGGACGTGCTGCTTCTCCTTGACCTCTCATTATAACTCAAAATCTTTTCATTCCTCTGTTTCAAAGTGCCTTGTATTACTATAGTCTTTTATTATGTGAACCTTGATACATCTAAACCATGTTTTATGTTCTTCTATATATAAGTTCAACTTCCCAGAGTGACAGCAGGGGGTAGGGGATGTTTGTTGTGGGGTGGGAACGGTATTCTTTTTGCAAATTTGTGTAAACTGTGAAATTCACTAAACATAACTGTGAAAGAAAAGCAGCAAACTGCAGAGGAAAGTGGGATCATCGACACTATTCTACTTGTAACCTGATGTTTAACTTGATGATCATTAAGGCACATTTTGAATTGATTTGTTACATACAGCAGATTATCAATTTCTCGTCTAATATTCTGATTACTGAGTGTCACCCACCAGTAATTTTGTGCACACTGCAAGTTGAGTTCAACAGATCAGTACATGGGCTGGCTATGATATAAAAGTCGGTGGTACTGATACAACACCTCAGGTTTGGTATTGATTAGGATCGCAAATGATGATTATTTCAATTACCTACCAATGCAGAGATTATTGTCTCGATTAATTGTTCTCTAAATATGTCTGTAAAAATTTTCTAAAATGCCTTTTTACCAGTGTGACTTTTGTTCAAAACCCAAATGTATAATGATGTAAGCCAGAGATAACAAACAGTAAAATTCACATTTCTGTAGTTGGATCAAATGAGTTTAGACTTCAGATTTTCTGCTCTAGGAGTTATTTAAATGAAAAAAAATGTTTTTGTTGCCTGACTAAGTGATTAAATGATCAATTGTTTCAGCTCTAGCACCAATAACAAAACAAATGCTTTTTTACTCTATGAAGACAGTCAATGTCAGCACAACAGAAACAGTTCGGTTGGCAAACAAACAGAAACTATTAGACATTCAAAAGAAAATGCATCAGTGTTTACAGTTAGTTAGCCATTTAAGTCATTTATGAAGCAAAAACTCCAGCTTTTCCAATGAGAGGATATTTTCTTTTTTCATTATAAACAGAATATATTTCAAGTTATGGACTGTTGATGGAACAAAGGACATCTTAAGACTTCACCTTTGGTTGTTATGGTCATGATTTTGTCGGGTAAACAATTAGGTGGACACATGTTGGTCGGTGCCAACACACCACTGAGGTTCATTACCAAACTCCAATTATCACACACCAAAGAATAACCTTTAACAGTGGAGCGAGGTTCATCTACGCAATGCAGCTCTGCCAAGGTACTGAAGCAGTTTAATAGGAGGTTACCCTCTGTGTGTGTGTGTGTGTGTGTGTGCATGCCTCTCTCGTAGGGGAGTGTTTGAGCAGGCTGGGTAATCCCTGTAAAGACGTATAATCCCCAGGAAGAGCAAATATTACAACACGCTCGACTCAGTCACACAGAAAACCTGGTGGGGAGAATTCGGTTCGATTCACTTGTTTCTGTTTTGACGGGCAGACGGAGAGAAACAGAGAGAGACGGAGAGAAACTGAGATTTGGCAGCAGTTGGATGCGGTGGATACCAGGTGGCTCTGAATGACAATTGAGACTGCATTAGCATATTCAAATAGGGAAAATAAAAGTTTTTTAAAAGACAATGGCAGCTGATATGCAAAGTGCAGCTCGCCACAGAAACAAACTACATACCTCAGCTGAGTGTTTGCAGCAGGATGAATGTGTGTGTGTGTGTGTGTGAGTTTATACATTGGCCAAATCCATGAGGAATCTCTGTCATTTCAAGCAACATTTTTGCAAACACCATAAAGCAATAAAGGCAACATTTCTTAAGACATAATGACACTGACACATACACGCACACATCCTCACACCACTATAAAAACCCAGAAACTGAGAGATTGTTTTTTTGGCCTCTTTTGTCTATTTTTTGGGGGCTGAAGAGAGCTGACGGTCCAGATGCTTGTTCAAAGTCTCTGTGACTATTTTGAGCCCCCGGTCCATTAGTGTCCTGCTGCTTCTCTAATCCTCATTCACATGTAATGGCTGACATTTCATCTTAATGTGTTAATTCATTAGCCGGGTGCTGAATGGAGAGTCTCAGTCCACAGAGACGGCCGTAAGCAGACACGCTAATGAGTCCCCTCACTTTGCAAGAGCCACCAGCAACTGCAAAGCTAATGCCAAGTGAACCGGGTTACCTGCTGCAGGAAAATCCCCTGGTGTACCACCGAGGGACAACCTGCATGAGACGGAGGGCCCGAGTTGTTCGAATATTTCCATACTAGTACAAATACAACAGCAGAGCTTCTGTACTGCTTTTTTAAGGACTAGAAAAGAAGTCACACTGCTCAAATGTTTAAGCAGCTGTGCAACTTCACCTGAACAAAATCTTAAAGTCTTAAACTTGCTAAATTCTCATTTTAATTGAGAACTTTCTGTTACAATAACAAGTAAACAAGGTTATAAATCTGACAGCACATTTGATGCCAACTTACACTGCAATACATTTTGGCTGATATTTAAAAAAAACGAACAAATAACCTGAATCATCACACAAGAAAATCAATTCACGATTTAAGAATAAATAACCAGGTTGGCAAATCTGATCAAGCATTCAATGCCTTTTCAATACTTGTGACAGTGTTTGATGCGTGAAATTAAGTAACTGAGCTGAACTGGAAGGAACAGTTCTCAAAGAACAGTCATGCTAAAGAATAAAATACAAAAAAATACAGTTTTATCCATTTAGCGACACCCCTACAAACACAGACGGTGCACGCAGCCTGACAGAGACAGTAGAAGACATCTCAGACAGACAGACAGACAGACAGACAGACAAACAGACAGACGTCTTGGGGTATTTGTTGGCCCAGTGCATCTCTGGATTTCATTCAATCAGGACCGCAGCTTCCAAAATGCTCGGTGCAAACACCCCCCTCCACTGCCAAGACGCCCCAGATGTGCGCGTCCTCCTCAGTCAGTGCGGGGGCAGGGGGACAGCTGAGGGAGGAGGGTCCCGTGAAGAACCTGCTACAGCTTCTCAAACCTTTGCTCTCATGTGGAAAGTGATGAATCAACCCTGCGTGCTTCTGCTGCTCTCTTTAAACATTTCAAACACTCATAGTTGCACACTCACACACACACAAGCACAAAATGCAGCATGCAGAGGAGTGTGTGTTCAAGGGGCATTTGGAGGGTAGGGAGGGGGCTTCCTGTCATTTGAATTACCCTCTACATGTGGGGTCAATATGTGCAATGCTGTGTGTGTGTGTGTGTGTGTGTGTGTGCATGTGTGTGTGTGAGGGGGTGAGGTGGGGGCTATGTGGGAGCTACACCCCCCCACCCACTACCATACCTCCCCCCTCCCTCTGAGGCTGTATAAAGGAGGTGGGGGCAAAGGCACCTTTGTCACTTTGCTCTCAGACACAGAGACAATCACACTCTCACTGGACACACACAGTTTGGACACACACATTCCTCAGGGAGCTACTGATCATCCTGAGAAAAGCGGTGCTTCACTGTTCAGGTGGCAGAAAGAGGAGGAGGAGACCTGAGCCACACGGAGCATCACCAGCCGGCTCAAACCCACAGGGACCCTCCAGCTCCTTGGGAAACTATCGTTAACTAAACCCCACAGAGGCCAGCCGCTGCCCCGCCATGAAGATCTTCAACCTGCTCTACCTGCTCCTGCTGCTCGCCGCTGTCGTAGCGCCGGTCTCCGCCGTCAGACCAGGTAAACTTCCCATTAGTTTACCGTCCGCACCTCCTCGCCCGCCGGCAGGTGTTTGGTACTACCGGCCATGTCTGCTCAAATGTAGTCCCGGTCAACCAGCGTTCTAAATCAATGCGCAACGTTAGTTAAACGCAGGTAACCATAGAGACGGTGCATTAATTAGTTAAACTCTCTCTGATTAAACAGAGCTAGTTAATACGCAGTGTGAGCAAGGCTAACTAGGAATTAAAAAAAAAAAATTAAATTAACGCCTTATAAATCATCATGGCGGGAAGTAACGTAGCTAGTCTGTATACATCCGCGAGCTAGTTAGCTAATTTAAGAAGCCGTTCAATTTACGGCGTGTTCAGGACTTATAACAGAGTTTGTAAATGGGAAAACTATATGTGGGAAAACCGTGACTCTCTTAGTGAAAAAATTACCCCTATCATCAGCCAGTGGTAAAACTACTGCAAAACCAACCTTGCTGCCGTTACTTCTAAGAACAAATTAAATAGAGTTACTTGTTGGCACAAAGGAAATTGATATAGCTAACATAAAAGGGCTAAAATTGAGTTCCTTTACATTTTGCAATGCACACTGCAACAAATATGCCAAATGATAGGCTAAAACTAAAACCTTTTTAATTAAAAAATTTAGGGTTAAATTCCATTGACCTGATTCTACAGTAAAGCTAAAAGTTTGGGTTAATTACCTTGGAATTCCCATTTTGCCAGAATGACCTGAACGCAGCACTACTATAACTAACTCGAGCTTTGTTTTGGGGTTTAAATAATACATTTTTAACTTTGATATTCGTTTATATAAGCCTGGGTTTTAATGCAAAGGAATTCCATGAGGAAAAAGTGCTGAAGGAGACATCGTCTGCTCCAGCCTGTTGCAGCAGGTGCGCTTTTTGCGTAAATCCAAGCTGGTTTGCGGTTATCTGCTGCGGAGGCAAACAGCGGTGGTTACACAGGGAGGCTTTTGGGCTTGAGGTCGTGACTGGGTTCATGTGATGATGGAGGAGAGGACAGGGTGAAGGGAGGAAGAGGAGCGGAGCGCCGCCGGGAATGGCACAGCGACCCCGGTGCGCCCCTTTGTCCCCGGCTGGAAGGCGCTCCGGCGCGCTTTTGTTAATCACGGTGTTAAAACGCGATGCAAATACCCGCACTTTATTAACATGACATGGAGTAGCGGTGCCAAGTGTAAAGAAACGTGCCTTCAGGCGTGGGGAGCAGTTTCTTTCAGAGGGGAGAAGGGGGGAGGAAGAGGGAGTCATAAAGTCATCTGGCACTTTATCTCTTCCTGGGCTTGGCTGGCAGTCCGTGAACTGCGGGAGTCAAAGTGGATTTATTAGGGACGTTTAAAAATAATCATGTGTTAGGTCTGTGCGGGCCGGTTTATTAGAAGGGGTTCGCCCTGCTGTTAGTAAATGGGCCCAAACAATAAAGCCCTTAAGAGAGGCTTTACTGCGGTCAACAGAGGAGAAGTTAGGTCATAATTAGTTTTTGTTAGTTTCAGAATTATGCTTACCTGGAAAATGGTGACTAGAGATATGTTATTTTTTTCTTTTATGGTGCCAAGAGCTCAGAAAAATCTTACTCTCCTCCATGTGGGATTAATTAGGCCTGTCAGGTGATATGCGGGGGTCAACCTGCACACATAAATCTTGCTTACAAGGACTTTTACATCTAAAATCACACTTGTGTTTGGAGTAGCTCTAATCTGAATATTAATATTAAGCCGCTGATTTCTTTCAGATTTCCTGAACATGAGGAGAAAATACCACAGACACCACTGCCCACACAGACGCTGCCTGCCTCTCCACTCCAGAGTGCCCTTCCCCTGAGGTAAGACGTGCTCCCCTACATGTGTTTCTCATGTGTAAAAACCTAAAAAGGAGGTTATGACCAGAGCTGTGTGATACGTGGAACAAAACCAGGTTAGAGAGCTGGCAGGTGGCACTTAAGAAGGTGTGTGTGATTAGTGGCAGAGGTGTGTATTCACGCAGAACAGGAGCGCAGAGGGAAAATACTCAGAAATAAATCTCACTAATGAGGAAGAGGAAGGCTTTAGTGTTTGTGGAGGAGGAGGAGGAGGAGGGTTCAGATGTAATTTTGAATCCTGTACCTGCACAGTTAATTAAAGCTGTTTTTGTTTTACTTTGAACTCATTTTTAACACGGCACTAAATTATTTTTTCTCCATTTCAGGTTGAAGCACAAGCATGAGGGTAACCTAAGGAGAGAAGTATGAATATGAAGAAACTGCAGTGTGTGGCTCAAACACCATGGATGGGTCCCAGTACTGATACATAGACTGTGAAGTGGAAAAAACAAACAAACTGTGGGACGCCATGAAAATGCCATCCAAAGACTGTCTTCACTCCCAACGAAATATTAACTATGAAATGTTTTGGCATCCTGGTGGCCACACATCTGGGTTCGTCCAGTTGCAGGCACGCTCCCTCCAGTGCTGAAGAAGAACAAGGGAAAAGGAGCTACAACATCTGTCTTCGTGTATGTTCGACACTCGACTTAGAAGCTACGGACCAAAGAGCTGGAAACATCTTAGTGACTGCAGCTACGATGACCAGCATCCACATAGTATTCCTACAAAGTGTTTATAATGCATGTATGCACTTCAAATGTTTATTGAATCACATTTAAAACTTTTTAATAAAAATGTATCAATGTAGAGTTTTGGTTTTACTTCATGAGTTTTTACTTCATGTGGTCCAAATGAATGTGACAACTTTGAAAACCAGACTTCATGCAAATCTGGGACACTTTAAGTGAGGACACACTATAAAAACATCTTGAAATGTCTAATCTAAAAGCCTGAGATGAAACAGGGCTCCTGATACCTGCTGTACTCCAGATAACTCCCAGCAGAAGCCTCATGGGAAAGGCGTCGTAAACGCAGCGCTCCCTGTGGAGTTACGGACGCCAGAGCACAGAGAACTCACAATGGGGAGCAAACACCAAGGGCTCAAATGACGACCTCGATATTTCATTAATGTTGATTCCCGTGACTGTTGAAATTTAACACAGGGAAGGCGAGGCGGGAAAAAGCCATTCACACCGAGCTAATGTTGACACTGCAGTGTTGCTGTTGTTTGGGGTCTTTCTTTGCTTGCTCTTGCAGCAAATTATACAAAATAAACACTAAAAGCACAGAGCTGTTTGGGTTTCACTGAAGTGCTGTGCCACTCTGGGACGGCTTTAACATCACATAAATAGACAAAAACATGAGAATATTAAACATTTATTTGGAATCATCACAAATACACAAAGACAATGATGGGACAAAAAAAACCTACCAAAAAAAGCATTTACACACAATTCACACATAAAATAGCACTTAAGGATATTTTACAGCGTTTCTCGACCTTCTCTCGTTTGACCCAGATAAGTGATAACCTCTAGCTCTTGTATCTCCTGCTTTTTCAGTTCTTCCTCAGTGCAGATGATCTCTAAAACAATACTGCCTCTTCTGTTTCCGTCACCGCAACACAAGCGGCCGCGCATACACGGGTCACTGGGGGTCGTAACAGTGATAAAAAGACCCCTCACCTCTGATCTGTGACCCGTGACTCCTCCTCATCCGCCTCCTCCTCCCACTTTGCCTCTTTAACTGTCCCCAACTTGCAGCTCACCTCCTCCTGCGTTATCTGTCCATCTCAGATGAGGATGCCTTGCAGAGAAACCTTCCCGTCTTTAGTCTGCGCGCACAGGTGCTTGCATGCACAGGCGCTTCCTTACTTTAAGTCTTTTATCCAGTGCTTCTTCTACCTCCAGTCCTCTCCCCTTCAAACCCCCTCTCCTTTGTGTTGAGAGAGCGGCAGCGTTAAAATGATCGGGCTCTGGCTCCAAGGTCGACTGTTGTGGCCGCTCCACAGGGAGGAGGAGGAGGCCCCACCGAGGGTCAGTGCTGAGCAGTGAGGTTGAGCAGCCTCTTGCTCAGTAAGGTGTTGTGCTGTTTCAGGTACTCTATCAGGTCGGCCTGTTTCTCCACCACCTCCTCCAGACTGGAGCCCTCTCTGTGACACAAATAACAGCACATAAGGAATCTGTAACACTGCTGGATTAATATGTGTGTTTCAGGGTAAAGACGGCGATTATCTATATTATTCATATTGTCCATAAAAAGACCATCTTGACTATGACTATGCCATAGAGCAGTGCTTGCTCCTCATATGGTACGTCTACAGCTATCAGGGAATACACAGAAAAATTATACAGTAGGTTAATGACTTTGACAAAGTAGAAATTATGATCTATGATGAAAAAAAATGAAGAAAAAAAATATATATTCACAGTCTCTTCTGACACCTGAACTATGAAGAGTATAGAAAGTAATAATGTCCATTGAAAGCAGCAGACGAATGGTTGAAATAGCATCCAGCTTCAGATCAGTTTAAATGAAGACATTTGGAACGTGACGGTTGGTGTCGATGAACAGTGCTTGAGCTCATCTAAGAGAGCTGTGGGGGTACGTCAGCCAAAAAAGGATGAGAAGATTATTTGTCCCACATCCCTCCATCCCTGCTGTTGTAAATATTGACTGTGGTTGAAAATAGTCCCCAACAAATACACAGATTCCTCCTGATCGAGTGGCAATTGAAAAAAAAAAAAAACAATTGCCATTAGTTTTATAGGAAATCACTGACCCCTTGTTTAAATATAAAACAATATCAGTTGGAAAAAAATAGGCTTGTGGCTACTAACAGGCAGGAGAAGAAAAAAACATATAATTTATATAAATTCAAGGGGTTTGTTTCATAATAAAAATATAGAATGTGGTCTTGCACTTCTGTTCAAACATGACAAGACCAAAAGATAATCATACGGTGAGCAGTTGGCATGGATCAAAACTGAAAACCAAAAGGGGAGTAAAGCTGAAACCTTTATATTAACAAGACGACATTCAATTCAAAATGGAGCCGTGTTTTTAGATTTTAGCTGCAAAATGAAACATGAAAGCGCCACATAAACTTTTCGGCACGTTTACGTAGCATGGAGCACGTCTGAAAGGGGCTTTGGACGTTTTGTGTGAGGCTGAGTGAAGTGTGTGTACCTGAAGCCGGTCTCTGTCGGCAGGCTCGTGATACTGAAGTTGTGTGAATGTTCCTCTTGGGTCACATCTGGTGCGGCTCGCTCCCTGTTGAACTGCATCACCTTGACTAAAACCACAAACAAAAGAAGAAACTCCGTTATTTCTAATAACATCGCCAGAGCAGCGTTTTGTGCTGGCAGTCGCACATAAAGACGCACAGAGATTATTGGGCAGTGAGAGCTGTCCTACAACCATTAAATCACTCAGGTGAGTAACGGCACACATTTTTTTTTTTACGGTTTTCCATCCCTGTCCCTCTCCTAAACACACACAGGCTGTTATATCCTGCACTTAGTCCTTATGGGCTGCCATATCCTGCACTCAAACCTCCAGTTCTCACACCCTAAACATACACCTTTACACAAGAGGCGGGATTAACAACAAGGTGTGGGGTATACAGTAGCTGGAAGAGGAGTCAGGGCAAAAATATGGGAGATGCTGTTTGAATCAAGATAAGGCAGCAGTGTGTGTGTGTGTGTGTGTGTGTGTGTGTGTGTAGTTGCAGGGCGACAGTGTGAGGAAGGGCAGAGGGAGGAGCTGGTTGAGTATTGATAAGACTTGAGTGTCATTAGCCAGAGGAAATTGTCAGGGAGGTTCTAAAGAGCGCTATCTTTACTTTGCTACAGTGCAGCATCTCTGCATCCACAGTCACACACAATCTAAAGAAATACTGCGCATTCCTGCATAATGAGGCCCTAAACCTGTGTGTGTGTGTGTGTGTGTGTGTGTGTGTGTGTGTGTGTGTAAATACAACAATAGTAAGCAGGTATGTGTGAGAGAGGCATTCCAGAAATGAAGAGGTGGAGAAAAGCACAGAGGTTGGTAAAAGGACAGAAAGTGATGGAGAGCCCACGTTTTCTTGGCATTTCTGTCAGAAACGACAAGGCAGAAGGTCAGAATGTCTGCTATTCAAATTAACAGGGTAAAATATTCTCCCAGTCTTTTCAAACATATTTAAAAAGAAACTTGATAAATATTTGCGAGTACAAACATTACTGAGAATAACCCTGTCAAGGTATTACTTCAGTGAAAGCATTCATATTCTTAGCGACCGGTTTAAAGAAATAGTATTAGTTTGGTTAATTAAAGTATTCAGCACAGCCTGCAGGAAGCATTTGAAACATATGATGATAGATTTACTTTGATTATCCACCACCATTGATAACGGTGCTGTCCGACCATTGCTCTGCATGCATTTCATCCTGTGAACTTTGCAGCTTATGAAAATAACAACAACAAAAAAAGCCAAAAAAACACACATAATAACACATAAATGAGGCTGTTTTAACCAATATTTTCCTTTGTGCCACTGCTGATATTACAGAAACAAAATATTATTAATCTAACTTCCTAATCAAATCTAATTTGGAACACAGATGTATTTCTAAAAGCGCTTTAAAGTAAACTAACTAAACTTCAGGAACGCTGACACTTGAGACATTGTGAGAGATGGGACAAGTTTGTAGTTGTTGTATATTTCATCATCAATTTCAAAAGTATGTTGAGTGCTTTTTGCCGTTAGGAGTCTAGAGGGGTTTGATTTTGGGTTTGCTTGTATTTCTGTGATATTAGTTATTGTTTCATAACTCTGTTTAGCCTGATTTCAAGCATAATTTCTCCAAAAGAACTTATTGAGATGAATGTGATGACCAGGATCTATTTGTGTTATTAGAAAACCTGTAAAAACCCTGACAGAATCCGAATCAAAACTAGGTTAATTGCCAAATAAGTTTTCTCATTGCAAAGAATTTGCCTTTGTTTATTGGTGCATAATCAAGAAGCATAAATAGAAAATAGAAAAAATATTAAATAGAGATATTCACAATACAGAATATGAGAAAAATAATTAAAATGTACACTACAGAAAAGGACTACAGAAAGAGATAGATAAATGATAAAAGGGGTCATTACATTGAATAGTCTCATGTGTTTAGAAAGTGTTATTAGGATGAAGTCAGTCAGGATATTCAGGAAGTCTTTCAGGTCTGTGGCGTTCAGTGTAGCACAGCAGGGGGCAAAAAACAGATAGAGATTACCAGGATGGATGGATGGATGGATGGATGGATGGATGGATGGAGCAGTGTAAAGGAGGTGGCACATTTCACACGTCCTTGTTAGAGACTAACACACACCCACACGGCTGGACAGACAGTGCTCAGACCTGGTCTACTGAGATCTGAGGAGCTTCAATCACCCATGAAGAGGTGCACATTTCCAGGTGATAACAGTGAAGCTGCAGAGGTGCTAACAGCTAACGGTACCACATATAGTGCTCGCAACTACGCACAGCCTGAATCAAATTCAAAGAACGGGCAGGAAATGGATCCCAGCAACCATGAAGACACAGAGCGACACAGAAACACAGGACATTAAGAGAGATCAAAGTAGTATGGTAGTCTACGGCCGACTAGAAAAATAAATCCTGCTGCTACTTCTAAAGGAAGAATACAGCTCATAAATGTACTGTAGCGTTGGACTGGATTAACGTGGGAACTTAAATATCCCTTTTAAACTTCATAAATTGACACAGGATGGACTCTTTAGGCTGTTGGTTAACACTCTATCCATCCGGTCATGGGTTCAGTGCAGGTTTGGCACAACTCTGTTTTAGGTTTCTGGGGTTACTAGAGGAATCATTTTGTAAAATTATAGTTATATTTGTCCGCCCTGTTTTTTTCCTCCTACTTTTTGCACTCAGTGACTGAATAAAGAAAAAAATAAAACCGATAAATGCGCTGAGGATTATGAATTATAATGATACTCTAGTGTACCTGATGCAGCCACTTATAATGATGGTGAAACATCTGAAGTATCTCAGCTTAGATCAGATTTATACTGGTACAGGTCTGGTGTACTGGTATCTATACCGGTTTAGGTCTGCTGAACTGGTATATATACTGGTACAAGTCTGGTCTAATGGTGTTTATACTGGTATAGGTCTGGTATGTTGATGTGGATTATAGGTCTACTTTAGTGGTCATCATTAATGTATGAATGATGAGATAATGCTTGGATAATTACAGTAATATTTACTTTACTCTCTGTGTGTATGGACCTACAGTGATGTAACAGGTGTGAACGCTAACGATACGTATGGCTGAATACGTCAGTCTGCAGTCTTACATTGCCCCCGTCATCCAGCACGTGTGGGATGGTGGGATGTGTGTGTGTGACAGAGGTACACTGTGGGTATCCGTATCGGTGTGTGTGTTAACCCTGTGCCCTGCAGTGCTTACACTAAGTTCTGGCCAGGCAGAGGAGAGAGATGTATTCTAAGTTGAGCCTTTGAAGGCCGAGGCATGGCTTTGATGTGCATGTAGGTCTATAGAGGAGAGTGTATTCATGTTAAAATGAGAGAGGCAGAAACATACAGCAGACCTCAAAGACACACACACACACAGGCTCACACACACACACACACTTACAATGAGCATGCACTTCAAAGAGAAGTTGAACGAGGCCTTCCTGTATGGACTTCATAGCTGCAGGCATTACATCTCTCCCTCTCTGTCGTCTCTAAAAACTGCTTTTCTTTTCTCCTCATGAGCTCACTGTTGTCACCTTGACTCTGGGTCGGCGGAAGTGTGTGTGCATGCTTGTGTTTGTGCTTTAAAAAGGTTTGTGCTGCGAGGCGTCGCTTGGTTTGCGTCGTGCCTGGCTGCACTGATCTGAGCAGGAATGCGGCGGCAAACACAGATACCCCCCCTCACACACACACACACTGGATCACCCTCACTGTAAACACAAGGACAATGTGAGTGTGTGTGAGTGTGTGTGTGTCTCCCTATATTTGGGTGGAGTGGGCTGAGGGCTATCCTTTGGCTAGGCTAAATCCTAATGCCTCTTATCTTCTCTCCTTGCCTCTCTGGTATCTTGAGTTACAATCTGTGCCCCTCAGCTGCCAAACACACCTTTAATATGGATTTCCTTTCATTACAGATTCTTCAATCTCAATATCCTCTGATAGAACATCTTTAATAGCAGTTTTCCTTTAAACACAGAGGAAGGCCAGTGTATTTGGACTTATCTAAATATTTACTGTTTATTGTATATCAATGTTAACATCTGATCTGTCTGAATTTGATTTAATATATATTAAAGCAGATTTATCACAGACATAATACATATACTAATGGTAATAGCTAGGTATCATTTCAAACAAAACTCTGCCCCAGTAAGAATAAAATAAGCAGAAATATGACTTACGTTTGGTATTTGACAGCTTTTGAAAGTATTTTGAGTAAGGACACATTATGGTCTGTACTGAAAAAACACTCAAAGAGGTCAAATACGGAGAACTATGTTAGAATCTAATCTGAAAACTGACCTCCCATCACCATGAACCCCAATGTGCTGAACATCAAACAGACAACTGAGAGTTCAGAGGGATTTTCACATGGAATTCCTCAAAGGATTTTACCTACAAATCAGCCAAAGGTCTTCATTTCTATAAACAATCAATACAGGATTCCTGTTACACACATGTAGGATAAGTCCTTCCTGTCTTTTATCATCATAATGTTGGTGTGAGGCAAGTTTGCTAAAATTTGGATGAATCGAGGGATAATACACAGTGTGTACTTTTCCTTAGAAGGCTGCCAAAATTTCTCAATAACTCACAAGAACAAGAAGTCTACGGTCATGCTGGCTGCAGTGTGAGGCTGTGCTATAAGCTAAATGCTAACATCATCATGCTAACATCTTCATGACAATGCTAACATGCTGATGTGGAGCGGATGTAATGTTTATACCGTGGATGTATAAAGAGAACTGGATACAAGAGCAACGCTGAGCTTTGAAGCATATTTGACACAGTTGCCAAATCGTGGAAGTACAACTTCCGGGTCATGTGATGCCACTGGGCCCAAAAACACCTTCTCCAATAGACTTACATTGTAAAAGAGATGTCTGTAAATCAGTGGATGATTTTTTTTTTTTGTTAACTCAACTTCCCAGCACGAACCCTAAAATAGCCCATATTTAAACAGTATGTCCTAAAAGTTGTAAAATTCACTAATACACAGATCTGGATCTATTTTCTGAGGCATAGTGAACTGACCGCTTATGTGAGTGATGCGACACATTCCGGATCTTTGTCATGTACCAAAAGTCAGAGGGGTTCATCCTCTGGAAACCATGAAGATCTTTGATACATTTTGTGCCGGTCCGTACAGTAGATGCTAAGATATTTCACAGGATAAGTGAAAAGTGTGACCTGCTGGTGGCACCACAGAAAATCCATCCATCAATCCATCCAATAGCCGTTGAGATACTTCAGTTCAGTTCAGTGCTTTAAAGGTGACATTTTAATGATGAGTAAAGTAAACCATTCATTTAAGTTATTAAAGGCCCAATGCAGAATTGTTCAAATCTACACAGAAAAGAATATTAGAACGATATTAGAAGGCATCAAACCTAGTCAAATCAGGAAACCACAGGAAACCACAACACAAATCAGGAAACCACAACACAGCTGTGACTTACAGTATAACGTGGCTGATCTTTACGGATGACACCGCTGACAACCACAACCTCATGTGAGACGTCACCTGTTTTAATTAGCTGGGACTAATTATAAACTGTCAGCAGTTCAGTATGACGTGCAGCATGTCATGATACTCTTCTGTTTCTGTGGTTTGTCATCATTTTATACACATTAAATAAACACTGAGGCAGTCCTTTTTTGTTAAATTTGAAATCTAAATTGCATCTCTATACAGGCTTGAGGGGGACAAATAAATCTCGGGATAAAAATGATTATTCTGTGGCTTCATTATCTTATCTGAGTGGGCCATCCAAGTTAACTATGAAAACGGTCTTCCCACATGTCTTAAGTTCTCTCTTCTCTTAAATGCTTAAGGTTACAGTAATGACATCGTTGTGTTGCAAACTGATTGAATTTTCTCTGGTGATTTTTAGCAGCTTAAGGCCATTTTAACAAAGCTACCACCACAGTGCTGACAGAGGGAGATAATTCAAACGTTAACCAATTCGTTCCTGCCCTCAAAGGCAGAGGAAAGACAGACAATGGACAGACGGATAAGTATGAGTATCATCCAGCAAAGTTTGCATGGTGTTTGTATCAGAAGACAAAAATCAGCAGATCGGCAAAGAGGGAGAGGGAGGACGAGGAGCTGAATGGTTGATTGTCATGCTGTCGAGTCTGAATGGGCAGGGCAGGTATTGTGATGCGAATGTGCCGAGATAGAGAGTGGGGGTAGTGTGTGAGTGTGTGTGTGTAATGTAATCTACAGGGTGTGTCTCTCCATACTCCACTACTGATATTACTGACACCATCCATAGGGATGATGCTGCATTGCTCTTACAACAAAGTATTAAAGTATTAAATGTAAACTGACTGAAGGGAAGTCTCATAATGTCATAATCAACTATACCAATGTGATAGAGGAAATGAAATTCCCAAAGAGATCTGGGATGATAGCGTCTTGGCTTGGTTGACTGCTGCTGAGTTACTGTGGAGTCTTATTCTATTGTTCTTTCTTTCCACTGTTTTGTAATTTTATACTGACATCATGTTAAGTTTCATTCTCACTACTCACAAGACACTTACACAGTAAAGTACAGAAACTGCTATTCAGAATGTAACCTCACTGGTTTCAAACATTTCTGCTGTGAAGAGTTTTTTCTAGGTGTGTCAGTCTCAGTTAAATCTTTCTTTAAAAGGTATTTATTTGTTTGATTCTTTTTTTCTGTTTATCTTGTATTTAGTGGGTCTCTTGGTGTGAGAGAAAGTAGTATGGGGCTGATAAAATGGATGGGTGTTTGTGTGTTGCATTAACCGTCCGGCTGGTTGTTAGCTGTGCACTGTTAGAGCTGTGCGATATGAGCTATATCTCATGTTCAGATACAGGTCATTTCATATCCAGATACCGATACACATCACGATATTTTCTGTAAATACGGTGAATAAGAAATTAACATTAATTGACCACATGGAAAGGCCCATTTCTTATTCTGATTACATTTTGAAATATATAGTAGGTGCTTACTCATATTTTGATTATTATTATTTGGAACCTTTGTGTAAATTTGCACAACATATGCAACATAATTTGCAAAGTACAGTTTTCTTGCCCTGATCAGACCCAAACCAACGCCACAGAGTAGGCCCCTCTTTTAGGTACGAGCAGCCCTTTGTGTCTCGGCTGGTCGGAGTTTTTCTGTTCGGTATTACTCCATTTTGTGTCACATCCACTTTCCAACATGTCTGTGTTCCATGTTATCCATGTTAACACTCTGTTATACATACAGAAATAACAAATCGTAGAATGCTGTAAGTGACCAATCAGAATTGAGTATTCAAAAAAGCCGGGAAATAAGAAAAGATATCCGTTTTTCTATTGTGTTCATGGGTGCTTGCGCTTTTGTTCACTTGGTGCGCACAGCCTCATATCACACAGCCCTATACAGTATATGTTTTTGGTTTTTGGGAGATGTGTTTGTGTGTATTGGAAGTCTGACGTCTTACAAAAGAGTCAATCTGCAATCCCAGAGTGAAATGACCTTACTTGATATTAGAATATAATAATTATGATCAGTTTACCTGTGTAATAAAGCAGGCATGGCAATGTCACCAAGAGCTCCAACCCCAGGACGCTGAGCAGCATGTAAATGTAAACAGTCGATGATAATTTTGCAGCCAGCACAACCAGCAGCAGAACATTTCCTGCACACAGAAAGACAAGAACACACTCCTTCTTTAGCTTTAGTGCCACCTTGTGGAGAAAACTGACCACTACATGTGCAGTACATGAATTTGTTGTTGTTTGAGGACGTGTGTGTGCGAGTGTATGTACCTGCAGAGTGTACGGTGAGCGGTAGCTGCTTCAGCCCCTGCATCTGTCTGTAGAATCGTAGGTACCCTCTGCTCCTGGCCCGGCTGTGGTGGTGCTGTGCACACCCGGTGAACAACAGCACCAGCACCCATAAACACACCTTCCCAAACAGGATGACACTGTCTCCTCGAATATTACCCAAAATACTTGCACACACTTCCTCTTGGCCAACTTTTAAGACACACAGCACTGCCAAACACATTGACAACACCACGTACACAACCTGTAAGGAAGAAGAGAACACCGGAGTGAAACAGACGTGTGGGGGTATGAGACTTGAACACAAGCCTACGACTATTATCACACATAGAAAATAAAAAAGTCAATGTGGGTATAATAAAGGTATAATGCCTTTACATGTGCTGCATTAATCAGATTACTCTTGGAAAATGCCGTCAAGACATTAAAGTTTAAAAATACAAGTATTGTAGGAGGATTATTTTCTTTATCGATTAATCTGCCATTTATTTTTTGATTAATTGAGTACTTGTTTTGTTTATAAAATGTTAGAAAATCAAAAGAAAAGAGCATGGCAGGTTCCCAGAGTCCACACTGGCGTCTTGTTTTGTACAGCCAACAGGCAACAACCCAAAGATAATTAGTTTACAGTTACATAAACAAGAAAAAAAGCAAATCATCCCACAGGAAAGGAGGATCAACTGATTATAAAAATAGTTGCAAATCTATTTTCTGTAAATCGACTAATCAGTTAATAGACTATCCCAAAACAATATCCCAATAACAATACAAGAGGGATATCAAACAAAATTGGAATAATCATTATAAAAATATTATTTTAAACTCATCTTAAATGTTGCATTGTGCTTATTTGTAGCTTATTTGTGATTTTATTTTACATCATCAGTAATTCAGTTTCCACAGCAGATAAAACTGTGATGGACCCAGTTTCATATTCTTACAAATGTGGCCAAAGTCAGGTTACTGCTGATATATTCAAAGAAAATGTGTAAGTGTAAATGTGTGCTTATCATACGTGCAGCAGAGACAGTAGGCCGGCATGTGCTGGTGTTGGTACGGTCTGAAACTCTCTCCTGATGGCAGAGTGGAGGGCGTCAGCAGAGATCAGAGGTCCATCCACCAAAGAGTCTTCATCTAGGCTTTGTGACATATCTACTGAGGAGCCTGCCTGCTAAAACAACCACCACATTATCAAGTCAAACAGCAGGTCCATCTGTAAACACAGCTAAACTGCAAAAATATGAGATTTATCTATAAATCTCTTAAAAGGTAAGTTATATATAGTTATATTTCTGCATGTAACTGAACATTTCAAATTTTCTGTATGTGTTTTGTTCATTTTAACCACCAGTTTTTTTAAGATAAGATAAGATCAACTTTATTGATCCCAAAGGAAATTACTTTGCCAGAGTACAGTACAAAGTTGACGCAACAATACAAAAGTTAAATACAAAATACAAAGTACAAAGTGTAAAAGTGTAAAGTGTCTCTAAGTGTGTAAAGTGTCTGAAGTGAAAAGATACATCTTATTTACACTTTATTTATATCACACAGGTCTAAGGTTAACATACTGTACACTTTCTAACTTTCCACCTGATTAAATTGTATAAAGTTTCCTTTTTGACTGTATGTATCGTTCCCACTCTGCAGGGTAATAGTGTAATACCTCATTTCCTTCAAGACAAACAATCAAGTATATCTCATCTTATATTGTGTCTCCAGTATTGCAGTAGCGTTAATTATTGACCAAAGCATATTTGTGGATGATAAACAGTAATGTCAGACGTGTAACTAATCATCTTGCAGTACTAACTAAAGGGACAGTCCCTTAAAAACTAACTAACTGACTGACTACAAGTGTCAATTAGTAAGCTGCTCTGTTTATTACTTTTTTTCAATCATCAAATTTTTTTCATTATTTGAACTGAAGAGATAACATAGACATACGATAGGCAATACAGCAGTGAATAAAGGCAAAAACACTACATTTATAAGGACAGGTCAGTGAGATAACAAATGCAGATGAATGTAACTATATGCTCAGACATACAGCTGGTCAGTTTATACTAGAAATCTTTAGGTGACTAAGTGTTTTTGACTTAAAACGGATATGAAACTAAACAATTGAGTCATGTTTGCTTCACAGTCTACTACACAACAATCTCATTTTAACACTTGAAACAGGAAACAGCTGTGAAACCACGAGATAAATGACCAGAAATCTAGGTTTTCCTACGTGTCATAGCTGTTTTAGACTCAAAGTTTTGATAATCTGATCATATGTACACGATAACTGTTGCTACACGACAGAGAAACACTCGTCTATCTTTCTGTTTCATATCTAGCTGACTGCTCCGGCTAGCTAACCCGAGCTAACATAATATCTGTTTATCTTTACGGAACAAGCTAGCTGTTGACATGGCAACCACTTAACATTAAATTGCATGTACGTACAGGATAAAGCGAAGGTCCCTTTGAGTCCATGTTGTTTTAATGTCCGATGTTTTTAAAAGAGAAATGTCAAAATAACAACAAATAACCACCAGCTTACATATTCTAAAGAGGGCGGGCAGGCAAATATTGGCACACTTCCGGGTTTCCCTTTTTATGGTGCCGTGCTCTGATTGACTTTGGTTCCTAGCTCAATAATTCCGCTCAATTAGTTCAATCATTTTTTGTCTTTTTTATTTATTGCACAATTTGTGCAAATAGAACAGATCACTAAATTGGGTCCAGCTTTAATTACCTGATTTTTATCACGTTGCATGTTCCTGATTTAATGTTTCTATTCCATGGACTGTGCATGCTTATGTATCAGACTATGGTTTAATAACACTACACAGCTAACAAGGAGTCAGGAGGTATTATGGCACAGAAAAAAAATGTAAATATTGTACGCAGAGTCTGGGGAACCAGCAGTTCATTAATCCTTGTCCCCACCAGGTTAACCTGGACATGGTTTGTATGTTTGTAGGGGATCCAGAAAAAACACACCCACAGATCTAAATATTGTTATTTTTTGTTAATCAATATGCATTTAAACAACTACATTAAAACAAACATACTTTGTGCTTTACACAGATTTTTGGGAGGACAATCTGCAAACTGTAATCATCTGGAAAATGAGCTAATCTGACCACAGTAAAAAAGACCTACAGTACAATTCTGTATGTTGTAAGTATGTTTTACTATTTACTACTGGTCGTTTATTTTTGTTTACTACTATTAATATTTATGCTCCACTACATTTCAGAGGTAATTACACTTTTTATTCCATTGCATTTGTTGTTACTAGTTACTTTGAACATTAAAAAACACTTTACATACGAAACATGATCAATTTATAATGTACCGCTGAATGAATTAAACCCCCTAATATTTGCTATATAGTAGTTACAGTTAAATAACTCTCAATTACTCACATTAAAATGTTGTTTACACAGTAATGAGTAGCAATGACAGGATCCATTCTGCTGCAAAATAGGTACTTCTGCTTTTGGTACTTTCAAGTACAAGTGATATTTTGAATGCAGGACATGTAACAGAGTATTTCCAAACCATGTTATTACTCGTTACTGTTAAAATCCTTTTTCACCATTATTTATATGTTTATCTATGTCAGGACATTTTTCTATACAGTCAAGGTGGTTTCATTACTTTACCTGCAAATTTTAAATGTCTTTTAACTCAAGGAGAAAGACAGACAGCATCCCATTCAAAATATTTTATTGATAAACATACACTTGCTATAAAAGACAATGAACAGAGCGCTCTATTCCTCTAAGCGATGAAGTCGCTGTCAGGTGTCCACATAGAGGCAATGACACACAGAAGGGAGAGACATTCAGCTCAGACTCCGGGGAGGCAACACTTGTGATAGAGGCAGACGAGGAGAGATTGTAGGACACCGTGAACTGTCATAAAATGGAGGAATAATTAACAGGGAAGCAGCAAATCACTTTGTGTCATTGGTTTAGCTCATGGGAGGGAAACTGGAAGAGAACAGCAGGTGATGGGGAGAGGCTGATCCATTTAAAATGTTTTTTCTTTTGCTGGTATGGAACTGTGCTTCAAGTCAAATCACACATTGCATACATACCTATACATGCATGATTTTATACACGCACACACACAGACAGACACACACACACAACGTGCTGAGACCCTGAGGTCCATGTGAGTGTGAAATACTCCTGCACATACACTAGCCCTCGCATTCATTACCTAAGGCACTGATTTGGATGCAGTCAGTGTATGAGAAAATAAACAATGGCTAAAACATCTTAAAGGGAAAATATTTAAAAATCCAAAGAACAAGTATAAGAACACAATAACACAATAACATGCTTTCTCATTCCTGTAAAATTAATCATAAAGAAAAAGCCTGTGTAAGTTAGCCAGATGCCCAAAAACGTTCAAAAATATCATGATGATGTACAACATACGAGAGGAAAAGTTAAAGTTCAGCTGTTGAGAAGATAACATCAAACTCACACTACTCCATCTGAGCAATACTCACAATAACTTATATATGTTCTTCCTTCATGCAAAAGTGTAAACACAAAACCCAAAATGAATGAGAAGGTATGATGACGACGAGTAAGGCATTATAATGGTCAAGCTACTTCAGGTTATCCAAGTCAAACCACTTTATGTCACACTCAGAGAGTGGAGTCACATGATCAGTGCAGAAGCAGGAGTTAATGAGTCAAGATTTTGAGACTGACGTGTGGAGGACAGACGTGTTCAGCTTTTAGAGCAACATGTTAAGCTTGTGACAGAGCAGATCCTTGTTTTAGTGTCTTGACTGTGCTAAGTGTTGATGTGCAAAGGCTTAAAACACTGATTCCTTGATTACATCCATGCTACACATATTAAAGGAAGTGTATACATGTGTACAGTTGGGAAGCACACACGCCGCACTGTTTGTGCGCGTGATGTTTTGTCACTCGGTCCACAAGTCAGTCCAGTTTCACCCTCAGTAACATCCATAAAGCAGTTTGTGCATTTCAGGGAAAAAAAAAAACAATAAACGATGATTCCAAAGCTCCGACAAGATTCCAAGACTCTCTCGGAGTATTCCAGAATGTCACTCCAGGTTCTAGAATGGTTCTCCGTCCAATCACTGGCGTTGACACTGAGGGTTCCTTTTCATATTGCATCATCATAGCGTGGTGGGCTGACCTCTGCCTGCATACACACACATGGAAATGTGTTGCACTCTGCTCTCACGACTTATAATAAGGTTGTTTAATAACACTAATCATCTATCCTCATTTTATGAGGGGTCTGGTTTAAGGTTAGTGCAGTTTGAATAATTAGCTTTAACTTTAGAAACAGGTTTAGATTAGAGAATGGGGTCAGGTTAGATGTGTTATGTTGAGGATTAATGTGTGCATGTGTTCTCACCCCGAGATGCGATATAGCACTCATGACAGCTCAGCAGTCCATTACGAATCCGTACGTCAGTCCCTGCAGTGGCGTCACCCAGCTGCCCATTGCACACTGAGCACTGAGGATGGCAAATATAGTTAAAAATTTATGTTTCTGCATATAATATTATGTCTTATAAACAATCTTTTTTTTTTTTACCTTTTTGTATTTCTTTTTTTACATTTGCACACTAACTTGGAGACAGTTGTGATGGAGTATATATGCGTTAGTAAACTTTGTAAATCTTATACAGAAGCCAAATGCTGCTTCTGTGTAAGATGAAACAAAGTGCAAAGGTTCTTAATTAATGTGCATGTATGTACTAAAGTAACACCGTACCTTGAAACACTGTATGTGGAAAAACAGTCCCAGTGTGTCGATGATCATGGCAGCTCCTTTTCCCAGTGGTTGAGAACAACCAGAACATAGTCTCTTCCCACTAACGCACCTACACACACACACAGACAGCAGACGAGTCATTAACATACAAGCTCGACTTTCCCACATTAAAGCATTGTCACTCCATTAAATAGTGCGGCCTAAGTTCGATCATCATTACCTGCTAGGTGACGGAGGCTGAGGTGGTGAAGGAGAAGACTGCTGTTTGCTTGTTACAGCATCATGCGATTCAGACCTGGGGTAAAAAAATTTAAAATAAATAAAATAAAAATCAAATCAAATACATGCTCAACAATCAAAAAACAAAAACATCTGTAACATGTTTGCGACACGTTTTGGCATTTACTCAAATGCTCAAATGGTGACCATGTGGACATAAAACACATTCATGCAGCACTTCCTGACACTTGTTCTCCATTAAAATCCTGGCATTTGCTTCAATAAGAAATCATGATTAACATTTTATAATAAAGATGCATAACACATGCATAAGTAAAGCATATCTAATGCCTACCACATAATATCAATAATTTGATGCATTCATTAATGTCAGCTGTATCATGAATTTGTGATGAATTAGGAAATGATCATGTTCAGTTCAGTTAGTTTATTGTCATTCAAACATGTTAAAAACATGAAGGAATGAAATTTGGTACCCAGGTCCAGCAGCGTACATAATAAATAACATTTTGTAGTATAATAGCTAAAAAGACTATAATAATAAATGTCACTATGAGTTGAGGTAATTATAACACTTATCATTATCAATGAATGAATATTACAGTGAGGTTATGTAAGTTTCTCCTACAGCCTCACTCCGCCTGGTATGACCAGTAGCTTATAGGAGACACACACACACCTTTTGACAGCATGTGCCTGGTTTAGCTGAACGTTGCGGTCCAGAGAAGCCGTCTTCCACAGTTCTGGTTTCTTTGAAGGTTCACCATCACATGCAGAATCAACTAAAATACATCATAAAATAAACTTTTATAACAGACATTTTGGAGAATACATTAGTGAACTGAGGTTGAGTGAGCTGTGCATGCCCTCTGCATCTGTGTATTTCTGTACGCATGTTACCCTGGAAAAAATGCAGCTTGGATGCATGCTGATCCTCATTCCCTGTGGAGACTCTTTGGCCGTTTTGCTGCAGAGGGATGTTTCCCTGCTCTGTGTTGCTGTTCTCTGGAGCTGATGAAGTCGTGCTTGTCTGGTCCATCCTCTGGTCTAACAAGCCGGTGGGATTTAGGGGTGCTATAGTCTCCTCGAGAATCCTTCTCTCCTGGAACAAATACACACATATAAAGACACGAAACGTAGCAGATACAAAACTGGCAAGTGATGCTTTTGTTTCATGAGTTTGTCCGTCTGTGATCGCACCTCTTCATTGTGTTTTCTCTCCTCCTCCTGCACCTCTAGCTGTGCTTTCTCCCACTCCTTCTTCAGCTTCTCCTGTTCTCTCTCATATTGCTCCTGCAGAGGAACACCACACGTTAAATACTTTATGCAAAACCACACGACATACACTTATACACATGTACACACACACACACACACACATATACATATATATAAATATACATACATCCAGTACATCCTGTGCCTTCTGTTTTTTGGTAAACACTCATGGATCCATGCACATAAAGTACACACTATTCCACCAGTGTACCTGTAGGAGGCGCTCCTGCTCCTGTTGCCACCTTTCCACGCGTTTACGCTCCTCATTGGGGTCCCAAACCCAGTGATTAACACGTTTAGCCAAGTTCAACATGGGGGTCTCAATCTACCCAGACCCGACCAACAACCACACACATGTATACAGACCAAAAGGACAGAAAGAGAGGAAAGGTGAGAGGACAAGTCTGACTACATCGACTACAGTGACCACTGGAGACGGGGGTCAGGACAGGGTCAAATTTAAGACTGAAGGAGAAACAGAGAACACAAGCTGGAGCAGCCCGGAGATACTCACAGTCACGTTGCTCTCCTCAAGTCCCTCTGTGGCAGAGAAACAGACACACATCAAATTAACATCTGATAAAAGGATGACACGAAATATCTGCAGCAGAGATTATGCTGTAAAATATACTTCTTTATAATATAATCTTACCTGTGACAGTGGGAGAATATTCTTGCATGCTGTTTGTTGGCTGAGAGCTTTTTTCCTCCTCTGGTTTACCAGATAACACCAAAGTACCGTTGACCTGAAAGTCAAACATTAATATTAACAAATGTGTATTTATTGGCAATTATTGGACCATGCTGGTGTGTTTGAATGTTGTAGCTAATCTAGCGCAAATCACATCTACGCACATGATTTCTGTCCAGTTTCGAGACCAAAGCATACGTATCTCAGCATTTTTGTTTTTTTTACTGTGTTTTTTCCTTCAGGTAGCCACTGGCTTCACTTCATGTAAATGCGATATTAAAATTAAGCAGAGCAGACTCAAAACCTGCTTTACATAGGTCATCCATCACAGTGGGCAAATGAGGAGTGTTTCAGGTCTGTTGGCATGTTTCTACCCTCAATATAAAGGTCCCCAGTGAAGACTGAACCACATCCAAACTTTCTTTCTTTTGTTCTTTACTTTGATGTTTTAAACAAAGGGACTGCAGTACGAATCTGAGACAGATTTCTCCATGGGCACATTAAAGTGTATTTGATTGTCTTCTCTCGCTCCTCTGATTGTGTTCAATGATATCTGGGGAGAAGAAACTCCTCAAGTGCTTCCAAGACCAGTATCAGTTGCTGAACTGCAACTTTTAAATGCAAGACATCATTAAATTCACAATGTCCTCCTTTTTAAACAGCACCCATGTTTGCTTTCAGTTTGTCCCCTGGCTTTCATTTTCCACTAACACAGCTCCTGAATGGTGAGAATCGACAGCCAACTCTCACGTCTCTGGTGTAAAGACTTTCCATAAACACTTAAATGTTACAGGCTGGAAAATTCATGAAAACAATTCACACTTTCACCTGTATTTCCAAGCAGTGATAACACATCTCTGACAAAAGATGCAGACAACAAAACTGTATGACATTTCTGCAAGTTGATTTTCATTGTGAATTGAAAAGAACTAAAACTTATGGCCATCTGAACTGTTAGAAAATATATATTCACTCCAAAAACACCATCTAATACAAAAATCAGATATTTTTGAAAATGGTCAGCAGTAATGCATTATTTTGAAACATATGGCACGATCCTTAAACATGTCACATATAATATTACCTGTGCTTTGCTTTGGGTATCTGGGTGAAGAGGCTCCACAACAGTCTGCGTCAGCTCCGTCACAATAGTTGTCGTGATGGTACAGTTTCGACCTCCAATCAGTGAGCTGATGGCGGAGCCTGAAGACGCGGTTGACTTTTCTTTCTGTGGAGGTGGCGTCTGCTCCACTGTCTCCTGATTGGGTGCAGTCTGCTCAGAGGGAACATCTTTCTCTGTCTGATCAGAGGAAACGTTGTTGATCTCCTGCGACGAGGGCTGTGCAGGGTTAGGTGGAGCAGACACAGGTAAATCCTCCATCGCCTCTCCGTTCACTCGCACCAACCCATCCATCTGAGTGTGACACAAAAGCAGAGAAGTTAGTTTGGTTTGCAAATGTTACTAGTGAGAGTCACATACATGTAAACGGGATGCCATTTCAATGTGTCTGCATACAGTTTAAGATATAGTTATAGCTATGTAAATGTTGAAAGCTCCTCTCGAAATACATCTTTTCCAACCACTTTGATTTTGTTATTGTACTTCCCCCCATTTTTAAATTCCTCTTAACAAATATCTTTACGAATAAATACTAAATTCTCCCATTTAATTTACTGTATTTCTGCTTTTTAGAAGTTGATAATTGACTGAGATGGAAATATTATTCAACACACCTTCAAACTGCATGCAGAGAACTAAAAACCTTCAAATGTCCTAAATACAACTAACGTGTCTTTTAATTTAAGCATGAGGTCAGGCCTTGAGGTGGAACAATGAAGTATCAGATGATGCTGACTGATATGGAGCCCTCACCTTGACAGGTTTGTGTCCAGGCTGTGTGCTCCGGGGCTGGCAGTAGGGCTTGGCTGCCAGCAAGGGGACGGGTCTGGGGGACACAGATGAAGGGGAGGGGAGTGTTTGTACGGGCTGTGTGGTGTGAGGCTGCACTTGTGCAATCAGAGGGGGAGTGTGCTTGGTTTGAGGCTGTGATTCTCCGGTAATGTGCAGTTGTGCAGTTGGAGGCTCTGAGGGTTTGAATTGGGATTCATTAAGTTGTAGAGACTGAGGTGGCACATTTTCTGACTTTGTGACTGAGGTGAGCGGGCTGCCAGGTGCTAGGCAGCTGGAGGGGACAGACGCAGGCGTCTCTTGATGAGCAGTTTTAACCATCTCTATCTCTTCAGGTTCTGCGTTCCTCTGGTCTGTTACAGCTGGCTCTGGTTTGTGCAGAGGTTCTGATGTTTCAGTGTCACTAATAGACAATGTTGCGTTGTGCTCGTTGTCCTCCTGACTTGGGTCCTGTGTGGGTTTTGTAGTGGATCTGGGCAGTTTAAGGCTGTCCAGTGTCGCGTCGCTGATGGTAAAGCGAAGAGCGTAACGCTGTAAAACCATGGCGGCCTCCTCTGGAGTCGCTGCATTCCTGTAGGCTTCACACAACTCTGCCTCTCTGCGCTCCCTAGACAAGAAAAAGAAACAGAGAGACACAAAGCGTTTGGTGTCAAGGAGGGTTTTTGACGTTCCGAGTTATTTTATTGTACATAGGAGACCAAACTCGACCTGGGTAAAGTTTTCTCATGTTGAAGTCCATGCACAACACTACAAAGGGCCTAAACATCATCCTTACTTCTCCTCCACGATCTCTTTGTAGGTCTTGATGCTTTTCCTCTTGTTGCTGTCACTTCCCTCATCCTTCATCCTTTTCTCCATCCTCTTCCTCTCTTCCTCTTTCTTGATCAGTTCCTGTGAGGCGCTGCGACGGCGATTCTTCCACCGAGCCAAGTCCTGTCACAGGTTCACAGGTGTCATTTAAACAAGCTAGTGTGTGTAATATTTTCCCTTTTATCTATCGTACTTTATTTTAAATGTCATACATCTCTTACGTCTTGCCAGTGGTCCTCATCTTCCAGGAAGTTGTTGTACTGTTCATGCATGCGCTCATATCGCGATTGGCTCAGTGATGGTAAGTGTCCCACCTCTTCCTCGTTAAGCATGTCACTCATGCTCACACTCCTAAAGAGGAAAAAGACAGTATAGTATTAAGTGTATTAATTACTAAATCAATTCACCAGATATATTCACTTTGTCCAATTTGATTCTGGAAAACTGCAAACATTTCATTAATTCATTCATTGTTTACTTTCTGTCACTTCAGTGAATATTTTCAACACAAAATGTCCAACATATACACTGTATTCTAAAAACAGTACACTTTCCACGATCTAAAAGGAACAGGGAGGGGAAAAATGCCAGCTTTTCAAAATGAAAAGATGACATAAACAAAGATGATCTGTCAGCAATCACAAAGTATTTTAAAAGATATGAACACAAAGCAAGACATACTAATACACAACCAATAACAAATAATAAATATCACATTATCATTCTCACTGTTCATTTCTGTGTGGATTTGTATTGGTTGTGTATGCGTTGTCCCACACCTCTACAAAGTAACAACACTATGCTACTGTTTCTATAAAATAATCAAAAAGTAATTACACAACCAACTGAGCAAACATAACTGACTTATTAAGACATTCATTCAACTTAATAATGGGGTGTTAGTTGAGTAGTTTATATTAGCATGTGTAATATATAGATTCATTATTTTTAAACCAATAGAAGTGCAAAACAGAAATACGTTAAGAGTAAAACTTAAAAATAAAAGATGACATTAAAAAGCTGGATGTTAATAATGATGTGACACTGCACACGGCAATGGGCAAAGTGTTAGTGTGTCATATATTAATATATGTTTAACAGTAAAGTTGAAGTCTAACGTGCACTGTGTGTATCTTTTACTATCATGCAGAAGCTCATCCAGGTTCACGTCGAAAGACTTACTCAGTGTCCTCAGACATAAAAGCAACTCGTCGGCTCATCCTAAAACAATAACAGAGTAAAGTGAATGAAAGGAAAGAACTGGTGAAGGAATGAATAGGCAGCAGGGTGTTATGCATTAATGACACACTTGTCGTCCCAAGAAGACACTTGTTCTTAAAACTTGCCACCATTACAAAATTCGTTTGAGTCGTTGACTTCCATTCAAAGCTCTGAAGTGAAATAAATGAGGACTGATGAATGTGGCAGAGTTAAATCTGTGAAGGGGAGGGATGAAGACACATGAAAAGAAGAGTTCGGCGGGCATCTCACATCATCGGAGGTAGATCATCGTCCAGCCAGAAGGGTTTCTTCTTTGGTTCCTTATTCACATCCCTCTTTCTCTCTTCCTCAACTCTTCCCCCCACGCTCTGCTTCTCCAGCTCTGCCTCCACTTTACAAGTCTGGGCAGCAGCTGGACTCGGTGGAGGGGAGAGAGGCTCAGACACATCTGTGACAGAGGTGTTAGGGACTGTCATGTCTCCCTCGTGCTTTCCATCCTCCTCCTTGCTCCCCCTCAGATCTGCACGCTTAGGAAGGGTTGGGGCTTTGGGGGGCGGGGCCTGAGGTTCTGCTGCCACGGTAACGATGCTGCTAAAGTCCAGTGACAAGGTCAAGATTACCAGGAAATACAGCTCAACGGGTAAATCAAAACTGCATCACACATGACAGAAGACTTCAGCTGATCTGCTCACTGTTACTGAAACTTTTGATGCACTTCTGAGTACCAGCAGTGTGAGGACTGGCCAGAAGAGGCTTAAAAAGTTAGATCAGCCAAATTACAAAAAGTATAATGCTTAAATTTATTTGTAATCTAGTCATGCTTTTGGTTTCATTTACTGAGGTTCTAAATGATCAGCAAGGTATCTGTGATTTGGCCTCCACCCCAATAAAACAGAGGTGAATACAATTTTGTTTGATCTCACTGTGATTGGTTTTCAGTGGAACTCCCTTTAACTGAAGATATCATCCCTATTAAAACTACAGACGCAGGTTGTGTGGATTGTTGACGCATAAGGGGCCATTTTTCTTTTAATGCAAGTCCCTCTTCTGTATGTGAGGACAATACTTTACTGTTAAATAACCCTTATTAAGCAATTATCAAAACTGTTGACAATAATTTTCTTCTGATCAATAAATCAATTAATGGACTATTATCAATATCTGGGAAATAAAACCTAAAAATATGTCCAGCTGGATACCACTGAAGGTAACCCAAAACATATGTATTTGGAGACACTTTTTTTTGTGGGTCCATAATTTCCTATTAATTTTTTTGGAAAGAGCTTTGTAATTTGGTATTTTTTATTCAATACTCTGCACATCAACTGAACATCAAAAAATGTAGAATTTGTCTTTGAGCAAACGTGAAGAATAAAGAGATAAATCAATCTCTTGTGAATATTAACTTGGGTTTGAATTTAAATTTCATTTGTCCCATAATGAGTAACAAATTACATACTTCTTTTCCCAAAACTATAATATCAAAATATTACAAAGTTACTTTTAGCTTTCTTTCTGCAATTATAGACAAACAAGAATTTCAAATATTAGAGGAGAGCAGCAGCTTTTTTTGTCCTTATGTGATTCAGCAGTGATTTACAGTCAACACAAAGGCCGCTCCGTACAACAACTAACTAAAGTCATGCCAAACAAAGCCAAGATTAAACCAGTTAAAAGCCAGATGAGTCCAAACAAAGCGTACACTTCCGCAACCATATGAGAATCAGAGCTCCAAAAATCCAGCCACAACAACAAAGTCGACCAGTCCTTTCATATACAAACAATACAAATGAAACCACATCAGGAATCCAGCTGCAGGCGCTCAAACATGCTGGCAAGGAGACAAAACAACACCACAGTCAAGTCAGGATCAACGATAAATCATCGTCTGAGAGTTATCAATGTTAGTACTGCAGGCTCTATAACTTGTAAACATAATTATTACTGTGCTAGTAAAATGTGCTTTGTTATTTGCAGTAGACACCACAATCACCTCATTCAAACACATTAAATACCTTTCACTAGCCATCTTCTCTGTGAATTTAGGTCTGCTGTGTAGCGGCTTCATCGGAGACACAGGGGCGGTGTTGTATTTAACGGATCCAGGTACTGGCAGAAACTGGTTCATCTGATTTGTTCTGGCGGCACTCTGTTTCTGGAAAGACCCGGTCCGTCGAGCCATCATATCATCCTTCTCCAGGTCAGGTATAGGCTCACTTTCACCATACTCATCCTCATCCTCAGAGTCACGTTCGTTGTGAGACGTTGCTTTGATCACACTTGTGTCAGGGTGTGGTTGTGGTGTTTCCATGGGAACTCTGGGCTGCTGTTGCTCCACTCTATGAGAGAAACTCCTATAATTGAAATAACTAAACACCAAGCTGGAGGATTCAAACCACACCAAGCTTGTTAGTGCCTCCTCACACTGTTAGACGGTTCCACACAAATCTCAGCCCACCTGGCGTTGAGTTTCTGGCTCCTGTCCGCCTGCACTTCCCTTTTGTTCCACGGAGCAGCATCAGTGGTGACCTCCCCTTGTGTGCAGCGTTTGGAAGCGGGCAGAGGTAGGAAGCGGTTGTAAGTCGCTGTGGCAGTGCTTTGTTTATGGAAAACTCCTGTCCTCCTCGCCATCATGTCATCTTTCTGAACATTTGGGATCCTCTCCTCTTCCTCCTCATCCTCTTCCTCTGCTCTCTGTTCGTACTGAGCCAGTCGAGCATCCAGCTCAGCAGGAGTAGGAGCAGTTTCAGGGGTCCAGGGTGGGAGGGTAGCAGAGGGAGGGGCAGTTTGATTGTGGTCAGCTCCATCTACCTGACTGTGAGAGCATCACATAGCAGTAACGACGATGGATTATTTACACCCAAACCTGCAGCTATAGTCTTAAAATCCAGGCAAGAACATGCAGAAAAGTGGGAAACTGAGAGCACAGAATTCAGTTCGTAAAGAGGGGACCATTTTAAACAAAATGTCATAGCAACAGGAGTTAGAAAAAACATGCAAAGCTAATGCAAATCTACAAAAAAGACCTGTGATGACATTTTGAGCCACACGAAACACTCTGACCATTGGAGTCATGTGATAACCTTCATCTATTAAGTGGAATTGATTTTATGGAAAATTTGTCACAAGTAAAGAGATACATAAATACAGAAATTCTGTATTTACTGATTACAATACATTATTTTTATGTTAAAACATAACATCAACACTTTTGACAAGAATAGCCAAAAATTGGTTGCCAGCTTGCTAGTGCTCTCTCTTCAACTACATAATGGAGACACTGTTCAAAAACTCAGCCGACAAATATGCCAGAACTGATATGTCTGCAATGAGCCAATATCAGGCTGGCTGATTTATCAAGGTCTAGTTGTCACAGCAGCGTGTACATGCATGTCTGAGTGCATGTGTGTGCATCTTTGTTTCCTATTAAACCTACAAGCTAATTAGTACAATGCAGAAAGGTGCATCCCAACTACCTGATTTACTCATTCAAATAGGCCTGAAATGTGAAGAATTTTCCAAACTCGCATAGACAAGCAATCAAAATAAATCATTTAATGAGCAGTGGAATAGAAAAATTCCTCAATACAGTCCACACTAATGCAAGAGACTGGATTAAAGCCACTGTAGCCTTAGTTGTCTTGTATTTGGCCCCGTCCATACCTGCGTTCCCGCTCTGAAAGCTGGGAGCCCAGGCCAATGGTAGGCATGGCTACAGTTGCCTTGGAAAGGAGTCGTCTTAGTAACTCTGTCTCCTCCCCTTCACTTGACGTGACTGTGTCTATTGGCTGCTCGATCTCAGTCACACCCCCAAAGGTCACAACTTTGCTGTGACCTCGTCCAGCCTTTGCTGATCCGCTGAAAGGACTTCCATAATTTTTCGCCAGACAAGCCTGACACACAGGGGCCGGGCTAGCCTCACTGCAGATACAATCTCACAAATGAAGACAGGCGCACACACACACACACACACACACACACACACACACACACACACACACACAAACACACACACACACACAGCCAGCAAGAGAGCAGGGGGAAAAGAAAAAAGAGGGTGGAAAAGGAATCATGAGCAACTAGACACAGAGGATTGGACTGTGAAGACAAAGGAAGGATGAGGTGGAAATGATGAATCAGACAGGAAGTGTGGATGGACAGAAGAGGACAAAGCATGGGGTTGTGTACTTAAATCCCTTCAACACACATGTACATTCACACACACACACCAAGCTTTTTCTCTACTCTAGGTAGCCAAACTTTCCTGGTAACTGCTGTTCCTCTGGGAACACAAAAAACTCTTTATCCTATCTAATGACATCAGCACACAGAGAGAAAAAACAAAGCCGAAGCAGCGCTCACAGCCAACAGTCGCCTCTCTTTAGGTCACACAGACACCGGCCAGTTCCCTACTCTGCCTCAATGCCTGTCAAAGAAGACTGAAGAGGACTGAAGTGCACAATTGTGAGAAGAATAAACAAGCAGATGAAGACATGGGGAGCGACAGATAAAAAAAGAGAATGGAAGCTAAATCTAAGGAGCTATGTAGCCACTTACAAAAGAATACAAGAGACTTAATACAGAACAGAGCTGCACATGATGGAGGTATCTTCTGGGTTTTTTCTAACAGAAAAACGGTTTTCATGGAACCTGTAATCTCTCTCTCAACTTTACGTACTTTGAAGGCTGCAGCAAATTACCATTCACAATACGAATCAACCCCTTCATAATTATTCAGTTAATCATTTATTCTATAAAATGTCAGAGAACAATGGGAAAACCCCATTTTGATTTCCCAGATTCCAAGGAGACGTCTTCAAACTAACTGTTTTGTCTGACCAACAGTCAAAAACCTGAAGATACTCTATTCATTATGATATAAAATGGAAAGAAGCAGCAAACTCTCACATAAAGAAGCTAGAACCAATGACTGTTTTTTACAAGTACTTATTTGCCCTCATGCCAAGTCTTAGATGAGACGATCAATATCACCTACAGTAAATATGAAGCCATAGCCAGGAGCCAGTTAGCTTAGCTTAGCAGAAAGACTGGAAACAGGGGGAAACAGTTAGCTTGACTCTGCCAACCAGCACCTCTGAAGCTAATTAATACCTTGTTTGTTTGACCCGTACATAAATCGGTCAACAATACTGTGCCGTCTTATTTGGGGTTATGTGGCAGACATTTTGACCGACCAAAACTTCTTGGAGGCTAGTTGACGAGTTTGTATTAGTCTACATGATACTATAACAAATTAAAAATGCATTCACACTGTCTGATGTAGTAAATATTTGCATTATTGTTTGCTGTCTAGTGTTTGTATTGTATTTTGTTATTCATGTGAAACAGTGAGATAAGTAAAGTAAAGTCAGACAAATAAAGTGGCATCAAATCAACTCAGTATCAAAATAAGCAAAATAAAAATGTAAGATGCATTTTTAAACTTTACTGTTCTGTCCTGTCCGGGCTTCTGTAACAAAATAAGCAACTGTTGGTGCAATGATATCGGGATTTTAAAACAGACGACACAGTTAGAATCATGGCACATTGCGCTTTCAAATAATGTGTATTTTGCAGTGATTTAGAGAGGATTAAAACTGAATAAATAAGTCACCCCATGTATTCAAGTCACTGTTTGTTAGGGTTTAAAAATATCAAGTAAACACCAATTGCGTCGTAACTTCATATGAAAGTCTCTGCAGATTAATGAACCTCTTCAGCCTGAAATGATCTGCTTAAGACTAGAGGCACACACACACATACATACTGCACAGTCATTAACAAACACACACTTGACGTACAGCAGCATTTTAAGTGCTTGTGATTTGAGAGTGTGTGTCGGGCACCTGGGTTCAGTCATCCTGAGTCTCTCCCACTTCTGCATATCTGCCTGGCTCATGGCGGCAGAAACAAAGCTCACTGCTCCGTCCTTGTGAGGGAGGTGCCTAAACTGAGCCCGCCTCTGAGCCAGGTCATCCTTCTGCTTATTAGGCGTCGCCTTAATCTCTCCCTGTTCCTCCTCATCCTCCTCTTCCTCGTGGCGAGGGGCGGAGTTTAGGAAGGGGTTGTCTCTGCGTGTAATGATGTCAGGGACTGCTTCCTTATCACTGTCCAGCCAGTACAACGGCATCACACGGCACACATTTCACATCAAAGTGGAGCACACACACGTCAAACCACAAGTGAAAGAAAGAAGTAGGAAAATGTGAGAGAAAATTTAGCAGTGAGTTTAAGAAAATGGGAGAAAAATGGCTTCACTCACAAACATACACTGGCTAACCTGATCTCCTTCTCCTGCAGTGTTTGCTGAGAGGCTCGCCTAATGCCTTCCCAGCGCTCTCGGTCTTTGTTGCTACAAACAGGTGAAGGGACAAACTGATGCACCTTGGGAGCAACAGGGCCGCGATGAGCTCGTCTGGATGCAAGGTCGTCTCTGCGAACATCTGGGACTTTTCGCACCTCTGCCTCCTCTTCCCCATCAGAGGATGAGTCCCACGCAGATTTCTGAGAGCTCAAAAACTCATTATCACGGCGAAGGATGATGTTCGGGGACGGTGACCTCACGTCCTGTTCCTCCATTGTGGGAGGGCTGGTTTTTGGAGATTAGATTGGCGTGGCAAGGTCAGTTCAGAGAGGATTAAACATCCATTGTTGCATCTTGTGAGCACAGATAGTGACATGCCAAGTTCAGATCTGACATGCACACAGACATGTTGCATGTTGCAGACATGGTTAATCATAAAGGCAAATGCATCACTATGGGCATAAAAAAAAATAAGGTTTTCTAGACGTCAACCAGGTAGCAGTTCCTTTCCACTGAAACTGGCATGATTCAAATCAACCTCTCCCAGATATAAAACACAATAAAGGAGCAAGACGTTAGTCAGACTTGTGCCAACACACAAAATCCATCATTAATACGCCAGATTACTGCAACCAAGCAGCTACCAGAAACCAAAAGTCAAACCACAGCACCAGTTTGAATGTAGCACCATCTACAAAAAACACAAACACAGTTACCATCATGACGATCCGTTAGTGAACACGACCACAACTGTCAAACCACAGCAGCAGCAGCAGCTGTCATGCCCTCCTCCCTGACCTGCTGTAGCGAACGGCAGCAGGAAGAACTTTAATCCCTGCCTTCTCCAACTTCTGCAGCCTCCTCTGCTCCAACACCTCCTGGGTCTCCTCTTCCTGTTTTTCCCCATTGTTCTCAGGTGCCCAAGTGACAGTCTTGGGGGTTTTGTGGTGCGGTCCAGTTCTTTTGCCCTGCTCTGGAGTGGCTTGAGTGTGACTGGGGAACGGTGTGTAATGGCAGGGAAAGATTAAGAATGAGGGAGTTTGTGTGTCTTATGTGATTTACCTTTTTCCTTCGGGTCAGTGGTTGGATGTTCCACTGCAGCACTTGTGTGTAAAATACATAATTTGCATAAACATTTTTTATTGCACTGTTGTGTTGGTCATTACCTCCTCTGCTCCCCCTCCTCTGTATGTGGTTTTCGCCGTGGAGTCGGGATGTAAGAACTGGCGTTGGTTCGGTTGGGAAGAAACTGGTTAAAGGGAATGGAGCTCCTCGATTCACTGCTGGCAGTCCGTCTGGCCAACATGTCATCTTTCCGCACATCTGGTCTCCTGCTGGGGGCATCAGCCTCCGAGTCGCTGCCTCGCCCTGGGGGCCACAGAACCAAAGAGTATAAAAGAGTGAGGAAGGTTAGAAAGTATGTCAGGAACTATCTTTAATTGGTCCTTACATAATAACTTCTACAAATGCTTTATAAGTCTCAAGGCTTGTGCTCACATCTCCTACGCAATTGCCAATTTGTCAACTTAGTAAGTAAGTAACATGTTCATGAAGTGGGACATGACACGTGTTTGCTTGTATCTTAATGTAACTGCAGCAGGGCAGCATGGTGGTGTGGTGGTTAGCACTGTTGTGTCACAGCAAGAAGGTTCCAGGTTCGAACCTGCTTGCCAGCTGGTTTGCAGTTTGAACCTGGAGCCTTTATGTGTGTTGAGTTTGCATGTTCTCCCCGTGCTTGCATAGGTTTTCTCTGGGTACTCCAGCTTCCTCCCACAGTCCAAAGACATGCAGGTTAGGTAAATTGATTACTCTAAATTGTTGTATGTGTGAGGTGTGAGCGTGAATGGTTGTCCATCTATTTGTGTTGGCCCTGTGATTGATTGGTGACCAGTCCAGGATGTACCCCTCCTCTCACCCTCCTCCAGCCCCCCTGCTATCCTTAAGGATAAGCGGTACCGACAATGGATGGATAGATGTAACTGCAACACCGTCACATGGACAGTTATGAAGAAACATTGATCACACCCTCTCTTGCCAAATTGTCGATAAGGTTATTGTGCATAAAGTATTCTGCAAACAGACAGGACAGGACAAAGTATGTCGCCTGTCCGTCTTCTCTTGTTGGGTCATAAATATCACTTGGTAAGGCTGCATACTTTCTCTGTGACCTTCAGGGAATGTGGAGAATGAGTCTATTCCCAGCTCTGAAATAGTGTTTTTCTTGTCACCCTCCAGCAGACATATTATACTGTCAACATAAAAGACACAAACAGGATGCCTGTGATACTCCCCTCAAACACAAACACACACACACACACACACACACACACACACACACACACACAGAGCCTGACATATGGAAGCAGGATGTTGACTTCAGCTTGTGTTTCCCAGGTCCACATCTCTACTGATTGCTACTTAGGCCAACAGCTGCTGCATCTGGGGCACACACACACACACGCACAGAGGCTGAGACATTCAGCTGTTGTCCACAGCCCGCCTGACGGACCATTACATGCCAATGTTAAAACCCCAACGTGTTAGAGAACAGCAGTCAGACTATTTATGGATGAGTGGTTTTGCGTTGCTGCTTTAAAGGAATAGTTCAACATTTGGTGAAATGCGCTTGTTTGCTTTCTTTCCGAGACTTAGATCAAGTCAAATTTTATTTCTATAGTCCAAAATCACAGAATCAAAAACTGAAAGCATGGGGGAATAGCTATCCCAGTGGTCTCTTAAGTTCAGACACGTTTTACTTTTTCTACTTGAGAGATATTTATCAGAACCAACCATCACTGTTGCCTCGATTCACCACATCAGGAGAAGGGCTGTGCTGTGAGCGGGAGCCAAAAGAGTCCAGACTGTCAAAAACAAAACAGGACATTTTATTGTTCAACACTGTAAAAAACTGTGGGACGTATGGGGCAAATTTGAGTTTCTAAACTGTAGAAACTGTCTACAGTTGTACTCAACTTCTTATTAGCAATGTGAAATATCCCTGGTGTGTGTGTCCACATATTTGGGTGTGTGGGCATGTGTGTGTGTTGACAGATGTCTCTCACCTGTCTAGGGAGTTGTCACGAGTGTGTCGTGGTGGAGAGAGAGACTCACTCCTCTCAGAGTCCCAGCAGTCATAGCCGCTGTCTCTAACACTGCGCTTCTGTGGACTGTCCCCTCCTTCCTCACTCTCCTACAAACACACAGACACACACAAAAACAGCCATCAGAAAAAAAAAACTGGAAAAGTGTACACAGTAGGAAAGATGCACGGGGAAGCTCACTCAAGTGAAAATACATGGCTGCAACAGGAAAAGAAACAAAGAAAAAGAAAAGTGGCCAGGTGTTTGCTCAGTCTCTTCTGCAGCCCAACAAAGACAGGAAACTAACTAATACATCCCCCGCACCTCCTCCATGCTGCTATCTCCCTTTCTGTCTGTCTCCCGCTCCTTCCCTCTCCCTCCTCTGTCCTCTTCACCGTGTTCACTCACCACCTTCATTTGAGCAAGAAGCCCTTCAAACTCCTTGACGTTGAGGGTCGGGCCGCTGAAGGAGGCACAGCCGCTAGCAGCCTTCCCCAGCCAGAACACTGTGTTCAGCACCTGAGAGACATTGATACGGGGGGTTGGTGAAGAATCACAAATGCTAAACACACTGACACGAAAGATAAAGCAATAAATACAAAAGAAAGGGCAATAATTACTCACATTTTTTAGTTTGCGGTTGCAGTCAGAGTCCCTGATCAGAGAGAAGTGTGTTAATGTCATGTGATACTGCATTAAAATGGACATGAGCAGAAATAAAAAGCCACACACACACACACAGAGGATTATTTACTTGAGGTTAGCTCGCATGGAAGTGTCTTGCAGGTCCCCGGGGTCAAACAACTGGGAGCCCCTCAGGCCCAACTCCTCACAGCCCCGCAGGAAGACTGACAGGTTGTCCTAGAGGAGACAGCAGGGGATCACTGACAGTCAGAGTTTATCACTTTGACGAACAGGGTGGTTTACAGGGCTGAGTGTCGTCTTACCAGCCCAGCGATGGGGGTGGGCAGTCTGTTGATCTTCTTGACCAGCCCTGGTTTGATTGCACTCAGCAGCCTGCGTGGAGGAGGGGAGAGGCAGAGATTTATTGAGCCTTTGAGGAGTTTAGTGTATGTTATACTGCTTCTGACATCAAATACGGAGTGGGAGCGATGTCACGGGCTTACTCGCATAACAGGATGCCGTTCTCCAATCCGCTGCGGAAGTCCTTGTCTCCAAAACTCTTCCCTGTTACAGCCTGAGGAAGGAGGACAGGAAGAGACAGATGTGAGGGAAGTGGACTGGAACTGTGGCTGCAGCTAATTTTTTATTACTGATTAATATGATGGTTATTATTCAATTAATCAATCAATACGTTTGATGCTAAAGAAGTTAACAGAAAGTAATGAAATATACAACAGAGCTGATGATAAAATCAGGCTGAGAGAATTAAAGATAGCATGAAGGAGAGAGACCGACATGCAGAGGAGACAAACCACTCCTGACAGATTCAGGCAACATTTTAAGCCCTATTACTCCATCATAAATCAGTACAGCACATAAACACTGGGATTACATCAGATGCAACTGCACTACTCTGACGCCCACCCTTAAGCACACAAGATCCTGCTGTAATTGAGGTCCAGCCTACAAAATAGATCTTGATCTCAATGAAAATCCCACATAAATAAAGCTTGACTAATTAAGCACCAAAGGACATCTATTTCCTGCCAAAGTACTGAAATATCCTCAAAAATGACAGCAATACTAATCTACTTTTGGCCATGCTGCTCTTCTTATTGGTTCATGAAAAATAAGCATTTTGTCTATCAATAGACATTAATATGATATATGGCTACGGTAATAAATAAAAAAATCATCATTTACAGTCACAGTCAATTAATCATTTAAGTCATTAATTAAGCAAAACATTTCCAAACATTCTCTGCTTCCAGCTCCACAAATATGAAGATTTGCTAATTCTATCTGTTGTATAACACTATAAATTAAATATTTTGGGGTTTTGGAGTGCTAGTCTGACTACACAAGCACTTTGGAAATGGTAATTTGGAGTATAGACTAGTGGATGAATTACAAAAATAATCTACAGATTAATCTGTTTATCAATTGATAAATATCATGTGCAAAAGTGCTTGTAAAAATGTGCAAAAGTACACTTGAATTGTGCCTCACTGTGTCCCTGACAGAGGAACCTGCTGCTGCCCCGATCACCCTTCCCCCAACATTTTGCTTCAGTAGAAACCAAATTAAAGTGATGCCAAGCCAATGACACTACTCTGTGTCCTCATTCCATTTTCCCAAAATGTGCCCACGCGCAAGTCCCTGAGCCTGAGCGAGCTGTAACGATAACCTCAATCCTCTAACCTGGACTCCAGTTTGCAGTCTATCCTGTGCAGGCAGGAGAGGAGGAGGGAATCAGGAAGCCTCTCCACCAGCCCACACTCAAATACTGCTCTCTGGAGCTGTTGTGTAACCAGCAGCCAAAGATGAATGGAAAAGACGAGAGGTTTGACTGTTTAGACTTCTAATCCAGATTAGCACAGATTACAGTTAGCACCCAAACTGTTAACTCCAGGCACACACTCTCTGTTTCTGCTGCTCGTACACAACATAATCTCCTATACATCCGTCCAAAAAACAGCAACTGACAACAATGATATTTAATAATATGAGGGACTTTGCTCTGTTTTTGCTCCTTCTCTCTGGTGATTTTTTAAATTGATCTGTTTCTTTGATGATACACATGCACCATATGTATGACAGGAATACACACACACACACACACACACACTCACACAGTGCATCTGCAGCTATGAAAATAGCCTATTGTTTTTCATTATATAAGTGACGACCAGATGTTTCCCATTGGCATCTCTTTCTTTTTCGTGTCTTTCATCATGTCTCTCTCACACACACACACACACACACACACACACACACACACACACACACACACACACACACACACACACACACACACACACACACACACACACACACACACACGTGCGCTGGCATATGTCATGTTTATCAAGGATGGACTTCAGGTCTTTGAAACATTTACACCATGCTCATGCATTATTTAATGACCAAGGAGAGTACTGTATTGAAGGAAACCAGGACAACTGCGTTTTATGTAGGTAGATTTTGTGTGTGAGAGAGTGTGTGTGGGATGCAGGACACAGACAGTTGGTGGGGGGTGGAGGTGGTTAACGATTGGTTATATATAAAATGGTGAAACTGAAATACAGCAATTACAGATAGCGACTGGTGTGAACGTACATGTTTTGTATAAATATTTCATTCAAATGTAAGCAGAGGGAATAAGATCGTCAATGTTAAGAAGAGGGTCGGGGTGTATATGCGTGTTTAGTGAGAACTCGTGTCTGCTACAAAACCCAAGCCAAAGGCCGTGGGGGTATTTCAGCCAGCAACTGTAATTCGACCCTCCCTCGCTGGCTCCTCATGGTGGATTGCTCTGCTCAGTGTGGGTGAATGGCAGCAGCAGCTACCATTTAAACCCTGAGGTGAGACTGTGTGGGGGGGGCAGAGAGACAGAAGTAGGCCAAAGTACCCCTTACTTTTATTTGAACAACAGTAAAAAGACGGAAAGAACGAGAGGCCAGAAGCACACTGTGTACTCTAGTGCATTAAAACCGGGATTTTGGAAGCCCAGACTAAAAGTGATAATAATATGGAGCCATGGTGCTGCTGACACAATTTGTGGTTTAAGTCGAGTCAGTCAGGCAGGCGATCTCCTGAGCTGAAGCTGAGCTGAAGTTTGTGCCTCTCACGTTTTACCGTTACCGTAGAGGGTTAGAGCCCCAGTGTTGATGCACAGGCTGCGGAGAGAGGCTGGTGTTTCAATTTGTGGCGTTAGCCACGTTATAATGTTATCACGTGCTGCAGGCAAACTGCACGCTAATGGCCACAAACAGAAAAGATAGCATGGATAGAAACACTGAGAGAGGAGGAGAGAGAGGCAGAAAGATAAATTCATAATCCAGATTGAGGGGGAGTTAAATCTGGATCAGAGTAATTAACCAGAGTGATTCGACACCAGACATCAGACTCCTCAGCTGTTTCAATATGAGGAACAAAAGCAAATTAATTAAAATGTATTCATAATATTCTTTCTCATCACAGTAAAACAAATCAATAGTATACTAAGAAAGAATTTACAGTAATATGTGATTTGGCACTATCACAGTATCACTGGATAATTTGGTACTTTGGTACAATTCAACGATAATACCCGTCTGGTTTTATTATTAGTTGTTCTTATTTCCATTATAGCATATTTTATTCTTTCATTTTTGTTTTTATCTTAAAGGCCTGATTTGATTCATCACATGTCCTGATGCCCTGTTTTTAATCATAGAAAGCACTTTGTAACTTTGTTTATTATTATTAATAAAGCAGCATTTATTATTATAACAAACCTTTTTGCAAGTTGTGTGCAGCCTGCGCTGCACAAAAAAACACAACGTAACATGTTTGGGTTTTCTCTGTGACTGTCCTGGCCTTACAAAAACTTCAAAACTCACTGAGGCTTGAAAGACATCTCTGCCAGCAGCAAGTCTGTGTGATCATCATTATTTCACATTCTTTCATACAGCATTTGATGCATGGAAAATCCATGAATCCCCGCTCTCACACTATGTCTCTCTCTCTTGCTCAGACACAGCTGGCTGTCTGAGACCACTGGAGTTAATCTGCTGAGGACAGCTGTGACATCTGGCGCACACACACACACACACACACTCTTCAGTCAAACACATTTTTTCGTTTATTCTCTGTGACAGACCTGGACTCTTGCTATGTACTGTATGTCAGTGACAGCAGAGGTTAACTGCTGTCACTAAAGTTAGCCTTGTGTTTCTCTAATAACTTTAACCTGCTCAGTGTCACATCCAACACGTTTAAAGCACCTGCACAGTGCACATCAGCTGTGAGACAGTCTAATCCAGCCTTGTCTTGTCTATAAACAGATAGAAAGGTCTTGTCTGTGCCAGTCTAATTTCTTGCTCGGGTCATGTGGTGATAAATAGCCTACTGCTCTACTGCCCCCTGGAAACTGTGACACCTGAGAGCCTGTCCATGTTATGTTCCCATGGTGACCGAAGTCACCCAACCAGGGCGTGTCCGAGGACTGTGTGAGCAGTATCATGCACAGCTGATCTGCAAGTGTGTGTGCGCATACACTTTGCATACTCTTACAGGCACAGCAAACACACACACACAAACACTCAGACTGAGAATGCTGCATGGAGCATGGGGTTGAATGGCTAACCCTGAATCATCCCCACCTGTGAAAGCATGTAAATACACCACTAGAAATAGAGTCAGCCTGACTAGTCTGAAAATAACTGGAGAATTAGGAGGCAAGAAGACGACAAAGCGAGGAGAATGCCGAGCAAAGACACATGCAGGAGAGATTAAGACTTAGAGGTCAGCGTTAACCTAGACTGCACTGTTTGTGCTCACTACTGATGCTACAGAGCTACCATTGGTGCATTAATACCCTGACCAAGATGTGTCCAATATATCAGGTGTAAAGAACTACAAGTGGATCACAGTAGTTCCTAAAAAATCTTTAAAATGCTTTAAGAGGCGTGCGTCATGTCAGCTGTACTGACTGACCGAGCTATTTCACCACTGAGTGGGTTAAGGTGAAATACTGTGTTGAAAAAACCATTTGTCCAATAAAGCAGGATATGTTGAGGAGATGTGCATGTTTGATTTTAGTACAAAAAATGTAATTTGCATGTCTGGTCAGATTCCTGTTCTTGTTTACTTATTCCAGACCAGATATTTCCAGATCTAAATCATACATTTAATAATTTTAGCACAGCTGAGGTGAGGAGAGCGTCCAGTTTGGAGAGAAGTCAGAATTGCATCTCTGCTTTTTGCAGATGATGTGATTCTGTTGGCTTCTTCAGACTGTGACCTTCAGCATGCACTGGAGCGGTTTGCAGCTGTGAAGCATACTGGATGAGAATCAGCACCTCAAAGTCTGAGGCCATGGTTCTCTGCTTGAAAACGGTGGATTGCCTCCTCTGGTTTGGGAGCAAGTTGCTGACACAAGTGGGGGAGTTCAAGTGCCTCTGGGTCTTGTTCACAAGTGAGGGTAAAATGGAGCGTGAGATGGACAGACGGATTGGTGCAGGGTCAGCATTAATGCAGGCACTGTACCGATCCGTTGTGGTGAAGAGGCAGCTGAGCCGGAAGGCGAAGCACTTAATTCACCAGTCGCTCTACGTTCCAACCCTCACCACCTATGGTCATGAGCGCTGGGGGATGACTAAAAGAACGAGATCGCGGATACAATCGGCCGAAATTAGCCTTAGAGACAGGATAAGGGGCTCAGAGTAGAGCCACTGCTCCTTTGTATTGAAAGGAGCCAGTTGAGGTCTGGGCATCTCCTGGCCGTCTCTCTTTGAACGTTTACTGGGCACGTTCCACCCTGGGACAGACCCAGAATTTGCTGGAGGGATTACATATCTCATTTGGCCTGGGAACACCTCGGGATCCCCCAAGAGGAGCTGGAAAGTGTTGCTTGGGAGAAGGATGTCTGGAATGCCCTGCTTGACCTGTTGCCACCGCGGCCCAATAAGCGGAAATGGATGTTAAAACAATCATTGATGTTTATAGAGTTTTGGCATATTTTGTGTTATAGCCTTCAAACCATGATGTTTTCATGTTGTAACCAAAGGATACGTATCACGCATCGTATGTCACCGCTATAGCTGTAAGACATACAGGTGACATACGATAAACATAATGGACTCTCAGTCTCTCTCAGCTTTTCAGTCTAACCAATGAAAAACTTTGTTAAATGTCACATTCATATAAACACAAGCAAATTGTCCTCACACAAGTAAAATACATTTAGCTCAGACTTACTGCTAAATTGGCTCAGAGGGTGTGCTTTGAGCTAACCGGTTAGCTGTATGGGTATGGATGTGTGGTTAGCTCACTGAACACAGTCAGGCGTGATACACAAATCTGAGAACCGTGGCTCTCTCTCGTTCTTCAGATTGCTTCTAAATACGTTGCGTAACCTGCCTTTAATTCTTCAAACTTGAACATCTGTGCAATCTTTTGTAGTCCTTTCTTGTGACTGAGAAAAGCATGTGGAAGACATCCAGCCATGACACTATTTGATCATCATCAGATTGAAGGGATGAAACCGTGCAAGTTTGGTGGAAACTTATCTGTGCATATTAATATCCCTAACCCCACCTAAATAGGCCATCACTCCCTGCAGAACGAGATATTTTCTGAATGCTGACAATTTTGATTTTTCTTACACTGTATGTAGGGCATTGACAGACGAATGATCTACTGCCCTCTGAAATTTAAAAGTAATCATGGAGGAAAGGATAGATAGATAGATAGATAGATAGATAGATAGATAGATAGATAGATAGATAGATCATTGTGACCACTGTGCTGAAGCTGGTTGGACGCATGTTTAATCTCAAACTGGACTCTTATCTGCATGGACTGATTCAGAGCCCTTTAATGACTTGTAGGCTATCAAACATTACTGAAATCCAGCCTCTCCATGGTAAAGAAATATTTGTTAAATGATCAATTTAAAGTCTGTTTTGCAGGTTTGTTTGTCATCTTACTCCAATAAGAACCGCAATGCAATAAGCTTTTTTTTTTAAATTATCTAAATTGTTTTTTTCATCCAAGATTATTCAATCTGTCTCCTCTTTCTACCACACACAGCATGTAGTCCACTGGCTTGTGCGTGGGACAAGCTGAATCGATCGTGGGAGTGAAACCACAGCCACAGTGTGATGTGAGGTTTAAGCCAAAACTTTTACACGAAACTTCATTTTGTTGCACGTCCAAACCTTTATTTCCCCGATCTGAGATGCTAGCTGGCAGGGCTACAGCGGACACAAGCACCGTGATGAAAAGAAAAGGGAAAAATAGGTCATAGCGCGGCTCATCGGGCGAATCATGATTCACCGCTCGGGCTTATGGAGAGAGGCGTTTTTAGCCGACAGGATGATGCAGGAAGCGATGCAGCAAACCGCAAATAATAATCTCATCCGACGTGATCTTCTGCTAGTCCGGTTTCATAACCATGGCAACCGGAATCCCCTCGCGCCTGGAAAAGGGGGGCGTTCCTGCTGCTAGCAAGTAGCAAACAAGCTAACGGTAAACAAACGGCTGCTTTTTTTATCGGGATTTACGTCCATTTTTGTCGTTTATTTTATTAATTGGTTGATATTAAAAGTCCCCACAACGCTGGTCTAGGTGTTACATTTCATTAAAAGCTACGCATGTGTGAAAACTTTGTTGTCCCACAGGGTAACCCGACACTGCATCGTCCCCACAACAGGTGACGACGCACCGGTGCTGATGTATTTATATCCCCCGCCGGTCCCACTGTGTGACAGTGCGGCCCGTTTCTGTCGCTGTGGCAGGAGGCCCCCTGAGCCCCTCTGAGCGGTCATTTCACTCACCTCTATCCATTTCTGTGCCTCCTGGCAGGCTGGTTCGGGATGGTTCGGCTCCGGCCGCTGCGGGTCGTCCCGCGACGGGACGTGTGGGCCATCTCGACCCGCTGAGGGGGTAGCCATCTCCGGACAGGCTGTTTAAAGGGGACCGGAGTGTGTCGGACGGTGATGATACAGTGGTGCTCCTTTCCCCACGCTGTCAGCCCGTTATCCTTCTCCTCCTCCTCGCTTTCTAAAACACTCCGCAACTCCCCGCTCAGACTGTGGCACTGGAGGAGAAAAAGCGTCCCTGCTGCAACACGAACCAGGCACTAAAAATACTGAGTCCTGTGCTGGACGACGAGCCGCACGACGCTGCTGCTGCTGCTGCTGCCGCGCATTTTAGCAGACGAGAACGCGCAGGCAGGAATCTATGCGGGGGGGAGGGGGGGAGGTCGAGAGATAGAAAGAGACAGGAGAAAGACAGAGAGAAAGAGAGACACACATAGAAAGAGACAATGGAGAGAAAGACACAGAGAGAGACACAGAGAGAGAGAGAGAGACAGACAGACAGAGAGAGAGAGAGAGAGACACAGAGATGTGGGATTTGGAGGAATTGCAAAAGATGTCCCGTTATTTCAGTTCTAGTGCGTCAGCTGGATGTGGCTGTTTCAGGACATCTGCTTTGTGCTTACCTGAGCAATAACAGGCTGTAAGATGAGAGAGCAAATGTAAAGAAACACAAAGAGGAGCTTTGTGGGGTTCGTGGCTCTTTTTGAGTCCAGTCAGGACAGTCTGAGTTTGCCTGCATACATCACAGGGACCATAAAAGGGCAATAGTAGCTTTAAATCTGTTAAACGTGTCACGCAACTTGCTCAAATAACTTTTTCTTCAAGCAGAGCATAGACACCAAAAATTCTGAATTCAACATTTTATTTGAAAACTACTCAATTATATTTTATTTTGCCTGCATTTAAGGACTGGATGGCGTTTTAATGCCTTTTCTATAGGGTTGCATCGCATGCAGAGCTCCTAAACTCCCCAGGGAGGATTCACTGTTTTTGTTAATTTGATTAATTGTAAATTAGTTAGGGATATGCACCACATTAGCACAGTGTAAACTCCATTTTTGACTGTACTTACACAGGAACCCTGTGTCAACATTTAATGTTATTTCTGTTTATATTATGCTTAAATTGTGCATTTTCCTACATGTTTAATTGGATTACTTCAATCTGATACAGTATACCTGGAAAAAAAAAAAATGAAATAGGTACTTCTAGGCAATACGATATATACATTCTCTAGTAGACATACATTTTATATAATTTATTCATCTGTTAGCCTTAAATGAGCCAACAGAGTCTAGAAAAGCACTGTAAGCAGTCTATAAAACATCACTTTATTGTGTTAACTGTGCCCTCTAAATTGACCTCACTGTCCACAATAGAACCAACAGCTCTGCCTTAATGTTGCTAAAAATAACAAGTATGGCCCATTTTGAAAAAGCATCTCAGAGTTATTCTTTACAGACATTAAGTATAAGTTACGCAACAGAAAATCAATAGTCCATCAACTCCTACAAACTGCATTTCATACACTGAGCAGAGAACAGCCGGACAGTCAGTGATGTAAGTAATCAGTGCTGTTGATAACAGTTGCGTACACACTGGGTGTTGATAGCTCCTGCCCTTTACCATTGGATGCAAATGTGACCTTTTCTTACAGCAGGTCAAACCTTTATTTTCTGAGCATCACCCAATCACCCAAATGGAGAGGTAAAGCCCTCACCCAGAAAAAGACACTACCAGGGGATACTAGTAGTGCCATATTTCACCCTGGCCTTTATCAAAACAGAGTCCTGTCATTCAGGTCAGTACATCACACCGCGCCTGTTCTTTTCCCGGACTCTTTTCATCGTCCTCCTCCTGTTTCAGCCCTGATCACAGGGAGCCTCAGGATGTGAGGGCCTTAGGACATGAGCCACTTCATCACCTCATGTGACAATTTTCTGAATGCGTGTCAGCCAAAATGTAGACTGCTGACTGGGAGTACGCGGGGGGGTTGGAGTCAAGACGAGGATATAGATTACGGAGTTTTAAAGCAAGAGCGAGAAGGGTTAGGACTGCAACTAATGATCATTATCAAGTAATCTATGCATTTCCTTAATCGTTTAGTCTACAAAATGTTAATTGTTTCTATGAGCCATGTTGTACTAAATATTAAAAGTCCAACACTGACATACATGCTTTAAATTCAACATCATTTAGATTACCAGAGGCAGAAGCAGGACTCCCACAACACAAATCAGGAGACACATAGGAGTTTAATGGTTGCTTTACTGAATTCTCACAGCTGCATCACCAGAAGAACTACAGCAACTTAGTATTTGGAAAGTGCAGAAAGGTAAACAATTGGTGCACAGCCTAGACATACAGTACTATCACCCCACGCTGCACAACAACCAACACAGAGCAGGACTTTATTTGGATTGGTCCCCATCGTGTCTTGAAGATTTGTATTTTCTGTGTTAAACTTGCACATTAATAGTGTATCTGACTGTTTGGACGTTTGCAGATTGTTAACTGGATAGTCGTTTTTAAATAAGGTGCAAAAATACAGTAATTCGACTGTATTAATGTTTCCGAAAACACATTTAAGCTAAACAAAGAAAATGACTAATCCACCACTATCATTTTGGACTTTTAAATTCAGACTTCTCAAAGATAAACCTCAGTTTTTCAGAGAAATGTCAAAGTGACACCCAAGAACACCACTCAAAAGTCTGCGTGCCTGCTCCGAACAATGGTTAAATTATTCCTACGGATACATTTGGGCTGTTCTGAGGAATGTCAGATCCTTATAAACTCAACCACACAGCAACTGAAGGCATTCAGAGAAAACAGGCAAACATTTTCCCCACACAGATTTTCTGCTCTTTCCTTCTCACTCTGTTATTGGCACAAAAGGTATTTAAGCATCAGTCTTTTGAGTTTGACACGGATGCACCAATGGTTACGTACAAAAAAAAGAGAGAAATTTGCAAAAAAGACAAATACACGCAAGCAGTGGTGAAATCTGACCTCGTGTTTTACAATGCTGACTGCTGAATGATTCCGCATAAAGAGGTTTGGATGAGCTTGTATTAGTTAAGTGTCAGCAGAACAAAAGGTTTAGTGTTTGTGTCTGAGTGTACATGTGCTGGAGAATGCTTTGTTCATGAGATGAGAGTACAGTATGTGGAAACACTGTGTGCTTTCTAGTGCATAGTGTCTGCAGATGTCTGTGTTCACAGGTCCTTATGGGTGCCTGCTGATTGTGTTTGCCATGTGAGTGCTTCAGGGCGTTTTGGTTTACGATTTGAGTTGTGTGTCCTACCGAGTGTCTAACTGTGACAAAGAGCCACCGCCGAGAAACGGACTTCGCCCTGCTCCCTTTCCATGAATCCACGGCACACTTTGGCTGCATCCTGGGCCCGTAAGAAAAGGGGGGAAAAAAGTACATATGTTTACTCTTATAGAACATTTTACTCATACATGAACTAGAAATACTGCTAATACTATATCACACATGGAGGAGGAAAAACTGTCCTAAAGATTGATCTTTTTTATCTTGAAAGTACATTTTACTGCTAATATTTGTAGGCTCCCCACTGGACTATATCACTAAAATATTAATACTGTAATATGACTCTCGATGCCCTGAGATTTTCCCATTTTTAATGGGAAACACAATAATGCTAACTCATGGTTTCCTGTAAAGGTGTGAAAGCAGGTCTCCAACTTCAGCATTAATCTTTGTAGGTAGCTTTACTTTGACTTAACAATTTGAGCTGCTCCTCTTTTAAATGAGATACAATAAATCAACACAAAATTTGATGTTGTAATTTTATCACTAATGCATGTGGGGCCCTCTTGTGGTCATTTGGAGGGACAACCTAAACATGTGACCCTAAATGACCTCCAGTGCTTTTCAGTTGTATCAGTCACACTAATTATGCTTTTCCTGTAGGACTTGTTTATGTTATCTAATATTCAACAAACAGATCTGACTTATGTGGCTTGAGAAGTACCAGTTTAAGTGTAAATGGCAACATAAATGGTGAAACAACAACAAACATTGTTTCAATTCTAACGATCCGTGCTTTAAGATTCTTGTAGACATTGATATTCAAATCTAAATTCAACCACATTTCCTGGATTACAAGTCTTCTTTACAGCCCCCACTTTTTATGAACCCTCCCTATTGGAGATCTGATACTGTGCATTAGCAAAGTTTATTGATTGATCCAAGAAACTCAGGAGGAGCCACTCCCTGTTCCAGTTTGATACCGTGACTCATCACAGATGGACTATGTGCATGAAGAACCTTGCCTCACTTATATTTCACCATATCTCAAATTGTTGCAAAACGTTGAAGAGTGACTGTACTTTCACATACCGTTATGAATGACTCGTCTTTGGTAGGTCCATGCTTCAGGGCTCCAGCCATTTTCCCATCTTAGAAACAAAAAGGTGGTTAGGAATCGACAATGTGAGAACACACACAGGAATCTACGTAGCAAGCAGACGTGCTTACCAAATTCAAACAGCTGTCCGTTCACACTGACAAAGGCAATGAAGTGGAAGTTCACTTTGTCTGCTTCCGGCTGTGAAAGTTGAGACATGAGGAATGAATACTCAGTAAATATTGTGATATAATTTCCATTCTTGTCTTTGCTGAAGCCTGTTTATGTCAATGATACTGATGTTTAAATGTCACTTAACAGGATACAGAGAGAGAGACGAAACTGAATTAATTTCAGATATCTGCAATTCAGTTGTTATTCGCAATAACTGAAATGAAAATCCTTTCTAGATATCCATGATGTAATTGTGAATATCCAAAATACATCATGGCTAGTAAAAATGTCATTACAGATATGCACAATTGGAATTATGACCAGGAAAAATGCAATTTCAGATATCCACAAATATATTTTAGTATTTTTACTCACAAACGTGCAATTCTAGACATCCAAATAGATAATATCAATTCCAAAATAGGTTACATCAGTTACAACTTGTCGTCTGAGCCAATAAATTGCTAGTTTATATCTGCCGTGTAGATTATTTACCACAGGTGACCGTGCAGGTTGGTGGGGCAGGTGAAATTATACAGGAGGCACAGGTGCCACGTCACAGCAGAAACCACACAGGTTTTTCCTTACAATATGAAAATTGCTGTAAAACTTAATTAAATGTGAACTTATTCCAACACCCTGGGCATCTAGTCAGCAAAAAAACAAAACTGCACCCAGCCGAATGGCTAATTTGTGGTCTAGATAGTCTCTACACTATTGGACTGGATTGTAGACATCTGAAATGGAAGTTTTTCCTACTGACAACAGATATCCATAATGTTAATTCTGGGTCAGCCATCTTACCCTACACTGGCCCTCCATTGCAACCTCATTGTGAGCCGCACGGATCGCCTGGAGAGGAAAAATTCAGGAGACGTCAGTTTAACACTGCTGCATGATCCTTCCACTCTTTAAAACACAAATGCAGAGTTTGTTGTTTTATAGACAAACAAACTAGAAGTGTAACCAGCACTGATTCGAGGTTTTAAAGACATTCTTAATGGTTCATTCTTTAGTGTTTGGCGCCCCCAAGTGGGTAAAACAAAAACATGTAGGTTTTGCAACACTAATAGAGATCATAGATCATAGTTTGCTGTTCAAAATTCATTTGTATTTCATATTTTGTTTCATATATAAAAAGATCATATATGAAAAAAATCCTCATTACCTGCCTCTGATCATTAGCTTATAGGAAATCAAATATCACTGATACCATAAAGGATCCTTTAGCTTCTGCTGACCAGATTCCAAATTTATGCAACAGTGCCTGAATCTCCGCTCTTTTATTCATTCATTCATTTAACAGACGAACATATAGCCGCATCAACAGCGTGTATGTTTGTCTTACCTGGTTCTTCTCCAGGTGTTCGGCACGTTCATCCGCAGACATGTTTGCAGTCTCATCTAGAAACTTCTTCAGGACAGAGTCACTAGCTGAAAACAAAAGACAAAAAGCAGTAGTTCATTGGAAACAAACATACCATTCACTCACATTAAACTATCAAAAATCACAATCTGTCACACCAAATGATTATCACATATCATTGAGGAATTAATAAATGAGAACAAATAGTGCCATGCATTTTAAAAACTTATATTTGAACATATCACTTTCTTAAGCAGTGAGCAATGAACTGAAGAAATATCCCCCTGTATTTGTGATTTGATCGACATTCTATGTAACATTTACTACAAATGGCCTCATTTTTAAACCTGTTTGTGTGGCGATTCTTGCAGCCTAATGAGGTTAAATTTCTGATTTATACATGCTCATAACACACCCGGGCATAAACTTCATTCTGGAGAGAAAACTTCATTATGAGTTGTACCCATGTCCCTGTTTATGATGCAGCCCCTGGATCTCATTAAAGGACTTTGTATTTAATTTTCAGCCACGGCACAAGGAAGGGTCAGCCTTTCATAAACAGATAAACATTCACAATTTAATCTCTTATTTTTACTTTTACTTCTTTTTAACATAACATGCCTTGCGATTTGATGCTGTTGGACAGCTATGGATTGGCCACCATTATTAATTCTTGTGCATGTCGTTCCATATTTGTCGTATTTGTATTTTGTGTGTGTAAATGAACTGTTCATGTGTGCTTATGTTTGCACTGCCCCATGAGGGACAAATGAAGTATTTTGAATTTGAACTTTAAGAGTGGTGAAATGGGAAATGAACTAAAACTACATTAAAATTTATGTATAAATTGTAATTTCAATTATGAATGCATGCCATCTCAGCACTCTGAAAAGTAACTGCTGAGTCACTGACCATCAGTGTTATGCTGTATTGTTTTGTGCCTTCTATGGTGCCAGTGCTTATTTCACCTGCACTCACCAAATGTCGGTTTGCTTTTGTTGTTGGCCAAAGCATGCAGCAGGGCGATGGTGCCACAGGAATTGACTGCTGTCTGCTTCAGGAAATAAACCTCAGAGTTTCCAGCAACCTTGTCTGCCTGCTGCTGTCTGAAAGACTCATGCTGCGCCACACACACACACACACACACACACCCATACGGTCAGTGTCATTGGCCCATGAGAACACCAATTATGCGACTTGAAATGTGCACGTGGATGAACGTCAATTGGTAATCAACAGACCAGACAAAAAAACAAAACCTGCTATGGAAAATCTGAGACAAATTTTCACCTTGGTGGACAATAAGGATATATTCTATTACTTGTGCCATTCGAAAGCAAACATACACATGCAAAATCTCCTTTTACAGCTTTCCTGTGTAAGGATTTTCTCTTTTTCTCCATTTTATATCACTGTAAATCAAATATCTTTGGGCTGTGACAGAATCTTGAACTTCTGCCATTTTGGAGATCAACAGATAATTTAATTGAAAAATACATTCCATAATGAAATTAATTGTTAAGGTGTTCACCCTGGGGATCAAAATACAAGCAAACCATGACTGCATCTGCAGATTAATGTCTAGGCCTGATGGGATAATTTCACATCATATTGAGAGAAAGAGGTACGCATCTGCTGATTCATTTCCTTGCTTTCATCCCAGTCTCACCCACATCACAGCTCTGTCTCCCCCTCCATCCATGCCCTCCCTGCACCTCAGCATCACCCCACCCCAGACAGCCTGTGTATGTGTGGCTCACCCCACCCGCACCCCCTTCTCTTCCAGGAAGTAGTCACCACCACCTCCACCCACGTTATTACCTGTTGTGTCAGCGGGAAGAGCAGCATCAAGGCACGGCATGGTTTCGGGACGGAGGAGAGCTGCTCATCCTCCAGCCCCACCACATCAACAAAGCGCCAGCTTTCACCCACGCCTAGCTTGGTCATCATCTGTAACACACCGCCAGGATAATAAACAAAAACACGATGACTTCAATGGATGCGACACACTTGAGGTTTCACGCGAGACGTATAAAACACGATCCCATCCGCTGGTGTTCAAAGATGCTGCGTTGTGTTGGTCCAGTCCGACCACACCCTTCAGCCCAGACACTGAGGATGATGCTGCCGAGGGAAAAGGCTTCTCCTGACTGTTGTCGCATCTTATTTTGATTTCAAACACACTACTTTCTTTTGTAAAACACAGACAGCTGACAGTATCCTATAAGCCACGTATTTGGTGCGACGTTGGTGGCTGGTGTCGGTTTAGCAGTCGTCTCAGTGTCGGTTTAAGTGTTCCGCTAACTAGCTAGCTGCTGTTGTTAAACTTACCTGACAGTTGAATCAAACTGTTAGCAATATGTCGCCATTACTCGCCTTCTAACGCGTCCTACTCACCATGTTCAGCATCTGAAACGACATAAACAGAGACGACAGGTGAGTTTGTTGTCTGTGAAAAACGTTACGGCGTTAAGAAGTTAAGAAAACACCCCACCTCGGGGTTTATCTCCATCGGGGTCCACTCCATTTTTGCACAGTCTCGGTGTTTCTTCTTAAGTTTTGCTGATTTCTAACCTCCGTCAGTTCCCGCAGCTGTCGGTTGAAGTTGGAGCGCGTCCCCGTAATTTAACCCGCCGGTCATACCACTTAGTGCCAGATAGGGGGGTGTGCTCACATCAAATAATCTGTGGTGTTCACATTTCACCGGCCTCCTGAGAAACATGACAATGATTCAAACGCCTGATATTATTCGCTACATGTTTAGCTATCTTATGACAGTCTAGAAACAGATATACACTCGTAAAAATATAGTTTCAGGCGAAATCACACCGCTAAATGTGGGATCACTCAAACCACGTTCTTTCTAGAAAGACAGGTATGACGTAGTCATCACCCCCTATCAACAATCTTTTCTGGACTTTTAGCAATCAAAACAATTTATTTACCCCAATTATTATCATTTACAGCAAGTCACAGATTATGTGTTCATCAGACAGGGTAATAATGCCACAACAATGTTGATCAATTCAGTTTTAGGAGTGATGGGCTTGTTATATTGCTAGTTGTCCCACATGTCCTCTATTTATTTATTTAATTCCATTAGAAATTGCTGTTGCTGGCAATGTAAGGCACTCTGTACTCTGTATTTCTTTCAGCAATATGATTAATTTGCCCAACAGCATGTACAACAGCAAATTAAAAAGCTTTCAGTGAATTTACTATGTAGTTCTTTAGCCCCTGATGTGGCTGCATGTAGATATTGCCCACTTTGAAAACAAAGTGGATCCAATGTGTGACATGATTGCTCTGATCCTGACTGAAATGTGAAATCTAATAGTGGACATACTTTGGTTACACAGAGTATAAATGTTCTTCTATATTGTTTACAACATGTAATATAAAAAAAATAATGCATTGCTTGTAGTCTCTTACAAGGCACTTGCAGGTACACTGAAATGTGTGGGTTGAGTCTGTATAATGACAGAAGATGGTGCATGTGTTGTTACAAAAATGTCCTTGTATTTTTGGCTTTTACCATATTGGGACCATTGGGTGTTTTTGGGGTCATTTTAGAATCATAATCAATTGTTTTAAAATAAAATTATTGAGTTAAATAGCATGCAGTTGTGTAACGACGGACGGCCATTACTAGAACAGTCAAATCCTGGAGTTAAATAAACACGCCCATTGATTTTGAAAGATATTGATTTATATGTTATGCTGGTTTCTTTGCCAGGCAGCTCCATCTAGGTCCTCACCTGCGAACAGGAATGTGGCAGGTGATCCAGGGCAATGAATGAGGTGGAAGGAGAATTAGTTAGCAAACTGTGAATTTATTTTTATCATCTTTTCTTGCTGGTAGTAAGAACTTACCTCTGCTTGTCTTCTTCCTCCCAGGGTGTCCAGGCAAAAGAGTTCCCCAGGGTTTCGGACACCTTTTATGAGTTCCAGGAGGAAGGTGCCATGTGGGAAGTGGGTAGAGGGGAGTTTCTTTCCCAATAATGTAAATAATTATGTAAAGTAGTTAGGGGGGGGGTATTTATTAAATTGGGTTTTGGTTAGTTAATACTTATTTAGTATATAGGTTCGGTCGGTTATGGTTTTATGTAAATATGCAGTATTTATTTATGTGGGTGTGTTTTAGGAGTTACCTATCAGGTGGTATGGGCCTGATAGGAACGGGTATTTAAGGCGGTGGAGTGACATGACAGGGGGATTTGTTTATTGAGCTGGAGCCACATGCTGGCGTATTGTTAGGCCTGGTGCATATTTCCTGAGTCATTGGGTTTCTTCAGGGATTGCCTCCGCTGCTCGGGCAATTCCACAAGTTGGTTAAGTGAACCTATTGTTTTATTCCATAGGCTATGTATAATGTGACTTCACTCACACAAATATGTCAGTGGTTTCTACAGTTTGTAAAGAAAGTAAAAGGGCTGAGCGATCTTAGGTTGTAACAACTGCTGCATCAGTCAGAGACAAAACTGAAGGTAGTCAAGCTTTTTCTCGTGACTCCTTATGTCACCACAATATTCCTAGTGTTGCCAGCTATTTTTAAAGTTGTGTATGACTTTCTTGTAGATTGAATTATGTTGGAGTTGTCTCCTACAGGATAAAGCATTTAATTGAAGACCTTCAGAACTGCGTATGCTGATCTGGGGCCCTCTGAATGTAATGTTATCATTTCATGTGTTTCTCAATCCACTGATCTGCAATGACAAGAAATCACATGTTTGTTGACTGGAACTAACATAATCTGAAACGCAAAAGAATGCAGTTGTTCAGGGCGCTGCTGCTTTGGCAGTACAGAGTAACATGCTGCACACAGAGCAGCTGCGAACTGCATTTATATTCTCATTGGTAATCTATAAAGTTGAACAATTTGCATGAAATTGAGTGGCCCCTGTCTGCCTAACAGGTTAGTTGGTACTGTTCTGTGTTCTGTCAGTGGGATGTTTCTGTAATGTGTTCTGTTTTTTTAGCACCTGTATGTTCATGTTGGTGTACAAGCACCTGTCTGTCTGCGTAGGCACCTGATTATTCATGTTGGTACATGTCTGTCAGTGGGACATGCTCTGTATTCTCCCCCGTCTTTATTAGTTTAGCTTGTGGCTATGTGGCTCACCACTCTTATGATGATTGTAATGTCGACAGGGATGGCTTTAATAAACCGTAAAACACAAATTTATGATATGTTTTGATTTGTTGTTTTTGTTATTCCTTGTGTTCTCACACTGGGCACACACTGCAGCTCAACAGAAAGAGGGCACCTTCTCTAACATGCATGTTTTATTCATGCGGGATGGACTTTAAAAATGTTTTAATCTAAGGTGAAGATAAACACTTGTGAAAGGTGTCGATGATGCATACCTGAGGTCAGTGGCTGTGTGTGTGTGCAACAAAGAGATTGCCTTTGGGTTGATGGGTTCATAGGTCAGAGTGATATGGGCAGGTGTTGACTGTGTCCATCTGTCTATCTGGGTGTTTAAATTGAGTATTTGTGGTGGGTCAAAAAGGGGACAGACCACGATGAGGCTGAGAAGATTCAGTAGAGGAAGACAACAGAGGCGAGGACTCCCATCTTTTTTCTTTTCTCGAATTCTATTGTGGATGTGGATGACGCAGTCAGAGCAGAGGACACTGATTATTTGGGATGCTCATTGTATTCAGCTACAGCCTGGAGACAAAGTTATTATCAAGCTTGTTGCTGTGACCAAGATCTTTGTTCTTAAATCTATTTGACTGGGAAGAAACTTGATAGCTGCCATAATTCTTTCCTGCAACCGAAAAGGCTCACTTGTGGTGATTGTGGCCCTCAGAAGATAAGAGAAACAAAATATCCACTTGTGGACAATGGCGCAAAACTCACTGCACTGAAGTTCCCTTTTCTTCTCCTAGATGTCAAAAAGGAGGTAGAGGAATCTAATTTTGACCTTTAACTCTCTTCTCCTGTGGACTCCGGCATACCATTTCCACAGTATATTGGAGATGAGTGGTGTACCTCCTTTACCAGCAGGTTGGGGATGGAGCATGGCGGTGTACTTCTGGCTCTTTGTCTCACTCTGCGCACTGCTTGCTCTGTTTATTCACTTCTTACTTCAACAATCACAACACTACAAGAACAAAATGTGATGATGCACTTTGACCTGCGCCTGCAAACTCCAAACAGACAATTTGTATCTGGGTGTGTTCAGATGCCTGTGAATGTGTATGTTTTGTATTTTGACCACATCTTCTGCCATGTAAATGTCTGATTACAATGGTGTTAGTATTTTATTTTATATACTTGTGATTAACAGTTACACCTTAGGTTAATTTTATTGCATTTTCAAAGCTACATTAAGTCCAGAAACTGTTGATTTTAGTAAAAAAAAAAAAACACACTTTCTCAGGAGCTTTAAACTGCACCTCATTATCTTCACCAGCAGATGGAGATAGTTCAGTTGTCGTCACAACCTCAGTATGGAACTTTGATCACATGATATGAAATCCATGAGATACAACTGATAGCTCTGGAAAAAGCCAGTAATGAGGGGCAATGGTGGCCTAAAGGTTGGCAAACTGGGGCTGAAACCAGAAAGCTGCCAGTTTGATTCCTGGGTGGGGAAGTGAATGACCAGCATCTGCCATTCCCTTGAGCAAAAGCCAACACTTAAAGAAATTGTCAGCAATTCTGAGAAAGAATGGTGATATTTGAGCTCGACGGCAAAACAAACACTCCCCTCACATCAGTGCTGCTGCTGCACTGCTCACTACTCCCTTTCCTCCGTCTTGTTCACGCACACAGCTCCATCTATTGCTGATTTACTGGAATGGCCTCTTTGTTTGTCTCCCACTTATACCCACAACAGGTCCCTATTGGACCTAGCAGCTGGGAGATAGTCACTGAATTTGACCAGAATTGTATTGGATTAGGATCGCTGACTATCTGCTGTGCTGCTCAGTAGAAAGCAGCTCTGTCAGGTGAGAATGTGTGTAAGTGGGGGGAAAAAAAGGCAGCCCTGCTTTCAGGTCTAAAAGGTCAGAAATGAACTTTCATACTTTCATGCCATGTACTTTTCTGCTCTTTCAAAATAAAAGATGATTCATCTTCCTTGAAAGTTTGTTTTAGTGATTTTTCTCACCAGAGTACTTCATAACTGTGTATTTAACAGAATAACCCGCATTCTTTCTCCCTCTCCTTATCTCCCTCTCTATGTTAAGCCTCTTTGTTAGAATCGATCTGTAGCGCTCAGCTCAGTTTACTTATTAATTTATTGACATGGCATGGCAAGATTCCACACATGCCAAAGTCATCACTCTAAATAGCATTCATGCTACAATTATATATTCAAATCCATGGGTTTGTTAAATAAGCTCCAAAGTCTACAGAATAATTCTGTATATTCACCCATGTGGTAATAAATCAGCTTTAGACGGTTTTTGTTAACTTCCCGTTCTGGCCTGATTTTATGGCCAGTTTCTGTCCACCAAGTCTATAAATGATCAGCATTATTATCTCTATGAATTATGACATGACAAGACATCCTTTATCTGGTATAGTCATTAACTTGTGGGCGTGAGCAGTGTAAACAGACCTTCCTGCTATCTGTCAGCTCATTGTTCGCCTGGTGCTCTGATGTAACCTGACCATAAAGTTGTACTGATCAATATTTTAATGTTAACAAAGGAGAAAATGACTAATATGAAAGTCACTCTAAGTGATGAAAGCAAGATCACACAATATTGTTTCGGTTTTATGGTCCTCAGCTTTGTCTCATCAAGCTCTTTTCTATCCAAAAAGCTTACGTAGAGCGTAGTGGAGCGTTTAGCCGCTTAAGAGCCAGAAATGTCCCTCTGGATGTGGTGGAGACCAAAATGGGCCAGACATATTGGCCTACCCCTAACTCTAACATCTGTCAGGTGTCATTTTTATTAGATGGCAATGTCAATACTTTGTTTTCAGGATGTTCTGCTGTGGAAGAAAACCTGTGTTTTTTGTAACTGTTTCATGTAACTGCCTCTTTAATTCTTGTTACTGTCCATTGTGTAAAGTTCTGTGTGGTTTTGTGAATGTTACTTGTTCTCAGGTCTCCCTTGGAAAAGAGATCTTAATCTCAAGGAGACTGCCTGACTAAATAAAGGCCACAGATTCATACTTAAACACTGCTAAAGGCCCACATGTTTCCTATGGGGGACAACAAAATGAACTATGTCTCCGTGGAAACATGTCATATGTCCAAAGGCCCTCTGGTCATATAAGCTACAGCTGAAATGTTCATTCTTAATGATACAAAACTTTTTTTCCCCTTAACTGACTTCCCATCTGGAACCACAGCGGCTTCATGGCACCTGGAACAGCATTTCCCAGAGTGCTTCAGGCGCAGGGCTGCGCCAGAGTCCGTGCGCACCGGGGTGTGGCCCACACACACGCGCACCCACACGCTCACGCGCGCAGCAGAGAGTATTTCCGAGTGGACTCCGTCGGCTCGTCCTTCTTCTCCTCCTCTCTGCTCTCTCTGCCGGAGCTCTCTGCCCATCTCACTGCGGTAAGTCCTCATCAGCGGAGCACACACAGTTCACTGATCTAACTTTGGTTGATTTGTGTCCAGCAGCATCATCCAGGTGAGCCGGGACACCTGTGGACTAAAGGGAGACGTGTGTGTATGTGTGTGTGTGCCGGGGTTTGACAGCCACCCTGCGCCGCTTCACTCAGACTGGAGATCAGCAAGTTAAGTGCGGATGTTTACAGTAAATACATCTGGAGTTTGATAAGGTTTTCTCTCTCTCTCTTTCTCTCCAACAGAACTTGTCCTTTTAGCACCGCTGAATAAACCTCCAGCACTGTCAAAATGGTGAGTTAACTCATTTTGATTTCACTGGTTCTCCTGCTGTCAACCATAAAGAAACACGGCCGGTTTTATATTAATGACTAAAGTCATAGTTGTTCAAAATCCGTTATTTATGCAAATGTGTGACTCACAGTGGGTTTTGACCCTCTGAAGACAACGCCTACTTTTTTTCACATTATATAATGCCATAATTTGGTCTGAATGCTGCCTGGAGCTCACTAAGTGTCAATATTGATTCACTGTTGACAAAACTTTCAGTTTGCAATTGAACATAAAAGCCCTTTGTCTTCATAGACTGTAGGTTATCTTCTGTAAATGTGTGGTATGTGGCAGCACATCTGTTTAACATCAAGGAGACAACCACTTATAAACAGTTTAATGAGTCACTTATTGCTATGAATAAGCGTATTTTAACATATAAATTGACAAAAATGAGCACTTTTACTAATGAAACATTCCAGGTCATCAAGTTTCAAGTGTGTGTGTGTGTGTGTGTGTGTGTGTGTGTGTGTGTGTGTGTGTTTGCTTGTGGGGCTGCAAAGAGGTTTCATTTGGGGAAGTTGGGAAGTTTAGTGTATGACTCATGTGGGCTCTTTTCCATTCGGGTGGGTCTCTGTGTCTCTCCGCCTCTCTCTGTGTTTCACCCATTTCCACGTCTATCCTGCAGTCTAAAGCCGCCCTCCCTCTCTTAAAGGGGAATCTGTCCTCTTCCTCTTTGTCAGGGTGGAGCTCTACGCTGCCATAAAAAAATGTGATTATATTTATGATAATCAGTTTAGTCTGGGGATATAAAACCGGACAACTCTTTGGCATGAACTGTTCTCACGAGTCCGTTTTGATGAGGCTTTCTTTGAGGATAAGGTTTTTCTGACTTTCTTTGTCAGCACATGCAGTGAAAAGACCACGAAACCAATGATAAATTGATCATGCCAACAAGTATTAACATGTGCCTGTCTAGCCACAGACTTCAGCTGTCGTCCAGAAATATTTAAAACACATAAATGAATCACACCTTTGCACTGGGTGACATGTTCACGGGCATTTCTGTTTATTTTGAGTCAATCCCACATTCTGTACTCTGTTCTCAAGCGTAAATACTCACTTTTACAGTGTGTTTGTATTAATTTGCAGCAGGAAAAGGGTCCCAACAAATGCACTATCTACTCCTATGTTAATAACATTTGCTGAAAACTACTACTGGGTTGTCGCTGTGAAATGCTGAGGCCATAAAGTCTTAAGCAGCCTCCCCACCCCAGCGCGAGTTTAGTACCTAAATTTGTTCTAGTAATCTGGAAGTTTTTATTTCAAATGAATGAAGAGAAGTGAGACCCCACCCTCCAAAAAAAAGTTAGTCAGGTGTAGGAGCTGAATATGGGAAGATTCACTAATGATAAATATAAAATAATGACAGTATCTGTAATGTAGGTTTGTAAGGCACATCTAGAAATTCTCTCTTTTTTTTAAAATCAACCCAGAGCTTCTCAACAGTTTTATCTTCCGGTGGAGAAAACTGGTGAATATTCACATTTAAACATTTCAAGTTCCCCATCAGACACGTTTTAAACATATGAATATACTGTCCTTTTGATATTGTTCTTTTCAAAAGTTTAATGACCAGAAACAAGATGTCTCCTACTTCACTGAGCAGTCCATTGTCAGTGTGTGTATTTCTTTATTTCTCTTGGCCTGAAAAGGACACTGACTCTAAAAAATGTGAATATCCACTTTTGAAATATTAAAATGTAAACTGTACTTTAAATCTTTAAAAAAGTCAGATAGTGTTGACAGACAAACTAACATATTGTTGTTTTTGGTCTTGAAAAAGCATTATGCACTTGTGAAAGCACTATATTCACATCCACACTCAACAGTATTGACATTACAAGTACAGTTAGCAGTAAAACTCAATATTTGACAATATGATAGTGGACTTCCCTTCATACAAGCATCGCTGCATGGATCGTGTACAGTCTCCATGGCAACCACAGTCTATAAATGCAGGAGGAGGAAGAGATAGGACCTGCTCCGTGTCACTGTCATAGCTGGGCCAGCTGTGACGGCCTCTGTTTACATATGGCGGGTCTACATACCTCCATGAGAAGTCCCCAGCCTCAGGTCATGTCTGAACTCGCTCCACAGGGCACAACTTATCACTCGCCATAGGAGCTAAAGCTATGTATAACATTCCTCTGGATGTTATCCGCATTGTTTTGTGTTGCTGTCTGAATATCTCCTTGTATTCCGTTGTTTGTCCGAGTGGCCATAGGATTAGATTAGATCTGATTAGATTTTGTTTACCTTGTGCCTCTGAGTGTGTTTATGACAACGGAGAGCTTGTGGACATTTTGGCGTTGATTCCCGCAGTAAAAGACAGAATCCTGGTCTTAACAGCGACTTGTTTTCGGACGTCCCACTTTTTTTTTTCACTCAAATCCAGATTTTCAGGGTCGGAATTCCAGAGACATTCCCGTGGTTTTCCTCTCTAAACATCCCTCCCCTGAAATAAGAAGCAAATACTTGGCTGTTTTATTATTAACGTGTCACAGTTTTAGGAGTGATTGCAGCATTGTTGGAGAAAGAAGTACTTTTACTAAAATCAATGTTTGAGTTAATGTTTTTCCAGCCTTATCTCATCGTTACTGTCTCCAGTATGGATCCGTCTGCTGCTCTGGAATCCTTTTTTCCACATTCAGAGTCATTGTTAGCCTGATAATTACAGCACAATGAAGCGCCATTTGGTCCCTCGTCATCCATCATGTTTGAAGTCTCAGATATAAGCTGCAAATTCAAAGACTGAGAAATGATGTGGGATCATGCTGGTTATGAAACAGGACTGTGTGAACTAAGTGGTTTGATGCGAGAGCTTGTCTTCTTCTTCATGGAGTCTGTAAATCTGTAAGTCATTAAATTCATTAAGTGCATCCAAAAGTGGGAAAGTCTTTGCTGAGTTTGTCCACATAACAAATTCGAGAGGCGTTCTTTTGTACGTATTTGAATATGAATGTAGAGATTGATTGATTATGTTCTGTAACTTGATTAAAAGATGTCTTTGATGACATTACACGCATGAGGAATCAGACATCTTTTTTACATTTATCTAAGCATGAATGTGGAAATTCATTTCGCTCTGTCATGATGTAAAGGAACAACATCTTTGAAATTATGCATGTAAGGAATGTGAGATGGTATATATAAAGTGTAAGCATGAAACTAAGAGATGAAATATGATCTATAATGTTGTAGCATTTTCTTTACATCTGATAAGAAGCCATAGACAGTAAAAACATGCAAGTCATCTTCTAAAGCACCCACTTGGTTTGGCACAAATTTAGCATGGATAAATGTGTGCTTAACACTAACAACACAACAAGACCTGTTTTCAATTTGTGTCCCGTTTGATGCCATTGAGTACAACATTCACAAAGGAGTTATTTATTAATTTTTATTAATAGAAAACAAGAAAACATGCAAAAAATATCCCCAAATCTCTACGAAATAGTTGTTTTGAATACTGTTCCAATTAATGATTGTCAAACTTTAGGGATATCCAATGCATGGTTTTAAGCTGGAGGTTCTTTGTGTGCATTATGTGCATTAGTTAATAATCTGTATTATTGCCTCTCTGCAATGCTTTGTATTGGTTTTATCTTTATATTGCAGTTGGAAGAACATTTGAATGTATTTAAACATACAGGATATTTATCAAAAATTCAGGTGAAGTCTCGACTGTCCTACAAAAAGGAATTATTAGAAAAAAGTCACCTAACTTTGGAAAATCTACAGCAGAATAATCCTCCTTTGTCCTTCTGATTGATTTTTGCAGGCCAGCAGAGGAACAGTAAAAGCCAGTGGAAACTTCGCTGCCAGTGCAGATGCTGAGGTCCTGTACAAGGCCATGAAGGGGCTGGGTAAGATGCTCGTGTGTCTCTGCTGTCAGCACAGTGTCATCTGATACTCTGAGGGCGTGCCAGTCAGTAGTACAACTCCAACAGGCCAATGAGAGGCCGTTTTTTGGGGAGTTCCTGCCTGAACAATAACTGTAGTAATCCCTGCTGTCTGTGGCGCCCCACCCAGACAGCAGCGAGTCATAAACACACAAGCAGAAATGAAACTTGAGTCACTGTGACCAAACACATCTGCTGACCTCGACTGTAGGCAGTAATTATGTGGCTGACGTAGTTGTAATCAAGTCAACCTAGACAGAGCAAGCTCATTGTTATGTAACATGTGTGACTATAGAAACAAACACTTGCTGCTCGTCTGTGTAACCATGGTGCTTGTTGCCGTAGGGACCGATGAGGATGCCATCTTGCAGCTGTTGGCGGCTCGCAGCAACACTCAGAGGCAAGAGATCAAGGCCTCCTACAAAACTCTGTTTGGAAAGGTTGGGCTTCCTTAACAGCTGTTAAACCACATGACCACATCTCTCTGCTCCTCATCTGACACACAATTAGCTTAAACCTCCTTTTATTAATGAGAGTAGCACAAAACTATTGTTACTGGAGTTAAATCTTATATTGTTTGACATTTTGGAAACAAACTTGTTTGTTTTTCTGCCAAGAATTAGATGAGAAAATTCATACAACTCACATATCTGTATGGTAAATGTGAAGCTACAGCTAGCAGCTGGTTAGCCAAGCATAGCTTAGCATAAAAACTAGAAAAAGATTCAGCAGCTAGTCCAAAGGTCTGTCCAAAGGTACAGGGAATTTGGTGCATTTTGTTACCTTTGGACATAGCCAGGCTAGCTGTTTCTAGTCTTTCTGCTAAGCTAGCTGGCTGCCGAGTTTTGTTACTCTGCTTTATTTGTGTGTATTAATAATGAAAGAATATATCTTATGCAAATATATCACATTTTTTTATATAATGTCAAAGACCGATCAGATCCTGCCATTCTCACACCTGATCCGCCGTTGCACAAAATGGCCGTGCTTGTCCGTTTGTCAGATCCCCCAAATCTGCTGGCAGAAAGTGATTTCCAGCAGCTGGTAGATGTTCTGATAAGCTCTTCGTCTGAAGCATGCTGAGGTCTTTAAACCTGATGATCTGCAACATCAAACCGTTACAGGCAGTACAGCACGAATCATCAGCAGAAAATCCATATATGTGACTCGACTGTAGCAAAATAATCGAGCCACACACAACCATAAAATCCTTCACTGCATAGCATTGTAGCGCAGTCACATGCAGGATTTTATGTGTTCCACAAGTAAATGAAGTACATGATGTTTCCTCATGCCAGGATCTGATAGATGACCTGAAGGGAGAGCTGGGTGGCAAATTCGAGACCCTGATCGTGGCTCTGATGACCCCACCCATCGCCTATGATATGACTTGCCTTCGCAACGCCATCAAGGTAGATGCTGCAGTTACCAGATATGAGATCAATAAATAAAACTGGTGAAGAGTTTCTGAATAGAAACTTGAATTTTATCAGCTGGAAATTTAAATGTTGTTTTCTCAGACATGTAACTCTGATGTTTAGGGGGCTGGAACAGATGAGAAGGTCCTGGTGGAGATCCTCTCCTCCAGGACACCTGCGCAGGTGAAGGACATCATCGCTGCTTATAGACAGGGTAACACACACACACACACACACACACACACACACACACACACACACACACACACACACACACACACACACACACACACACACTAACTGGCTAAAACTAATGGGCACCAACAAGTTGTTCTACATATTAAACAATTATAGACAGGAGTTGTTATTGGTCTTATTTAAATGTTTTCCAATGAAACTATAGACATTAGTCATCAATGTTAAGTGTTTACCAGTAATTATTATGTGTACGAACAAACACACGCAACATGTTTTATTTATTTAAGAGACAAACTGAGTGAGGTAACATTTATGTCTGATCACCATTAAAGATTCTTTTGAAATAAATTTTTTAAAACTGTGAATAATTAATATTTTCAAGTAGCATACACACTGTAGATGTTCAATAAAAAGGCTCTAAAACAAGTTGGGATGTAAATAGACTGTATTGAAGTTTTATTACTACTCACCAGCAGTAATGATTAGCCAGGAGGCCGACCACAAAACAGAAGTGAAGTATTTCACTTGATGTGTGTTTCTCTAAGCTGTAGCGGTTTTTGTTGGTCAGTATTAAATAAACTTCTGTGTTTGAGATGCAGAAGTCAAAAGTTAATCTGATGATAGGGTGTTTTCAGACGGTGGACATAAAACAACAGTGGGACAAAAAAGCTGAGGTGGTTTTCGAGGTCAAGACTAAAGGAAAACCTTAATGTGTGTTTCATGTGATTCGTGTGTTTGTCAGAGTACGACGACGACCTGGAGGAGGACATATGTGGTGACACTTCAGGCCACTTCAAGAGACTTCTGGTCATTCTGCTGCAGGTAAATCCTCTCGTCTCCTCTCGTCTCCTCTCCTCTCCTCTCCTCTCCTCTCCTCTGTAAACAAAATGTTCTGTCTCTCCTCAGGCGAACAGGCAGAAGGGGATCCAAGAGGGAAACGTCGAGAGTGATGCTCAGGTGGGTCAATTCTTCGCTGCTGGTCAGTAAATATTTCACCATCAATGGCATCTTTGTGTTTTCGTCTGGGGGTGTGACAGTCACATGAAAAAACTGGGCTGTGAAGCCTGTTTGTGTACTTGTGTATTTTTTTTTTAATATGTTGTGACGCCCTCTAGTGGAGAGAGCGAGTAGAGGAGTTAAATTAAAAGGCAGATGATGTGTAGGGATATGGTGTGGGTGAACTATTTTCCTCTAATCTGATCTGCGATGCCCTCTGTATGGACGTGATCCATCTTCTGAGCTGAGGAGACTTTGCCATAACTTGTTCAGTAGCAGTTTGTGACCCTTTTTGTTTCCTCTCCTGATTTAGAGGGATAAATGTGTGATGTGTACGATCTGCAGTAGTAGAAAGTAACTGACTACATTTTCTGAGATATTGTACTTAAGTACAATTTTGAGGTAATTGTACTTTACTTGAGTTTTACCATTTTATGCTACTTTACACTTCCATTCATTTCTACATTTCAGAGGGGAATATAGTACTTTTTTCTGCACTAGATTTATTGGATAACTTAGTTACTTTGCAGGTTCAGATTATTAATATGAAATATAATAGACTAATAGATAATTATATCATTATCAATTAAGATATAGCCACAAGTAAAGTGAATAAAATTCGCTTCACCTCCACCAGCTGCAACATTACAGTGGTCCATGTATCTCTACACTATGGCTTTACTATATTTACTTTAGAGAAAGATGTGAGCACTTCTTCCACCACTGACCATTTGTTGTTTTGGTCACAGGTCCTGTTCAAGGCAGGAGAGGAGAAGTTTGGCACTGATGAACAATCATTTGTCACCATCCTGGGAAACCGGAGTGCAGAACATCTTAGGAAAGGTTTGTCTGCGTGGCCATAACTGAGCCTCTGCAACTGTTCTGCAGTTTCATGTGATAACCAGACTCGCTCTGAACTTGTATTGTTACTTGTGTGTGTTTCAGTATTTGATGCTTACATGAAGATGTCTGGATACGAGATGGAGGAGACCATTAAGAGGGAAACATCTGGAAACCTGGAAGATCTGCTTCTCGCCGTGGGTAAGAAGCTCCACACTGCAGACGGGATCTGTCGTCAGCATCTCTGCAAGCGGAGACTTTTACTGACTAATGATGATGCATTTTCAATCATTCATCATTCTTTTCTGTTTGTCTTTTAAAGTGAAGTGTGCCAGGAGCGTTCCAGCGTATTTTGCTGAGACTCTGTATTACGCGATGAAGGTAAGACAACAAAGATGTCTGAAATGGTCATCTGTGTATGATCAATGATGGGTTTGACCTCTGTAAAATCAGTTCTAGTAGCACGTTCTAATACTAACATAATGCAGTTCTTTATTCTACTGAAATAGAATTCACCAGATGGCCAGAAACCAGACTCCAAATGAATCACAATGTTATTCTGCAACTGCTGGATGTGTAAATAAGCCACTGTTTGCCAATATGACTGCAAAATGTTGTGTTCACAACTTTCTGCAACCAGGAGGCCAAAAAATCAGAGATTGTAAATTTAAAGGTTTTATGTAAAAGATTCAGCAGCATCTCAGACCAAAATGTGTCAACAAATATCAAACCTAACGAAATGAACAAAGTTGTCCTCATGTCACTACACTTGTACACTTGGCAGGCAGAAAGGATGTACATGTTGGCTATTATTTCGTTGATTTGATCCCGCCGCCAAGGCCAGCGGCAGCCATCTTGGGGATGACTAAGAAGGGGACGAGGCAGTAGAAACAGCCAGAGTTGCAAGGTGCACAGATGGAGCAGCTCCAGTGGAGGCAGAAGAGACCTCTTTAGCCAAAGAAGAAATTCTGGAGGGTCGCCTTCATCTGAATATTTCAAACTCTCATATTCACTAACTAAACAAAGAGCAGAGAAGCTCAGATTACAACATACATACAGAAAGTGTGACTCTGTGCTCAGGACGCCATTACTCCACTGTGTCTTTACATAGAAGATGGTTATTCGCTGCTTTATCAATGTTCTCAATGTCACATAGAGAGGCTTTATCAAAAATAGCTTATGTATCCCAACTATTGATCATTGTGTATGTGCAGATCTGGGTGCAGATGCACATTTTCTAAATACTTACAGAAGCTTATGTTCTTAGCAAACGTCGACGTGTGTTTATGTGTTCGTTTCAGGGTGCAGGAACTGATGACGACACCCTGATCAGGGTGATGGTGACTCGCAGTGAGGTGGACTTGTTGGACATCAGAACTGAGTTCAGGAGGATGTTTTCCTGCTCTCTGTTTTCCATGGTCAAGGTACACACACACACACACACAAATAAACAAACACACTACACACAAATACACACACACATACACCCACCCCAAGTTTTTTTCTTATCAAATTCTGTGTGTGTTTTGTGTTACAGGGAGATACCGGTGGTGACTACAGAAAGGCTTTACTGTTGCTCTGTGGTGGAGATGATGCGTAACCATGGCGACAAGCAATACAACAGGAACTACACCTGAAGTGCCTTTTTTTTTTAAACTCACATGTGTGTGAGAGACGGCCCGCATCAGGTCTTTTTAAACTATGATACCAAATAATGTCTTTGAAAGGTAGCTAACATTTTGTTTCATGTTCACAGTAATAGAGCTTTTGGTCGACTAATATCTTAAAGATGACAATATCATGTCATTAATTTGTGATACTAAAATATGAGACTACAGTTGTCTTGTTTGCACTTTGTATGGCAGAAACAATGTAAGCAATAAAAAAACATTTCAGCCGATTAGCTACAATGGCTCGTCTTTCTTGTCTCTGGCATGTTTTAGCACCAATCCTGTCCTGCAGTACACATGTAAAAGTACATGTTTAGTGTCTGTTGAACATGCACTGACCCCTCACTACCACCAGAGGGAGAGAGAGTCGCTCTAATGGAGACCAGTTGAGGAGCACGTAAGTGTCTCACATGTCACCAATTGCTAGTAGACAAAAGGTAGAAATTACTTGAGTAAAAGTACATTTACTCAGTACTATACTCTTGTGCAGCTTTAAACTTTTCTTACATGTTTGATATGTTGCACTTTTTATTCCACAACATTTATTTGACAGCCCATATTATGAGATGCACTTTTTAATGTCTTTTCAACATAAATATGTGTCCCCGGTGTGTCTAATGACTCTCAAACTATCTTCTCTCTTATTCTCTTGCTCCATCTTTCAGTAAATGTTTGTGAAAACACACCGCTTAGATTCGGCTCCCTTTATGATGTCATAAGTGGATCTGGTGAACATGTGACCTCCTGCAGCCCTTTAGCAGAGGCTGACTGTCATCTTCTTGAGTCGACCTCGCTGTCTATCATTGTTTTTTCCTCACTAACGCCAGCTCCCAGAAACACAAGGATGTCAAAGGCAAGAGCAAAACACGCAGATTGTTCTGCTTTTTGTAAACGTGGCGCGCAGACAGAGGCTGAAAACGGCTGCAGCAACCATGTCTGCTGTGAGAGAAATAATGTATTTGTTGAACATTAAAACCTGAAACCATGTAATCCTATTCTAGTAGGACCTCCAAATAAAAGTGTGAACTTGAAAAAGAGAACACAATGGGACCTTTAAGAATTTACTCTCAAAACATCAGTTTATAAAATGGGACACATTGTAATAGATACAGCTTCCCAACCATATATCAAGTACATTATTGGTTGGAATCAATGTACAATGTTGAAATGCATCCTACTTAAACACATACATACATCTGAAATACTTCGATGATATAGGCCTAATGCATTCAGCGTTCCTCATAATGAACAATTTTGCATTTCATAAATATTTGTTACTGATAATACATACTAATAATAAAATTTTACTTCAGGACTTTAGAGGCAAATGGAAAAAATGTGTATTTTGTAGTTTTAGTGAACTGGTCCTTTAAATACTCCATAACTTCACAGATGACACGCACATTCTTTCACTGTTGTAAACATCACAAATATGAAGCATTTGCTGCTGCATGTTGTATCTGCTGGTGGTCGTGAGGCCTCATTCTTGCATTCATTGTGCCTAAAGATGCATATCAGCATTTCTCCACTGACACTTTACATCCTCATTCAGATTTAATGTAACGTCTTGTGTTGACCTTCCCTTTCCTTCAACTAAATTAATGGCTGCTGAATGAGGAAAATGTTGGCAGTAAAACAATTTCAAATGAAAACGTTTTGTTCTGTGTATTTCACAGTGTGTGTGTGTGTGTGTGTGTGTGTGTGTGTGTGTGTGTGTGCGTGCTGGGTTGAAGGAGGGGTCATCCCAGGTCCTGTTACACTACTTTCTGTTATTCTTTTCATGGCAGCGTTGATTGTTGCCACAGAAACGGGCAGCCAATAACAAGGTCTGAACAGCAGGGTGTGGGGTCAGGCCACCTCGAGCCACAGGAAGAACAATGACTCAGACTCCTCCCACCTCGCTGCCTGGCGTGTTTTTGGGTGTCTGTGGGTGGGCATGTGTCTGATCAGCTTTGATCTGAAGTACTTAGTGGAGCGTGGAGTTGTTGTGATGTTTTTTTTTTTTCCCCTCCTGACATCCAGCCCCTCCTCTCCTTCATCACACGGGCTGAAGCTCAACAGTAGCTCAAGTTCAAGTTGAAGGGGAAGTTAGTTGTCTAACAAAAGGCTAGCAAAAGCACTATTACATACAGGTCAAAATTTCCTCCTGCATTTAGCTGCTGGTGTGTTTAAACTGATGTAGAGCAGAAACAATCTAGTCCATTAATTTATTAATCATTTAACAGAAAATCATTCAGAAATTATTTTGATAGTTGAGTGATAATTTTAGTTTTATGTTATAGTAAACCAATTCTATTATTCTATTTTTTTCTATTTTGGAGTTTTGATCAAAACAGGCAAGATGAAGAGGCTCGGGTCCTGGAAATGTGTGATTTCACTGTTTGCTGACTAAGCAACTGCCCCATTAATAAAAAAAATAAGAAATCGACTAAACTAATGATGTCAGAAAGCGCTCTTCATCACCACCGTCAGATTTAAAGGAAAGAATATCTTCAGGAGGAATTGTTTTCATCCCTTCATCCACATTTTATAAATACTTTATGGTGTTTTTTCCTTTCATTTGTCACCAGAGTTTGTCCTATATTACTTTGATATGCGAAGAATCTGCTGAATGTCAGCATTTTGGTTTGATTTAGTAACATACAAATTACCCAGAAGAATATAATGTAATTCCTTCAGCTCTGCAAGAACACAGCTGTGTGGGTGGATGTTTCTTTGTTTGACAGAGCAGGAGTCACAGGCTGATTTTCCCAACTGCTTTCATGACTTTACATAAAGTCGTGACCTCAGATCCATAGATTTGAGTGTAATCTGATGGTGGGAATTGTCACAAATCCATAAAACCCAAATTCCCAAAGGCTCCCGCTGGCACCGCTCCACATTTTCTGATCCTATTTATCCTCCATGACACTGAACTCACACTCATGTTACATACTCCCACCTTTCTTCATCAGATTGTCACAAAGAGCTTCACAATAAAAGACTAAACAAAATCATTTCCAGATACAATATAAGCACAAAGCATCCAGAAGCATGACTCAAAGACCAACAGGATGAAAGCAGCAGTTCATGTTTACTCAGAGATGAAGGAGAGGAACAGGCAGACTTATCCAAAGGGTTTGACAGGGGAGCATTTATATGGAGCTAATGAGGGGAGTGGGAGCAGGTGTGCAGTGAAGTGTAGGCGGTGAAGATCAGGTGATGAGAAATGGCGGGAACGAGGCTTACCGCAGGGCAGGAGGGAGTGGCTGGATCTGAAACGACAAGAGAGTTAGTGTGAGGCAGGAAAAACAGCAGGCAAGAGAATGAAAGAAAGAAATTAAACTAGACCTGCAAGCAAAAACACTCCATGTACAACCAACCAACCAACCAGGGGATGAGGACATTGCTGAATAGGGCTTAAAAGATAGTTTAATCAACAATTCTATGGACAAATAAATAAATGAATAAGTAAAACAGTTATTAAAAAGTATTAGTATTTCACAAAAATCATGTAGAAAATGTAATGTAACCTACAGGAACATACACCAGTTTCTGAATGACGTGATAGCAAAGAGATTATTTTACTTGAATCGAATGATTTAACATTAATAAACCAAAAATATTGGGGAAGATGAGAAACAACCTGCACTTACCTTTCCTAACCAACAGAACAATTACTGTTCTAAATAAATACATTCGAAATATGGACAAAAAAAACACCCACTGTTTTTCTTCTGTTTGGATATGAGCCTGTGTTCTGTGGCCTGTCAGATATCTCATCTGTTGCACAGCAAAGGTTGATGTTTGTTGAAGAGCAGAAAGGTTGCAAATGAGCATACCAAGAACTTCGGTAGAACACAATCTGTTTTAAAGGTCTGAGTTTCAAATTTTAAGAACCACAACTGCAGACACCCAACCTGAAGGGAGGAATATAATCTCATAATCAGCAATCTATTAATGACAGATATTGCGGCTGTAGTCGCTCTCTAATGTAGCCTTGCAGAGCTCTAAAATGACCACATGAATCTTTGATTAGACTCTAAATCTCATATAAAGCCAGTGGGACTCCCATGAGAGGTGTCAAGACAAACCTTAGGGGCCACATGATGATGAACATTATAGTAAAGAAGAAAAAACTGATTTCAGAGGTTTTATTTGTCACATGACCACACAATATGTGCAGTGAAATTCAAGAATAATGATTTGTCATAAAAGCAGCTTCAAGCTTGAAGCAAACAAGAGAAAATGTAGGACCAGATCAAGGTGGTGGTGGTGGTGCAAAATATCGCAGTGGAAAGTTGAAGTGGCTGAGCAACAGTATCAAGCTCTCTCTCACAGAGCGACCTTGTTGTTCATGTACTGTGACGTCCAAATATCAGACTGTGTTGTGTAATTTTGTCACTTTTTTATTGTCTCTCTTAATTGTAGCAAATGCAGCAAAGCCTTCCACATTATTTGTGTCACAAACTGGATTTTTTCCCTCCTTATTGTCTCCCAAAGAGTAGCTGCATTGACGCTGAAAACTTAAATGTGCAGAAGAAGACTGCCGACAATAAAAGAGAAACATACCACTGATGTAAAGCCCCTATTAAAGTGTGTGCACCTGTTTCATTCATCAAGAAGACACTGAAGAGCAGATAGCAATCATTGTAAGAGGTGGATCTGCTGTTTGTGGGATCCTGTTTTTACATGAAAGGCCTGAAACCTCAAAGGACTTTTGAAAGACGCCGTTTTAATACTTTGAGCAGAGGAGAGTCAAAGGCTGGTGCTTTCAAAGGTGTTTGTTTAGTTTGTGAAGCATCGACTCTAAAAGAAACAAGACGAGACACGCACACGTCGTGGATATGAGGAAGAAAAGGACGCACATACCTAAACATGAATCTGTGATGTGCTAATAGTCTGCGGTACTTAGAGGCCTTACACATCACAGAGATCCACCAACTGTACATGTCAAAGTCAATGTAGTCATGAGCAGTACTATTCAGCCTGTTGGTTTGGTTGAGAGATTGAATTTTCTTTTTCATTTGTTTGCTTTTACTTGTAAGTGGACAGAAGAGAGATATCAGGAAATGAGGGGAGAGTAAAGGCGTCAGTAAACTTCGTCAGAAGTGACATCCATTCCTGTGTCCTTCCGAAACTGAAAATCCAACATTAACGTCCACTTCATGAAATTATTTAAAGTAGACAGGATTTGAACTTTCTCTCCGTGGCTTTTCTTCATTCTGTGCACAACTATTTCTGGCACTATGTGTGTGTATGACAGAGTAGAGGTACATTAACTGGTGTGGTCGGACAACATGCCACATAAAGTAGTTCTTTTCTAACATAACTTGGCCCCTAAGAGAGGAGAAACGGCAACATGCAACAGATGTCCAGCAGCAAAGGTAAACGAGGGATGTTGAGCTCACGGTCTTAAACTCTTGCACACCCCACAGCCACAACAAGTGTGTTCTACTAACTGAGATCATGAAGTTGATGGAGGCATCTACCAGGCACAAGGGGCTCAGTGAAAGATACTGCTACTGTAAGTTGCATTATGGGAAGAGTAGGATCCAGGGATTTTGAGGATATCGCTGCTTCTGCTTTGACCACAGTCTGTCTCTGACAGTGCACAGTAAAGCCCACAATAAAGACAGACAGGAAACAGGTTTGTATGTGTTTTATCTGTTTTAGGAATATATCTATCTGTATTCCTGTTCATGGCTGCTTGTGTATCTACATTAAAAACTGGGGAATGATAAATCTACATCTGATTTCCTTCTCTTTTTTTTGCAGATTGACCTCTGAGAACTATAAATTTGGCTCTGAGATCATCATCGTCCATCTTTGGAGCAGATCACGATACTGTTTTTGTGCCGCCATTCGATTTTGGTATAGAACAACTGCTTTCTTTCTGTCAATATTGTCTGTCAGTAAATGTTAACTGATAAAAAAAGATTGTGAACATTCGATTTCCACTTTTTCCTTTTGAGTTCACTGCAACACCAACAAAACACTCCCTCACTTACAGTAATGATGAAGATAATGATCTGTAAGTCATACAAAGAGCAGAATGGAGATTCTGACTGTTGGATGAAAGTCTATTAATATATAATTATGAGGCTGACATTTGTGTGTGTTTGTGTATCACTGCGTACCTGTGTGCTTGAATGTGTGTGGTGTTGACGACATCCAGATACATACTGTACAGATTTGGCAATGCCCACAAGCAAATTCCACTCATAACACCCACTAATGATAGATGTGGGAATCACACACACATACACCCGACTATCATGAACAAACATGTTACTGATGCCATAACCTAGCATCTGTTCATACGAGTGTTAAATATCTTTTAAAATGCCTGCTGACATGTTGATTTTACCGTGTATGAAACAAACATTAGTGTTACAGACAGGAAGTCACCTCTTAACCAATTTTATCCCCAATTTACCGGCTCACTAAAGTGTCTTGGGATGGCACGTTTGTGTTGAATGATGTTTGAGAGAAAGATAGGAAATGTATATCTTTATTTAAATTCTTTTTTCAGTCATACTCCTTCTTTCTCACTATCTCAACATTAAAGTAATTCAATGAAGACTCACACAGAACAGCCGCACTGGCACTAAAGCACTTAAAGCACTTCCCATCTTTTCCCCATAGAGAATCATAGAGCTCTCACATAAGGACTGGCCCTGGAGTTACTGGCATATAGACGCTCACTGGCACAACCACAAACACACAAACACTCACTTTAACTGTGTGAAAACTGTGTGACAATGTGAAAGTCATTCCTCTTACAGTACTCATGAAACTACGGAGAATAATCACCTGAACCTTGGCTTTATGGAGCTGTTCAGAGAACACTTCTGAATATAGTGGAGCATTTAGCAGCTAAACAGTGAGATACAGTGCTGTGAAAAAGTATTTGCCCCCTTACAGATTTCTTCTGTTTTTGCTTTATTGTCACACTTACATGTTTCAGATCATCAAACAAATTTTAAAATCACACAAAGATAACCTGAGTAAATACAAAAAAGCAAAAACAGAAGAAATCTGTAACGGGGCAAATACTTTTTCACAGCACTGTATTTCTCTCAGAAGTTGGTGGAGACCAAAAACAGAGCAAAAATAGAGTGTTTTATTGACTTACATTCAGTCACTGCTCAGACTGCAGGTAAAAAAAACTGCAAAACTCCACCTTTTTAAGCAGACTGGGGTTTAAAAACCCATCCTGAGTCTCATTTATGATGCTGCAGCTCTTCCACTCAACGTCTAAACTGATCCTGGAGTACATCTTCCTGCTGGAGGATCTCCTTTTGATCAAAGGCTGGAGGAGCCAGAGATAAAAGAAATAAATCCACACAATGAGGTGTGGAGGAGGCAGCAGATCCTAAAAGCACAGACTTTTGGATGGTACCCTTATTTTCTTCTTCACCCTTGACCTCTAACCTCCAACCACTTCCTCCTCCCTGGAATGTGTCCTTGAGCTCTGGAAAAGGAGTCGGTAAAACAATATGTCTGCAAAAATCCCTTTTGTGCCATCAAAGGGAGCGGCCTTCCGTTATAAGATGGAAATCGCTCTCCAGTTGGCTTTTTTAAGAGAGGGGACAAAGAGCAGAGCAGCAGGTCAGAGGTGAAGAAGGTCAACGACAGACAGGAAAGCATAAAAATCCACATCTGGGGTTGCACTTGTTCATGGATTACACATTACACACACACTCGTGCACACACAGCTGGATCATGGCAGCATTTACTTCCAATCTCTCTATATAGTATGGGCTCGTAATGCAGCCAGCTGCTGTTACTGAGAAAGTAATTAGAGACTGCTACAGGAAACTGGAGGAACAAGCCTTATATTTGGATGCCATGTAAAATCAGTTGTGTGCACTTGTGTGTGTGATAAAATAAACTCTTTCATCGTGAGTGTGTGGTGCTTTAATCTGAGGGCATGCCAGCAGTTTTGTGTTGTTTTACTCTCATTTGAGTTTTTTTCTGCCAAAGAAATGTGTTTTGACAGAAAGTCTAAGATCACAGAAAATCTCAATTTAATCAAGCAAAATTCGGTCCATTATTGATCCCTAAAAGTCTTGTTGTCTCAAAGCCAATTTAAAAAATCTGCCTGTACAAACTCTCTAACAATGATTCTTTAAGAAATTTGCAGGCAGAAATAGGCGTCAGTATCTAGAAAGGACTTTAACACTACTATTATGATTAAAAACTGTACCTGACAGAGTGATGTTTTTTCTAATGTGGTAAAAAAATTAATTTTAAAGTCATTATGTTGAAAAAAAAAGCATATTTTGCAGTTCATTTCTCCACACACCAACACAGATAATTATCATGTTTCATATTCATCAGGCAACAGGACACATTGTATAAATAGAAAATATTTATTTGTGGTGCATAAATACAGTGGTGCTTATGTTTGATTGATAAAGTTGACCAGAGGTAGAAGAAAAGTACGGCTTTACTATAATAATCAATCTTCACTTATGTGTGATAAACAGTGGTGCAACAAGTATTCAGGCTCTTTGCTTGAATAAAACACCTCGACTCTGGAAAAATACTCTATTACGAGTAAAAACTGTCAAAATTTGACTCAAGTTCACTGCCTACAAACCAGACATTATTTTAGAGATCCAAGACTAAAAACCTTTGGAACTTTTTCAGGGCAACATTAGTTTTCCATGCAGTCCAGAAAATGTACTCAAGTAAAAAAAGAACAGAAGATTTATCAGCAAACTGTACCTCAAGTATCAGAAGTAAACTGATTATACTCAAATATACTAATGCGTGAGCAGCATTTTAATGGTGTTGTTGAACAAGGTGGAGCTACTTTTGTCTACTTTATGTACTGTTGGATGTTTCATCTGTAACAATAAATCATATTTTATAATCTCATCACATGTTTTGGATGAACATCTAAATCTGAAAAATCACTCCAGCAGCCACATAAATGGAGTGAAGTGGTATTTTACCTGATCACATCCACATCTGCACATCTGCGTGATTAATGTAAAGAAAATGTCACATGTCATCACTGATTGTACATTTTGACAGATGCTGCCGGGTCACCACTGTTTAACAAACACAACGAGCCCTAAGATAAAATCCTGCGTTCAGTCTGACCGTGTCCACATCCTCTTGAGGCTAACAGTCGTCACTTTGCAGCATGGAGAAGAAGAAGGCGCACACGCTGGCCCAGCTGCCGCAGTGCTCCTCAGACTTTCTCCGGTGGTTTGCGCGTCCTGTGCAGGCTGACGGAGCCGCAGCGGTGGAGGGGGGGAGAGGCGGCAGCGGCCGGGGAGTCTGCGGTTCCCCGGACTGACCTGAGGACACGGAGCTGGGCATATCCAACTTGAAGTGCGCGTCCCGGGGCGCACGCTTACACATGCCAGTCCTCACCAGCGCGCGGTCGTCCGAGCACACTTTGTCTTTGAGCTTTTTGAACGCGCGGCCCACCTGTTTCCAGAAGCCCTTGTTGTCGGACAGGTAGCCGGGGCAGCTCTGGGGTTTGGCGTTGTAGTCACACCTGATGTCGGTGACTCCGCCTTGGACGCATTTGACAGACAGCCGGACCGTGTCCCCGACGTCTCTCGCCCCCCACGTGCAATGTATCTGCTCACTGATGGAGAACTTTCCCCGGCCGGTCGCTGCAGGCTTGTTCCCGCCTCTCTGCACTCTGCTGGGGGCTTGGGTCACCGTCTTGTCCGCTCCTCGGCTCCTATTGCGCGCACCGGAGGAAAGAGAGACCTGCTGCCCGAGGAAGGCCAGCAGCAGCCAGGGAGCGAAAGTCCTCAGTAGAAACATTTCCTCTTTTAGCAGACAAAGTTTTATCTGAAAGAACAAGGGATTGTTAAAAAAAAAAACAATATAATCAAAAATAAGAGTCACAGCTCCTCATAGAAAACATTCTTACTTATTTTTCTCTAAAAATGGCATCCAGAAAGATATACAAGTGTTTATATTGTGGTAGCTATATATAAAGGCTGCTGTTAAAGGCCATGTTACAGTACAACACACAGCACAAACAAGAAAGTCACATAAACTGAGTCCAACTTACCGAAAATGACAAGTGCGTAAAGCTGCTTCTTGTGGCTCTCTGTGGTCTTGCACATGGCTTTCATAGATGCTGCGGCACGCCCACTATTCCCGCCCAACACCACACACACACACACACACACACACACAGCCATTTAGAAGATTCTTGGCAGTATTTCTTTCAGGTATTTCTTTAGTTCTGTCCTGACCTGACGTGCCCAAACTGAACCCCCCCCTTCAACAGAGAGTTTAACTGAGGATCAGAGAAAATGTGATCTGGATCAAAGCGTCTGCACAGACTGGGTTTCCTCTAAAGACTCCATCTCACACAAACACACACACACTCACAGTCTTTGGAGGCTCGACTATGACTTTCCACCAATCTGCCACTGCGTTCAACCATGAGGAGATCCTCTCTTTGGTCTATCATATCATTCCCAACATGTGGCTTGACTTGTGTTGCCGAAGCAGAAGACAAGAAGACCTGTGATGAAAAAAAATACAATCTGTTAAATGTAAGAGAAACTGTGAACAGGGTTCATTAAACATGAACTTTTTATGGAAGATTTAAAATGCCTAAACAAATCAAACCAAATATGCTACAATACACATAAAATACAAATCAGATATTGTTTGGGTATATTATGGGCCAAACTAAGGATTGTGGCTGACAAAATGACTGAAAACCACCACAAACATTTCATGTTTGGGTTAGTGTTGGATGTTAGGAAAAATAATTAGGGCTACTTAAATGTCAGCTGCTGCAAATAACACATTATTTGTTGGAAACTGAATGAAAATTATAGCAAGTTTTTAGGAGGAGCCTTTAGGAGATCAGCTCCAGTGGTATAGTGCAGGGTATACGCAGGTACATGGCGTAGGCCCACTTATTTTTCAGTTGGTTTCGCCATTTCTAAATCCCCTCTGATGTGCTGCAAGCCGTGATTTAGTGGAGACATATTCTACTCATTTTGAGGTTCATTCTTGTATTTAGGGGTCCTACTAGAATATGTTTACATGCCGTAAAACATTATTTTTCTCTTACTGTGCATACTGCGTACTGCTCTTTTCAGCCTGTTTCTTATTGCTCTGTTTTAGCTCCTGTCTCTTTAAGCCCTCCACCCTCCCCCCAAAAAGCCCAACCTGCTCTGATTGGTCAGCTCCCTGAGCAGGCACCATCCAACAACACAATCCAAAGGGGAAACACATTAGCCCAGCGGCATGCTAAGGCTGAACGAGGTCACATGATAAACAGATCCCAGTGTGTGACATCACAATCTGGGCCAAAACTTCACAGAGCGTTTTCACACATTTTTACCGAAAGATGGAGCAGGAGAAACAGAGAGAGGATGGTTCTTTCTCACCGTTTGAGGGCTTGTAGACACACGGGGGACACACATTTATGTTGAAAAGACAGTAAAAAGTGTATTTTGCATGATATGTCCCCTTTAATCAACATGGTTGTGGCTCACTGTTCGTAATGATGCACGTGGTCAGTTTGCTGAGTGCATGTACATGACACATGTCACTTAATTGAGCCACCGGCAGATTGCTCACATTTTATCTCAAGCTCCATGTCTGGTAGTTGTGTTTTCTGTCAAGATCTTGTACGTAGTTTAAAAAGTGTGTTTTTGCTGCTCACGTTTTTTGTCCAAAAGAAAACATAAAGCGTCAGGCATGTTGCGAGCTCCACCTCTCCTCGTCAGGCAGTTATGAAGCGTTGTTTCTTGTTAAAACCTCCCACTAGCTCCAGTTCTACATACCATGGCTCCTCTTAAATTGAACGTAACCTTAACCATTGTTACAAAATTTGGACCAGACCAGGACACAGTGTTTTCCTCACAGTTCTTCCCCAGCAGTGCCTCATTACTGTGCTGTCTGGTAAAACAACTAATCTCAAATATGTTTGTATTTGATAATTACTAACAACAACTCTTGAATAGAAAATTATCATTACGTAAGAGACACAGTCAGAGAATCCTAAAAATATGAAAACAGGGGCCCCACTTTCAGAGGCGTTTTTCTGTCCACAAACACTCAGATCGAGAGGAGTTTTGGAGCATTTTCCGATCCACTGATGTTTGTCACCACATCCGAGCTCGTTCATCACGAACTTTTGCTGTCACACCAGTTGTCTTGCATATGGTCTCAACATTAAACCGGCGCAGAGCTGACAGGTAATTCCTCTTAGCAGCCCCCGCTGTGCTTATGTTCTCTCAGCCTATAAATGTGGGTTTCTAAAGATTCTCCATACGCTGAAAAGTTTGTGTCCATTAGTTACGCTTGTAAATACACCAGTAAAACAGCACTGATTGGAAGATCTGCACCTCCTCTGTGGCTAATGTGAATCTCATCATGATCCTTATTCCCTGGAGTCAAGCAGCAGAAGTTACGTGACAATGTGCAGTAGTCTCACATGTCACTGTTTATAACACAGGGCGTTTAACTTTTGCTGGACGGGTTGCTGTAAAAAACTAAAGAATGGAGCCACAAAGTAAGATTATACCCACTTCACCAGGCCCCACCACACTCACTAAGCTACAATATGTAAACCCAAGTCTTTAGATTGTTCTTAGCTGCTGAACATTAAATAGAAGAAGCTGTAGTCTAAAATATATATTAATAACTTTGAATAAACATTTTTTTACATTGTAAATTTGCCATTTTTGATGCCATGATGTTGACCTACATATCACTTTTGGCACATCGCTGATTCCACTTGAGAGTAAGTTATTAAATCCACCCCACCCTGTCATTACGTTTCATTCCAGTTAAAACAGCTGCTGCAAGTAGGAACAAAGACATCAAAACAACGAGGGAGGAGCCATATAAGGCTCACAGGGGCACGAGTCCAATAATCTCACAAGTGAAAGTTGCTCATCACTAAGTCACTGTGTCAGAAATGGATTTACTGTAAGTAAACAGCAGGGATGCTGTGTGTGTGTATGCGGGTGTGTGTGTGTGTGTGTGTGTGTGTGTGTGTGTGTGTGTGTGTGTGTGTGTGTGAGCAGGGTATAACCTTGGGTGAAGCCTTTCACGTTAAGACCTTTTCCTGGGCACAGCACCATCTTGTGGTGGCCAGACACTAATGAAGGAGAGTGTTATTGGACCAACATAGTGTAAATGTCTGTATATATTCCACACATGATATAAAAGACACACATCATGTTGTGGTTAACTTGCAGTATACTATACATTTTGTTTTATTGCTGCCCTGACTTTCATTATTTTACATAATCACAATCACAATCAGAAATACTTTATTTATACCTGGGGGACATTCGGGCGCTACATTTGCTCTGGTACAGAGAAACACAAGAGAAATGTTGGAAAACAATGAACTAAAATAACAATGGTTGTTATGTATTGCATATATACAATAAATAAGAATAAAAATGAAATATAAATATAAAATCCATTCTCAGACACAACAAATGATCAAATGTGTGCACATTTAGAAAGCTTTGTTTCATCCACTTTTAAATGTATTTAGTTTTGTCTTCTGTTAAATGAAGGCACAATGACCCATTAAAAGAGTTCATATCACTGCACTCAGACAGTGGGAGGACAACTGGGTCGACCAATAGGGTGACTGTGTGATACGACACAGGTTCACTGAGTCTGGCCCTCTCAGCCTTCTCTGTCGGTACAACAGACTTTTGGAGCTCAGTACTGAGTTATATAAGAGAGTGCTGCAGCTTTACTGGTTTCAAATTCAACATGAAATCACATATAAAACCCTTGATGTGACTGAATGTTGTAAAATCTTTTTGTTGCTGTGTTTTTATGTTGTAAGTTCTTGTTGTTGCACATGTTACTGTTATATAGGGAATGTGGTCTGGCTTATAGTTGTGTTTTTATACTACAGTGATGATTTTTTAAACAGACATGTTATCCTCTGCTTCCTGCTCAGGGACCACAGATGTAGATTAGGTTACAGCTCACTCCGGTACAGCTACGCAGCTGTGCATCGTCCCTGTTAAATACACAAAGAAATAAACGATCAATAAAAAGAATCTATTTTTTCAGAAATGTTGGTTTTTATTTGCGTTGTAGAGTGAGCATTTCAAGCATTATGAGCTTACGGTGCTGGAGATGTAACATTCAGCGTCTATGACTTGTCACAGAAATGTGTGACTGCTTTATCTATAAACATTGAATAATGTATTTTGATGTAAAACACAGTTTTCTGCTGCTTTTGTTCCCACTTATGTAGCTACAAGGTTGTAAAAATCACCTTATTCTTGCTCAGCTTGTTCCATACCTTCACTGAATGGTTATGGTGTTTAGACTGAGTGAAATATTCCAAATTAAAACTGCATTTTTTAAATCATATATATATATATATATATATGTGTATAGAATTATGCACATTTACCGAATAATTTAGCCTGCATATTTGGTATCTGAAAATTTTAAGATTTAAACTAGAATTTAAAATGTAAAATAATCAATTTGAACAATGTTTGGCCACAGTCAGAGAGTGATTTGCTGTCTGCTCCACTATGTGTTTGTTTGTTCATTCCATTCATTCACTGACATTCATTTCCACCCACACAGACGTACTCTGTTCAGGTAGCTCTTAGGACTCAATTCATCAGCTCATACAAAGAAAGTGTTTAGCTTTGCTCAGACGCCTTCTGTGACTGAGCTGCATTATCTTAAAGTGTAGTCTGGGTTCCCTTTGACTGTGTCTGTCCCTTAACTACTTCCTCAGCCAGGCTGCAGACATGTTGTTATAGCCGGCGAGGAGCAGAAACAAGGACTCCTTTGAATAAATGAGAGTGAAAATTTGCTGGCGGTTTCAGCTCAGCAGAAAAAAGAGAGCAACACAGAAGATGAGGAGAGGTCGCCACTCTGACTTTATTCTCCTTCACATTTTTTTTCAGATCTTATTGAAACATTTATGTGACACGAGGAGGGAATTTTACATCGTATACAAACAAAATCACATGTCTGTTTTCCCTTTGCCTTGCTTGGTGTTTTACAGATTTAAAAATGACATGCACACTACATGACAGCACCAGCAGTCATCTGTTAACGGTACACAGGTGGAGGTTGAATGTTTTTGGCTCAGCCCGAAAGATGCTGCAGTGTGGGGAGTCGGACCTCACAAGCTGACAAAATGACTCCAGAGGCTCCCACGCAGAGCCTGGAGAGGTCAAAGATAGATGAGAAAAGTTCTGACCGGGTCCATTGCTGGCGTTTCCAACCTGAAACAACAAGAAAAAATGAAGGATTTTGTAATTAATTCAAGATTAAGTTTGTTCATCTTGTATCTGGCCGGTGTGTCTATAATATCTGTGTTGAGTAGATGACTAAGTGATCACTTCTACCACCTCTGATGATTTCAGGGTTTATACTGCTCCTCAGTTTAATCAAACCACACCAAAACAACCACTAATATCTATCATTCACTTTTTTTTAATCCTAACTTTTCCCGCCTACTTCTTTAACTTTCCTTTTCCTGTTCTTCATCTTTCTGTCACTCACCTGTATCTGGAGTATCGTCTCAGTGTTGGAACCAGCTGATGAAGTAGGTGCAGACGCCGTGGAAGCTCCTCCAGCAGTACTCAGAGGCGATGCGGGATGCTTTGGACTCAGGCTGCTCCGTGGGACGAGTAGTGGTCTTCCCAGGCTTAGGAGTAGTTTTCTTTGTCTGGGGGCCCTTGCCTGGCTGGGGCTTGACGGGCTGAGGCTTGACAGGTTTAGGAGTGGTGACGGGCTTGGTCTGGGCTGGCACCACTGGTTTACGTGGCTCCTGGACGGGCTTGGAGGGCTTGGGGGTGGTGGTCTTGGGCCAGGAGGCCAGGAAGGTCATCTGAGCCTCGTCAGGGTATTTCTTACACATCTGTGGGCGGTAGATTTTAGGTCCCTGGCAGGCATGGCTCAGCTTCCTCATGTCCCACATCATCTGGGTGAAGTAGTGGCGAGGGTTGAGGTTGTAGGCGCGGCACAGGTTGGGTTTGCCCTGGAAGTCGCAGTAGTAGGAGCGTGCTGGGGTCTGACCCTGGCTTGGACCTTTGCAGGAGACACGCAGGCGAGTATAGTCCCCGACTCCAGACACCACCATGGTGCAGGAGTCTTTGGTCTTGGTGCTGAATCGGATGGGCTCATCCCAGATGCTGCGTTGCTGCTGCTGCTGCTGCTGCTGCTGCTGCTGCTGCTGCTGCTGTTGCTGCTGCTGCTGCTGCTTGTTGTCGTTGCTGCTGTTGTTGGTCTGAGCGTTTGACACGCAAACAGTTGCTGCCACAAACAGCAGCAACACTCTCATCCTGGCGCTCATGGCGGCGTTAGGTGTGTTCCTGATGGATGGATGAAGGTATTGGATGGTGTGTGTATATGTGTCCGCACAGAAGGTTAAGGTTGTGCAGGGGCAGAAAGCATCTGAGTGTGACTTTATAAGGCTGAAGCTCACAAAGAAGGTATTATTCAGGTGAGCTGAAGGGCTAAAACTCCTCCTTCATCAGACCCCCCTCCCAAAATACACACACACACGCAGTGACCACATGAGGCTTGTGTGGCATGTTCAAAACTAAAAAAGTGATGGCCAAGATGGATGGGAGGAGGGGGAGAACATAAACTGAGGGAGGTGGAAGAGGGGTGAGGGGAAGCGGTCAATGGGTCTGTGGGAGCCTTGGGGGGAAGGAGAGTAAGGGGGCTGAAGGACGGTACACACGTGAAGCCAAATAAAAAGGGTTGGGAGGCATTATATAATCTCACATAAGAGGTTCTTTGACTATTGATGAGGGGAGGGGGGGAGGGGAGTGCTAAGGGTCCAGAGCCAAACTGCAGCCTGAAGTTATTTGCTGAGGATTTAAAGTTGATCTGTGACCCTCTAATGATAAAAACCCCATCGTGTCCATCTTAAGGTGCTGTGATTTATTGCTGCACAATAGAGCTACATACACAGATACATAATTACATCATCTTTGCAAACTTGCGGTGTGTGTGGCCAAACTTTGTTTGGACACACAGTGATTCATTGTCAGTTCTTCACAAAGCTGCCAAAGGTATCAAAGTATGTCAAATTAAGTTAAAGAAACTGTATAAATGGATGCCCTAGAATATTTCTATTTCAATGAAGAATTGGAGGCAGCAGATATAAAACTGTCAGTATGGAATAAGATGAGTCTAGCAACTTAAAAGTAAGACTGTAACTGTTGAGACAATAAATAAACTTTCTCTTATAAATGGACAAGACAAACTGGCACAGGACAAAGGGAGGCGTGGGGCATATATGCACACAAGGTAAGTGAACACAGGTGGAAACAATTGGGATGGGGCAGACAATCACACAGGTGGGAAAACACACAAAGGGAGGAAGTAAAGCTAACAAAGGAGAGAGAAACATAAACTACAAAGTAAAACAGGAAGTCATGAGACAACATAGACATGAGGCAAGACTAAATCCTTGAGGTCATATATCAACAAGGTTATGTGACTGACTTTAAGATGACAAAAGATGGTGACGTTCATTGTTTGGTCTCATAGATTCATAACCATAACTTTCGACTTGTTTCGACCATGAACATCACAAGGAACAGAGGACTTCCCAACCTCACCCAGCAGCTGAGACCAGAATAGCAGAACCCAACAGTGCACGGGAGCCACATTGACTCTGTAAAACTTGTGAAATGTACAGGGAGCATTCCATGTTGCTGCTGAATAGATTTCTGAACCCCTTTTAAAGCTACCCAGGAAGTGGTCACACTTCTTTGCAGAGAGTTATCAGGTTACCTGGGACTGTAAGGTTCTGTCTATATGAGGCCTGAGAGATGACGCTAACAGTCCAATGGGTTAAACACTGTTTAAACACAGGACACTCCAGAACGGCTAGGACGGCTGGTTTGTGGTGCCATATCTAACTCTGCCTGGGAGAGGATGTCAACTCTGACTGACCAGGTTCAAGGTTGAACGTGAACCAAGTGAAGGAGCATTGGGAACCAACGCCTCTCTGGCCACCAGGAGACTACTAACAGTCTACCAATCCTTCCTGCCACTCTTGAGACAGCCCATCCAAACCCACAGGACCTCCCACATCCTACAATGAGTATGAGCCATGCCAAACCGAGTCCATAAGAGGACTTCTAGAGGACCAGTCCTGGACAGAAGGTCTGCTGCCTGGGTTACAATCCCCAGAATATAAATCACCCTGAGCCAAATGCTGAAAGGCCCACAGCGGGAGTTTCAGTGCCATCTGCAGGCAGCACACAGACCTGGTGCCTCCCTGGTGATTTACGTGATACACATTAGAGGAGATGTCTGTTCATATCAAGATGTGCCTGACCTGATTTTCAATTCTAAGTCGAACACCAAACGGGTTCCCATATGCCACGCGCCACCCTGGCCTCCCAGACTGTACACGAACCTGTCAGGGAGGCATCTGTGGTTAACACTATCCATCTCGATGTAATGTTCCTGAGAGGGACTCCTTGGCCCTGCCTCTCCGTGGGTATGAAGCTTGAAGACATGTGTGTATCATCTGAAGTTTCACGTCTCTGTCCCATCTTGGGTGGAAATTGAAGGCATTCAGCCACCTGAGGGTTAGGGTTAGGGTTAGAAGAGAAGGAGAACACCAGAAGGAACAACAGCCACTGCTGCTGAATTCATGTCGGATTAGATAATCTCCAACTGCCTACCAAGGCGAACTCCCTCTGAGGGGTGAGGGATGCTGACATTGTGAGAGAATTCAGGCAAAGTCCTACAAAAATTACCTGCGGTCGTGGCTCAAGGTTACTTTTCTTGACATTCTATTTAAAACACAAGAACTCTATATGTGAGATCACGTTCCTTGTGTCCTCAATGACTGCAACACAAATTAACCAGTTGCTCAAATATGGAATGGTTGGGAAGACTTTGAAATGAAAGGCTTTTCCTTGGAAGAGAAGCCAAACAGAGGAAAAGGTCTGTGATCTAGACGTAGGGGCACATGGAAGTTTGTATCTCGTACATCTATCGAAATGAGCAACTCCCTCTTTTCTATGGATTCCAAGATCTGACCTGTCTTAAGCATCTTGAAAGGCACTATCGTTATGAAGGCATGTAACTGCCTCAGGTCTAAAATGGGATGTTATCTGCCATCATTTTTTGGCATAAGGTAATGCATGGATTAAAAGCCAGCCAGTGGTCACATGGATGGTCTCTTACACAGCAAGACAAGCCTCCTAAGATCAGTCACATGACTTTGTTGGATACCTACATGATTTTATCATTCAAGGAAGGTAATGGCCATGATGACGATCTGATTAAGGTCAGAGTAGATATCACAAAAATGCTCTCTTCTAAAGGCATTTGTTCAACTTTCTGGTTGTCTCTATTGATCCATGACTTTAACTGTGATTGATAAACACTGTTGTATAAATACTGAATAAACTTAACTTTAACTTTAGGACAGAACCAGGCTAGCCAGTTTCATCCTCCAGTCTTTAGGGAAAGCTAGCTTGCCAGCTGCGGCTGGCTGTATATTGCCCAGATATGAGACTGAGGGCGATAAAAGCAAATAGAAGACCATTCATTTAAAGAAAACAGAAAGCAAATATTGCAATCCTTGTGGTGAACTGCATAACAGCCAAGTCACAAAAATCACAAATATAGACAAAAATTATATGCTAAACTTTAACTCTAAATACAGACTGAATAAATATTGTAAAATGGCAGAGCCCAGTATGACTACACTGGAGGTCTTGAGTTCAAAACCAGGCCTGATTGTGCTCTACAGTGCATTTTGAAAGTCTGAACAGAACAACAGACGCTGCCTTTAAAGAGACTTACATATCACATATGAACTGGCTGGCTTGGACACAGAGCGGAAGAGCAGTGTATGTATAACCTGCAGCTGCTGTGTACAAATGCATGCACGCCCCCAGTACATTCAGGAAGTTTTGTTTTTATAGCCATCAATCTGGTGAGGAAGAGAAAAAGCTTCCCTGTTACAAAAACACTGGGAATGCAAAGTGAACGTGTTGAGAGCCTGAGTGTGTGTTTGTGTGTATGTATGTCGTCTGGAACAGATGTTTTCCTAAACTAAGTTAGTGCGTTCGTCTTCTGATAGGATGCAACAGTGTCACGCCACCGTAACCACCGCCAAATCCCCCACCGCTCCCTGCAAAGCTGTCAATCCCCCCCTAAACAGACCTGGACCTTTTCAGCTGCTGTGTGTGCATGTATTCAGCTCTGCATGTGTTACATAAATCTCCATGTTCCCATGTGTTCTTTGGGATTTGGCAAGGTGGGTTAAATTGCTTTGGGGGAAGAGTCTGAACATTTGCTTCACTCGTTCAGCGTATCATCAAATTCAGTTCAGAGTATATATGAAGTTTCAAAGAGCATAAAAGCAAAGTGAGTTTTCTCCTGGCTGTGTATTTTTTGTTATGTGTAGTGTGAGTCAGTGAGCAGTGGGTACATCCATCCAGTTCATGTTTCATGTGTTTGAGGAAGAAAAACAAAACAGACACTTAATGGACTTAAGTCTTTATTCACAGATTTGAGCCCTCACCACAAACTCTGGCGGTATGATTTTTTTTTTTTTGAGTGCGTTCCTCAACCAGGCCTCTGACACCACAGACGGTTATGGGTTTGTGTTTGATCTCTCAAACCACAGGATGGCGCAGAAAAAACACAACCTCTGACAACAAAAGCAACTAGATCCTCACTAATGGTCCGGCCAGAAATGCCTAAGACACAGTATTTTGTTCGTTAGCTGTCCCAAGTCCTCGTAAGGGAATTTGCATCTTTGTGTGTGTGTGTGTGTGTGTGTGTGTGTTGACTAGCTAGTAACACTTTGCCTCTTATAGTAGCAAAGAACCAGGATGAATTTGGGACTAATCTCTTCATGTCTCAGGGATTTTAATAATTCAGACAAATAAGAGCCAAACATTTAGGAAAATACCCTTTTTCACTTTCTTGCTGAAAGTTAGCTGAGAAGATCAATAGCACTCTCGCGGCTGTATGCTAACCATGAAGCTACAGCGTAGCGACGGTTAGCTTATGTTAGCTTAGCTAACGGGTAACCCCGACATGAAACCACAACCTGTTGTTTTGGCCTTGACAGTGGCCAAAACAACTGCTAGCAACAATGGATAGCAATTCTCTAGAAAGACATTCATGGTCCCCTGAGAATGAATCTTCCTGACTTTATGATCCCCTGACTTTTCCTCTAGTGCACCATGAGATGGACATTTTTGGCTTTTATCAACAACTAATCAATGGCCATGAAATTAGTAGCAATGGGCCATGATTTTTGAATATTAGTTAAATTTTTTAAAAATCGAATAGTTCACACGACTACCTACCTATAACTTTGGTGATCACCTGACTTTTCATATAACATCATTGGTTCAAATTTTAAATTTGTCCAATATGATTTCTGATCATGTACTCAATTTAATACAACCACTAGCATGGCCGTAGAGTCTTGCTACACTGTCTTTGACTTTATGCAAAACTAAGTTAACCGGCTTCTGGTATTCAGCAAAAAGACACGTGGTATCTTCTCATCCAACATCCGTCACAAAAGTGAATAAGCGTAAATCACAGAATTATTGACTATTCCCTCATTCCCTGGTTGATGCACCCTGTTGAGCCAAAATGATACAAGCTATATTACACATATTCAAAAAAGAAAAAGAGAACAAAAGAGCTACTACTACAAAAAAAACTACATACATGTTATAAAACAAACATTAACAAAAAAATATATAAAACTTTCAAATGTTTTGAAAGTGTAAAAAATGTACACTTGTGTCACCATGTTAAATCTGATAATGTAAGTACAAACAATTCTCTGTATTCTCTATGGGTAAACTAGCTATGCAGGAACGTTGCTCTGATAGATGATAATTGTACAGTATGATACACTCTAAGGACTGCTGTGCTACTGCTCTGACTAGACGGTGTAAGTGGGAGATCACTTGTTAAATTACAGTTGGCTGGCATCAGAGGTCTTCGTCAAATGGCTTGAAGGGCTGACTGGGGGGTGAGCTGCCCTCACCACACAGTTCTTGATTGTGTAGCTCTTCCCTTTGGTGCTTTGAAGTGTGACAAGACGTGAATGGGAAGGCTGGAAAGTCCAGTGATCCTAGAAAAGAGAGAGGCCATGTCGGAAACAGCATGCAATTGTCACATAGCGTGTTTTCTTTTTTTTTTTTTTTTTTTCTCTGAGTGAGGATGAGGAAAGGAGTATGATGAGCACTTACCACGAAGGGAAAAATCAGTTCCAGCTCTCTTGTCCGCTGTGAAAATAAAGAAAATTAAATCAACTTTTGGTTTATGCACTATTCTATTTTTGCTCTTTTCTTGAGACCCACTGAAGTGCTAATTTTCAGGAAAGTCAGCGTGTTAGTTTGAGTCAAAGGCAAACAAAAACACAGTAGTGGGAGACACTACCTTTTCTGAGATAAAATTGGAGATGAATAGAGCAAACAAACATAAAAAGGATGTAAGGATGTCAAGACTGCAAATACTCCAAAACATATCACACCAATTCAAAACCAAAAGTTCTCAATGTGTTCAAATAACCGCATGGCTTACTGTAATTGGGCAAATATTAACAATGTGAGCACAAATTGACTTTGGTGTGAAAATCTACAGATCTATAAAGGAAGTCAAAGGTGAATCAGGTGATTTATTTCAAGGCCACAATCTTCTTCATCAAAGACACAAGATGGCATCATCAATACAAGACAGAGCCTTCACTTTAGTACGCTAGTGTACACAATGTTACAAAAAAACTACTCGAAATCTAGCAAAAATATCAGGATAATCAAAAATTCTAACAACAAGAAATGTTGAAGTGATGTGATCAAAGATTCGGCCATTCAGCCATTACTTGATGCTTTCATTGTAAAGAATTTGAAATGAAAGTAATGGTCAAGGTCTACATTCATGACATATTTGTGTGCTCAACACAAGTTCAACACTTATCAAAATGCTTGTTCTCCCTACAGGACGTCTCCTACATACCAAACAGCCATATCTAAACACAGTTGAAGAATAGCTTTATAAAACTTGAGGCATATTTTTTACATACTTTGGGCTCAAAATGACTTCTACCTCACCTCTGCTGGCGGCCGATAACAGGCTGCAATGAGCTACAATGGCTGTAATTGTGCATTTGTGCGTGATCAAAATACGTGCACTGAAAGCGCTTGATTTTGCCACTGACAAGCTCAGATTGTTATTCAAAGTGTCTGACAACACTACAGAAAGGATCGATGCAGAGATGGACCTGTAAGATTCTTTTTGTTTAACAAGAAACACCCACCAGACTCCATTGATAAAATTGGTAATTTTACCTCCTAAACACAGGAGTGGCTGGTCAACTACTGCCTTGATTACTGAATTTGTTTGAGTTATTGTGTGCTACACACAAAAAAAAGTGTTAAATCCAAACTAACCGTTACCATTTTTACCATCTTTGATCCTTTAAATGCAGCACACATGACAGCGTCAGGTGTATAAGTGGTCTTCAGCTTAAGCCATCATTAGTAACTGTTGTTGTTGTAACTTGTTTTCTTTGTTTGTGTGGACATCAGCAGTCAAAAGAGACAACGATGATGGATGAAGGATGAAGGATGAAGAGGAAAAACACAAGAAATACTGACAAGAATAAAAAGGAGGAGGAAAAAATGTCCTGGCTGAAGTCAGACTGATGATTAAATGGCTGATGGTTCTCGGATGGTTTCAGCTGTTTAGTTTAGCTGTTAGATGAGGGTTAGTGGAGACTTATGACTGACAATAAGTACCTCATTGACGAGTTCCTTTGGGTCACCAGTCTGGGTAGCTCGGGGGAGCAGAGGCCCGGGGAAACTGGGTCAGGGTGTCGTAATAGGGAGAGCTTCGTGTACACGCACATTCACACACACAAACACAAACACACACACACACACACACACACGTACATACATACAGTACATATGGGGAGTTCTTTACAAGCTTAACATTTGTGTAAAAATGTAGAAAATGTTTCACTGTCTTCAGATAAAAATATCCCTCCACCGATTAAGACCACGGCATGCAAGCAAGCGGAGACACTGCTCGTACCTGACCACAGCGAGGTCTCCATGGATATCGCACACTTGTTCACCATGATTACCTGTATTACCCATACTGCAACACAAGAGCGAGGGTGGACAGGTGACAAAAGAGAATGGGAAGACTCCGCCGAAAGCAACAAGGACGGAGTGATCCTCAGAGAGTCGAAAAAAAAGTCAAAAGAAACGAGGGAGACGCAGGAGAAGATGAAGAAATGAAGATCCGTGCAAAGAGAGAGACTTTGTTTGTGGTTTCTGGTGAAAAAAGTAAGAAAGATGTGAAGAGATCCAAAGCCAGAGATTCCCAGACCAAACAGGGAGCGGACACGTGGAAGAGGACGAAAGGACATGTTAGCAGCAGACAAACATCAAAGTGCGACAAGCCACGGGTAAGAGGAGCTGGAGACAGAGCGGCAATAACATGAGGAGAAAATATGAGGGGAATCAAAAGCCATGAAAAGGAGTAATGACAGAGAGAAGGAAAGAAGAGGATTAATTCATTTTGTTTGATCTACAGGAAAGATTCAGAAAAACTATGAGCAAAACTAACAATGTTTCTGTCTGTGCCTGTACATAGAAAACGTGTGTGTGTTTGGACTCACTCTTCAAAGACGTCTTCTGTGTCCATCCTTCGGTAAAACTTGGCCAGTTTGATAGAGAAGATGATGCTGGGGATCAGAAGGATGCAGCAGCCTCCCAGACCAAACCAGAATGTGTTCTGAAAAACACATTTACACATTTTTCATTTTTTCCACATTTTCCTCTCCAGTTAACCTTTGACTCATTCCTGTCACACTCAGATAAACACTTAACTCTCTAATGTGGATTTTTAGTGCTAAAATAATTAGTTGAATAACTGATGAATAGTCAATGAAATTCTCATCCCAGCTTCTCAGTGGCAGAGTAAGTTTACAGAAGTCGTCAGTAGTCAGTCAGAATTGCCCCTTCTAGATAAATATACAATTATTTATCATATTTTTGTGTTATTAGCACAATACTAATGTCTATATATATAATAGTATTTATGAATTTAACCAGCTTTTTAATATTTTAGCTGGATGAGCGTTGAGTATCACAGCATCATAATATTTGGACCAATCACAACTTTTGTATATATAATCTGTAAAGTAACTACAGTTGCTACACAAATTTATAGACAAATGGAGTTAGACAGTACATTTTCCTCTGAAATGTAGTGAAGTTTAAAGTATTACAAAATGGTAATTATATAATATTAAAATATGTGACAGTTTTTAGGACAGTCATTTGAATATACTTTGGTTTTGGATCATTTGTGACCAAAAAGAACCAATATAAGGATGTCTTTTTTTACACGGTGACTAACATTTTTCAAATTTTTCAGACATAATGAAAATAATGAATAAAAATAATAAAACTAAGTTAGTGCGTTCCTCTTCTGATAGGATGCAACAGTGTCACGCCACCGTAACCGCCACCAAATCCCCCACCGCTCCCTGCAAAGCTGTCAGTCCCCCCCTAAACAGACCTGGACCTTTTCAGCTGCTGTGTGTGCATGTATTCAGCTCTGCATGTGTTACATACGACAACAATAAAATAAAATGTTGCAGCTCCTCAGAATGTGTTTCTTGGGCTACATTTCACATTACAGCACAAACACGTGAATGCACAAGAGATGTACACAACACCAGGCACCAGAAAATGTCAATACAAACACGTGCGCACGTGAATACATGCAGCGTATATACAGTGGCTGCAGGCACTGCTGGAGCGCTGTGATATAAAATCTGTGTTTACACTGACCACAGTCTGTGCCTTGTTTAATTCATTAAACTCTCACAAGCTAACGTGCATGATATACAGCTGATATGTAAATATGAAACTTTACAGCTTCTTGGGGCTGGAGTGAAAACACTGAAGAATCTGTGTGTGTGTAGTTTCCTGCCCTGCCTCAAAACAGACTCCATCTCATCTCAGTGTGTGAGAGCAAATGTGTCGGAGCCTTGAGAACATACTGTTCTCGTGTGAGTGGCCCAATGACTCCACAGTCTTCATCCCAGAGCTCCCTCAAACCGTCAAAGAGCCGTTTATATCCCGATTTTATACATAGGGGGAACATGTACTGTACATACAGCTGTGAAATGAATCAGTGCACCTCACACACACACACACACACACACACACAGATAAACACAGTGTTCAGATTCCTCACCACTGAATCGACTATAAAGCTGCATGCTACTATCTCCATGCTGTCCACAATGTTACTGATGGGTTTACACTGGGCCACCTCTGCAGTCAACTGTAGGGAAAAACACACACACACACAGTACACATATTTATCACAGGACTTCTAAAGCTTCTGCACCTTTACTGAATCCTGAACATCATGCTGACTGTAAAGAGTCCAGCTCCATTACTGACAGAGTTTTATTTTTCAATCACTGTCACTATTATTAAAAAAAACAATACGGGATCACTTTGTGTGAGCGGTTTGCTCCTCACAGTTACACTCCTCCCTCCTCCTGACAGTGTCTCTTTGGTAAATTATCAAACCATAATCTTTAAAAGGAGCCATTAATACTACACACCTGGTAGTACTATATACTCACCGAGCTTTTCACCCAGTCTGTGTACTGTTTGAAGTATCCCACCAAGGTCTGTGTGTAGCCCTTTGTTTCCTGGAAACCAACAGAGAAGAAAACGTCAGAGCAAATGAGTGACTGCAGTCTGTTTGGGGTGGAGGGTTAGAGACCTTGTTGCTTTTTATTTCCCTCTTGACTTGATTGACCAGTCTGGAGCAATAAATATGGCAAAACGTCACCAATATAAAGCTGTTTGTGTGTGATGTTTTTCTTGTTTTACCTGTTTCACCACATAGGAGGCGTTATGAGTGATGAGGTACTCTGCTGCATCGATGGCGCTCAGGATATTTGTGACCTTGACCTAAAAGAGAGAGAGAGAGTTAGAAACCTTTGAAAAAAGTAGACAATTAACCATTTGTGTTTGAAGTTAAAAGAATGTTTTCTGCATAGTTTTTCTAATTAGTAGGCTGTTAAATCATTCCCTGTGTGCTAATACACAACAGTAATGCTGTATATCATTACTCATTTTATTTACAACATTATAAAGTGATGGTTTACAGTGTTTTAAAAGTTAAAATGTAATGTGGAAGGTTGTGAAGTGTCGATCAAAACAAAGCTTTTGACTGTGAGACATGAAATAAGATGTGAACTTCAAATAAATCTTTAGTTCAAATAAAGGCTTTACTAAATCAGAGAGGTTAACATGAAAGTAAAATAACAGCACTACTGCTGCTGAGTGTTTTTGCCGGTGTGTTTCCTCACCGGCAGGTCGCCGGACATCCTCTGCAACTGCTTGATACTCTGGCTCAGCGCACTCTGTGTGAGAAATCAAACTGTCACCAAACAGATCGTAACATGCATGTCTAAAAACTCATTAACAAGTACCCCATCACTTCACATCACATCACATCACGTCACAGCATTAACAACACTGCTGCGATAAACACGCACATAGAACAGTGTCATATTGCTATGAATCAACAGCGGCTTACCCGCGCTTTGACATATTTCTGTCACCGTTTAAAGAAAGAAAAAAGAGAAAAGAGGGAAAGTTAAACTTATAATTTGAATGTTGGATTTACCTTAAATGTGATGTCTTTTTTGTGTAGTTTGCAAGACATGAGAAATAATGCATATTGTTTCTGTTGCATTTCATCCCGCAATCAGCTGCAACAATGAGCCTTTTAATGAGCACACGATCCAAACACAGAAGGTTGTTTGATCCAAGATTCTGTATAAAATTGTTCCCACTGTAACTGTATAATAAACTGTACAGTGTTTATTTTGTCAGTAGGACATGGGAGAGGATCTGCGTAGCACATGTGTGCAGGTGAGTTTTATGTGTGTGGTGTTAGTGTTTGTGTTGTGGGAGAGATGATTACCATTGCTTGCTCCATGGGAACCACCTGCTCTCTGTGGATCTGCCTGATGCTGCTGGCGTGTCCTTTCAGTGCGTTCTCCAGAGCACCACGCGGCTGTGAACAAACAAACAAACAAACAAACAAACAGACAGACAGAGAGACAGAGAGACAGACAGACAGACAGACAGACAGACAGACAGAGAGCTGAGGACATGGCAGTTTGTTGCATCATTGAGTTGCTTCAATAACTTAGATGATTAAAAGCTTTAGGTAAAGAATTAAAAGCTCACTGATTTAATATTCTTTACTTCCTGAGAAATACACACTCACACACTAATCCTTCTGTGACATATACAGGAACTGTGCCTTAAAACAGCACAGATCCTGCACTATGTGCTATGCATGTACCATAAATGTGTGTGTGTGTGTGTGTGTGTGTGTGTGTGTGTGTGTGTGTGTGTGTGGGTATTCATGGTGAATGGACAGCTTGTTCAGACCAACACCCCCGATCACTGAGTTTAAAGCAAAATAAAGCTGTCTGAGTGTATATCTGGACTTGTTAGTTTAAGTTATATCATGTTATATTTTCTATAACATGTGAATTAACATTAAAATGAACAAAACAAACTAATTAGAGTTGTACAAAAAGCTTTACAGCCAGTGAATTGTTTGAAAAAAGGTGGAAAGATGTGAAGTCAAAGTAGAAGTAAAAAGAAAAAAACACTCTCTAAAGTCAACAGCCAGGTCCAAATTATTTCCACTCGGATCAACAATCTAAAGGCACAGTGGGATGCAGAGGATTCAGTTAAGGTCTGTGAGCACCATCAGAGTTATTTAGTAGTTGGCAGTACTTTACCAGCATAAGTTAACCATGATTATTACATGGCTTTGTTGAATACTCGATCCGTAGACCGTTGCTGTTGCTTTATTGCGACTGCAATAAAAGCATTTTTAAATCAATAAAATCCCTTCTAAGTCGGTATTTTTTGTCCAATTGTTGATTTCTTTAGTATGATGCCATGTAATAAGCGGGATAATGTAGAGCGAGCGACGGTCATTATTGCCGAACGAATCCCTTCAGGATGATTCAAGATGTCTCCGCTTCAGATCAGGGTCCTTTATCATCCTGTCAGGGCTCGTTTTGCAATAATAACCGACTCGCTGATCCTTTATATAGAAACTAAAGGTGACATAAAGGTGACAGATCCTAGGTGACAGCTAACAAGCAAAAAAGTACCTCATCTCAGTCAAATGACTCGATGCTGTAACTTTTTCTAAATCTGGTACTGTTCTGTAATTGTAAATATTTCTTTATGATATTTGCATTTGAATGATAAATGTTGCTGTGCTTTGTTGGCACTCACCAGCTGGTCGGCCTGAGCCTCCAGGTCTGTAGCGAAGGACAGCAGGTTCACTTGAGTGACTCCCTTATTCACCTGAAACACCAAAACAAAGACATTCACTCATGAGGCGTGAGCTATAATAGAGCTTTAGTTTCACTCAATTTGCACAGCTTGCAGTTTATTTCTGTTGAGTTTTATTTAGGTTTCAGTCTGGATTTTGTGCAGTTTGTGATGCATCTGCCAACTTTTTTTCAAAAGTGAATTTTCTTCTTATCACGGATATTAATGAAAATAGAGCTGAAAACATTTGATATCTGAATAATTTTTTCTTTTTTCAAAGAGAGACTGAAATATTATTTCAAAATTTTATTTCATATCACAACAGTTATATTTATGTTTAATTCATTATCATAACTTTGACACAAAAGAGCGACAATCACATACAAAGAAAAAAACACTATGGCTTTTATCACCTGTGTCAACATTGTATTAACTTGGATTAAGTCCTAAAGGATTAGCTTAATACTTTTTCTCCTCCGTGTGTGAGGAGAATCCCCACAAAGTGATATGATACAAGTACACACAGACACAGACACACACACACACACACACACACAGACACACACACACACACACAGATTACCTCAGCCAGGTAGGCTTCAAAGTCGATCTGTCCGAGTCCAGAGTTGGCGAAGTTGATGAGGTTGTCTCTGCCGGCCTGTTCGAGCAGGGTGATGTCGTGCAGGTCGACCTGCACACTGTCAAACACTTTGGCCAGATCCTTGTTGTACTGTCGTGAAACACACACACACACACACACACATAAACTCACACATCACCGGGTCGTCGTCAATCACCAAGATGCTACCAGTGACATTGTTGCGGCCAACACGGTAAACTGGCACTTACCACAGTCCTGTTGAGGAAGGAGTTGATGTTGAACATGGTCTCCAGCTGAAGAGCATGGTACAGACCGTTGTTCTCATAGCACTCCCTGCCACACAAATACAGTTTGGTCACACAGTGAAACTCCTCCAGTGTGAATGTACTGTATGTGTAGTTGTACGACTCATTAATTTAGGTTTTTATGCTTAAAAAATGTGGAATTCATTGGTGTTATTTTGAACATTAAAAAAAATCTGGTTGAAATTGCATCTCAAAACTGTCTCTTGCAGCAGAAACAATAGTTCACCCATTTATCTCTTCCCTCTCTATTACCAGACACTCAATCTGCAGATTACAGTAAACAATGTCATCTTGGATCAGAAAAGGAACAACTTTTGGATGTGCAAATTCATGAAGTCCAGGTGGAAAACAGAAAAGAGCTCTATGTACGGTATGTACAGTATTAGCTGTTGGCATGTTACCTGTACATGCTTCCCAAAGTCAAGTCAATGTTCGGATTCTGAAACAGCATCCCAGGAAGGAAGTTCTTTTTGGCCGGATGAACCAGGAATGGTGTGTCTATGATCTACACACAAACACATGCATATTCATCAGCACAGAGCCACAGTGTTGTCCCTTATATAACACTATCCCGCTCAGATAAAACTCCCTCCAAGACAAACACACAGAGAGGCACAGAGGAGAGAGAAAATAAGACGATTCAGGAAGAAAGAGTGTTTGTATTCAGTACCTTAAAAAGCTGTCGGTTAGCCAACGGTTCACAAATGAGCTTCTCCACGTTGCCACCAACAACAAACAAGGTGGTCACGATGCTCATGAGCACCCAGGCAAAGATAAAAGTGAAGCCCACCCCTCTGAAAGAGCAAGAGACAGAGAGTGTGGGAAACACAGTCACACACACTCATAACCTTCTATCATCTGCTATGACATTTTTGTTTTGTCTTTGGCTTTTCCCTTTAGCCAAATCAAAAGACATTCAGGATCAAATGTCATCCCAGGTGATGGTCGTTAATGTATGTAGATGAAACTAATGTTCAGCATTTCACTTGACATTAGCTGAGCATCAGTTTCCGACAGTTCTAATAAAGTTTTGACAATCAATACAAATGGCCCTGTCTAATTAAGTAACCTGTTTGATTTTTGACTCTTCCTGTCTTCATCATCTAAAGACATATTTGTTACTTTCTGGATGTGACAAAATCCTCAATCTTTGGTACTCACTGTCTTATACTTCCCTCATTACCTATTTTTATGTATATATTTATGCTACAGTAATAAACCTTTCTCACAGCAGACACTTTGACTCACCAGACTGTGAAGAATACAGGTATTTACAACAGCAATGATTATGGCTCTGCTCTATTCAGGTGTACCAGGAAGAAGCAGCGAGCACAACAGCAGCGCCCCAGAACTGGCACACTTAAATGCACCGCAGCTAATTTTATCATTACACCAATTTAGTTACACCTGTATCACAAGTCAAAATGCCTGCTATGAGAAAATTAGCCGACTGTGTCTCGCTAACTTACGCCATTAGCAGGTTGCCGCCGGTGTTTGACATGCAGCCTCGGGTTGTTGGTGTAGCTTGCTTGTCGTAGCCACAAGTGCCGCACAGTAGTCCGAGGATGTTGAAGGCCAAAACCAGGACGACCATGCAGAGGACTGCCACACAGCCAATCCACCTGCAGCACACACACACACACACACACACACACATACTTACACACTTGGATTGTCATTTATGAGGGTGCTGTATTGATTCACAAGAACAACCCTTATCCTTGTCATAATTTGAACCTTAAGCCTAAAAGACAGATTTTTTTGGCAAACAGTTGTTAGCAAACAGTTGTATTTTTTACATATGCAGCAGTTACAAAACAACATTAGCTTTTATTTGGAGCCTGAGGGAAGAATCTGGCTCTTCAGCTGCTAAATGCACCATTATGTGACTAGCTAGTCTCCAACTGTCCCCAATATGGGCTGTTTGTGCCACAGCCTGATTAATGTACACACACACAAATATGCACAAACCTGTAGAAGTCCATTTGGTCAATCTGTGGGTAAAAGGCCTCAATGTTTTTCTGCCCTTGGTTGAGGAAAATGGTGAAATTGGCCAGAGAAGCTTCCACAGGGAACATCTTGGCGAAGCTGCTGATCTCTGTGCCAATCTTATCCAGCATGCCTTTCACTCCTACAAATAAGACAAACAGAAAATAAGAACACAATATGAATTAGTGCATTTTTTTTTAATATCAATTAGAAGACCTGTCAACTCAGAGCTGACAACTATGAGAGAGGGAAAGTGAGAAGGCAGGACAGCGCAGAACTTACGAGGCAGAGCTGTGGTGTCGCCATTCACAAGTGTGCAGATGAAAGAGAGAGAAGAAAAAATAAGAGAGTTAAAGACTACAGTCAGATATTATGAACGGGAGGGAAACAGCTAAATTTGTAAGGCAAACTAAATACACATGCACGCAGTATAAACACACACACTCGTATACCTGAGACAATGTTTTTAGTTTGTTCTTTAACCAGTTTCGGTGTATCATTAAAGGACGAGTAACCCTGGAGGTGCAAAAGTAAGAGAGGAAAGATGATTAAGAACCTGGTTGTGTATCATAAGAATATAATGGGTGAAAAAGAAAGACATGAGATAAACAGGAGGATGATGATGAGCTGGAGGAGGAGACTCACCTTTTGTACAATGTTACTGAGGTCTGTGCCCAGGACGGTATTTATATTGGTCAAGGCATGACTGACATCTGGTAGCTGAAAGAGCGAAGACGAGTAAGTTATGGCTTGTGTCCATTAAATGTCAGGTTTTGATTCACATTTCATGTGTCAGACTCTCAGTCTTAGGTTCCTTGGTACCTTGGAGTAGTCAGCGTTGATTCCCAGGTGGGACAGCGTGGAGCGGATGGTGTTACAGGTGTGAGACACGGCTCCATTAGTGCAGGCAGGGTCTGACAGGGTGTTGGACAGAGAGGCGCGCTCCCCCGACAGACTGATCTGAAGTTTCCCCGTCCCCTCCTGAAGAACGTCCAAGGAGGAGCCGACGCTCTCCAGGGCCTCCTTGGTCTCCCGCATGGCTATAGAGGAGAGAGGAAGCATGAAACTCGATCAAATTCTTTGACAAAAACGGAACTTTTGCTAAAATAATCCACAATAGTGTTGTTTTGGTGAGCCTCGTATGATTGATGTTCATATACATTCACAATACAACACCAAAGAGTTACCTAAATTATAACAATAACACTGATTACAATGACCACAGATCAACAATCCACAGAGGGAAACCACAACAGAAGACTTTTTACAGGGTTCAGGATCTACAGTATTTGTAACAGCAGGGACAGGACACTGAATCCAGGTCAGCTCTCATTACCTTTGATAGCATTCTCAACTTTTGCTTTAGATAAAAGAAAATGTGAAGGAATCAAAGAGGAAAAGGGAAAGTTAAAAAAAAAAAATGGTGAGGATGTGCCCTTAAAAGACACACCAGCATTCTGTAGTAATAACATCACAAGAGAGGAAACTGGAAACATGTAGCATCACCTCATGTGGCAACAATTCACAAAAATAATGATCAGATCATTATTTTAGTTCAGCACAATAGGGAATGCTCTATAATTTTAGTTTATTGTAACATTCAGTGTGATAAAAATATATTCTTTTGTATTTGAAATGAAACAATGGAGTTTTGTTTGACCTGTTTAGGGGTTTTGAGGTCTCTGAGCATCGTATGTCAAACAAATCATGAAAAGCATTTTATACTTTAACAAAAATAGCTCATGGCTGAAGAGGTTTATCCTTGAATTTCTAAATAAATATCACCAGTCAGATGTGGTAACAGCAACAGGAGATATTGTTTCAGTGCAGCAGCATCAGCACTGCATTGTGATACTGTGTCTAGACTGTTTGGGCTGAACAGGACGTCGTATTAAATGCTAATAATGAGTGTGGTTTACCTCCTGCCATACGCAGCGCAGTGTCCAGTGAGGGAACCACCTCTTTCTCCAGCTGACTGTGGATCCTCCCGCCCAGCAAAGGGCCGATGTCTGTCGGGAAAACACATTCAGATCAGACGGTTTAGTGCCAACACTGCAGTTGTCTCATAGCACACACACACACAGAGTACAGTTGTTACAGTTTTATAGGCAAACACAGTGAGAGACATTAGACAAATACTGTGTGTAAAGAGTCTGAGTTCAACTTACTGTCAAGGTCTGACAGGACTTTGTTCTTTGCTGTGGTGTACTGGGCTGTCAGGTATTCAATTTGCTGCAACAGAAAACACGCATGGCACATAAGAGCAGGACAAAAAAATTCAAATTAAAAAAAGGATTTTTGTGTATGTGCCTTCTTCATGGGGATGCATGTGCGTGCGTGTGTGTGAGGTCATACCGCAGGTGTGTTGTTAGCAAATGTCTTCAGGTCTCTCATATTAGTGTTGATTAACCGCCGAGTGCTCTTAATCTGGTTGCTGATATTGTGGTTTGCGGCATAGGCGATGAGCACTCCCAGACTGAAACACACACACACACACACACATAGATACAGTCAGTAAAGACACACAGTGACTAATATTCACCATTAGAGGGCAGCATGGTGACATTAAGATGTATATTTCTGTCAAAAGTCACTCACTGAGGATTCAGAGACAGCAGCCAACAAAGTTTCATTTCTTCAGCAACATTTGGAAGTCTTTTTTTATTTCTTTTTTAAATTCTTGGTTATATCTCTACCTTAAAATGTGGATTTCAAAGCCTTGAAATGAGACCGATGAACAGCTTTCTCTCCCTGTCTGTCTGTATTTGATGCAAATGTTGGCTGTTGTATAGCACGAAGAAACTCAACCTTTTATCTACAGTCAACCCCTCCTTGTAATCTATAAAGATTTAACATAGAAAATGACTTTAACTATATTGTAGCAGACTTTTACTGGTGGTAAAGAGTGAGAGAACAGGGCAGATTATCCTGTGACAGTTCACTGTTTTGAAAATAGTAATGAGTGATGAGGTGTGAGCTGATGACATGCAAAGTTTCACCAGTTTTTTTGTTAATTGTTGCAGTGACTATTATTCCTGAACTTGGAAAAAAAAAACCCACATTATTTATATGTTTTTAGGGTATTTACCTGCCAGATCACTGATCTTTTGTACTCAGCTGAGCCTCATGCAAAGATTTGACTGAATGTCAATAGAGGGAGAAAAAGAAAGAATCTTCTGTGTGACTGACTGATTAGAAAAGAGTCAAAATAACAAATCCTGATCAGATAATATCTCCACATGTCCAAATGGCCCCAAAGTGCTTTATGTACGCAGATGTGCATGCACGTGTGTGTGTGTGTGTGTGTTTGTGTGTGTGTGCGTGAGCAGCATGCATGTTTGTGATGTGAAAGCACTCATTCAGACAGAGAGGCCTCTCACAGTCAGCCAAGTGATATCAGTAACACCTAACTGTCCTGCACAGTTTGGCTCATATTACTCCGTCCGAGCACCTGTCCCGTCCACAGCAGGTTAACTGGTGTGTGTGTGTGTGTGTGTGAGAGCAGATGCTGTTAAAGGGAAACTCTGCAGATTTTACACATCAAAGTCTGTTTATAGGCCGTGGAGAATACTTTTTCTTGAGAAATAATGTATAAAGCCTTTTTTTGGCTTCAGACAGAGCTGTGTAAAGTCTGATAAAGCAAAATTAGAGGCCTCTCTGACATTATTACAGAAGTAATATGCTAAATCGCTAAATACGCTAAATCAGCACTGTTTTAAGAGCCCACATATAAACATGCAAAAAAAATTAAAAACCAGTGCACCTCTTAAGTTTTGCATAATTTGGTCCTCTACAGAATCATTTTACAATTAAATAATGTTTATGTTTGATCTGATATTATTTGAGATTAAGCTCATTAATGACAGTTTAACATTGCAGTGACTTAAACTGACTTTAATACAGATAGTATAGAGATGGCAGGAGAAGACAGACAGAGAGATGTAACACAGCCGATCTCTGGCCAAACTCTGACCAGGTTTGTTGTGGTTAATGGTCGACCTAAACTAACCCGTAATAGTTGATTTTAGCGTGTTAGGGTGGCTGCAAATTAAGAAAAAATATGTGTACTTGATGCTTTAAGATCTATGACAGTAAGTTTAACAAAGAAAGGATTCCCTTTCCGTTATATATATGAAATAAATCCATATCAAGGTATATATGTATTTACATTTTTCCAGTATCTCACACTTTCCAACAACTCACCAGAATGCTGTAATCCAATATGCACACAGCAAAAATTGAAACACTCACAATCATAGCACCTTAATTACACTCATGAAAAGAAAAAGCCCTCATAGTGATGATAAACAAGACCATACAGACTGAGAAGAAGACGGTGACAACTCACACGATGAAGATGGAGGTGGCGATGAGCGAGGCGGTGAAGAAACCTCTCTGACAGTCGATGTTCTTTCTCTGCCTCTGGTGCATCTCCCCTCCGCAGTTCTCACAGCATCGACACACACAGAAACACATGCCTATGATGGGGGTGAGCACCACGAACACGATACCGATGGTCGCACATACGATGAATCCAACCTCGTAGTAGATCCCCTGCAGGAGGAGATGAAGGTTCATACAATCATCATCCCTCCTAACGCTGTCATTCTCTGACATTGTGGTGTGACTCAGGTGAAATTTCAGCACACTGTTAGGAGGAGTTTACCTGTAGTAGCAGGACCACATTTTCTGGCTGTGACCCCACAGCACGTGCACACCGACGCGTGCAGCAAAACACACACACACACACACACAAACCGTAGCCAAAGAGGAAAACAAAGACAAACAAAATAAGGTTAGTGTGACAGCCAAGAGATTAGGAGGCAGCAGAATTCCTATTTTTAAAGAGGAATGTGAAGGCAACATCAACAGACTTTTTATTACAAAATAATGATGCTTTATCAATAATTCCAGTGCACCCAAAGGCCATAAAATGTCATTTCAAGTTACTTTTTTTATTTTATTTGAGAAAATGTAATCTTCCACATGTATTAAATTAACGATTAAAACTGATCATCACATTGCTATAACAAGATAAAGTTCATCTCGTAAGTGAAACACACAGTACCTTTCTCCAGTCTTCTATTTTGATTCCCCCCATGTTTTGTTGAATAACTTTAACAATCATGTCTGAAAAAAGAGAACAGAAAGGTGAGCACTTCAGTACAGTACAGTCTTATCTAATCACGTACACAACAGTGTTTTGCAGGCAGTATACGACGCTGGAGTGAAAAATCCAGTTATCTGTTCATGAGCAGACAACACAGATTATGCAGACTGATTTTTAAAACATTTCCGAGGACAGTATTGCGAATGTATTTCCTCGTATATCTGACAGCTGTGGTTTTTGCGGAAGCTGTCTGAACCGTGTAGTTTTGCCAATGAGGGCGGCGGTCCAGTCCAGCTGTCTGTGTGTTTATATAGGTCAGCCAACACTAAGCCTACCTGGATGGTGACTCACCCACGCTGCTGCTCAGCAGGTAAACACCAATTCTTCACAGACACACACGAGCTGTCAAGAACCCCACTTGCATACATGCTACATGCTATATGATTATTTTACATGTCCAGTGAAAAACATATCACATACAAGTTAATGCCTGTGAATCAACAGCTGAAAGAGAAATATGTGTTTACACAACCCAGTGGTGGAATGTAATTAAGTATATTTAATTAAATACAATTTTGAGGTATTTGTACTTCAGTCCAGTATTTCCATTTTATGCAACTATATACATCTACTCCACTGCATTTCAAAGAGAAATACTGCACATTTTAACTCACCACGTTAATTTAACAGCTGAAGTTACTGATTACTTTTTACAGATTTGGTTGAATACAAAATATAACTAATTCAACATCAATCAACCTATAATGTATGATGTAATATGATATATTAAGCTACTCAGCAGTATATATATATATATATATATATATAGTAAAGTATATCACTCTCACATTGAATCAAAACGAACATTAAGCTGCTGACACAAGGACACAAGTGACAGAAAATGTCTGCACGTATTTTTTCTTTTAAGAATGTAATATGGTCTCACAGCAAGCATTCTCAGATTGGTACAGTAGGTGCCATTGCACAGGACAAACAGATGGAGGCCAGTTTAGCATGTAGGTGCTGACACAGCTGACACACACACACACACACACACACACACACACACACACACACACACACACACACAGACACACACACACTGAAACCTGTGTCTGTTCTGCCTTCTGTTTGCACACCTGCTGACCCTCAGGTGAGAAAACACATGTAACTGAAATTAACTGTGACTACGTTTGTTTTTGTAAATGATGAGAATTTAAGTACAATTACTGTCTACACTTACACTCCACATTCCATATACAGATTAATATGCTGAGTATTTTCCTGATTAATCAATCAATCTTTTTGTCAGTAAAATAGTTTAAAAATATACTGTTTTAAAAAGAATTATAATTTCCCAGAGTCCGTAGTATAAAATCAGATCATGTTTAACATTTAAAACAAACCGTGAAGCAAATTGATTATCAAAATAATTGACAATTTTAATTTTTCAACTAATTGATTGGGACGACTAATGCTTTCAGCTCTCTCTGTGTACTGACAACTACTAAAACAAAGCAAAAATGGCCACAAAGCACTCAAACATTTTGTTTAGTGCGGTACACATGCGTTTTCAGTGTTTAATGAGATTTTGATGTGTTTTCTTTTGTTGAATGATTGGCTGAAACCAACTCTAAGGTTTTCAGTCTGCACTTTGAATTTCTGGTAATTTAAGAAAGTGAAACTGTCTCTCTGGAGTAAGCCTTTCTGGTGAATAAATAAAAAATAAAAGAAGCTGAGACTTTGGACATCCTTTGTGACCATATGGATAATCCTCCTGACATGGTCTACTGGGAGGCGGCCGCCTTACTTTGCTGGCTGTTTATAAAACTTGTCCACCTGCAGTAGACCTCAGACTGTCATGTCGGGTGAAGACATCTATCCATGTTAACTCTGCAGATGCAGCATATGAGCACATCTGAGTCGTGTAGATGCCACCTGCTGTTGCTCAGCTACTTAGTTAGCATTAGCAACCGAGGGCAGTTAAGCTTAGACAGCTTAGTTCAGTGACCCAGTATGAGGGGCAGCTACTGCAAACGAAAGGAAGAGGGGGGATAAACAACCATCAGAATTAGACCTGAAGGGATGAAGAGACCACTGCCCAACTTCAACAAATGTGTCCGCTCGCTGCAATAGTCAGAGAGAAGAGCTCATCTTTCACAGCCACCTTTTCTTGATGAAAAAAGTGATATTTTTATGTTTTTTTGCTGTGAAAATCTACTATTAATAAACAAACTATTTTTAGTACTGCTGTACTTACTGAACATTTTCTGTGTGTGTGTCTTTAAAACCTTCACAGAAATCCCTGCAGGACCTATTAGTGTTTTCCTTTAGTTAAACAAGGTGAAGCAAACAGTCACAACAGAAAATACATACAGGTCAATACAAACCACTGTAAGAGTTAACAAAAAAAAAGCAACAGAAAACCATGAAATACTTCTGCTAGTTAGCTGCTGTTATAAATAAGTCAGAACCTACAGCCTTCTTACTGTAATGAGTAAATATAGGCTAGCACAATCCTCTACGCTGACCTGCTCTGAGAGATTACTGGAAGGTGTGGACAAAGCCTTATGCAACCCAACAACTATCTCTACTATTTACATTATAAGTAACACTCTCAGCCCCACACACACAAATCACAGAAGGCTGGAACAAACACACCGCATCCACCCCCTGTGGATTTTAAGGCCACATTAGCTAACTTGTTCACCTTCATGGTGCAACTACAGAAACTCTTACCACGCAGCTATAACTTGAATTTGACACGCTTACTTTCTAAACAAAACCGAGGGCAAGTGTTCAGTGGGAGTGATGATGAGGGTTCACACACCATGTTGTTGTCGTGTGAAGACTCTGTACAGCTCCTTAGATGGCGAAACTGGTCTCAATACTTTGAACTCACTTTGGAGGAAGAAATCTAAACCACAGTTACCGTCTTGGAAAAATGTAAGGTTGAGATTAAATTCAGTGATTACAAAAACAGGAGACAGTTAAATGACTAAGGCGACCGTAGCGCCATAGAGTTACTGGTAGAGAAAAACACTGGAAAAAGACATTAATTATCTGTTATGCCTGCAAACAAATGGCACTATTAGCTACATTTTGAAGCAGTGGCTCTCTGTGGTGCTCTTTGGCTCATCAGCCCTGAACATGAAGCTTTTAACACATCTGCTCGTGACACCTTGGAGCTGGTTGCATGTGTTTTTGAGAAATGGGAAGGTAAAACAAATCTGACAGTGTTCCTAATAGGAATTACAAATGCTTGCTGCAAATCATAGAATCGGTTTTATTTGAGTATGTTTTGAGACCTGAAGAGGTAGAACAACAGTGGCCACTTTGTGTCACAAACTTTCTTTCTTATGCAGTTAACCACGTTGTGACCCCTTGTGAGAGGTCCTGGTCCAAAGGTTGGGAACCACCGCTTTAAAGTTACCATGTGACAGCATTTGGACAACATTTGTCTTGATCGAAATGGCTGTGAAACATGGTTAACATCGGGATGACGGAGTGAGACTGTGGCCCTAAAGTTTTAATGAGCTCCTTCACAGCAACTTTAATCACAACGTTACACAACATTCAAGGTGAAAAGTTATCTTAGTTGTCCTACAAGGGGAAGTTTGTTTTGCAGCCAGGGCTCACGTAAAAGCAGAATACAAAAAGACAACATCACATCAATACACTAAATCACAGAGCTGGAGCGTCACAGATGTACAAGAATGTGCGAGTATGCAAGGGAAGTGCAAGGAATGCAGCTATAGAGTGCTATTTGCTATTAAATGTATATATAGCACTTGTGATGAGGGGGATGAGGAATCTCTTAGTCCTCCTGAAGTGACGTCCTAAGGACAACAGCTTAGACTCCTTCAGAAGTGCATGGTCCTGGCAGTCTAATATATCACTGACTCATCTAAGGGACCTTCCTGTTATAAATGTCCCCAAGCGAAGTCTGACAACTCCCTGAAATCTAACTGGCCATTTTAACAAGACTTCCAAATCTATTCTTATTGGACAGTATTGGACAGATGTAGATTTCTAAACCAAGCAACAGTATGAAAAGTTAAAGCAGATTCAGTGAAACAGCTATAAAAGTCTCAGCAGAAATGGTTTTTAAAAAAAGTAAATTTATTTCAGGAAAACAAAGTCTTTGCTGGATGTTACTAGAGGAGGCATCAATGTTAAGAGGAAGGGATTTTGTGGGCTGCAGTTCAGAGGGTGTTACAACATAGGCGATGTTGCCAAAGCACAGTTATGCAGCACTTGTGTTACTTTAAATACTAACAACTGTACGGTATGTTTCAGGCAGCATTACCGCACTGCTTGTACCGTATGTTTTCTTATGGCACCAAGAGCTAAAGAAAGTTACTCAGCCCACTGTGAGCTGGAGCAAAACAACTAAGAGGATTATGTGGAATGTCTTTTTCCCTATTTGCACAAGACACTTCAACAGACATGCCCCACAAGAAATCATATTCTGATCCTTTTGAGAGATGATAGACTGCAACAAATATTTTCATTATCTATTGATCTCACCATCATTTCCTTGATGAATTGAGGGATTGTTTGGTCTATGAAATATCAGAAAATAGTGAAAAATTGTGATATTTAGTTTACTGTCATAATATTAAGACCATATTGGAGGAAGAGACTTTTTGCTTTACAAATTACTTAAACAATTAACTGACTAAAATTGATGTGCAGCATTTTTCTGCTTACAGACTTGTCAATTGATTGTTTCAGCTCTGAAAGCAACACCCAGAGTATACCCTATGCTGCCCAGTCCACCATCTTAAGAGAAAACATTGAAAGATCCTTGCTTGCAAAGAGTTTTTTTATTGCTACATATAAACAAAAGCGGATGAAAGATGAATGTTAGCTGCAACGTAAGACACAAATGTGGACAGTGTGATTGTTTGGGCAGATTTAAAGCATCAAAACGTGGTAAACCAGACATTTTAAAGGGAGCCATTCCTCTCTTTTCTTATACAGTCTCGTCTTAAATACTTTTATTAGACAACTAATTTGGGTTTCTCCTGAGTGTGATTTCATTTAAGACATTTGCTTCTTGATAAACCGCCCACGTCAACCAATCACAGTAATTAAAGGAAAGAGACAAATACTATGACTATGACCCACTTTTAGTACATTTGTGTGTGTGTATCTGCATGCCTGTACGTGCTTGCACATTTGTGTGTGTGTGACAACGCCATCTGTAGCAGTGGTAGCTGCACAGTGTTAGCATTAGCCCTGTGGATGCTAATCCTCTAATCTACCCTGTGTGTATCAGAGGGATAAGACACTGCCTCCTCAAACAGTGAAACACTCCAAAATGCTCCTTCACCATAAAAACAACCGTCACACAGATTTGTAAAGGGAGCTGAGGAGAAAGTCTGCAGGCTTAGAAGACTTAGAGCCAGTAAAGAACCAATGATGACCGCTTTAACAGTCTTTCTCACTTCTGTCATTTTCTGTTGACAATCAGATTCGAGCACTTCTTCTGAACGCCTGAAAAATTAATTACATTAATAATAATAATAATAAAACAGGGATTTGTGGAGATTTTGCCACAGAGTGCTCTTTGCACCACATTATTAAATTGTTCATTGTTGTGAGATTCATCAACTTTAGACAATCCCACTGACTACACCCCCATCAGACCCCTCAGGTCTTCAGTCTGTGGCTCTCTGGTTGTTCCCAGAATAAGACCAGGAGCTGGGAGAGGTGCTTTTATTTACTGTGGACCTGTCCTGTGGAACGGTCTGCCCGATGAGCTGCGACCTTTAAAGACTGCATCTACATTTCAAATCAAACTTAAAACCTTGAGTTTCTCTGTAATGAACCTTTCCACAGTGTCCGTGACACCAATTTGCGTTCCTCCACTTTAACCTGAACTCAGTCTTGAGCCCTGACCCCAACCGCTCACCTCTGCACAGTTAACCCAACTGGAGGCCAAACTCAATCATGGACGGCAGCACTGTGGGAATGACGGAGCAACAGCATTCAATACTAGAGACTAGTATCAACATCACATATTGTGCTGCATTTTCTTAAAGTGCATTGAAATAAGATCAACCTATATGACACAAAAGCTTCTATTTGCCAAAAAACTCTTGCAGATTGTTTCAGAATTTCAGAACTTTTAAAACACGAGTAATAATACTGACAAGTAATATTTTTTCAGTCGGCAGACTGTGTTTTTGCTACCAAACCTCCACAAGATGCGAAACTATGTGCACCAAACACAAACGCTGCTGGTCTTACCAGGGTGTACAGATCTTAATAAAAACAGTATAACAGCTGAATATTTTTCTGAAGGACTACACTTACCAAATCAAACTGCACCAGTGAGTTAACTATCACAATATTTATACAATATGTGAAATATTCTATTAATACTAATGCTCATAGAGGTACATACATATGGATGGAAACAAAACACAATTTACACTAGATATTTGTCGTCCAAATACTTAGTGTTGAATTAAGAAGTAAACCTCTACCAAAGACATGATTATTTAGAGTTGATTAATTCAGTCTCTTATTTGTGTCCTAAGTCTGTTCAAGCCATTTGAGCAATATGCACATATTCTTCTACTCATAACAAATAAAACAAAACGTTTTTGGATTCACAGACAAACTGTTTTATTAAAAAAAAGGGCCAGAGCTACTTTTTTTTCTCCAGTTAATGTAGGTTTTGAAACTGAACTGCTGACTTGCTGCCAACTGAAAATGTGCTTATTAATCTGTTAATGACGGGAAGTTTAGGCAGCATCACGGTCCGCTGAACCTCCTAAACCTCATCCTCTTGAGTAATAATGCAGTTATAAACAGTGTAATAACTATCCTCCAGGTATGTGCATGCGTGTGAGCAGCATGCTTGATTCTGTGCACGGATACATATGTGATATGTGACATGGGAGGGTGTGATGTGACGTCCAGGTGGTCTCCACCTGTGTGTGTGTGTGTGTGACAGTGAGTTACACTGGAGAGTCCCTGGCAGTAGCAGCATATGGTCCAGTGGATTAAGGTATTATGCAGTGATGCAGGTGACTGAGAAAGCCTCCTCTAATCGCTGATCTGCTAATTGATTACCCAGCCAGCGGCTCTGACCCTGGACACCAAAATGGCAGCAATTTAAAACCTTCAATCCTATTGCACTATGTCATCCTCCAACGTGACCACTCATAGTTACACATACAGTTCATAAATACACCAGTTAAAGTTGGCTGCAGCTCTCTGCAGCCATCACTGGGTTACTGTAACACACCAGGGGGGAAACGCTGGCTATGTATGTATTGATGACGTGACAGACCTGATCACCTTTTAATCACCTCCATAATGTTTAAGGATGAGGACTCACTTATGAGCTATGACAGCTATTGATCCCATTAATCTGCTAGTAGCATCCGTTTATGGGCTCAACCGCTCCATCCGTGCGTGTGCTCTTTTGGCCTTTGTGGCATTTTGATTATGAGTGTGTTATTTGGAAGTCATACATTACGTTGGTCATGTGGTCTCAGATTTACACTCTGAGAGAGAATACAGATTCAGCAGCAGCGTGCTAATAATTCCTGCCATCAAGTGGTCACTTTCACATTCTTTCACATGGAGGATTTCAATGTTGTTTTGGACTTGTTGTTTAGTTTATGATGTACAACAGGTCAGTAAGGGTCTGTGATGCCACTGGTTTCCAACCTTTGTGACTTGTGGTCCATTAAAACAAAGCAAAGTCTACTTGTGCCCCCTGAACACAGGTCATGGCCTCAGTGTGGACATGAGTTAGTTAGTTTTCCTGAGCAAAAACTGTGTGCGAAAGTAATCGACATTTTTGTCTTTTCTCTCACTTAAATAGTCTTGTTCAGTTTCATCTTGGGACCTCTTGGGTGGGTCTCAACCCATTGGGATTGGAAACCATGTAGCTATTACTTTAGGTCAAAGACTGATGGTGTTACCAAATACTGATGCACACAGACGTATATACACCACAGGCCACAGTTTCTGCTATCACAGCTATACCATCCAAACACATAATGACACTGCCACTGGACAGTGATAAGGATTATCATGCATTAATATGATATAACTCAAATAAATCCACAGTTGTTAACCAGAGTCCTACGTTTGTATCATATCTCCTACATATAGTTTTTTTGTCAGTACATTACAGTAGCACTGATGTGGTTTCAGTTTTTATAGTAAAATGGTCATATTGTCACAAAAATGCACCTGCCTGTATGTTTTTTTTGTCAGCACTTGCACTTTCATTCATGCTTTGCTACATCATTTGTTCTTGTTGTCACACATTTTGCTAAACAGCCATTATAAAAAAAACAACAACATTAGGTCATTGGAAAACATTTGCAAAAACAATAACAGACTTCCTAATCAGGTCAGTGTATCTGATGGGTCACAGATTTTAGTGTAACACCTGCTATGACCACAGCAGCCACATGGATGAGCTACATTTAGAGGGAAAAGTAAAGCCTTGATCATTTTCCTGTGTCCTCATGTGAGAGGGATAAGAAACAGAGTGAAGATGAGGATGAGGATGAAGGGCACGGATGGAGGGGGGGGATAATCTCACCTTTAGGGAAGGAGTTCGGTTGAACAACGTAGAGAAAAGCGTGGACCATGTGGAAGAGGATGCCCACGGGCCCTGGCTCGTAGTAAGCGTGGGTATCATACACCGCTGCCGGTACAAACCCAAAGTCCAGCGGCTCCACCGGTGGAGAGGACCGCTGTCTGCGGGAGTCCGTCCGGACCTCAGCCGGGAGCCCGGCCCTCTCCGCCGGCTGCCGCTCGCCGCTTGTGGCCCCCCAGCAGAGCAGCAGGACGAGCCACCGTGTCCACAGCATGGCTCAGAAAAGTCCAGCTCTGAACAAAAAAAAAAAAGAAAGAAAACAGAAGAAGTGGAGGAGAAAATAGAGTCCAGCAGGGGATGGAGAGGTGAGAAGGACACCTGTCTGTCTCTCTGTCAGTCTGTCAGTCTGTTCCCCACCGCTCAGAAACAGGTAAAACTTCCCGTAAACTTCCCGCGGTCGTTAGCTCCTGGTGTCTCGGTCCGGACTCATCACAGACATCCTCCCCGGAGGAGACCTTCGACGGCCGAGGATGTGCCGCTTATCTCGGTGTCCTCGCTCACTCTCACCGGCTGCCTGCCTAATCTCGCGTGCACGTGAAAACCTAAGGACGCTCGTGCTCGCCTCTGAGGCGCGCGACACCGCAGGGTCCGATCACCTGTCCTCCACCCCCCCACCCCCCCTCTGTCTCTAACTAAGCACATTTACTCACGAGCTGCACTTAAATACATTTTTGAAGTACTTGTGCTTCACGTTTAAGCTTTTACATCTTTAAACTTATACTCCACTTCATCTGTTTGGCAGTTTAGTAATTACTTTCTGCTGCTTTTACAAATATGAAATCAGTCCAATCAGTGTAAAATCTATGGCTGCATTCACATTAATGCGTCAGTAATAATTCAATGATATTACACATAATAATGCAACACTCATGAGGCACCTGTTCTGCATAATGACCACTACTAGTTACCATGATTATGTTCTGTGCTTTAAATACATTTTGTTGATAATGCTTTCGTACTGTTTTTTGAAGATTGTGTGAAAAGAAAAGCAAACATTTCTGTAAAGATGTTAATAAAGAGTTAACGTTAGATCAGTGTACATCAACATAAGCCTGTTCTCACTTTATCATTTCATTTAACATTTAAAGGTCCCATATTATGCAGAATTCACCTTTTAATCTCTTTTCAACATAAATGTGTCGCCAGTGTGCCTAACAATGAGATTGTATGAGAAAAGATCATCCTCTCTATTTTTCTCCTGCTCCATTTTTCAGTAAATTTGTGTGAAAACACACCGTTTACATTTTGGTCCGCTTATGATGTCATAAGTGGATCTGTTGATCACGTGACCTCATCCGGCCTATCAGCAGGCTGACTGTCCGAGCTCATTAAAGACCTCCTCGGTCCACCATGCTGTCCCCCTTAGTTTTTCCTCACTAACACCAGCTCCTACTAACACGAAGATGTTGAAGGTGAGAGCAAAACTCACAGATTGTTCCTTTCTTTTAAAACGGAGCGTGCAGAAAGAGGCTGAAAACAGCTGCAGCAGCCATGTCTGATATGACAAAAATAAATGTTTTTTGAGCTTTAAACCATGTGAGCCTATTCTAGTAGGATCTACAAATACAAGTATGAACTTGAAAAAAAGCATAATATGGAACCTTCAACGTTATTTCTATATAAACTTTTGGCTTACATTCCCTCTTTTATACTCTCAATGCCACCGACAGGCATTTCAAGCATTTCAACACATGGCAACTGAAAAAAAAAAACAACACAAGGTTTCCATGGTGGATAATATGTGACTGGTGTTAAATATATAAGAGAAAGTACCACCGCTGAGAAGCTGTTTTCCTGTGTGAGCTGCCTGAATATATTAATGTTTCTACACTAAGAGTTGAGGTGTTTTTACTGAGCGTTGGAGGTCAGACATCCAGTGCTGCGGTGTCTGATTACCAGAGAATCGAACTACACAACCTCCGTGGGTCTCTGAGTGAATGAGAAGCAGGTCGTTGACTCTACACCGACGCCGACCTTTAGCTCGGAGGTTGATCAGGTTGGTGAAACTTTTGGCAAACACAGATGCTTTGCGTACAAAAAAGGGAAAACCCAAAGTTCAGTCACTGCCCGGTTGAGTTGTGCAAGTCCTGGAAAATAGCTTTGAAGTCTCTGATATGTCAGCGCTCTCTTTCATCCTCCCTCACAGTCACTTTACACAACACAGGACACTAAATCGGCTGAATGCAAATGCGATGTACGTTGACGTAATGAGGAAAACACAAATCATGTATCCAGAGGCAGATAATTTACGCTGAAAAAAAAAAAAAAAGTCCTCCTGTGAATGTGTGTGATGACAGACAACCTCCTTCTAAATGCCCATTCAAGGGGAACAGTGGACTGCAGTGTTTGCCCTGTGAACAGAGCCTGCAGTGACTCCTCTCAGTGAAACACCCGCCACTGTTCCCCTGTGCTCGCTCGCACACGCACACGCACACGCGCACGCGCGCACACACACACACACACACACACACAAGCAGTGTAGACAGTCGCATCACACCAGAAAGGGTTACAAAACAAAATCTTGTTTTATTCTCCGTCTACCGTGTAGGAGATGTCTTACATAGATAGATTTTACAGGAAATATAAAAAAAAAAGGAAATTTCCAATTCATACATATAGTATGTCTTTAAGTTGTGAGATCAATCCATGCACTGCAAATTATCTCTCAGACACACACACACACACACACACACACACACACACACACACACACACACACACACACACACACACACACACACACACACACACACACACACACACACACACACACACACACACACACACACACACACACACACACACACACACACACAATCCTTCCATCACAGGACTGCAGTCACTTGTTTTACTGTCCTCCTAAAATAAGGATGGACTTAGCCTCTCATGTATTAACACCAGGCAGCCTTTGAAAAGCCCAGAGGGTCGGTAAACTGAAACACGATGGTCTAAATGTTGCTAATAAAGTTAGCACTTTAATAATAATAAAGTGATGGACAGTGAGCCGGATTCCCAGTCGAGAGTTTTTGATCCCACGCTCATGTCATTAAGACTACGGCGTGCAACACCCTATTTAACACACGTTCCAAGTTGCAACTCAGAAAGCAGCAGAAGTCAATTACCTTCCTTTGTTTTGCATGACAAAAAATACAAACATTATTTTTGTATAAAAACTTAAGACAAACATCAATATCGACAAATACTGTATATCTTGTACTAAAACTGAGTAAAATTTGTTTGGATTAAGAAAATAGAGTTGCAATTTGGAAAACCATTTAAAATCTGTATTATTGTGCAGCAAACACTTCATTAGAAGAGTCCGGAAATATCTTCAGAACAGCAGTAAGTGTTGTTAAAAGACCTTGTGGGTTTTTCAAAGATCGCTGGGTATTTCTCTCTCTGAAAGAAAAAAATATTTAGCGTTGTGGCTTGAAGTTAATGAAATGGGGTGCTAATATGAGAGGCTAAACTTGGGCCTTTGTTGAACCTAGCTTTAGCCGCAAACATGCAACTCCTGGCACTTAAGACCAGAGTTAAACAGTAAGATCCACTTCATCTGTCAAACAGCGCCGCCAGCTTTCACAGCATCTAAAGTCTGTTGAGTGCACAAGCATCTGGAAAGAGCTTCTGTCAATAATCAAAACCGGCAGCGGACCACATCCAACAATGTTTGCACCCTTTGGGGATCAGACCTGACTGCTACTCTTGTGCAGCTCTCTGGAAAAAAAAAAGTGTTTGTTTCACTGCTTTCACACGATCACAGTGCAGATACGCTCCTCCTTGGTATTTAGAGGTAATTCACGCTCGCAGCCCGCGTCTCAGCCTTCAGATATCCTTTAACATTTTACCTGCATACCTGTAATCTTAATCATTTATCATACCACTGTAAGAATAATGGTAAAGCATTAGAAAACATGTCGCGTTGATACTAGCATCACACAGCATGAGTTTAAAATGAGACCAAGAACAGTGTTGTTACACTAAGACATGATTATCTGTAGGCTACATGCTTGAATGATGCTGGTATACATGAAGCATATTCAAGAAAAATAACGTGACAATGAAACATCCTCCAACCTTGTTTGGCTTGGGGCCCACTTGAAAATAAATACTTGTGCCTTTAAAATCAGGCAGCATCTTATCCCAGTGCTTCAAAGTAACAATATCAACACAAATTGCACGATACTAAAAGCTCTAATGTCTAAAGGGTAACGTCACCACTGTGACTGAACACTGTACTCACTCAACAGCCACAGACATCAGGAAATCAATTTAAACCCCTTAAATGTTTGATGGTGTGTGTCTACAGAGCGACTTTGAGATTTCAGAAATGTGTTAAAGTGATTGTGAGTCTTAGTCCTGCAGTTGGTACGGTCAATTTTTAGAAAAAAGGTCAGAGATTCTTCATAAAAACTTCATTTCAAATATTTGAATTTTTCACGTTTTTGAAATAAAAAAAAAAGTACAAAAATTGATGCGTTTTGTTCCGTCTAAAAAAAACAACTGCGCTGTACATATGATTGTGCTTCTGAACACACACACACCAGTACATACTCCACACAGCCCTGCTGTCATGCTCCTATGATCACACAGCGCCCCACGTTGTACAATTTCACATGTGAAGATATGTTTCTTTCTTCGTGCTCTGCTCCAGCTGTGCAAGCCGGTTTTTCAGGCATCGACAGGTTGCCATGACACCCAAAACCCATCCTCAAGAGTCTACCTGGTTCGCGGGGCATCGACTGGACCAGATGGAAGCATCTGAAGCGCCCTCTGATGCTCGTAGTAACAGCTTTATGCCTTGGCTGGTTTTGTCAGTAATAAATAAATAAATACTCCAGGGGTCAGGCGCACAAAAGTACGTCTGGTCTGAGCATGCTCCATGACCCGTGTCTGATCCCTGAACTTTGCCGTTTTGCCAGGACGCTGACAGGTTGTTTCATTTGGCATTCAGTCTATTCGGTTGCCACAGATGGTGAAGCGGTCTATTTCCAGCAAGTCTTTCTTCGGCGTTCTGTGCTCAAGTCCGTCCCCTTCCAGTCCCGTGTTGGCGTTGATGATCTTATCATCATCGTCTTCGTCCGGCGTGGTCAGGAATGTGTCCGAGTCGCTCTTGGGAAGTGTGGGAGCGGTGCTCTCTGCTGTGTTGACGGGCTGAGGATTTTCCAGTACCAGTGATATGCCTCCTTTGTCGGTTGTGGGTTCTGTTTGAGAGAGAGTTTATCAGAAACAGCTGGACAAACGCACGCACGCACACCTGAGTGTTTACAAACCCTCCAGCAGGGAGCAATTGTCCAATCACAGCTTGGCAACTGTAGCTTTGAATTTCTCTGCATGCTGGAGCAGTGAGCATGGGGCTGAGCTGTAAGAGTGACACTGAGCCTTTAAATAGTTTGGTAGGCAGCAACAGAGCATTACTTCCAAGGCCAAGAGGCACATCACTAACTAATTAAATTAGTTTGTGGGACTACGGGTTAAAAAAAGCTTTATTCACACGGTGTCGTCCTGCTAAATTTGGGGAGGTTCACACTCCACCTACACAGCACTTGCTCAACACGTCGGTTAGTTCTCAACCTAAAAGCCCTTTTTCTTGTAATGCTACAATTTAAAACAAACTGTTTAAAATACAAACAAACATGAATTATAAACAGTAAAACAGGAGTATGTTTGAAATAACAGTCAGACTTTTTGTTTTCTCTTCATCAATTCGATTAAAAAATACTTAATTAGTCCCAAAAGGGGCGATCCATGGAAAACATGCACATAAAAGACAAAAACACAAATATGACAAAATCCCTGAGTAACAGTTATCATTTCAGCTGGCACAATGAATAGCTGCTGGCAGGGAATGAGAAGTCTGAGAGAAGACTTTACTAAGAGGGGTAAATTTTGCACAGCGACAGTGAGTGAGAGATAGATTAGCCGATTGCTACCTTGCTGTGGCGCAGTGTGAACGTGTTTGGTACGGTGAGCTCTGGAGTTTACACGGCTTGAGACAGCGGAGGGAGGAGGGTCGAAGAGTTTCTCCTCCATGTTGGCCTCTTTGACGAACACACAAGACGTCCCCAGCAGAACGATACTGTTGAGCACCTTCAGAGTGATCATCCTGCTCATAAACACAAACAAAATATTAAGAAACACGACGACTAACACTGAAAATATGTGTTCAAAAGATGGGAGAGACCACGGGACATTTACCCCAGGTAAAACAGCAGAACACACATAAAGGAGAGCGAACCCTGGATCTTCACAGAGCTGGTCACCACTCTGATCAACTGAAAACAGAAACCCATCATCAGATGCAAAGTGTGTTTATAGTCAGCATTATAACACACACAATATCAGTATAAATGATGATGATGATAAAAAGTGACTGACCAACAGAGCTAACGGAAGAGGGATGAAGCCCATTCTTCTGGATACTGAGTCGCTGTAGTCTGTGTAAGCCTGGGGACACATTTAAGACATTTTCTCATAATTCAACAATAAACAACATTATTCTTTAACCAATAAATTAGTTGTTACGTAAAATAATTTCATCTAAACATCAGGAAAGATTAGAGGACATTTCTTCTAGACGACATATTTTAAATATCAGCCTCTGTTCCACATTCAGCCAAATGCTGTGATTAGTAATGAAAGGCATTTGCAGAATACATAATAACATGATGGACAAACTCCAGTTCAAAGTGGGGGTGGGCAGTGTAACCATATATACTGAGACAATATACTGTAAATGTGTCCTTTATTTCACTCACATTTTTCTGTCGACTGCTGACAAGGTCAAATGCAAGGCTGGCTCTGTATTCGCCGTATACCTGGAAAATGACAGTGTAACACAACATTAGTCGTCCTAAGAATAGACATCCAAATATCAAGATGGGATCAAGCAGAGGACATCAGAGTTATAAAGATGATAAATGGTGAGAAATGTTAACTTGTTTACTTTCCAAACAATCGCTGCCGTTAGAGCACAGGTACAGTATGAGTAGTACCAGGAGATGAGACAAATTTAATTCTAATGAATACATTTTAAAATAAAATAAATTGAATGCGATTAAATGTAGACAGGCATGGGTCCACAAGCTTAAAGTCTAACAACACATGAAAGAGGTTTGTTTGATTAGATTTGACAGTTTGGAGATAAAGGGGTTAATCCCTTCCTGTGGAGCTGGTTTCTGTTACATAACCAAACCTACAACTCCTGAAGCAAATCAAAGAGGAAGAGGGGAGGAGGTGGGAAGCCAAAAAAAAGTCATGATGAAACAAGAGAAAACGGCTCAGCTGGCTGAGCCTCCCTCTGATACTACAGTGTGTCTGGAGTGAATGTGTGGGTGTGTGAGAGAGCAATTAGAAATGTAAGCAAAGAGATGCTCCTTGTAACTGCTGAACTTTTTTCAGTATCAAAGAAAAGAGAAAAAAAAGAAATGTGGCTCCTGTTGTAGCCCACAGCTGACTAACTGAATCCTGTTTACATCATCCAAAGCATTATGGGAACTGTAATTTGGAAATTTAAAGCATGATTATCCCCAAATCAGAGGTAAGACAAAGAATAAGGATTGATGCACTATCCATATATTCTTTTGACAGTACTAAGGCTTAGAATGTGCCATCAACATGGTACTAATAATCTCCTCTGTCCATTCATATACAGATATTACTACAAGTGTCAACAATTCTCAACTGCATAAAATTAGTTTATTTGTGTAGCACAACTCAAGTGCACACTGATGGCATTTCTGAATATGTCTCAACTTATTCTGAAAATAATAATGTGATGACTAAAAGCCTGTAAAATAAAAAAAAAAAAAGTGCTCTTTGTGGCCAGTCAGTCTTTAAAACATCTGACAACATGCAGTATGTCAAAACACTGTCTGCACCGTAACCGGATGGATAAACTGTGAGAGGACTGTATGCAAGAGGGACTCACATCAGCACTGATGTCATTGAATTTGGTGATGAAGGCATGCTTGACGACGTCCACAGCAACCTCTGAGGCTATCACCATGACTACATCAGGAAACAGCACCCACAAGTGGTCTAAAGACAAACACATCAAAAACTGATCAATCTGTGTCAATGAAGTTCAGCATAATATTAGTCATAAAAGTCAGAGACAGTTCACTGCCGAGCGGCACTGAGACGGCCGGAGGAAGGACCTGATGGGAGCAATGTGATCTGACTTCAAACTATCATACAGATAAACCAGCTGGATAAATGCCAGCAATGTTACGCTGTCTGTGCAGCTCTGCGTTAGTTACCAGGGTTCCACGAGAACTGCTCCATGTTTCTCAGACAGACGATGAGCAGGAGGATGTAGTTGGTGAACCTCTCTTTTATGTCTGTGGGAAACAAACAAATCAATCCTGGATTAACCTACTTTGTACTCACTGCGGCTGAGCTCGATTCCATAAATTTACCTTGTACAAAATCACCAAGTTCAAAGGCAGAGTAACAAATTGTCCACAGACCGCTGTTTTGGTGGCGCGTGTTCGACTGTTCACCACTTACCGCTGTTTGACATCTGGAAAAGGTTGTTCTTTTCAAACTTCTTGAACACGCTTCCTTTGATCTCTACAAACTGGAAAATAAAAAACACACCAAAATATCATGGCTGAACCTGCGCTGTGTGCACTTTTAATTGATTGAAATGTATCTGTGTGGATTATACTCACGTTGTTTGACATCATGATGGTGAGCAGAGACTTGTTGTGGGAGTTGAAGGCCACGTTGAGCGTGGTGGCCTGAACCATGATGAGGATGGCATGGAGAACTAGACACAAACATGCTGAGGAAAATATTACACTTAGCACTACAGTAAAGAATATCACATTGTCTGTTAACTCTGATGTACGTTTCTGCAAGTCTGAAGTAAAACTGTGTAAGGCTTTAACCATTAAATATTTCATTATCTATTCCTCTGCTGATTGTTTTAATCATTTATTTTAAATGTATTAAATGTATGTCTATGAAATGTCAAAAAAGAGGAAAATGCCCAAGTTGACATTTTCAAATTGCCGTTTTTGTCTGACAAACACTCCAAAACCCAAATATATTCATGTAGCTGTAAGAAGACACTTGCTTAAACCAAATTAAATCCACGCATCATTCTTGGATTACAGACATTTTCATTTCTTTCAACTACACTAAGAAGATAATCTGCCAGTTGTAAGAAACGTACACTAACCAATATGTGACCAATATGATGCTGCATAATAATTTTGACAATTAAGGGACAAATCTGATTCACTACTACATGTCATGAGTCAAAAATTGCCAAAATTTTTATATTTGCATCAGATTACCTTGTAGAGTCATATTCTGTACTTTTTTTCTGTTAACAAACTTCCATTATTTTTGTCTGTTATTGTTGCGGATTTGTTTCCTGTCATTTGACTTATTGACTAACTGTCTCACATCTAAAAGGTGTGTTGTTTTTTCCCCTTTTTGTCGACTCGTGCAGAAGCAACAAGCTACACCGGCTGGTAACTATGACCACTGGTCCTTCTCAGTGAGGATACAGACATAGAGCACAGCCATGAGGAAGTGAGGAATCACGCCTATGTGCGCCCTCTTCTTCTCCTTGGGTTCTGTGGCAGTCCAGTACAGAGCGTCCAAGATGTCCTGGCCAAATGACGAGAACAGGCGGTCCGCCACCTGACAACACAACAGGGGCAGAGCGAGAGGAGACAAGAGAGCAGATGAGTGGGTGTGTGACTGTACAGTACAATGAGAGTTAGAGACATTAGGAGGAGTTATCTGGGTGTACCTCTAACATGTTGTATATGATGTATAGTTTGATGACAGACTGCCCCCTGATCAGGTGGTACATCATGGAGTAATCCACGTAGCTCATCATAGAGTAACACAGCACCATAATAAAGCCTTTCAGCACATCACACACCTGGGCTGGCTGGAGTAGACGGGAGCCACTGAAACACACACACACACAAATTACACATAGAAGAAATGTTCACAGTAGAAAGCCACTAGAAAAGAAATGCAAACAGAGAAGCAGAAAGAACAGTGTAATAATCAAAAGTGCTCTACTGCCCTCTAGAGGTCATGAACAATGTTGCCATGTCAGGACATTTACTAAATCTGTGTCTTAGTCAATAACCAACTTCTTGAATTTTTTTTGCATTAAATTAACTGATGTCTGTAAAATGTGTGACAATAGAAAGAGAATCTAAATTATTCACAGCACAATGTAGCAAACAGTCTAAAACCTGATATTAGATTTTGATATTAGGGAGCGCCTTGGTAGCCGAGTGGTTGCAGCACACGCCACAGTCCTGTGACCTTTATTGTTTATTCACCGTCTCTGTCCAATGTCACTCTAGACTATTTACAGTGTAAAAATAGGGAAAAAGAAGCAAATCATCACATCTGAATAGGTGAAAACCAGAGAATTAGACATTTTCTGTAGTTGACAAAATGTCCAACAGTTGATCACATGTGAGGATTTGCTTGGTTTCCTTGTCTTACATTACAGTAAAACAAATATCTTTGTACTGCTGGTCAGACAAAACGTCACCTTAGGCTCTAAGAGATTGTGATGAGCATTTTTCAATATTTTCTGACATTTTATAGACTAAACAATTTGTGAAAAAAGTGGGCAGAATAACTGATTGACTGAAAATAATTGTTATTTGACATTAGTTAATCATTAATGTGGCCAAAGATTGATTCAAATTTGTTCCCTCATATCAAAGTGTATACTTTACCTGAGGCCACAGCAAGGCAACGTGATGAGCCGTAAAAGGGCCAGAATCACTCTGAGGGGCAGCAGGGTGAACACATAGAGAAAGGCATCCAGACAGAGGAAGAAGCCGAATGTCATCAACTAAAGAGAGAAAGACACGGAGAGGGAGAGCACATTTATTTACTTGTAACTTTTAAGACGTTTCCCTCAGTGAACAGTTTGTGTGTTTACCTTCTCGAGCTCCTTGGGGATGCGGAGGCAGGTGTAGACCCTCTCTCTGCGCTCTGTGTATTTGGCCTCATTGTGTTCCAGGAAGTAGCCTCTGGTGAGCTCCGTGGTTATAAATCGGACCAGAGACAGGTCTAGAGCCAGACACAGACAGAGACATTGAACATTGAACATGCTGACTACACAAAAGACCTCACACACACACACACACACACACGCACACACAATAAAAGTAACTGCCAACCTAGAAAGCTTCGACTGTTTCATTTACAGGTTAACAGCAGGTGTCTGTATTTTTATTGCAAACAAAGGTGAGGCCTTAGCTTATAATAAACCATGTATTTTATAATTTGCATCATGACAAGAAATACCTTCACTATACAGCCAAACATGTGGACAAACCAAGTGTGACGCCCAGAGGTGATTGTTGGACATCTCATAAGAAAACTCTCTCCACTGAGAGAATATGAGGCTGCAGAATCAGTGGCATCTTTTAAATCACTACTTTAATCTTATCTTTTATAAGTGTTTCTATTAATGCTACCAATACTCTTTTCAATGTTTTATTTCCAACACGTCTTCTATTCTATTATCTATCTATTTCATTATCATGGTCATTGTTCACTGTTGGTATTTTATTCCTTTTCTGTTGTCTCATTCTGTCCTGTCATTCTGTTCTGATTTTATTTGCCTTTATGGTTAAGTGTGTCAACCATTTTTCAACCATTTTGTGAGTCAGCTCACACAGTCAGGAGTCACGTGTTCACATTTATCTCACCGTTCTGCACCAGCTGGAGTCTGTGGACTGAGCACCGACTGATACAGAGATAAAGCGCATTACAGACCAGTCCAGGTGAGAAAAAAATGAAAGCGTGTAAAACCTTATGTACATCAGAAGGAGACCAAAACGATCTGATTTTAGAGATTTGTTTGAGCTGAAAGACATGTGACTGAACAACATTCTTCACTTGAGCATTGAAACAAAGATTAGCATCAAATATAAAGCCAAGATTTCTAGCAGCCTGCTTCATGTTTAGGCCGGGTGGAGGTGGGGACGCTGTGCAGGACAGTCACACCAACTAGGGAATTTGTTTTGTGTACGAGAGTATTGTTGGGTTGAAACAGGAAACAGACAGCCTCAAACTGTTGCCACAAAGTTGGAAGCCCACTACTATTGTTTAAAACATTATTGTATTGTGCAGCAAGAAAACGTCCCATAAACGGGCACTGCACCAATTTCATATATCAAAGTCAATTTATTAGACAGGGAGTAGTACTCAGCCTGTGAAGATAATTAAATCATGCTTTTTATGTGGCTCTGGAGGGGCTTTTTCATGGATTCTATATGTGTATGTAATCGACTAATAACCTAAGTCCTTTTTCAACTAAATGTTCCAAAAGATAAATTGTTCCAGATTCTCAAATGTCAAAATTTGCAGATTTCTTTTAGATTTTTCATATATCTGCTGAACATTTTGGGGGTTTTGACTATTTGCCAGACAAAACACGACAGCTGTTGCGGTCACCTTGGGTTCTAGGATATTGTGGTGGACATTTTCTCTGTTTTCTCTCAAACTCGACCCATTGTAGAGAAAAGGGGTCAGGATATCTCAGCTCCTGCTGCACCAATACACACAGTAGGAAAAACACAGGTGTAAATATTACAATTATTTTGCCTGAGGTGCATTTAGCCGTTTCATTTCCACGATCTTAGTACTATGCATGCTGGCTCACTGCCATGGCTTACGGGGACACTTGATGTTATAACTAACACCTGTACTTTCCGTACTGTGACATGTAAAAGCGTTTGCTGTGACAATGGGCACAGTCTCTCGGAAGCCCCCCAACTTTTTGGAGTAAATCAACACTAAGAAATTTAGTCTAAACTATAAAAAAAAAAAAAAAAAACAGCCCCAGACTAAAAGTACCCGTGTCCACATACTTTTGGCCGTGTGTACCCACTGAGCAGCACTTCTGACTGCGGCTGTGCAAAGAAACCACGTCTTAATTTGACAGAGAGGCAAACCGGCCTATTTAGAAACCTGCATGACTACATGCAGCTGAGCTGTATTGCAAAAAGCCGGGACTCCTAACTGTAGATATAATTTGAATGCATGCAACATAACTTTACTTGAGCTCAGTGTTTTAACTAGCAGTAGCTGTGGTGATGACGCTAGTTACCGATATATCCTGATAGATCAAGTGGAAACTCGGAGCTGCGCCCAAACCTGCACAGACTTAGCTGAGTGTAATTGTAACTGCGTGCTCAAGCCATGTCGCTATCACATATATCCACAAAACCAGTGCAGCAGCGCAGGTATTAAACCAAAACGGGTTTGCCGGTGATGTTAAACAACAAAACGAGGAGTTCAGCAGCTGGCTAGCGTTAGCGCTGTCAAACTGGGCTCTGATAATGAGGCTAGCTCTCACCTGACAGGTTGCGTTTATTGCTCTTACTGCCGCCATTTTTATCGTTGGCTCTCGGCGTCTCCGTGACTCCGTCTTTCTCCTTGTTCTTCTCTGATTTGGCAGCCTTTCTGTCCCTCTCCCTGTCCTCCTTCTCCTTCTCTTTCTCCTCTCCCAGACCTGACGACACCGAGTCCGCCATCTTCGCCAAACGGTCTCATCGGCTGCCTGGGAGACTGACATCTGCGTCACACGCTCCGACGTCATCACGTCGCCTGTAGTTTCAGCCAATCACCGGCAGGCGTCGCCAAAAGAGCACAGTGAGTGAATTTCACACCTCGTTTGGTGGATTGATTAAATTATTAACGATTGGTTGATTATTTTTTTAGTTCCTAAAACAAAGAGACAAAAATAATGTACAACATTTAGATATGACTGCTCTAATACAACAATTCAACCGAAATACATGACAAAAATGACAAAAATCCCAGTAATAATAATAAAGTAAAAAAGCAACTACAGCCATTTCATCTTAAAAAACTAAAGATGAAAAACGTAGTATATAAATGAAATGATATAAAAGAAGGTGCTGTAGAGATTGTATACTATGTTTGGCAGTATCATTTTCATATTAGTCAGACACTCATCACTTTTTTGTCACTGATTACTACCTCTTATAATGAGATTATTCAAACACATTTTTAATTTATCCAAGGGGTTATTTGTTTAATAATATAATCAACTTAATCACATCTTTTGGTGTGCAAAGATTACAATCAACAGAAGCAAAGAAAATGAGTGCCAGGGTCTGTATTAACCACTGTGTTACACTCCACTCTGGTCATTGTGTACTATATTTCTTAACTGAAATATTAGAGAGCATATTTTTACTGAAAAGTAATTAATTTAGTAATATGCACCACGTAAGTAGGCTATAGTATCAGTACCATCTCTCAGCTACATTTTGACACTGGTTGTTTTCTTCTTTTTTAAGGCAGTGTCTCATGATCAGGGGCCAGCTTCCAGTTCGTATCATATCAGTGGATATAATGCTTTAGTGGCGGAGTTTTTTAAATTACAACAAACCAAGTGTCACACAGTGAATCTGCAGCCTTTGGTGATCCAGCCTCACTGGATGGTTGAAGGGAAGTAAACTTTCATAGCATTCAAGATTCAAAATTGAACATAGGCTTTGTTGTCTTTGTCTCCACCAAAGAAATTGCAGTTGCGTCTCCAATTGCATAACAATAATGATATAGAAATACCAAAAATATGCATTGTAGCATAACAATAACAGAATAAAACTACCAAATATACCAAATAATATTACAATAACATGATGTAGGTACCAAAATACACAATATGACGTGACAATTATACTGTAAAATTACCAAAATATACATTATAACATAACAGCAGGATAAAAGTACCAAAATATAGCCTACATTATAAGAAAACAATAACCAAGTACCACAGTATAGGCCTTGGTATAAATGCAGTAGTAGGTTAGCCTTTAATGAATAAGTGGAGCATGAAAGAAAGAAGATGAGAGATGAAGGAGTGTAAATCCCTCATATCCAAACTCACTGGTCTCTCTGTGTTAAAGCTCCACTTTGACCTTTCTTCTCTCTGTTAAAGTGGATCACAACTGTCACTCTGACACCATTAACTATGACTTTATGGCTGCAGCCGCCACAGAGGTCACCAGTCGTGGTACATTTCCAGGCGAAAAGGCCAAGCTGCAAAGGTTAATTCCCCCTCTGAATAAAGAGCAGTGTGGGTGCGACAGAGGGAGCAGGAACCAGGCGCACCGCGCAAGGATAGAGTTTCTCCCGGTAAGGGATCTCTTTGACCGCCATAGATTCGGTTTCTCCTCTGTCGCTCACACATGGACCAGTTCACCAAGAGAAATAACTACTCACCTCAGCGATTATGATTCATTTTTTCTTTTCAAACCGTAAAATAAACTCATGGTGATCGCCCGGTGCGCTCCGCGGTCGCTGCCCGGCGTCGTGTTACCTTCCCCGGGGCACCATGGGCGCGTAAGATGCCTTCTCTGTGGAAACGGATAACGTTCTCGGTGGCCTCGGTGCTGTGCGTCGGCTCGGTGGTCCTCCTGGTCGTGGCCCTGTCCACGGAGCGGTGGGTCACCGGACGGATCCTGTGCAAAACCGGGGTGGACATCGTGAACGCGTCCCACCCGGAGCTGGAGCAGTTCATCGGAGACATTTACTTCGGTTTGTTCCAGGGAGGGAAGAGCAAGAAGTGCGGGCTTGGCAAGAGGCGCTCCAAAATATACAGTAAGGTTAAATACAGCCTCTAGACTCATTTTTCATTATTGTTATGAGGAAGGCTACACCTGCTCTCTGTCTCATCCACGTATCCATTAAAATGGCACAAAAACATATCATCACCTCTGGTGCCCAATAAAGCAAACGTACACCCTGTAATGAATAACTCACACACCATCTGGATAACACCTTTTAAGAGCAGAACAAGCCCTGGAGGTCACAAAGTTTCCAAAAAGATATATCAGACTCACAGGACAGGAAAATATGACACTGAGAATATACAGCCATAAAACACAAACCTGTGCTGAGTAGCCTATTTAAATAAGTATGATCATATAGGTTAAAGAATAGTGTGAAACTGTCAGACTGTGAAATAAAATGTTGGGTTTTTTTTTCAATTTTAAAGCTATACAGCTATATCAGCAATACACATCTGTTGCTTAGAGTAGAACTTTATTTCCATTAGTTTATTAGAAAATTTCTGGTTACAGCACATTATTCTATATTTTAAATAAGTTTCTGGCCATTCTTGCTTGATATTGCATGAAAACAATAAAAAAAACATTAAATCTAATGTGCAGATTCCCACAAGAAACATACATCGTAGGACACATTACTCCTACCTACTACATGTACTGCAAACATACTGCACGCTGGTTAGTTTACTTCGCAGTATGACAATATTACAATACAAACATATAAAATAACATCATCATCAAATTACAATAGTAGGTTATTCTTTGTGCAATCACGTTATTACATACAAATAATTATCTAAAGATTGTTGTCATATGGGCTTCTACCATCATGTATTGTATCACCGCATACAAGGAAACCTGACTTCCACTGCTCTTGTGTACTTACACATGAAAAGACATACAGGAAAACGACAAAGATGAACAAAATAAACATAAACATCAACTTCAGCATGAACCTTTAACTGCTATGTACAAGTGTGAGCAGTTATATGTGTTTGTATGAAAATATATATGTGAAAAGCAGCTATAGACAAAGATGTAGTGCAAAGGTGCTGGAATAAATATGGGATGGTTATTTACGGGTTCCATTATGTACATGAGGTGGGTGTGTATGACTGCATGTGGCTCTAAACACCATATTTAAGTCTCTTTCTACATCTTTAACTCATACAAACCAGCTCTGGAGGCTGATGATGTGTGTTTTTAATCTGCGTTTCTCCGTCTCTCTGTCCAGTTTTCCCGAAGCTCGTGCGGACGTTGAACGGTGGCCTCCACATGATGGTGATCCTCTTCCTGCTGGTGGCTGTGGGCTTCGCCTTGGTCAGTCTGTCTTTCTGCATTTACAACGCACGCAAGGTTCCCTACCAGAGCATCAAAGGGCACAAAGGACTCTACCTGTGGAACTTCATCGCTGGTGAGTGAGCCATCTTGACTCTTTCCTGCAAAATCTCCCTCAAATATTGATGCTTTTTCTTTCTTATTCGCTTCACATTTCCACCCTCATTTCTTCCTTTTGCACTTGTTCCCACTTTCCTCCCAGTCAATTTCCTTCTGTCTCTTCACTTCTTACTTTGATATCAGTGGCTAGAATTTTCTCTCCCCTTCTTTTCTTTAAAAACCTGAGTGTTTTGTCTTTATGTTCCTCCCATGTGTGTTTACTTCTCTGTTTCCCCTCCCTGACTTTCCTCCCCCTCTGTTTCCAGCTCTGTTCGGTGCCCTGGCCGTGCTGTGTTTCCTGGCAGCCGTGAGACACCACAGTCTCACCGAGCGCATTGCCAATTATCGGGAGAACCTCTTCGTGCTCGTCGTCTTGGATGACAGCCTGGACTGGTCTTTCTGGCTGGGCGTAGGCAGCATCGCGACTCACTTCGCCGTATGTGGAGTGGTTGCCATGAGCCGGATCAAACTGCCCAAACCGGAGATGAAGAAACCCGAGGAACCCACCATCTCTTCTCTGGACCTGCTCTATTGACTGCTGACCGAGCATCGTTGTTGTTGTCAGCATTTACATCCCTGATGGGAGACCAGAGCGAGAGGGGGACTGAGAGCAGAGTGAAACCAACACTTTTCCGTTACGCCACATTTAAGCTCATCACAGCCTCTCTTTGGCCTCATGACTCATTTTTATGTGAACTATCACTTGATGAACATTTTTCCAGTGTTCATTACTGTTTATTTCTCTGTGATACTAATATAAAGGACTCAAGTGTAGACTGGAAAGTGGTTTGCTAACTCAGACAGCTGCTTTGGTTCCAAGGGCCTTCAGACCAAAATGAGCTCCTTGTTCTTCTTTAATTTTGAAATATATGAAATTCTTGAAACTAGATTTCGACACAGGCATCCACACAGGCCTCAAAATTAGCTGATTAAGAAAGTGGTGCATTAGGATTCTGCAGTGGTGCATTTACGCAAACAGATGTTAAATGAAATTACAACAAACCACAGTAAGGCTCAAGGTTTTGTGCAATTCTAAGGCCAAATGTTTTTATTTATACACACTAGTTAATGGCCTCAGGATCAGTTAATGGATCAGTCATTCATGTCAAGTAATTTTTTGAAGCCCAAAATCACATTTTCCTCAGGGGGCCTCAACATATGATATCTTCTATCCTTAGACCCTTGATTCAGATGAGGAAAAACTCAGCAAAAAGAACAAAACATTTTTTTTTCTCCTGCTCCATCTTTCAGTAAATGTGTGTGAAAACACGCTGTTGAGATTTTGCTCCCCTTGTGATGTCATAAGGAGCTCTATTGATCATGTGACCTCCTCCAGCCCTTCAGCAGGCCGACTGTCCCCTCCCATTTAAAACCTCCTGAATCTAACTCGCTGTCCGTTATTGTTTTTTCCTCACTAACACCAGTTCTTAACACACAGATGTTGAAGGCAAAAGCAAATCAATTCGGTTGATTGTTCTGTTCTGCTAAAACGGAGAGTTCAGACAGAGGCTGAAAACAGCTGCAGCAGCCGTGTCTAGTATACGAAAGATAATGTATTACTTTGAACATTAAACCATGTAAACCTGTTCTAGTAGAACCTCTAAAAACAAGTATGAACTGAAAAAAAATAGCATAATGTGGGACCTTTAAGAAAATATAGTACGAACATGTAATATTAGGTATCATGAGATTCAGGCAAAGTAAATAAATGTTTGGACTGAAGACATCAACGTCGTCAAAGACAAGAAAACTTCAGGTGCCACCAAACACTGATACAGCAGGAGTTGGACTCTAAATCTCCTTTGGCAGGAGGCAGTGATGGTGAGACAGAAGGTGGACAGATCGGACATTTAACTGAAAAGAGATCTGACCCGCAGATTTGCCCTTTGAATTCTGGACATCCTGTGCTGTAATATAATCTGTCCATAGCTGTGATATGTAAATACATCATTACTGTTTAGATTTAGATGTATTTTTTTCATTATATGTGTATAATGTCCTTAACTGGTCTGCTTTTCAGTCACTTTGTGGCCTCAGTATAAAAGTTTTTACAGTAATTATTCTTTATCTCTGATAGAAAGTGTGCAACCATGCATGAATAATGATTTATTTCAGGGGGAGATGTTGGTTTATGTTATAAACGTGTATGATCTTCCATAGATTAGAAAGAGACAAAATAATTATCCATTGATTTTTAATAACTTTAACTTGATCATAAAAAGTTCCTCATATCTGATGACATTTGCTGCTGTGAAGGTCAACATAAGAACATTTGTGTACATGTCAAATAAAGTAACATTGACCATCACTGAAGGACCTTTACGATATGTTAGTTTAGTTATAATCTCGAATGAGGATGTGAATCATTTAGTTTGTCCTCCTGCAGTTCCCCACTACAGCCACAAGATGGCGACGAGGCTCTTTGTCGCTAGCTGGTGACGTATTGAAACCGCGACGCTGTCAGGTCGCTCTGCCTCCTTACACACATGTTTGCGACCTCTAAACCTGTGAACCAGTAGTTTGTTGCGGGTTTATTTATGCAGAACAGATGACAATGTTTCTTCTAAGGAGAGCTGCGCAGACGGCGGTGCGGACAAACCACCCCAGGTCATTTTCTGCGTCACAGACTCACCTGAACGAGAGAAAAGTACGTAGCTAGCTAACGTTAGCCTGTTAGCCAAACATTAGCTGACAGTTACATCACGCAGCACAATGCGTCTCCGTGTGTGTCCTGCTAATGTGTTGCTGTGTGTCTGCAGGGTCTGGTGCTGGGAGTGTTTGAGAAGGAGGGAGAGGAGGATAGCGGCCTTCATCTCACAGAGGCAGCCGCAGGTTTTGACCAAACTCTGTCCGGTAAACTCTCTGAACTGCTGAAAATGTGAGTCTGAGATATCTGACAACTGTCCTGTTTGGGTTATGATGATAACATACACTCACTTGCCTGTTTATTAGGTGCTCCTAACTAAGATTAATACAGTCCAACACAACAGTCCTGCATTAGATCCTCCCTGCATGAAGGTTATAATGGTGAGTTTTGTGTGAAGAGTGGTGTTTATTGACCTTTACAGCCATTTGGGGTGCAGTAACTATCAGCTGTGTGAGCTACTGGATACCTGGATTTCCTCTAGGGGATGAATCATGTAGCCTAATCATCATGTCTGGTCATTTAGTGCTTTATTTTACCCTTCCTTGTTATTTACTTTGTCATATTGTATTGCAGTTTGTAGTAATTTTAAGACGTTATTGGTGCTGTAGCTTTATAAACTGTACATTTAAGTTCTTTTATGTTTTGTACTGTGTTTTTCTCGAAAACCAGTTGCCGTTCGGGTACAAAATAAAGCTGAAGCTGAGCTTGAGAGTTCATTCATGGAGACAGAGAAAACAATCTCCTCTCAAGGGCCACTTATTTGCTGTTTCTAGAGCTTTTGACCACATGACATGGTCTTAATTAGCAGGTGGAGTTCACACTGGAGCTGTAGCTGTTCAAAGGAAAAGCTGTTCATCTATTTAAACAAAACACAGCATTCTAACCTACATGGAAGTATGTTTTGATGCAGAGCTTCTGTATTAGACTGTGTTAGTTTTAGGTGTGTATGCAGTTCATACCGCACTGATTAATTGTAACTGGCTACAACCCTGAGATAAATAGATTTGTCCGAGAGGCGAAAAAATGGGATTGGTGCATCCTTAATGCTGGTATCAATATTAGTGAAAAACACGCAGTAGTGTAGCATTCCTAATGGATATCAGGCTAACCTTGTGTGTTTGACTAACTTGTTGCATAGCTGGTGAATAAACTGGTTTTGTTTTGTTCTCTCCAGCTCCGGACCAGCTCTGAAGAAAGGCAAAAGCCGAATATTTTATGGAATCCACAAGGTAACGAGGTGTGACCATAGATAAAGGAACTGTTTCTCTTGACAGCATCGGAGTAACTAAATCTTCCCTGCGTCTTCTTCAGGACTTCCCGTGTGTAGCGGTAGTCGGGCTAGGGAAGAATGATGCAGGTGTGTGTGGGTCAGAGAGCTGGGACAGCAGCAAGGAGAACATCAGAGAGGCAGTGTCAGGTGAGTCACATGACTCTGCTCGTCTTACTGAGAACTCTCTGGAGTCAGTACCTGGCTGATACCTGTGTGTTTGTCTGTGTGTGTTCAGCTGGCTGCCGGCTACTTCAGGACCTGGAGGTGAGTCACGTGGAGGTGGACGGCTGTGGCGACACCCAGTCAGCAGCAGAAGGTGCCACTCTGGGTTTGTTTCAGTATGACCAGCTCAAATCCAAGAAGAAGACCAAAGTAACCGCACAGCTTCATGGAAGGTAGTCCAACAAAGCTGGGAAAACTGAATTTTACAGGCATTTGACTCTTAATACAGATGTATGCAGCATCATGTGAATATATGTCTGTGTGTATTTGCTCTCAGTGGGGATTCAGTCGGATGGGGGAAAGGAGTCTTGTATGCAGAAGGCCAAAACCTGGCACGGCTGCTTATGGAGGCTCCAGCCAATCACATCACTCCCACTGCTTTTGCCCACACCATCGAAAAGAAACTAGCAGCGCACGCAGAACGAGTCACAATAAATAAAAGGTTTGTGCTTCACTTATCACCACAGGCCACGTTTACAAGAACTGCAGTGTATTTTTACAGTGCAACCTTTTATGATTTTATGCCAGATATTTGACTGGATGGTGCTGGAAACAATTTGAGTGGCAGGAAGATAAATATTGAACTGATATAGCATCATTTTGGTATGTTTTTTTTTTTTTAATTTTGGCTGAAATAACTACTGGTTAATATCAGCATTTTTTCTTCCACTTTATGATATTCAGAAAGCTTTAGAATGTATTAAGCTGGAAACTGTCTATCTAAAGGTGAAACAATTATGAAAAAATTATCAAAAAAATCATTTTAAGTTATATTTTTTATTTTTGTTGCTTTTCTCTGTTATCACTGAATGTCTTTGGGTTGTGCATGCACATTACCTTGAGCTTGTGGAGTCTTATTTGCGATTTTTACATTATAGAATATATAGAATATTTAATTATTTAATAATTTAGAATTAATAATTTAATACCTCATGTGTTTATGTAGATCTCAGGCTTGGATAGAGGAGCAACAGATGGGAGCGTTTCTCAGTGTGTCCAAAGGCTCAGAGGAGCCCCCTGTCTTCCTGGAGCTACATTACAACGGTTCTCCTGACAGCAGCCAGGCCCCGCTGCTCTTAGTGGGCAAGGGCATCACCTTTGACAGGTAAACGGGAATGATAAACACTCCCAGCTCTCTGTCTGAGCGCGGTCACATCATATCTTACACATTGAGGTCGTTTGTCTCACCACTTGTGTTTGCCTGGTAGTGGCGGTATTTCTCTGAAGCCGTCTCCTTCTATGGATGCAATGAGAGCTGACATGGGGGGAGCTGCCACCGTGTGTGCGTCTATCGTCACAGCAGCAGCCCTGAAACTGCCGATCAACATTATCGGTGAGCTTATTGACAATATGTATCCCTGTGCGTGTAATCATTTTTGATGAATAGAAAATTATGCAATGTTGAAGTGATGACAAACAATCCTTAACCTGTCTGTTTCCACTCAATAAATCAGGTCTGGCTCCCCTGTGTGAGAACATGCCAAGTGGAAAAGCTACAAAACCAGGCGACGTTGTCACAGCCAAAAATGGAAAAACAATCCAGGTGGGTGGAGGCGTGACAGTTACCTGAGTGTGATACATTTGTGCACATATGCTGTATATGTGTGTGTGTGTGCATGAACAGGTTTCATTGTTGTTGTGTACAGGTCGACAATACAGACGCAGAGGGCAGACTGATTCTTGCTGACGCACTGTGTTATGGACACACCTTCAACCCCAGAGCCATTGTCAATGTGGCTACGCTAACAGGTGGGATTATATAATTCATTTATATACACAATGACTGGCGAAATTGGTTTAGTGTTTACACACATAGAGTGTAACCACAGTTCAAATCTCACAGGGATGTATGTATCAAACCTCTTTCTCTTGATCCATGTCTGTGTATTTATTGCAAAAGATAATCCTAAAAGGAGGTGCGTTGTGATTGTGTCTCTGTATAATCTGGCATTTCCTCGTTAAAAAGTAAAGAGAACTATAGCAAGCCAATAGTAGCTGTAATTGCTGTACTTACAGTACTAGATAACTCTTTTATCTCATTTTTACTTGGTCATTCAAATTCATGACATTCATATGAGGTCCAGTTGTCGTCTCAAATATTAGTGCTCATAATTATTATTCCACTTATGTTAGTTATTTCTTCATGAGCCCGAAGGTGCAGGAGAGTGATTTACTGTCACTCAGTGGAGTTTGATTGAATGAGTCTGCTGTCTATACGGGTTCATGTTTACAGCTCGTACACAAGAGTTGTCATTTACCTTCTGTACTGTGAAATCCACCTTAGGCTGATTACGCTGCACGATTAAATGAAAGATTTACAAATATATTGAGTAAATATTGAAATTTCTGTCTTCAAGGTGCGATGGATGTAGCTCTTGGCTCAGCAGCAACTGGAGTATTTACAAACTCTGACTGGCTGTGGGAGCAGCTGCACAAGGTACCGTGTCTGCGCAATAAACACACTCTCAGCATCCCAGTCTCTCAGCTCCTCTGACTAATTCTGTGTGTGTTCGTTCATTCAGGCCAGTGTTGTGACAGGTGACAGAGTGTGGCGGATGCCTTTGTTCCAGCATTACACCAGACAGGTGACTGACAGCCAGCTGGCTGACCTCAACAACATCGGCAAGTACAGCCGGTAAGTATCTTGCTGCGCTCAGTGAGCGCTTGCAGCTATTGCACCCGACATCAGAGCAGCGCAGGGCCCCGTTCACCATACGTGGATTTCGTTTAAAAGCATCTAGAAGCCCAAACCTGCAAAAGTAATTACAACCAAAATGTTTTCGGGTGAACCACACAATACAAATGTCTCACTTTGAGATGACAATATGCAGGTAATTGTAAAATCACCATCATCTGTTGGGGTGATTATCACTATTATATTTTCATGACAAAGTGTTATACGTATACTTGAAAACAAAAAAAAAAGTCTGACTCTACCAACTTGGTACCAAACCAAAGGTTCTTAAAGGTTCTATGAGCAAAAAGATGTAAATTCAACTGAAGATTCTGACTAACCAATCAATGGATGGCATTTCATTTGACATTAAGTTAGGAATCTGTCATTTGAAAACTGTAATTTTGAAGTAAATGACTAAAGCTGATTTCTGTATCTAAGTATGGAAATAGTGGGAATCTTGTTGAGCACAAAGTAGAATCACACCTACTGCATGTCCTGCAAGTTTTAACTTTCATTTCAAAATAAGAGCTCACTGTTATCCATTGCTGTTATTCAAGCTTGATAACATTAGGAACAGGGCAGTATATTCATGGCTTTATTAAAACTGAATCTGACTGTTGCGTCTGCTGATCATCTCTCCAGCTCTGGCGGTGCATGCACAGCTGCTGCTTTCCTGAGAGAGTTCGTCACAGCTCCTCATTGGGCCCATCTGGACATCGCTGGTGTGATGAGTAACAAAGATGAAATTCCCTACCTGAGAAAAGGAATGTCCGGAAGACCAACACGCACGCTGGTGGAGTTTGCAGCCGCACTGGCCCACAATGGCTGAGAGAGAGACATTAGGCTGAAAGAACGCACTTAGACAGAATGAAAGATTCAGTGACCAAGTTTACCTGATGGCTCTGATGTGTACATACAGCTAATGCATCAGTGTTTTGTTACATTTTTCAGGCCACAGGGTTCAGTGTCTCTCCACACGGTTGTTTTTTCAGCTGAGAAAACCTGAAGCTCTTTAGTTAATGTAATTTATATGTCATATAAATAAATTCTAAGATTTTAGCATACATTTGTTGACATATTTGTCATCTCCATGGTTCTTTTGTTGACACAAGATGGATGTACACTACTTGGTATGTATGTGGACACCCTCATGTGATTGATTACCTCATTCCAAACCAGCAAACCAAACAAAGCAATGACTGCTTGCATCCCTGCATGTTTACTAATTCAGCTAAAGAGTGCTTTCTCTTCCTTAAATTGGTTCAAATTAATGATTTGTAGAAACTTTATGAGGCAAAAGTCAGGAAAAATATAACTTTAATAATAAAGTATAATTTTTGTAACATGTTTTCTTTTATTCATCTCAAGGGATGTTTAATATACAATCACTGGTCATGAAAAACAACCCCAGACTAACACAATGTGAACAGTGATGTCCACACACTTTTGGCCATAGAGCCCACAGGAACGCCCCTCTCACTGCGCATGTGCGAACCAGGTAGCCAGGAGATCAAGATGGCGTCGTCCATGAGTGGGATGTTCTCAGGTCAGCAGCCGTCTGGTGCTCATCCCGTCGGGGGTCCTGTTGGACCGGGCCAGCCGGGTTTCCCCGGTACGGCTGCCAGGCCTCAGGGGAACAACACGCTGGTGGATGAACTGGAGGCTTCCTTCGAGGTAGGAGGCTAATATGCTAGCTTCCGCTAGCTTTGTGTGCTAACTGTTATTAGCTAATTTAGCTAGCTAGCATTCATTCAAGATACTGCACTCTCACATTAGAGGGATACAGAAGGCAAACCATATTTTACCAAGACGATAAAATAAATTAGATAATGCTTTAAGGCACCGCGGTGAAGCTTAAATTTAAGTCGGATTTTCGACAGAGATTCACTCCGGACCAGCGGCGTCTTGCTTAGTTTCTCCCCGGTATTGGCAACAGGAGGGCGGTTAGCTCACCTCCCAGAACCTCGGGCTGAACCGCTGGAGGCTGATTTAATTAATAAGTTTTCCATAAAGACATTGGTGTAAGATAGAAGAAGTACTGACAGACAACATAAAGAGACGTTCGAAAATATTAATATGAAATTTAAAAGCATTAAAATCCAAAATGGAGAGGTGTCTCCTATGTGTCCAGTGTGTGTAGAGCTACAGTGTCCCATCAAATGCAGTGGAAAAAAAGTGAATTATTTTTCATTAACAAATGTGTGTAAGTGTAGTCAACATAAGTATGCTACATGAAATCAAGTTTGATGTTTTAAATCAGAATTTTCACTATTATTATCAAGTAAGAATGAAGGTGTTGAACAAACTTAGTTGTGTGTAAGCTCTATTTCCTATTTCCAAACAACAGCAACTACATAACATCACAATAACACAGCTGTATCTTTGGTTTTCTTTACTAACAACGCTACTACCAGGACTACAAGTCTCTTATATCCCATTAGCTTAGTTAGTCATTTTAGGAACCATATGAATAGTTTGACTCCAACTTCATGGCAGGCATCTGTGCAGTATCATAGCAGGCACAACTTCAGGTTCCTCACAACAAAGCAGCTAAATGGAACATAAAATAGTGTTCTGTGTCCATAAAAAGTGTTTATATCTCAGAGTAATTGCCTCTCCCTATTGCACAAACATTTTATTATAGTCCAGACTGTGGCAAATGGGAGCAGTGATATATTTTTGCAACCTTTGCTTGCTGCCCCTTGGAGTATGTTTTTCCTCCCAATTACTTCTACTGGTAAGCTGGTGTCATTTACGAGGAAACATGTCATGTGACACTGCCTTTTCTTGTGGACCAGCAGGTCGTCAATCATAATCATAAAGACAGGGACTAGAGGGCTACAAAACTACCTGTGCTCAAACCCTAAGGAGCAGCATTTTTACCCACACATTCAGAAGAATGTACTGATGTTCTGTCTGTGTTTATCCTTCAGGCATGTTTCGCATCCCTGGTAAGCCAAGACTACGTTAATGGAACTGACCAGGAGGAGATTCGAACTGGTGAGTAAAGCCTTGAATGTTTATTCTTTTGTTTATGGTTGTTTTATTGTATCTCGTACTGTAATGTGTGTATCGACGTATGTGTCTGTTGATTGCAGGTGTTGACCAGTGCATACAAAAGTTTCTGGACGTGGCTCGACAGACAGAGTGCTTCTTCCTGCAGAAAAGGCTTCAGTTATCTGTGCAGAAACCAGAGCAGGTGGTGAAGGAGGTAAATTATTCTCACTTATCTCGACAGATTGGAAGTGGTCCTCTCCACCTCCCATCCATTGACTTCCTCCTCTGTTTTGCTGTTATTTGTGGAATTGTAAAATCTACTTATGACCCCCAAAGATCTGTGTAAGCAGAAGAGGAACTCTTGGAGAACCCAAACCCCCTTTTGAGAATCATTATCTGTGTCGTATCCAGGGTTCATTAGCTTTGCCTTTATTTCCCAGACCTGAATTTGTGACATGCTGTCAGTGTTTTATCAGTTTCTATTTATTTCTCACCATTTGCTAATGTGCCTTCTGTCATTTCTTCCTCCCACTTCAGGATGTGTCAGAGTTACGTAATGAGCTACAGAGGAAAGAACTGCTGGTTCAGAAACACTTGTCCAAACTGCACCACTGGCAACAGGTGCTGGAGGATGTGAGCGTTCAGCACCGTAAACCCTCCGACCTTCCCCCTCCCGGACCGCTGGCCTTTCTGGAGCAGGCGTCTGCGAGCCTGCCCCCCGCCCCTTTAAAACCAAATTAACACACCAAAAGGTACCGTCACATTAGTCTTCATGAGTCACATGAAGTTGCCCCACATTCAGAATGTGATGTTATGTGTGTAACAAAGTGCATCCATCAATCATTCAGGTTCTCATTGAAGTGAATGAGAGATGGAGCGAGTATCTGCAGGACAGAGGCGTGATGTGACCGTACAGAAACACTAAAGATGTGTAAAAACACCACGTACATCATGTGAGGCACGCTGTCATGTCAAGTGTCAACCTGTGAGAAAACTGAAGAACAGTTAACCGTCATTATTGGCGGGGAAAACATGACACAGATTGTTTTAGTTCAATGGTTTTTTTTTTCAGTATTTTGATTAATGTAAATATTTTTGTTGCCGACTTTTTTACTGTAAAAATAAAATTCAATTTGTGAGTATTTAGAGTCTGGACATGTTTTATGTTGTACAGTGTGCACACATTTCAAACGGGGTCAGGCTCTGTGTGTAGGATTTCAAAGGATGAATTAAGCAGTGGAGAGTAACACTCAGCCAGTTGTATAATGTCCTTTTGTGGAAACATCCATACTTGGGACTAAAAATCAAGATCCCGGCTTCTGCTGCTTCAATTTTGATTGTTCTGTTTTCATTTGCCCTCAAATTTCATGGAAATGCAATTCAAAATGACTGGTGTGCTCCTGAAGTTTGTCCCATGTGTGAGTGAGAAGCTGGAATAGCATCATTTACAGAACTGTTAAAACTATGACGCAAACCTTAAAACAACCACATATTTACATTAAATGTCACAGTGAAATCTCGTCATCACAGTTCAAAAAACCAACCTGCTGAGAGCTTCTTTCTATATCACTTTTTGTATGAAACCATGACAGAGTGACTTCAGATGAGCCATGACTGAGCCTGCTGTCTCTAATATATTCAGTGTCTTCACACCACAACAGACTTGTTCTCCTCAGCTTCACAGCTATCCGACGCCCGTCCACTGACGGCGCAGGCAGACACAGATCTCCACAGATGGGACAAAGCTTTTTACTAAGCAGGGGTCTGTGCTTCTGGCTTTAGAAAACAGGGAATCAAGGATTTACTGCTGGACTTCAAATGGACTCTCCTTTAACTCTTTACGTACATTCTGTGATTGAGATAATGTCTGTTTAACTGAATAAGCTCTCGTTATGAAAACCCTTGTTATGCTTGTTAACATTGAATCTTATCTCAGGGATGGAAAAAATAAATTAAAGATACCTAATACACAAAATAGATATTTCTAAGTCAAATTTCATCAATTATTTTATTAATACTTTCACAATTATTTACTGTAAAAAGCTGCGTTACAAAAAAATCAAAGTCAATGTGGGATTATAAAATCAAATTTACAAAATTCATGAGACACCAAATCGGGATTATGAGCCTTATCACAATAATAATAATAGTAAGTGAAATTATTCTGCTCTTCACATGTCAAGACTTCTTCCTGTGAGTGTGAGTTTATATTTGATAGAACAGTTATTTTTATACACCCAAGGACGACCTTGCACCTTACGTCCACTGACAAGCACTAAAAATGTACAGCATGTTATTGGGCACCGTCATTGTACAGTGTTTATTTAATTAATATTAGATCAGGAGATTCTGGCTGTGTTCTCATGTTTTATTTCATTATTTTGCATTATTGATTGCTGTCATGTTATAAGATACATTATACATACATATTTGCACATGATGTATATAGATAACATGACATGGGAGTGAAATATTGCCACAAATAAGTAAATAAATTGTCAATAAGTACAGTTTCATTGCAGATTGTATAGAATAAAATGATAATAGTTACTTATAATCAGAATATAGTGACATTATTATTGTTAATGTGATCTGATCGGTGTCCTGGGGGTGTTTTTGGTCATCATGGTGCTGTCCCCGGTCAGTCTTCCACAGCTAGAGGGAGACAGTGCCTTCTTGTGGGACGCCTTGGCCGCTCAGAGGACCGTCTTTGCCGACATGTCCTTGTTTGTGCGTTTTAATCAGCGATTGGAAAATAACAGGTAGCCTTGTCGGTCCGCCTCTCGCACCCAGATACACCCAGGAGGGACGAGGGGGAGAGAGAAGATCAAAATAAACCCTCGTCTGGACGCTGCGGGTGCTTCCTCTCCTGCACGTTGTGTGTGTGTTTTTTGGGGTGGGGGTCCGACAGGAGAGGCGGTCCGCAGGGTACAACAGCCGGGTTGGACCGCAACGTGTTTGTACGGAGTGTCACCGCAGTCGGCTGTGTATTTTTATGAAGGAGCCTGGTTTAATGTCTCCCCGCCTCTGGACGGATGATTCACGCCTGAATTTGGACCCTTTAAAGACGACATTGTGGTTATGGAATGGTGCATGCTGCTGGGCCAAGTTTTCAGCCTCTGAAAAACACCGGAATCATGGACAGTCATCCGCTGTGAGTGCAGAGAGCTGGCTGTGTGTGTGTGTGTGTCTGTGTGTGTGTGTGTGAGAGAGAGAGAGAGAGTGTGTGTTGACGTTTCCCAGTGGCTGCCTGACTGATGGTGCCGCATTGACAGAGACAGCGGCCAGCCGGTGTGGCTGCTCTCTGACCGGGAGACCAGCCACTGATACCCGGGGACTGACACCGAGCCTGTCCGCAGCAGGCTGGAAGAGTGTGTGTGTGTGTGTGTGTGTGCGCGCTTTGTCTATGCATGGTATGGTATATGTGTTATCTGCTACATGGGTGTGTGTGTGTGTGTGTGTGTGTGTTGGTGTGTTTTGTCTATGCATGCTATGGTACATGTGTTATCTGCAACGTGTGTGTGTGTGTGTGTGTGTGTGTGTGTGTGTGTTAGTGTATTTTGTCTATGCAAGCTATGGTATATATGTTATCTGCTACATGGCCATACATATATATATGTGTGTGTGTGTGTCAGTGTTTTGTTTATGCATGCTAAGGTATGTGCTGTGTTATCTGCTACATGGCCATATGTGTGTGTGTGGGTGTGTTTGTGACAGAAAATAAGGGCCACGTGATTTTGCCACAAGACGCTTTTTATTATAATGTAAGTGTTGGATGTTTTATTATAAGAGGGAGGCCTCAGTTTGTGCTGATCAGCAGTGGAAAGTAACCAAGTATATTTACAATTATGAGGTACTCGTACTTAACTTTTTTATTTGACAGCCATGTGTTTCTTACAAAATATATGATAAGCTCATAAAATACAATTCCATCAGTGGCTTCCAAGCTTTTGCCCTCTGACCCCTAAAATTATCTTTTGTTTCACAAAATATTCCAAAAAAACTGAACACAAATCTGTGTATTTTCTTTGTTTGTTCTTTGTTCTCCCATTAACCATCTCAGGACCCCTCAGATTTGAAGGGCCCCACCCCCCAGGTTGGGAACCACTACACTGAACTAACCGTATGTGAAGCTGTTAAATCAGCTCCATCTGTAGCAGTAAATGCTCCTTGATGCATCAGTATTAATAATTAAATAATGCTATAAATCATAGCATGTCAGTCATAGAAGTACTTTTATTTATTAGAACTCAAGTATGGTTGCTGGTTACAGACATTTTATACAGTTGATCCACAAGAAAATAGCTTGTAATGGAGTATTTGTACACTTTTGTATTAATAAAGGTAAAAGACTTCCTCCATTCAGTGCAGCTGAATATTAGTTAATGATGTTTGTTTATTTGTAGTTTGAAGAGCAGTGAAGATGTGCAGCATCTACAAATACAAATTTAGATTTAGTGGCAGCTTTTCAGGCCTCTGTGTCCCCCAAAAACCGGCGGCTGATTTATTGTGTATTTGTGATGGAGCTGAAGTACAAAGTCAATCATGGCCAGCCCTGTGTTATTCACCACTGCTATGATCCTGTTTGTAAAGGGTCAAAAACTCATCTGAAGACCTTAACTACTGATATTTAATGAATGGATGAATGTGGTGCATATTCCAAAATAATGTGGTGTCTTAATCCAGTTACCTCAAACTTACTGATACATACAGACACTGAGGAGGGTTGTTTTATTCCAACCTAGTAACACTGGTTGGATTGGGTGTCTTATTTAAAATAAATCCCCATTAAAGTTATAGTGTTCAGTTGCATTTAAACTGTTTAAGCTGGGTGCAGATTCAGCTTTTGGAGGACTGGTGTCAGCTGTTGAACTGTATCAATACAGTGGAGTTGAATGGATCACATTTGTGACGCTCACTTCATTGAAAAATGAAGTATTAAGATATATTTAACAGCAACGTCTCTCTCTACAATAACGGCTCAACTATCACTAACATGTGTGCACACCATTGTCATGAGGACTCCGTCTATTGTAGAAAGTCTTGTACTGTGGTGGAAGCAAAGCAAACGTCTCAAAACCTCAGATAATAAAGGCCAGAAACTTCTAGAGTTTACCAAACACAGTTACTACAGCGCAGACTCATTATAGGCAACATTTGATGTGTACTAGTCAGCCGCACCAATGTTGGTTAGAAGGAATGTGTGACCTCTGTTTCTTTTCCTTCATGTAGTGTGTCTGTGTTTGGTGTTTATCATAAAGATGCTTGCGTAAGCTTCTCTTAAAGAACATAAAAAAAACCTAAAATATAACTCAGTGTTTGACTAGTGCACCTGCAGACTGACCTACATATGCTGCTAATTGACATCCAACCTGAATCAGTGTTAAAGCTATTATACAGGGAGTGTTTACTTTACTGCATGGCGTGGTCATGGAAAATGCTCGTTCTGATTGGCTGGCAGGTGCCGTGGAGGCAGAAATCCCATCTTAAAACTAAAAACAAATAAAACGAAAAGTATCTGCGTGATTTTTGGGGGAATTGGGTGAAGCAACCCTTTAACCACCTAGTTTCATCTTCTGAATCGAGTTCTGTTAAACTGAAGGCACCAGTAGTAACAGTGTAGGCCAATTAAACCAGCTCTCCCTGGTGGTGAATCAGACTTATCTTTGGTTTAAACTGAGTACAAACAAACTTTAGAGATCAATGACGGTTCGAACACTGCCTCTCATCTTTGCTAGTTTTAAGTGGCCACTGTATATGAAAGATAAAACACTGAGGAAATAACGGCTATAATCATATGTATTAGGATTTTATATATATATCAGGATCACTCATTGTGTTATCACTTGCCAACCTTCTGTATGTAAAATAAAGCAACAGTCCTCTATCTGCTCTCATTAACAGGCAGCATAATGATCCTGACAGGTGATGTTACTCAGATATCCTCCATTAATTTGCACTAATGGATCTTTGTGTGTTTGTGTCATGTGTTTGTATCCGTGCTGTCCCTCTCAGGTGCACTAGACTTTGTCCACACGCTCTGGATAAGGAGGATGGAGTCGAGAGGCAAGGTCCTGTCACTCTCAACCCTCGGCACATGAGGAAAGCGTTCAAAGTCATGAACGAGCTACGCAGGTGATGCAACTACTCTTCCCCTCTGTTCTTAAACTGACTTAAACTTAAAAGACTTAAACGTCACGCCTCTCTCTCGCCCATACAGCCAGAGCTTGCTGTGTGATGTGACCATAGTGGCGGAGGATGTAGAGATCGCTGCTCACAGGGTGGTTCTGGCTGCTGGGAGCCCCTACTTCCACGCTATGTTCACAGGTGAGGACTCTCCTCCGTCCACGCTGCTGGATATCCGACAGGAACTTTGCACTCTTTGTTTCAGTGTCTTTCCTTTAACGCTGATTTGCTTCCAACAGGCGAGATGGCAGAGAGCAGGGCGAAACGAGTGAGGATAAAGGAGATGGACGGCTGGACTCTGGGCCTGCTGGTGGACTACATCTACACAGCAGAGATACAGGTCACAGAGGATAACGTGCAGGTAAACTCACACGTGTTTCTGCTCACATAAATACGTTATCTGAACACCTTCTATCCCATTAACCAGACTCACAGTGTCAGTGGAAACAAAACCAGATCTGTTTTCTTTATCACTCCAGCATTTCCAAGAGCTAACTGACTTCTGTAGACAGTATTTGTTTGCCAATTAGTTGGTTTCACTGGTGTTTATCTGGCTATATACACACAATTTCATATCAATGACAGTTTACACCCACACACAAAAAAACACCATGTTATTTTCAGTTATGAGGTTAAGGGATTAAATTGGATAACATCAGTATTTTTAAACCTGAGCCCTATTTTTATAGATTTTGAGTTTGAAATGACTGGTTGGCACAAAAACTTTTGGAATTGATCCAGTAGATCGACTCAGCCGGCAGATGGGAACGGGCAGCAAACAGGCTACAATGGCTGCAGTGTAATCTGTCATGGCAATTGCACTCAATCAAAGCACATCCGCTAAAAGTGCTTGTTTTTGCCAGTGACTGGTTTAGATTGTTATTGGAAGTTTCTGACAACATTACAGAAAGAATCCATACAGAGATAGACCTGTAAGCTCCTTTTTGCATTATTGAAACCCACCAGACCCTGTTGGCAAAAACAGTAATTTTACCTTGCAGAGCACTGGAGAGGCTGGTCTACTGCTGCCTCGATTGTTTAGTTTATTTGTGTTATATTGTGTTGCATAAATATTGTGTTGGATCCTAACTAACCCTTTAAAACACCAAAGTCACAAAATAACAGAAACAAACCAGTGGATCAAGACAGCCATAGACCAGCAACTGCCATGTAAAAATACTGTTTTTGTCAATGGAGTCTGGTGGATTTGAACCAGGCGATATAGCAGCTGGTCTGATTGCTCTTAAACCACAGTTGACATGGAGCTTCTCCTCTGAATCTTCAGAGGTGATTTAACCCCGAGACCCAACAATAGAAGTAATCACAAACTCCTGACTTGCCCTGCCTGTCTGACCGCCCTAATACATGAAACTGCCTTTTTCCATAACTGATAATCAAACCTGTTGGTTTGCAATTTCAGATTGATCCCTGCTGCAGACATCAGATTACCGCAGAGATTAGGGGATCATTTTTATTCTTCACAATATTTATGTCACTTGATAAATGGTGATCATGCGTGAAGCACCTTTTTAGACAAATTTTCAAACTCCTGCTTTGACTGGAGGGAAATTCACTCTTTTTCGAAAGTGTAGAAGATAAAAACTAAACTAAAATGAATTTTATTCTTACCGCTGTTATTTGCAGTTTAGCTTGGAAACACAGACCTTTTACTGTAAGTCACACACATACTCCAGTGTCTCCACTGGAGCAGTTTAGTTTCCCACTAAAGGAAATTGTAGCAGTGACAAGCAGGTAATTTTGGGCGATTAAACCTGTGATCAACCAACATAAAGGTGGTGTCTCTGCACACAAACTTGTCACCGCTTCGATTTAAATTGGCTGCATTATAAAGTACCAGAACGATCACTTCATGCAGGACGTTCTGTCTGTGTGTTTTCAGGCTTTGCTGCCCGCAGCAGGCCTGCTGCAGTTGAACGAGGTAAAAAAGGCTTGTTGTGAGTTCCTGAGCTCTCAGCTTCATCCATCCAACTGTCTGGGAATACGAGCCTTCGCTGACCTACACGCCTGCTCTCAGCTGCTCACACAGGCTAACAGCTATGCAGGTTTGTGTGCGTGTGTGTGTGTGTGTAAAACTTTTTGCAGTGTGTATGTGTGTGAGCAGCTCTTATTGCTCTACTAAAATTGGTTGCATGTGTCCTGGAGCATGTGGGACAGTGGAAGAGACAGAATGAGAACAGGTGTAATTAATGAAAAATGTTGAGAAGCACAATTGTGGAACATCTGCAGTCACAAAATAGTTTTTTTCCATAACAGAGCAACATTTCACTGAGGTGGTTGGGAGTGAAGAGTTCCTCAATTTGGGCATGGAGCAGGTGTCCAGCCTGATCGCCAGCGACAAGCTCACCATTCCCACAGAGGAGAAGGTATACACACACAATCACCCCGTCTGTTACTCTCAGGTTGGACGGCACCACTGAGTTATTTGTACCTGCTGTGCTTAATGGGTGTCATTCATCGTGTAGGTGTTTGAGGCAGTGATAGCTTGGGTCAACCATGATAAAGATGTCCGGCAGGAACACTTGGCTCACCTGATGGAACATGTTCGCCTGCCGCTTCTCTCCAGAGAATACCTGGTGCAGGTATGAGTGTGTGAATCTGTGTGTTTTCAGTGATGCATGTTCAACTGGCTCAGCTGCAAATTAGAGCAGGTCCACCTATATCAGAGCCTGCAGGGGTCAGTGAGTCTGATGATACACATATGATTATTACCAGCAGCTACAGTGTGGCTGGTGTTGCTTTCACCTTGTAAGTCTGTGTGTTTTTTAAATGTCCTTCCGTCTGTGGACAGATTTTGACAACATCCCAATATCACACCTGTCCAAGATGAAGTTATGAAACTTTACAGATGTGGAGTTGAGATCCCAGTGAAGGCTGAGTTTGAGGATGGGTGTGGTCAGAGCAAATGGCGTCGGAAGACGGGGGTAGAAAGTAGGGAAGGGGCCATTACCATCCCTATTTTACACCACAGTCTCACACTCGTTCTAAGATGCGGATCACTGCATCCAAATTTCAGTCAATCATATCTGTCCTCTGATCCAATGCAGTCTAACTAACAACAGCGAGTATAACATGATAAGTCAACCATAACATCCTCAATAAATAAAAAAGAAGGAAGAAGAAGAAGAAGAAAATTCACGGTAAAACATTAAAGTGTTAGAAATTAGTAAAATGATCTGAGCTGTAAAAATCCTTCCACATACTGAACTTGATGAGCTTAAACCTCAGTTACACCTGGTCTGCTGGCTGGACCTCAGATGCAGTGACTTCTGCAGGAGTTCAGGTGATTTCTACAGGCAGCCCAGCTTTAAACCCCTCCTTAATCTTAAACCACAGCTGAGCTAATGATGGAGCAACAGTCCCAATTATTCCATGATGGAGGGCAGATGAGTTAAGTTTTTAATCTGCAGAACACTCAAGGTCATTTGTTGTTAATAACATCTCTTGCCTGCGACCAGATAACTTTTATGTTTTGACCACAGTGCAACATTACTGCTGCTTACTGGGAGAACTGCTCTGTGCTTAAGTGTCAGTGTTGTTTCAACACCCAGGCAGGCTAAACACTCTGTCTGTGTTTGCTAGCACACAGTCAGGCTCACAGGCTGCTACGTATCCAGTTTACAGGGGATTTTGTCCAACAATTTTTTTTGGCTGTTATTAAAACAGGGATGAGTTGGCAAAAAACATCAGATCATGTTTTTTTTTTTTCTCACAGCAATACCAGATTATGTTTCCAGATTTATTTTGGCATTTGACAGTATATCATACGTTGTTTTTTTTTTTTCTTCAGTCAAATAAAGTCAGACGGTGGCTGACATTCATATTCATTGACCAGGCTTCTCTATATATATTTCTAGCTCATTGATCATTCAGTTTTGTTTCTGTCTTGTTATCTTGTTTCTGTCCCGAGGTAGTGGCCTTCACAACAAAAGAGATTAACTTTCACCGTTAGTCTGATACAACTGAGGAACAATTGGTTCAAATTTTAGAGCAGGATTTTACCAAGCGACCTAACAACTTGTTTGTCTTTTATTCGTCACTTACATAATGATACAAAATAGGGTTTGATGTGAAGTGCTCGCTGACTATCTCCATACCTGTGCATTGTATCATAAAATATGATATAGCAGTAAGTATAATAAATATGTAAAACACCAGAAAAGGAGAAAAAGTTTGTACATTTTAAAGGAAAGAATATAGAGAATAATGCAAAGTGATGAATCATGTAAGTATAGGTAAGAGGGAGATATCATCGGGCAGAATGGGAGGCAGGATTTAAATTTGTAATATTGTCATTTTTTGAATTCGTTATAGCAGAGCACAGCTCAACTTTAAAAAAAAAAAAAATTAAATTTAACATCTATGGAGTGAATTTTGCAGTTGCCTACCTCATCACTCACAGAACAACTGTGTGACTTATATTTTGGCTGCATTTAACTAAGAAGAAAATCCAGTGCAGTGCGACATCTATGACCGAAATGTTGACTCTTTTTAATTAAATCAATGCAGAGATGATGAGTGTGTGCAGGAATCGACCTTTTTTCTTCTTTGGAATTGGTTTTTCAGGGGGTTTGATTGCCTGCACCACAAAAGAGATGTAGCAAGTGGTGTGCTTGTTGCCTTCTACTCATCTGGCACTTGGCTATATGCAAAAATAATGTGTGAATAACAGAATAGGATGATATTGGTGGCGTAGTGAATGAGGGTGGTGCCTCACTTAATAGGGAAGGTAATTTTGTTGTCTGTGATGGAGAAGAAAGACTCCATCACAGACTACACTGCACCACTGGATGTAACTTATACATACAACATTTAATCTTTTCGTGCTGTTACCGTTGTTCAGATAGTCTAAAGACAAACATCTAAGTGACAAGACAAGATCTCCTGAATCAGTAATAGTCCTGATTTTGGATTATTGTCATGTTCAGTTACCTTTGTGTCTCAGCCGCTGTGTCACTGTACACTGGAGTACTTTGTAAATCCTGTTGACTGATTGGTTCCTCTCTCACTGTGTGGTTGTGTCAGCGGGTGGAGGAAGAGTCTCTGATTAAGAACAGCAGTGCCTGTAAAGACTACCTGATTGAGGCCATGAAGTACCACCTGCTGCCCGCTGACCAGAGAGCTCTGATGAAAACGGCTCGCACACGCATGAGGACTCCAGCCTGCTGTCCTAAGGTATCATATTCACTCGCCGTCCACTGAGCTGCGGGGACTCGCTCTACTTTAATAAGAAAAACCAACAGTTGATCTACAGTCCCTGCTTTTGCGTTGTGTTTAGGTGATGGTTGTGGTTGGAGGCCAGGCCCCCAAGGCCATCCGCAGTGTCGAATGTTTTGACTTTGAGGAGCAGAGATGGTACCAGGTGGCCGAGCTGCCGACCAGGAGGTGCAGAGCAGGTAGGAAACCCTCAATAACAATAAACTACATCACCGCACCAGAGGACCTGAAGGCCACACTAAACCTTCCCCTGGATGGTGCATTCAGGTGGTCCTCAACAACGTGTAAATATTAATTTGGTAAATTGAAGTTACTAGGACCTTGCTCTCAAACAGCCAATAAAGTGTAAACACCAGCGATAAACTGGGCAGGTTTCATGATATATTACCAGTGTTATTGGCCAACGGTGCACAAGGTTAATATTTGATATGCTGTATTCATATAACTCTTACAGTGGTGTTCAGGCCTACTTCCACCTGGTACGGTGATGTGATATTTCTAGATTTTATCACATTCATCTGAACACTTATTTTACTAAATGTGTTGACTTTTGTCTTTTTGAAGTGACAATCAGATGTTCTCTGGTCAGATCATTTTAGGTCAAAATCCATATTCTGTGGTAAAATTAAAGTGATTGTTATGTTACTATGCCCTCTGGTGGCATGTTTCCACCATAGACGCCCACAGATGGGCCTCACTGTGAAGACGCATGCAGGAAAACAAGTTTGTTAGAGGTTGTTACTTCATCAGAAATGCACAATACATTCACTTAATTCTGTACCATCTTCTTCATGGTAACCAGGAGACACTAAAAAACTACACTGAACTCTCACATATATATACACTACTCACAAAAAGTTAAGGGTATTCGGCTTTCAGGTGAAATTTCAGGATGAACCTAAAATGCATTCTAACCTTTAACTTAAATGCCCTACTTTCATGATATAATATCACTTTTTACAATTTTTACCCAAAGATTATAAGATGTAATGGGAAAGTGTTCAGTCATATATTCTGACACAGAACTCACTTTCAAGTGTCCAGTGCAGAGAAGATAAGAAAAGGCTTAACTGATCCTCGGGGTAATTCATAAAGAAAGTGTGTGTGAGTCTTTCTGTTGCTATGCATGTTTACCTGTGTAGTTCCTGTGTTGGTGCCTTTTAGGTGTCGTGTACGTGAGCGGGTGTGTGTACGCAGTTGGCGGATTCAACGGTTCTCTTCGTGTGCGGACGGTGGACTGTTATGACCCGATGATGGACCGCTGGACGAGCGTCAGCAGCATGCAAGACCGTCGATCAACGCTGGGGGCCTCTGTGCTCAATGGCCTCCTGTACGCTGTGGGGGGCTTTGACGGCAGCACAGGTACAGCTGTGATGGTGTGACGTTAGAATTGCCGTGATCAGTGAACGCCAGAGATCAGTGAACGCCACCCCAGAGGCCTTTCATTTGACTTCAGCAGGAAATTGTTGATTGTATACAATATATACGCCTGATTTTGGCGGTTTCGATGCATCTTCTGTGTGTGTCTGCAGGTCTGTCGACAGTCGAGGCTTACAACGCTAAGACAGATGAGTGGTTCCATGTGCTGCCCATGAGTACCCGACGAAGCAGTGTAGGAGTGGGTGTTGTTAATGGTGAGTACAATTCCCAGTTCAGTTTCACAGTCAGCACACCTCATAAACCATACAATAGTCCTGCAATGAATACAAAATTTTCAAAGCACATATCTTGTTTTTTTTTATTTTGGTCAGAGGTGTTGAAGCCATAGATTGTAGAGACAACAACTGACTTAAAGCTTCTGTAGTGTTGTGATTATTATAAAATGCAGGAAACCAGCATGAACAACGTGATTATAAGTTGACCTTTGTCAACACAGAAGGAAGGACACATACCTTGAACTTTGTATAGAGATGACCACAGAGGACAGATATGTAAATCAAAGAGAAATAAATGTACATCCCACAAAGTTGAAGTCATGAAAAAGCCAAATGTTTAAATTAAAGCACTTAATTTGCAATTGTGTCAGTTTTTAAGCTTCACAATTTTCTATTACCTGTATGGCAACATTATTTTATCTTAATGTGTTTCTGTTATTTTGTCCACCTCTGTGCCTCCACCCCTCATTCTGAGCCATGAATTACATGCATTTCATGTGTGTTTCTCAGGGATCCTGTACGCGGTGGGAGGTTACGATGGTGCGACCAGACAATGTCTGAGTACAGTAGAAGCTTATAACCCTAAAACCAACACGTGGAGCTACATCGCTGAGATGGGCACGAGACGCAGTGGAGCAGGCGAGCTTTACATTTAAATATAGATCATTTTCTTCTTAACCCTATAAGACATAATTATGCTGGTCCATTTGACTTAGAAAGAAACAGATAAAGGTGGTGCGTGTGAAGCTAATACTCACTGAGGCGAATTTATGACAAATGGTGACCAGATGTTGTAAAATGCTTCTTTCTTTTTTTTTTTGTCCTCCTCAGGTGTCGGTGTGTTAAAAGGTTTACTGTATGCTGTGGGGGGTCATGATGGCCCACTGGTGAGAAAGAGTTGTGAAGTTTACGACCCGGCCTCTAACAGCTGGCGACAGGTAGCTGACATGAACATGTGTCGACGTAACGCAGGTGAGGCAGATGTTCGACCACACATCCTCAGCCGTGACTAGTTAGTCCGTTAGACGTCCATTTATCTCCCCTCTGCGCGTTTTGCGTTTTCAGGTGTGTGTGCTGTAAATAACTTACTGTATGTGGTGGGTGGAGACGACGGCAGCTGTAATTTGGCCTCTGTGGAGTTCTACAATCCCAACTCGGACAAGTGGACTTTACTGCCGACCTGCATGAGCACAGGACGCAGTTATGCAGGTGTGTAGGCAACATGTGAACATACATGCTGAAAATCAACATTTTGCATCCAAACTGCAGTGAGAGGTAACTTTTGAAAAAGAGTTGAGTGTTCAACAAAGCTGGTAATAAGAAGATGATATCATGTGTGCACCCTCCTAATCTCTATTATTTTTTTGACCACAGGCGTGACTGTGATCGACAAGCCCTTATGACTGCTCCTGACACCTGCCGCTGATTCGGAGCAGAGCATATTCTCCTGCTGAATACTGATCTTGGATCTGTCTATGATGCCAATGCTTTGATGTTGGGCAGCATTAGCACAGGCACTGACGAAGATGAAGAAAATGACAAGATTGTTGTTGTTGAGGATGACGACGATGATGAAGATTTTTGCACTTGAACGGAGGAGCTGTAACAAACGGGGGGGATTGAACCCGTGTTTTAATCCCCTCCTGGGAGGACTGCCGCAGCGACTGGACAAACCAGTTTGAAGCACCACTGTACCACTGCAGTGTCACTGAAACGCTACTGATATGAAGCTACTATAACTGCAAAGTTACTTTAACATTAGTAATGTTAACATGAACCAGCTCTGAGAGAGAGAGAGAGAGAGAGAGAGAGAGACCACTGATCTAACTACGGGAGAGGAAGGCAGAGAAGGACCATTTGGGACTGAAATCTTTGTTTCTCCTTCATTTTTATCCTCCTGAAAAGTGTGTGTGTGTGTGTGTGTGTGTGTGAGTCTGCATATTTCTGTGTGTGTGTGTGTGTGTGTGTGTGTGCGCGCTTGCATTTCAAGGTGCTCCTTTGCTTGCACATGTGAGCATGTGTGTTTGTGTGCATCTGTGTGGTGACGCCTGGTCCGACGCCGCATGAACGCACTCTGTCTGACCTCTGGCCTTTTTACAGTGCTGCAGTGTGGCTGTTCAAGAGTGCCTGAATATCAAAGTACTCCCCTCTCACATCCCTCTTCCTCTCCTTTGTTATGCCTTGAGTACTGTTACTGGACAGAGCACAGCTGGACTGGGATAAAGACGCTTGAGAACTGGCTCTAGATCGGTGACGTTATGTCGGCCCGCATGAATTCAGAGCAGCCGCGTGAGAAGCAGTTGCAGAAAATGTGCATTTCTTCTTAAAAGCAAAAAAAAAACAAAAACAACTTTGACTGGAATACTTCTGGTTAGGAGGAGAAGCCTCATTCGTGTTGCCAAAAACAGTGACAGGCAGGAGGAGACGCTGTTTGAGATGAAAAACAGTTGGATGTATCAGTGCTTTACTGTCGCCTGGCAGCCGTCTTTGCTGTGGTCGTAACCACTAATGACGACGACAACAGCCTGAACTCACTGCATGGTCCCCAACTTTAACCTCCTCCCCTTCAACAGTACCCTCCTCTCCTTTGGTGTAGCAACCCTATTAACTACTGCACACCCTGACGTACTATGAATGTGCCAATTTTAATATGTCTCCTTATTTCTGTCTATCTTTACTACTTTACTAATCTGTTCTCTCTTCCTGGAAAGTGACCAAACCTGCTCTTTATTTTCCTTTTTCTTCAGTCTCTTTCTCGTCCTTCGCCTCCTATATTGAAAATTGCTATAATAGTAACTGGTATCGCTGTTTCTTGTCAGTGTATTGAGGAATGTCATGTAGGCTAATGACTTTGAAAATGTTTCATTACTTGTTTTATATTATCATTAATAAATATGCTTCTTGTATTTAAAGCTGTGAAATGATAAAATCTGTTTTTAAAACTTTGCCAAATCAGTAAAACATTGAAATGGAATTCGCGGCTGTGTGTGATATTTTAATAACTGAACAGTGATTTATTTATCACAGTTTCACATGTCTCCAGTTAGTGCTGCGTGTTGAATGTTAATACACTCTTGGCACTGGCCAAAATGTGTTTGTTGCACATTGTAAATCACCAAGTAGCAAAACCTGTCTGCATTTACTCAAACTTTTTCTATTTTATTTAGGCAAAGTTCGTGGAATACAGACAGCATTTCATATTTGACAACTTAAGTTTCTTCTGTTGTGGTTAAGTGCATTTTCTTATTTACACACGTTTAAAAAAAAAAAAATCTGTCATCATGTAGATTTCATGTTCATGACCACCCCATCTCTTCCCTCATACAGCCCGGTCAACACTGAGGAGGTTATGAAAGCGGTACTAGCCTCTGATTGGTCGTTGCTCTAGAAACCTTCAGTCTCACTATCATCACTCCATCCCGCCGACCAATCAGCGACGCCGCTCGGCCCCCTGACGTCAGTCTCCTCTCCTGTCGGCCAATCAGATCGCTCGATATGACTGTACTTCACCCTGCCGGACGCTCCTGGCGCAGGTAGACGGGACGCAGCACGAAAAGGTGAGAGACTTCATCGTTTTTTGGCTTAAAATTAGTGATTCAGCTGAACATTTAGCAGCGAATGTTAAAGCACACCCGTGGGTGATGTACCTGAGCGAAGAAGTGAGAGCTAAAGCAATGTTTGAGCTGTCAATGTGTTTGGCTAACGTAGTGTTTGTCTGAGATGTGTGTGTCCACATTGTAAACTGTGATGTAAAAAAACTGTTTGGTTTTCTGAGTTCAGTAATTTGAAAGTTAAAGTATATTTCAGTGGTACAATGTTATTAAAGTTTGCAGTTGTGGAGCCTTACATGTGCTCAAGTACAATTTATGTTACTTGTACTTCGTTTGAGTGCTTCCATGTTAAACTGTTTAAAATATTTACCAGCTGCTCCTCAACTAGCTACAACTTAATAATGCTGCTTGTACAACATACTAATGCACTCACCATAACCCAATAAGCAGCCAAATAAGGCAGTTTGCATTAGCAGTACGTTTTTTCTTTGATACTTTTACTTTTGTCCATTTAGTACATTTTGCTTTGAATGCAGGAACACATTATTTTAACATGGAGAATTTTAACACACTGTTACATCTAGTTCACATAAGTGAAAGATCTGATCACCTCCTACGTGAGTTTTTCAGTAGTATTTCTGCAGGCTTGTAGTATTTACTGTTTTAAAGTAGTATTTAGTTGATTAAAGTTAGTTTTCTGATTATTAATAGAATTGAAGAAAAAAAAACTGTATGAGGACCAGACAAGCTGAAATGTGCAAACAACGGAGAAAAACAAATTACATGCTCTACTTATGTGCAGCATAGCAACGCATCCAAACCTTTTGCCATAGTTAGTGCACATTTTAAATTGTGATTAAAAAACGGATGGATGGATTTCTGTGAGTTCAGGGTTTTTTGGTTGTGTTGTCTCTGTATTTGTATAGTCATGAAACCAATGTGAAATGTGTTAAAAAGTATTAACAGCAAGTAAAAGAATAACCCAAGTAATTGTATATATGCAGCAACTTTAAGCTTCTGAATGCTTGATGGAATTAAAATTAGCACACATCGTAAATAGTGAGTAAAAGTGAGCTGGATTTCTGAGTGTTGTGTAATAATTATTTTAAATTCTGTCACATTATGTTTCCTCTTTAGCCTTTTACAATCTATTGACTGACAAACAAACTTAAGGTGGACCGTCATGACAGAGAATAGTAGCTGTCCACCTTTAGCTGTCTGAGAGTTGTTCAGTAACACACTGTTCCTGTTTTCCAGTCTCCTCTCCACATCTCCAGTCACCTCACGTTGTCCATCATGGCGGTGAACGGCACGGCAGACATCTTGAGCTCTGCCTACCTGGCGGTGGAGTACGTAGATGCAGTGTTGCCAGAAAACCCCTTCCAGCCCTCCCTGAAACACGCCTGGGGCTACATGCTGGACAACTACACCAAGTTCCAGATTGCCACATGGGGGTCGCTCATCGTCCATGAGTTCATCTACTTCCTCTTCTGCCTGCCCGGTTTCCTCTTCCAGTTCATGCCCTTCATGCAGAAATACAAGATCCAACAGGTTTGTGTGGTTGTAATAGGTTTATTTTTTTAAAATCCAAGGCGACATACCTCTTAAAAGACTCTCTTTGCACGACTGTGTGTGTGTGTTGTGTGCAGGACAAGCCAGAGACCTGGGAGAAACAGTGGAGATGTTTCAAGATGCTGCTGTTCAACCATTTCTGTATCCAGCTGCCTTTGATCTGTGGCACTTACTATTTCACCGAGTTCTTCAACATTCCTTATGACTGGGACTCCATGCCACGCTGGTCAGTACAATAAAACACACCTAAGCGTGTCATATTCAAAGCCCCCTAAACACAGAGTAGTTATACTGCCATCCAAGCACATTTGCAGTTGTAAAAAAAAGCAGTGTGTGAATGCAGCGTACACTAGACTCAGGCAAGAGGTATTTTACTAGCATGGTAGCACGTTGAATGTGCCTATCTATGACGCTGATAGATAACATTGAACCATGTTGCTTAGATAAATGTGTAGGGCTGGGGAATATTAAGTGTGTTTGTCCATTGTCAATATGTATTACAATATGGGCAATGGAGATAATATCACATATAAAATGATAAAACGGAGGTTCAGAGCAATTAACTGTGTTTACTGTTGTCCATCACGTCAGAGAAAACTCATCACTCATGTGAAAAACAAACAGTTACAACTAGTCTTAGCCTCTTTTAATTAATTTGATTAATAAATGAATCTCTTAATTTGCTTGATGTCACTATTTGAACAACATAATTAAAAAAGATTAAAGTAACAATACTAATGCTAATAATACTTCTACTGCTAATAATAAGAATACACTTATTTACGTTGCTATAAATAAGTCTGAAACTAAGACATCTTTCTTATTATACATATTTCTTGCATATCAGGCTGTAGATCACTGATCGCATGTGTTTTTGTGTCTTGTTGCAAAATCACCTTTAAGTATGAGGTTCCAATTCATCCGTTGTGGGATTTAAAAGATGTTTTCAATTTAACTATTTATTTAAACCTTTTAAGACTGTTGTATAGAAATGACTTCTGCTACATGCTGCTATTAATCGAAGGACCTTCAGTGGGATCCATCAGTCAAATGTTGTTATAATAACGCGGTGTGCTTTTCCTGTGATGACCAGCCTCTCTCGGTCTTCCCCTCTAGGCCGTACCTGCTAGCTCAGTGCCTTGGCTGTGCTATTGTTGAAGATACTTGGCACTATTTCCTCCATCGCCTGCTGCATCACCGCAGGATCTACAAATACATCCACAAAGTCCACCATGAATTCACAGTGAGTAAAAAAAAAACACACACACACGTGATAAACACAAACACACCACTGTCTGGTCAATCTCTTTACTTAAGAGTTACTTATTAAATAAACCCGCTGTGACCACTCATGCACGTCTTCATAACAATCTCTCCGCTGTCCCTCAGGCTCCGTTCGGCATGCAGGCAGAATACGCTCATCCCGCTGAGACTCTCATCCTGGGTGCTGGTTTCTTCATCGGCATCATGATCTTCTGTAACCACGTGTTCTTCCTGTGGGCCTGGGTGTCCTTCCGCCTGCTGGAGACCATTGACGTCCACAGGTGGGACACAATAACAGCTTCCTCAGTAAATAGAGCTACGTCAGACATTTCATCCCCACGACTCTAAAGACAGCAGAATATAACACTGTTGGAGAAACAGAGCAGAAGTTACATCACTGATTACAGTAAAAACTAAGATGACAGGTACATGACAAAATGCATGTTTCTCATGTACTCATTCATTTCTCATTAAAGCAAGACTGTGTTGACTTTTGATCAGCAGTAGCAACAGTGGCCTCTGCTGCCAAAATGGTCATTACAGGCACGTTTAGTTAAGTTGATATCAGATGGACGAAGGGTACCACACTATTCACACAAGAGCAAAGTTATTCAAAGCAGGCTTTTTATGTAAGCAAAGGACAACCAAACACATCTGCAGCCACAGCAGGTACATGTAGTGCTGTAAAGCATTATGCACCTTCCAAGGACATCGTACCCACTCAACCCAAGTTACAAAGAGCAAGAGCAGGTGCTCTCGGTGCAGAGTGGGAATGAAAGAGGTGGCATTCTTTCAATTGTAAGTCAGTGCACCATTAAATGATTTTGAAGCTTTCATTTTTAGGTAAAATAGATATCTAATGTTGCTTTAAGTCTGTCAGTAACTTGTGACGGCCACATAGAACACCAGATGTTACTAACATATGATCAGGTGACAGAACGCCTTTCTCTTGAGATACTAAAGGCTTTTTATAATAGATTTATTTAATTTGATATATTTATATTTTATTTCACTCTGACCATTGCAATTTCTTGGTTTGATGTAAAGGACTTTGCAACGTGCTTTTAACATTTAAAATGTACACATGTATTATATAATATATGTTATGCATCCATCCGTCCATCCATTGTCGACACCGCTTATCCTCGTGGGGGGTTTGGAGCCAACCCCAGCTGACTTCGGGCAAGATCAATCGCAGACAGACAACCATTCACACTCACACTCACACCTACGGGCAAATTTAGAGTCACCAATTAACCTAAGCTGCATGTCTTTGGACTGTGGGAGGAAGAAAGGAATTTATTCTAAATTATGCAATATCTGTTAGTAATATATATCATTAATAAAATAATCCTTTAATACAACATACATAACTCACAAAAGATACAAAATACACAAAACAAAAACATTATTTTCAACATTTAATCATTTGTTCCATTTTCTTTTGTAATCATTTAACGTTTCTTCACTTCAGAAATGAGTTTCAGCCAACATTATTTATTAAAAGAGGACTAAGTCCATCATCTTCTGCCTTTCTGTGGTCGGGTTGTGGTGGCAGCAGGCTATGCAGGGCACTGCTTTCTCCCCAGCAGCACTTTCCAGTTTCTCTTGGGGAAACCCGAGGCGTTCTCACGCCAGATGAGATGTTTAATCGCTCCAGCAGGTTCCTCCCAGTTGGACTTGCCTAAAAGGGAGCACAAGTTACCGAATGTTATTGTTTGTGGGAGCGTACTCAGCTCAGTAAAGTGCAGCAGTATAGTACCATTACAGAAACATCATTTACCTATTTCCTGTGTCCTGTTATTTCTCTAGTTGGGAGGATTTTCAATAAGCAAATATTGATGTTACCAATGTGAGACAGAACAAACAAATGTGATTTCTTCAAGTGAATTTCTGAAAGATTTAAAAGCCTGTTTTTTTCTTGCTCTCTCTCAGCGGTTACGACATCCCTCTGAACCCACTCCACCTGATCCCGTTCTACGCCGGCACCCGTTTCCACGACTTCCACCACATGAACTTCGTCGGGAACTACGCCTCCACCTTCACCTGGTGGGACAAGCTGCTGAAGACAGACAACCAGTACAACAAGTACATGCAGAAAGTGGGAGACAAGAAGGAGCAGTAAAATACTCGTGCCTCTGCTCATGCACACAGTGGGTCGTGCGGAGGCAGCTGTACAGACACACCACGAGCGCACAGACAGTGCTGCTTTTCCTCTTGGTACACTGAATCAGCACTTCTGTGGTTTGATTCTGAATCGCACTGCGTGTTGACTTCAGTCCGTCTTCTGTGCCTTTCTGCAATAGAAGTATTGTTTCTTCTGTCAACAGCTGCTGGCTGAATAAAAAGCATCAACATCCTCATTTTGATTGGTTGCTTTGCTTCATCATTGAACGAAGCTGTACCATGTGACTTTCTTGTGAAATGTTTCTGTATACCTCTGAATGTCTGAGCACTTTAGCGCTTCCTCTCGAGTTAAACCGAATCAGAATGACTTTGTTATATTTGCAGTTTGGTGGGAACTGCCGACTTCTGAAACAAGTCAGGCCTGTTTGATTCAAACCCATGTGAATTATGATTAAAAGGGATTGGCTCATATGGCACTTCAAAGTTGTTTTTTTGAAGACTGTAAGAATAAATAAATACTATTTTGATTTTACAAAAAGAAACCTTGAAAATGTTATGTTTTGTCACGTTAGAATAAAAATATATTAACATATTGTATCTGGAGTGTGGTTGTGTTGGGCAGTTTTCTGACAGACATTTGTTGCAAAACCTAACTTCATGCTCCTCAGATCACGATACACAGTTTGCGCTACTGTGTTAAAAACCTTGTCGTCCATAATTGACTCAGCAGCAACAAAGAATGACGGTACAGACTTAAATATTTCTGTTTAATATTCACAAATCACACATCTGAATCTTCTCAGTGGGTATTCTTCTCTGTAGACGCTGTTAGGTGTGGGTTGAGTGGAGGTGGGTGAGGGTCCCTCCACCTCCTCTCTGCTGCACTGTGGACACACCCCTGCTGCCCCATCCAGCACATGCAGCTGTGTCAAGTCAGCCAACAGCAGCAGATACCAAACAGGAAGTCGGGCAGTTTGTGCATAAAGGACTGAAACCGAGTTAGTTACAAATGAATGGATGACCTGCTCAGAGATGCTCTGAAGTAGATAAATGAATTCAATTAAATGAATGAATTAATCAAGTGATCAGTTGTATTGTTCAGAGAATACTTGAAAATAATAATTGTTAGTGCTTACACTCTTGAAACTGTCTTACAAATAGTGACCATGCAAGAAGTCTTTATAAAATCTGTGGCTAAAAACTCAGTGACGTGTGATTGTCAGATTATCTGCAGATGTGAGAGGGTGTCAGACTTTAGTCTTTTAATAGTATAGAAGGCATAACTTGAACTAAACTGCGAAAAGCAGAAGAAAATCTGACCTGAAAAACGCAAAACTCAATGATAACTCTGTAAACTCTGTTTTATTTCATTGCCTGTCCAGCTCCTATTGCCACAAAACACATCCCCTGAAAGAAAAGCAAAGCAAAAAGGTCTTTATTTTGAAATGTGTGACCGGATGTTACTAATCCTCCGTCGGGCTTCACGCTGGACGGAGTCTGCGCTCAGGTACGGCAGCGCATCACACTGGATAGAGAGAGAGAGAGAGAAAGAGGGAGAGAGGGAGCTGCACAGGGAGAGATATTTATAGCCTACAGCGAGGCTGCAGCACAGAGATAAGGCTTGGGACCAAGCCGCAGGCGGACAGTCACACAGGGCTTAGGGAAAAGAGGACGCGTCAAAATGAAGCAGTACCTTTCGGTAGTTTTGTTCGGGGCCGCGGTGGTCGCCCTGGTCGGCGCGGCCGGCACCGAGGGGGAGATCTCCTTCGAGTACCACCGTTATGAGGAGCTGCGAAAGGCGCTGGTGTCGGTGTGGCTGCAGTGCCCGACCATCACCCGCATCTACACCATCGGGGAGAGCTTCGAGGGCCGCGAGCTGCTGGTGCTGGAGATGTCCGACAACCCCGGGACGCACGAACCTGGTCAGTTTTACGCATACGTTAAATAAATAATAAATAATAAAAAAAAAAAAAGTGTGCTTCATAATGCGGTGACTGCGCACCCCATCCCGCTGCGCGCTTTCCTCCACCGCACGCAGTGATAACACAAACACATCACGCACTACTGGCGCACGGCACCCCGCTGGCTGCCTCCTATTTCTCCCGATTTTGTCGTAACGCTCCAGACCCGACCTGCCCGGCTCGTGTCGCTCGGATGGCCGGGGGACGGCAGCCTGGAGGTGGGGCGCAGGTGTGCCGCGTGAAGCGGTGAGCGCGCGGCCTGCTGCATCACTTCAGAGGAATCTAGATGATAGATTGTGGGATCAGCCACGCAAAGCCGCCATTTTGCTGGGTGATAAAGATCCCTTCGTGCTTATCTTGAGTCGTGATTCTCACCCAAAAAAACATTCCAAAAGGAGGTGGGGATCTTTGGATCACGGCGCTTTGGCTCTTTGGGTGTTTAGAATTAACATCCCGTCCAGCCATCAGCAGATCTATCAGCATTGTTGGTTGCAACATATCAGAGAAAAGAGTCCAAGGGAGGAATATTAAATGAACCCGGTGGGTTTTAGAGCAGTTGAGATGTTCATGACTTCCCCTCATGCTCCTTCGTGCTGCCAGGACTGGACTGCAGGCAGGAGGAAACCTTTGAGCAGAAGAAGGAACTGCAGCTGCTGTTTTTACATGCAGTGCATCTTCTTCTTCTCCTCCTGAAGTCACGCCTGAATAGGGGGAAAAAACCCTCCTAAAGTGTATTTGTTTTCAGAATATTGGCAGGAGTAGAAAATAAATCAAAAGTCACCAGTGCTGTTAAAAGGAGGCCGTTTGAAGCTGGGCTTAAAAGGCGTTTTTGGAAATATGGGATTGGTTCGAATTATTTTAAGATGTTTGTTTGATGGAGACAAACAACAAGAGAGCTAAATTCTCTGGAATGTCCCTTTACTTCTTCCCTATTGTTCATATAAGGGATTAAATCATGCTGTATATGATTCAGTCTTCTAGCTTTTTATCCACATCTTTTGTCTGTGTTCATGTCAGAAATCGAAGGCCTGTCTCCATCTTGATAAAGGTTGTCTGACTGAAAACACCAAAGACAACGATGGAAATAAATCCAGGACTTTGTTGTTCAATCAAAGTGTCCAAATTTAGTCCACTGAACATTTTTAACCCCTTAATCCAAAACAAACTGAACAGACTTTGTACTCCCGATAGTGAGAAGACAATGTTTTGGCACCTAGAACAATAATGCAATGTATAATGATTAGTCTGTAGAACATTTAACATTGAAATGAACGTCTGGGAACGGGGTCAGTGATTCCTGTTCAACTGTCTAAACAGGAGATTTAACAGTGTTATGCTGCAGGAAGTGATTAATGCCATCCAAGTAATCCTGAAACAGAGCCCTCAAAGAAAAAAAACAACCCTGCCTGTAATTAGTGTATATGTGGTTTACAGTCTCATTTGTGGTGTTTCAATTATATGTCTTTAGCATTTTTGTGTAAAGGTGTATTTTCTTCTCTGGGTGTATCTGTGTGGCCTTAACGGTGCACCACAGGTTGTGTGTGTTTTGCAGCTCGCGTGGTCACAGAGTCTAATGACCGTACGTACGTACTAAATAAGCCTGTAATAGTCTGGTGGGTGTGCGCAGGCATGAGTCACAGTAGCGATGTGGAGCCCTTATTACTACCAGATGAGTTTCCAAGCCGCTGCTTCACCAACAGGGGCAGCAACCCCCCTCCTCCTTTTCTTCTTCCTCCTCCTCTCCTCTCTTCTCTTCTCTCCACTTCTACTGAGCAAAACATCCACAGCTAGAAGGAGGGCGATGAAACAGGGAGAGGAGCTCCGAGGACTGATGGTTCAAAGGGGACTGAGGGAAGAAAAAGATGATGGTTTCAGGGGGAGAAAAGATAAATGTGTGCGAGTCGAGAAGAGCAGAATCAGCACAGAGCGGAAACATTTTTAAACTTCCCTTTAAGGTGCCCTGCCAGTATTTTATCTGACCCTGCAATGTGTTGAAACCCTAAGGTGGAGCCGAAATAGCGGTTGCCGAGGCAACAGATCGGCTTAGTGCACTGAGCTGACTGGTGGCTCGTGGTTGGCTGGCTGGCTCCGGAGGACGGCGGTCTGGAGCTCATGCATCTGTCAGTAAACAGCCATCTGTCATACAGTGCAGCACAAGACGTGCATATAGCCGGGAGTGTAAACACTCTGGTTACATATTAATATACTGTGCATGCAGTGCAGGATCAGAGCAGTGGAGGAAAGTAACTCATTACATTTACTCAAGTACTGTTCTTAAAGTGGCCCATAGAGAGTTAGAGCCAACTGCAGTTGTTTTGGTTTTACGGCCCAGATGTAACTTACTGTTTAGGTTCACTCTCACCGCTCTCATCAGCGTCGTTTCTAGCCACAGCAGGCAGCTTTTATCAGCAAAAAAAAATCTCTTGCTAGTAGTAGTAGTAGCGAAGATTCATATATTTCGCTCAGTAGCTGGTGGAGAGCTAAAAGGAGAGCGGATGCTATTGGACTAATGTTTATCAGTTGGCCCGAAACACAATGAATGCTAATTTTGCTCCGTGTCGGCTGGATGTGTTAAATGGGGAACTGTTTGCCCATTTAGTGCACCATATCAGCATGTATTTGAATGAGAGGTTTGATACAACTCTCTAAGTGTAGCTTAGCTTAGCACAAAGACTGGAAATGAGTTAGCATGGGTCTGTCTAACATAAACAAAATCCATCTACCAGCTTGTCTAATTTAGCTGTTGACGAAATTGAAGCGTAAAAAACGCTGTTTAACAGTTTCTACGGGGTTATGTGGTCGACTATGTGTTAGCCAGGCGCAGTAACTTCCTGGAGTCTCCGCTGATTGCCTGGTAATTGCTCATGGCCCAGAACAGAAATAGTCTAGCACAAAACTCCCAATAAAATGAGGAATTATGCGTCTGATGCATTAAATAGAAAACATGTTAATTAGAGAGCTTTAGATGTGCTAGTTGGCAGTTTTTTTTTTTAACCTTTAGACAGATCCAGGCTAGCTGTTTGCCTGTTTCCTGTCTTTGTGCTATGCTAAGCTAACCGGCTGCTGGCTATAGCTTCATGTTTACCATGAGTGGTATCGATTTTCTTATCTAATCTCCATATACTTATATACTATATTTTAACTCAAACAGTGAATTCTGCTGCATAATGACTATTTTTTACTTTTGATACTTTGGTATTGTGATGATCATAATTGCATACTTACTTACTTAAGTAAGATTTTGAATGCAGGACTTGTAGTGAAATCATTTTATAGGGTGTTATTGCTACTTTTACTTAAGTGAAGGATCTGAATGCTTCTTCCAAGCCTAAGCACGGAGTAAATGTTTTTCATTTTAAGGAGGTGTTTACTTCCTGCAGCTGGGTCATATTTGAATGTACAAAGCTGAAAAGAGGGGTTTCTCTTCAGTGCGAAGGGCTCTGGCTAAACTCTTTTGATTCTCATGTCTGGAACTATTTACAAAGCTCCCAGTGTGAGGAGAAACCCTATCTTGTAATGGGTTTGGCTTTGTCTGAAGGTAAAAAAAATAAAAATAAAAAAAATGTCAGTATGAGGCACTGCTTCATCCAATATGCTGTAGAATAGACCATCTCATGTGGTGGAGACGCTTGACTGTTTTATCAGACGACAGAGGAAGTATGTAATCCCCAGTGAGCACGCACACAGATGCCCGGTTAAAGTGTAGCCAGACACACTGCTGGTGGATATGGTCGTATTGAATGACATATGGCATATTGAATATACAAGTGCAACATAAGTAGACGTGGCTTTAAGAGGACACATTACAGTTGAGGAGAATATAGTGTAAACCCAGTGCATTATTTGGACATTTCATTGTAGTAAGATGAGGAGCCTCTTCAAGCACAGATAGCAAAAACAGCTGAGAGGAAGGAGGAGTCGCTGAGATAAAAAAGAAAGGAATGATGATTGAGAAAACGGGAAATGTAACAGGAGTGTGAGGGTGGCGAGGGAGTAGAGGAGGGCTCGGCAAAAGAATGTAGAGGGAGAAAGGGAGAGACAGAAACGGAAGGAGGATGAGAGAAAGGCATAGGCATCAGCCAGAGGTCATTTATTATACATCAGACACCAGCATGCATCCTCCTCCTCTCTGATCTGACCACGTTGTTTACTTCTTCTTGCTTTGCTTCTTCTGTTTCTTGCTTTTGCAATTATATATTTTCATTATTCTTTCTCTTCACTTGATTCCTTTTAGTCTCTTGGGTTTTTTTAACCAGTATTTGCTGTCTTGCGGTTTATTTCTGTGAGGTTCGCATGCTTCATACTCTGCATCTCTACATGCAGCGTGACGTAGCTTCCTGTCATGATGCGTGTTGGTCATACACTTCACTAGGTTTTTGTCTATACGGTTTCTTTCTAGAAAATATTAAACATATTTGTGGACTTTTCAGTCCACAAAGACCTAAACATGTATCTACTAGCTCAGTGAATGGAGGGATTTAAACACTACTCACACAAAGCTGCCAGTGGCTAAGAACCACGAGATATGTTGTTGTTGTCAAGTACTACCATCATTGAGTATTCCAGTATATACATATGAATGCTGAATATGAGCACCATGGTTACATATTAGAGCTGACACATTGAATCACATAATATATGGGTAAAAATTAGTTGCAGCTTTAGCGAATACAAAAACACTATTTATTCAAATCAATAGACAAATCTATTTGTTCAAATCTAAAAGCTTGAAAATAAAATATAAAAAAGAAAGTTACATAAGTTAGTGAGACGGTGGAGAAGGTCTGGGACTTATCGGCCATTATAGATGCAGCATTTTAGCACATTGTTTATGTATGTGTATGTTTTTATTTGACCTGTTCTGATGCTGTATGTGTCTCTGTGATATCAGATGACAGAGCTGACAGTCATTCAGAGCCAACAAACTGCTTGTATTTGAGTGTGTGAGTGTACGAGACAGACAGACGCAGAGTGAGAGTGTGTTTACTCAAACAACCGGGAGTCGATTTGTCTCCCTAAGCACCTGCCCGTTTCAGAGTTGCCATGACGTCTGAGAGCGCCTTAATGTGGTGCTTCCCTAATGACGTCGCAGCAGCAGTCATTATTACATAGTCACCTAGGAAACGGTATTGATCACCTGCCAGACACTTTTGATGATTCCTGACAAAGCACTGGATGATGCAGTGGGGTTTGTTAGCCTCAGATGAATTTTATCGACCATTGGGGAGTTTAAGAGAGGAGCTGTACCACATCAGACGTTCACACTTTCACGTTCGGAAGATCTCCTTACCACAAAGCACATGTGATTTTTGTTTTCTCATGTGAAATGTTTAAAAAACAATCACGGAGAGGAGGTTGTCACACGCTGAATATCACATGGTCACACAGATTAATGATGCAGCCCTCTTGTGGGCACACATGAACAAAAGGCAGGCTGTCTATAGTCTATCAGAGTGGAAAATTGATCAGCTGAGTGACAAAAATGAGTCAGCAACAATTAGTTAAGCATTTAGTCTTCAGTCTTCAGTTTCAGCTAATTGTGTATATGTGTGTGTGTGTGTGTGTGTATATATATATATATATATATATATATATATATATATATGTGTGTGTGTGTGTGTATATTCACAAGTCTCTGGGAACCTGTGTGGTGTCCAGTTTTAGTTGCAGCCAACAAAATGACAGCTCAACACATGGAACAAAATAACACATCATCATTTTTGCTCGCATATTTATCTCAAGAAGAATTTGAAGGTCGAAATGTTGCATCATAAAAGTTTTTCTTTAGATGTATGAGCAGGATGTTGTGAGTGGTTATATGTGTGAACAATAGGATAAAAGCTCAGCGAGGCACAGACAGTTTGACAGAGGAGAGTGATAAAATGGGAAAAAAGAGACAGGACAATCTGCTTGAGAGGGGAAGGGACATTTTGGTGTATTTGTTCCACCTACACGCTGATGCGTCACAGTGGACTTTGTGTAAAAATGCATCCTCTGGTCAAAAATGTGTGTGCACGTCTGTGTGAAACAAGTAAACAGAGCTGTTACATAAGCGTGAATTGGCAAAAATGGCAATTAATCATATTAAGAAAATTAAAATGTTAGTCATTGAGAATTTAAGCAGTGAATTATCATTAGCCTTCCTCTCGCCTGCAACACTATCCAAAACTCAACCAAATACATCTTAAATTCATCAGCACCTACATGTGTGGGACAAAGGAAAGGCCTCCAGGTCCGCAGCATCTGTATAATAGCTTGAATCATACTAACCCACTTAGGCAGAGTCCAACTTCAAAGTGTATGTGTGTGTGTACGAACGTGTGAGTGCATGTGTTTGACAGCTCTGTCAGGCCTCTGAAGCCTGTAAAAAGCATCCACCAACGTCAGGAAACAAAGAGTTAATTGTAGTCTTGAAATCATTAGTAGCAACTCCGAGAGGAACCAGATTCAAGCGTTTAAAAATAACCTTACTACCAGATGTGGGCTGAGCGGTTTGTGTGTGAGTGTGTGTGTTACTCACTCGTGCTGCCACTGGGGTTATTTTACAGATACATCAAACACTCACCAACTAAAATGGATTAAAAAGATGCAAATGTGAAAAACTGACTCTCATGTACACTTCTTGAAACCATTATTTATATACAGTATATTAGCTTGACTCATTAGTTTTAATGAAGTAAAAAGTATATGCAATAGAAAAAGTATCCTTGAAGAAGGTCAAATTAGAGTGAAAAAAAAAACACACACACAAAAAACCCCATTAAAAACAGGACCCCTGCTGCAATTTGGCTTCAAACACAGAAACAGGCGTACACACACACACACACACCCCTCACCATCTGCCGATCTTTAGCTACATCTCATAACTCGTAACTGATGTGAACAAAGGACCTTTTTTTATTCCTCAGCGCTCAGTACAGCAACAGAAAGCCACTAGTCTTTGGTTTGTCGTTAATGAAAAGAGTGTGTACAGTATACTGTAGCTCATACTCATTCAACTTCTTAGTCATTTTGTTAAAGGGCTTTATGTAGTTTCTTATTAGCACCTGCCTCTCTTGCTCGCGTGTGTGCTTGTGTATATATATCTGTGTCCATGAAGAGACTTGCAGAGGAGAAGGAACGGCTAATTAGAATATCAAACAGATGGCTAGAGCCTTGTTTATTAAATCACGGCTTTATTGAGCATACTGGTTTAAATAGCTCTCAAACATAAGACCAATATCTCCTATGATAAAGAAAAATGAAAGTAAGTAACATTAAAGCTTAATGATCAAGAATTTTGGTGATCATTAAATAGTTTGAATCATTTATCAAGAAAAAATTGCCAAACTTTCTCTGGGGCAAATGTGACTATTTGCTGCTTTTTCCTGTTAAACATCTCACCTGGCCTCATTATACATGTAGGTGCACAGCTATGCAGCAAGCTAAATTGCAGACTAGAGGAAAGTTGATGATTTAAGTGAGAATTTTTACTACACGCAATTGTGAAACTGAAAAACAGTAGTGGAAACACATTCAGTTGTATTTATTACAACAGTGCAGATTCACAAAAAGACTAACAGTCTTATTAGTCCACATAGGAAACTCGGCACAGTAATTAATCTTGCAAACATACTCTAAGTATGATACTTACTTAGATTTGCTCCTGTAATTCTACAAGAGTAAAAGTAAGTAAGACAAAAACACATAAACAGCTCAATGGTAAATTACTAGTTACTAGTTAGAACGTTGTCGAAGCAACACATTAGGGTCAGACAGCTAATATAGTGGATAGCTTGGTTGGCAGTAAACTAGCAACATTAATGATTCACAAAATCAACAACCACAAAGCAGCTGCGATTGAAGAGTACCTACAGACAGAACTCCATTAAGGCCAATAAAAGATGAAAAAAGTTATTATCACCTCTTCACAGAACTGACAAAATGATGAATTTAACAATGGCTGTGTCTGAAATCACTTATTCACTTCTATCTATATATTATACATTAAAAAGGTTAATCAATAGTGAGCAGCAAAACAATAATTTTGACTATAACTTATCACTTTGAGTCATCAGCATCAGCTGTAGAGTTTTGTAAAGGGAGTTTCCACATCTTTAATATGTGGAACACTGCATTGTGGGATTGTCACCCATATACAGTCTATGTTGTCAACACTACTTTTTTCATTCCATTGTGGATTTTTCTGAGGCACTACATAGAGTATATATTGACACACTCAGCATTGATTAATAATGCAGACACAGACGTTTAAATTATGCAGACACAGCAAATGTCATAATGTGACCGCCACAGATCAGATGCGTCATCCAGAGTATCCTTCGTCACCACGCCCACTTTTGGGGGAAAAATCCTCTGTCTCACTTAGATGGCAGCAGCACATACACGTACACATGCAGATTTAAATGAATAACGCTATGCCAAAGAGATGCTGTGTGGTTGGTTGCACCAGAATTAAATCCCAAATCACTTATCTCCCATTAGTACCTCTGCCGTGTCCTGAAAGAGATCCTGATAGAAGGGTTTTATGGCTCCAAGCTACATGCTAATGCTATTTGCTCGTGTGTTAGTCGCTGCACCGCTCTTCCACCAGTGTGTGAAAGAGTCACCTGTGTTTCTTGACCCTGCATCAGCTTCGCTTATTTAAAGGGCGCAAAGCCAAATTCACTTTCATGAATTTAATATTAACAGCTGTAGACTCGTGTTACTAGCACAGGTGCTTTCACCTGTAGGACATGCAAAGGCAGCACAGTGGCACAGAGCGCTCTACTCTTTGTAGAACCAAGCTATCTAATAATTGCATAAAAATCATGGTGTACTTTATAGGATACATAACAGTTAACTACTGGTTGCAGCTCAAACTACACTGACCGGGTTAACGTAAGTCAACCTTAACTTGTAGGCTATAAGGTAACGTTAGCTAGTTGAAAAGTAAAATATCCCAATGGTAATTTAAGGTAAAATAAGGTGTTGGGGTAGGACACCTCTGGCTACTGACTGGAGTTATGGACGCACCTTATTGCACCAGCTTGATGCTGGAGACTGAAGGGACATAACTGAAAGTGGATCAAATTGATCTGTTTTGTGTGTCTTACGCTTTCTAAGTCAAGCAGAGTGACTAATGAAGGGGGACTAACTTATTACAAGCTACAAACAGCATTTGGTTTATGTTAAGTCTCTAATTTGGTCCTGGAGTCAAACAGTGTGTGATGTGGTCGAAACTGATCCCTGACCTGTCACTCCGGCAGGCTGCTGTCCACCAAGATTCAGTCAGAGCAATCTGTGACAGTGTCACTCAATAATCCATCGTCGCACAGTCATTATTGTCCAAATGGAGCTCCGGACTGCAATGTTCAATCCTGTTTAACCTTTTAGCTGGTGAGTCAGTGTGTTTGTCGTGTAGATCCAATGCTATTGTCTAAGGGTGTGTGTGTGTGTTCAGGTTAACTTCCCAAACAAAGAGATAAAGAAAATGTTAGATTGTGACGTTATTGTGATATTTCCTACGTGGCTAGTTGCGTTTTGTGTTCTCGCTCTAAGCCATAAACACGCAATTCAAGACTCTGTATCACAGGAAGCCTCTTTGTGCTCTTTGCAGGTGAGCCTGAGTTTAAGTACATCGCCAACATGCACGGCAACGAGGCCGTGGGCAGAGAGCTGCTCATCTACCTGGCTCAGTACCTGTGCAACCAGTACCAGCAGGGCAACGAGACCATCATCGACCTCATCCACAACACCCGCATCCACCTCATGCCCTCCATGAACCCAGACGGCTTCGAGAAGGCCGCTTCACAGGTGATGACACAGCAAGACAAACCTGCCAAGAAGCCTAGACACATTAAGCTCACAAGACAACAAACACCGACTTTAAACATTGGTTCGTTTCTCTCCCTTCCCATGTTGTGTCTAAACATCATTTCCTGTTTCCCGCTCAGCCTGGAGAGATCAAGGACTGGTTTGTCGGCCGCAGTAATGCACAGGGGGTGGATCTGAACCGTAACTTCCCTGATCTGGACCGCATCATCTACATCAATGAGCGGGAGGGTGGAGCCAACAACCACCTGCTGCAGAACATGAAGAAGGCTGTGGATGAAAACACTAAAGTATGCAAACATGACTAAAGGATGAGGCTGGTGTTGTTTCTTATTGTCACTCAATACTTGCTGACTTGTCTGCCCTGTTGGTGGCCATAATCCCATTCACTCCTACTCAGCATGTAAATCTGTATAAACAGGAGTAAACTGTGCATTTGGTAGAGACTATTTTAAGGTGCGCATTAAAAACCATTTGGTTTCTCTAGAGATCTCCTCGGATTTATGGAGCTTTGCAGCGAGTCTACAGCTTTACTGTTTTAGTTCACTCTCGCTCTCTCACTCTCAGTGTAGTTTTATGCTGCTGGCAGCTGTTTTCAGTGAAAAAAGCTCTAAGACAACATTAGCAACTAGCTGGTGAACATTGTGGAGCATTTAGCAACAAAAGAATCATATTTCTCTCAGGAGTTGGTCGACACAAAAAAATAGAGCTAAAAGAGAGTGAATATTGAAGTTACATTCACCACGACTCAGAATGAATGATAATGTTACTCATTGTAACAAAGGAACATGTCACTCAGTGAAATAGTTTGGTGTGAGTTAATAGTTTTTTGCAACAATGGAGCTCTGTGGCCCAGATGAATAAACTATCACGCTTTACTTGTCAGTAGGAGCAGTTCATTGGGTTTTTTTCTTGGTCGTCTCATGTAATTTGTTGAGTATGAGAAAAATACAGAATATCACCAGACTTGTGCTTTAATGCTTTATAAGACACCTGGTGTGTATGTATGTTAAAAGCGGTAATATTTCAGATATAGAAATGCCTCTTTGACTTGTTTGCATGTGCAGTATTTGCATTTTTAAATATTAGTAATTTATGAGGTTTTGGTTTTGCAGCTGGCTCCAGAGACAAAGTCAGTGATCCACTGGATCATGGATATCCCCTTCGTCCTCTCAGCTAACCTGCATGGAGGAGATGTGGTGGCCAACTACCCGTATGATGAAACCCGCACTGGTACATAAACACATACGCACAGTTTCAACACACCCTGTTTTCCTGTTTGGGTTGTTAAATTGTTTATAAACTGCTCTCTTGGTCTATATGAGAATGTTTCCACACATTTCACGAGGCAAATATTTGACCTATAATTGAAACAACAAACCTTTTACTAGTTTTTCCTCAGAATAATGTACCTTTAATTTAAATCAGATGGAAAATGTTTCCTTCTACAGCTTCATGTGCATTGTTACTCAGGGTAAACACAACACAGGCACACATTTAATGTGTTGCAGATGCAGGTGTTCAATTAATATTTTATCACAGTGATGTTGAAACATTGTGAACTTGTTTATTCTCCTCCCTCTCATTCCTTCTCTAAGGCTCCACCCATGAGTACAGTGCCAGTCCAGATGATGTGATGTTTAAGTCTCTGGCCAGGGCCTACTCCATGTACAACCCAGTCATGTCCGACCCTCAACGGCCCCCCTGCCGCAAGAACGATGATGACTCCAGCTTCAAAGATGGAATCACTAACGGAGGGGCCTGGTACAGCGTGCCAGGAGGTAAGAGACAACAAGCTCCCTGTATGTAAGAGTTCAATGACAGAGAAAATGCCCCTCAAAATATTAGATTCCTTCTTCTTTTTTCACCTAAAGACATTTTTGATAATGATCCTTTATATTTGGTAATGAAAGAACTGTGACCATGGCATGCATTGAAGTGAATATCTTATAGTTGAAAATAAAGTTGTTAGTGCTCTCTGGTGTACAAAAGAAGCAATGGCAACAGTTTCCAGATCACCCCAAACATTTCTTTGGCATTTCTGCACTTCAAATCTTGTTATTTATCATCTAGCATTTGCAACACAAATTGTTGAAACAATGGTCATATGACAAACAAACTTTTAACAAAATCCAGCCAATTATGATCCTAGAAGTCTAAGTGTTCACTAAAATCTCTCATTAATACCCGTTTTTTTTAACCGACCTATGACAGGAATGCAGGATTTCAACTACCTCAGCAGCAACTCTTTTGAGATCACTCTGGAGCTCAGCTGTGACAAGTTCCCCAATGAGGACAAACTCAAGAGCTACTGGGAGCAGAACCGCAACTCTCTGGTCAACTACATTGAGCAGGTATGCTGCACACCAGGATAATTGAATATGTTTCATTGGTGAATGGGATTCATCACAGCGGGCGATGATGTATGGCCAACAAGTCCCTGCATCTAAATGGTAAAAAATTTTGTTTGTGAGTGCTGAAAATGACACCTGATACCTTTTATGGTCAATTTATGATGAAGTTTAGCCAACTAAAACTACTTGCTTAAGTTTGGGGAGAAATTGCCTTCATGGTAAAATAAACCAGCATTGATTGGTGGAGGTTTTGAGGCATAACCCTCTGCCACAGGTCAGACTCACAACCCTCCACTCTAACCTTAGAGGCTTTGTTGTGGTGTGATGCTACTTCCACTTTTGCTACTTAAAGAGGACAGTCAGCCTTTGAGGCCCCCCCCCCCCCCCCCATATTTCATTATATTTTACTGTCAAGCAAAGGATCTTTTTTAGTGTCTTTTTTCTGTCAAAGAGCATCATGCACTATAGTGCATAGAGCACTATATCCCCATCTTTCCTTCAACCAAGCCTTAATTATGCCTCTGCCTATGTGTGTCTGTATGTGCACGTATGTGTTCATAGGTTCACCGTGGCGTGAAGGGCTTTGTTCGTGACTTCCAGGGCAACCCCATTTCCAATGCCACCATCTCTGTGGAAGGCATCGACCACGACATCACCACAGGTATCAGCACCAAGTGCACATTCACACAGTCCTGACAGCCACTCTCACACACACCTTTACGACAGGCCGCACTGACATGAGATTTGATGTGGGAAATGTAACTGTGAGGTGCTGTAATGCCATCTGGTGGACAAGTGTGATACTGCAAGACCTTTTCAGCAGCTGATTTTTATTAACACCAGCCCATATCAGTGATAGTAAATGCTCAAAAGTCTCAATGTTTATGGGGATCTGTTTGATGATGCATTTTTTGCTTACTTTCCTACATGTATTAATGAGAAAACATTTATTTTGTAGCCAAAGACGGAGACTATTGGCGCCTACTGGCTCCAGGAAACTACAAAGTGGCAGCCTCTGCTCCAGGATACCTGACTGTCATCAAGAAGGTGGCTGTTCCCTACAGCCCCGCAACCAGGGTGAGACTCACTGACATATGAACTAAAGTCTGCCTCAAATTCACTGCGTGTTCCCTTCACATTTACAGAAGTGTCCTGACAGAGATGAGCACTGTGACATTTCATCACTATCCTTAGGTCAAATCATCTATTATATCTGCAGTGCCTGTGAAACGTTTGGGATCATTCTGTAGAAATAGCATTTTTGGTTCAATAACAAGCAAACAAACAAATATTGTAAATACTCTGATATTAGAGCATGTGAGTAATAAATAAGCATAACGGATGGAGGAAAATATTTGGAAAATATTGCGATATTATAGGAAACTGTAACTTGATCACTCTTATCAAGCACCTGTAGCACAGAAGAAATGTTTGACTAATGTCATAATGTCAATGTACTGTCTAAATGGTTTTAACAAATGCAAAAATGGCATATGAAGATATCTGCCTGTGTACAGTTCATTAGGATCTGGTGCCTTATTTACACCTGGTTTATTTATTTATTTATTTATTTATATATTTGAAGATTTTATCCACTTAAAATGGCAGTTGTAAATACGCTCAAGAACATGTTTTTTACTGTCCTGCTACCAGAAATACACACTAGAGCACCACATTTATATTATTCTGGAAATAGTCCCTAGCAAATGTATTGTTTACAGCAAATGATTGTTAAATACTACGGCACCCAGGTATTTTAGGAAATTACTGAGCTTTTAGAATATTCTAAAAGGATTAAAACTATATATTTGTGTCCCATTTTTAAAGATTTACTGTATGTCTCAGGAACAAATATACCACACATAAAAATATATTGAGGGGAACACATTTGTGGTTTTGGTCTTTTCATGAAATAAGAAAAACGGAAAAAAAACCCAGCCGTATTCTGTCTTGGATTATCAGGCACTAAATAAAAAAAAATCCAGTCTCTTCTGGGACGTTTAGAAACTGGAATCTGCAAAATAAGAAGTTCAACAGAGGTGTGATAACTCTTCTACATCTTTAACTTTTTTTCCTCCGTCTGTCCATGTCAGGTGGACTTTGAGCTGGAGTCTCTGATGGAGAGGAAGGAGGAGGAGCGGGAGGAGCTGATGGACTGGTGGAAGATGATGTCAGAGACACTGAACTTCTAAAGCGTTTGTCTGGCTGATGACCGTCTGCACATCGATGTAATATATTCAACATTCAGTGTGCCCGTCCACTCTAAGAAGAATATATTGTCTCTTATCTGTTTTGTTCTCTTTCGGTCATCATTTTAATTGATTATATTGTTTATTAATGTAATGGTTTGCCTCATACTCCTGTAGATTGTTTGAATACCCTGCAGACACACAAACATATACTGACAGACACAGGAGGAATTTGCAGGTAGCTTGGTGGCAGTGAGATCGATGTTGATTTCTGTGGTATTGTGTTCTTTATCGTACACGTGATTGGTAACCATGGCACCCATCTATATAACCAATGAGTGACTGAGTGATTATGTATGTAAAAGAGCTGTTTACATCATTACCACATGGCTCTGTCCATAATAATTCGTCTTTTCTCCTGTTTTAAATGTCTCTGTTTCTCCAGGCTTTAGTACAAATACACAAACACGCAACCCTAGTGCACACAGAAAACACACACCCTTTCTTTATCCCGTAACTGTAAACTAGCACACACACACGTTTTCTCACTCCCCTGTAATATAAAAAATACAGCGCTATGGTTTTGAGATAATCAGGGACATTAAAAACACTGTAAAATCACTGTAAACATTATATTGTAAACAATCTATACAGGCAAGCTCGTTTCCCTGTACAATATTGATGTTGAGTTTTTTTTTTAAACTGACTGCAGCACAGCTTTAATTTTAGCACAAGATGAATGGTAATAATATATACTGTATTTATGAACTAGATATAGCAAGAATTGTGTTTTTGTTACTAAAAAAAGAAAAAAACGAGGCCATGACATCCATAAATCTGTCTAACTCAGTCTGCCCAAAGCCATTCCTGTGTATGTGCACTACGCAGGAAATACTAAGGTACACAAGAGACTGTGGTACATGTAGAAGCTGTTTTTCAAAGATAAATTAACAATAATCTGAGTGGAAGTTAAACTGTGGATGCAGTTCACCCAGTGTGAGACGGCAGAAAGGATCTATTGAATGTATAGCTATAGAAACGGTTACAAATGTAAAGAATGAACTGATCAATAAAACTCCCCTCTTTATGTTGTCAAACTGCAGTCTCGTCGCCTTTGTCTCAGCTCGTTCAGGTGAGAACAACCATCCCGGACGGTGACTGGGAGTGAGTGTGAGTCCTACACGTGTTAACTGGTGTGTAGCACTTCTTAACGGGGCTGAGTGGTGAGGAAAAGGCCTCATTAGATTTTAAATTTAGAGCCTCAGCCTCAAAAACTCATTTTTCCTCCCCAGTATTTATCAAGAGATATTACATCAGATCTAATTAAATCTGAATGTGGGAAAAGATTTGTTGCTTGCAAAGAAAATAATTTAATCAAAATGTTTGAGGTCTCCTACAGTTAATACTGTGTGTGGTGCAGTGAAATATTTGAGATACTTTTAGAGAGGTTTACTACAGTCTACGATGGGAGTGAAATAAAGTTTAGTCAGATTTTATGAATAATGTACCACATGGCATTATAGGTACCCCGCTTGTGGTAACAGCTTAAGTTTAAATGAATTAAAATTCTTAATCAAATATAGAAAGAAACTTGAAAGGAGTTATAGAAAAAAATTGGAGGGGATATAATTTTCAAAAAAAAAATATAGTCACAGACAAAATGTCTGACATTAAAATATGATAAAAGCCTTTCTTGATCCCCAGAGCAGGCATTAGAGAAGCACAGGGACAGAAATAACTGCACGTAAGAAGAAAAATGTAAAAGTAAATAAATGAAGAAATAGATAAGACAATTATTTATGAAATAGAAATAAAATAAGTATGAGAATAAAAACACAACCATACAAGAACAGTTAAACTCAAACTTATAAGCACAACCAGTGTTGCTCTTAAACTAATCCACTAACAAACAGTGGCGGGCCGTGCACTTTACACCTGGGCCTTCAGTGGCGTCCTACCTGAACCAAAGCACCTCTTAATACCAGAATTATGACGCCACAGCTATAGAAACCATCAATATTATACAGAAAGACAGTCTAACAGGACGTTGCATCGCAGACAGGTATCTCATGTTGCGAAAATGAATGTCATCACTAAAGCAAGAAACCCAATTAAAAGCATTCCACAAGTCTCCTTTCACGCACCTGCGCCATAAACATCAAACACTCCAAACACCGACTCGTTCAGTTGCCAACACCAGACATTCCCAGCAATACAATGTGCTCCTCGGAGCCTGTAAGCCAAAGGGTACCGCTCGTAGTTGCTGACCTGAAAGTGGCGGACAAACCCTTTTCCCGGCTGGGACAGGCTTGCTAGCTTCGGTTGGCCGGCATTTCCTAAAAATGTCCAGCTTTTCTAGGAAAGTCCGCCTTGAAAATGGATTTCTAAGTTGTTCTGCGACCATATTAACATCTTCTCCTCCTGCGTCAGCCATTGTGGGTTAAACAAACTGCTATTAATACTTACTGACGGTTACAGTAAAGTTTTAGCTTGTGCAGGTCGCTACAGGTAAGAATCGCTAGCTTTGGCTGAGCTTTCTGACCATCCAATCAGAGGACGTGAAAATACTGACGTCATCGTACGCCTGCTAGATGGCGCTGGGGTCTGATTGGTTAAAGCAACAGTTTCACTCCGATGTATTTTAAGCTACGGGCGCCTGCACTTCTGATTCAGAAGGCTTCAGGGCAGCACATGATGGCTGAAATATGATTGGCTAAAAATCAGTTTTCCTTCAGACAAATGTTAAACTTTAATGTTAGTGTGCTCCATTTGTGGACGCTAGGGGGCTAAACAGCGCGTAAACAAGCTAACAGGTCGACACTACAGCTGTTACCGAACCACAGGTGTCTACTTACACATCCAGTCGACGAAGAACAGCGTTATCGTCCCCCTGAAGTCGTGTTTTATCCACCTGAAGAACGTAAGTCCAACTTTATCTCTCCTTTCAGCTCAGCTTTGGTCCTCACCAGCTAGCTTGACAGACGCTAACTAAGCTAGCCTGTCCGGTGCACAGACTGCGGGTCTGCTGTTGTGTGGAGGACAAAACAGGAAGCTTTGTTCATTCATTTGATGTAGTATAGATATTAAATGATGCGCTAAAATGCTAATTTAAGTTTTAACTGATGATTTTATAAACTTTTCAGCTCCAGCTTCAGGGATTGTTCAGCTTTACTGTCAGACAAGTCGGTGTTTTAGTTAAGTTAGTTGATTTAGTTAGCTCAGCATCCTGCAACCTTGTTTTATGAAATGTATCTGCTGGAAAAAGTGGCATTAAAATAACATTGGTAAACTGTTTTTTTTCTGAAACAACGTGGTCAGTTTAAGTTCTCTTTTTATGAAGTTGCAAAATATAAAACAATGTGAAAAACAACACTTCCTGTGTCACTATGTCAGTGAGAAATATTTCAACGAAATGATATTTTCCGTAGTGTTGTACTGTATGAGTGGAAAGTCATATTGTTCCCATAGATGCAAGTTTTAAATATTATTCTTTTTTGATAATTGGTGTTACTGTGTCAGAATACACAAACACTGTGTGAGGTTCACTTATGAATGACTGTCTCTAGCCTGTCTCAGACCCCTTTGTTTGACGGCAAAATCATTAAAAAGGAGATGTCGGGGAAAAACCACCTCGACAATGCCCTTAAAACGAGTGGCCTAATCCGTCCACAACCATGATGTAACATAGGTTGTTTGTGTTGTATGATCCTGTAGTTCTGGCAATAGAACATATTCTATTGTAATGCATTCCATAACGCCATATTAAAGCAACAATGTTGCCATCAGGAGCTATAAAAAACATTATCATATGTTAAAAGTGGTGCAATATTTTATGTATGTGATTATTTAAATGGTATACACTGTAAGTATTTGTGATTTTGTTCTGTTTGAGAAAGTAGTTTCTGCAGATTCGGCAAACCAACAACACACTAATGGACAAAGAGTGCCACAGTAGCTAAATAAAAGAGTCAAGAATGGCAAGATACTGTATGTAATATTCAGGTGGTAGTTTTTCACTGTGTTGTTTTTGTCCATTTTCATGATTATTTCAAAATCTGATTTTTTGTGTGCAGTGCTTAACATTGTTTGCCTTTTAATGCATTTCTCATACACTGTCTTATCTCTCATTTTACTTTTCTATAGATCCTTCCCAGGACTGTTTGGAGAAAAGAGGCCACATTAACTGAGAAGACTCGTGGCTCATGGGTTTTCAGAGTAACTAACTGCTACACATGCCCAACATTTGATGACGTGTGAAAGAAAAGCCGATGTTTTAATCACAGGACTATTGTCTGCACAAGACAAAACTGAATGGCCCTGCACACCCATGGTGCACCCTCACAGCTGATTTCACTCATTTTCGTGACTATGTGGGTGTTTAATTGACATCTCTCTGACACTTCAGTTTGCTTTGTCTCACTTGTTGTTACACCGTTATCATGCTAATTAGTACACCGAGGCCAGTGACCTCTCAGAGCACGAATCTAATCAGCAGGCAAACTGAATTAACCCGAGCTGGTGTGCATGGTCAGTACATGTCGTCTTTATTTTCTGTCACTGTACAATCATTTTCCTACCTAACTGGACTTTCCACCTTGGTTAAACACACCTTATTTACTACTTCTTGTGAAGCCTAAATTCAAGAACATAAACCTTTTCATATTGCTTATTTTGCTCAGAAAGGATCAGTAACTACTCAACCACATCGTCCCAAATTCTATATCTCAACAAATGTACTTGTCCTCCTGCTGCTTTATGTGTGTTTATATTTGTATCCTTCTCCCTACAGTGGGAATGCATTGTTTCAGGAGTGTATTGTTCACCTCCCAGCACACACACACACACACACACGCGCACTGAGCAAGGGTGGCACTTTTAGTCCAACTATGCAGTTGAATCAGCTGTTTTAGCATTAGATGCTAACTCTGCAGATCAATGGCCCCCTCAGTCTATTAGTCATACCTGCCCTATTAGCATCTGCTATTAGCATCTCCTCATCAATACCATTGATCAAGCTGCTCTGGCTTCAGGACAGAGCGGGACACTGAAGAGACCTGGCGAGAGAGAGAGTAGCCTGCAGAGCCTGCAGACACTCATTATTGTGCCGTTCTCCAAACTGCCTTCTGCTGCAGCCAAATATTTCAAAATTTGACTCATCAGTCCAGAGCACCTGCTGTCATTTTTTGTAATTGTTGAGTCACTTGGCCATGTTTTAATGTCGGAGGTTTGGCTTTTTGGCCGCAATTCCTCCATGGTCTCTGCTAGTTCTGAGCTGATGGCACTGCTGGACATCTTACGATTTTGAAGGAAAGTACACGCAGTGTGTTTTTCATCTGCCTCATTACGTTTCCTTGGCCGACCACTGCATCTACGGTCCTCAACACTGTGCTTCTTCAAAAGAGCTTGAACAGCACATCTTGAAACCTCAGTCCTTTAATCAAGAAAATTAGAAAATCAGGTGACAACTACAACACTGGACAATGTCAGGTTTCTCTGGCATTAGCAAAACATTGTCAGATGCATCATTGCTGGCAACAGTGCTGCAACACAGATAATCTCTGACAAGAAGGACTTTTTCTAGTTGTAAAAGAAGTATTTTGTCATTTGTAATTTTTCACTCTGGCCTGGTGGCACAGGTGTCCACAGTAATCCATCTTCCTGTGTTATTACTCCTTTAATCCTGCAGGTGACAGTATTGTGCTGATGACCTGACAATCAAGGAGAGGGGTTTGTCTCTGAGGTGAATATCAGTTTAGTCTGTCCAAAGAGCCAAATCAGTCTCTGCAATCCCTCAGTAAGGATCCACTGGTTACGGATCACTACTCATATGTGGATTTGAGCTCTTCAATCACAGGAAGTAGCTGTTGTTAGTTGTGGTGATTGTGGACTCGGTGAATGTTCCTCATTAGTGAGTGGTTTCCCCCTCAGAGCCCACCGACTCCTTTAACTTCAGAGTAGCTGCAGGCCAAACGTTTCAACAACCTCAGTTCACTAAATTGTGTAAAGAAGCACATGTAATCATCTTCATCTGATATGTAAGAAAAGATATACTAAGTGGAATTAGTGGCCTTGAGAACATTAAGAACCGTTGGGAACATTTTAACAGTACATCCTCTCCTCTCATCTGTGCTGTGTGTGTGTGTTTGTGCATCTGAATGTCTGCTTGGCTACTTTCAGTTAAGCGAGGCCAAGGATCAGTAGAGTAAACTGCCAACAAACAGTGAGACGATGCATCCCTGAAAAGCACCAAGTCATCAAAGCAAAAGCAAAAGGAAAAAACATTTTTACAGCTGTGATGTATTTATATTTAGAATTTATATTTTTATAGCTTACTGCAGTTAATGGGAGTCACTGATTATTGAGTTGATTATTGGAATGAAAATCTGCCATGATTGCATTTTTTCTCTAATTTCAGTAAGACTGTTAGCTTATTAGCAGCCTCCAGCATGAAGTGTATTTAGGCTAAAACCAAAACCATTTTTCCATCCTGTCAGGCTACAGATGCAGGAGGTAGATTTGCTTTTATAAATGCATCTTAGAGGAGTGGTAGGCCTGTCTAACCCTGCACCCCCTGTTGTGGTGGCTGTGGAATCTGAGGTAGACTTCAGAGTGTGAATTTGTGTGAATAAACTATCTCCTCATATGTGAATATAGTGTTAAAGTATTAGACATGCTCTACACTACACTACAGTCCATTTACCATTTGTTTCAAATACAGTGATGTTACACAAATGTTGCCCCAGTAGTATGGTCCTCTATTTGTTTGGGTTCTCAAACTTCTCACTACACAAAATGGTCAGCCAGCACCAGCAACCACTTATTCCTCTTTGTCTTTGTCTTTCGCGCCAAACAAATTCAAGCTGCCACATTGAAGCTACCAGGTCCTCAGTTTGTCCATTCTGGGTTACTGTAGAAATTTGGCATCGCTACATGGTAGACTCAATGGGAAGAGGACCTGCTCCCTCTCTGTAGATATAAAGGGCTCATTCAAAGCTAATGAAAACATGACTCATAATTTCAGGTGATTATACACTCCATTTCTGTTAGAATCCTACAAAGTGCACCTTTAAACAATGAAACCGACATTATGATTCAATCTAATTTTAGTCGTATGGTCAAATTGTTATCAAGGTAAATGTTAGGTGAATGTAGGTGATGCTAAGCAGCCCTACCATGTACTGCACCTTATAGCCACCACGTCGTGTATTGGAAAAACAATGCTTGGAAACGTAGCACTCAGGAAATTATCTACTTTGTTTCTCAGTGTGTCGCCACTTGAGAGCTTGTAAATTCTGTGCACAAACACGCCTCTTTGCGTATGTGAACACACTGTAGGGGTCTAAACTGTTGGTAACGATGCCTTCTTTTCCTATACTTGACGGAGGTTGACAGGTGTAGAACAGCTCTCCTGTGAAGAATCTGCTAAACATGACTGAGTGAGTCTGTCAGGGCTTTACAAGAGGAGCTCCACATTAAATGTCTTTACGAGCTGGAGAAAGATGCTGTAGTTTTTATAGAGTACCAAAGTTGCTTGTTGGGGCTGAAAAGTCTCTTTACAGAAATTCAGCTGCATCTCTCTGCACACACACATACACACACACACACAAACACAGAGTTTAAGGTCTTTGCTGCTTATTTCTACAGTCTCTCTGAAAGGAAGCATATCTGCAGGGAGCAGAGGCCAGGGCATACACACACACACACACACACACACCCACAATCCCAAGTTCCTGCAGAAGTGCTGTGTCAGCAAGGGACCACTGTTTACATTTACACACTCACTCACACACACACACAGACACGCACACATTCAGCATCTTTGGCTTTCAGAGCAGCGAGATGGTGTGAACAGGAGGATTTAGTCTGTTATTGCTCACTCTGTACACTTCTTCCTGTTCTGCCACTGTTCAATTTAAAATCAAACTCATCATCATTGACCTTTTATCCAACCGTCATCCTCCCTTTGCAGCGTGGAAATGAAATGTCCAGATCAACAAATAATTTTAGTATTTAGTCTTCAAGTGTTTTTTGTGTCTGACTTGAAAGCCTGCAGCTGGGGTGAGCAGGGCAGACTGTTCTGGTAATATTTGGGGTGGAAACTTTTAGCGGGAATTTTAATGGAAATATAAGGGTTATTTGCTCAGGCTGTATTTACCACATCATACGCAGATAGAAAAACACCCATAACACATCATAAACAGACATAACTGTAAAGCTTTTTAATAAAAATGAAAAATTCCACAATTTAATAGTGTTTAACTTTGATTAAATGAGCTGACTCATTTAATGTTGCATTGAACTTTCACTGAACAACAAAAACAATTAGAGTGCCCTTCAGTTGAGACAAGGACATTTTTTGGTAGTAATTAAGACTAAAACCGTTTTTTGTTGTGTGAAAACATTTTGGTGATGCTGAAGACTTTTGCGATTGAACTTGGATATATCTATTTGTATATTATGTCCTACACCTGATATCCGATCCAGTCTCCTCCTCCTCCTGCCCACTTTTGGGCAGACACTGATGTCTGAATGCTTTTACAGGGTCACTATTAATGTCATGTATGTAAATCTTGTAAACTTGATGTTTATTAATTGTTTTTGGGGTATTTATGCTTTATTCAGACAGTGAGGACAGACAGTAAAGAGCTGCTACAGTAGGGAATCAGCCTGAATGGTTCATGGTCTACCAGGTGAGTCACTGGGCTGCTCCTTTAACCTGACCATTACAATCTCATGCTTAGTGTACACATGTGGTTCAAATGTACATTTACACAGTATCACAAGTTACTGTGTCTACATTTCTGCTTGTGTACAGATTAAACAAACAAAGATAAATCATGTTGATTAGTGAAAAGTCAAGGGTCTTGGACAAATGCTCCTTTGAGTACTGCCCTACATCACTGTACAATCACCATGTATTCTGTTATATAACTCAAACTGGGAAAGTGTCTTTTCCATCTTCTCTGTCCCCTTTTCCAGTATTCATTTCTCTGTTTTCCGTCTTTTCCTCCTTTCAGCTGCAGACGTATTTTTCTTTTACTCCAACATGCATCCTGCGTCCATTCTTCTTCTCCCCAGTCGGTTCATTCTGGTGGCGCAGGGACAAAAGCGCTCCGTGTCATCTTTCCAAACGCACGACCCGGATCACGAATGTGAGCCACAAGCAGGCACGTGCACACCCACGCAGTCACGCCCACGTGCACGAACACACGAGAGGCAGCGGAGGAGAGATGAAGGTGGAGAACCTGAGCCCTGAGGGGTGCAGAGAAGAGGAAATAAGAACAGGAGAGGGAGAATGGCACGCACAGCTTGGCATTTAAACAGAGGATTTCCTCTCTGTACCTCGTCTTCCCTCCGCTCTCTCTGTTTACATAAGGAGAGACTACTTCACATGGCGAGTATGAGAGTCCAGGAGTGTGTTTGTGTATGTCTGTGTGCTCTCTCTCCACCAACACAGGATAGTAACAGCCATCATTTATATTAGAAATGAAAAAGTTTCACTCTGTATCTTCACGTGTTTAGTAGAGGTGTGAATCAGTGACTTGATATTCCCCTTAAACTTTCCCTTAAGTTGCTTCAAAGTGAATTGCTCCTTCTAGTTTTTTGTTTATGTGACACCAATGACATTTAAGAAACAAACTGATAAAGAAATTGGAACTGCTTAGACATTTTTGGAGCTACTAAACAGTGTCTAAGCATTATCATCCTCCGTTGCACTCTGCTGTGGTGTCAGCAGACTGTCTTCCTGTGGCATTTTAGCCAAAAGGTGATGGATGTCTCTGGCCACCCCTTTGCTCCCTCAGGGGGAATTTCATAAAACACTTAAGACACTATCAGAGTCAGCAGGCCGGAGAGAAAACATAATATTTTCTTTTTTTCTTACTTCTGGTATTCTTATCATCACTGTCCCTCTTCTGTCTCCACTTTTTAAAAACGGTTTTAAAAGACTTGGATAAAGTAAGATATATATATAATAGAGATGGATCCAAAATCCAGTTTGTTTAAATAGCACAACGAGGCTATGAATTCACTTCTATAAGGAATGACAGCTCCTCCAAAGGATGAGAAGGATCGTGGAGTCAAAGGACAGCAGGTGTTCGCTGCCGCCATATGCAGGTATGTATGTGTGTTTAGTTATGTTTGTTCAGTCAAAATTCTGCATGCACACAGTGTGGGGTTTTAAATTCACCATCCAGCGTAGTGAACTGAAGTCCCTCATTTTACCCTCACTGCTCCACTGGTTTCATTTCCCCTTCCAAGATTTAGTTGCAGTGCTTTTAGTGATTACATTGTACACAGTGTTTGCTTGTAAGTGAATATTGTGTACATACGCAACCAATGACTTCCCCTTAACAATTTACATTCATCCGTGCCAAGCAGGACTTTGTTTTTGTTTGTGTCTCTAATCTTGAAAGCAAGGGACATATGAAAGAGGGAACTACAAGAACTACAAGATCTACTCCTGACATTTAAACACACCTGGCGAAGGCTAAACTTCCTGACCACCACACTCAGGTTTTCAGCTAATCACAGTGGAGCTTCATGGGTGGGAATTTGATGCATATTTGCATAAAGTTAAAATGCAACTTTTTTTTGTTAATTTTTTTTTTTAACCGCGTCTTTATTTGTATTTATTTGTTTCATAAAACGTTGAACAAGGTAGAGCTTTTGTTGCAGCGTTCAGTGTGTCCTTTGTTAATGGACTGGCTAATCCAGCAGACAAACATTAGCTTTAATTTGGATTTGTGTTTCTGGTCAAGTCTGAGTCCTGACTCTTCCTCTGGCTCTGTTGTTTTTTGTCTCCATTAACTCTTGAGACAAATATCTGGCTCTCTAGCCGCTAAATGATCCACAATATTCACTTACTAGTAGGTAACTTTGCTGTTTGGTGCTGTGTAGGCAGTGCACTGTAGGTTTTTAGGGAAAACAGCTGCCTGCTGCTTGAAACAACATTGATGAGAACACCATGAGTGAACTTTACATTTGTGGGCCAGAAAGCAGAAAAATGTCTGAAAGACACTGAAACACTTTGTAGAGCTGATGGGAAATGCAGTGTTGGGTGATAAATCAGTGACCCCTTCACATTACAGGTAGTGATTTGATCCATTGTTAATATAAAAACATTAAATAGTGCAGCTTGAAATCTGAGTTTAGGTCACGTCTCGAGTCAACAGCTCTGGTAGCCGTAGTGTTTGGAATATTTACGTTCCAAATCTCTGCCTGCCTTCCTGTTGTGTTTGGAACCATATTGACAAAGTGACGAAGCATTTGAGTGGTCGACAGAGAAGAATGATGCTGTTGATTTCGCTCGAGGAGCTTCTCTTTGGTTTTGATGGTGTTTCTCTGCAGTGAAAATGAGCCACCATTTCGCACCAATCCAAGTGACTGAAGTTAAGATAACCGCGGCTACTTAATCTCAGTCTTGGACAAAACTTTTAACATTTCACACCTTTTGATTCGAATGTATGTCCAAAAAATGGATTTTGGGCAGAGTATATACCTTAAAGTTAAACAAGTACAGTACAGTACAGTGTGTTTGAGCAAAACAAAGCTAATAATAGTGCTCCAATACCTGCAGACCACAGCACTTGGGGGAGTCTCGAGGGGCTGCTGCTCAGATCGAGGGTTCCTTCTGGTGTGTGTGTGTGTGTGTGTGTGTATGTGTTTCAGAGAGGGGTTGTGTTGGTGGTCAGTGTGCTGGGTCAGAATGCTGGCGAGGTACTTTCACTGAGTTTCAGAGACGTGCTGATCGATAAATGCTTTAAATAGGGACACAAATACCTGCACACAGCATTAATCTCAATAGCTGGATCCTATTTAAGAGGAAAGCATTTTGCTGAATAGATTTGGCTGGATGGCAACCACACTGGGGTACAGTAAGTGGTTGGAGAGGCCCAAACGCCACTCAGTTCCTTCCCAGGTGTTAATTAGCAATAGCTCAGGAGGGAAATCCAGACCACAGAAGCACACACACACAATGTTGTATAGACGTTTTGTTTGTGTAGTTGGATCTTTTTTTTTTAATCTCCAGAGAGTAAATTAGTTTGGTCACTCATGCAAAGTCACAAATAACAAGAAACTGAATTTGAAATTCCCTCCAAAACCTTTTCTAATCAGCCTTTTTTAATGAAGTCTCTAATCCTGTTGGTATCAGTGGATGTAAAGCACTGTAATCTAAACTGGATTTTAAAAAAATGGAATTGGCCATAAAACACAGATAGAAAACATTTAAAATCGTCTTGGTCCAGACTGAAATATCTCAACATGCTGGAAGGTTTGCCTTGAAATTTTAGAGGATGAATCCCAAAGACTTTGGTGATGCCCTGACAGCTTCCTGCTGCATGAGGCTGACAGTTGTAGTTCAGAGTTAAATATCTCAAAGACTGTTCGATGGATTGTGGAAAGACGTTTGGTGAGAGAGTCTTCCTGTTGACTGTCCTGTTTACACTGGGCTCTCTGGCTGTGTCACAGAGCGACAAAGTGCACAAGGGGAGGACAGTCAATCTTCTTAATTAACCCTGATGGTTCTATAACCGTAACCACATTTATTATAGTAACCATGATGACAAAGGCCGTCTCACATTAAGAAAGTTCTTATTTTCACCCAAATCATGATCTTTCCTTAAACGTAAACAAGTCGTTTTTGGGTCTAAATCTAACCAAACCTTAACCATGAAACATATTTATTTTTCAACAGTGATTTGTAACTATAAGGCTCAGACAAATTACGAAGATAAAGATGTCAGATCGGAGGAGATGTTGTTGCAGAGAGCACGGACAAACAATGTAGATTGTTGTTTACCTTTGGAGGACTTGTTGAGTTTAGTAAAGACGTTTACAATCCTGGGACCCTATTTAACCTCTGGGTCATCATATCTAACAGATATCAGAACCAGACGTTCACGACAATTCAGATAATCTTCATCTAATAAATGCAGACACATTAAGCTTAGTCTTTGCATTTCAGCCAAAGAGTTCAGCCTCTTTTGCGCTCCACATGGCCTGCTGCTCAAACGTGATTGGTCAATGCCACTAGGACTACAAATGGACTACAAATGTGAACTAGAATGCTTTAAAAAATCTTGTCCTCTGCCTACAGATTCTGCATTCGTATGCAGATATCTGTTTATGAAAACATTTACGTCCAGCTCACACTGACTCCAGTTTCTGTCCCCCTGCTGTCAAGTTGAATTTTTATGCAGAACTGCTAGCAGTCCCATCAGCTTCAGTTTGTGTGCATTAGCAAATGTTAGCATTCTAAATTAAGATGCCACCATAGTAAACATTTTATCTGCCACACTGTCATTATGAGCTGACTGATGTTAGCATTTTGCTCAGCCTCACTGGACCACCACGGTCATAGACTCATTTAGATTTTACACCAGTTCACTTCACAACAATATGAACTCCAGCATGTTTGTATGAGGAAACAATGCCAACCTGCTGATTTTTGATGAGACCTGGTGATGCTCCCTCCTTGTCACCTATTTTTGGGACACAAATCAGGAGTGTGTTAAATAAACACTGTGTGTGTGTGTGTGTGTGTGTGTGTGTGTGTGTGTGTGTGTGTGTGTGTGTGTGTGTGTGTGTGTGTGTGTGTGTGTGTGTGTGTGTTGCCTTCAGGGGATTTGTGTCCGTGCCCCGGTCGTGTGTAGTGGACAGCTTGCGGCTGGATTGATAGAGTGACGTCAGCGCGCCGCTACCTCTCCCTGAGGGCAGGATTAGTCGGGAGCAGCAGAGACAGCGCGCCGGTAATCTCCCGGTAATAAATGGGGGGAGACGGGCACGTTCGGAACTGCCGGTACCGAGCGACACCGGAGGCCCCCTGGGACTCCCGAGAGGACCCCTGCGTTTGAAGCGTGATGGGTCGCTTCGTGACGCCGCAGCACACCGACGCGCACCGGGCAGGTAAACGCAGCAGGTAAGCTGCGGGGACGCGGGGTGAACTCGTATCAGCAGGATTTACCTTGGCAAGGTGTTCACAGGCTGCACCGGTCGTCTGTCAACAACTGCTGCTGTTTTATTTTTACTGCTTGTGTCTGCCGTGCGTCCGCGTGTATGCTGCACTTGGGGAGATTATGGGTGCTTGTTGACAACTTTACAGTCCCGGCTAATTTAAGGGAAAAAGACGGCCAGTTTAACCAGCTGTAAATGTTCTTCTCTCAAATTTAAAAGTAGAGGTTCCTTTAGTGGGTAGTTGTGGGTACCAGCGATGCAGGAACATGAACCCACATGAACTCAGTTCCCTCATCTGTTGACTGACCTACTGCTGGCAAGGTTAGGTTTTATGACATCTATCTATCTATCTATCTATCTATCTATCTATCTATCTATCTATCTATCTATCTGTAGCAGCTAATAGATCATTAGAATTCAAACTAAGTCAGGTTTTAAGGTGTGTTTTCCGATGATTCTAGAGCATTCCCCAAACACACTACAGCACATAGTGTTTTGTGCCATAATGACCACCCTCTGCCTGTCCCTGCGTATTTAAGGCTCTGTTCCTCTGCCATCATACTCTGTATATGCCATGCCACCGCACAGAGAAGCCAGTGTACCCGCCTATATCTCGGATCTGTACCGTCAGTTTTTAACGTGCATTCTTTTTACGCACAAGGTCTACCCTGTCATATCTCTCCTGAGATCCTCTTCCCGTTTCTCTCCTACCAGGACAGAAATCAAGGGGACGAGAGGAAGCGTAAGGACAGACTTGTCATGATCACAAAGGCAATCTAGCCCATATAGCCTCCTACCTCTGGGCATTTATGGTTTGGCTGTCACCTACTTGGCACCTGCCTCCAAACAGCCAGATAACACCCATTATGCACCGGGTCTAAGGGCTGATGGATACTAAAACCCACAGGCCAGTTTTGTAGCCGCCGTGTTACTTTTACCGCTACCGGTTTTCACTGTAAGTTCACTTCACTGTATTTTACGGATCCGTGCGAGCAAAGGTCCAATAACCTGTGAAGATCAGTGCGCGCTTCCTCCACTGTCACCGCGTGGAGAGCAGAAAGGAGCCCCTGAAGTTTATTTATTACAGTGGCTGTGTGTGTGTGTGTGTGTGTGTGTGTGTGTGTGTGTGTGTGTGTGTGTGTGTGTGTGTGTGTGTGTGTGAGAGACAGAGAGAGACAGAGAGAGAGAGCCATTGTACATGAGTGGCAGCAAATACTCAGTGAATACAGGTAGAAAAAGTTTTGGTTTTGCACCACTTGGGTCGAACAGTGCAGGTATTTGTGTGTGTGTGTGTGTGTGTGTGTGTGTAGGCGGTGCGCTGACTCGGGCTGAGAGAGAGCACCGGACAAGGGGGAGAGAGAGAGAGAGAGTGAGAGAGAGAGAGAGTGTGAGAGACAACAGCGCTGGTTGGAAATATGCGAGGCGGATGTTTCTGTGAGCAGCAGACACACCGCCGTGCGTCTTTGCGCTCAGAGATCACCCAGTCCTGATCTCCTGATCTCCTCACCGCTTCCCTCTCTTGTTTTTCCCACAGCAGCCTCTCCTGCGAAGCCACAGCGGAGGACAGCGGAGCTCCTCAGCGGACACTTTGCTGACTGACACGCACCGGGACGGCCAGACAGATACCTCGGTGTACTTTTGCCATGGAGGGGCGCCGGGCAGAGTAACTTAGAGCAGCTTACAGTATCCACAGCAAGACAGCCAGAGAGGAGAGCGAGCTTCACAATGAGCCGATAAATTCCTGCTGCCGATGCTTTCTTTGGAGAGTGGATCGACCATCTCCTAACAGCAGAGGAGACGAGCAGAGGGGCCTTTATTCGTTTATTTCAGTCTTCAGATGGACCGAGTGCCCTCGGCACTGGCCGCTAAGATGCGCTGGATCACGCTGGTGCTTGCCGGCTTGACTTTCTGGGGCAAAGTGACTATTTGTAACTGTTTCGACTACGAGGAGCCAGACTATGATTATTATGAGGAGGAGAGAGCGGAGACCATTGACTACAAAGACCCCTGCAAAGCCGGTGAGACATGCATTTAGTTTTTAACCATAAAACCACATTGAAAATAAGTGTTTTTTACGCGGTGATCGTGCCGCCGAGCGCGCTGGCTCTGAGGTGGCACGTGCATGTGTGTATGAGAGATGACAGCGTGTGTGTGTGTGTGTGTGTGTGTGTGTGTGTGTGTGTGTGTGTGTGTGTGTGTGTGTGTGTGTGTGTGTGTGTGCGCGCGCGCGCGCGCTGGTCCAGATGCCCCTCTTTCCCCACCTTTCATAACCGATAAGTCAGTGTCAGTGGTGATCTCGCGGGTGTAAGCCACGTGCAGCCCGGTGACGGTCCCGCTAAGCCTCCTGAGTCTGACGCATCCTATGCACACATTCAGTGCGTGCTTCACCTGTAGGCAGAATTTGGGTTTTGACTTTGGTGCATATATGGACAGGCTGTGCACGCGCATGCAAGCATGTGTGTTTGTGTGTTTGCGTGCGCATCCAGATGTGAAATCAACCATCAAAGAAGATGGGAAACAGCTGGACTCAACTCTCTCTCTCTCTCTCTCTCTCTCTCTCTCTCTCTCTCTCTCTCCCCCTCCTACACACTCTCTCGCACACACACACACACACTGGTAAAACATTTTGTCGGATATTTAATGGCTGGGAGCTGCTGTGGAACAACAGTATAACCACGTTTGGTTAAAAAAGGAACATTTATACAAATTGGTCATAAATTACTGCATGTGTGATTGTTGTGGCTGATTTAAAGTGCGGTTTATACATTAAAGATGTGAGATTTTTCTTCGGCATATTAGAAGTCTTTTATAGGTGTGTGTGTGTGAGATGTGTGGCGTCTTTGAGTGCTCCACCCCAATGAACTCATGTTTGTCTGGAGATTCACTCAGGATTTTATGCAGTTTGCTTATTAAATTAACCTTTCTGTCCTCCCCTCTGTCCTGTATGTACAGCAATTGTTGGTGTCCATCTACTTATTGTAGTCTTCACGGGGCTGAGTATAATTTATACAATATTCTGGTACAAATATAATACCTGAGTTTCAGTAATGATAGCGACACAGTATAGATCAGGACATTAATTTGGCAAATATAGACATTTAGACGTATAACAGGTGTGTATACAGATGTGTGTCTTTTAACAAAAGAAACCACTCAAGGCTCAATAGGATTTCTGAACCCTCCTGCAGTCTCAGCATCGTTCCTACAGAGCAGGTGGAGTCTTAACCTCTCCTCTCCTCCTCTGTTCGCCTTCTGTTTGTGCAAAGTTGCAAGAGAGATGTTGCGGTGTTGTAAGAGCAGCAAGCGTCCTCTTCTGCTTTCGTTAAACCCGCCTGACTACATGTTTCCATGCAGATGTGTTTGTATATGTGTTTGTGTGCGTTTTAATGGCACTTTGCAGCATTAGTGTTGTCTGCGATGACACGTTGGACTGATAAGAACTCCACCCAGAACGCCAAGCGTCCGCACGCTGACCGACACACATTCCTCACATACCAAATACACAAACCTGACAAACCCTGGACACTGGCCAGTGTGTGTGTCTGAGTGTGTGTGTGTGTGTGTTTTCATGTGCATGTAACACTGATCTCTGTGAGGGTGATTTTTTTTTGTTGATACTGCAATCCCATGACTCTGTGGTTTTTAGTTATGCTGAGACCTTAACGTCTGTGTGTGTGTGTGTGTTTGGATGGAAGCCCAGCAGGTTACAGGGAGACAGTCAGTCTACATATGTTTGAGTAACTGGGCGACTCTTGTAGGTTAAAATAACTGAGTGTGAAAACACGGGCAATGTTTTTATTTGCTGGAAATATAAGTGTACATAAAGAATGTATTCATGCTCACATGCTTAGATCTCTCACAGTAATTTCACACCAGAACCTCGTTTTCCAGAGCTTTCCATAATCGATAACAATTTCAGTCAGTGCCTTCATGTTTCACAGAATCTTTTGATGTTTGATTTTGTTTTATTTTCAGATATTGTTTCCCATTTTTTGATAAATGTCAGCAGAGAGCAGCCAGTAGGGGGGGAGGGGGACAGCATACCGCAAAGGTCCCTATGTGGACTTGGACTGGGAACATCACATTTACATAGTATGCATGTTGTATTCAGATTAAATGCAAATCAGATGTTGGCCTCACATTATTTATGCCAGTTTGACTGCTGGAGTGCAGTTTCATAAACAACCCAGGGAGAGTGTGGGCATTTGCTGGAGCCACTAAACAGCATGCACATGTGTGTGTGACAGTTTTCAAAACCTTTATTCTAACACTCTCCATGTTGCTCCTGTCTCTGCACAATAATGTTCAGGATAGCTTCACATGTTTTGTTTAAGATGAATCATTTTCAAGTCAAGTGGATGGATCTTCGTGGCAGGTAACACTGCCTAGATGGAGTCTGCATGTGTCTGCATTCTTATATTAACTTTTTATGCATCCGAGCCATCTCCAATTTTTATTCTGTGCTCAGTTTGAATGCACTGGCCGAGTAGAGGGCTTATTCAATTCATCTTCATAAGTTTCATCCTCCTCTTACATTCACTTAGCTGACAAAATGGTCTCACCTCCAGGTCCTTTTATTAGCTGCTATGGAGCTGTGAAATTTGTCCATTAATATATTCACATGATTCTGTTGATGCACAAGAGTTAACTAGATATGTACTAGAATACGAGGAATATCTTGGCAGATGGTCCCCATCCTTTCTTCAGCCAGTCTGAGCTCCTGAGCTGCGGGAGGTGCTACAGAGTCCTTCTAGCAACTAAACATGTATTTAACAAGTCCTTCATCCCCAATGCGGACAATATTTTTAACTCAACAAGTGACTCCTTAGATTTAACCCACAGACATCGACAAGCACTGTGTTTAATGGATAATATGACCTTGTCTATTACTTTTTATGTTGTTTGTTGTGTTAGTTGAGGACAAATTCCACTCTGGTGGACAATACAGATCTATTCTATTCTATTCTATAAGTATATTTAAAAAATAACCAACAGATTACTCAAATATGAAGACAGTTGTGACTTGCACCCCAGGACCCATGTTGTGTGTGGACCCATGCTGTTGTCAGTGTGTATAGTGTTGGTGGTTGTGTCTCTGTGTGTGTGTGTGTGCAGCATGTAAGAAGTGGAAGCGCGGCTCATTCCAGGCCTGACCCTGTGGCATCGGTCTGAGTGGTTGGTATTCCGCCTCCTGTTTTTGCTGGGAAAACACAGGGGGGAATATTTGGCTGTCTGCTTATCTCCTCCGAGTCCCGCGCTGGTAGACAGGAGAACACACACTTCCAGGCCTTTGTGAAGTGATTTCCCTACGCGAACACACACAGGCACACATGCGCGCACACTCGATGCACACACACACAGAGCTCCCTCCATTCACCCGCGCTTATCTCTTCCTGGTTGTCTGCATCCTGCTACTCAGCTGGAGATGACACACACACGTGCACGCACACACACACTCACACCAACGTGCACGAGCTCCTACGCTCACTCAAGAGTCATTCATGCTTCCTTCCAAATCACTGTTCTCATAAAATGCTCGCACAAACGGAGTGAAAGCTAAACAAACCACGATGTCCGAATGAAGCGGTGGGTCATTGCTTCAGGGGTGACCCAAGGGACCGACTGCCTTCTCTCTTCTTCAAATACAATAGAGTATAGAGTACAGTATAGTACAATACATAATGTATATTTTCTCATGGGCGTAGATCTCTTAACTGAGCTGCAACAAAAGTGGAAAGAAGTAGATGAAACATTTGAGTTCAAAGAATATGTAAAAATGTAGAATAGCATTTTTGTTCTCTTCACCGTGCACAATCTGAGCCTGTCTATTTAAGATAAAGTGGCATTTTGTGTGAGGAATTGTCCTCTTGTCTCCACACAAAGTCAGGTAAAAGAGTTTATAGTGATATAGTGTTGACTTGAGCATTTCAGTAATATGGATAGTCACAGTCTCCTTCTGGCGCTTGAGGACGATCTCCGCCCTGCTGCCTAGATGAGGTGGTTTATGTTGGCTGAGGCTCATTCTGATGTTCAGATGGAGGCCGGAGTGGCTAGTGATGCACTTCTGATGTTATACAAGAGATTACATGTATCTTTTTTTTTTACAGGTGTAGGGAAGAAAAACACATGTTGTCAATTAAACTGTTTCAAGTAACCCACAAAATTGGATGTAGTTTGTATCCAACCACTTCCATAGGAGTTGCTCTGACCCTTTTCTTGCTTTGTCTGTTTTTCTGTTTTGTAGGTTATAAAGTGACTGTCACTGTCATCGTCATAGCTTAATAATTACATTAACACACATAACATTTGGTTGTTTGTGTAAGAAACTGAAAAATCTTTGGTTTGTGCAGTGGGAATTTTGCTTTATTTGAGTCTGACTGATTTTTATCTCCACCAGGTGTAAGCCTGGAGGGGATCATTTGGTTGTTTGTGTGTATATATGGCTTTCCACGGCTAATCTCAAATACTACAGAGCTTAACAGCCTAATAGTTTTTGGGCACATTTTTATCAGTATGCTGACAACCTCTTAAGGTTGCAGTAATCCGCAAGTTATGAAAAACCTGCTTTATTGATTGTTTTATACTGTCATTGACTGCTGACTCTTAACTGGTGGGTAGGGGCCGCAAGTGATCAACAACTGTTTCAATTTGACTTCATAGAGCAAAAGGCATTTCCTGCAGATGCAAGGCTCAAAATAAGCCTTACTTAGTTTGTTGCTGGACACATTTGGCCTTTCCATCCATTATCTATACAGCTTAACCTTAACCCTTTATAGGGCACTCATTGAAATACTTAGAAATTAAAAATTTCAACCCTAGACCATTACTGGTGGTCATTACAAGACTTTTTTACTTTACTTTACTTAGTTCTACTGCCTCATGGTGAGGCAAGGGGCGGCATTTTGAACTCTCATTTAAGTTACCAAATATGGTCCCTTGCCCGATAAAGGGTTAAGGGTCGCGGAGGGGCTGGAGCCAATCCCAGCTGACATTGGGCGAGAGGCGAACTGGACTGGCCGTCAGTCAATCACAGGGCCATTTTGGCCGTTTCTGTGGCTCAAAAACTGATATCCATCCATTTGGTCTCATTTTGAACCAGAACATCTGCAGATCAATTCAAAACCTGATAAGTTATGATCAACCAAATTTACTGCAGTTCACACACGGTGTGTTCACACATCATGTGGACTGTGATCTATATCGATTTTTATGGGTGAAGAGGTTGAAAAATCGTATCCGATCACTAAAGTTGATGGCTCTGGGATATATTGTCAGTGGGCTCTTAGCATTTAAAGGAAAGCTTCATAAAACAACATATAACCAGTATTTCAGGATTCAGGTGGCATTGTACTGTCTGTGGGGGTTCATACAGCTGTTTTGATATGAGTTTAAGCAACACTTTTGTGTTCTATCAGTGTCTTAAACAGCTGAATGTGTGTGTGCCCATGCCCATGTATACTGCATGTGTACTTTTGAGTTTTTCAGTCAGAGAGTGAAGCCCACCATGTCGTGACAGTGAGCTGCAGCTACTGTTCACCCCTTCCCCCATTCCTCAGTAGGAAGGAAACTAGAGCAATGTGTGTATGTGTGTGTGGTTGAAACTGTGGCTGCGTTGTGTGTGTGTGTGTGTGTGTGTGTGTGTGTGTGTGTGTGTGTGTGTGTGTGTGTGTGTGTGTGTGTGTGTGTGTGTGTGTGTGTGTGTGTGTGTGTGTGTGTGTGTGTGTGTGTGTGTGTGTGTGTGTGTGTGAGTGAGCGAGAGGACGAGCGGTCTCACTCATATTATATTAAACAGGATTTTCCCGAGCAGAGTGCTCCTGCCACTGAGCTTCCGAAGTCCTCTTCAGGATTCCCGCCTCAGCACAAACTCTGCGGCCGCACTGAGAGCCGACTGTTTGTTTTGGAGCGTCATTGTTCCGGAGCTGCAGAGGCCATGAGTCAGCACCGCTGTCACTCCACCTACCTGCCACACATTGCTCAATTATTAAATGTCTGGCTGCTTTCATGTCACCTAGCTTTTCCTGATGGTATTTATAGCAGCACAAATCATCCAAATGCACCCATTGTTGTCTAAGGAAAAGCCACCTTCTCCTTACAGTCAAACTCTTATTTTTTCAGCTGGCCCTAATATTGTAGGAACCCAGCTGTGGTCCCAGCTGTGGTCCCAGATGCAGCCCCTCCGCACAATATGATGCAAATCTACGCAGTCCCCTAGGTTGATATTTTAACTGGAAAAAAAATCCAGACTGTGTTGTGCTGTACAAATGTGAAAAGACTGCATGTGCAGTTACCCAGAAGTCAGGGGCAACTGAACTCATCCAACAGGCTTCTTCAGTTCTGACTGACGAGTGGGGAGTCCCAGGCTTTTAACCTCTGTAGGAATGCTTGCACCTTAAGTCGTTGGGTCACATGAAGGTCGTTAGTCCACCTGGCTGTCATGTGAGAGCCTTAAGAGTCACATGAGTCGAGGCAAAACATCTTCAAGAACTTAAAGCAAGTCCAGTTGCCCTTGACTTAGCACTTCCATGACCTGGATGACTGAGAATCTTCACAGATATGTGTGCAGTTGATGCACATTAACTAGTTTATTGCCACTATAAAGCACTTTAATCAACATCCCCACATTATTAACAAAAACTGACTGGAATTCTGTCCGAATCAGGCAATGCCAAGGATTTCCAACTATTGGCTTCCAACTGCACAATCCAGTGGTCCTTTGTGTAACACCTGTGTGTAGCTTTTCTTTCACACCAAATGCGCTACTGAGCAGGATATGAGTTAGAGCTTTATGCAAAGTATTATCCATCATAAAAGCTAAACTAAAATGGTACAGAATGCACTTAGATGTAAACACTTGAATGCATCAGTACGTAGCTTCTCCACCTGGCAACTTCATCCTTTTTGTTTTCTTGTTTTATTGGACCAAATGTAGTGACAACCAGCTAACTATGTTAGTCATTGATTTACTGTTTGCTTAGTGTTTATGTTAAATAATAATACATATGTGTGGTGTTTGTGTTTGTGTTTTTGACATAGACTGATGTCACCCACTGATGTATGGACTGCCATTTTGAAGCGTCAAATTTGGCCTTTTGGCCGTCGCCATCTTGGTTTTGGACCCAGAAGTAACATTTGTTTCACAAAGACCCCGCCTCTGATTGGTTAGGTTTAGACATGACCCACCTCTGATTGGTTAGTCATAAGTTAGTCTCATCGTAAAGGATACCCTGCTTTGTCATCTATTTTACTCTAAATTGGACCATAATTTACAAAACGAACATCATGCTGTGTTGTAGAAGACTTGAATGTAGCGTCTGCGGCCATAAGTTCATTAGGAAACCTCATTACTGAGGTAATAAATCAAGTTAGAAATGGGATCTTTTTCACATAAACATAAATACAGTCAGACTCCATTTAGGTGCCAGTAGAGTCATTCCCTGCTGGCTATCAGAAAGAATGGAGGTTTAAGGCACTTCTGTATTGGCTTCACTTTTCAGACCTGGAAGCTAGGTCCACTTCTTTTATGCAGTCTGTGGTTTTTAACAACTCAACAAACAGCACGCTAACACGTATCCACTTAACAAGGATTCTTCTTAAACAGTTTATTTACATATCCAGCAGTTATGATTCATGTATAATCATGTTTTTGGCCACCTGATGAGTATAGATCCACTGTTCACTGACTTTTAGTCCTGTTTTTGATCTCTATAAACTGCTGAGGGAAACATCAATGCTACGAGAGCAGTGAGAGTGAACGAGAATAGTAAAGTTGCAGGCTGGACAGCTAAACAGTGAGCTGAAACTCTATAAAGCTCTGTAAAGCTGAGGAGAGGTGCAGATTTGCCATTTGATGTATTATTATTATAAAGATATTGACTATAGCCACTTTAACAAACTTTCCTACACCTTTAGCTTTTGCTTGAATATTATCCAGCATGTTTCAGATTTCACCTGACTGGCTTCGTTGCTGTAAACTGTCCGTGAAACTACTCTTGGTAATCAAATCAGTGTTTTATAATACCTCACAAAAATTGGTCCTCTAATGAGTGAACCTGATGTACAGACTGAAAGACGTACAGAGCATGACCGTCCACTATCCTCATTAAAAAATAGCATTGTAATAGGTCAGTAAATGCTGAGCAGCACCGGCATCAGTGGTTCACTGCCGCACTGCTGAAAAGCTAGAGTTGTTTCACCACCACAGACAAAGATTAGACCTTCTTCCTTCATGACATTGCCTAATAACACAGTGAACATCTGTCACTGTCATATATCATTTTTTATAATCTTTAGAGCCCTTTGCCTGCCAGGCCGCTGGGTGCACACTCAGGACACCCTGATGGTTAAATCAAGCCATGATTTTGTTTGTCCCGTCACAATGTCTGGCCAAACCCATGACCTGCTGGAGAGGAATCTCAGTGTCACAGTAATCTGATTAAGAGGTTACACCAGCTCTGTATGCGTGTGTTAGATGATACTAGATACTTTTTGTCTCATACTGAACATTTCTTTGCATGTTGTCCTCTTCAGTTTATGTGGTGGAGTTCTCTCTAAGTGTGTGCTCCTTTGAAGTCGCAGATGTTCCTTTTTACTTTGCCTTGAGTATTATAATTATCTACATTTTAAATTCAGCTATTTAGTGTAACAAACACAGGGGCTGCTTTTACAAAGTAGCTCAATAACACTTTTATTCTAAGTAATCTTTTTACCCTTTCTGTGACTTTTGGTCAAGTAATTGCTCTCCTCCGCTGGTGCTGGTATGGTGTGCTCTCATCAGGTCATAGAGACTAATAGTTCTAATAGATAAATAGTTCTGCTTGGGAACTTGACGCAGCCTGACAGTATTTCCCTGTAAAGTGGATTTGTTTATGTTCAGTCTGGGCTTTATTTCCAGGTCATTTCAGATGTCCACTTGTTCACCTCATTGCTCTGCCATCTGTTTTTAGCTGTGCTCATGCATGAAGAAACTTTGACTATCCTTATCTGTAGACAAACACACACACACACACACACACACACACACACACACACTGCTGGAGTTAAACACATGATGTGTCAGTGGAGAGGTGTGTAATTGGGTCTCTGTCAGTGTCTGGGACTGTGTTCAAGCCAGCAAAAACATATGATTTGTGTGTGTGTGTTGCAGGATGTTTTTGAACTATGACATCATAGAGACATTACCCTTAACTCTCAAGATCTAAATTAAACACCTGCTAAAGAAAAAAAATCTTCAGTCTCACTTGATCTTCCACGCACACACACACATAAACACTACACTCTTTTGTTCATTATTATTTCATCTTATGTCACAGAAGTTCAGATTATCCCCTCCCCTCTCTCTCTCTCTCTCTCTCTCTCTCTTACAGACACACTTGCAAGAGGGTGGGGGTGTGAACTTTTTCAACTTGGACAAAACGTCTGTATTTCTCAGTTTTTTTTTTTCCTGAAATCACATTTCTGACCGATGACATTACTGACTCCAGCATCTCTTCACATTGCAACACCTTGCATAGCCAAATAGCACATCGTTATTCCATCTTATAATACTCAATCTAATCGATCTATCACTAATCTCAGTGTAAAGTGCTACTTAAAGTGATGCTTTGTAGTTTGCTCCAGAATGGACAATGGAGGCTGTGATTAGCTTGGTTTCCAATAGAGACAAGTATCAAAACATCTGCAGAAACGTCTCAAACCACTCATGAGACATAATCCTGGGCAGTATGCCAGAGAATAATGTTCACATCGGAAGCATCCACACCATATAAAATGCAGATGCAGGAAGAAATGTGTCCTATATGAAATGAGGAGGAAAGTGAGTGTGTGGAGGGTTGAGGATATTGGGTCAGACTTACCGGGGACTGGAGTTCCCATCACAAACCTGCAATCAGCATTCACCTTTTGATTACCCATGATCTTTCCCTAATCATAGCCACATTTTATTTGCTATAACCACGATTTATCAGAGTCTTGAACATACTGTATGAAAAGCACTGGCATTGGATGTGAAAAAGACAATGTAATTGAATGTAATCTGGGATTTTGTAAAAATCAATTGGATCGATGCTCTTATCTCGTAGTAGGGCTGCTGTCTATCTGTATGCTCAGTATGTGTCAAACCGTTATAATTTTACCGCATACATTGGTTTACATGTTCACTACTGTTGAGAACTGCTGTATCATAGCTCACTCACTGGCTCATTAGGATAACGTATTTTCTATAATTAAAACAAAACATGAATAGAAATTTACTGGTATACTCATAGTGAAGGTAAGCAAATTAAACACAAACTACCCATTTATAAACACCAGAGTTTCACAAAAACACAAGCAAACTAAGCTTTTGAGGCGGCGGTAGACCAGCAATCTGTGGAGGGTTCTGTGAGGTAAAATTCTTGTTTTTTTTTTCAATGGAGTCTGGTGGCTTTCAAGTGAGTGTAGAGAAAGAGAGAACGGCTTCAGTTACCCGTCGGAAAGGGCTGTCTGACGGCTATGTAAAATGGTCTAAATATAGAGTACGCTTGAACTGATGTTGATTTTTTTAAATGAGCCTTTTTTTAGGTTGCTTTTCTGTGCCATCGGGTCTTCAAAACACAATCTACTACAAGTAATACACTAACTATGGATGAATACCTAAACTAAATCCTAACTATCCCTTCAGTCCCTTTTCAGAATAGTTGTCAATGAACTTTCTGTCAACTGATGAATCTTGTCTCAGATCTACTTTACAAGGTCACGTGTAAGGATTGAGACCGTAGCAGTGTACTGTATGTGGCCATATTCTGACAAAAATATGACTGTTGGAATATAAGACCTGCGCATACATGCTACTTTCCAAACTTGTCACAGTGTTTTGCATCTACACCGAGCACAGCCTCCGTCCAGTGTGAACTACAAAGGATTAACAGGCGCCTCTCGTTCTTACAGGGGTTGACAGAATGGAAACTTTAGGTGGAGCAGTATATGGTGTCTTCATTGTTGTGCTGTAGTGCATTTTGTAGCCTTGCTGCATTGTGGCTGTTTTTAGCTGTCAGTGCACAGTGAGCTCGAACTGCAGCACCGCAGCACCTGTTGTTGCTGACAGAGAGTTAATATGGATCAAGCAGCTTGCACAATGATTACTTTTGGAGAAAATCCTCAAACAGGGCCGAGATAATCTCTTTCTAATATTACAGTACGTTCACAGTCACAGTTGTATACAGTATGATAACACACAAGTGGAAGGGCTCACACACATACACACACACACACACACCTTAGCCCACCTTCAGTGTGACCTTATATTTGCTTAATGAGGAGCTTAGTATAATGTGTGTGTGTGTGTGTGTGTGTGTGTGTTTGTGTTAGATACACCCCAGTGAGTGCAGCATGAGTGCATAACTCAGCAGTGCATAATTTTCCACTGTATTTGACTGTAGTGCAAGTAAAATGTCAAACCAATGGAAAAATCCTTTATAGTAACAAATAATAAGGGAAACTGGTCCTAATAACTATTGATACTAAATTACATTTTCTATATTAATATCTATATTTTTACATTACTGAATGTGGGCACATATAATGTGCATATCTGGATGGAAACAACATGTTTAAGAATTCTGGTGCCAAATTCATGAGGCTCACATTTTAGGGGATAGTTTGAGAGACAACCGTAGCATCAATGTAGTTTCTGAAAGTTACAACAAAGGAAAGAAACAGCTGGCACTTTCTCCAAGATTGTCTATTTGTTTTTTTTTTAAAAAAAAACATATGCCATCAGAATAATGACTAGATGCTATAACAACATAAAGATAAAAACAGCAACAAATATACACATAGTGAGGTGATCCTAAAATTACCCAAAATTTAAAGATTTTTTCATCAATTAAAAACAGACTAATGAACTGGATGATTGACAAATACAAATGTATTTGTTCAGTTTATAAATAGTTGCTGTGTCTTATTAAAAACTGTTTATGATCAGGCTGATGTGTACTTCACAGGCCCCAACAAGTAACAGCTCAGCTTTCACCTGTCCAGGTGCAAAAAAAAAAGTTCATATGTCATCTCTCACAAAGACACACACACACCGTCAGAGCTACTGGTGTACGTCTGTCTGACGTTTGTTACCGGGCTGCAGAGTAAACCTAAAGAAAGTGGACATTAGTCCTTTCTGCCTGAGAAGTTGATCAATACAACACAAACTGGTCTGCTCGCTCTCCACACAGCCAACACGGTAGGAGGTGCTGGATGCATGTGAGGGAAGTCTAACTCTCAGTTTGTGCTTGGTGCATTATCCCTGTGTGTTGGTGTGTGTGTGTTTGCTGCAGTGCCCCCGCTGAAGGGCGAACAGTAAGGCCCTGGTCAGCATGATGTAGGTCTCTTGGGATGTCCTGGGGTTTTTGGATCAATAGCTTTCCTCCTGCATCTCCCTGCCTCACTGTCCTCACCCCTCCTCACCCCCTGGCTTGACTTTGGGCTATTTATGGTATCTCTATGGATTAACAAGACCCCAACAATCAATGGGCCAAACTTCACTATCACTGTTCTCTCCCTCCTGTTCTCGCTTTGTATCTCTGCTTGCGTCAGCTCCTTTTCTCTGGAAAATTTTTAGTCCTTGTAGTTTCTCTTGTTGTCCTGAAATATACGAAACTACTAGGTGCGTAATGTCACAAACTCACTTTCCCACAAATAGAAACAACAGCTAGGGTGATATCATCTCTAATGCAGGTGCAGTGTGATACGATTTATGTTTATTTGAGAATTCAGACCTCTTCCTACCCATTAGGTAGTTTTGTGGGTCGTTATGACAGCACTTTGGCTGCGTTTTCAGGAGAGGGGAGTTGTCAATAGAAATTGCGTTGCCCACAGTGCAATTTCATGTCCAAAAAAACATTTTTAGCAGCTCCTCTTTAGACCACATCTAAGTACAAGTGCTGGTGTAGTTGTGTTGTTCTTGTGGTTTTATATGGCAGCATCAGACCAACATAAACCTCTTCAGAGTCAAATAAACCTCTTTCATGCATGACAGCATTGACAGCTTTACTTTTCGACCAGTGACTCACTGAGTGCAGGGAACCACATTTTATTGCGGTACAACGTTTTTTATACCTGTTTATTTCATAACTGTGTAAATAACTTTTTTCCAGCTTCAGATGTGTGTCACAAAAACTGCAGTAATGTTGTGAATGTGACTGACAAATAATATCTGGTTTGTCCTAATCAATCCTCTTTTACATCTGTCGGTCATTTCCTCGTATGTCAGCAGCATGAACCAGTACAAGCACCTGTGTGTACCTGCTCTTTGATTCAGTCAAACACGGCACTGAAAACACAGCAAAATAATTCATTAATAATGACAAAATGTTCCATTTAATGCTGAAGAAGAAGAACTCTTTCTTTAAAGCAGTTGTTTGACATTTTGTTTTTTGAGTTAAATGAGACAGAGGTAACGATCTTTTTCATCTAACTTTAGGTAAGAAAGACAGTAAGCAAATTTCTCAAAACATGTAAAGAATTATACATAATAAATGTTAAAGCTTGGCTTGAGAAACACCATTTTATTTCAAACTTATTTCCCACACACTTAGCTTCAATTATGTTTCTCATGTAAACATAGTTTCTTTAAGGTTTTGGAGTAAACCTTTAAGTGTTGCATACAGTAGTATTGTCTGCATGATAGACGCATGATATGAATTATTTCATATATATAGAACAAATACAACTTTCAAGCAGCTCTACCTTTTGGATCGGACCTTATCTTCACATCTATCTAACCAACATATCATACATTCAACAGCACACACTCCCTCTCAATCTGATATCATGATTTGTAAACCATCTGTGGTCATTGTGGTTTGCTCCTCACTCCAACAATAGCTCGGAGTCGAGTACAATGGCACCCTGACCCCCCATTTCCTTTAGTGGCAATCCTGATTAGCTAAGTGACAAGCTTCTCCCATGCCATTGTTAGTGTATTAGTGTCTTGAATCCCTGTGGAGGGCAGTAACTCCGCTCAGCTAATCATTTAGCGATGGTTATCATTCAGTTGTTCATTGTTGGCAGCTGGGGGATACAACCTTAAGTAGATATGGAGTGGGAGGGAGAGAGAAAAAAGAAGGAGTATGAGTGAAGAGGGCATCCCAGATGTGCTTTGTCTGATGCTGTGATAGAAGCACAGCCCCATACCTATCACAAGTTTTAGTGTTGCAGCCAATGAGAGTCAGAAAGGGATGAAGAAGGAGATTGAAGCAGGAGTCAGGCACACAGGCAGATGCTCTGTGAACAGGATGGATTTTATGATTGAGGAAAAATGTTTGTCATGGACCGAATATTCACCTCCACAAACCTACATAATAATGTCATTACAATACAAACGCACCTTTTAGATGACGTTTGGGGCATTTTGTCTTTATCTGAATCTAAATTTCATAGCTTAACTTAGGAACTAAACAAGGCTTGTCCTGTTTGTGCATTCCTGTTTAGGCAAATTAAACCAATGATGAATAGAAAAATTATTTTGAATTAAATCGTCATCCTGTGTATTAAGATCTGCGCTGTGGACCCACAGTTGATATTTCAGAGGATATTTCTACTTAAAAGGCCATAATCAAAGTGCAAACACCCACTTGATTTGACTCACTGTGGCGGCTGATCACAGCAATCAATAACTGTTTCAATGTACATTTATACATATGAGTGTTGATTTAAGACAGACTGCATGAAATGTGAAGATGTAGCTTAATATCTGTGGACAGTGTGCACTCTGCAACCTTCAGCCAGGTTGTATGGGAAGAGGGAGGAAAATGGGGGTGAAGGGGAGAGGCTGGGGTGGTCCGAGTTGGCAGGCAAGGGAGCGAGGAGTGGAGGGGACAGCGGTGGGAGTGTCACTTGCCAAAAGGCTTACACATGGCCTGATATCAGACCACTATAAGACCACCAGGGCCGGCGACTGTGTGTGAAAGACACAGAGAGCAGGATAGGGAGGGAGGGAGACAAAGCTGCACTAAGCTCTCTGGGCACTCTGGCTGATATCAAACACAACTTTCCAGGGATGTGAGTGTGTGTGTGTATTATCTGGTGTGTAATTGGAGTGAGTGACAGTGGGATGACCCTGTCAGTGGTACTGAGCTCTGCACTGGAGGTCTTAGTGGGTCAAAGTGTTTGTTCTTGAACTCAACTTAGGTGAAATGAACTTAAATTTAAGCCTGAACATCCTTGAAAGAAAGAAAAAAAAAAAAGGACACCATTCTGAAAAAAGCTGGATCCATGGTTGGGAATACATCTGGTTAATGAAGAAAATCAATTCTTTAACTTACATTTAATCATGGTAGTTTCACTGAGAGCTCTGTACACACTCACATACCCACCCTCATTCTCACACCTGCCTTCAAGCTGCCATTAGTACAACCACAATCTGATTTAGTGACCACTGAATAGCACTAATAGAGCTTTGGGGGCTTAAAGGCCCTGCTCGAGCACACCTGAGCCTCTGCTTCTTTGTCGACCTGTAATTCCTGGTTCATTTCATCTTCTTTTTAGAAAGATTTTATTAATGGCATGCTCATAGTTATCAAACCACACACAAAGAACTAAACAAAATAGACAAATTGGGGTACTGGGGATAGTGCATTCTGGAAAAATACCACACACTTACGCACATGGACAGCTAAATCGCTAACCAAAACAAACATATTTTTGAGAAAACACAGGTAGAAAAGTCCCAATATCTGGTACAACTTGGGTAAGAAAAGGATTTCGAGTCCATTGCCTTTACCACTCGGCCACAACAACTCACACATAAGAAGTGAGGAACAGGAGCAGGATTTGTATTGATAACATTGCACTAAATCAGTTCTGTAATCAGCTCTACAGGTCCTGTATAAAAAGGTCCTGCAGCTTCTCTCTGACTCTCAGACACAAACTAACCTGAAACTTTACTTTCTCCTCAGTGTGAAGCTTTTCCAACAAATTCTATGTCTGGTGGAAGAACTATGAATGGACATTTTCCTGCTTGATACACAGACCTGCAGTCTCCTACGGGCAGTCAAAACATTCTCATCATGTCCACATAAAATAAAAGAAGTCTCTCCCTCTTCCAGACCATACAGACTTTAGTCTGTGGAGAATTTGCAGGGATTGATTGACCTTCAATGTTGTGTTTACATGTTGTATATTCTTCAATGATTGTGTTACCACAAGGTAGATCTGAAACAACATGTGTTAGTATTCCAGCACAGAAACACAGCTGACACTGCACAGAGAGTGTGAGGTGTGGATGTTCATCTGAGCCATGCAGCTCAGTGTTGCTCTGGGGCTTCCAGAAGGTTCATTTGGAATTTACAGTAAAGTGCGGAATGTGACATCACACTGTATCTGACGGAATACTGTGTGTCGACAGAACTGTGACCTCACTTATGACCTCACTTATGACCTCACCAGTGTGGGGACAGAAGTTTGTAGATAGGACCCACGGTGAGCTTCCAGCTTTAGATCTCCTCCCACAGAGGAGAAAGCTGGACGACTCTAAGGTTTTGAGTTGAGCCGGTCTGAGTTTCTGCTCCGGGCTGATCAGATCAGCTGTTCCTGCAGAGAGGCCCAGTGTGCTGCCGCATCCTCAGCACTGGTTTCTGGGCACTCCAGCACCAGCAGGTGAACTCTAGTCAGGCAGAGCCGAGACTCAGACTGCTCCCTTCCAGCTGGAGGAAAGCTGCTTTGGAGGCCAAGTCTCTTTCTTTCTCTTTCTGCTCTGTGGCCGGAGGTCTTGGGGGGGTGGGGTTGGGTTAGGTTAGGTTAGGTTAGGTTAGGTTAGGTTAGGTTAGGTTAGGTTAGGTTAGGGGGGTGGGATTGGGGTTAGGTTAGGGTTAGGGTTAGGGTTAGGGTTCTATATCCAACTTGCAGGGATAATGATGACGACAGATGTTTTTCCCTTGGCTTCCAGCTGTATTCTGGGGCGACATCGCTTTAGACGAGGAGGACCTGCGCATGTTCCAGATCGACAGGACGATAGACCTGACGCAGCACACACACATGCACACACACTCCCGGCAGGGGCACACGTCTGGTAAGTGGACTCTACATCTCACTCTCACTCAGTAATCATCATGTATTGCTCTTTCTCATGTTTCCTCTTAAACTCTCTCACTATCCATCAGCTGCACAGTAAAGCAGCTTCAATAGGAAGGAAGTGGAGAGGGGCCACCTGGGGATATCAGCGTTTATTGTGCATTGTTCATGTTTTGATTCTTGGCTCTTGTGTGTGTCAGGTGGCCTGGAGGAACATGAAATTGCTAACAAGAAAGGATCTTTATATCTACTGCTGGAGAGAATACGCAGGTTTGGATTCGGTGAGGACACTAAACTTTACTACATACTCCTAACGTCTGTCACCAAAGACCGTTACAGCATCCAAGATCTCCCAACCGACTTTTCTGTGGGAACTTGAAGCTCTGATTAGGCCTCTAAAATCCAGCTGTCTGAGCAACTTTGAATTCACTAACAAGGAGATTTTTAGTCACTGTAACCATGCAAACTTTGAGAGAAAGGGCGAAGAAATGTAATAGATGATCTCAAGCAATTTTCAAGCCTCTGCAAGTTGAGTGGTTGCCTGCTTGGAGCAGTAATGCACATAAAGTTGTATTCGAGTTGAGAATGTGTGAGTTGCCTTTTTTTTTTAACACCACCCAACTCATTCAGTATGCTTAGCAAACGTCTTTAAATTAAGTTTAATGAAACAGTATATGGCACTGCCAGAGCCACATCTATCTGAGTTTTATTACCCTCTGATCTGAAGACAAACTCTGAAAGGTCACATATAATAAGAAATGTGCGATCCAATATTCTCAGAGCACATTTATTCATTCATATTCTTAATAATAGACCAGTAATTTATTCTGTGTGAACACAGATACCAAACAAAAAGTTAGAGTAAAGGTAGATTTCACTGCTGTTTCTCTCTCCTTGCTCTGTTAGACTATCTCCCCAAGAACTCCAGCAAGGGAGCTCCCAGTCCCAAGAGCCAAACTGGGAAAGGTGGGAAGACCGGGAACGTCGTGAAGAGCCGTATCCCCCGAGCGGCCACATCCCGAGCCGAGAGGATATGGCCTGGCGGAGTCATTCCCTACGTCATAGGAGGAAACTTCACTGGTAAGGAGCACTACTGGACCGCTGCCCGTACTGCTCAACAGTAAAATACACACCGACGTGTGATTGTGTAAACGCAGGATGTGAAATGTGTGTGTTTCAGGTAGTCAGAGGGCCATGTTTAAGCAGGCCATGCGTCACTGGGAGAAACAGACGTGCGTAACTTTCATTGAGAAGACAGATGAGGAAAGCTACATAGTATTCACCTACCGACCCTGTGGGTGAGTTTGGTGAATCTCTTTGTGCGTGTGTGGTTGTGTGTGAGCGTGTATGCGCATACCTAGAGTTCAGTAGTGACCTTGTCACAGCGAGAGACGATACGGTCACTCAACAATGGCTTCACTTTCCTTCCTGTCCTGCTCCTGTTTCCCCGTCCCACCAATCACACCACTCACTCTACGTTTTTGTATGTTCGTGCAGTTTTGTTTTTGGTACTCCGCAGAAGTGCATTGTTCTGTTGAGTGGCAGCACGGTGGGGTCATAGTGTGTTTGTACAGTGGTGGCACTTCACTGACTGGTTGTAAGGTGGAAGCTCTTGGATTTGGCAGGATGCTTGGGTTTCTCTCTCCACGCTGTTGCTGTGTAGATGGTTGAAAGAGTAGGAAATGTAGGAATTTAAAGAAACTACAGAAATGACAAGATGATAAATCGATTACTTGATCAGCAGAAAATGAACCAACAGCAGTTTTGATAATCAGTTAAATAGTCAATACCAAGCAAAAACAAACTCTTCATTGGTTATAGCATATGATATATGAGGATTTGCAATTTTTTCTATTTCTATGACTGAATTAAAATCCTTTCCCTTTTTGACTTCTCGTTGTACAAATGAACCATTGTGAAGACATTTTCACTAATTTGTTGATGAACCTTTTTCCATACTTTTTTGACACTAACATGTCATCAAGGTCATCTTAAAGACAGAAATAAATAAAAATGTATGTGAAATGCACTGCATGGTGTCTAATGGTGTAGTCCAACAATCTAATAAATACTTAGAACTATACTATTGAATGTCCATATTCATCACAAGCATCAAAAGAATCAAAAATAGTCTATTTGTTGTAATTTAGGTGGAACAGCACAGAAAGAGATTTGGGTGTTTTTAATCAGTGAATCAAATCAAATTGGTATTTCTACAGTGCTTGACAACATGAAATATTCAGTATTTGTTGGTTTGTTTCAGTGCCTCACTGACGTTCTGTCACACTTACAGTATATTGAGTGAAAAGTCCCGTTTAAAAGCTGCATCATTTTTTATCAAGTATCGTTTTGCACAAACACCTACAAACCGGATATCTTTGGAGACCTAGAGATCTCGACTACAGGGTGAAAGGGCTCGGTATTAAAACTTAGTAGTCATTTGGTACTGACTGAAATGTGTCCACAACTAAAACTGGCAAATGACAAAAGTTGGCATTGACTGTCTGATCACAGTTATCGTCTTGTTTACTCTTTGATCACACAGTTCCTCTTTTTAATTATAATTTGGACTATATTCTATTCAGGTTAAGTTCTTGTATGGTTGGTGATGTTAGGACAAGAATTAAATGCATATTTCTCTCCTTTAATTCAAAACAATATCATATGGAGGTCTGGAGCCCAAAGAAGTTCCTTTTTGCTTTTGAAATGTCATTGCTTTTTAGGCGAGTAAAGGATCTGAGTGTTAACTGATGATGCCAGTTGTCTCGTGTTCTGTGATAGGCTGGCTGCATCAGAGATTAGACACTTTAATCTGATGTATAAATACCCTGCAGCTTGGATGTGCACTGTGTGTGTGTCACAGACAGACCAGGGCAGAGAGAGAGATGCAGAACAATAAGAAGTGGTTTATAATAGAACCTCTGTGCATTCGTGGCACCTGCTGTGGGAGAAGCAGTTGTACTGATAGTAGAGCTGCAAATGCCGGAAGAAAAGGCTCTATCTACTCCAGTGACTCCTGATCCTCACCCTGCAATCAGCTCACTGGATAACTTTAATCAGATTTGTTAGCCTGGCACGGATGTCTCGACTAACCAGAAAAGAAGAATGAGTGAGTGTGTGTGTGTGTGTGTGTGCGTTTGTGTGTGTGTGTGCGTTTGTGTGTGTGTGTGTGTCCTTAGTGAGCAGCGATCTGTGAATTCTCACAGCTTATTCACACTGGGTTATGAAACTGCTGCCTTATCGGAGTGTTGTATGTAAATAAATCCAGCCGCTTTTCCTCTGGTGGATGTAGTACGGGGCAGGAAATCCTGAAAAGACCGCTTGAGTGTGTGTGTGTGTGTGTGTGTGTGTGTGTGTGTATTTTTTGTGTGTGTGTGTGTTTATGCAGCACTGCTGATGCTTTTTTGCACTGCCAAATGTGTAGTAAAAATCAACCGCCTATCTCCCTGCTATCAACTTCCTACTAATCCTTATTAGGTGTTGTTCCTATGTGGGTCGTCGTGGCAACGGGCCCCAGGCCATCTCCATAGGCAAGAACTGTGACAAGTTTGGCATTGTGGTGCATGAACTGGGTCACGTCATTGGCTTCTGGCATGAGCACACGCGACCTGATCGTGACGATCACGTGACCATCATCCGGGACAACATCCAACCAGGTGAGACTGTACCCAAGATGCATCTGGGTCTAGCCGGGGTACAAGTGAGGACATTTATGAACGACGTGTGTGTGTGTGTGTTTTCAAATTCACACTCGTGTCTGGTCCTGTGTGAGTGTGAATGAGGCTCTTAATGACTGTGAAGTCACCTCAAGTCTCTTTTCCTCCCACACACTCTTCTGCACCCCAACGCAATCTGACAGGTGTTAAATCAAATGACATGGCAGCGTATCAGACCTGACCGAAGGTTTTATTTAGAAACATATCAGATCTGTCTGCTACGCTGCTCAATTGGACTTATTTTAACGCACTTTTATTTTAATGCCTTTTCCATCCAGACTTAAACATTTAAATGATACTTTGTGTGTACAGTGTTGCGTAAAGAATATATTTGTTTGCGTTTACGGTAGCACACTAAATATTTACACTGTGTTTGTTGATGTGTGATAGAACTAAACCTTCTAATGCTGCTGTCTTTGCCTGTGTGCGAACGTGTGTGCGTATGTGCTGTTTCCAGGCCAGGAGTATAACTTCCTCAAGATGGAGCCAGGGGAGGTCAACTCTCTTGGGGAGCCATATGATTTTGACAGCATCATGCACTACGCCAGGAACACCTTCTCACGGTAACCAACATTTCTCTGTGTTGATGTTGTCGTTAAGTGTTGTGGGGTGGAGCTGATAGTTTGACCAGGGCAAGTAAAGGCTCACTGCAAAACATGTTAAAAATGAATATAGAAATAGCTGTTCCTTTTCCTCGGCGCAACTACAGTTTACAGACATTTTTAACATTAACTGTGCTCATCATTATCATTATTGCTGAGCTGTGCATCAGTTACAACATACAACAAACAAAAAGGAGCAGTTATTTTAGTCAGAGACGGTAATAAAGTGGTCAAAAAGTCCACATAAATACAATTTTGTGCAGCAGAAAGATCTTTTTCTGCCTTTGTATCATTTTGATAATCTCACTACCAACTAAACTTATCCTGAAACCCCTCGTATCGACTTCCAGGTTAGAAACCACTAAGTTAAACCATCTGAGTTCTTATCAGACGTGTGGTTTTGTGGACATTTACAGCTAAAGCGCACTTATTTAGGGAGCAATTGGAAATAATCGCTCACCAGTGAAATGAAGCGGATGGAAACTGTTCAGCATCGTGAAATCCCTTCGCATGATTTAGACGTCTCTACCATCTGAAATCAGCCAGTTGTTTGGCAGCGAGAACAGTCACAAGTTCACTTTACATGCTTTCCATGTGAGGATGCTTTTTAATCTCTGCCATACCTAGTCCCACAACCCCTCCTATTCCCTGCTCAGCTCCAACTCACGCATTAGAAGAAACATTGGTGGGGCGATGACTCTGAAGATAAATGCATGTGTGTTGAAATCTTTTGTTTTATTTCCTTGAAATCGGAGCGCAATGTGTGATGAATTTCTCTTTTCGTCCCTGCAGGGGGATGTTCCTAGACACCATCCTTCCATCCAGAGATGAAAACGGGGTCCGGCCTGCCATTGGCCAGCGGACCAGGCTCAGTAACGGAGACATTGCACAGGCAAGAAAGCTGTATAGATGTCCAGGTACTGATATATTTACTATGAGACCGTAGTGTGTGTGCGTGTGTGTGTGTGTGTGTGTGTGTGTGTGTGTGTGTGTGTTGCTGAAACAAAAGATGACTTTTATTTATCTGCTCGTGTTTTTGGTGTGAAAATTTGCCCGCCCCTCCACTCTCAAAGGCACAGAGGCGAAGTTGAGTAATTTGTTTTTCCATGTGATGCTTCCCTCTCTGTTTTCGGGTCTCACACACAGTCCTCCCATCCGTTCTTGTGCACGCCCGTGCTGTTCTGGCGTCCCTCCGGTCCCTGTTGTACGGTTCTGACGAGCTGTGCCGTAATGTCGCAACGGTTTACGATCGGAAATGCTGCCATCCCCTTTTGGCCCACACACGCTCATATCCCCAGGACGAGTTCACATTTTAGGTCACGTACGCATGATGCACTGTATGCGAGACAAACAGATTACATAATATTTGTCACCATTCTGGTCTATTTCAATTCAAAAGTCTGTTTCATATTGCTTTGGTGTGTCTATTGATTCGTTAAAATATCTGAGGATATGCAAGTATGCCATTTATTTGATTGTTAATAACTCCATATACTGTATATTACAGTATACATGTTATTCTACTATAAATCTATTTTGATACTGGAGCGAGAACAAGACTGTGTTTGCGCGTCCCAGCTGGAGATAGATACAAATTCAACCTTATAAGGTCATATTTGAGTGATACCATATTCACTGACAGATGAACAGAGCCCCAGGGCATTGTGGGGGAAAACAGCATGCATGATGGGATAGGAGGGGCACATTTGGCTAACCTCCTTTTGAGAGGGAGCGACGGCGTTAAACTCAGAATGATGCACAGAGAGCAATATTGTCTGATAATTTTCCACAAATTCCCTTCCAGCTGTAATAGTTTTTTTTTCTCCTTCACTGTAATAAATTTAAAGCCTCTCACTCTTGTTCACTTGCAGTAAATTACTCTACTGCTGGGGAATGTTTAATTCTGCTAAATGGTGACGAGGCTTAATGACTGTGGTCGGACCTCACATGCATACTGATATACACAAGAGTACAAACACGCATACTGCAGCCTCCGACATGCAAAACTAAAACAAGCCAAAGACAACATGAAAGAAGAGTTTTGTTTTCGGAGGGTAATTTCAATTCCTTTACTTTTTTCTGAATCATCCATGTCTAACAGTTTCCATATGGATATATAGACACAAACTCTATGAGAGAGTGTATGAGGCTGTTGTTTTGACAAAATATTTGACATGTAGTAGTTAATTTATTTTGGTAAATTGGCAGTGAGAGATTGAGAATAATAATAGATATGAGAGCCATGTGTTCTGTAGAAATGTACCAATCGTAAGTATCAGTACACAGCTGAAAGGATTATACACAACAGCAGGACTCACCACAAAAATGTAACTCCATCTGTGTGTGTGTGTGTGTGTGTTGCAGCATGCGGAGAGACGCTTCAAGAATCAACTGGCAACTTCTCGTCTCCCGGTTACCCCAACGGATACCCTTCATACACACACTGTGTCTGGAGAATATCTGTTACACCCGGAGAAAAGGTACACACATACACACACACACACACACACACACACACACACACACACACACACACACACACACACATGAATTTGCATATAATACCAATGAGGCTGCTGACAGAATAACCATTGACTGATAATACCCTAACACTACAGGTGCCACCCTCTTCCTCTTTTCTGCTTCACCTCATCTGGTCTCTAAAGTATAAATATCACTATGAAGTACACTAAATAGCTACTTTTGCTCCTCCAGATTGTTCTTAACTTCACCACCATGGATCTGTATAAAAGCAGTTTGTGCTGGTATGACTACATTGAGGTTCGGGACGGATACTGGAGGAAAGCCCCACTGCTCGGTAAGATCCAGGGACAGTCAGCCAGGGGTGAGCTGAAGGAGGGCAGTAGGGCGCTGGTTACCCTTTAATAAAGTTTCTCGTTCCTTATATACATATTTTTTTTAATTCTGCTGAAACCATCGTAAACACTGTTCACACTGATGATAGCATTATATGAGCAGGTATTGTACTGACAGAGGATGACTGAGGAGGCTGTGTTTTTTGATACAGGGTCAGTCTGATCACAGACCCTTTCACAGTAACAGGAAGAAATGCTGTAAGGTTTAGAAGTGTTATTAAGTTTTCCTCAGATATTTCACATCACTTATACGCTGCACTTCACCAACAATCATTGGACAACACGTGATAGGATTCTTACAGGGTTCGTGTTTATGTGTGTGTTTTTAACAGGCAGGTTTTGTGGAGATAAAGTTCCTGATGTCTTGATCTCCACTGACAGCAGGATGTGGATTGAGTTCCGCAGCAGCAGCAACTGGGTGGGAAAAGGCTTCGCTGCCATTTATGAAGGTAACACCTCTACTTTAGAAACAAACAAGTAATCAAAGAAATACATAAATATAGAAATACACAGATTGTGTACATGATGAAACGAGGGCTGGTTTCATTCGCTATGTCAGGATTGAGGAGTTTTCTCTGAGCTTTCATAATTCATACACACACAATGTGTTTCACGTGTTGCTAGTTAATGCTAATCTATCCTGTCTCTCTCCCTCTCTCTCTCTTTGTCTCTCTCTTTCTGCCTATCTGCAGCGATCTGTGGAGGGGAAATCACCAAGGACTCAGGACAGATTCAATCTCCCAACTATCCTGATGACTACAGACCCTCCAAAGAGTGTGTGTGGAGGATCACTGTGTCGGAGGGATACAACGTTGGGCTCAGCTTCCAGGCCTTCGAGGTGACTCACTCCTTATGTGTGTGTATGTGTGTGCTCAAGAATGTCTGGGTCAAATTTCACGCTCGTATAGCTGCTATGAAGTTAATAACGGTGGTGATGTGTGTGTGTGTGTGTGCATGTGCAGACACAGGGCAGGCAGTTGAGGATTAGTTTGAACGCTGTAAAAATGTCAGTGTGCTAAACTGCTCAATCTATCCCCGACTTCACTTCACACATGTAAGGTCAAAGGTCACCTTTACACAGCAGCTTAAATCAAGTTCTTTTAAACGTCCAGTAGTCCCACACACTTTTCTACTCCATAGTATCTCTTATTACTCTACATATACTCTTTTTTTATTCCCTTCTGGTCTGTTCACTCCTACTTTTATTCAATTTTTATTTATTGTCTATTCATTTGGCTTATTATTGGCTTGAAAGTTTTTTTTGCAGAAGCATTAAATATAAATAAAAAGCTAAATACATTTTGTACAATATACAATAAGATTTTACTCTATTCTGTGTCTGCTTATTCTTAAACATACATAATACAATTGGAAGAGAATCATCTTTATGCAACTTTGACCTTAAGGGAATGATAATATGTGATTTACCTCATTTTCCATCATGATTAATAGGTGATTAATTGTGCAGTTCATATTTTAATGTTTTAATATGTTTTTTATGTTCATTTTGTCAGTTCTACATGAAGCACTTGTTGTATGTAATTTCTTTGCTGTAAAACACGTTGTGCTGCATTTATCAAACATGCCGTGGAAATGAGGTTTATTGTTCTTCCTATTATCAATATTAACTTCAAAGTAAAATGTTGTAGCCAATATAAATTATAGCTAAAACTGCACAGCAAGGCTCAACTTGTAAAAAGTCTGAATTTTCCTTCTGAAGTTGCCTTGTTGATCATTTTAACAATTACGATCTTAAAGGCAGGAAGACGTTTTGTGCTGCACGCAGAGCTGAAATTGTTACTGTCGCTTTAATATTCACAGCAGTGAATGTTTTTGTAGATCGAGAGGCACGACAGCTGTGCTTATGACTACCTGGAGGTCCGAGACGGCCCTCTGGAGACGAGCCCTCTGATTGGTCGATTCTGTGGCTACGACAAACCTGAGGATGTGCGTTCCACCTCACACACACTGTGGATGAAGTTTGTCTCAGACGGGACGGTAAACAAGGCCGGCTTTGCTGCCAACTTTTTCAAAGGTGTGTGTGTGTATGTGTGTTTGTGCATGTCTTTTAGTTGACTATTTTCTCACATGGCTTTTTAACTAAAGCATTCTTTATGTGTGTGTGTGTGTAAATATGCTCTGATGTGTGTGTTCTCCAGAGGAGGATGAGTGTGCCAAGCCAGACAATGGTGGATGTGAACAGAGGTGTGTAAACACTCTCGGCAGCTTCAAGTGCGCCTGTGACCCAGGCTATGAACTAGCTCCAGACAAGAAGAGCTGTGAAGGTAACTTCGTGTGTGTGTGTGTGTGTGTGTGTGGAATGCTGAATTCATGTTTGTATGTGCATTCCTTTGTATGCTGCTGTGTGTTTCTGTAGGATATGACTCCAACTCATCTGAAAAAAACATCCGAACAGCCTCCATCAACAGGAAAAAACATCTTTCTGACACAAAGCCACATGCCTCCCTGTTCCAATGCCACTAATGCTGTGAAGGTCCTTTAATCCCCCGAAATAAATTAACTACCCGTAATGACCCACATACTGAAACAACTGAACCAACCACTTCTGAGGCACAGAGAGAGAAAAAGCTTTGCTCGTGAAACATCCAAATTGTGGTGTTGCTTTATTTCTTTGAAGAGCGAACTGTGCAGATGTAATTGTGTCTTAGGAGTGACTTGCGTTACTTTACCCAATGATGATCCCAATGGCATCATTAGTTAAAGCAGAGTCTGCGACCGACAAAGCACCAGTTTGTCCTCCACATTCTTCACATTCATTCATTCTTAACTACATCGTATCAGAAATGTAACTGATATAAATACAGTGCACAACTGCGTTTGTCAAAAATGTGGCAGTAAAACCTCCTCATTGCATGAAACCAGCCACTCAAACATGAGAACTCTGTTTCTTAACATGTTGGGAAAATTGTGGATTTGATGGGTTCCAGCTGGTGCAGTTTGGAACGCAATAATTCAGATCTACTACCACCTGCTAGTGTACAATAAGGTTTGTCCGGCTCAGGGCAATCCTAAAACAGCATCAAAATCATCAAAATGTAAAACTTTTTCTATGTAATTCCGTCCATGTTGTATCACTTCCAAGGCTTGTGTGTGTCTGAATTATTTGTTTTTTTTCCCAGCGGCATGTGGCGGTCTCCTCTCCAAGTTGAACGGGACCATCAGCACTCCTGGTTGGCCCAAAGAGTATCCACCCAACAAGAACTGTGTGTGGCAGGTGGTCGCTCCCACTCAGTACCGCATCTCCATGCAATTTGAGGCCTTTGAGCTGGAGGGAAATGAGGTGAGTCTATCGGTGTTGTCTGCTCATAACAGGAAAAGGGAGATGCTAGCCATAGTAGCCAATAAGAGCCTTATTTGTGTGTTTAGGTGTGTAAATACGACTACGTGGAGGTACGGAGCGGCCTTTCATCCGACTCCAAGCTGCACGGTAAATACTGTGGCACCGAGGTCCCTGAGGTCATCACCTCTCAGTACAACAACATGAGAATTGAGTTCAAGTCCGACAATACTGTCTCCAAGAAAGGCTTCAAGGCTCACTTCTTCTCCGGTAAGACACGCGTTACATCTGTGTGTGTCTGGGTGCTTGTACAGTATATGTGTGTGTCATGGGTGGGCAGAGCAGTGTATTTTCTGTGGAACAAACTGAGCAGACAGCTAGAAAATTGAAGAAGTTGATTATGCTCCAGCAGTGGTTTGAGAAGCCTCTAGTGTGAATATTTGGATATTTTCATTTCAGCGTGAAACTGCCGTCTGTGGTGTAAATTTTGATGGAGATTTTTGTAATAGCTCACTGGGTGCTTCACTGGTTTGTATCCACCCACAGAATGTCTTCTGCAGGGATTTCTTTCCCTATATAACAACATTTATATTGGATAAACCTGCACTCCCCTCCTCAAAAGTTGCTTTTGAATGTAAATTGCCAATGTTTTCTAATTTGTTTTAATTAATTCCATTGTGTTGATTAATGATACCTACAATATCCAACCATAGCAGCTACTATTTGGTTAAAATGGTTATGTTTAGACAACTGGAACACGTAGTTAAGGTTAAGAAAAGGTAATTGTCATTGTTACATTAAAGCCAACTGTTAGTTTGAGATGGAAAGCTGTTCCAGATTTTGCGTGCTCTGCCCACCTCCATTTGTGTGAACGTCTGCTTGCATGGTTAAGTATTTGTGGAGATATACACATGTGTGAGCAAACCCCTCAGTTTTTCTGCCTGTCTACATGTGTTGTGTCTGTCCGTCATGCTGTGACTCCTGAGCCTCGTCCTGCTCCCACCCTGCGCTCTGCCCTCTCTCCCTCAGACAGGCTGGCTCTGTGTCAAGAGCGTATGATTGTGTTTGAGTCATGCCAGGACATAAAGCGCGGCCGCTCTCCCACTCGTGGCCATGTCAACAACAAGCTGGCGGCCTCATCAAAGGTCAGAGGTAACATGACCTCACAGTTGGCGTCTCTGATTGGCTCTGATCTACCGTGTGATGGGGGAATGGATGGATCCTGTTTTAATGGCGTGGATCACTGTTCAGCCCATTCTCCTCCAAAGGGAAGCATGTGCTTTGTCCCGATTCGATGTTACATACGAATAGTATCAACTAGGTGATGAAATGGGTGAAGACACAATATTAACATTTATCAACTTTCAGCAGAATAATAATTTGTAATACAGATTTCTGTGTTCTGAATTAATTCATGTGTTGCTGAAGCTTTGCTAACACATATGAAGAGAGTCCTGTAATGGTCCTATATAAACACAGTACAACACAGCTCATTACTATTTTAATATTTGATTCTATTTGATTATTTATATGATTTTGCATTACATTACATTTGCCATATTGTGGCATATTTTTGTATTTCAAAATGCTCCTATTATTCTTTGTATGCAAATGATTACTTTTTCATTGTCTGGTGTGTTCCAGAAATGTCTTAACTGCCCTCTATTTATTTAATCTTAAATTAGATTGAATTTAATTTGATTTAATTAGTATGCAGTATGGAATTGGGACACAGCTATGATTCCCCGGTGAAAACACAACAAATATCCCCTACTCACTGTCGCAGGGATGAATTTGTTGGCTGTTAAGTTTAGACGATAACAATTTTAGGAAGTTGTCCTGAAGAAAAATCCAAATTTCTCTTTTCTTACTCTAACATTTACAGTAACTAAAAGGGAAATGGAAACTGATCCAAAAGGCAACTTCAGTGTAACACTTTGGACGCTTCCCCCTCCTTCAGAGGAAGTGAAGTCAAAGTTCAGCTACCTGCAGAACGATACACACTTAAACCGCTCCGTCGAGTGTTTCGCAGAGAAATCACTTACTCAGATATAGATAATGTGTGTGTGTGTGTTGAAAGTTGCTGTGTGAGTGTTTCTGCTATTGTCAGAAGCTTCCAGGGATAGCTTTTGGTTGGCAAAGATCCAGCAGCTTTAGGGAGGTCCCTCCGGCCTCCCACACACTACTAATCCATGTGAGTGTGTGTGAGTGTGTTTGTGAGTGTGTGCAAGCATGTGTGTGTGCATGTCGACATTGTGTGCTTGACCTGAAGAAAGCTACAATGAGCACTGTGTAGCATCAACTGCAAAGCTTCTTAGCCTGTGATAGGGTGAGACTGAGCCCACAATAGCACCGTAATACCACATCAGACACAGACAAACACACACACACAAACACTCACACACACAGAGCAAGAGGGAGAGAGAGGATTTAGTGGTTTCATTAAAAGCAGATCTAGTTTGATTCACAAGCTCTTGAGTTGAGGTGAGACTCAGCGTCTGTGTCTAATCTGATATCTCTTTATAGGAATCTGTCTCTCACTCACAGTCACAAACACACTCTTTTCTGTCTCCCACACTCTCCCCCGTACATGCTCTGTCTTCCTGTGCGGTCATCTGTAAATCCCCACCTCTCTGTTTCTGTCTTTGACACCTTCACAGTTGTCAACGTGGCAGCAGCGCCACACAGAGCGAGTCTTTCCCTGCTCCTTCCACCTCCACCCTGTGAGCCGCTCTGTTCTCCCAGCGTTCAGCTTCACTAAAGGGCTTTGTCATCACCCAGCCATAATGAGGAGAAGCCGTGTTGTTTGAAGAAGGCACAAATTAAAGGATGAGGGAGAGAAAATGAGCGAGAAGTGAGAGAGAGAAGCGTTAAGTCCCTTAACAAGCAGCAGTCTGACCGTCATTATAAACTTTGTAAACTGTTCAAGTTTACAGAGAACTTTATCTAAGGTCTTGTGGAGAACCTCAAATTTCCAAAGAAATATCTGGGAAATTCTGTGTATTTCCCAGAATCTCTTTAATTGTATCAGTTGTTCTCTGTTGAACCATTATTACAGTGTCACTATCATAAAATAAAACATAGCCAGTTGGGTTAGTGAGATCATTATTGGAGCCAAGGAGAGGATTAATCAGCAAAAAACAACAACCATTTGTTATACAGCAGTAAGGCGTTGTACTTTCGTCAAAAACAGCTCTACTTGTTTGTATGTAAATTTATGGAGCTGTGTGCTCCACAATGTAATGAGTTTATTTATGGGGGGAATTTTTGGTCTGCATATTTAGGCGTCACCATGACAACTTAATGCCCCACATATCCTACCGAGTACTGTGGTGGTGGACATTAATATCACACAGATCTGGGTCTCCATCATCTTTCCAAATTTATGGGCCTACAAGATCCAAATGTGAAGACGGTAGCTCTCGTCGCATTTTACAGTTTCTCCTCAGTTGGCTGGGTGAACACATCAGACTGATAAAGCAGCGGTGGTCTGGCCCGAGGACAGCACAGCTGATCTGGAAACAGCTGTTAAGCTCAGAGAAGTTTTGGAGCCAAGGCCTCAGTTTGACCACAGAGCATCCAAAGCCATGAACCCCCAGAGCAGCACAAAGACTCACTCACTCACTCACTCACTCACTCACTCACTCACTCACTCACTCACTCACTCACTCACTCACTCACTCACTCACTCACTCACTCACTAACATTGTTAGTCCTTCCTTATTTTTCCTTGTAAAAGTATATTTCATTTTTACAAGAGAGAAGGGATGTGGATTATTCAATGACAGTAACATTATGTTGTGCAATGAGTGGAGGTTAACAATAAATCCAATGAAGTGCAGGACAGAGCCTCTGATGTACAGCAATAGTATCCAGGATATATTAAACAGTGGTTTGTGGCAGTTCTGAATGTTTTTAAATGTATCCCCTCAAAATAATGTAGTTATCAAGCATGCTAACATTTAGAGAAGCTTATGTTTGACAACCACACTGTTTTACACTTTTGCTGTTATGTTCTTGGTTTAGGAAAACGATATGTGGAGAAATCCAAAGCTTGACAGGCCTGCTCCAGCCAAGACTGGACAAACTAGAAGGGTTTAGCGCACTGTCAACCAACTCTCTCCTGGTTTTAACTCTCAGCATTGTAACAAAAAACTAAACTTTAACTTGACAGGTGAATAATGAACAGTATTGTGCAGTCCCACAGTTGTTCTGGGTGACTGCCCAACATGACTGCTAGATATTGATGTTCACGTTTCTCTTTATTTGCCATTTATCACCTTCTCTTATTTGTACTGTACCTTTTTTGTTGAACTTACCTTCCTTCATCTGGTCCTCTCCTTACACCACTGTGCGTTTCCTCTACTGTCTCTCACCTTTTTCCTTATCATCTCTTGTTCTTTTTCCAAAACGTTCCTCTCCTTCCTTAAAGTCTCGTCCTTCCACTCCTCTCCCCTGCTTGACTCCTTGCCCCCCCCCCCCCACCCCCCACCTCGTCTTTTTCGCTGTTTCCACATGAGTGATGTGTTGCATGTGTATCTCTCACAGACAAAGATGAGTGCAGCAAGGACAACGGCGGCTGCCAGCACGAGTGCATCAACACAGTGGGCTCTTACGTTTGTCAGTGTCGCCATGGCTTTGTACTGCATGAGAACAAACATGACTGTAAGGAAGGTGGGTTTCACGTACATTCACATCTGCACACACACTGGCATAAAAACATCGGGCCGCACGTGCACGTGCTGCCACATTCACACAAGCATGTGCTCCTTCACAAGAACAGCCATCGTCCATCGTACAGCCCTTACTCTGTCCATCCACATCAGAGTCCACATGACAACAGGCTGGCCCTTTCCATTTGAGGATAGTGTTTGCTTTACATACGTGAATTTTCACACTTGGAGCTTGCAAGCAGAGCTGTAGAGTTGAGGAAAAAGACGTCACATTGAGTTACAAACGTGAGGACTGGAGACATGAGTTTGACTTCAGGGCTGTGAGACATTAAAGCTTTGACCTAAAAAAATGGAAAAAAAATGTCATTGTAACACTCACTGTTACCTAAAAGATTTTCATCCTTAACTTGCCATTATGATTTGTGACTTACTCTGAAACTCTTGAGACTTAACTTGGACTTGGGACTTCCATTGAAAGACTTTAGATTTGACTTTGACTTCTCTCTTAATTAAACTGGCCCCAAATGCTTAAAGACAGAGCTGATAGTCATTATAGCTCTGGAACGAGTTGCTTGACTTGAACTTGCCCTCACTTACTCCAAAAGACTCTTGCTTTAATATTAAAGACTTCAGACTTGACTTGGACTTGTCTCAGTGACTAAAGATTTGAACAGGGCTGGTCCCAAAAGACTTAAAGACATCTCTGGTCTTCAGACACTATAACGCTGCTCACTGGGACTTCACAGACACACTGAAGGACTTGAGACTTACTCCTAAAGACTTGAGGCTTGTTTTGGACCCAAAAGGTGCAAAGCTGCAGCACAATCAGACTTTGCAAAGTTCAAGGTAATTATCAGAGAAATAACCTATAAAGTGAAGTTATAGATCACATATTTGTCATGAAGTTATGGTAGAGCATATTTTTGTGACAGAACACTGGTCCATCCAGGGGTAGGGACTGTCCTGAGACTTACTCTGAACGAGCTGAGGCTGAACTCGAGTTTGTCTCAAAGGACTTAAAAACAGCTTTGCCTGCGAGTCACCAATGCGATGTTCACTCTGATGTGTGTTTGTGTTCGTGTGTGAGAAACTGAGGGGAAAAGGTTTCAGTTTGACAGAAAATATTGTTTATTAAAAGCTGTTCGCAGATTCCAATGTGCGCACACACACACACACACACACACACACACACACACACACACACACACAAACTGTTGAATTGACATATTATACTCAGCTCTTTGAAGTTGAACTTTTGAACGTGTACACACACACCACATCAATACACACCTCACTAAGGGCTCCCTGTGCTGCTCATAAAAACACTCATGTTTCAAACATCTGGGAGCTTGAAAGCTTCGCTGTCTTCCTGTGTGTGTGTGTGTGTGTGTGTTTTTGTGTGCATCACACCAGCTTAACCCAGTAACCTTGCAGAGTCATGTAAAGCCATATTCCTATCACACAGCTTGTGTCCGTGTGTGGTTATGTACATACATACAGTATGTGTGTGTGTGTGTGTGTGTGAAAGTCTCTACATGTGGAGATAGTTTGGATAGCGTGACTTGTTGAATTAATATAAACATCACCTTTTAGTGATAGTCACCTGCCAGAGGTGTGTGAGACACCAGCAGTGGAAAAGAAAAGAAAGGAGGAAAGACAAAAGTCTGTTTTCCTCATGGACTCAGGGATCCCGTTTAATCTTTGTCATGAAAAAATCTGTCAAACTTGAAACTGTTGGTTTATTAACCTAACTATTGATAAAATTATGATGCTGTGGCGCTGTAAAGTTACATTTCCTGTTACAGATGATGATTGATAATGTGAAAAGATGCTTTTGCTGCTATGTCAGACAACACAATCATGACACAAGCTGTTGTCAGACTTTAAATCTGTATGGTGTAAGTAGCTAGACCTTTTAACTGCACAAGGTGTGACGGTCTATTATTACAATAGTGTGTGTGGAATATATGTATTTAATACTTTGCCTGTTAGAAAACTCTCCTTCACATTTATACATTGTTCTTATCCATCTCATTGTGTACCTGGGTTCAGTTTGTCTGACTCTTAATAAAAACTGTCACTCTGGAATACATCTTGTTGTCTTGTGCATGCCTCCTGCCTCTCATCAACATCATTAAGCCATGGCATGGCATTAACTCACTCCATAGACACACACACACACACAAATTGAGGATTAGTTATTGATTTCTAAGGCAGACTTTCAAAGCTTCATTCAAATACCTCCAGCAGAAGCTTAAAATGTAAAAGATAATGACTTTCCATACAGCCCTACTACTGAGTAACTATTTCTCACAATAGAGCAGCAACGTGGGCAAAGCTTTAGCTCCCAGAGGTATTTCCTTTGCAGACATTTGTTTTTGTTGCTTTGAAGAAGCCAGAGGTACAAATCAGAGTTGTGGCGCTAATTGTGTTGCGATCTGGTGACTGTGAAGGCTGCAGCTCATGATTCACATCCTTCTTGACCCCTTCTACAATGTATTGCAGCATCTGAATTTCTCATGTTTCTTTATTAATGTATTCAGGGTTTTCCTTTCATTTGTCACTAGACTTTTGTTGATTAACTCAGAATGGATCCTGGATCCTAAATGTGAATGGATGAAAACTGCTGTTTGCATTAATGGTGTGCAATCTCTATAATTAGATGTTGTGATGAATATCCAATCACCACGGGCTGGGATTTTAGATAGCAGTGTTAGCAATAGTAATGGTTAAAAAAACTGTCTGAATGTATCTAGAAGCACAAAAAAATTACACTTTCTCTGTCATGGGTCCATATTATGCTCTTGCTTCTATCACATTCAAGGTTTGAATAACATCCAGAATAATAATGTTAATTCCATGTTTAAACATTGTATGTAATAGATGCCTTGTACTTCTACTAATAGAGATATTTTTGTGTGCTGTACTTTGATGCACCAATGCATCAAAGTACAGCAGGCTGACTGTAGCAGTGTTTGTTTAAGGCATGCGTGCATGCGTTCATGTGAAATTCACACTGAACTTGTCATCAGGATGTGTTTCTTTGAAATCTTTTCCCTCTCTTTTGGTTCTCTTGTTTCTCTCCTTCCCGTTCCCTTTCCATTTCCTTTGACCTTTTCCTGTGCAGCCATGATTTTAACTTCCTCTCTGTGTGTGTGTGTGTGTGTGTGTGTGTGTGTGTATGTGTGTGTTTATGTGTGTGTGTGTGGACATGCATTTGTGTGTGTTCAGCTGAGTGTGAGCATAAGATCCACAGCCCCAGTGGGACCCTGAGCAGCCCTAACTGGCCCGACAAGTACCCTAGCCGTAAGGAGTGCACCTGGGACATCACAGCCACGCCGGGACACCGAGTCAAGATAGTAAGTGTGTTGAAATCAGGCTTGTGAAGGATTTTTTCTTTCCCTCTTTAAACCCTTAAGCATTATTGGCCTTCTTCCCTTCCTCATAACATTACATTATTCTGTCTATGGGGTCGTGTCATATGTAAACGCTTCTAGCTTCATGATCTCTCTTTCCCATGTTCCACTTATGAAACCCAAATGTGAAACGGGGAGAAAGTGCACGTTTGTATATTCGGGTTAACTGCAAGCGTGTGCTCATGCGTTAGAAAGAGGCCTTGGGCAGTGGCCATCTGTGTCCTTGTGTCTTTCCGTGTGTGTGTGTGTGCGTTTAGCCTGCATGTGCACACATGCATTTGTGCAAGTATGCATTTACCATACTATCTGTCACCACCGATGGTCGTCTCCACATTTTCCTGCAGAGTTACTGCAGACGTACGTATTTAGGAGTTAACAGACATATTGTCTTCGGCGAAAGTTCAATGTCTGGTCGGCATGGTTATTTATCCAAAGGAGATAAACTCAACTTGTGTGACAGTATGTTAGCTCAGACAGACGGTGTTTGGCTAACAGTGTTAGCTTTGATGCAAATGGGGTGTCTCCTGACTCAGGTGCATTTACTGAAGATGCCACGCGCTGTTTGCTCAACATGCAGAATCACACACACACACACGCACACATTTGTACTTCTCACTGACATAGCGTAGCCCTAACCAACTGTGTGCCTAACCCCAGTACTTACCTAACCTTAACTTGATACCTTAATCTTGATACTAAAGCTTAGTGTTAACCATCAGACAGCCCTTTGATGAAGTGAGGACGTTCATGGTTTGGTCTGTAGAATATCAGAAAATAGGGAGCATTGCTGATAACGATTCCCTAAAGCCTGAGGTGACTTGCTTTGTCTGACCCACAGTCTTAAAATATTCATTTTGTTATCACATATCACAGCAAACCCTCACATTAGAGCAGATGTGACTTGGCTGGCATTTGAGCCTGAAACATCACTTTTTTTTGTCTTTTCTCTGTTCATTTCAGTTAACAAATCAGTTGATCATCTAATCTAAAGAAATGTGTTTATATCTCGTTCCTGAAACCCAAATTGGTCCTCAGAAAGATACAAGTACAGCAGCTCACATGCTCACGTTCACACAGCGTGCTTCAGATAATCCTCCTTAAGTCCACTCGTGTTCTCATGTAAATAGAGTGACACACACAAACACAGGGCAATCTTTACAAAGTACACACACATAGTCATATGCACGCGCGCACACACACACACACACACACACACACACACACACACACACAGAGTACAGTGTGTAGTCTTTGGTAAGTATTTGGATTTGGCTCTTCACCTCACTTCCACATGCTGAGCTTGCTGCATTTTATCAAATGTTTTTTATCAACTGTATTCCATTTTAATAATCTCTTATCGCCGCTTACGTAACTGAAAACACAAATTACATCATCAGCTGTGATCACACATTTAGCAGTTTTTACTTTGATTTGAACGTGTGACTACATGTGATTTACACTCAAATACACACAAATCGGGAAATGTGCTCTTCTGTGTGTTTTGTTAATGTGTGTGTGTGTGCTTATGTTTGTGTGTGTGTTGAGATTATCAGGGGTGCTTTCTATATCCACAGTAATGACATCACAGCGGGATAAATTTAATACCAGAAATCTGAGCATAGACGTGAAGGTCATTCTGTTATTGCTTCTTCGCTCTCTGTCTGTCCCCCCCACACACACACACACACACTCTAAATACTCTTGGGAGTAGTAAACAGATCCACTCCCCAGTGTCTCACCCCCGCTACAGTTAGAAACATCTGGAAGGCATCACGACCGTAGAATCAAACACTTCCCCTCTCAGTAATGACATCCTCACATCGGCCCACCTTCGCTCTCCTTTCTCCTTACATCTGGCTGCTAAAAATCCGATCGCTGTGGTGTTTGTGGTGGCTTGATGGAGCACTGCTCGGGACACAATCAGAGAGGTGTGTGACTGTGTGTGGGAGACAGGCCTGCAAGGTGTTATGACTCAGCTCACATTGACTTGATTAGATTATGAATCGTGACACTGTGTACATGCATGTCAGTGTGTAAGAACTGTGTAGGCAAAGACGGAGGGAGGCAGGGGTGAGAATATGGGAATATGAAATGCAAATATATTTATTTTGGTTTGAAAGAGTTTTGAAGGTGTGCGACACTGACAGAAGAGCCTGAAAAATGATTTGTAATTAATTCATTTTTTAAAAATGTTTTAATATTACCAATGGATCACATGACTGCATGTACCTTTATAGCAACTTTTAGCTTATTGTTTTGATTTTCTGGCAATTATCGTAACTCATAGCTGTTATTTCATATGTTTCCAGATGAAAAGCTCTAAAATCTCACTATACGCCACCGACCTTACACCCTAACAGCTTTCAGACAAACTAAGGGACTATCTGGTGACCACAATGGAGCACTTAGTAGCTAAAAAGCCAGATCATTTTCTCAGGAGCAGGAGGAGACCAAAACAGTTCATAGGTGACCAAAACATCCATCAGGTGGTCAGAACCATGACTCCTAATGAATGATAATTCAGTGTTGCCCAGTAAAGTTTAGTTTTCTAGCTTCTCCATACAGCTACATTAAGTCAGAATAAGAAAACATTATATGAAAAAGCTCTTAACAGAGGATCTTTTCACTCTGACTGCCTCTCATTGTCGTTGCTTTATCTCTGTCGATTCTTCTTTCCCACGAATTCAGTTGTATACACACGTGAACTTTTGCACACACATTTGTGGCTTTGTTGTAATTCCTCTGAACATGTAAGAACATCACCAAGAAGACTTAGAACACCTACACTGTATTTGACAATGCTTTGTGTACCACTGAGTTTGACAGTCTGTCAGTTCGGCTTCATTGGTTCACCCAGAAAACTAAAACTGCTTTACCGGCCGAAACAAGGAGCGCAGCACAGATCATCTGGTGCCGGCAGATCTGATGTCAATTTCTGCTGTAGAAGCAGAGCAGGGATGTCTGGCACAACTTCACCTTCTTCCAAGGTGCACAGAGAAAAGAAAAAGTCTGAGCAGCACCTTTAGCTTTGACCTCTTCTGAGTTTTCAGCACTGGCATAACAAGTGAAGGACTATCTATCTGTGAAAGTGACTTAATCACCTACAGACCTCCTCTCATCACTCTTAAAAGTGATAAATGCTCAGTGGGGAAGGTTTTTATTAAAGCGTTGTCTCTTACAGATACTTGCCACAGTTTGATGATGACTTTTAAATGCTACAGTTCTGTACACGTGTACTGGAACTGCTTTCTAACAAAGAAATAGTCCCTATTAAAGCTGCAGACAGCTGAGGTCAACAGCTTCTTTCAACACCCACTCATATCTCACTCAGTGATCTCTCTGTCTCTCTGCCTCCACCTCTCCAGACCTTCAATGAGTTTGAGATCGAGCAGCATCAGGAATGTGCATACGATCACCTGGAGGCCTTTGACGGCGACAGCGATACGGCAGCCATCTTGGGTCGATTGTGTGGCAGTAAGATCCCGGAGCAGCTGGTCTCCACCGGCAACAAGATGTACCTCCGCTTCATCTCTGATGCCTCAGTGCAAAGGAAGGGCTTCCAAGCTACTCACTCCACAGGTGTGTGTCTGTGTGTAGCATGTTTAGGTGTTTATGTATGTTAGCATTGAGACTCCCTTTATTAATGTGTTGGAGTTTTTGTGTCTGTAAACAGCATCACTCACAGGTCCCAGCTTTGATTTCTCAAGTATGAATAGCTTTTTCAGAGCAATATCTCCCTCTAGTGGTTCGCAGCAGCACATACATCTAACCTGAGTTCACTGACTCTGGGAATGAACAAAATCTACCAAATGCCTAATTTTTCAGATGAAAATGTCCCTTTTTCCTTATCGTGTGTCTCTGCAGAGTGTGGCGGTCGTCTGAAAGCAGAAGCTCGTCAGAAGAACCTTTACTCCCACTCCCAGTTTGGAGACAATAATTACCCAGGTCACACTGACTGCGAATGGCTGCTGACGGCTGAACAGGGCTACGGCATCGAGCTCAGCTTCATTACTTTTGAGGTAGAGGAGGAGGCTGACTGCGGCTATGACTACATCGAGCTGTACAACGGGTACGACGCCAACTCACATCGACTCGGTCGCTTCTGCGGTTCAGGGGTAAGGATTTATGTTCCCATCTAAAGCTTGTTTTTTCATCTTTGATGTGACTGTTAAAGGCCGGCGCCGGTGTTTGTCTGCTTTGTCTGATTTCAGGTATATGTTTTTCTGCCATTCTGGCAGCCATTATTTTCCATTCATTTCCATTTGGTTTGAAAATGTTATGAGCAGACTCTTTCTTTGCTTTAGTTGTGTAACCCATCAGAATGTACATCAACAGATATTTCCCAGTTCAATAACTTACTTATTACTTTAACTTCACTTTTTTGTATTTAGTTGTTTGTTAATGAAAAGCTCTTCTACAGCTGCATGTGTCGATGTTGAACACTGATGAAGTGTTTAAAAAAGCATTATGTACAAAAACATATATCTATTTATCAAACTATAGTATCGTAATCATTTCGTAGTAATTTCAGGTATTGTGTATTGTATCCCAATACAGTTTACATTTAGATTGATAAGAAAAGTCTACCTGACATTACCTGGTATTAATAAGACCAGGTGTTCACTGTGAAGGATTACTGCAGTAGTGACAGATGAAATATTACATTTTTTTATGTAAAAGTAGCAATACCACACTGCAAAAATGACTCCATTACAAGTTAAAGCTCTGAAACTGTAAAAAAAAAATACACATTAGTGTTTTGGCAAAAGTGTCATTAGCAAAATATTCATTTAGTATTAAAAATAAAAGTACTGAGTGAAAATAAACCCTTTTAGTGATACTAAATAAAGTACAAGTACCTTAAATATGCACTTAAATACAGTATTTGAGTAACTGTGCCTACAGCTACTGTAGCTGAGTTCCATTATTGAGCGTAATGAGTTAAATCATGTGGAAACCAGTGATATGAACCTGAGAAAGTGCTTCACATGTGTCTCTATCTGCCCTTCTTCAGCCCAGGGAGGGGATCTACTCGCCCGGCGGCGCTATGCTGATCCGTTTCCATAGCGATGACACAATCAGCAAGAAGGGCTTCCACATCCGCTACACAAGCAGCAAGTTCCAGGAGAGCCTTCACACCAGGAAATGACCTCACACGCAGCCCGTGACCTCTGACCTCTGTGCAGCCCCGCCACTGTCACCCTGACCTTCACCATGGCAACGAGAAAAGTACAGCCCGTCCCCTCCGCTCGGACCCACAGACAGACGTGGACGCTCGCCAGCCACGGGGAGGAAGACGATACTCATGTGAACATTTGTCTTCCTCTGTGGCTCTGCACAGGTCATCGCACTCCGGGATGAGACAGGAAAAACCAGCGAGATATCAAGACGGGCTTCAACAAACGTGGGGAGACGTGCCGACGATCGCGTGAGCCATTTTTGTGGAGGAGACGGTTTTCATGACTGGACATCAAGCTACCCTCAGTGCGGACAGAGGGTTGCTGAAGATCCAAATCAGTTTACTGAGACACTCATGGTGGCACAAATGCAAACAAAAGAGTACAAACACACACATACACACACTAGATTCATATTCAGAACTATAAACTATGGATGCTTGAGGAACAAAAGGAAAGAAACTGCGTCCAGAAAGGGATTCCTGAGTCTTTTCCCTGAACTGTGCGACTTACTGTGATCAGACGGCTGCTCATACCCACAGTAACTGAGAAGAAACTCTAAATAGACCTTTTTATTGCCTTTGATGCCTGGGAACTGGTCTCTTCAGCCCAGCTCAGAACGGCTGCAGATGATTTTATGTCTTATTGTGAAGCCCATTGTGTTTACTGTATGTGTGTCTGTGTGTACTGAGAAAAGAAGAAACAAAAGTTTATGCAGACGACCATCGTGGAATGGAGAAAAAAAAAAAAAATATTAAATGCAAATGTTGAATTTCCAAATGATCTGTGATGTAAATGTTAAGCCTTGCATTATGTTGTGCGTGTGTGTGTGTGTGTTCATGCTGTTCTTGAGTTCGCACCACCCTGTAACAAACCGAGCAACTTTCATGGACGTTTCCAGTTTCCATCTCACCCCCCCCCTAAAAAAAAAATCACATTTTATTTTCTTTCAGAGGATATCGGAAGGGACTATTTTCACAGCTGTCCATCGGAGTGACACGATTCTGATTGAAGGAGAGATTCCCATGGTGCTAAAAATAAAACTACACTGAGTGACAGACGACCGAGGATGGAAGTAAAGGTTTTGAATAGGAGACACAGTCAGTGTGCAAACAGCACACTGCATCAACAGCACTAGTCCTGTGGAACTACAATATTGCCTTAGAACCAAAACGTATGCTATCGGACGTCGCTCCTGTGCTCCTGCGCAGGTGTCTTTCGTCAGCAGAGTGTTTTCTGGCAGCGAATTTCATTTGTTTGGAGATCTTGAATGGGTTTATTGTAAAAAAAACAAAAAAAAAAAACATGGGAAATGTAGTCTGTGTGTGAGATAGTGTCAATGGTGCATGTGTGTTTGTGTGTCATTTTTGTAGCTGCTCTCAGAGATACATACACACACGCTTACACATCCACACACACAAAAACACACCTCATGTGTGTGCATTTGTCCCAAACACATCTGAACACACACACTTCCCTTGTGTATATTTGGAGTGTGGAGAGCAAAGTGCTGTAAAGTTGAGGGAATACCAACGTGCATATACAGACTGCATCATTTCTGTGTTAAATGCTAATGTGCAAGTGTGTGTTATAGGAGATTATAGAGAAATAATGTGTGTGTATGTCTGTAAACTGTATGTTTTTAAGTTGAATCATTCATTGCTGTACGTGCCAAGCTCCAGGTGACCCTGATCCACTGTAGTTTTTGTTTTATTATTCCACCTCTGTGTCTGTAGTTCAGAGACACTTACATGACGTCCTCTGCATCAGTCATTAAAATACACACAGGAAAAAACTACACACATCTGTGTTTCACTAATTATTGCTGTTGTCGATGAAGGACTTTATGTTTAGACGAGTAGTGTGCTGAGTGCCAAATATTGATCTATAAAACCAAATCTTGGCATTTCCCCTTTATGATAATTATATCCAGATGTTTTCTTTCACATGATGATCATGTCCTGAAAGGATGTTTGATGGTGTTTAATGACTCAGAAGGTCAGTTGTAATCTATTACTGAGTTTCCTGGTCACAGTGGCAAAGGTGTAGTAGAAGAAGCCACCCTTAAAAAATGTTAAAGTGAGTGTCTAATTTCCTGTCTGCAGGTGTTTCTATCACTATGAATCTCCTGCATTTGTATCCATTAATCTATTTCTACAGTCATGTAATGTGTTTTGCTGTGGAGTCTGGAGTGTGCAACTAGACAGTTAGATAACATAATCATTTATGAATTGATTAATTTTGGGAAAAAATATAATTGTTTTCTACTAGGAGTTAGATTAGAAGATCAACTCATGTCTGTGTGCTAAATATGAAGCTGCTTAGCTTAGTTTAGCTTAGCTTAGCTTAGCTGGCTAATGACCTCTGACCCCATGACTCCTGCCAACATGGATCAGCTGATCTGATCTCCTGATGCTCTTCTGATGATTTTTATGGTACATTTAATTCATACATTTGTAATAATTTGTTTAATGTATCAGTTTATAAATAATTACAATTAAATACAGAAAATGTTCATAATTACTCTGGTGGCAGCTTCCAGGAGCCATATTAAATTCCATACTGTAGGTACTGCTACCCTTTAATTATCAATCGGTTGGCTTTTATCTATATAGCTCCAATTCATATCCAACGTTTTCTCAAGACTTTTCATATCGAGCACGTCAAGAGCAAACTCTTTAATTAAGAGGGACCCAATGATTCAAGAATCCCCACATGGGCGAGCACTAGAAAAGAAAAACTTCAGGAAGAAACCCCAGGCTGTGCAATGAGTCAAAATTAATAATTATGAGTGAAATATGTGACAAATCTTGAAAATCGTCAAGGCTTTAATGATTATAGGCCACTAACAACAATGTGACGTTACCATAAATGAATCTACTGTTGAGTTTGACCTATTTTTAACACCACAGCTTGGTGGTGTCTTGAGGACAAGCCACTTACCTTTATAGGATCAGTTTGATGAGCTTCAGCTGTCACACATTTGGTGCAACACACCTCCAGCTGTTTGCTGCCACCGTTATACAACCTGTGAACCACTAGAGGGCGCTCCGCTTGAGCTTTTCAAAGGTCAGTGCTCTCACATGGATCATCAGCTGTTTCCCCCAAAAGGTGTTTTTTAGTGCTTTTACTTAAAAGAAGAGGCTGTACATTTGTCCTGATGTAATGAGAGATAAATATAAATGATTGATTGATGTAAAATTCATGACTGCCTGTTTTATGGTGAAACAATACTTTTAAATTGAACCTTTATTATGGGGGCAATGCTCGGTGGTATTCATGTTGTATATTCAAGTTGAATTACCACTGTATATAATAGGACTAGGTCAGATCAGCCTGTAGGAGTTTAACTGTGACTGTCAGGCCCTCCAAAGATGCAGCAGTGTGGTAAATCTGCTCTTTTCCTTTTGGCTCCATCTACAGTTCATCCAAAGAACTGCTGGAGCCATCAGGCCAAGCTTCAGGACCATCCATCCATTGTCTATACTGCTTATACTTCAGGGAGGTGGGAGGCTGGAGCCAAGCCCAGCTGACACTGGGCGCGAGGCAGGGTACACCCTGGACTGGTCGCCAGCCAGTCACAGGGCTGACAGACAGACAGACAGACAGACTCACAATTTAGAGTCACCAAATAACCTGCGTGTCTTTGGACTGTGGGAGGAACCTTCTTGCTGTGAGGCAGCAGAGCTAATAACTGCACCACCATGCTGCCCAGCTTAAGGACCAGATCAACCAAATTAGAAAAATGTCTTTTCCTGCTTACAAAACGCAAACTTCAGGCACTTATGCACACAGGAGCAGTGATAATGTGTAATTCACAAAAAAAATCCCTTTTTTCAAAGCCTTTAAACCTAAATCTGTTTTTTTCTTTCAGTCATTTCATTACAAATTTCACACTTGTCTTGCTCCCATAAAAGTGAGTGTTTAAAGTTAAGTGCACCTACTCTTCAAGAGAAAGTGAGTCATAAGATCAACCCATTGAGAACACCACTATTTTTCTGGACTTACACTTTTCATTATCAATTGACCTGCTGGTTATTTTCCATGTTTAGTCCATAAACTGTTGGAATATCATGTAAATCGCAATTCCACTGAGCCCGAGGTGAAATATTAGCATATCTGTCTTTGTCAGTTCAAAAAGTAAATGAGTAAATTAGTTCATTTACATAAAAGACAAAGAAAACAGCAAATCGTCACATTTTCGAGGCTGAATTTGGTTGAAAAATTAAAATTTGGTTGAAAAAACTATTAACTCTATCAAAATAGTTACTGATTAATTCAGTAAGTCAGGTGAGTGATAATTTCAGCTCTAAAATCACGACTTTCCACAAACAATATCCTGGTTTCTCTGGTAAATGTTCAGACCACAGTGCTGACAGTTGGGAACTATTTCCTCTAACGAAAATTGAAAAATTAACTCAGATTGACCGAAACATTTCAACTTTTTAAATTCAAATCCACAACTGCTGAGTCCTTTCACACATTCTACTCATTCTCTGCCTACAATTCCCACAATGCACCATGAATATGAATGCAAATAGTGCTTATTTTTCATTATTGATTGATATATTGATTATTTAATCAATTGAGCTGATGGTATATAGAAACCTATTGTGATGCTTTAAGTCATAGATGACTAAAAAAGAAAGAAAATATTTACATCTGAGAAGCTGAAACATGCAAATTTTTTGCTATTTTGACTTAAAAAACAATTAATAAATGATCAAAATAATTTAATGTCAGTTAATTGACTCGGAGTAATCCGTTTTCTTTAGGATGCATTATCTGAAATTATAAAATGAAATCTGGATGAACTGACCAAGTGGTTTTTACGCCCATAAGCCTACTTGTTATGCCTACACTTCCCACAATGCACCATTTCTACGCTGAGAAGATGATGTTAAAATGGTCAGAAAAATTGAGACATCTTCAGTTTCCCTGACAAAGATCTGCTGAAGAGGACCATGCGGCAGGACTGAAAGCTCCAGCTACTAAATGAACCTTTTTATGAATTATCTGCGATGTTCCGTCATGCGCATGTGAGGGATGAGGTGCAGCTCATTTTGTCCAAGCGTCACTTTTGGTCACATAGCATCTTTAATACCACCATTATAATAATTAGGATATCAAAAGTATCGAGTATACATACATCATTTGCATTGCGGTACACAAATCTGAGCTGATTTATGTTTTTATATCTTTCATTCTTCGTTGTTCTCAGGATCAACTTTTATTGTCTCGACATTGTGCTGATACATTGAATCGTCCTGAAGAACTTGACGCTATTTCAGGAAGGAGAACATTTAATTGGACATGTATTGTTAAGTAATATAAAAAGTTTTCGATATTTCCAAATGTAACTTGAATCCTATAGTCTACTACTTTCCAATACCAATAGTCAAGAATCTTGATATAAGCCAAACTAGAGTCCATGTCACCAAAATCAGAGTACTTCTGGTAGGTTTCCTCACCTACAGCGGTCTTGATATTCTGTAGTTTTTCTTCTCTTTTTTGCAGTAAAGTTCTTGAAGCTGTGGGAACAGTCTCTTGAAGCCATGCCTGTTTTTGTAACAGTCCCAGTAAATGGATTCTCAGGAGTCTGAAGATGTGTGTGTGTGTGTGTGTGTGTATGTATTGGTTGAGGAAAGCGAGGGTGCTCCTCACTTCCTCTCTCCTCCACCACCTTCAGGGTCTCAGTCTGTGCTGCCGGTCAGACGCTGGTGATGGAGGCCAGGCAGTTCGATGACTTCTGGAGTTTCTCAGGCTGTGTGGTGGGGGGTTCTGGGATGGCGCGAAAGCTGAATGGCAGTCCGATACTACTGGTGCCAATGTGGCCGGGGCTCAGCGCTGGATTCTGCCGTCTATTGCTTTCCACTATGCTGGATGTGTTGGATGCAAGGCTTTCACGCGTCCTGCACAAGAGACAACATTTAACATTTAAATATCTCACATTGTGTATAGCACGAGTTGCTCGGCTAGAACTTTTCTTTTCTTATGTCATTCAACCAACAAAAAATACGTGAAAGTATATGGAAAGAAATAAAAAAAAATAAATTAAAGCAACATCATGACTCTAAGAATGAGCCATTTTTGGAATTGATAATCATACTTACCTTATGGATATGTGGCACATGTTTAATGTGTGTGATATAATTCTTAATGTTACATTATTTGTTCCTCATATATTTAGAATCAGAAGAATCAGAATCAGAATTCCTTTATTGTCATTGTGCAAGAAGCACAACGAATTAACGATTTAAACCAAAAGAGTACAATATCTAAATTTTTTCTGGTGCCTACATATGCAGCATTTCTTTAATGTATTAAAGGGGCATTCCTTAGTTTTTGCACATGAAGATCAGCCTGTGAAAACAGTTGCATAACATATTCTGTGGCTATGAAGGGAGCTAAAATCGTGTTCATCAGGGTTGTTTTCTCTGAAGGAGGGTCTAATGATAGCTGCTGCTGAGTTGCATTATGGGAAGTGTAGGATCCAGGGCTTTTGGACCTTAACCCATACTGGATATCAGGAAATCTCTGCTGCTTTGATTTTGACCATGATTTTTTGAATCTGTGCGATGAATAGATGTTTGTCTGATTATCATTGATGTGGTTAAAAATGTTTTGCTAGTTAACACCATTACTGTCGGTTTCATCTAACATTGAAACAAAAAGCCTCATTTATGGTAACACGGTCTGTTATGATTCGTTACTATTACGGTCTCTTCCAAAGGTTAGTAAGCCATTTGTCGCCAAGTAGGAAATATAAGGAATTCATCATCAAGAAGGAAATGCAACAATGACACTGCAGTGATCGAAGCCTGTGAACTACAAACTTACCATAAATACCATTTCTGTCATTTACACACCAAACAATAGAATTAATATTATTGATAAATTATTGGAGCATTATAACGGTACAGATTGTTTAGCATCAAACTGGTGGTAATGCTAAATATTTTGCTAACTTTCTTTTTTTAATAAATCAGATTCATTAAATGTAACAATTAGGTGTGTGCATTGCATTCAACACCAAAGGTCAACACCAGGGTCAAAACTTGAAGAGGAGTGTGAGCGCAAACACCACTGAACACACATCCACATCTTCCTAAGCTGTTGTTGGACCATAAAATATAAAGTACAGAATACAGATTTACAGTCAATGTCCACTTCATTAGGTACACCTGTACAGCCCAAAGTCTAAATATCCAGTAATAAACGTATAATTGAATGTATACATTTCTGATTGTGTCTCCAAAAACTGACCATTAGGAGCTTCTTAAAGGCAGATGGCATGGCTGTTGGATTGGACTTAATTGAATTATATTGTAAAAGTGCACCCAATGAAGTGGCCACTGAGTGTAAATACAAACTCAAGACCTGATTCTTTTTGTGAATGTTAACCACTGCGTCTCCATATCACCCTTTGTGGTAGTTAAGTGAATTATCTCAGTTTGGCAGCATAACCTGCAACAGTTTACATTTATGGCAGTGTACCATAACAAGTGGATCAAAACATGAAATTGTTAATAATAACACATGACTCGATAACATGCTCAGATATCACGATGACAACTGTGCAAACTCCATCCACTGAGAAAACTGATGCAGCTAAATGCTCCAACAGAACAGTTTGCTGTTATGTTTTATAATAAAATAAAAAAAACAAAAAGTCTCTTGAATTAAGCGTTTTTACAAAATTTTGAGTGATATCGATATCTGGTTTGACAGAAATCCAGACTTTTGGGGACATTTTCAGCCCCACTGTTTTCTTCTTTAGCTCCCTCCCTTTACCAGTAATGCTTCTTGAAGAATTTATATTATAAGAGCAAATGGTTGTTGCGTGTTCGATGATGATACGCATGTACAGTTCATTTTAGCACATACCTGGGGGAGTTGAATCCACTGTCCACCGTGACACTGCTGCTGTCCATGCTGTCCAAACGGGCAGAGTGGGCCGACTTCTGGCTGCTGCTGTTCTCCGTCTCCTTGGGGCTGAGTAAGGTCAGATTGGTCTCCAGTTTCCGCTGCAGATCATGGTCCTTCTCCCGCTCCAGTAGCCACTGCATGGTTCCCTCCCCACCACCGCCACTGCCTCCGCCGTTACCACCCCCTTCCCCATGGTCTTTGTTGTCCTCTGCCTTCGCCAACTCTTTGTGCGAGTCCTCCTCTGCCTCTTCCTCTTCCTCATCATCTGATACATTATAATAGTCAAAGGAGGCGGAGGGGACTGTTGGCTCTAAGCAGCCCTGTAAAACTGCAGGTGACGCTGAGGAAGTGGCTGAATTGGAAGGCTGCTGGGGCTCAGGATTGTCTAGGGCCTCTGTTGATTTGGCATGTGAGGCTTTCCGCAATGTGCCGGACTTGGTGTAGCTGCTGTCCACGTAGCCTGTGGACAAGGCATTGTGTGGAGGTTTGAACAAAGTGTCCTTGCTGAAGATCTCTTTCCTCTTGATCACTATACCGCCTCCTCCCCCTCCGGGATCCACGTTGTGTTGGTGTGGCGTCAAACGGGCATTTTGCACTGGCTCCGGCGTCTGGCTTGGTGTCAGTCGCACCGAGCCGTTCTGTCCCTTTGCTGCCGACAAGTCCTCTTTGTACTCCATCGTATGAGGAGAGGTGAGGTGAGGCGTTTGGCGGTCAGCCGGAGAGCCCTTTCGGAGTCCCCCTGATGAGGTTAATGTGTCATATTCTGATTTTGCCTGAGGCGAAGGGGCAGTTAAGATTGTTTCATTTGACGTATTGCACTGGAAGTACTCATCTGTTGAGGGCTTAGGAGAAAGTCCCATTAGCTCATTGTACGTTGGCAGGCTGTCTCTGCTTTTGTTCCTCTCCATCGTACTCCGGATCCTTGACTCGTCCAAACTCCCTTTCCCCAAATCAGGCACATTAAAATCAGAGTGGAACTTAGCAGCAGAGAACATGATCCTTGAGTAGTGGGAGGACTTCTGCGTGGCGCGCAGGGTGCCGTCATCAGTGTAGTAATGACTACGCTCCTCTAAACTGGGTTCAAAGTCTTCTGGCGCCCCAAGTGACGGGCCCTTGAGGGAGTTATCCATGGACCGAGAGCGCTCCTTAGCTTGATCTGACCTGTCGTGACGTGACTTCCTGTCCTGATTGTGACTGTGACTTCTTTGCACTCTGGACTGGCACGTCCCGCGCGATGGCTCGGGGAAGGGCATCTCGGTCCGTCTCTTGGCTAGCTCCCCAGAAACGTCCCACTCAGGGGTAACAGGGCAGTACGATTCAGTAATGTTGGGGTTGCTATGGACCAGGTATGTAGCGCCTCCACTTCGCCTGCGCTCCAAGGTGTACATGGCCTCCCGAGGCGAGCGAACTAATGAGTGGCTAAAGAAGCGGTAATCCCTTTCCATGAACAAAAGGTCCCAGTTTGAACCCTCAGATGGGTCTCCCCTGGAGGTTCGGGGCTTGCTGTGTGAGCGGGACTTACCATGTGGGGCCCTCCTGTGGCCCCTCCCCCTCCTGCTGCGTGCACTGTGTTGGGCCGAAGACCCAGCCTTGTTCTTCTGTGTACGCTCTTCCTCCAGCCTCTTCATCACAGCCGTGTGCCTTGCCACATTCTCCACTGTTAGGTCAGGGTTGATTCGGCGGATTATCTCCATCTCCACCTCACGGGGAATGGGCGTGGTTGGCACGTCCTCGTCACGAAGAGGCCACTCTTCTGGGGGGAACTGGGCCGAGAAGGTGGCCAGCTGCCTCATTTTGTCCTTCTTGAAACTCAGCCTGAAGAGCCTGAGACCGAACCTTTTCGATTGTTTCTCGCCACTCCCGCCGCCACCACTTCCTTCTTTCTTTTTGGTCAAAGTGTCAGTTTTATAAGGGAAAGAAGTGATGCTTTTGCTCTTATCAGCGGGATCTTGAGGCGGCGGCTGCTGGACAGGAGGGGAAGTGGGAGGAGGGGGATAAGGGTATGACGGCGGCTCTCCTCGGTGCTCCTTGGCTGACGTGCTAGGTGGAGGTTCCCCACTGTTGTGATCCTTGGGCGGCTTACTTTGATAAGAATCTCCCCTGTGCTCCTTTGGTGACTTACTCTGGAGCGCAGAGGTGTGAAGTCTGGACGGGTCTTCGCGGTAGGAGTTGTATGATTCATTGTGATTCTTGCGAGGAGGCCTCTCTCTCAGGCAGCCAGGTGTGGATGGTGTGACATTGCCAGACTGAGGCGAAGTGCATTGCTGAGGTTGCTGCTGCTGCTGTTGTTGCTGCTGCTGCTGCGACTGTGGCGGTTGGCGCTCTGGCAGCCGATCATCCAGGTGATACCACTTGTTGTTGGTTCTGATGAGGGAAGGAGTGATAAAGTAGGTCTGGGGGGTGACAATGAAGTAGCCCTCTGGAGTTGGGTAGATCTTCCTCTCTCGCACCAGCATGTTCAGGGTATGTCGCAGAACCTCTGAGCTGGGTGTAGGCACGCCTGCAGGAATCAAACACAGGACATTTCGAACATTTTGTTGGAGCATGGGTACAATTTAGACACAGTAAAATAATCAAAACACAGATTATAACTAAGCTAATAATCTTGAGAGCTATTTTGATATGAATAAAATGTGGTACTTGCGTGATGTGTAACCCAATGCAAGTTTACACATCAATTCAAATGTAAATCAGACATATTTATCATGAGAGGCATAGAAAATAGCAGTGAAAGATGGGACTTAGTGAGGATGATGTGAGGTTATTGTTTTTGTCTTGTGATTGAAAATAATTGGTAAAAAAGAAATTTTTTGAAGAATCTAGTAACCAACAGTACTGTTTAAAGCATTTAATCTTAAATTTCCCATCACAGTTTTTCTAATAAAGAAGAAAAATAAACACACACAAGTAAATAACTCATACAGCATATATGCTCCAGTTATGCATCCAGTTTTTCATGGAGGCACCCTAACATCAAACACAGATAGATACTGTCGATGTGCAACAATTTATTCACATTTCATTACAATTCTGCTTGACATATTCAGGACCTTATTGAAACATTATGATCTCACTAGAACTTCGATTAAATATGGTTTAAATTTAGCTTGAGAGCACATAACACGAATTTGGTGGTGGTGGTTGGTTCGTGAGTCTTAACAGTTGTTAATTTGAATGATCCCTTCTCTTTTAAAAAAAAAAGTCTTATATCTCCTAGAAAGGTATTTTTGGCCATGTTCAAAAAGTTTTAAGTGAGTTTAACATGACATAAAATAACCACTTAAAAAAATTTTTTTGTTGACTAACTTTTTGTTGACTAACTTTTTTTTAAACAGATCCCTACCTCAGCTCACACAAACCAACATGCATTTTAAGGAATGTCTATGACTCATATATCTACTATTGTGCTAATACTGTAACATGATCAAAGATTTAATCTGATTGTAAAAACAAATTGTACTTAATAGACATTCCCAGATGACTCCACAATACAAAGCCCCATCAGTCACCTTCAAGAGCTTATTGTACATAAATTACCAAATCAACATGAAAAGTTGTCCATTTTGAAAAACACCATTCATAACCTTTGTCTAGCAAGGCCCTGTGTTGCCTGACATTACATCACCCCAGTGTTTTTTTTTTTTTTAACACAGCCATGATGCAACCTATAAGTTCAACTCCTCTCCACCCTGGCACTGTATGGAAGTAAAGATGAAGTTGAAAGACAAGTTTCCCATTAAATTTGACTGACAACTTGTTTACAAAGTGGTTTCCCGTGGTTGCTTGTAAACCTTGTGTTTCAATTCAATTTAGGTTTGTTTTACCAACTTTAAGAGGAATTGGGATTTAACTGGTAAATTCCTATATTATTATTACTATTAATACAATGCGTATATTCAAACTGTTAAAACAAACAACACTGTAACCATTTTGTTGGAGTATCGTAGACAATAAAAAAAACCCTAATATTCATTATTACACGATGTAAAAAGTCAAACATTTGTTTTTTAAGGACCGGTTAGAATAAGATTTTATAATAATTTGAAACAACGCAAAATGTGCTACTTGCATGATGCCTCTGAGTTCAAGTTTAACAATTAATACTTGAATGGTTGTTTTTTAAATATGTAAATATGAAGAGGTTGAGGTTCTTCAAATAACTTAAACAGCAGAAAATCAACAACACAGAAACCAAAATCAGTATGTGAGTAAAAAGCTTTAGTACATTTTAGGCCTGTTTCAACAACATTTTCAAGAAAAATTGGATTTAATATTCAAGTTTAGGCTGCAATAATTTTGCCTAAAAAATGTCACAAAAAATATGAAAAATATTCCACCATAATCCTCCACAGCCCACGATGACATCTTCAAATGTCTTATTTTGTCAAAATTCCAAACGTATTTTACTATCATATTTGAGAAGCTGCCACCAGCGCAGGTGAGGCATTTTTGCTTGAAAACTGACTATTAAAATGCTGAATTGATTAATTTTGTGTCGATCGACTAAAAGCTTAATTATCTAATTGTCTCTTCCCGTTGAAACATTATGATGTTGCTTGCGAGATTTTATAGGATGAAATATCTCAATTCTCAATTAATCATTGAAATATGACAGAGCCCTGAGGTGAGATCAATAGATGTGTAAAGCCAACACAGATCATTGCTTTACTATCTTATCCTGGCTTTTATGTTAGATGTGTATAAAGTTAACATTTACATGTATAAATCTCTTTCCTTGGAAAATAAGCAACAAATGTGTATAATGATCGTTTTCAACCTTAGTATTTATACAAACTGCTAGTTTTCTAACAAAATATGCTACATGATGCATTTAAAGATCAGTTTCTGCGTGCATTAGTGCAGTCCCATTTTAAAAAGCAGGTCAGAGGAGCGTACCTGGGAAGCTGGCAGTGAGGTGCTCCACCAGAGCCTCCTGGTTGACAGGCTTGTGGGCAGAGTTCATAGCAGAGATGGCCAGGCACAAGATCTCCCCCAGCGGGATGAACTGTGACTGGCTGATAGGTGACATACTGATCGGAGACACATCACCTGCAGAAGGAGGAGGAGGAGGAGGCACAAGCACAACTGTGAGATCATGAATGAACAGCAGGCGCAGCGTGTGAAGCTATGATGTAATGGTCAAACAGCAGCAGTTTGCATGCTGCCTGAACAGCTCCACCCCTCCTCTCCGCGCTTCCTGTAGCCTCTCATTCCTCCTGTTTCTCGTAGGTTAGCAAAGCGAGGCAGCTGCTGCAGCAAGCGTAACCATAGCGTGACATCACCTGAGTCTGTGTAACCTCGTTATTCAATTCACATCATCTCACGCACAGAAAAGGAAGCTTACACAATCCTTCAGAGACCCAACGTATTTGAAATTTAACAAAATATAACCGAATTTAGCTGCACATTGAGAGCTTACACACAGAAATTCTCTGTTGCCTTTGTTGAATTAAGCTGGCTTTGCTGTCAGCAGTAGTGAGTAGTGAGATCATCCTACAACCAGACGGCCCGGCTTCAAGCCCCTCTGAGAGCAAACATCTGCCCTGCTGAAAGGTTGTAAAGCAACACACTGAATCCATCGCTGCAGCATCTGCGCTGTAGCTGACCCTGTCCTCTGACCTAAATCTGACGATGGCAAGAGAATCACACAATACAATGTGGATCTCTCATCTATCATCAAAGCCACCATATTTGATTTCTAACCTAACATTATGTCTCCTGACGTCCACAGATAACCAGCAGAATTTATGTCGCCTCATTGATCACCGTTTTAAAGTTTCTGTTATCATTTGCTGTTCACGCTTCTTTTACCAGAGAGCTGAAATCTGTGCAGGGCCCGGCTTCCTCTCTCCGCACTCAGCTGAATGGTCAGTTAAGCAACACGATGACGTTATCTCTGCTTAGTATCACAGCCCCTTAAGCTTTATGTGGCTTTACAAGGCTTTACACGGTTTTTTAGTAAACATGAGGAAAGCTGGATCTGCCAGTAAATTGGTCCAAAAAAAAAAATAATTTAAAAATCCCTGCCCTGTGCTTTTATAGTATTTTTACTTTTTTGTTTGGGAAGGTGTACACACAGCGAATCTGTGAGGGGTGTGGGACTGAGGTTGTAGTATTTGTGTTTCACATCTTACAATGAAGCCAGAAAGACAGCAGAAAAATGTGCAAATAATTATGATGCAAGGGACTGAAAAGGGAAAAAAAATACTTCGTTAAAAAAATTGTACAAAACTGATGAATGTGCATTTTGTCATTGTGCTTTACCAATAATTGTATTCATATTTTCAAATATGGGACAGTAAATATGAAGGTTGCAGGAAAAATATGTCAGAAAGTAAGAAAGTTGGACCCACTGATATAGAGTTTAGTGAATTTTCAAACAGACCAAATGAGTGTCCCTTAGGGCCTATAATAAGAGAAAGCTTTAGATTAAATAATTCAACATATTTCTCCTACTTAATCTTATATCTATGTGACATCATTTGATACATTAGAGAGGAAATGCAAAGGGGAAGTTATCACCATTCCCTACTTGATGACATTAAAATGTTTTGAACTCTGCCCTTTGCCCCCAAATCAAACTGTCTTCTCTTACTCCGAGCTGCTCTGCGTAGAGAGAGGGTGGAGCTTCTGTTGGTGGGAGTGTCAGACTCACCTGGCGCACGATAACTTGGCGGGGACGGAGAGAAATGAGGAGGAGGAGGGGGAGGAAGATGCTGCTTCTGCACACGGATGTCTTTCTCACTACGGGAGAGATTGTGCTCCAGCGGGCGTTCGGTAAGCTCCGAGCTGGGCCAGGCCCGCCGCAGATTGCTGCTGCGGTTCTTCTTCATCGTGACCCCTTTACCAGGTGGCCTTCACCCCCGGGGGCTTCTGGGATAAGGTGTGGGGGTGGGGGGGAAAGGGGGTTTGGTGAAATGGGGAGGAGGGGGAAGGAAGGAGGGAGGTGGGGAAGGGGGGGTGTGCAGGGGGAGGTCGACCAACCTCAGGCTCAGTGCCTCCCCCGCATCAGTAAGAACGTCCCGCTAGAGCGATCACACACCAGACATGGCAGGAACCAGTGTGCACCTTCACACACATACACACGTCTCATTTACATCCACGAGCAAGCTACAAACGACTGTGTTCGCACTGTGGGTGGTTGTCATCGGCTGCTGGGCTCTCCCAGGCTGATCTGGAGCGATGGCAGCGGCGGCGGAGGTGCAGGTGATTGCGCGAGGCATCACCCTTTCATCGGCATCAGTCCCAGCCACCATTTGTAGCATCCCCATTTGCATGCGTAGGGAGGCACATTACGTAGCCGCTCTGATGTGGGAGGAGGGAGCAGGAGAGAGGTGGGGGGGCAGGGGTAGAGATGAGGGAAATGGGGCATTGGAAGCAAGGAGGATGGTGAGGAGAGATTTCAGTGGAGGTTTTGGGATCCGCTTGTTCCTTTTGAGTAGAAGCTAACAGGGGAAAGAAGGGAGGGGATGGATGGATAGTCAAAGATATAAAGCTTAAAAGGCCCAGTCTTCGACAATAGCTCAATTCACCACAGGAGTGCTCGGCCGAGCCCCGGAAAACAAAAGCGCCCACTTAAAAAAAAAAACAGAAATAAAAGCTCCATTCACCCTAATGGGCAGTGAAACCTCAATAGTATGCCAAGCACCGGAGACGCCACGTTCACCTCCATCTTTATCCGATCAAGCACAAGACCCCATCGTCCTTTCGACAACAGCACACCAGGAGAGGGTGGGGAGAAAAAAATGGAGAGCATAGAAATAAATAAATAAATTCAAGAATAGATATCCACCATTTCCCGCAATCCAACGGAAGAAGCTCCCGAGCCTATCGCCGTAGCATCCATTCATTAACAGGGGGGGATGCAAACTCCAGTCAACGGCAAATCTCTTTCAACGCTAATGCTGCAGCTGCTCCCAGCACCTCCAGGAAGGGTGTGTGAGTATGTGTGTGTGTACGTGTATGTGTGTGTGTGTGTGAGTGTGTGTATGTGTGTGTGTGTGTGTGTAAGAGAGAGAGAGAGCGAGAGAGAGAAAGTGTGTATGCGCGCATCCGCCTGCTGCGCGCGATTCTGCGTGAGCATGCATGCGTCTGTGTCTGGGTGATTGAGGCTGAGGGGAGGGGAGGAGAGGATGCAAGAGAGAGAGAGAGGGAGAGAGAGATCGAGGACACACATAAGGCAGAGAGGAGAACAAATATCAACAGCTCAAAACACACACTCACACACACAGGAAAAAAAATAAAATTATTTAGCCCTCAGATGATGTCCAGGGAATCTTTTGGCTGAATTTCCATCCTCACCCTCCTTCCGCTCTCGTTCCCTCACCCTCTCTCACTCCCTCTGCTCTTGAAGGATGAGGGGCCCCTTATACCACCATCCTTCCTCTTTTTGTGTCCCTTCGGACTGTGAGACCAAAGATTTGACAGAGCCACATTAGAAGGGAATCATTTTAAAAAGGTGCTGATTTGTGTCCTCCTCATCAGTGCTTTCCCACCGGTTGATTCAGAAACTACACAGGACTGCGTGGAGCTGTCAATGAAAAACAAAAAGCCAAAGCATCACCTTAATCATGTCCAGAGTGGCAGCTCCTGCTAGCTGCATACTCCTGCTGACTCACATGTGTGGAGTGTGAATGGACGGTTGGAGGGACAGAATAAGGAGCAAAGTGAGAGGGCAGGACAGGGGCCCGGGTGTAGAGGGGGACGGTGTCACAACCAATCTGCTCCAGTTCACTGATACCAAAGAGAAAGAGGAGAGGAGGGGAAGGGAAGGAGGGGGTGAGGAGGAGGAGGAGGAGGAGGAGGAGGAGGGTGACACCACGCCAGCCATTTTATTTCTCAGTAGTGCTGCAACAGCCTTTGTTGCCATGACGACGCAAGCCGATGATCTCATAGCTGTTACCTTTGAGTGCTGTTCCCTTAAAGAGCCAGTTACTCAAGATAGAAGCAGACAGACACCACACAGACAAGGGCTGAGTGTCTGTTATATGGACAGAAAATACTCCTGCAATCGCTGCTGAGAAATCCAGATCCATCAACACTATGAGGTTACACAGTCCCACTAACTGTGGGAAACATTTGCAGGATGTCTGATAGAGGAGAACTATTTTCTGAGAGATTCGTGTGTCCGCAGTAACAACAATTATTTTAATTCTTGCTTAATATCCCCTGGTAAATCCTGCTGACTCCAGATGTGACGCGATCAGAGTTGGGATGATTAGTCGATTACTTGATGAGTTGGTTGGACAAAAAAGTAATCAGCAACATTTTTGATGAATGATTCATTATTTTAGTACATTTTCATTCCATCTACTCATATGTGAGGATTTAATACTTTATTTGGGGGTTTGTAACAGTAAATATCTTTGGATTTTGGACTGTTGGTTGGTCAAAACAAGTCAAGACTAATTAATTAATTGATAATGAAAATAATGCTTAATTACAGCCCTTGAAGAGATGAATGTTTTTATAATTGAAGCAGGTCTTCATAGGTTTATCAAGCTTCGTATTCTCAATTACATTTTGAAATCACATTGCTGATAATAGAATATCTAACTTTTCTGCATTAAAATGTCAAAAATTGACAAGACCTACATTATATATTTTGTTGAGGTGTGTGCTTAAAGAATAGCCAGCTAACCACTTCAGCCACTCTGAACAATACAAACAATCGAAATGGAAAAAAAACCAAAAAAACACTCACGATGGATCACGATTACTCATTTCTGTTTGCGCCTTCTGTTTCTGACGCTATTCCCATAAAACGCAAAGGTGAACCAAACAACCAAAGAAGATTGTGGGCCAAGAAGAAAGGTAAATATTGGCACATTTCCAAAATGTAGAGAGCTTTGTGACAAACAAGGACTACAGAGAGACGCCGATCTTGCATGTGTTCTACTGGGCAGGTAATTTGGTTAATGTTATCAAAATAATGATGATAATAATCATTGAGTCACTTCAGATTTTCACCAGAAATGATGGTGAAGACAACAACAACTTCCATGATCCCAAACTACTTCACAATGCCATCAAACCACATCTTTTGCTATCATTTTGAGTGAGAGACCCGGAGTGGCAGAAACATGGAGACATAAAGAGAAATGGATACACCGATGGAGGCGGGCCCCGTTTATTCCCATGAAAGTTTTTCAGTGGTGTATGAAACCAAAAAATGTCAACTTCTTGACTCTGAAATTATGCAAATCTTGCACACATGGACATCCACCCTTCCGCCTATAGAGGATGTCTAATAGCAGCACGGGCCAGCCAAGCTGGCTAACTTACATGGGGATGAGAGAGACTCTAGAGTCTTGACTTTGGGCCCAATGCCATGACAAGATGGACACCATTATTGTAATTGCACGGTTTGGCCACTAGGCCAAATTGGCTTTAAAGCCTGGTGCTCTTCCTGGGGGCTTGTGCAGAAATTACATACTGTGTCTGATGTACCAGCACATACCTACAGATTCAGTCGTGCTAGTGGCTCCATGAAGCTGCACAAAGGAGCTAAATGCTACTGAAGGCATGCTAACATGCTCACAGTGACAATGCTAGTTGTCGTGTTAATGTTTAGCAGTTATAATATTTACCATGTTGACCATCTTGGTATGTTAACATTTGCTAAATAGCACTGAACACAAAGTGCAGCTGAGTTTATTAGTTTTGCAGATAGGATATACGGTCAAAATGATCTGACGATGGTGTTTCATGAGAAATCGGTAGATCACTAGTTATTGAAATTCATCCTGAGGGGCACATGAATATCAGTACTAAATTTTCACCCAATACAACTTCACAGTGGTGCAAGAGGAAAACTCAAAGGATCAACAACATCAGTAGATTGTGTGCCAATCCATCCAATATTTCTTGAGATATTTCAGTCTGAAAGCAAAATGGACTATCCAACTGACCGTAGAGCCACTGCTAACATGGTTAGAGATGTTTTGAAGGTACAAGTTATTTTGTGTTGAACTCATATAATGTTGTTATAGCTGAGTAACAAAGGTCCTTTAGTTTATCGGCTCAGAGTTCACCTAATTTAATGCAGAGTGGATGCGACCAAAGTATTGTGTTATATATCACAAATAAAATATCATGAAATGAACCCTACATGTAGGATAAGTCCTAAATGAATCTTGCATAGTGTTTAGATTAGCATATCAATAGTGGGATGGTACTATCCTGCTGTTAAAGACAGTAGTCCTGAGCTGTCGCCACAAAAGAGGATTTGTGGCTTCTTACCACTTCATCCAACTTCCTTGCACATAGGACCATTTGTGCTGGTGGTCTGCCCTCCAGTGGAACATTTATGACAACACGTCTCCTCAAAGTAAGCTCTGTAGGGCCAGATGCTGAATACAGAGACAAAAGAATTGTCACCACCACAGCCTACATAACACATCCTGGTCTGACATCAAGATATACGGCAACAAATCTCTCTGCTGCGTTACACATTTCCCCCAATTCTCCAGTGGGACCCTCCCTTTCCTTCCAATGGAGACCTCTGCTATTGCGGGGAATGCGGTGCAATATTGTTTTCCTGAACAAATGTTCCACTTTTCCTTCCTTAAAAGCACACACTCCTCCCAGGCCATTGTTTACAGCCTGCTAGCGGATACAAAGTCCCTCAGTTAATCAGATTGAATTGTCAGTTTTAAAAACACTCTAAGTGTATTAATCTGGCCACTTTTTGGCTCTCAGCCCTAAAAAAAAAGTCTCAGACAGTTTGCGGCGTAATCTGCATTATATATAGCAGACATATGAGTAAGCATACTCTATGTTTAAAAATCTGACATCAAAATGTATTTCACAATAATATGTCTCCAGCCTTTTACGATATACAGTCATAATCTAGTCTTTTAGTTATTTCTCAGGTTACAGAGATTTGAATCCACTGCTGTTTCACAGGTGGTGTCTGTGTGTTTTCTTCCTACAGTCTTTTGTGCAAGGCATGTCCATACACCTTTTCAGATGTATTTATTTTCCCAAAAGCATGTTCATAAAAGACAATATCATCTGTTTACAAGTAGACATAATGCTGACCCTTCTACAGACAGTTAAAGAAGAGCCATAGGTGAAATGTGTTTGAACTTTGCTTAAACTGGTCTTGCAAATTAAAATCTTGACACTGCAGCTAAGAAAAGGAGCCACACAGAAACCTGGAGCTCTTACTACAAATCAGAACCCTGAGGTTTTCATCTGTACCATTATCAATCATCTGGGATATTTTCCATAAGAATAAACAACAACAACACCCCTATTATAGATTCTGGGAACTTGAATCTATATATAACAATGTATAAACTTTACTTTATAGAAATGGTTTGCATGCTAGAGGTGTTTTAGGTGATCTCAAAAAGGCATAGTGGTTGAAATTTAACTCCTGGTTGAATTCATATGAGTTTACTGTTAAACTAAAGATTGATTATGCTGCCCAATAATGTGGAGGCCACAGAGGTGGGTATGAAAAGCACAACAGCGCGCACTGTTGACATGCATTGCAATGACACAAAAGAACGACATTTCATCACTGGTGCTGTTGTGAGTTGATTTCCCAGTTAGTATCTATCCTAGAATTGGGTTTAGTAGTAAAAAAAAAAGATCTGGACCAGCAGCATATATGTTTTGTTGGTTTTGCCATTATGGAGTCTGGTGAGTTATTAGCTATAAGACAAACATTCCACAGCTTATCAGTGTTTGCTTCAGTAGTCTCAGTGAAGCTACGTCACTTTGTCTGAGAAGAAAAAAAAACAGCGACACAAAATCACCATCTACCTCAAGATTTACCTTTGGACTATAACAGACCCTCAGTGATTGAAGCTTTTCAGGTCAATTCAACTAATATCTAGCAGCTCAGTGTAGAAATCTGATAACATGAAAGGAGATGAAGAAATGTTTGAAGAGTGAGTACAAACCAAAATCTACAGTTCAGTCAGAACAATGAACAGTCTGGTCAGACCTTAGTACTGTCTGCGTGCCACAGACTGACCTGAGACAAACGGTGTAATCCCAAACTGTTATCTGTAAATTAATTTACAACTAACAACCAAACAGTTGCCCATTCACTCAGAGCTGCCGCTGGAAACGATGCTGACGTGAGAAATAAATCGGTAAATTTGAGGGCTGTTAAACCAAAAGAATGAGCTGAAAGACACTAAAATGACTGATTGAGCTGAGGGGAGCTGCAGAGTCAGGTGATACTTCTGTAAGGCTTCATCATCACTACAAGTGACACTCATTAAACATAATTAAATCCATTGTTTTTAGAAAATATTCATCAGAACATCTTTAAATTATTTTCAGATACTGTTAACACCAATATAGAGAGCAGACCACTGGGTCCCCCCCAGCAGAGGTGATAAGACACCTACATCCTGACGCCTCACGTCTTGTGATAGATTTAGCCATTGAATATTCAGTATATGGTATATTTCATGTGGGAAATAACACTTCGGGTCATTTTCATTGACACAAACCTCTGCTATTTTGTTACCTTTATCATTTAAAATTTCAGGGCAAGTTATACTTTTATAGATATACCATACTTTCATAATCAATTATTTTGGCCATTTGGATCAGTGGAAAACGAGCTGTAAATACTACACTTTTTAGGTTAATATGCAAACGGTTGTATATTTACACATCCAGCAGATTCAGAGCCACATAAGCATTTATTTTACATTTCTGCCCACCTAATCTATGCAAGTTCAATGTAACTGCTCCTTTTAGCTCTGCTTTTGGTCTCCACCCACAACTGAGGGAAATATCTAGCTCTTTATTTTTTAATTCTCCACTATATTCAGCTGCTAGTCGCTAACGTGGTATGTCTGCCATTTATTGTTGGCTAGATAGTGTACAGTGGGTTTATGAGAGCTTTTTCCACTGAAATGAGAGCGAACCAAAACAGTAGCAGTAACAGATCTGGGTGATAATTGTCTGTGGCTTTTTTCATCCCGAGCAACATTTTTTCTCCTGAAGGCTCATGATGTGGGTCATAAAAGTTCCCTTCTAATTGCAAGACACACCCATCAAGTGAAGTTTAATTGTATAACCCTGCTTTTACAAAAGTTCAGGTTGTCTGTCAGCTTTAAACCATTATCAAAATACCGAATGAACGAGTATTGAAGGTTTAGGACCTCAAACCTTCACCATCCCAACCTCCAGCTCCACAACTTTGTTTCTCCTAGTGTTTAATGTTGCTCAACAGTGGAGTTGATGATCTAAAATTAGGCTCTATTGTGAAACAGACATAAATAAGGTGTTCTATGAAGTGCAACACGCCTCTCTCATTTACGAACGCACAAACACACACACACTCAGATAGGGAAGCTTGTGAGGGCAGTATGATGGGTGCAGCGGTTAGACTTCCTGACAAACCTCAAGTTGTCCCAACCTGCCTCAGCACATACAAGAGTTATAGCCTTGTCAGAGGAAGATGAGTATGAATGTGGGAATGTTGACCTGGAGTAGAGCTGGGTCCTTATTCCCCACTCTTTTATCTGATCAAGTAAGTCTCCATGACATGAAGCAGCCGAGGTTATAAAGTGAGTTACTGCCTAAACTGCTCTCATCTGACTAGCTTTGACTGGTTCTATGCAACTTGCCAGCTGAACTGGTGCCTTGACTCGCAGAGGGAATGGGCAATGTCACGTGCAAACCTCAGGGAAAACTATTTTAACCCACAATTACAAAGGACGGTCATATTAGATTGGAAGTCAGCAGCAGCATTTGCCAGCTATTAGAGAGGTGTTGAATCAGCATGAAACAACCAGCAGAGCTCCGAAGAGCCACGAATTTCAGGTGAATCTGTCAGAAAGGTATTTCGATTACCTGAGGTAACAGCCTAACTATGATAACATGCACCAAACACTCAGAACATCAACAATTTTGTGACTTAAGTCGGGAGTCAAGGTTACTGCCAAATAGCCCATGAGTTCATATGTTTAAATGATTTTATTTGTGTTGTGGCCAAGATTTGCCAGATTTAGTTACACGTTATTCCCACTGCTGGTCACACTTAATGTTAACACTCTTTGCAAAGGCTTGCCTTAACTGCTATCTTGTGCCACTTTGTGAAACTATTTTACTTTGTTACTGTTGGATGAGTTTGCTTGGATGTGCCATGCTGCAAGCAATGGACATGCAGGGGGAAAACACTGTTGCCAACCATGTGAAGTAACCACTTTTTTTAAATAAAGGACTCTTGTGTTGCACAGGCAGATGAGTGCAACAGCTTGGTGGTATTTCAGTTGTCTCTACTGATCGGTCACCTGGATGACAGCACACCCACCTATGCACTTGATGTCAAAGCCCTGCGGTGGTTTTAGGGTCCGTCTGGTCCATCCGTTCCTGAGGACCTGAAGATGAACTTCTTTCCCCTGGACCAGCAGCACATGCTCATCTATCCAGCCGAGGAAGAAGATCTCAGACAGCGCGTGCGTCAGCGCCTTGTTCCAGAAATGCTGCATGTTTACATCCTTGAAATTGGCGAAGACCTCGTAGCCGGTGTGATGCTGTAACTTCACAGGGAGCACGGCCGGTGATGATGGGGAGTCCTCCTCATCTTCATCCTCTCTGCAAACCTGCGACAGCACCAGAGCCAGAGAGTGCGGAGCCACCTGGAGGGACTTCTCCATTCCTGCGTCAGTCCAACTTCACGGTGGTCCGCATGAAACTCAAGAGAAAACTACTGTTTTGTTAACTGCGGCACAATGTTTAAAGCCTGCAGGTGTCTCACGGTTCTCTCCCCAAACTGCCTGATAGTCTGAGCGGGTTCAGGCATGTTGAAGAAGTGGACTGCAGGGTGGAAGAAAACACGCGGAGCTGATCCACAGTGTGCAGCACGGCCTCACAAATGTTTAACTGAGGTGCTCCATGGAAAAGCAGGGAAATCAGCAACCTGACCCGCCGTCCGCTGCAGCCAACTAAGCCCCACTGTGGAGGCATTAGGGCCTATTTTCAGCCACAAAAGAGGCGAGGACTTGTGCTGCGTTCAGGTGATACTCGTAAACTCCTATTTTCCATTGTTGGAAGTTGTTGCCTCACAGTCCATTTTAATGTAAAACTCAAAACACCCAAAAGATGTTTAGCAAACGCTCGGCAACATGCTAATATGACCAAACTAAAGTGGCCTACAAAAGAGAAACACCTGCAATTCCCTGCTATATCATCTCAACTTTAACTTTAATGTCACCAAAAGGACATTTGTTGTGATGCAGACATACACACAGTACAGACATAGCATGGGAAAATAATAAGGATAAAATACATTACAGAAATATGTATATGAACATATGGTAACACCCTCAGTTCTGTATTGTAAGACTATTATTGATCTGTTTTTATTATATGATACAATTATTAAAAGTTCAGTATTAATATTTTGTCCACCTAAGTTATGGAGGAACAAACATATTATCATCTTACTTTATTAATATTATTATTTGTACAACAACAAAGAATGCAGCCTCAAAAGCAACCATGAACTTGAATCAACACCTTCAAATATATTTTACATAGGTAGTTACCTTACAGTACTAGTATTTATTACTGGGGTGCATTAAAATGTACAGGGGTATTTCAAGTATTGATGATATATTGGAGGTAATCAATGGATATAAAGATGTTTAAATACAAATAAGTCTGTATCTGCTCAGTAGCACCAACTGACAATCAATATGCAGTTGACAAATCCCCCCATGTTAATGTGCACTTGATCTTAGAGCTGCAGCGTGAAGCTTACAGTGGTTATAGGTTAAGGAGGGATGTGGGCAGGCGTAGCAGAGATGTCCTGGTGGAGATCTTGTGCTCAAATCATTAAGAAAAGTGAAAAAAGGAGGAATTGTCTTGCCTGTATAGTTGAATTTAGAGAAAGCGATCAGTGTTGCAGCTGCATGGGTGCATGCTGCATCTTTTAGTCATACTGGTGTGGCTGTTTGTTATGTTATCAACACAGATTAATTGTTGATGTACACTTGTAAACCATTTGGGGAAAAAATTCAAGAAATTGATGACATAAAAATGTATTTTTCTTTCTTTTTTTGTTGCAAAAATAGCATAATATGATGCTTCAAGGTATGTAAATCTGTGATTTTGCTGCTATTTTTGGTTTTTAAATGAACTCAAATTTTTGGGTTTTGCACTGTTGGTTGGACAAAATAAGACATCTGATGAGGTCACCCTGGGCTCTGGGAAATTGTGATGAACATTATAATATTTCAGACCAACCAAGTAATAGAAAAATAATTTATAGGTATATATGATCCATGTATGTAGGTCTATAAATGTCAGCTGAGGTTGTGTTCAGTCCATCCAATAGGTTGCAAGAGGCCTGTTGTTTTTGAGAGCTGGTTTAAGTAAAGTGCGTATGTGCTGGCGAGTGAAGGAATCTGAGGCCCAGTTTTATTTGGCGCAGGGCCTTAGGATCTGGTGGCCCAGTTCTTCTCACCTCCAGGCATGCCAAATCTGGAGTAATCCTGCCTGTTTACACTTCAGATAGTGCACACAACTAGACCTTTTACTGTGCGCGTAGAGGTTAACTCTTGTTCGAGATACAAGCAAAACTGGAAGGACTTTATAGGAATGTGAGCACTTTAACTGAGGTAATATATCTGTGGATCTTCAGTACTGTTACAGTGTCAACCAAAAACAAAACCAGTGAGAGTTTTACTACACAGAACACTTTAAAGTGGCTTTTATTTTTCAGGAACAACATTACACCAACCTCACAGTAGAGGTGCTTACAAAATAGGGAGAGGTTAATGACTGCCACTAATAAAGCAAAGTGATAGTATCCAATTTGCTATCTTATACTTAAAAACCACAGTAAATACATGAACTAAAATGAAATTAAATGTGAAGTTGTGTTCAAGTACATCAGACTCACCAAAACGTGACTCAAAAAGCAATATCGTGCAAGACGGCTGGCTTTACTCATGCACGCTATTAAGCCTGACCCCGACTAATCTGAGGACATTTACAGGCAACAAAAGAAAGTCAAAGAAATCCACATTTAGAGAAGAAAGACTTTAAAAATGTAATTCTGAGCTTTAAAACCAACAAAACACACCATAGTTTAATAGGTGCTCTTGAATTTGCTACACATTATTCTTTAATATTCCAACTGAGTGCATTGATTTAGGCTTCACACACCTCATCAGGTATTAACTCAGTAAATGGCTCATTATTTTTCATGTAAGAAGAGGAATGAAAACAGTAACAGGCACAGATATTTCACACATGATCCCTTAATATGTTGACTGTTGTCTTGCTTAAACACTTGTTAAACTAACCTGCTGATTCATATAAGTGTTGATGCTGAACAAATATAAGAGGTCAAACTTCCTTCAAACTTCAAACTGGCTCCCAATATTTTTCCCTGAAATGTATTGTGTAAACAGTGTGAGGCATTGGGTGGTAGCAACCTGTGAGCATGGAAAAGCTGGTTCAATTACAATTCATCTTTAGATTCATGATTTTTTTTGTTTAAAAGTGAATATAAAATAGTTTTCATGCAGAGATAAAAAAAAAAAATGCCCTGTATTTCAGAGCTGTACTCCACACAGAAAGAACCTTATAATGACAAACTTGCAAATGTGACACCAACTCTGCATCACGTGTACTCTCCCAGCAATATTCAAGCTGAAGTTTCAAGGTATATTCAGTAAACGTGAACGTGAAAGTGTGAACTAAAATAATTCACACCCCCTCCAGCCATCTTCAAGCCTTTCTTCTGCACATGAAGGTTGGCGAGGGTGAAGCGATCAACATCAAGGAGAAAAATACATCTCTTTGGTCAGCATGGACACAATGCATGGGATTTGTTTCTTTGCATGAAAGCCTGGTGAATTGGAGATGGACTCGAACTCTACTGCCACCTTGTGGTTCACTCGTGTCATGATGTGCTGGAGCTCCAATTCTCTTCCATATTTGCTGATCATGTCACACAGTGCCTGCATGAACCAGGACCCGGTCATAGTATTCCTCCACGAGTAGTAGCCTGTAGGCAGATGAGTGATAGAATAAAGTGTCCATCAATAGAATAAATAGAAAGGGAATGATAAGTGAGTAAAAAGACGTGCGTTTGTCTGTATGAGTATTAACCTGGGGCTGTGGAGAAGGCATAGAGGAAGTCAGCTTCCACGGGAATCTTGGTAGTGCCGTCGTCTCCACTGTCTACTTCAATGCCTGCATCAAGATCAGTGCCTCTGCAAGCCTACTCAGTGTGCATACATACAAAACAAGATCTGGTTACACACTTAAGAGGTAAGTTAGTTTGCAGAAGGAGGGGAATAAATATAAACTCTGACAATACCTGGATGAAGAACAGTTTGGGCTTTCCCACCAGCGATGTGCAGCGATCGCCTCGAAAAAGCGATGTTAGATACTTGAGCTCTACTGAGCCATCCGTACCGAAGAACACACCCTCATCTCCGTGGCTCAACAGAACACAGACGAACGAGGCGTAGCTGCTGTGATCTTCCTTTGACACTGAAAAAAAGGAAATGTAAAGCACTCAATATACATATATAAAATAAGATAAGCAGGTCAGTGAATACTTTGGAGCTTTAGTATTAATCTGCTTGTGTACATAATTTGGTAGTTTTCCATGAATTCTGGATCAGGCTTACCAGAAGTTAAAACGTGTTTCATCTGCTCGACTGTCTGGTCATTGTAAACTTTTACTTTATAACCCAACTTTGTGAACACTCTCATCGCGTTGGCTGCATCGACATCTGTACCATTTCGTTGATTCATTCCTTAAAAACAAAGCAAAGACAATTTGTCTGGTTACTTGAAGAGCACAATGTAAACACAAATACAAAAAAACTATGTTTAAAAATAGCCAGCATCTTTTATTTCTTCTATAGTAAATGTAGCCATCAGCCCACACTGTAGGAAGTTTGAAACAAAGCTCATATCGGCTGGTGCTGGTGCTAAAGATGCTGTGCTCAACTTTAATTTTTAGCTTCTTACAGCTTGCAAGTTTGAGCAAAAACACTGAAAATGCTTTTCCGTTTGGATTAAGATGCAAGACGCCATGTGAAAAATGTTTTCATCAGTCTGGTTTATTTAGGATGCGGTAACGCCATGTGGACGCCGTTTTGCGTGTCGAGTGAAAACCACAGCCAGCCTGCACAAATCAGAACTGTGATAGAGGGGTTTTGAAGTGCGTCCATTCTTAGTAGTGTATGACATCTGGTTAAGTCACATGAGCGTCACAGATCATCCATATGTCTAAATAATGAAATGGATGACGGCTGAATTCTAATTCCTAGTGGACTGTTAAGTGCATCTTGTTGGTAAGAGTTTTGATCTTGTGTTTCCTCACAGGCCAAGATTGCAACTTTTTTAGCAAAGTTAGGTGGGTACTACAGTGTTGTGTGCGGTCAGACTACAACATCTGGCCACCCAGCCACTGTCTTTCTGGAGCACTTAGTTTCAAGATAGGTCACATGTTCTGATTTTGAGAGTGAGGCTGTGGAACGAGCCTGTTCGCTGTTACATAAACTCTTACCGACTCTTGCACAAAATGCTGAAATTACTCAGAGACATGCGTGTGGGATCATCGAGTTATGCCTAAGAATCTTCCATAACAGGAATCTTCACTTGGTTGTACACGTAGAAACAAACAATCAAATGAACTTGGTGACACAGGCTTAACCAGTGCTGATGTTTACCCCACTGAGACGTGCCTTCTTCCTCGTGGAACATTATGCTCTTGTAGGCACAACAGTCATGTGTACTCAGTTAGTCCTGCTAGACGGGTTTGTCATAACCTCAAAGGATATGTGAGAGCTAAGATGAACTGAAGGTTTCATACAGTATTTCCATCTATTGTAGACATCAGGAATTTATATACGCAGAGCAAAGTGCTGGATAAACATTTCCCCATAGATCCTTAAAGGGCAGACATGGTCAGGTTTCACAAACAGCTCATGAACACCCAGAGGACACATGAAAGCTCCCCTTTTCTGTATCCTGCTACCGTAAAGCAAGACCACAAGAATCTGCAAACGAGTTCTCCACAGTCCACATCAATCCACAGAAGTTGTGATGCATGTCAAATCATACAGCAAGTCATGCGGGTACCTGAACTTCCTGAAGAGCCACTGGATGTTTGCTGCACTCATGTTATGCAATTGTTATCAAATAAAACACTGCAAACACAAGGCCTGCTTGTCATTATCATCTCTCTACAAAGCCAACTGCCACCTTGAACATCTAATGAAATGGCATGGGATGCAGTTAAATGGTATCCACAGCAACAAATGTAAATTGGGTCCCCTAGCACACTGATAATCTGAAAGTGTGGATGCAAGATGATTGACCTGCTTTGTTGTACACTGAGATGGTGTTAGTCAGAAGCAAAGCCTCACTTTAACGTTACTTCATAACATAAAAAAAAAAAAAAACATGTAGGGACCACGTGGAGAAGCTTGTGTACATCAACATGGAACTGGAAGCACTACTACAGGGACACCACAGGCACCTCTACGGACAGCTAACGTTTCACTCCTAATTAAAGTTTTATCAGTGTACATTTGAGCCAGCTGACTCATTAACCTTGGGCTAACTTGTTGATTTAGTCTAGATTAACTAAGCATTAGTTAATCTCAATGTGGCTTTTTCTGGACTGCCTGGGAAATAAGAACTCAACATGAAGAGAGTATAAGTGGAGGCACCAAGTAATTACATTCATTACCATGCAACTACTACAATAAATGACTTTATAGTAGTCTAGCTTATAGTTTGGGGTATATAATATAACTAATAAGAGCCTACCATTAAACAGTTATTGTGTCTGACTAACTTAGGTTATTTACTATTTAAATTACAATGATGGAGTAAAGAAGCAGGTAAATATTCACTTTTGAGTAGATGTCACCACTAGATGCTTATTTTGTCTTCACATTATAAGCTCATGCTTTTCTGTTTTACAGTTTCAGCACTAAGTAAAACATAAAAGATTAACATTTAACCCTGGCTCTGCAGCACATATACTCTTTAGCTGCAGTTTAATTTAAAATGTGTTCCATATGAGAACAAACTGACCCCAGCCCTGATAAAAGACCAAAAACAAACACCTGTTCTTCTGTCAAAGTTCTTGTTGTTGATGATGATGCACTGGCCGATGCAGGGGAATTTCAGACTGTATCTGAAGCTGTACGAGCCGGACCTGGCATCCACGTCCACGGAGGCAGAAGCAGACAAAGACTCCTCTGACCTAAAGGGACAACAAACCACGGCACGACTCAGAATTCAAATGCAAAATAGCAATGCACGACGAAGACAGAGTGTTAAAGTGTTTGTTAAAGGTCTGCATTTGTGCTCCACATAAGATATTTTAAAGCCGAAACAGTCAACATCATCACAAACAGCAGCTAATGTGTGCTAACTGGCGGATGAAGTAAGTGAGGAATTAACGAGGACAAACAGCTTCCTCATCACTGACCGGACAACAATAAGCTGCTACAGATAAAGATCGATAACTAGCTAAATTAGCCGTGACTCACTCTTGTCCATCGCCTCTCCTCGCGTCTGCGCAGTCTTCTCCAGCTCCAGGTCCTTTTAACGACATATTTTAGTGATTCAGCTCAGTGAAAACACACGCCCTTGTAAGATAAACAGCAGACAACTGAAAGCTAACAGCTATCGTGGAGAGAAACAGAGAATGTAGCTAGCTAGCTAACTGCTCACCGCTAATAAACAAAGATGCTGATGTCATGCGGAGATGCGCTTGTTTTATCCTCCCACGCCTGCCGTGTGAGGGGGGGGGGCACGCAGCACAAACTCCTCTCATGAGGGCGTAGACAGGTTTTTTTTAAATACTGACGCCAGACACTTCCAAGAAGATCTATAAAATAATAAATATTCGTAATATTTGGAATTAAAACTGCTTGTATTCAATTAAGCTTTTCTCTGATAACTTCACCCCGCCCACCGCTTTCCATACAGAGGTCTAAACGCAGTTTCAAAGCCAACTCCTCCCTGCTCGGAACACAATTATGGTACAGACATCTGTGAACTCATTTTTATGTTAGCCTAATGTTGTCAAATTTGAATATAATTAATGTAAATGTAATTACTAATAAATAAAAATACGAAAAATATTACCTGTAAAATACTCACTGTGTTAAAGTTTCATTTTCAGACTACAATCCCTCAAATTCCCCAGAGAAAATAGGGCCCAGCTTCTGATGCTACTGTGCTGTGTACAGATTGATCTTATTCTCCTAAATAAAAGTATAGATCTGTTGATCAGATGATGTTTCACAAAGATGTTATTATACCCTTATAGGATCTGACTATTTATTAGTTTTGCTCTTTCACAAAACCAAACCCTGACTAATCACAAGCCTTACCAGTTAGCCAGATGGTAACCACAAGTGTAAACAAGTATATTTACTTGTGCACAACTGTACTTTGCTTAAATCCATTTATCTAACAGTTAGTTACAAGTTACTTGTCAAATTGTATTTTTTTGACAAAACACACAATCAGCTTATAAAATATAGTATGTTGTTATAGACTAAACTATTCAATTAATACAAGACAATACTCAGAGACTAGCCACTTAAATCATTTTACTTTTGATACTTTAGAATATTTTACTCATAATACATCTTCCCCTCTATTTTACTCAATATATCAAATGCAGTACATTTACTTGTTATATGGTATTTTTACATTGTGGTGCTGATACGTTGACTTATGAAAAGGATCTCAATATTGCAATAATATAATGCAACAACTGATAGTAAAAGGAGGCATGATGTTAGCTCATAATATATATAAGACATTTTGAGATGAGATGTCATAGAAAGAAGAACACATGTTGTTAGGAGCCCTTATTACCTCTTGTAAATGTTTTTTTTCTCATAGTATAGCTTCACAACATTTTTACAGGTTTATGTTTGATGAAACTGTACATTTCTACCGAAACACCATAATAATATTCAGTACATCACTTTCAAATTAGATTATCATTTCAGCTGAGTTCTGCATTTAAAACTCATTATTGTAACATGTGGTTGTTGTTTTTATACCTTATCTACACAGCCAATGGCTTAGTATCACCAACGTGTTTCAGCCAGCCTGCAGCTCATGTCATTGAAGTGGTCACGTTTATATGCTATTGTAAGTGGGTTCAAATAAAATCTTTTGTAATGCTTTGTCCAGGAACACCGAAAACACCAAATATCTGCACTTCATCTCCATTCACACTTTAATATTGTCAAACTCTAACACAATCCTGCACTGAAGGAAAGAGAAGGTGAAAAGTATGCTCAGTGAGCCAATACATATGCACATTTTAACATATGTTTGCAATTAAGGGACGTGGTTTAGGAAATGCTTTCAAAGCAAACTCACAAATACAAACTCCTCAGTAACCAACATCAAAAGTGGACAATTTATCAGTCAAATTACGTAACACGTGATGTGTAATGGGTGCAATCCTTCAGTCAATTTTTAAGAATTATGGGTAGTTGCGGCATTGTGGTCGTGACAATTTCCACAGTATAGGGTGAATATCACAGCTGGAAACAATAAAAGGGATAAAAAAGGTAGAAATGTATGAAAAAAATTAAAAATCACACAGATGGAATACAGGCTATGCAAATAAGAGCAGAGGCGAAAAATCTAAATTATATATATGTTGAAAAAGATGGACAGACACCTGTGAACTTATTCTGTAATTTAAGAGACAAATTAATCAACAGTAAATCATTTTAAGGAACGATTCAGACCAAAACAAATTAATATCGTTTAAAATAAAGCGATGACTCTTGGTAACATGGTAGCTCAGACAATGAAAATCCATCCAGTTCTGAGTAAATAATGAAAAAGAAAAAAAAGTGCATCACTGCCATTAGATTCTCTATCAGCATAACCAGTTAAATCACAATTACTTTACTATTCAATATTTACACAGAAATACTTGCAACGTTATGTTTTGTGATCTTCATTTTCAGTGTTCTCCTTTTAAGTACACTTGAATATAAAATGAAATTTAGATTTTCATCAAACACACAGTCCTTTCACTCGTGGACAAACAACAACAGAGACAAACACAATGACAGAATTCGGTTTTTGCTTCACACTGTCCTTACATTTCATTTTCTGCCACATGTATATGCACTGAGGCACTCTTATTGCTGTCTGTTAAAAGTCTACACTCGCAAAGACTAAAATAACTTAAGTCAAGATTAAAGCTATGATCAAGGAGTTTAAAGAAAACCAGGAAGACAAAAACACTTGCCTCACATTTCCCTTCACTCTCACTCATCATCAAGCCAGTAGAACTCAGCACGGCTCTGCTGCTCTTCAATAAATCTCAGCGGCTCAAGTGGTGAGCTCTTCAATCCAATAATCAACAAGAGCACAAACTTTAGGTTTGGAAATCCATGTTAGAAACGTGTGTTTCTGGGTTTGGGTCGAGAAACAAAATAGATTTGAGAACACATTTTTTTTTAAGCATACGGATTCGAGTTTGTCATACAAAATCTTACGAGGCTCTTACACTCCACGACCGGTCAACAGCTTCACTCTTTTGAGAGCAATTTAACATCCAGTTTAAGTTTCAGAATCCCCCCTTTCACAAACTCAAAAAAAAAAGCTGCCACCCATCTACAGTATATATGTCAGGGGGTGAACGTGATGCACACTTGTAGTTAGTGGGCGCTGTGTGGATTTGAGGTTAAGCTGCTCTATAAAATGGTTTGATGATGGAGAAAAAAACAACAACAAAAACAGTTTGAATGTCTCCCACTGATAATAGTGCCATTGGTATTGGCCTATTTCATAATTTCACAGGTACAAATTAGTTTGCTACCACTATTTCGGTGTTCAGTATGGTACATTAAATAAAAAACACACTATTAAAATGAATGTGCTATACATAGAATTGTCATTATTCTTCCTCAGTCAAAAATAATAGGGAAAAAAACATGAAATCTAATATAGAGAAAAGCAGTTTAAAAACTGCTTAAATATGGAACAAAGTACTTAATACAGATTCTTTAGATGACCAAACCTGACATTTCCAGGCCAGTATGAGAGGGGTGGCTTAGTCCTAATGAACTACCTTCATGTCTCTACAACAACCGTCATGTATTTTACAGGTGGAACAAGGGACCAGGAAGAAAAAAAACAAAAAAATTCATGAAACAAAAAACAAGACAAAATACATTTTAAATGGACTAGTTTAGTGCAAAAATGAAAAAGGCTAACATGTAGATGTAGTATACCCCCGGAGCTGTTGTTGCACTTCAGGGAATAAAGTAGCACCGCAAATCACTATAATTTCAAAGGCAAACTCTGTATCACGTCTTTGTGTTTGTAAAACTTAAAATTTTACGCCAGTCTAAAATCAAATCATTCCTTTCAGAAACTGTACTTATACGTTATTTTGTCAGACCCACTTAAGCCCATGCAGCTGTGCATTTGAAATGGCCCGACACCGTTTATATTTACTGTGTGAACTGATAAAAAAAACAGTTGGATATGATTAAACTTTGGTGCTGTGCTGGGGAAGCTGCAACGACGTCACTGCTAAATAATCATAATCAGGAACACACACACACACACACACAAAAAAACCCACTTAAATGACATGTTAGGTAGTAGCGCACACTTATCTAAGCAAACCTTGTATATTGTAAGATGTCATCTGGATAAATTTTGCCTCTGATAGTAGTGCTTGCTTTTGAAGAAAAAGCATAATGACAACTCAAAGGCTGTAGCAGAGAACAAGTAGTGGCCCTAGACCAAGATCAACATCAGTGTTTGAGAGGCAGTGAGAGAGATTTCTGAACACCAGATCAGCTGCAATGTTACAACAATGCTACAATGTGCATTGTATATACATTGAGGGTGAAGTCCAGATGCCCTTAATCCTGAGCAAATCGCTGCTGCAAAGAGGGGGGCTGAGTGGGGTGAGCAGTTGAAGCTACGGACACTGAAGATGTGGGCTGATGTCAGGCTTGATTTCCCGATTTAGCTGATGTAAGGTAGGTCACCTCTTTCCATCTTCTCATTTGTACACTGCAGTGGGAAACAGGCCGACTCGGCTGGGATCAGAAGATGTCGGGGCACACGTCCCAGGTGCCTTGCTCCTTCGCCTCCCAGTAACCGCCCTTGTAGACGTGCAAGGTCTCTCCGGATGCTGGGTCGTCTATCTTCTCAAACCACAGTGCTTGGTAGTTGTCTTGATGGGCGCCTAAAGGAACAAACAGAGTTTTGTTTTTCTTTTACACACACAAACAAGCTTTAGTGGGAACGAAGGTGAGGATTGAGAAGCCACGGAGCCATGACAAAACATCGTGCTTAAATGGAGCTGATATGCTCTCAGGTGAGAGAGAAGGCATATTAAATGTTTCAGATCGCTTGTTCTTAATATGCACCTCATCAACACCTGACAACAAACCAAAGGACTTACAGAATAAATACTCCATGAAATCCCCTATTCGCTCCTCTGTCATGTGACATGTGGAGAGAGTCTGACTCGCAACTAACACCCCGACTACGGAACTACTGAATCAATGACAGACAAAATGCTACTCTAAAATATTCAAGTGCTAGGTTTGTGCAAATTCTATAGCCAGCTACAGGCTTCTACGGGGTTCTGTAAAGACTACCAACACAAATCTAAATAACAAATAAATAGATATAAAACAGGGGCTAATGGAGGGCAACACTGATGTTACTTGCTTTTGACTTGAGCTCCATAAGGACCTTCTTTGCCTTCCACTAAGAGACATCAAGTTGCAAATGATGTAAAGAGGAAGATAAACAGAGGAGTTCTCAATCTAGACTCAATTCAATTACTACAAATGTGAAATAATTGCACCATACGCGTTATGCCATGATCAGAATACTTGCTTAGATAAGGAGGGAGCGATGGTCCATAGGGGGCTGAAAATTGAAGATTAAAGTATGAATCTCTGAGAGTTTAGACGTAAAAGATTGGATATGATCTGAAGATGGCTGATACAAAGAGGAACAGAGAATGAAGTGTAAAGGGGCTACTTGCATGCAACAGGTGTATGAGGGGGAGAGTCCTCTGTGTCAGCTTAAACCAGCGCAAAACAAAAGATGTGAATCCACAACTCAAACAGGATCAAAAATCCACACACATTTCCTGTTCGCGTTCATTTTAGAAGTGCAGAGTGTAGCATTTATCAGAGTAGGCTTGTCAAAAAGAACGTGACAGCTAATTATACTAATTGTAAATAAAGGATTATAGTCGGGACAATTCATAAATCACTTCCTGTCACAAAGAGATCTTTGCCTCTTGAATTAAAGACTTTTCTTGCTATCTCTGTCTGAGATATTCCCATAAAGCAATCATTTAAATTAAAAATTAATTCTAAATTAAAATTTAGTGATGCCAAATTGTTGTTGAATGACCTCTCTCAAACTGCCACTTGTAGTTCTGTCCGCCATGAACAGGAGTAGTTGAAAATGCCTGGGGAGGGAATTTTAAGTGTCTTGTGGCAAATAGTGTGCGACTAAAAGCAAGTTATTTCTCACAAAGAATCAGCACTTGAGTAACTAGGAAGTCACTAGTATTGACAAAATGAGCCTTTGGGTCATTTCTTACTCAGTGCGTGGCTAAAATGCTACACAAAGCACCTTTAAAAGTACATATTGTGCAAAGCTGTAAAGAGATACTTGCTTTCATCAGAAACCTCATTTGCTTCTGTGCCAGTCTCGTCTGCATCGGCTAAATCGAACAGAGATGAATGGAGGGATGGCAAAAGGTGAAAGGAGTGTTTTTTTGCGAGATGAGACGTAACACCCTCTCATAAGACACACAAACATATCGTACGAGTTTTTTTGCATCTAGAATTAATATACAGTGTAAATCAAGGTTGGGGAAAGACTAAGAGAAGAGTACTTGCTTTTCAAGGGTGAATCATTGATTGAATCCTCAGTGACAGCTTTGAGTTCAGACAGAGACAAGCAGACAAGGTATTCCAAGACAGACAAATTGGACAAAAGATGAATGGACAGAAAAACATTGGACAGAAACAAAAGACAGATAGATAAACTCCCTCTTTTTTTCACCTTCCTCTGGTGAGCTGGCTGCTTTAACAGCCTCCCTCTCTCTCTCTCGCCGGGTGGTGCGCTGTTTCTCTTCTAGCCTCTGCTTCTCTGCGTTAGCCTCATCCCAGCGGCCGTCCTCCATTAAACGCTGGTCAGGGCGTCGCCGACTGTCTGTTGGCGCCACTCCCTCTTCGGTTTCATTGAGCGTCAAGGCCAGTGAGGAGAAGTAGTACATGTTCTCTGCTCCCTCTCTGTAAAGTCATCACCATAAAAAAAAAAAAATCACAATGTACAAAGTTACAGCAATTTTCAAAGTGTACATACTGCCCTACTTCAACTGCTCCACTTGTTTAAAAGCACTTTCACCCTCCTGTTCTCTTGTGCCAGTTCTGACACTCTGCTTTAAAAAGAGAAACTCACGGTAGAGGATTCTTTGTCCAGATTTCTTTGGCTTTGAGGGTCTGGTAGACAGTCCTCTGTTTGCCTTCGGTGCCATTCTCGCCTTTACTGCTCTGCATTATCCTGGAAAACTCCATCTTCTCGTCCCAGGTTCCTGATAGCACGTAATGGGCTTTGCCATCCTTATCTGTTACGACTCCTGTTACCTGAGATACAAACACAGCTTTCAGTTAAGAGTGTAATCAAAGCGTCTACGGTAGACAGTACATTGATTCACATTCAGCTTACACTTAGCGACCACAAGGGTTGGGTATCGGCACACGATACCTTTAAATAACCCAGTATCAAGTAGCATAGAGATTTCTCCAGTCAAACAATACCTGCATTTTACCCTTTTTATACATAAAATACATGGTTTTGCTTGCAGCGAATAACTGCTAGCATTCTTTGATTTAGAGTGACCTGTGATTGGCCCATTGGGATATAAGCCACTAATCTAGGAAAAAAATCTCAATAGAATTCTTTCCAGCATCTTAAACACTGTTATTTTCACTTTTTACATACTGTGTTATGTTTTTCCTGTAAAGAAGCAAATCAGCTTTGGCTTTACACACAGTAAGTGCAATATAATTAAAAGAACACTGTAAAGAACAAGACCTACCTTTCTTGGTACATCTCTAGAGAAGTAACTGTAGGGAGCAAACTTGAGGTGGCAGCGATCTCCTGTCCTGTGGTTCACCACATCGATCTCCCCTGACTGGAAGGGAACAAATAGAAGTGACAAAATGTTTTGCTGTTGAGGCCTTAAAGGGAGAATGAAGAGCAAAATCTTCTATTAGGATATCTTTGTCACTTATTTACCCCTAAATAGTTATCTGTGTTAAAGTTTTGTCTGCTTTCAATTTACCTGGTCAATCCATAATTTTCCAACAATTATGTTGTGAACTGTTGTAGTCACTTTCTTCCATGAGTAGTGATTGTTGCTCTTGTCAAATATACACTGGATAGAACCTGGGGATAGGGAGGGAACATGTAAGATTGTGTGGATTTCTCTCAAGATCCACATGGTGACAACCACATTGGTGAGCACTGCTCTCACAAACAGTGAAAACACAACCATTGATTGGTTTGTAAGCAGCAGTCACACCAGAATTGGCAGGGAAGGAATTTTCTTGTTTGCTATAATGAAAGCATAGGTTTCTGGCACTTGCCAGAGATGCTACTGTAGTAGTAAAAAACAATAACTCACAGCCGTTCTATTGCTACACTTTTTTCACACTGATACAAATATGCATTCTTCAGGCTTGCCATCTGCTAAAACTCACCCAAAGGCATAATGGAGAGGTATTTTCCTCTAAACTTGCTGGCCAGGGTAATTTCTTGTCTGAGGCTCCAGCCCTTTTCAGAGAAGGCATGGTGAGCTGCAGCAGGTGGGTGGTGACTCACCTGAGAAGAGGTGAGTGAAGAGGAGAGAGAGAGAGAGAAGAAATAGCAATGTCAAGATCTGACCACAAAAATGATCTGATTGTTTAAGACTATTCAAGCAAATAAGCATGCCTTTATATAAGGGATGAGTACAAAAACCCAATATGAAACAGGCCCCTGGGTTAAGTTATTAAAGAGCTAAGCACTGATAAGCTCTGACATTACTGGTTCAGCCTTTTTCCTCCCTCCCTCCCTCCCTCCCTCACACACACATACACTGCAACCATGTTTATTCTGGAATCTAGTGATCCTGTTGTTGAAACTAATATGTTTCAGTCTGAAGAAAAACTATCTATAATCTACAAAAGTCTCTTGTTATATGTGGGACGCTGCCTTTTCATGGCTGGTTACCATTTTAAATGATTTCCAGTGCCGTTTTCGACATACCTGTTCACAGAGGGAGCGGTAGCCACAATCTCTTAGCCGATCAAGCTCAAAGGTTTCTCCCAGCAGAGGATTGAAGGGTTTTCCTGTTCGATGGACAGTGGTGGAGTAGGAGGACACAGTGAAAGCTGCCACATAACACATCTGCTCTAGAGAGCTCTGACATTTAGCAGCCTTATCCAGCAGTTCGTAGTACTCCAGGTCTTCAGATAGACGTTGCAGCATTGAGAGAGGCTCATTGAAATTCACCTAATAGGTACAAATTCACAGAGAGAAGTAGTCTGATTACTTTTGATCACTCTCACAAGAAAAAGCAACTTGGATACCAACTGGACAACAGGTTTCTTACAGGCATTGGTATCTTTGAGAGCTCCTTCCCAATACAGTTCTTCATGATGCTCCACAGATTGAGGTAATAGTTGGGCTTGTCAGGGATGCGAGTTCGTCTTTGTCTAACTGGCTCTAGCTCAAGGGGCTGTGGAGACTCTGGATTGGATGCCAAAGATAGTTCATCAAACTGTAGGAAGAGAGGGAAAACAGCCTTAAGGGTCAGGTGACCGTGGTGCATTAACAAGCAAGAGGAAAAAAAAAAAAAACGATGAATAAAGTTAACACACATTTACCGACTGATCGTCCATTCCAGTCTCACTGCTGAGCCCACTGACGTTGCTGCCAGATCTCCTGGGGGACAGATAAACAGGGAAGCACAATATTTAAACCAAAATAGAAAAAAACAAGGTTGAGATTCAAAAATAAATCAGTAACTTCTAAAAAAAAACACAGACTAACCTGTGATACTTGGGGTCAGCAGGGACAGTAATAAACTCGGCTGGGTCTTCCATTGCATCAAAGAACTCATTGTCATCATCCTCGTCGCTGGCATCACCTTTTCCTGAAACACCACCTACGGTGAAGAGAAACAGTAGAAGACTAAATGACTAAAACTTGCCTCACTTGATTGGTGCTGGTATGTGGTATAGCGAGCACGCTTTGACTAATATCAAGGGTCCAAAGACAAATATTCACTTAAAAAACTAAAGTCTTACCTTTGTTACTTAAGGCGGGATTGCTGAACGAAGAGGGGAGAACAGTAGCACCTCTGAAAGCTCTTTCCAAGTGATTGTGCTGTTTGGCCAGCTGCTCCAGAGTCTCCTCCAGCCGTATCCTCTGGTCTCTTTCAACCTGTAAGGCCTTCTGCCAGCGCTTACTGTGGTTCTGGGCCAGGGAGAGGAAGTCTCTACACGCCTTGGAGAGCACACAAAAACAAGAGCAACATTTCAGCAAGAAAATGACCAACAATGTTGCGTATCCCTGAGCTTTTAACACCTGGGTGACTTACATTGATCATGGCATTAGAGGTGATTCTGAACAGCGTGGCTCTCTCTGTAACTTGTCTAAACTTGTCCCCCATGTCCCCTCCGACACGAATACCCTCCAGTTCTGACAAAGACCTGTGTGTGGAATGGAGGGAACAAATAGATAAACTGCCATCACCATTCTTTTCTTTGGATAATATATTTTTTAAGTAATCAAACTCCTCGATAACTGATACCTTTGGAGGGCAGACCCATGCTTGACAATGAGATCGTTGCAGGTGTTGAGGTCCTCCACCTTGCTGCTGAGAGTCCGTAGTGTGGACTGGACTTCTGAGTTGCGGCAGCCCCCTCCCTGTCCTGGGGTAGGGGGCACTGCAGGACAATCGTCGCCGGAGTCATCTAAAGGAGAGAACATAGATAATATAATCAAAAACAAAGACGTGTAATGGGGTGCAGCCTTATACAAATAGAAATACACATATTTATGCATGTCATACATTTCTATTCATTTTCCTATTCTGTCTTTTGTATTACTTCAACATATCCATTTTCCCTCTCACCAGATTCAGCCTGCATGCGGACAGCCTTTGCCTTGGCGAGCTCCAGAGCAGTGATCCATCGCTGGCGTTCTACTTCTGAGCTAGCCTTCAAGTGGTAGGTTTGTGCCCCTCCATTGGAAATGACAAAATTGCACGAGTCCTCCACAGCAATATTAGCTGTGGCCAAGTTGATGGTGCCTCGGCATGTGTGACCCATCTCTGCCTGGGTCCTGGAGACAAACAGAATGAAACAAAATAAAGTAAAATGCAGAATTCTGAAATGGTAATGGTGAAGTAATAAATATAACGTTTTTCTTTCTGTAAGGCAAATGTATATTTGCTTTAAATTGTGCATACAGAGAATTTGAGTGTACTGCTCAGTTAAATGGCCTTTTAAAGTTAAATTAAAAACTGGTTTTCTGCATAATACAATTATTACAGTATATCACCCACCCCTATAGTAAACTGTCAACATAGATAATCAGTTTGTGACACCTCTTGTATGCTACGCCCCCTCCCTTAGGTACCACCCTGTCTGGGAAGAACACTGTAAATCAATCATAAAATCGTAAATAACTTAACATCATTACAAATTGAAGTTATATACATGTAACTTACCTATAGTAAGACAACAGTCCATTGCTCAGAACAAACCAGCGTCGCTGGTAACCTTTAATGTAGTTAGTCCATTTGAAGAGCCAACCCTTGTACGTGTCCCCAGGGGTTGGAGTAGGGGACTTAGGCTCCGACATCACAGCGGGCTGTGGGTTCACTGGGTGAAGTTAGAGCCTGTGGGGGAAACAAACCTAATCAAGATCTACAATGATATTTTACTGCTGGACACACTATTGTTCAGTCAGCTTAAAGTACACTTGACACATGAAATGTTTGCACAAACTTGGCTGCTACAGACACTGACATCACAGACTTAATTGGCTTGTTAATGTCAACACTTTCGGACTAGATTCCTAAGTTCATTGTGTCAGCCTATGATGACACACTTTCATTAATCATTAACTCCATAAGGCATCATAATGTGTTGGTTTAACTGTCTGATCCTTGAAATTTAGAGAAAACTATTAAAATCGACAAACACTAGTCAACATTTTTTAAACCGTTAAATAAAGGCCAGCCTGCGGTTTAGGATTTACAACTATTCAATTTAAACAGAAAACATAGAATTGGCACATAAATACTAAACTCCCGATGTTCGCTGCAATTCGTCGACCCTACACAGATACATGAATGAATGCTGGCCCCATTGGGCACTGTTGTTACAGCAGCTATCAACGTTAGCTAGCGTTAGGTAGAACCATCGAAGCCCCCAGTACCGAGCCGGGGATCAGCACACAGCTTTCTATGATGTCGCTATGATAGTCTGCAGCTCGGATTCAATGTTAAAGTGGAATCTGCAAACAACAAATGTTAAGTGCTGACTTAACTCCTACAGCAATAATCTGTTTAGCTAACGTTTGCGGCAGTGTAACAGCACATCTTAAAGATAGAGAAAACACGGCTCACTGTCGATAACAGTCGTCTTTACCCACCAGTTATTCCTCAGGATGACAAACAAGTGTCAGGTATTCACAGCCTGGACACTGTGAGCTACTTCCAGGAACATCAAAAGCTACTTAAAACAGTGTCCGTCACTAAGCTCGCTGCTAGCTAAACAACAGGAAGCTGTCAACAATCTGACACGTAGATGATGCTAACGATTATTTTTCCAACTACCTCAGCGCTTCTTCGTCCGATAATTTCAGCCACATTAGGATATGATGATATTTTCGTGACGCTGAACCTTACCGTACAAGCTGTTGGTGGTGTGCATGTCGAGTGGGATGAAGCGATGTTGTTTCGCTAGCGTTAGCTTTGCTAACTACTTTCATGGGTGTATTAACGAGAACGAATACTTCGCTACAGGTTGTGCAACAGTTCAGCTGGTCGATGAGCCCCTTTACCGTCAAACGTTCGTTCCGCTCAGGACAGGTGACGTGGCCGTGAAATAAAACCGCAGCAGGTCGCTGACATGTAATAAAAATTATCTATAGTCATCCTCATACTACGAGTCTGAGTAGTTAAATGATCATCTGAACAAGTGTGCGAATATTTTATTTATTTGTCCAATATAAAGACAGTTCTTCAGAGAAAGCAAATACTTGCTTATGTTTTATTTTAAATTTAATGTAACCATAATATTACACTGAGGAATTTCCCATTAAATTGAGAGGAACGCCCTACAAGTTACCACCCACCAGTGTCATGTGCCGTTTGACAAACCATTACAAGGCTGCCATCTTCTGTATAATTCACCCTATTTTTGTGTCTAATGTAAACACTTATGGGATGCATTCTTAACATTGTTTTCTCTGACTTGCTGTCAATGAAGCAGATTCAAAGGCCAACACTTACATTAGTAAATGTAATTTTGTAAAGTATGACCATTAGCTCCTTTTCTGTAAAAAACTCACAGTGTATTGATGTATCTTTTTCAGTCTGAATGAAACCACTCAATTTTCTGAGTTAAAAAAAAAAAAAAATGAAAAAAAGCATTTTCATTTTTCTACTATTTAATTTAGGCCTAGTTATTTTTGTTCTGTTGTAAACTGCATTTCACTTTAAAAGCTGAATATACTTTTGCTACCTGTAATCACAATTCAAATGCATACATTTTAATAAATACTTCTTCTCCATGTTCATTACTACTGAGTGTTTCTAACCTCGTGCAACAAGATATTCATAGCTGTCATGAAACTAAACAAAGGCACTCAAAAATGTACGTCTTAAATGAACGAATTTAGATTCTCATTAAAACTGTATTCTCATCCTGAAAAGAGTTATCTTCCGAGTCACCTTGTAAATTTGCAACACAGACAACAAAAAACCTTTTCCTTGTTGGTATTCGTTTTATTGGACAATTATTTACTACATCAATGAAGCTTGTATGAATCAGGCATGAACTTGGAGCAGGTACTTTACTTAAAACATAATGTGTGTGTGTGTGTGTGTGTATGTGTCAGTGTTTATTTGTGTTAATTCACTCTTCACCCAAACTTATTTGGTGATGGTGTTTGCATTCATACTTTTCCCACTCCCACTTAGCACAATATATGGTGTTTTCTGAGATTTCTGCTTCTCTTGGAGCAGGGCCACTGTCCCAAGAGGGGTGTCACTGCTGCTCATCTTCTTCAGCAGAGCCTCTTCCTCCAGCTTTTTCATCCTCCTCTCTGTCTTCATCTTTCCAGACCCTTTCCCATGAAATCTATGCGAGAGCTGCCTGAAGGCTTCTTTTGGAGTGAGTTTCCGCCCAGATTCATCCACGTACTCAATCTTGACGTCAGGCTTATAGCTATCCTTCTCCTTGAAGTCTTGAGTGAAGCCTCTGTATTCTTCTCTGCGACTGTACTTGTCATCAAAGCCCATCTTGTCCTCAATGCAGTAGTTGTCATTGGGCAAGGCGCCTTTAGGTGCTCTGACACGGGCCACCTTCTGCATTTGAGTGTCCAATAGACCTTTATTTTTGCACAACAGCAAAGCAGCAGCCAGGCCGGAGTTGACAATGGGCTCTTCATCCAAAATGGTGGCAGAGGCTGTGGAGAAATCTGGTTGTTTCTGCTCTTCATCCAGGTTAACTGTGCTCCATCCAACGTTCTCATCCATATCTGAGTCTGAGCCTCCAGCATCATCTTTCTCCTCTTCCTGTTCAAAGTCCATAATGTCCTCTTGGTCCTCTCTGTTGCCTGACAGTCCATATGTTGGAATATCACCGAGAGTTCTGCAAAACTCTGAGGTGGCGTTGAAAACAATGTTGTTCTTCCTCTCTGGATCATTGTCACTGTTGCCTTTATCAAGCACTTTAATCTGCTCTGCCACCTTCTCCCCAGAGTCCTTGAGAAGCTGCTTTTGTTTCAGCTTCCTCTGCTTCTCCAGTTGTTTCTGCAGCTCCTGCTCTGCCTCATCCTCCTCAATTGCAGCTGGCTCAGGGGGTGTGAAGTCGTCGTCGTTGTCACTTATGTCCATTTCTGCGGTCCTGATGTCATCAGACATTTGGGGGATATTCTGTGGCGGTATGCTCACCTCCTCCTTTACTCCCTCGCCTTCGTCATCCGCATCTTTGCGGCCTCGTCCGCGTGTCCTGGAGCCGAAATCAGAGCTGCGAGTGTCATCAAGGTGAAGTTCATCTGCCTGCTTCTCCTTCTTCCTGATCTTCTTCACGCGCCGTTTTGTCTTTTTAAAGCCCACCATTTCCTGAGGCGTGTAATACTCAGAGGCGATAGTGAGAGCAGGCATTTCCAACGATTGGGCCTGATTTAGCAGACTTTCTCTCATGGCCTGAAGCTCCCGCTCTCGTTCTCCATCAGCAAAGCCCCCTGCACTCAACCGGAAACTCTTCTTCTTTTCACCCTCAATTTCCTCATCATACTTTGACAGTACGGAGCGGCCCTTAAATGTAACCATGTCTTCTACACTCTCCTCTTCTTCATAGGGCTTGTAATCCGGCTTTTTCTTTTTTAACTCCACGTTCTTTTCTGCTTTTTCCTTGTCCACTAGCCCCTGATTTATGAGCACATCTTCCTCCTCTTCAAGAACACCTTTGTCTTGTAGGGTCAGGATAACAGTGTGGCCCTCATTAAAGGAGTCCATCTTGTGCTGCACTTTGAGTCCCTTAAGATCTCCAGACGTGTAGGCATTATTTTTGCTTTGTGCAAACTCCTCCTCTACCAGACTGCTGACACCAAACTCCTCATCCATCTCCTCCAGTAGTTTGGCTCTCTTCTCTGCCATTTCTTTTTCTTTTGCCAGCGTCCTGCTTCTCTCAACCCAAGCAGCTGTGTCATCCAGCCAATCCTCTTCTGCTAGGGTCTTGACTTTTCCCAGTTTCTGGTTCTGGATGCGTTTTTCTTTCATAGCTGCAAGTTTCTCTCTCATGTCTTTCTGCTGCTGGATGAGGACAGGGTTGATGGTCTCAGCCACTAATGGTTCCTCCTTGGTCCCGAGCTCCTTCTTGTTCTCATTTAACTCAAGAGGCTTCAGACCCAGCTTGGCTCTGAGTTTGTTTGTCTCCTCAATGCTGAGAGATGCGTCTCCGCTTGAAGACTGGGGCTCCACTGCGGCATTGCTTTCTTCGTATCCATGATCAATTTTCTCCTTCTTAACTCGTGGCTCCCCACTGCTCTTTTCGCCCTTGCTGCGGCTCTCTCGTCCGCTTCTTTCCCTGGACCTGGAGCGTTTTCGCTTGTCTTTATCCCGAGTGCCATCACGGTCTGAGGCGTCTCTTTCTCGGTCCTTGTGGCGATGCTTCTTATGCTCACGACGGCGCTCTTCCGTGTCCTTGTCGCGGCTCTTTTCCTTGTGTTTTTTGGACGATCCCATTATCTCCGCTGCTGTTGTACAGTCGTAACTTCCACAAAAAAAGTTACTTACAAGTACACTTGCTTGTACGGTGAGTTGGATACGGAAGGGAAATGTTGCTAATCTCCCTTCGCTAACTAGCTCACGTTAGCTTTGAAGGCCAACTAGCTAGACGACGACACAACTCACTCAGGAAAAAAAAAACTTGGAAACTTGGTATTAAAAATTCAATATTAGTCAACGGCGAAAGAGGTTACAGCTTAATGGTTAAGCTATGATTTCTTCACGCCAGTTTAACCATCTATACACGTTTAGGTACACAGCTGCATAAGTCGTCAGACGAACAACGAACGACAATATTAGTTTCCTCCTGCAGATGCACTTCCTGTGGTCGGAGATTAGCTAGTAAGTAGCTAATGTATACTGCCACCTGCTGTACGGGAGTGTTTAAATCCTGCCAGGATCACATCCATGAGTTGCTGCGTTTTGGGAGCGATAAGACGTTAATATTTATCAAATGGCTTTTACCAGACTGCGGGGGAATTTGTAAAACTTTTAACGTTACTGAAATATATGAAGTGCTAGGCAACAGCGTCTCCTCCACGTTCACTCTGAATGGTAATATCAGCATTTCCTATTTTAAACTGTAGGCTAATTTAGCAAGAGCAGTTTTGAATAACACGACTAAAAGCCAGTGTTTTGACCTGCGGGGCTTGTCGTCAGCTAATGTTAATGTGGGTTAGTTTGTGACAGTTTTCCAACCCCTAGATCGCCTAGAGTTAACCTCATTCTCAGCTCTAGGATTAGCTTTGCTAACGCTGACGCGAGCTGAGATGCTTGTTTACACCAACTTTTATCGAGGCATTTAAAGTTAGCAGCTGCTAGCAAGCTAGGTAGCATTAGCCAGCTACACCAGCAAGCCTGGCAACTTTCGCTAGCTGTTAGCATAGTGTTTAGTGAAATTTGATCGAGATAAATAAATGTTGTAGCAGTGTTTGATCAATAGAAAAATCGAGGTAACGTTAATGTTAGCCAGCAGGTTAGCTGGTGCAGATCAGGGTCATCGCGTGTTGCCATGGCGATTGTGGGACAGAACTAGGTCATAAATATTAGGCTAGTGAAGTTCACCTAGAGACCACCTGGATACGCTCTCGTTTTCGTCGCTTGTGTAAACTAACTGGTTATCGTGGAGCTCTCTGTCCGCTAAGCTAACGTTAACCAGTGTCCCTGCAGGGAGTAGTGACAGAGAGCTGGCGCTAACTGGCTGCGTGGTGGAGGGAATGTCTCATTGTTTTTCCCCGGGAATCTGAGCGGGCCACACACGCTCAAAACCCAACAGCAGCCAACGTTAACGGGCACAAAAATAACTACTTGGTTAGCTATACGGTCAACGTACTGCTGTTGTCAAGCTGGTCCTGATTGGAGAGTCGACGTTAGCTTACTTTAACAGCTGCCGGTGAGAAATGACGCATTTGCTGCTGCAGCTTATAACTGTTAGCTACAACCGTTGCATTGGGTTCATAAAACACGTCTGTGCTATTTAATATTAGCATCAATACTAATAACAAGTTGAGCAAAACGTTATTAGCTAACAACTAGTTAGCCAAGTAACTATTAGCATGAGGTTAATAACAGCTAAATGTCCAGTTTGCTGTCTGTTTTAGTCAGTGTCGTTAGGTCATTTACAGTGATGGGTATGGATGTTTATTTACTAGGTAACCTTGCTTTAAGTTTTGTGTATATTCTCCTAAAACGCATAGTTAATGCCCTTTTCTTGTTCTTCTGTTGTTCTCTTGGATAATGTGTTTGTGCTGTAGAGCTGTGTGGTGATCCGTATCTCTTTTGTTATGAATTCCAACAAGCTGTAAGCATGCAGTTTCTTTAACTATGAAATGCCCATTTTCCTCTAATGTTGGTAATGTAGACTTGTATTACTTGCTTTTTGTTCTGTGGTTCCTGTAAATTCCAGCAAGCTGTAGGTGGGTGACATGGCAACAGGAGGCACTCCTTTCCATGACAGTGCAGAAGAGCTGCACAACTGGACTGTAACCAATGGCAGTCTGGAAGATAGACTCAACAACATGGTAAGGGCTGCTCAGAACTGTATAGAAGATGATGACTGGTGATTTTGACGTTTCCTAATTTCATTATAGAGCCTGATTGTATTAGTATTGTATTAATTTCGTGCCATGATTTGTCTGATATATATGTTCTACACGATATGCATCTGTCCCTAGTAAAGTACAGTAAAGTAAACGTACATAACGGTTAACAGAACAAATGTTTTTGTTGTTGATCAGGACTGGGGTGTACAGCAGAAGAAAGCCAACCGATCTTCAGAGAAGAACAAGAAGAAGCTGTCAGCTGCAGTGGTGGAGAGCCGCCTGACTAATGATATTTCGCCAGAATCCACCCCTGGGGCTGGTCGCAGGAGAGCACGCACTCCTCATTCTTTTCCCCACATCAAGTACACTACCCAGATGTCTGTCCCAGATCAGGCTGAGCTGGACAAGCTGCGTCAGAGAATCAATTTCACAGACCTGGATGAGGTGAAACGCTGCTGACATTCTTTTTTTTTTCCAGTGTGGTCAGTATGTTGTAGTTAATTCACATTCTTGTGATACACGGATGGATTATTTGACATAAGGTGGCATGAGTGACATACTGGTAGATATATGAATGTATGGGCAGTGGCTCAATCTGTAGACCGAGATATCACAAAGAGCCCATTGATTTGTGGGTAGCTTTATCCTGTCAGGTATCATGTTTTACCCTTGTCGAATCTCAAGGACATGGAATAGAAATCTTAAGTATCATCACACTGTCAAACAGAATAGAAAGTTGTAGTTCATGTTCAGTAAGAAAGTGCCACTGTGTTGCCACAATGAGTTGTCAGGCCTGAGAGGAAATGATAGAAGAATATTTTTCATAGTTTGATATAGTTTTTTGGTTGACTTTGGTCTGCGGAGGGTTGCAGTTGGAGGTGGAGCACTGCACAAAAAGAAAAAAAAAACGTTGTATTACACCTTTTTACATTTTGGCATGAAAACCGTTGTAATACATTAAATGAACACACAAAAATTACTATTTGTTGTAGCTCAGTTTTAATAGGAAATGCATAGAATCTTGAGTGATAATTTGTCTGACTCATGTCCTCTTTTCTCACTCAGAGGAGTATCGGCAGTGACTCCCAGGGGCGTGTCACAGCTGCCAACAACCAGCGGCAGTTAGCTGGAGAGAACAAAAAGCCCTACAACTTCCTACCTCTGCATGTAAACACTAACAAAAGTAAGGAGCTGCTCCCTCCCTCCTCCTCTGCCCCAGCCACACCAGCTATCACCAAGGAAACTAAGAAGCAGAGCCCAGGACTCAGGGATACGTTAACCCCTTTGGTCCCTACCAAGGATACTCCAAGGCTCAGCCGTGGTGGCACAGAGAGGGGGCCCTTAGTGCACAGAGAATATGGCAGAGGAGAGCAGAGAATAGACAGCAGTCAGGTAACCTTTTGTTTTGTTGTTATTAAGGTTTTAATCATCTCTTGCTTTTGTTTAACTTGTTTGACTTGACACCCTGTAGTCTCAAGACTGAGTGGAGCAGTGAGATTTTACTGACTAAGTGAAAACTTTGATCTGCTAGTGGCACTAGAGTGATTCATTTATTTATCCTCCATGGAATTTGAGCATCTGTAGCAAATTCCATAGCAGTTCATCCTGTAATTAGCAAGATATTTTATTCTGAACCACAAATGTCAACCTCAAATGTCAATAGCTAGAGGAAAAGTCAGAGGAATACCAAAGTTATTGGGATTCATCCTCTGTCATGATAATCCATCCATTTTTTGTCAAGATGTTTCAATCTGGACTAAAGTGATTGACTGACGGACACTCAGACCAACACTGTCAATCGTGGAACCTTGCTGAGACAGTAGTTCTATTACTAAAGGCACAAAACTGGAACATTTTGCAATACAAAAGATAGTTCTCCTTTGTAACACACCAAAATTATAGTAGACACTGAAAGTTATGTCATTTCAATTCAATAAACTTTGAGAAAGATTTTTTTTTGTGTTAACAAATGTAAAAATGCAATTCGTAAAGTTTGTCTCTTTATTAACTTTATTTTAGAACGCATGTGAAACCACAATAACATGAGCAGACATTTATCTTCCAACCAAAAATAAGGGAAAAAAACAATCCAACCTTTGACTACTCTGCCAAGAATCCACATTTAACACTTAATTTATACAGTAAAATGTTAGGGTGGTTAGATGTTAATTTATTATTTTTATTATAACAATGCATCAAATGACAATGTGAAAAAACTGATAATGTGAAAGGGGTTGCTTCTAGTCATGAATCTACAGAGAATTATCACTTGAATCTGTAGCTCCCCTTGTTTATGTGGAGCTTTTTAGTGAGTTTCTGCTCATTGTTTCATTGTTCAGCCCATGACTTTTCTGTTTAGGTTCACTCTTAATGCTCTCTTACAAATTAACTGTACATTACCCACTCAGCACCAAACAGCAAATAAACTCAGTTAACGACTAACTGGTGAACATAGTGGACCACTCAGCAGCTAAAGGGCCAGAAGATTTCCTCAGGAGTTGGTGGAGACCAAATAATGAGCTAAAAGATTATGATTGTTGGACTAAAATCAACCACGTGGCTAAAAACTCCAAATGAATGCTAATGTAGTTCCATAACTGCCGGATGTGTGAATCAGCAACTGTTGATAACATATTCGCTATATTAACTTAAAACATAATGATATGTCAGTGTTGTGTTCAAAGCATGTTTCCACTGCCCTCAAGTAGCCAAACAAATCACTTATTGCAGATTTGTTAGAACAACAGTAATTTCACATTTCATTTAAATGAGACCTTTTTCATATGTACATAGCTTTGTCTATGTAATACTGCTCTCCAGACTGCTCTGTGAAACCAGAACTAGGATAAAAGTGAGAGAGAGCTGGTGCAGCTGAAACAAGGCTGTATTTAGGGCAATTTATAAATATGCCACCCTTGGTGCCCAGTGAGTTTTGTTCCCAACCCCCCTTCTGCCCTTATTTCGCCCAGTCTGTCTCGCTGCTACAGATGCTCGCTCACCTTTCCTTACGTCTTTCTCTGCCTTCTTTTCATTTACTCCCCTGAAACCCACACCCATACACCACCCTCTACTCTTTGTACTGTCTCAGGTGGTGAGCAAACTGGTGCAGATCCGTGAGTACATCAGTAAGGCTAGCTCCATGCGGGATGACCTGGTGGAGAAGAATGATGTGCCGGCCAACGTGGAGCGTCTCTCCCATCTCATCGACCACCTCAAAGAGCAGGAGAAGTCCTATTTACGCTTCCTGCAGAAGATGCTGGTTAGTCTGTCATTTGTTTCTCCTTGATCTTTTTCCTTATTCATGCAGTTCTTTGTTTTTCTCATGCTGTCAGAAAAAGGTATGCCATTTCACTAAAATGTGCTCTTTTTCTGCTAAGTTATTGTCATATTGGAACCTGTTTGTGTTTTATCTTGATCTGCTTGTCAAATATATATTTATTAATGGCTGCGTTTCTCTGTGGCCTGAAACGTGTCAAGCAGTGAAGTCATGTTTCATGTGATGAAAAAACTAGGACACTCAGTAGCATACTTCCATCGCTGCCGGAAGGCTTTGACTGGAGCATTTCTTTGAAATATGTAGTAGTATTGGCAAGTAGTATTATTTATTATTATGACGACTTTTTTTGCTCCACTTTTTTTATTCAAACCACGTTATAAGATTAAAACAGCTCTTACGTGTAGGCATTCTCATATATGGAACATTTGGATGCACATATTGCTTTTGAATCATTTTTAGTTTCTAAGATATTACTTTCACTGGGAATCCACTCAGGAAGTGAGACGTGAGTGAAGAAATCAGTAAAAATCTGAATATTGATACACTGATTATATTTCCCCGCCCACCTAGTGAGCTGAATCTGCTGGTGAAGTTAGTGAAACATACAGCTCACAGACAGACAGGGAGCCGTGATCGATCATTGGAGACACAGTTAATAAGTTGAAAACACTAACAGCGGGGCATTTTTGTGATTTAAACATGCATAAATGGACATGTAAAAAGAAACACTTCTCGTATCTCATGGAATCAGTGTGGATTGATTTATTTAATAAATAAGAAGCGTGTCTGTTCTGTGACAAAAATGCACCTAAAAACAATGCCAAAAAATTGTGTGCTACATACTTTCCTATTTAGCTATCTTTCAGTCACTGGCTGTCCTTTCCATCTTCTTTCTACGTCTATAGACACGGGAGAATGAGGAGGATGATGTTGGGACCCTGGATTCTGCAGTTGGCTCCGGTTCACTGGCAGAGAGCACTTCCCTTAACATTGAAGTCCGCTCTTCAGATGCTTCAAATGCAACAGTGTGTACATTTGTGGACTTTCTTTTTACTTTTGTGAATGGTCTCTGTTGCATTACACATAGCCATTGTCATTAAAATTAGGTAATTGTATTGTATCTCTGAATTCAGACATGAGGAAATATAAACTAAGCGGTTTGTCCTTCCTTTGCTTTTATCATGGTAGGTTAGTTTTATTTGCAAAGTCAGTACCTGACATGCCTCTTTTACCTTTTCTGCTGAGTACTGCTGCTTTGTTTAGGTGGATTCAGTGTCTGTAATTCTATGTGGGTGTGAATTTTCTAGGGAGGAAGGCCAGAAATAGTGCGAGCTGACCAGAAGGAGGAATTAGAGAATCTACGTAAGCAGCACGAGCTGCTGAAGAAGATGCTGGAGCAGCAGGAGCAGCTCAGGGCCCTGCAGGGCCGACAAGAAGCACTAATGGCCATGCAGGACAGTGCAGAACAGGCACTTGCTGTGATTGAAGACACTGGTGAGATTCACACTAACACAATCATCGGCCCATTCTGGGCTGTGAACAAGCTACAGTGGCTGTAATATAATCCTTTGGGGCAACTGTGTCAGTATGCCCACTAAAGGGTTCATCGTTGCCACTGACAGACTTATAACATTGTTATTCGAAGTGTCTGACAGCATTACTGAAAGGATCCCTACAGTGATAGATCTGTAAGATCCTTTTTGTTTAGCCAGAAATGGCTGTCATATTGCTCTGTTCAAAGCCACCAGACTCCGTTGATGAAAACAGTATAATTTTACAACTTCCTCAATTGGTAAGTTTGTTTGTGTTAATGTGTGACTTTGGTGTTTTAAACACAGTAGTTTGGATCCAAACTAACACCAAAGTCACAGCACCTAGACTAGCTACTTGAGGTTCTACAAGGTACAATTACTGTATTTGTCAGTGGAGTCTGGTAGCATTGAATTGAGTGATATAAAGGCTGTTTCTGGTTAACCAAAAATGATTTCACAGGGTCTATCTCTTAAAGGATTACATTATAGTTATTGTAGCTGAGACAATTTACAGCCTTTAAAATTCCCTTTTCCCTTTAATAATTGAAATTGATAAATTGATTGTTGAATTCTTTTGACGTGTTGTCGATGTCATTAGTTGTCACAGAAACAACAGGCAGTGTTTCAGGCCTGAGCATCACATCAGAACTGAATGACGAGTTGAACGATTTGATCCAGAGGTTCCACAACCAGCTACACGATTCTCAGGTACCGTAGACTCTGCATAAAAGCTGCTGTGGTGTCCTTAAGTAGTAACATTATGTCGTCAACAGATATTTCCAACAATGACCCGACCTCTGAGTCATACGTTTTTTAGTAATTTTTAATAATGACAACCTTTATAGAATTATGACACAAAGTCTGTCAGTATGTGAAGAGTTTTATTTTGAACAATTCGATGAAGGGAGTATAATCAATAATGCTGGCATGTCTACCCCTAGTCTAACTCTCTTTTGACGAGCCATGACAACTTTTTTGAAATCTTTTATTTTATCAAGAAATGTGCTTTAACAGTTTAATAACACATTTATGGTTCAAGTTGTTCATTATTTATGCCCTGTAGACTAAAGCAGTGCCAGACAACCGTCGTCAGGCAGAGAGCCTTTCCCTCTCAAGAGAGGTGTGCTGGTCAAGGGCTCCCCAGGCTGTTGGTCCACCTAAGCACAGGCCTCTTCTCCACTCTGCCTCTGGTCCCCACACTGGCCTAGACATGGGAGCAACAGCTGCCAGCGCCAAACTCACCAAGCTCCAAGAACTTCAAGACAAAAAGCAAACCATGGACAAGATCCTACAGGAGCTGCATTCACTCAGAGACCAAACACTCAATAACAACTCATGTAAGAGTATTTCCAAGTCATTGTCTTGCAGTTCTGTGGCTTTTATCCCTTTTAAGTGTTACTGAACTGCGTGTGGTTCGTTGCAGGTCGTGGCTTGTCAACACAGTGCAGTCTGAGCATGGGAGGATCTTCAGATTGTCCATCTGCTCTCTGCTCTAATGGGGCCTCAGCTTCTCCTTCCTTTCATCCTCCACTCACACAACATCAGGAAAGCTCCAATTCCACAGACAAGCTCAGGTACTCACAGAAACACGTGCAGCTTCAAGCGGTTGAAAAGGCAGGTCAGATATCAGCGGAAGGGTGTTTGTATAAAGTGGGGATAGTTCAGTGAAAGCACACAGCCACAAAATCTACTACATGACCTTTTATTTTCATGGTATTAATGGTATTGAACAAGACACCCAGCCTCCACTTTTTATAAGGTTGCTTTTCTGTAGGTTCCATTTTACTTTGAACATCAGTAGATGGGGGAATTGTGAAGACATTGTCCTGGCGTGTCACATAACCTTTTTAATTATTAAACATGGTATAGATTTGCATTTCTGTCACATAATTCTTGTTCTCTTGTACTCCCCACAGGAAGCTAAAGGAGGTCCACAAGCGCTTGAATGAGCTGCGGGAATTGGTGCAGTACTACGAGCAAACTTCTGATATGATGGTGGATGCGGTCAACGAGAATGTGAAAGATGATGACGATGAGGAAGAGGAGGAAGAGGACCACGAGTCAGAGGACGGTTCTATATTTGAGGCCATGTTTGATTCTGAGCAGGAGAACCGCCAGCCTGTAACTAACATCAGGTGTGTTTGTCTAAATAGATGGATAGTTCTATACGTGACATTGCAGTTTTTTTTCTGAATAAGCAAAGATCTGATTGGACTTTAATTATACTAAAGCTGCAATGACCTGTCAATCAGTTAATTGATCAAAAGAAAATTAAAAGCTTGTGTTAAAGTGCTAAATTATACTGAAACTCTGCCAATAGGAGGGGGGTTGTTGTTGTTGGGCTCAAGTTACAGTATGATCGTGTTTAGCATCAGGCCACGGTGTGTTATTCGACTACTGGCATTGTGATGTATCCATAACAGCCACTGCTATTCATCTCTTCAGAAACCCACAGCGCAGCGGGAACTGGACAGACTTGAACAGCCTGACCAACGGGCGCAGTGTCAGGAGTAGTGCCACTAACAACCGCGATGGCAGACTGAATACTGAGTGCGAGATCAACAACCGGTCAGCAGCCAATCTCCGAAGCCTCAACATCCCCTCAGCCATAGGTACACTCAAGCATACACTTGCACATATCAACTGATAGTTTTCCTCTTTTTGGGTTTTCATTGTATATCATTTCATTATTTCATGTACAGGCAAATGGGTGGCATTAAGATTTGATGATATAAATGTAACTGGATGTAGTGCCATTGGAAGGGTTAGGGTTATTGGGTTGAATACTGTTGAATGGTGCATTGTTTTTATCATCATTACTGATTAGTATGGCTCTCAAACTTGGCATCATTTATCTTAATTGTTTGAAAACATCAGAATTCCATGCATTAGTCCCATAATGTGGCTTTTAAGAAGGAGTGCTGTGGAGCTTATAATGAACGGTTTTGTTTAAACAGTTTTAACAGGGCAACAGACCATTTTTGAAATTACATTATTTTACAGATTAACTGTACATAACTAAACATATTTCTATAACTCTCATGTAGAGTGCCAGTACAATAGAGACACCCCCTATAATCAGGTGAAGGATGACGATGAGGATGAAGACGGTCTCGATAATGATGAAGGGGCACAGGCTGTGGCTCCAGACAGTGAAGCATCGGGGTCTAGTCGAAGAAGCAGTCTGGGGAATGACGGAGGTTTTGCCCAGAAGGTTCATCGGCAGACAGCGAAGCAGAAGCTTCGGCAGCTGCAGGAGCTGGTGGCCATGGTTCAGGTGAGGCAGAATAACATACTACAGTGGGGATGTAGGTGTCACTTCTTGATTGGCAGAATGAAAGGAAAGCTCAAAGGGATTTGACTTTTATTAGTAGTATTAGTACAGATGTTGGGTTAAATATTGTTTCATTAAATGTTGCATCTGGGTTGGCCACTTATTTGTGGAAATAAAACAAAACAAATAATAAGCCTTTAACTGCAAGGAAAATGTGCAACAGCTGGTCTTTAAAAGCAGCAAAGTGTTTTTTAGATTTAGGTTTTTCTTTTAACAGCTGAAGTGTCTCTTTGCATTAAGTATAACGCTTGTTCTAGTTAAGAAACACTGACCCAATCTTACACTGAACAACTGTGTAAAGTGTGTGTTTCTGTCTGTTTCCAGAGTGATGACACAGATGGCACAACAGCTAATGAGGATGAAGTTTTACACCAACAGCCAAATAATACCAGAGCTACTGTGGTGGGGTCATTTGGGACCGGATCCAAACAGAATCCCAGAGAACTCACTCTCTCCAGCAAGGCCAGGTACAGTTTATAAAAATCTTTGAAAAGATTGACAGTCTTTGTATAAAATGTCTGATGGCTGGCTTGCATCAAAACTATTCTGGACACAGGGAGAAGCTGTATGAGGAGAAGCTGCGTCAGCAGAAGCACGAGCTGAAGCAGCTCCATGAAGAACGCCAGAGGCTCATTGAAATCCAAGGCAAGATCCAGGACCTGCAGTGGGCTTGCCCTGACCTTCAGGTATTTTATACACACACACACACGGGCTTCCAGGAAATATGCCAATAATCTGAAGTACAGTTTGATAAGAAGCCGAATTAGTATGTAGAATTTTTAAAAGATATTTTCAAAACTGTATCAAAACAGTTTTTAATGTTTTGTCCATCCCATTTTAATCAAGAGTGGTCGACTTAATAATAGAAACATTCCTCAGTAAAGAACTCTCGAAACCGCAGCCTCCACCATTAAAGTTAATCATACTCTTCCTGAAGATAGACTTTATTTCATGGCAGCTGTATTAGACTGCATTAGTTTGTGCTAGGTGTACCTAATAAACTGTCAACTTGATATAAATCTGCTTTTTGGGTTACATATTAATGTATTCATTTGTATTTAATTTGTTTTTGTATCCTTTCTAGTCATCTCTGTCCAGCACAGTGAGTCAGCAGGGCTTGCTGAGGAAGGTTCCTGTTGCAGTCTCCACACCGGCCACTGTCCAGGCCTCATCTTCCTCTGGACCCAAAACCAACTCAGCTGTGCTCAAACCCACTGCTCCAGAAGCAGCTACATCTTCGGTCACTGACAATGAGGTAACGGACTTGGACACACAATGCCCCTTAGGTACCACTAGTCAGATTTCAAAATGAAAACCAACAGTACAGATTACAGTCAGCTGTTTCCCTCTGTTCTTGCATTGTCAGCAGCTTTGGTCAGAGATGCGCCGCCACCAGATCTTGCGGGAAGAACTGCGGCAGCGAAGGAAGCACCTAGAGTCCTTGATGGCTGAACACCAGAGGCGCAGTGGTCTCAGTGACTCTCCCCGGCGGATTGACGACCAAGAAGGCCTTGCTACACCCTCACAGCCTGTCAGTAGGGATGAAAGGTAAGGAGGCACACTGTGCTAGGGGCCCGTCTCACCAGGGGCCAAGCTAGAAGTCACCTTTTTTAGTTATTTTGTATTTTTTTAAGTAAAATTGAAGATTAAATTACAGGTGAACTGCAAAACCCACACAGCGGCCTCATTGTGCAACATGTGCTTAAGCATGTTGTGAGAGCTGTTGTGATTGGATGGCAGATCACCTCCTACTTGGTGTCATTTCTGTTTTTTTAGTTGGGGAAGGGATTAAAACTAAAGGTTGTTCCATAGACAACAACATTTTATAGCATTTTGCCAATGTATCATTAGGACAATGGCCACCTGGGGCTCCACTCCCTGCCACCTCGATGATGATGATGACGATGACGACGATGAGGATGAATATCGCTCAGAGATTGGTGCAGAAGAAGAGGAGGAGCAAGAAGAATGTGCAGAGAGCAGCTCTGATGATGACATCCACATCTACTCATCCAGCAGGAACCAGTGCCCCTACAGTAACAGGAAGAATCAAGGAAGGTCGGACAAAGTGGAGGCAGAAGGAATTGTATTGTACTGATATCTGTAATCCGTGTTTCAAAATAACTTGCCAGTTTTTTTTGTGTCTTTAGCAACTTGAAGCCTCCACCAGCCTTCTCCAGTGAAGCTATTGGGATTTCATCTCTTCATAACAAAAGCAAGGCCAAGCAGCAGCAGCAGCAGCAGCAGCAGTCCAGAAGTTTAAACCAGTCTGTTAATCAGCATGGGGGTACACGGCGACAAGAGAACCTGCGCTGGGCCTCTGAACTGTCCTTTGCTGAGGGCTCATGTCACTGGCAGGAACAGGTCAGCCAGCTGCAGAGACAGCTGGACTTCAGTACCAGCATGTGTCAGACCCTTCTGCAGGACCAGCAGGTTGGTGCACTGAACAAATACATGCACAGACACCGACACCAACCTTGCTAATTGACACAAGCTTGCACTGTATTCGTAGACTTAATTTGAATTTCATGGTGGACTTGTCAATGCAGTCGCTGTTCACTACTCTTAGCCTTCCACCCTTTTTTTTTTTTTTTTAGGTGCATTTGTACGTTGTCATTTTAAACATAATGAAACGACTGTCAACGAAAACATCATCTACTTTCTTCTCCTCTCTCACTTCCTTTCGTAGACACTCTCTTATATGTTGCAAACCCTGCTGACAGGTCAGTACAGTGTGGTACCCAACAACCTGTCTTCACCACAGGTCCACCTGGTCATGCACCAGCTCAACCAGTGTTACACCCAGCTGGCTTGGCAGCAAAACAATGTACAAAGGTGAAAACAACAGTATACAATAGTACGCTACTTTATTTATATTATGTAGTTCTATTTTTTTTTTTCAAACATTGTATATTCTTTCATACTTTTCCGTCAGACTAAAGCAGGTCCTGAACGACCTCCTTCGCCAGCAGCAACAGCAGCTTCAGCAGGCCTCTTCAACAGCAGGTTGGCAGACACAGAAACATGGCGCATCCCAGGAATCCAGCTCCGGTCCCTCAGCTTCTGCTGGTGTCTTTCCCCCCTTCTCCTCTACCCTGCATCCTTCAGTCAACAACATGCCAACTGCTGCCTTATCCCCATTCCCTCCCAGTATGACATGCATGTTTTATTTGCTCTTAAGCTTAATTCTCACACAAAACATCTCTTCACTGTTATGCCTTAGAGGCAATAGAAAGTGAAAATATCAAAGTGAGGCTGAAAAGAGTAAAGGTTTACAGTGATTTTTTTAAATATATTTTTTTAAGACCAGTTTAAGATGGTTATGTTCTATCCCCATCACCATACTAAATGGTATGTTTAGTATCAATACAAGTATGACCTTCTATAGGTAATTTGGAATATATTTTTATCTTTGTGTAGTTCATGTTTACTGTTTGAACAATGTTGTTGCTGTTCTTGTTAGGAATACTCTTTTTCAACTTGTGCATTTGAGTTTGAAGTGACTCGGATATGTAGGAACGAAAGGCCAAAAGTCCTGATCATGATTTAATTGATTTATTTGGACCATTAACACTCACACTTGGGCTAATGAAACATTTTTTTTTCTTTCTTTCACTCTGCAGGCTTTAACTTATATCCACTCTTCCCTGCTCCCATGGGTGAGTTCCCTCAGGGGGCAGCAGGTCAGGCAACTCCTGACCACCAGAAGCAGCAGTTAGACCCCAACACCTCAATTAAAACAGAGTATATGAGCTTCCCTCCTCCACTGCAGCGCTCTCCTCTTAACACCACTACAGAGAGAGGGTATGTTAATCATTTACTTCAATTACATGTATATATCTGTATACATGCAAATATTATTGTTCGTGCATTTATTTTCCACATGACCCCTTTAGACCGACAGGCTGGCTTAAAACCTCCTACACAAACAACACTGTCCAGCATCACCAATCTAAAATGGAGCCCCAAGAGTCGCCCTCCTCCTCCCCCACTTTCGCCAACCGTCATTCCCGACCTCAAGGATTTGACAGGGCGTCACAGGAAAGCTTCAGCAGCATGCCTGATCCAGTCGATCCCACCACCATCACAAAGACCTTTAAGGCCGGGCGCAAGGCCTCTGCACAGGCCAACCTGGCCTCACGAAGCAAGACGCCCAATTCTAAGAGTCGTCGCAGGAGGAGCAAAGGGCACAACAAGAGCAGCGAAGGTATCTAAATGGAGTTGAATTTCCTCCTGTGTTTATATGCTGCAACTAAATTAGCACAGACTTAATGAGGAAAATCTCATTAGTGCTTTTGTGTGTGTGTTTCCCTCAGGCCATGAGAGTGACAGTGTTAGCAGTACTGCAGACTTTGCCCAGGAGAGGGCACCCCTGTCTCGTCAGAAGGATCAAAATAAGAGTCTGTTGGACAAGCTGACTCAAGAGAAACTTGACAGCAAAACTAAGCTTGGGAACAAACGAAATGACCTCTCCTCTGGTATGGGTCAAGCTACTTGTCATGAAAGTTACGCACCCCCCTCACCCCTCTTGTGTCTGTTTTTTGTTTTTGTCCATATACATTTAATATCTGCGTTAATGTCATTTTGTATTTGTTTCTTATAATTATAACATCTTGTCCTTTTTGATATAATTTCAATTCACATTTCTCTGCACATTTAAGACTACATGTTTTATTTTAATTTTCAGTTAATTTACTTTGTTACTTTAATTTATCTTACTCACAGCCTATGCTTGGAGAACACCCTTCCTCTCTAACAGAATTGCATGCACAGAAGCACCAGGTAAACTCACGAATCTATGCATCACTTGGTTCTTATGTCACCCAAACATCCCATGCATGTCCTATTTTCGTCTTAACCTAAACCAAAGCTTCTAAGTTTAAGGGCAGACTAATGTTTTTTGTTTTTTGATGAAATTATGCAAGTGTCCACCTAAATCTCATGCTGTCAAATCTCGAACCTGTAGATGCAAGCAGCGACTTCTCACTGTTTGAGGCACTGAGGGAGACCATCTACTCTGAGGTGGCTACTTTGATTTCCCAGAATGAGTCCCGTCCCCACTTTCTCATTGAGCTCTTCCATGAGCTGCAGCTGCTCAACACGGACTACCTTCGGCAGAGGGCACTGTATTCCCTACAGGTAAATACAGACGGACGTAACTGCTCTCTGCTTTTCTGTTTGAATACTCAGCTGCTGTTTGAATCTTGCTTGGACATTTGCTTTTTGTTGGGCTTAGATTAGAAGATATTCAGGCTGAATATGGGGTGAGTTCTTGTCTGGCTTCTAGGTCAGAAAGGTTGTTTGGCACAGGATATCTGGCCATGTGACTAGCCACAGATAAGATTTAGATCTCTCAAACTATTTCCAGACATAATTAGGCCTGTCTCAATCATTTTAAAGCTTGATATTGGACAGAATGTCTCTGCTTTGTGGGCAGGCCAGACCTTTAGGGGAGACAATTAGGAGGAGGAAAAATGGGCTTTTGAATTGGCAGTCATGAGGCTGGTGGAGATGTGGCATTGAACTGCTGAGGGTAACATATCTTGAACCATACAGATAAAGAAGACATAGGAAGAGCTGGAGAAATCATGAGTATAGGAGTGAGGAAGTCTCCTCCTCTCCTATTCTACTTTATTCAGTTATGTTGTGTCAGTGTGTATATATGATTATCTATATGAATACGTATATGTTCTATTGAATTGTTTAGTCTAAATACAGTACACTATATTTGTTATCTTGTGATTAATCATTTTGCTTACTTACAATGTAATAATTCAATATACCATTTAACATAGCAATAATCTAACATTTAACATTCATGCTTGTAAAGCTTCCTTGAATTTGAGTGGTGGTGGGTGAACAGTAGAGAGCCCTAATGCGTGTGTGTGTGTGTGTGTGTGTGAGAGAGAGAAGTCTAGTCAGAATTCAAAACTGTGGTTATCTGAGCCTGGCCTTTGATATAAAAGCAATATCCCCCTGAGAACTTAACATGTTTTACAATAGTCTCTCAATGTGTTTCTGCCAGGACTTGGTGACCAGGCACCTGGCAGAGAAGAGTGCAGCTGAGGACCAGTTGCCCCCTCTTGGTCCTGTGGTGTGGGCCGCCGGCTCTCAGTCTGAGCTCACACCCAGTGAGAGTCTGGCTACCAGTGATGCAGTAAGAGACACATTATTGCTTCCCAGCATGGCATTCTCACACGGCTCTACCAGCCTTGAAGTCTTTCACCGATTTCTTATTGTCATCCTGTTCCTACTCTCTTTATGGCGTTTACTCGCTTCCTCTTCTACATTTCAATACATCTTTCATTAGTTCCTCTCTCAGCCTTGTCTCCTTTCATTCCTCCAAGTCTCTCTTTATTCTCTGATTTTTAAGTCCCCCCCCCCCGTCCCCTTCTTCGTTGTCTTTGAATTTGATTTGACAGCAAGACTTCAGAAGTCTGTCTATAAAAAATAGCCCTCATCTCCCTACGTCTCTTTTGCCAGATCAGACATGTGTTCTTTGTTCTGGGCCAAGGTCCCCAGAGTTATCCTAATTGGGCGCCAAGCCTTTTGTCTGTCCAAATAATGCCTTTGTTCAATGAATGATGGATGAAATGTCTGATTTGCCATGTTAGCAGAATGGCAAGAGTGTTTGCTGTTTTTAAAACTGTATCTGTGATGGATCATCCATTTTCTATAATCAAACAGTTTGTGGTAAAACATTTTCAGTTCACATCAGATATATGCCATGGGTGCCGCCTAACGGAATCTTAACGTTTTTTTTCAGGAAGTGGTTGAGAAAAACTTGAGGCTCACACAGGACACAGTGAAGAAGAGGGATGATGCAGAATTTGTGGACAATGACAGCCCCATGTCAACCTCCTCCAACCTGGAACCATTTGCTAACGATGACCTGGGTATAGATACGCATGTATAAGCTATCTGATTTTGGAATAGAAGGGGCTGAAGCTTGTAAAACTGTAACTTATATGAAACTTCTTTCCACACCCTGGTGCTCAGCTGAAATGCTTTGCTTATAGCCTATAACTATATCAGAATGAGGTAACCCTTCCCACTTTCTCCAGCAGTGCCTCTGAGGGCTTGTTTTGGTAAAACAACCACTTTATGCCTCAGGATCAATATCACATGGCCTAAATAACTTTCAGAAGAAATGAAAATGGACTCTGAGTTTGGGAACTTTAGTGACATCCAGTAAATTAGGAGTGATGCTGGCTTACTTGATCCTGTAGTGTAAACCTGGTTACAGATGCATTAATATTCATTACAGCCCTCTCTTTCGTGCTTCATTGATTTTGAACATTTTGGATCCCATTTCTGTCTCCCTTTCACCCCGTGCTCTCCTTTCTTTGCTGCTCTGATAGGCAACACGGTGATTCATTTAGACAAAGCTCTGGCCAGGATTAGGGAGTATGAGCGCATGAAGCTTAAAGCTGAGTTTAACCCCTGCAACGCCAGCACTGCAGGTGTAGGTGGCTCTGAAGTCTCAAACGCTGAACATCCCTCTGCTAACCCTGCTGACCAAGTGGAAGGTACCCAGTCACATAAGCCTGCCTGAGTACACCACGCGCCTTTTCACTTTGCTGTTTAATTTAGAGGAAGTTAGGAATGAACTGATGATGTTGTTTGTGTTCGTCTGTCAGCAGAGGGTGCAGCTGGTGATGTGCGCTGCCCTCAGATTGACACCCAGCAGTTGGATCGTCAGATCAAAGCCATCATGACAGAAGTCATTCCTTTCCTGAAGGTAGGATAACCAACACAGGGAGCTGCAGGGTGGATTGATGTTTGCTTTGTGCAAGCAGAGAATGTCATGGGATTGGAAAAAAAAAGAATTTCCCATATTTTAATGGATCTATTTAATCCAAAAAGTTGTGCTTGTTAATTATTTACTGTTCAGAGTTTTAACACTCAAAATGAATGTTGTCAGTACTGCGCACACCACTGTGAATGTGAGCAGGTGTTAAATCTCTATGTAATGTTCATGCTTTCTTTTATTAGGAGAACATGGATGAGGTGTGTTCCCTCCAGCTGTTGACATCTGTGCGGCGCATGGTTCTTACTCTCACCCAACAGAACGATGAAAGCAAGGAGTTTGTCCGCTTTTTCCACAAACAGCTGGGAGGCATACTGCAGGTACGACCCGGGCCAAAAACCAGGTTCTTCACGTGCAGGGGACACAAGATCAGCTTGATCACGGCTTTTATGTCATTTCACTGTCTTCAGGACTCTCTCAGTAAATTTATGGGCCGCACTCTGAAGGACTGCGGGGAAGACCTTCTAGTGGAGATCTCAGAGATCCTCTTCAATGAACTCGCCTTCTTTAGGCTCATGCAGGATTTGGACAACAGCAGCAGCAGCAGCACCTTGGCAGCCAAACACAAAAATAAGAAGAGGGCCGAGCAACCCAATAAAGCAAAATCTAGTCTCAAGGTCAGTTGTTTCCTCTATTTTCTTCTATTCTAGTTTTGAGTTTTAATTACGTGCCTCAGAAATTTGTCTCAATGAGACTAATTTGACTCTTTGTGTTAATTTACTTCCTCCATCTAGGAAAATGCAATAGCTTGTGGTGATAAATCAGTTTCTCCAATCTACACTGATGAAGACAAGGTAATGTTTTAATACTGATAATGAAGCTGTCAACACCGATCTAGTACACCAGTAATCTGTGTTACAATAGCGTTTCTCTTTTCCTCCCAGGATCAAGACGAGGCTGAACAGGAAGGTGATTCTCCTCTCCAGGAGCTTTACCTGCAGACCGAGACGAAGAACAGCAGAAGCAGTGAAGCATCAGAGGTTGAAGAGGAAGAGGAGGATGAAGTGGGTAGACAAGGAATACCTCTGTCCATCAGTAAGTGAAAATCCATCACCGCCAACGAGTAGTTGCCACCAGGAAATAAGCGTGAAATAATCATGCTAAAATTGACCTTTTTAAAAATATGTACCAATTCCTTCACATTTGTTTTTTTCTGCCTAAATGTAATTTTATGCATACACACACACACATGCATGCAGTAGTGTTACACACATGTGTCTCATTTTTTCTCTCAGGTCTTTCCAAAGCAGAGACCCAGGCCCTGACAAACTATGGCAGTGGAGAGGATGAGAACGAGGAGGAGGAAATGGAGGAGTTTGAAGCCGGACCTGTTGATGTCCAAACATCTTTGCAGGCGTCTGCTGACAGACAGGTGGAGCAAGAGGTCAGGGCTACAGTTAGTCACAGAGCTAATATTTGATAAAGATCCATTAATTAGATAATTGAATCTAATGTATTTCTCTCATGCTTCAGGAGACAACAGGCAGTGAAACCCAGGAGACCAAACCTATAGTGAGGAGTTCAGAGAATGACGATGGTGAGGCCTTCAAGCTAGAAAATGTCAAACTGGCTTTTTGTCTTGTAGAATTCTTGTATTTTTAGATCCCTCTGTGAGTCACATACGCTTTATTCCTCTGCTTTGTAGAAATCAACAATCCAGTTGGGACTGTGGTTTCTACAGTGGAGGACCGTGACATGGCGGAGTGCCAGAGTCCTGAGGAGGAGACTAAAGCTGGAGCAGCTGCTCACTCAGAAGGAGGCTCTGCAGTCTGTGACAGCCAGGACGTTCCCAAAGAGTCGGCCACCACGAGCAGCCCAGACTCAGACTCACCCGTCATGATCAATGTAGATGTGAGTCCAAAGCAGAAGATGCTTAGATTAAATAAAAAATGTGCTCCGGATATTTATATTTATCCAATTATCAGATTTAATCAGAACAGTGAACGCAGCATTACTCATTACTAAAACGCTTTGTTGAAGCTGTTTTGTATTGATTTCATTATTATTACTGATGCAGGAGATGGGCTCAGGTAACACCAGTCAGAAGTCTGATGAGGAAGACTTTGTGAAGGTGGATGACTTGCCACTGCAGCTCACAGTCATGTGTGAGGTGTGTAACAGCTGACACATTTAAAAACTCTCAAGATGTACATAATGACTGCTCATTAAAGGGGAGTGAAGGTGGAAAATCCCTGTGAGAACATCGTTATGTTATGACATGCTGTGTGCTGTAACACCAGGAGGAGCTACAGAAGAGAATAGTGGAGGAGCAGCAGAATAACAACCTGTCTGTGGAGATCCTCAACGGGAACACTGAATCGCTGACTGGGCTGGTGGGAAATGCACATGCACTGAAGGAACCAGGTATGCATCACAATCCTTGTCAGTATGAATTGCAGTTTTGTTTCTGTAGATGCCGAATAACCCACAAAAGGCAAACCACTGTCTCTTGTTACCTTTTGTACATTCATGCAGTAATTGGCCGCTATTTTTTTTTTTCTGTCTGTGAACTAAAGGTCCAGACCTTTTCAGACTAAATTATGCATTTTCTTTTGTTTCTGTTTTTTCTTCAGACAATGTTGGCGCCCAGAGTGTGTAAAGGTTTATACCGATGTCTCAGAATCTCCTGTTTTTTTTTTTTGTTTTTTTTTTGCAACACTATGCTTACACCCCAAGTCTGCTCTGGATGTATGATTGTTGATTCTTTATCTGCTAGTTTCAAGTAGCAAAGGCTCATAATATTGGTCACAAGGTAGCTGTGACTCTGACACACCCACACACACACATACACACACAACAGATAGAACTAAGCATCTACACACAAACAACACTTAGTTCATTTTATTCCTGAATGTTCAATGTGATTTATTGGTATTCTGGGTAGGGGTTGTCTTTATGCTGCTGATTACAGACAGTTAAGCCTCTTTCTGAATCTTTATAGGACTGAAACTCCTCTTCAGATCTGCCTTAGTCTCTCTCTTGGTTCTGGGATCAGTTTGACTTGAGTTGTGATCTTTATTTTTATTTTTTAAATGTTTTATTTGTCTTGGCCTGGCCTTACTGCTGTACAGCTCATCTTCTGCACTTGATTCCCTTATTATAAAGAGATTAAAGTAGGATGGAAGTTCAGCTGTAGCCCGAGTGACTTCAGCCAATTGTTTCTCCAGCTTGAACACTTTTTCCTTTATATCAGAGCTCAAAGCTCTGACTTAACTTTTATCCCTTCAGACAAATCTTTATATACTATTTTGTTCTGTTAATGGTTATTCTCCATTGATTTTCATGTCATTAAAATGTTGACTACAGTAATAAAATTTTAAATAATAAATTGCTGGAACTTTCAAAAATGGTGGTTTGTGTGTTTATATACATAATTTTTCATTCAATTAACCATGTGAGCCTTGTTAATGCTGCTGTGTTGCTACTTTCACCCTATAGACAGAACAATTTATCAAATAATTGTTAAAATAAGTCAGTGAAGAAACAAGTAGAGCCTCACATTTTCATTTCCTTTATTTACCATCATTTTAAACTAAACAGGAAGTTGGCAGTTACGAGGTACATTTTTCAGTGTCTGTATGTTGAATGATCAGTCATGTGGAAAGACTGTACCTACTGACGATTTAAGGATTAAAAAAAAGACAACACTGAACTAAAGCTGGGCCGCACAGTGTGGAGGCACAAAGTGGTGAGTGTGTGGGCTGGATTCGAGATTTAACAAAGTAGAACAATATTTAGTATTAATTGAATTATTAACAAGCAATTCAGATTCACAGATGGACCCATTCTGCAAATACATTAATATTAATACATAATTACAGTAACAAAAAAATAACGGAACACATTTACAAGCATGATTCACTTTTCTACCCATTTCCCTCAAACAGACAAAAGAAGGAGTTAGTATTGATTTTTAAGAGAGTTTTAAGTATTCCTGAATTGTCTGAAAAAACAAATGTCAAAATGACATTGCCGTCGACGCAAACTTTGGTTCAGGTCATTGTTAGCTGTGCAAACAACCTTAAGATTTATTCTAAGATCAGCTGAGCTCGTCTCCATAGCAGCTTCTGCCCGTGCACCGACGCATTTACAAACTGATCCGGGTTCAGTGGTTGGACTGTTACCAGGGCATGCAGGGGTCCGGGCAGTCGCGGATATACGACTCCAGTTTTCCCTCAGAGACTTGCATCAGTGTTGTGTATGTTGTCAACTGTTAGGGAAAAGGAAAAAAAAAAAAAGTGAGAAAAATGTACTTCCGCCGAGTGAAGTTTGTCTTTGTGAAACTATTTGTTACTTGAAAGTCTGACCTTATTAAGCACTGGTTTGGTTGAGAGCACATCATACATGGTCTTCAGTGAGATGTTCTAAAGAACAAAAAAGGGGAGATTGAAGGTGTTTTACCACTCAAGTAGAACATTTGCATCTTATCAGTAACATAAATTTGTCCAGGGTGTGTGTGTGTGTGTGTTCAGCACTCACTTTCTGTGTGGTTTGGTTCATACACTTCATGGCAGGAGTTCTGCGATCATCCAGGAACAAAGGCTCCTTCCAGTGATCGTAGTTTGTCTCCAGGACGTACCACCGGCCCAGCTTCAGGTTGATCCTAAAGCACAGTAATTAAATAAAAACCTCACCGCGTGACAACTGATTTGAGTTGAATCAGGTGATCTGAAACCAAAGCTATCATCAGTTTCTTGTTGCGTAAGAGCTGTTTTGCAAGAAGAGCACAAGAAAAGCTGCATCATTGTGACTTTTGAGCCACTTGTAACAAAAGATTGGACACCAGTGCAATATTGTAATAATTATTATTGTTATATGGTGTTTTTGGTTTGCAAAGGACTGTCACACATTTAAAAACTCGCACAGTCATCTCTGTTTACCCAGGATGCAAAACACGCTGCATTGTTTATGTCAAACACTCTAAAAATGACAGGATAAGCTCTGGTACATACTCCAAGATGTCGATGCTGAGCAGTCTGGACCTGGTGATGATGCAGCCCTGGCCCGTACTGTTTCCCCCGAGGATGAAGTAGGCCGGAGCCAGCAGCTTGGTCTGAGCCAGGAGAGTTTTGGCCTCCTCGTAGCTGGTGAGAATGAGACAAGGCTCATTGTTGGGACACAGACGTTGTCACTTAACACAGAGAGGTTTTTATGCACCACAAATCTGTTCAAGCTTTATGGTATAATTCATAAGAACTGTTTACAAGTGCCTTTTATTAAATTAAACTAAACTAAACATGGCACTATTCAGTTATATCTATGACTACAGTCTGTGTGCAAACTAGTTTTTATTGTCCTGATTCATTTGTTATATTCAAATCAAATTCCACTTACTTTTATCATCTCTTAAATCCTCTTTGTGTGTACTTTTTACATTTGCCTTGTGTTTCTTTTACATCATGTCTCAAGCATCTCAATTGCTTTGTTGTAATGCTGTACTATACAAACAGTATTTTATTTTTCAGGAAGCTAAAAAAGGTTCCTTTATGGGACAAATGTTTCTTTTTAATGTTTGTTCTCCAGCAAATTGCATCGCCTCAGTCCTTAAGACCTAATAAACAATGCATTTTCTATCCAATGAAAACAAAGCATTTTCTTTTAAAACCTGAATTCTGCCCATCAGCTTATAGCCTCCTTCTCTTATTCTGGTGCACCTCAGCATTTTAAAGCCATCACACATACAGATATACACAACTGTCCTTGACGAAAATGATAATCACATCAACACTGTGCCTCTACTACACATGCAGCTAGAAGGCGAGACACAAATAATACAGTGACCTGCTCACAGAAACATTACAGCAACACCAGTGGCCTGGCCAAAAACTCCACAATGTGCCTTTGAATATCAAAGAGGAATACCTGTTTGCTTTTTCTAGGACGGAGCGGGTGAGAAAGCTCATCCACATCCCATCTCTCTCCCCTAAGATCCACTCCAGGATTCCTGCATGGGAACAGGTTCAGCTGATGAAAAGTACTAAAAAAAAACAAAAACTAGACCTTCTCTCTAAATGCACGTTGAGATACTCCTGAGCAAAATGATTAATCACTCACCGATGTATCCTCCATCGATGCTGAAGCGCTCATTCATAGTCAGAGTGAATACATGCTGGGAGAGAAAGAAGAGAAATCGTATTAATTTTTTCATACATCCAGAAATGCGCAAGACGTAAACACGACTCAACAGCTGTCACTGAAGTTAAAATTATGTTTTATAGCTGTAATGCTAAGTGACTCACAGGCTTGATGCCGGTCAGCATGCCAACGTATCCAGCGAAGTTCGTAGACTTGAAGACAGTCTGGTTGTTTCTCTTGAAGTCGAGGTTGATCACTAGAGGCTTCAACTTCTCACTAATGATCCACGACTTGTTTTTCACATCCCAGCTGTGAGGAGGGGACAGTCCGTCTCATGAGATGCAAGACTATCAAGCTCAAAAATTGCAATTTTAGAGTGATTCTTACCCCATGAATAACCCAAAATCCAGATTTCTACCATGAATGAGGTTACCTGTAAGAGTGCAGAGCCCAGGAGTGTTTCAGTACTTATTCAGCATTATTTTAAATTCATTAGTCAATCTGATACTGGACGATAACTCACCCTTATCATCTTCTGCAACAACTGACGTGCACACAGTGAAAACCTCATAGAAGATGTTGAACAAGGTGACTTCACCTGGATTGTAACAGATTTTAAAAAGGGTCAATGGGACATTTTTACAAACAGGGAGTTATATTCAAACAACATTTGGGTTTTCTTACCAAGAGGAATCCCTGAAACAGCTGCAATCCCTTTGATTTCATCACGGAAAGGGTTTGGGAGTGTGTTCACCATCAAAGGCTGCAGAGCATTATAGAACATACTGTCATGAAGCCTTTCCTGACAATGAAAATACACCAGTTATTCTGAGCAAAACATAGCTCAGAGAGAGGAATGGCACTTACCAGCGTGACGTCAACCAGCTCTATAAGCCGGCCACTGGGCACAAAAGCATTGGCCAAGTCTTTGATGGCCTGAATCATGGACACCAGCTAAAAAGAGAGAAATCGTGACTAACAAAAACAAATAGTATTTGTGAGACCTAGAGTTTAAAGTACATGACAGTGTTCTTACATCTGTTTTTTTGTCTGTAATCACAGCTGTCCATCTCTTGCTGGGCGGTAAGTCGAGGTCTACCGTGTACCAACTTACAGCTGCTTTGAACCTGATCAGAAAGGAAAAGCTGTAAAACCACTGAAGCGCAAATAAAGCGCAATAACAGGAGCCAATTCAAAACATCTCAGGCTAGATGTGCTTTTCATATCCGTTTGAGGGTAACTTAACATTTAATGCCTCTGGTGTTAAAAATGCAGCAGACTGATTCTATCTGACCAGCAAACCTCAGTTTAATCTAATGTGGACACAAATAGTTTAAAAAGTTGCTTAAAATAAAGGTTGCAGGCCTAGTTTTATGTCTTGAAAAAGAATGCTGCCTTCAAGAGATGCTGGAAATGTACACTTGAATTTTATGCAAAGAGAAAACTGAAAAAAAGTGAATCTTTTTATGACATATGACATCCAGTGAATATCAGGCATTCCAGCCAGACAATTGATTGATTTATCATCTTTGACTGGTGGTAATTGATTTTTCCTGATGACATCAACAGGGTTATTTTCTCAGGCTTTAAATCCACTGAAGAACTACAGATGACATAAATGACATTAATCTTAATAATTAATCTTATTCCAGTGAGGATTTGAAACATTTGACATTGACAGCAGCCAACAAAACATGAAAGCAAAATACATCCTCAAATGTTACTTAGGATTTGGATGCAGAGATTTACGAAGAGCAAGTGAAGGTAACACAGTTCAGGCATGATTCAAAGGTTACAAAACACATCAGTGACTTGCAAGGTTAACTAACCAGCTAAATTCCTTTCTATGAAAATTACAGACGAGTTTCACTTACGTGGGACCCTTTGGTGGATACATTTCTGATCGACAGTCTTCTGTAAACTGTAAACACATCCACATAAAACAGGGTTGAAGGTTTCTTTGTCACTTCAGAATAAAAACAAACTAAATGTAGTTAAACTACACACTCAGGCTCTGTCGAAACAATGTGTTAAACAGCACAATTATTACACAGAAAGGTCGCTTACCGGTGGTATAAACTGTGCGGATGCGACGAAAAATAAAGCAGCTAAAATGAGAAAGACGCTGTGACCCATTTTTGCAGATTTCTTCCAAACAATTCACCAGCGTCAGTTAGTTTACTGCGGAAGCTGCTACTGTTTATCTCGTGACAGCTGCCTCACGCTGATGTAAGGGAGGGGAAACCGGAAGGTCTCAAAGGCGCATAAAAGGCTTTTTATACACATTTATGGGAAATAATTCACACACAATTAGTAATATACAGTAAAGTACAATACAGTGTCATTATTTTGTAATATTGTTAGAACTTCGGATAAAATGAGTAACAAATTGATACACAACACCCCTCAAATCAGATTTGAGTGGTTGCTTCCATGCGGAAGGGAAAGTAAATAACATGACCGCTCATGTGGATGACTGCATTGATTCCTTCCTGTAGCTCCTGCGTGTCTACTAAAAAAAATTAATTTGTTTCGCACCGTTTTGCTTCACTGAATAACTTTACATTTGGTTAAGTAACAGATTCAATAACACGCAACACATTCAGCGCTAAAGAGTGTGAAGACACACCGCGGTAAAATGACACTGAATTGATTTCATGTGGCACACTTAGATTTCTAATCATTTATGTTACATGAATACTTTAATAAATATGTTTCCATGTAAAGTAATGTGTTATTAGTACACAGTTCACATAGGACTCAAATATTCATATTGGATTTTCTTTTCTTAAAGTTTTTATGGACATGATTCAGGCCTGTGTATGTACTGTAACACAGTGACTAAATCAGTACCAAAAGGTATTACTACACAGGCCACAGATTTTAGTATGTTTCAAATTTCTTAAGTAAATATTTTTTTATTTTCTTCAATATCTTCCATGTAATGTGAGGCAGTGACACTAAATCACCACTAAAACTTATGCCATTTTCATTATCAGTTGATTATTTTGACTAAATGATTACTCATGACCATAAAATGTCACACAGCAGCAAAGATGACTTTCACAAAGCCCAAATATGACATCCTTAAACTGCTTGTCCTGTTTGGTCACCTGGCCAAAAAACCAAAGATAATCTGTTTATCACATCTTGAGACAAAGAAAAGAAAAGAAAAACGTTGACAGGCTGGCACCCTTGCTGCAAAACCTACTAATATTGCATAATCTGCTGGTGTAGCTGTTTTCTCATGGTTTGGAGTGTGTCGATGGAAATATTTTTCAAAGGGATGGAGTGGAAGAACTTGACTGGCATGCACAGAGCCGTGACCTCAACTCCATCAACACCTCTGGGATGAACAGCGACGTCAACTGTGAGCCGCACCTCGTCACTAGGGCTCAACCACCTCAACCAGAAGGCAAGAAAACTCACTTCTTTTCAGTTTTCCCACATTTTGATTTGTGTACATGAACATATTACTTTTTTCAGGTGACATTTATCTTCATCACATAAACTTACTGCGAACTGATTAGAGTCACAGTATAAATAACTCATATGTTCTGACCTTTCACCAAAGGCTAGTGAAAGGTCAGAGTGGCACTTGTTTTCCATTTGAGTATTACCAGCTCAGTTATAGTTTATATATATATATCATTTAACACACCTCTCGATCATTGTACACTACCATAAAATGGGATAGTCATTCCAAAACCACGGGACATCCTATAATCCAAAGGTCTAACAGACGGTGTCCCCACAGCAAAGTGAATTTACACAAAATAAGCCACATGTGTCACCTGAATTCTGTAAATGTCACCAATATGATGAATTCAAAAAATACCACAGACCAAAATGAATGCTTTGACCGTGCCATTTTATTCAAACGTATTTAAAAAAGAAAAACAAAAAGTACATTAAATGTCAAAGCAAACGGTCAAATCTATAAAATCAAGACATTTACAAAGACATGGCGGCAATCTACTCAGCTGAGTCTTCACTTGCAGTACCTGTCTGCTTTCATTTTGCTTCTCCTGTAATGAAAAAAACATTCAGTGTTACAGTTTGTCTGTGCAACAAATATATTGTCTGATACTTTATTATAATTAATTCAGTGTCAACTACAAATATAAAATAATATATATGTATTTTTTGCTTCATATATTTTACCGTATCAGTATAAATAACTTTTGACACCTTGTGCAGTCGGTGAATATGCAGCTTTGTTTAGTGCTTCTGTTGACACACTTGTACAGTTTATGTGAGATATGACACATACTCATGAATTCTCACATATCCTACTTGTTATGATGCTTATGACTGCTATGATGATGATGATGATGATGATGTAAATAGATTTCTCAGTCTACTATAATGACAACATATGGTTACTAAACTATATGCCTATGTGCTTCTGCTTGTTCAAATAACACATCTATCGATGCACAGCAAACATGAATAAAATGAGAACTAGAAGTCAATAAAAACAGAGTGCACCTCTTTTCTTTCTCATGTTGTAGATGGAGGGTTACAAGTTGATTACATTTACTATTCAGAGATTGCCAGCCTTCGCTTGGCCTTGTGTTTCACTGTGTGAGAGAGTACTGATAGTGACTGATGTATTTTGAAAATACATTTTAATGAATGCTGCGAGTGAGTGCGTGAAATTTGCAGTCTGATTTTATACCGAGATACATACATTTCCTTTATACACAAAGGGACACTTCAGGAAGACTTATGATACAAAAATGTAAATTAGGTGTTTGAGAATAAATATCTACTGAACGCATTTTCACACCTGTCAAGGAGAGTTTCATGGAATTTCCCCTCCATTCTGGATTTCTTTAGCGAGGAGGCGTCTTCCTCATTAACCCTGAGCCGCCGGTCTTGAAAACTCTGAAACTTCTTCCTGTAATTCACACGGCAACATTAATAAGGCGATTACAAAAGGATGTGCAAAGGCTAATGACTCACGACTCGATTCACACACACACACACACACATAAACACAGACTCACCCTAAAATTTCTGAATTTTTCCCCCACTTATCCTCTTTTGAGAACTGACACTGAGGCTATAAGAGGAGAAATTTTAAAGAAAATCCAGATAATGAGCCCAAGAATTAACTTAAGTGTCTAAATGTTGTCAGTGGCAGCTAAATAGCAATAAGCTGAATGGCTAAGCTGACTAGCTGCCACAAATCAACATATACACTACTATTATTCAAATATTCAGCTAAAGCTAGAAGCTCTACAGAGGATAACAGTGACATTGTTAACAACGGTGGAATATTCTTCATATTAATCAAGAGAATTTATTCATGCCAGATCGTTAGCAAGGTACCACTGCACGGAAGTGCGTACTTCATCCTCCTCCCTCTGTCACTGTGAACCTTCAGGAACATTTTCCCTTATAAATGTGCATGGGAGAGCTTAAAATAATCTGTTCTTTTAACGTAAGCAATCTTAACAATATATTCAAGTATCTAACACAACAACCCCAGCATCCAGTCAGAAAGCTCTTTGATATTTAGCGCCTCTTTGCTCTGTCTGTGCTTTACGATTCCCAAGCTGCACTCCATCCTGAAAAGCATTTTAGACGCTAAACACTACATCAAGACACAGGCTCAAGGGCAGCCATTATCAACATGTCAACATGATGAGTCCATTTCCCCGGCATTCATCTAAAACAAATAATAGAGGGGGAATGCAAACCAAAGCATGCCAAGCAAAAAAAACGGCTTCAGACATATTGCCTGGGACTTAATAGCCAGCAGACGGGCCGTATATAAAACACTTGCAGCACTGGAAGCTGAAATGTGGCGTTGCCTGTTTTCTCATCACACTCTAGCAGACCAATAATTGCATCTTTAAGGCTCGATAGCGATGAGGCGGTAGCTTAAAGGCGTGATCTCACATCCAGGGATGTGATTTTGTTGTCAAAATCTGGTAGGTGCAGACTGACACAACGTGAAGATAATGGGAGGGAGGAAATCACAGTTTTTGTTCCCTCAATCAGAAAAAGGTGCTTTGGCACTCATTTCGGAAGAGCCTGAAAGGTGCACAGCTGAAATCGTGAAACGTCAAGCGGGGGTGAAACACAAGTGCAATTATTGATATAATGCTTCCACTTGTGGGAAAAAAAAAGACACTTCCAAGGTCTGAAACAGGAGAAACAAGAAAGCCAAGAGATACAGTTACAATAAACTCTATACATGTTTTTTACTTGGCTAAAGATGATTTTCATTGTGTGTGGGTACTGCACAGAAACACACATCATTTCAAAACATCTACTAACTAAATCATCTCCATGACAACAGTGACTCTGAGCGGTGAACGGCCTATGGATGTAGTTGAAAGCTTCGGAAACACAAAATAAGTGGATCTTGTGTTGTGAGATTTTTTTTTTTTTTTTTCTTTTCATCAAACCTTTTAGTTGTGGGAATACAGAGATCTGAGTGATCATGATCATGTCCAATTAATCCAATACACTTAATCCTGTAAATAGTTTAATGCACATGACAATAAATTCATTGAATACCAGAATACTTTTTAGAAATTAATACTACAGGCCCTATTAAATGATTTATAATGCATAGTATAATGTGCATTTAGGGTTTGTCCAGTTGCACTTTACTTAGTTATATGGCGCATAATCAGGGCACAAAAGAGGCTAAAGATGCAAAGGTGTTGTATTTAGTTTCTAAATTGATCATAGGTACGGCTCATCACTATTTAAATGGAAGACACAGGAGGCTGGAGAGGCAAACGGTTGCTTGCTAAACACACAGGGACTCAGGGTGTAACGGCAGTGTTGTGTAACGCATGCTGAGAACTCACCAATGTAGGCATGTGTTACTATAGGAATACTGCACGCTTTAAACAGCAGGAAAATACAGAGCAATTGACTTTGGACGAGGTGTTTGCCGGTCAATGGTGCAACCACATTCTGCCGCCTCAAGATAGAAATCTTTATGACAAAACCTCATTTTAAGACCAACACACCCGTGGGTGGATGTACATTTGCTACATACTGTACACATCGTGGGTGCTGGGCATGAAAATGGCAACTGTGCTGATCCAAAAGTAAAAATTACACTTGTGTCAGATGAATGACAGAGTGCCCTACATTTGTAATTGCTATTGAAACTACGTCAGATGAATGAATTGATTACACTCTGCTTATTTGTGTGTATTGTTGTTTTGGGGAGTGGTGTGTGGGAGGTGCATTATACTGTGGAGCAATTGTTGTCAACCTTTATTAGGCTCGTGACTTAAAACAAAGCAGTGTCTGAGGCAAAATGTGTTGTTTTTTTTATGGTTTTCTATGCAGTTAATTATCTCACAGCTCCTCAGTTGGACGAGTTGCATTTCTAATAGTTAAAAAAATATAGTATTTACCACAGGACTGCTGCTCTGGTCACTCTGTTTTTAACATGCATGTAAACTATTTATAACAGCAGCCAACACCTCCCACTACCCAATTTCTTAAGCACTTGAGTGAAGGAACTTCTGATTGACTGTTAAATTGCACTTTACATAAAGAACAAAAGGTCTACTGAGCCTTGCAGAGAATGACACTTAATTTGAAAGTAATATGCAGAGAGAATCCTTCATTTATTACTGACCGGGCTACTTGTGTATTAAATCAGCACTCAAGCTCTACACAGTGGAGCTACGTACACGTAATTGACCTCACAGGACTTCACATTGCCCCTGTCCTCTTCGGCGATGTCATCCTTACGCTTGACCTCTCGTTCCGCACTCGATCTGATCTGTTCACCATTCAGGAAAAACAAAACAGAAAGGGAGAGGAGTTTGCATTAAATATCAATACCTTGATCCCCCCTGAAGTGAGGTCATAAACATTTTCCCCTTCCTCCTCAACAGTCAGGTCCCCACGGAGACTGCATGCTTAAAATTAACAGGATTAACATGCAACCTTGTGGAAAACACGATTTACACATCACCTTCACCATCTCGTCATCCCCCGCTGTCTTGGTCTTGGCCACAATGTCCCCACTGTCACTGTAGGAGATGAAGCAGGTATTGGCTGCCAAGAGAGCCATTCTGCCCTGAGGCAGAACAGAGAGAAAACAGAGGAGGAGGCAGTAGATTAGATAGAATTGCAGTGGGATTGGTTGTTGTGACAGGCATGAAAGGTTGCCTGATATTTGATGTAAAAGAGTCTCAAGGTTGTGCTGGCCAGGTTGTTTATGGGTTTAACAAAGCATCAAGGCGAGCAGTGCGCCACAGTGATAAGGTGGATGCATTCTGCATAATGAATTAGTTGTTCCTGACTACAGCTAAGTGTTATCTCTCATGGACTGAACTCCAATCAGCCACGAGGCGAGGCGTGAAAGGCAGGAGAGAGCGGTAAAAAAAAGGGTCCCTTGTTCATGACATACATGGTAAAACACCGAACAAAGAATAATATTCATCATAGTTCCTTATTAGCTGAAAAAAAGCTAAAAACATTTTTTTTTATTAGTTAATCTGCAGATTATTTTCTAAATTCTGAATTGCTTTCTCAATGCTGGTCAAGTGCGTCAAATCTATATGCGCATCAAGATTACACTCACATCCTGGAAGACTGGCTCCCACTGTTCCCTGGCGCCAATGGCATCAGAGCGTCCCACTATCAAACCCTCAGAGTTGACACCCAGGTACTTGCCATATCCAGACTTCAGGGCTATCCTGCAACAGCAAAAACAACCAAATGAATTCCACAATGGCAGGACAACAGCACGGCCTCATTAAAAGCCGACGTTTACAGGAAAAGCTAATATGTGCCATCTCTTTGGCAGATTATTTTATCTTCACAACAGGAAAAGCTAAATAACATCAGAGTTAAGCTGAGATCTGAGAGCCACGACTGATGAAATACAGTTGCAATCAAAATTATTCAGCCCCGCTGAGTGTGTACAGATTTACACATTAAAGGTTTTCTGAAGATCAAGAGATTTTATAAATTAGATTATATTTGTATAAGGGAGTTGAGGGACATAATCATTGTGATAATGATATGTAAATTTTCTTTGTAGCATTTTTTGTAATACGACAATATCATATGTATGCATCTCTCATCTAATACTTGTTGTGTAATGTTTTTTTATTCGCTAGTAAGTAAGGCTACCAAATAATTGCAAAACACATTTTCTTCCTCTCATTGAATTTGTTCCAGCTATGACAAAGATAGAAATCCCGCCTATGCAGTTGCTCATGCTGAGCAGCAAGCATGTCAAAAAAGGAACAGCCTCAGAGAGGAGATTATTTTATTATACAAAAAGGTGATGGTCACAAGAAGATTTCCAAGCTGGTTGGCAGCATCAGACACAAGTTTAAAACTAACAGCACAGCAGCAAACCGTCCTGGGTGTGGAAGAAAGAGTAAAATTTCAGCAAGGGAACGTTGAGAAAAGCGAGAAACCCCCCGTATTACTGCCAAAGACTTGCCAAGACCTGAGGAGGGCAGGAACAAAAGCATCAATACAGACTATAGGAAGAACACTTAACAAGGAAGGACTTCAAGCCTGGATGCCTCAACACCCTCCATTCAGAACCAAAAAGAACATAAGAAGCTGAATTGAATATGAAAGAAAGGCAGTGGGTAGGCCTGTGGAGTGCTGGGAGCCTGTTTTATGAGCTGTCTGCACCCATGGATCAGAGGAATGTCTGGCGCAACAAGGAAAAGGCAAATGACAAGACGAACACAATCCCTCCAGTAGGACATGGAGGTGGATCTGTCCTGTTGTGGGGGTGTGTTGCTGCTGCAGCAACTGGCATCATGGATTCATTGAAATACCAGGAAAATTGAAGTTTGGCAATTTGGTCGGATTTAAACAAATCAATAGCAGCAAGGAAACCAAAGAATATTAGTGAGGTGGAATCTTGTGCACAAGAGGAACGGCCAAAAACACTAAAAGAGAACCCTGATGTCATAAAGGGCAAAAGGATGCTCGAAATATAGAGAAATGTTTCTTCTTAAAAATCACTGATATGTTTTATTAAACTTTGACCTTATTTAACATGTTTTCATTCAGTTTTGTTCACATTTGTCTTGACTTGTAAGATAAGAGGGTTGAAGAATTTTGATTTCAACTGTAGCTCATGAATTGGCAGCGCCCGCCTCCACGAGGAGAGGTTGGAAGGGCCAACGCAAAGGTAAATTACTCTTGTACATATAGATTGCATAAAGCCCCTGCAGCGGCTTCCTATTAAATCTTTTGGCGGAGGATTATCTACGGATGCAGAACCACTTTGTCTTTGTCTACTCACCTTGTGTCTGAGACCTTGATGGCAGTAAACTGTTCTGGAGGGTCAGGTCCTTCATCATCTGAAGCAAATAAAACAATTACCTTTTAAAGATTTTACTGTTGTAGGTGTTGCTTTTTTGATGTGGCATTATTCTGGTCCTCATGTTGAATGAATGTTTCTCTTTCTTTCACTTTTCATTGTGTTTAGAGTTGTTCTTCAGGAGGCTCCTTTCTACCTGTTAAAATAGCTTTTTATTCTATAATGATTCAAGATGCTTGACCCATTTTTTAGTTTTTTAGCAGAAATCAAAATGTATATATTTCCCTCTCACACCAAGTTCATCCTCCACTCCTTGGAGACCTGCTTTGCGTTTGACTTATGCATTCTTGTAATTAATAATGCAAACCTTCTGGCTACGTAATGCTGTGCTGAGCTGGCTCCAGTTCACACGCTGGAAGTTGGAGTAAGATAAGAATAAGAACTGTTGTGTTGCATTTAAATGCTTTATTTTATACTGAGGTCTCCTGGGTGTCTCATGATTTAATAAAACTGATCGCCGTGAGATTAGGTCACTTCCTGAACTTTACCATGAACCGCAGTATCACACAATTCAAACTGCGTCATGCAGGGTTCAGGTCATGGGAGAGCAGACCCTGCGAGACATTAACGAGGGAAGTATTAATAAAGTAGAGGTAAAACGTGACATAAGCTGCTTTTTCAAAAGGCTGATTATCTTAGAAATATGTCAGCTGCTGACCCTCAGAGCTGACTGAGAGAACATCAGCATGTTTCCTCTAACCTGTAGGTGAATGTGTGAGCATTTTTGGCAGTTTTCTAAAATGCTGTATCATCCACCGTGTGGCGCATGTGGAAAAACGATCCAGTAAAGGGAGGAAAATCTGTAATCTCTCTTTTCTATACTTCTAGCTTGCGCCCTCTTTCATCTCCTGGAAATGAGCTTATGTGCATGCAGAGGATGAGGATCCACTAAGGGAATTGGGATGTTTCAATCTCTTTGCCATTTTCAGCGGTTCTAATAAAACGTGGGCTGAATTAATTGTTAGTAGTGTCTCTTTCTGGGTAGCCTGCTTCAATGAGCACCACTCCCTCAGAAGTGCCTGAAGGCAGAAGTGAGTGGAAACTCAGAGTTAGCTCTATCCTTACCCTCAACTCAACCCCCGTTCAGCCTTTTCAGTCTGGTGTCTGGATTTACTACTTAAATAGTTACTGCTTTGTGGACTGAAGGCAAACTCCCCCTTTCAACCTCACAGTGCCTGGAGCCTACAGTAAACGCAACCTCAAAATTGAGTTTCAGGTTCTTCATATTGGTACAACTGTGGGATAAGTAGAGTAGATTTACAATTTGCATCTCCACTTAAGATGCAGGCAAAATGAAATGCAGAAAATCTTACATCCTACATGGTGTTATTTCGGCTTATAATCTTGCCTTGCAAGGTAAAGTCCCACTCTTTTCTTCTGTGCTACATATACATATTTCTAATCCTGAGGAAGGCTGGATGATACGGATCTATATATTCATAAAAGACTATGTTCAGCATCAATATACCATATCACAATATGGTATTGCAGTAAGTATGAGTTGCATATAAATTAATCAAATAGTTGTTCAGTGCAGTTAAATGTGTTCCAAAGAAGCAAACTATCATTTTCATTATCAATTTGCAAATTATTTTCTCAATTTATTGCTTTTGTTTAATAGTGGAAATGTATATCATGATTTCCTACAGGCCAGGAAATGTTTGGCACTTGATAACTGACAAAAAAGTTTATCTAAATTCATTTTTTCTTGATCAACTAATCAATGAATGAACTAATCGTTGCAGCTAATATTAAAACATATATGACATAATTCGGCAGCAACATTATGCAGAACTGTAACACAATAACATATCATCACTATACAATTCAAGTTTAAGTACAATGCTGAATATTGAATTATTAACCCGCCATAATCCCAGTTTAGAGCATTATTGAATGTTCTACACAAAACATGACCTTAAAAATACTTCATAAATGTGTCCTTCTCAGGCTCAGAAACGTATCTGGGTTAAGAGCAAAAATACACTTTCAATAAATGACAATAGAATTAAAAAATAAATTGCTGAAAATTCTTTGTGAAATACTTGTAAAATCCGAATGAGTCAGTGGGAGAAGTGTTCCCCAGGGGCCACTGTTAATGAGTCTCTGGCTTATTTTGAGAAATATGACCTAGCGGAGTAGAAATTATTGCCAGCAGTGGCCAACCAAGAAAAAAAAAAACTCAACAACTTAGGAATATCGGGTGGAAACATTAGTACAAACTGTTCTTTCTAGTATAGAAATAAACTCTATATACTTGAAAAGACTACTACTGTGCTGACAAACCAAAGTCACTCTTCTTACCTTTGTGTGGTGCACCGATTGTGAAGAGCCCGCTATCCAGGGCATGGATGTACGAGTTGTTCTGCATCTCTATGGCAACCGATCCAGTGATTTCCCCAAAGCTGCTGACAGACCACCAGCCACCTGGGGAGCAGAAGGACCCGTGTCAAAAGGTGTAATAACACATGACACCGCTGTGCGCTCGAAAGCCACAGCTGCCTTAAGGTGCAGTATCCACTCAGAGGACAATTTTTGGAGTAAACTGTATTTATATAACATACTGGGATTAGTCATGGAAAAATCACACAAGAGGCACCATATTCCAGTGGAATTACTTTAAGATGGCGACTCTATGAGATGCTGTATAGGCACAGTTATAACAAAGCGTTAGTGCTGTAAGTTTCTCAGTTGGTTTAGATGTTACTGGAGGAACAATCCATGACCAAAATAGTCTCTATAACACAATAGTAGCAGTGCTGCTCTCTACTGAAAATTTTTAGAGGCACCGGTACAAATAGTAATAAATAGACTATTTACAGAAGTAACAATGTGCTGTTTTACTTTGTAGTTTTTAACAGGTTTCCCATATTTTCATTTTATTTCCCTGAGATCAGCTCATAACATCTTGTTGTGTTGTTGACTTTTTCTGATACCAGAGAAAGTAAGACAGTAGCCTTCAATAACACTGCACGGAAACATTTTGCACCCTTGAATCAATTTATGGTTTATACATCGAGCCGAGTCTTACTCGCTCTATGCTCTCTCTTATCAAGGGTGCAACACCTGGAGAGGCTTTACAGATTTGGCTGCTTTCATGTGTTGTGCTGCTAGCTTGATGGATTCCTTCTGAGCTACAAACACTAAGCGTAACATGAAGAAAGTTCACAAACAGTGCGCATAAATGTTGATACATAACCACGCAGCACTAAAGAATTAATAACACTAAACTGTACAACGTATTATGCTAACTTACATGTATCACAGGAGTTTTGTGAGGCGAGTGCTCTTAGGTATACATGTTCCCAGGCTCACTTCTTTAAACTATTTTTTTCTCTCTTTAAGCAGAAATAACATCAGAAAAATTCAGAAAACCAGAATTATATGTGATTAACACACATTATGTTAACCTTCAATGTCAAATTTATTTCTAAATATCTATTTATTATGGAAATTAATCATTTAAAAAAGGGGGCATATTTGCTAATAGTTATGAAATTTAGCAGCACTGTCTCCAAAGTGGTTGCAAAATACAACTAAACGGTCACAGTCTGGAGCCCTGCAAAGGTCTTTCAATATTCAAAATAACTCCTGGCATCAGTAGCTTTTAAAACCAGCTTTGAGGTTTTTGTTTTCATCAGCATAGAAACATAAAATGTTAATTCCACGTCAGTTATCTTTTACAAACACATGTAAATGTACCTTAAAATGTATGTGGTCAGATTGGGCATCGATTTTGAATACTGGCTAATATTTTGACATGCAAATACCGCAATGAGAGATATTTATATTTTCACTCCATTGAACTTCTCAAGCTTATTTCCTCCCGTCATTGCAGAGAGCATAAAAAAGAGCTTCTCTCACTCACGTACAGCACATGCTACAAGAATATTCACCGCTTAATAGAAAGATTAACAGACTATAAAAAAATCACTCATTGGCTTCTATAATTTAGAAATGTAGAGGATACACATACCAACAACATCATGTTTTTCATCTTCATTCGCCATTTTTCTTTTCTTATCTTTATGTTTCTTCTTCTTCCTGTGAAAAATATAATAAAATGTTAATCAGAAGAAAAATCTTCATTCCTAACCAGCTTGATAAACACATTTTCCTTCAAATGGAACTCCAAGGTTTTTAAAGTCAATAACAAACCACTTTTTTGAGTTTTAAACTCAATTTTGCTTCTTGGACATGAGCACGAGACGATTATCAGAAGGTATTGTGCCTTGTTGACCTGAAAAAGTAACTTAACAACAGACTGAGGAGCAGCATTTCACTGCTTTGTCTGATTTAAGGTTTCATGCCTGTTTCAATCACACCCATCATGAACGTGATGACAGTGGACTACACCTGTGCAGCAAAGTGAATGAAACATCAGGAGGTCAGCACAAACAATAACTTATAGTTACTCTTTAAATTAATTGTGTTGTGCTGAAACCTGAATTCCACACAAAATGTTGTTTTTAGTTGACTAAAGTATATATTCAAGTGCCTCCAACTAAAACAGTATACAAGGCTAACATTTTTGATACTTCTGTTTGTGTGGTTAGGAACGATCCTGCCTGACTATCCTGTTTTTATTCACATTGTGCTCCACAATTATGCTGCCATCTGTAATTTTCTATGGTTCTTTCCCTCCTGAGACTGTGATTTATTTATTTCTCAGAGGGTTTTCTTGGCCTTCACAACTCATTTTACCACATACTATGAGGCTTTCTGCATCTAACTTTAGCCAAGTAAAATCAATATATTTTAAATACCTGGCGTTATCTGACATTTCTGCTGCTGCTAAAGCTTCTCTTGGATAAAATACATAATACATAATTGAACCACTGTTGTTATGTTTAGCTTGTGGCTCGTCAAACAAGTGGCTAATGTGTTAGCTAGTCCCAAACAGCTAAGAGATTGAAGATCTGCAGCAGCCTTTCTCACCATGATGGTTGTTGAAAGTTTAAGCGTGACTAAATAAAAAAAACAGTAATTTAACATAACGTTAATACCCTACCGGATATTTCAAATAGGGCAACAATAACGTTTTAGCCTCAGTTAGCTTTAGCATGAGTTACAGACACTCAGCTAGCTAGCCATGAATACTGTTGCAAGCAGTAGCGATTAGTGGTACTAGGTAAAATAATCACTCACCCTTTGTTTAAACCTTTCAAAACCAGTTTGGTTGATTTCACGTGAGAATATTCAGCCATTGTGTTACCTAGCTAGATGTTAGCCCGACTACTAAACAGTGAGCAGGTTGTGCTTCCTATTTCGACACAACAAGTACGGCGGCCGCGGAGGCACATTCAAAATCTGATCCACACGCGCTTCTCATGCAAGCTTTCCATTCATGCATCCGGACTAAAACTTCCTTAATATTTACTTAAATTGTGGAAATTGTGCCTAGTACTTTACACCTTGTGGCTCAAATATAAATATAGATTAAGATTATCTAAAGTGACGGTCTTGGGGAAAAACACAATTATTGTGAAACTGTTTTAGTTGCTGCTGACACCATTTCATATGGGAATATGTGGTAAGTGTTGCTTGTGGTGTTCTTTTACTGCATTGCATTAAGCTGTAATGTGTCTCCAATATGCTGTACTTAACAGTGCATGTGAATTACACAACTCACAGTCATTATATTGTGCATTTCCAGCACACAACATCATTTGGATTCTCATGGTTACCTCTGGCTGTGTTTTTAAGTTATTGTAATGTATATAAATCGCTTCTTTGCTGGAATTTCAGCTGGGCTTGGTTATGTATCTCCACTTGTGACCAGAGGAGAGTGAACCTCCAGTGAAAGCGGATGGGAAGTCTCAGATACACCGTGACCATGTAGTCATACTCAGTAAGTAATACACTTTTCCCACAGGTCTACATGCTTTGCTCTAATCTGCACTTTTTTGAACATCCGTACTTGCCTCAAACACAGTCAAGTTAACGTAAGTACAAGAGAATCTTTGCCGTCATTCAACACCATATGCACTTTCTTTCATAAATCAGATTTAATCGTGGCAGACCGTAAATCATGAGAGACATTTCATAATATATATCAGGATTGAGGTCAGAGTCTGAATAAAGTGGCATTTGTCTCTTCTTGCCAGCCCACACACACACAGTGACACCAGGAATGTTAAATGTTCCCTGAGTCAAACCCCTGAGACCCTTCCCTCAAATGCAAAAATAGACTCACCAATCAACTGGTAAGGTAGGCAGGGGGGTGACCTCAAGGATGGTGTCCTCACATAACTGTTTATGCTAATGTTGCCTCATTTAGCAGGAATGGCCCAATCAGGATCCTGTGACAGGAGGTAATAAATCATTTGTGGACACTGTCAAGAAGTAAAATAAATTAGACAGTGGCTTGTGTTATCTGCTCAGTGCAGTAAAACCCAACTGGTAAAAACGTTGGATCATTGTCCAACAGAAAAAAGTATCCAGAGAAAAACTGATGAGGGATTCCTGAAACCAACTCAGGCTCACCAGAATAGCTCCAGCACAAAACATGCCTTGAATGATGCAGCAGAGAGACTCCTGTAATGCCTTAGTGAGACTGCTGGTGTTGTTGTGCTTGGGGAGAAGTTGGTTGGAAGATTAATCTGGTCAGAAAAGTCTTGTAAGCTTTAAGGAAGTTAGCCAGTGGGGTTTTCAGAAGTCATGAATCAACATTTTACCCTGCTTGAACTGAATCCCACGTGTACTCCCTCTGTCATTCGTCATATTCACTGATACTTTGACAGCAATCCCTGTTGTTTATGGGATTAAACAGTCATAACTTGTACTGAGAGAGCTGAGTGGTTAAGCCCATAAGTACTTTAAAAGAGCCGTAGGAAGACAGTGTCAAGCAAAATTCTAATATACAGTACCTGAAGCAATAGTCCCCCTCTGCAAATGTGACACTGGCTATTTTTATAGGCTTATAGGCTGTAACTAATGCCTTAATGAAGTTTTAATGAATAATTCACTAATGATAGGTTATAAACTTATTATGGACAGATATGGGTTGCAAGGTTGTAAAAAGTCCCTTTTTTATGGCATTTATTCTTTCTGTTTGGCAGTGGTGGGAAATAACTAAGAACATTTATTCAGATACTGTACTTAAGTACAATTTTAGTCATTTACTCCAATAGTCAATAAAGTCATTTAAATTAGCTCCACTTTTACCATCTGCAACATTAAGGTGATACATACATGAATCTATCAATAATTACAAACCAATAAAATAGTGCTGCATTATTCTTGATTGAGGCCATTTGGCATAATAATACTTTTGGTAGTTAAGTTTATTTTGGTGCAAATACTTTTGTACTATACTTGAGTAACGATTTGAGTGCAGGACTTTTACTCGATACAGAGTATTTCTACACTGTTACTATATACTATATTTACTAAAGTAAAAGATCTGAGTGTTTTACCGTTTGATATTCACTCTTCTTAAAGCCTTACAGCGTGTCAGAGCTGTTACTTTAAGTTATTGCTAATGCAAACCTTTGGTGGTGACTCACATTAAAAGCATATAATGGAGCACAGTGGCTTTCATCAGGAAACAGCCAAAGAAAATGTATGTGTTACTGAGTAGCTACAAAACTTGCTTGGTGTCCCCCAATCAATGTGGACTGAAATCTTAAGTATTAGAACTTTATAACAGCTTATATAATATTTGGCTTATTAAAACATTGGTAAAAAACATTTGTTACAACTTATAAACCTTTTATAAAAGGTGTTTTGTTAGAAAGTGGCAAAAATGTAAGCCAGCTAGAGATGAAATGTTATAGCCCTGAATGTATCAAGCCTTTGTTGTAACAAGCGGCATCCAAGTATCTTATTGTTGAGGTATTAGAAATTAAAGCGCCAATAAGACTGACATCATAAATCAAAGCAAAACCAAAATGACATCTCAGGAAAACTAATATTCTGACAAATAATGAAAAACAGCAGTTAGTTACACCCCCTGTCATCTGTATATTTATTGTTTCACAGATAGATCAAGATATCAATGGTAATACTTTGCTATCAGAAAGACAAGCTTGATTCTCACAACATATAGGAGGATGCAGTTTATGCAAATAATCCAACAGCGTGACACCTTTCACAGTCTAAATGTTAGATCTGTCATCTGGTGAAGGATGAGTTAATTCAGGAACACTCCTATGTCCTTTGCGTCTTTCATGTCCTTGTTAAAGTGCCTTTTGTCTAACAAGTCTGCCTGCCCCATTAGCTGCCTTTCAGCTGTGAAAAAGCACATTTATCATCCTTTATATATACTGTACAAATCCCACAACAGCGCTGTCAAGAAATTAACTCCTTCCTGTTTTTGTTAAATCTTCTTGTTTGTTTTAGTCCGAAAAATCAGCAAAAACACATTAGAAATTTTTAACTTTTATTGACTAATCAGTACTTCATGACACAAAATTCAGTAGACCCAGTCATGGTTCTTTGATATGCATCGCAAAGACCCAACCTAGCGCCACTGTCAGGTCAAGTTGCATCCTAACACTCTACACAAAGATGCCAACCATGGCAAACATCGGTATGTTAGCACTACCAGTGTCAGCACATTAGCTCAAACCTGTACTCGGCCTCACATAACCGCTATTTCCTTAGACTCTTAGCCTTGTTAAAAGGGTCTTTTCAGTGAATTTCTAATGCTCTAGTGACAAGTTTTTAAGAATAAGGTCAGAATCGTGGCAGCAGAAGTCAAAACATACAGACTTTAGGCGCAAAAGTTAAGCTTCAAGCTTCACTGGACCCCAAATATCACATATTGAATGTCAATGTCACCTTTCATTAGACCTTTCCTGCCTGTTAAATGTCATTAACCTTCAAACATCCTGTTCAAAGTGTGTGTAACCAACACAAAACAACACAGAGTGTATCTTGGCGTCAACCAAAGCACAAAATAAATGTGAAAAATGTAATGTTAAACCTTACAGTGGTGTAGCAGTTTGTGCATCCCTGTGACCTTGGGAGCTTTGTTGTCAGGGGCGGATTGTCGAACCTCAGATTCAGGTAGAGAACTGTGGCCAATTGCCAGTCCAATCTACCTGTGTTTTGTGGACTCAGAGAAGGCTTTAAACAGTGTCCTGGGAAGTCTTGTGGTGGGTACCGTGGGAGTGTCACTTTATAATTCTCAGCAGGAGGTCAAACACATTTTCAGTGGGTATCGGGCACCACCTGGGTTGTCCCTTGTCACCAATTCTGTTTGTGATTTTCATGGATAGGATCTCAAGGTGCACCTGGGGTGAGGAGATTGTACCATTTGGGAACCTCAGATTTGCTTCTCTGGTCTTTGCAGACAATCTGCAAGTGTGAAGCAGTCGAGACGAGAGTCAGCACCTCCAAGCCTGAAACTATGGTTCTCTGCCAGAAAACAGTGATTTGCTCCCTCTGGGTTCGAAGTGAGTTGCTCCTAAGTGTAGGGCTTCGATCATCTCAGGTTCTTAGTGAGGGCAAAATGGCATCATACTGCAATGCTGTGATGAAGAAGGAGCTAAACCAGGAGTCAAAGCTTTAGCTTGAACTACACCCCAAATAGATGGATATTAAACGGCTCCTCCATGTTGGTATATCGTACAAACACCCTCTTCACACCTTTTCTAATGACTTCTCTCCTACAAGTGTTCGGTGTTCTTATGTGTCTCTCAGCTGTTTTTCCATTTTCATCCCTCTCCAAAAAACTTTTACCTATGAAGTCATTTCTGTCACCCCTGTCACCCCCACCCCCTGACCCCCTCCTGTCCTACATCTGCCACATATAATCCTCCAGTGGGGATTTAGGTGATAGAAGGTTAACTTGCTGACAGTGTGGAGCAGGTGTTTTCGTAAGTGGCAGTGTGCTGTTACATTGCACTATGGCCGCCCTCTCACTTTGTCAATGTCACCACTCCTTCACGATGTGTTTCCTCAGCTTTCACGGTGTGTGTTTGTACAGACTGGCAGAGTTTATGATGTGCACGTCATCTGAGAGAGGGAGACAGATGAAGATGGATCAAGTACTGTAGCTCAGTGCCCCGGGGCTGCTTAGTTAAAAATGCTGTAATGACGTAATTTCCTGACAGTGACATTGTGGAGGAGAGTGAGATGGAAGACAGGTGGGGAATTTCAATGTAAAGACTTTTTAAGCCTTTCAGTTTATGTAATATGTGGTTATATTCAGTCTATGTTTCATTTAAATTAATAGCAATATTTAGGTAAGATGTGAAATGAATCACAGCACACAAAGCTCCATTTGAGCTGAACTAATAGCAGTTATTAAATCATATTTATCATCCCCTAATGGCAGTTTTTTAATAATACCATGAAGGTTTCTGCAATGTATTCAGGCTTCACTTGATTAAAATTACCTGTCACACGCTAATTATGAGATGCAATATTGCATCTCAGGTTGTGATTGAACACAGAGTAAAAAGGAAGGCTCTTTGGAAAAGAAAGTGCCTAACATGCATATTTATTCTTGTATTACTAAATGAGGGGCGCAGAAAGCATTTATTAACAAAAGACACACAAGTTAAAAGATTAACTTGAGAAGTGCAAGGAGGGCTATTTATCCTCGGATGAATAGAGTGCCTGCTTTAATACTTTTCATGGTGGACTGGACTGCGGTATTACTTGACTTCATGGAGCTCTGGCTCTGGAAATTGACTACAGTCTACAGTCATTTAGAGGTCTTATGGCAATTTCGCTGCAGGTTATGGAAGAGAGGAGTTCAGCAAATGGATAAACACCTGTGACATTTCCTTTCAGCAATAGGTTCAGTTCACAGTTTCCACACAATCCTTTTTTCCTCTCTTCTCTCCTCTGGATGTTACTTCTCTGTCTTAGTCAGTAATGCTCACGACTAACATAGTGCATTTTGCTTTTTTGACATCGGCTTTGTTAAAATACAGATAGTGCCTACCTGATACAACTGAATCACAGTTGCATCACTGTGAATCCACTTGCCATAAATGCACTAAATGTCACACTGAATGCTAACTATTACAGAGTGTGACCACAGCGTCTTAAAATAACAAATGTGCACGGTGGTGTGCTCTCCATGTAGGTGACGTTAAAATTAAAATAGTCCAAAAACATAGAGTGTCATGCAATCAGTTACGTCTTCCAAACATATGTTATCCATCAAGGTTAGAGAGGAAATAAAAGATGGTGAAAACTTTTCCAGCCTGCTGCCCTTGAGGGCTGTGTGCATTGCCAGGTTTTATAAAAAGTTTCTGTCTAATTATAAACTTTTTGAAACCAGTAATTTTGTGAGCCACTGAAAACAAAGTTCTTTTGGCGACATCTGTCTTTAAGTCTAGAAATATGATTGCAGGATTGTTGCAGGCGTGTATTTTTCCAAGTTCAGAATGATGACCTGCATACATCTCCCTCTTTCTCGCTCTGTCCCATTGACAAGCGCCATGGTTTTGTGCTTGTTGTGGCTTTGCTCCGTTGCTGCTTACGCAGTCTCGTTCTTGCTTCAGAGCACTCCAAATCCCTGCTTCACTCCCTCTGTCACTCCCCACCTCCCTCCTATCTTTTCACTCTACGCTCACCGTCTACACAGTCCTTTCAACCCCATCTTCACAGACCTTGAGATTGCCTTCCATCAGTTGTGAATGTTAAAAGAGACTAATTTATTACCCAACCCGGGTCTCTCTGCAGCGGGGCCGAGGAAGGCAGTCAGGCTGCAAGAATGACTCATCAAGGCTTGTAGTTTTGAACAATTTCACTGGGTGGCAGTATACACGCACGGCTCTGTACATCAAGCACAAGCCACCTAAAGCCCATAGTGTGACATGCTCCCCACTGATCGCACTGATTTGCCACTGTGAATTTTAGGCAGCATCCAATAATGTATAAAAAGTAGGTATTTTCGAGGCAAGACGTATGATTGCCATGAACGAAGACGACATTCTGTTAGATTTTCGTCTGCCTTTGGTTCTTTTTGCTACAAGTCAAGTTAATAAGAAGTGGCTCTGATCTTAAGTGACTGGTGTAAAATGGTATTAATTCATTTTAGTATACAGTGTGCTTGATAATTTTGTTTATTAACACACTCTAAAAGTCAGTTGCTGCCATTTTAAATAGTGATATTGACAGCATAGCAGTGAGCTTAGCTACATGGAAGCAAATAAATTGCCTTATTTACACACTCCATGGGTGGCACGTTCTCCTCGGCTAATTATTCCACTGCACTTAATGAACTAATTGCACCCTTTCCCCTTTGGAATTAAATGGTTTTGTGTTATTTGAACATAACATAAATGCTGTTTCACATCAAATATTTCACCTCCAGTATCTCATGTCACTGATGGTCTCCTCATTTATTTGCCACATTACCCGCTGTGGCTGTGCGGCGTCAAGTCAAAAAGCCTCTCAGAGTATGAGGGGAGTGGCTGAATAATTCACAGTCTTGTGTATTTTTAAACTCATCCTTACATTCATAATGCAGAGAAATTTGCATCATTTGACACTGACACGCTGTTAATGTTTTAGTGGCCGCACATCTCTGTAGGCTTTTATCTGTGAATCACTGCCGGTTAGCAAATACAGTGGATGCACTCTATCTCTCTCACACACACACACACAAAGTAAACGCACACACAGTCAAGCGCACACATACATCTGTACAAAGTGAGATTTGTAAGCCTGTGTTCATTTCCTCCTAAAGCTCGACGAGCACAGATGGCCTCTTGTTTTCCTCTCGTCTGTCTAACAGAAAGGAGTTACTTGATTTGACATCACCTGCTACAAATTGGCAGGAATCCATCAGCGGCAAGAATGACCAGTGCAGAATTAAGATATTTTTCATCATCGTGCATCCTAAACAATTTGGAAGATCTAAAGGCCGTGTCTCTTTCATGAAAGACACCTCTGATTATTATGCAGTGTACTGTACATGGGCACACAGTGGAGTGAGAGGCGATGGAATGAGATGGGACATGAATCACCAGCTGGATCTGAACCAGGTTTGAACCCACAGTCTCACAAGCATATGGTAATCATGCAATAATGAACTGTTGTCTGCTGTGCTCTCTGCAAGGTATTCTCCCGAACATATTGCAGTGAGTCTGTTCGTACCGTGGTGGCGTTGGCGCTCCCCAACACACACACACACACACACGCACGCACACACACACACACACACACACACATAAGCTCGCACGCATGCACACAGTGTTGCTACAACCTAAATCACTCTTTGGCCAGTAAGTGATTATTTTAACAATCATTTGTGTAACAAATCATATTGAATCACACAAATGTACACACACAGACTTGAACACACACAGAAAAGGGGGAGGATGCTGTTGTTGGCTCACATCTCTCTCTGAAAATGTAAAATAAAACCAGCTATTAAATTAATTTGTCAGCGACAATGACTTTGAAACCTTTCACTTCTTGCAGCACATTCAACCCACATCTGTTTGTACATTTGCAACATGAATTAGGAAAATAAGACAGAGTGTAAGACAGAGTGCTCCACAAAGTGGAGTTTTGCTGAGCAAAATGTTCTGGAGAAAGTGAGGTGGCTTCTTTCATCAACATATTGACAAAACATTCATTTTGAACACAGTATTTTTGCAGATACATTCACAGTGACCATTTTTCAAACCTTACAGTACCCCCTTAAGGCAACTAAAGCTTGATTAAGGTACTGTATTTATGGCTATCAACAAAGTGATTTTTTTTCCTGCACACAATTCACAAAATTACCTTCCCAGGTGCTGACAAAAACAGGACTCATATATCAAAATCAAAGGTGAATCATTGCAAACTCTGTGGCTGTGTGCCAGTATTCTCCATAAGCTCCTATTTATTGAATGTGGAGTGCAGCTGTTTGGACAACTGGTTTCACAGCAGGCGATATCCATGGTTATGTTTAGGAAAGGGAAACTTAGGAAAGGGATTCTAGTGGTTATTAAATGTTGAAACTGACTTGAGGTACAAGACAGGACATTAACCCTTGGTACATTACTTCTTGCATTGGCACCAAATGTTATCAGTAAATTCAAGTTTTTTATTTTATTTTATTGAATATTACTTTTTCTTTTAGGAGATGGGGCTGCCATGAGAAGGTTTCAAGCTCCCACAAAAAGGGACTCAAGAGCATGTGGTGCTACTTGTGTTTGGTGTCTTAGGGCTATCTCACATAATCAGAAATGTAAAAAAAATAAAGGGAAAACAGGGGAGTCTGGTTGTTGGTTGCATCTAGTACCTCTTGTGGTTTCAATGCATTATGTAAATCATCTCACTAGCTTGAAGTGCTATTTAAATAGACTTGCCTTGCGTAGCAGACTCTTGCTTTAGTCATAAATGATGCCTGTTGGTTGGTTTGATGTTTGTGAAAGAGGACTGAAGTATTGATGAGAGCGGTCAATGTCATGTTGTTCCCTGCAATCAGACACACTGCTGTTAGAAAATAATCAGCTACACTGACACAGTTCAAGTGGAAAATCAATGCAGAATTCCTTGCAGATTTCTTGAACTTATTAACCACAATTTTCTGTGCCAGTTGTTGACTCAAATCATGGCGAAAATACAATATTACAATTAGTTCTAAGTGTTTTTTTTTTTTTTTTTTCAAACAGAACCCATTTGGCACACTTGAATAGTTAAGATAATGTTTAGAAAAGCATGAAGTGTGTTTTCTCATTTCAACTCTTTAAGCTTATATCAACACCACACACACAAACACAAGCGTGTTTAGCTACGTGCTACAGTTTGTCGAAATACAGTGCTGTGTTGGCAACTACCTCTTTTCTTCTTGCCCCATCCTAATCCCATAGAAATTGTGTTAGGATTATGCACAAAAGGCACTTTTTAGACACAGATTTGCATGTTTGGATTAGCAAAGCCCTGTAATGGAGGCATGCAGAAAGCTACCATCTCGTTCTGACACACATTGAACCGATGCATGGTTTGCTTTCCCTTTTAACAACCAAACATTATTCATCTGTCTGTCTGCCAGCACAGATAATTTTTTGCTAGAATATTATTCTGTTGCTTACAAATGTAGGAAGCAGAGGGAAGAGTCTCCCTTTTTTAATTACCATCCTCAGTAGCCGATCTCTTTGCCTCTACAATGTCTTCAGAACAACAGCCACTAGATCAAATATGCTCATTTGCATTTGAGGCGTCCAGAAAATTGAGTGAGTGAAGCATGTTACCCCGCATGCCTATACCCCTTAGTGAGACCCAACTAGTTTCTGATATATCTGAAACACTGTTCACCTTAATATATGGAATAAAGTACAGTTATTATGATAATTTAAACTTCAGTGTCAAAATTAGCCCCCTGAGATTGTATACCGGCTGTTTTAAAAACACTTACTAGAGAAAAGGCAGATGTGGTGTTACATTTTAAACACAATTTAAGCTTGTGAGCTTGTAAAAGTCACAGACCTCAGTATGAATAAATGGAAAGCTACAAGATGTTTCATTGCTGTTCCTGTCTCCCTTTTCTCTTAATCCATTTCACTTAATTTTCTCCTAGAACATCAACAATATATGCTAATAACTATATCTGAACCAAGCAGGCAAATTCTATACAAGGTACAAATTGGATCTAAAGTAAATTTAACCAGGAGTTAATGACGTGTGAAAATATTAGCAATGCTTTTGTATGTTAGAGCTTGTGTGGGTAAGAAATGGTTCTGCCTCAGACATAGATAAATATTGACTGTTGAGAAATCTATATCTTATGTCGAAGGTTTGTTTTTATTTCACGTTTCACTTAAAATCACCTAATATCAATCAGTATGGTATTAAACAGGGTTGTTTAAACACAAACTTATTCAATTCACTTCCCGATCTGTCAATTTTTAAGTCCACATGACACATTCTTGGTAAAAATTATCGAGGTTGACATCTGATGCAACTGTGAGTAATGTAGAGTGGAGATAGTGAACAGTCATTACTGTGTCTGAAACAGTGGTAGCAAGTAAATATGGAGCCTGACCAATCACTGAGGTTACATTTGCAAAGAAGTCAAGTTTTGTCTTTGATTTAAAGCTGCATTTACTGATTTTTTTTTCTTTCTACTTTTGCCACTTGATGGCAGTCTGAAAACACAACACTGACACCATAGGAGCCGAATGCTGCTTTAATGTTCTGTATATTTTACTGTTCATGAATAAAGACTAATTACTAAATAGATAATTGTTAAATATTGCTATATAAAAGTTACGTCCAGTTGTGCTTATTTTGCTGATGGTATAGCTCAAATATACAGTGGTTAACTTATAAGGCCACTGTAAATAAATTGTGCCTACTAGTGTTGTAATGCCAAAGCCAAATGAAAAGGCTAATTAGTCAGCAGTTACTTACTGCCGAGTTCACACTACAGGATTAGCCCTGATTTTCCCCTCGCTGACAATTTTTGGACATCGGGGACAAAAGCCTCCAGATCAGAGGCAAATCGGCATTCATTCTGTGCTTGATGACAGTGTGTGAATTGTACAAAGATGTGATCAGGAAACCTGCCGAGACTCTGGCAGAGGCCCAAAGCACATCCAGTAGGCTGATGTCTGATGATGTCTGATGATGGCGGGGGTGGGTTGGGTAGGTAAGCAATGAGCTACAGCAAATGAGAGCAGACTTGGGCTGAGGCAGGAGAGGAGTCTGGAAGGAGAGCACTGGAGCAGCACTGGAGCACCAAAGACCGTGTGCAGCAGGATAACAGCAACTGCAACATGCAGCAAGAAAAGGACTTCCTGGACCCAAGAAACGTGTGTGTTTTCCTGACAAATCGTAGGCTTGCTGGGGATCCCTCCTGGTGAAATGTTTTGCAATGTCTTGTGATGTCGCCGATCACTTGTGTGATGTAATGCGCGAAACCACAATGATGTCAAGATTCCTAATTACAGGACAGAGACTTGTGTAGCGTGAGCAGTGCAGTGATCTGATGTCTTTGAAAGTCATGTAGTGTGACCAAGCTTTAAGGAAGGAGGTTTGCTCTCTGTTAGTTTGACTCGATGCCGCCTTTTTGGCTGTTTGAATCTACTGGGATGATGAAGAGTAATGCATCAAACTATTCATCTGACTGAGAGTGGATTTGCGAGTAACCTTCAATTTGAAGTGGGTTGTCGAGTTGAGGAATAAGGAAAGAATAGAAAATCATTAAAGGAAAAGACAAGCTGAAGTGGCAACTAAGCGACTCAGACACAAAGAGTTGCTACTACAGACACGCAATCACCATGGGGAGGAATTTCAGAGGGATCATTTCCTGTGGGCCACTACCAGGCACTCATTTCACATTAAACACACTAAAATATTAATGACAGCATGCAAATCTAGCACATAATTCCCATACAGACTGAGGAAGTGGTCAAGGCAAAGATGATAACGCTGCTGCTCATCTGGAGAGTTTGTGCATATCAGCGCTGCGATCAGATGTGGGGCAAGACACCACCAGAGCGTGGTGCCCTTAATTCTCTGTGGGTCTGTCACTGGAAGTAGCCTCTTTTATATCACACATGTTAATTTGATCATTCTTAATGTAAAAATATTGATTAGCGTGGCTTTAAAGACAACTGTGATAAGGAACAGGGGTTAATAGTTTTACTCTAATCAACACATACCTGGTGGTTCTTATTTGCCTTCAGAAAAGAAAAGATGTAGTGCAGAAAAGACTCTGAGATGGTGTTCTGGGCTTGGAAAGACTTATAAATTCAAATGCAGTTTGAATGTGTGGTTTATACTATTCCCAGCATCTCCATGGGTACCTGATACAGTACATTTATATTCATAACAGTACAACAAATGCAGTAATGGTTGTGGGAATTTCATAACAATAGTGCTGCATTTAACACAAGAAAATATGAATAATGTGGCTCACTTCTTTGTTCATTAGGAAAGAGATAGATAGCCAGCATCTTTAAAATATGATCATGACCCACATTCAACATGCAATATTAACAAGTGCTTTAATAAATACCATAAATGCACAGTGATACATTGGAATACATTTATGGACACACACACACACACGCACACACACTTATACTTTTCTGCATGAATTTCTTGCCATTAGCACAACTTAGCGCCATGATTATACTTGAAACAACCAATAAACAGATACATATTACAATGCAAACAAAATTAATGAAATGAGCTCTGAGTATTTTCCTCCAAACAATTAACCTTCCCATCACACAGGTGGTGTGATATCACCATACAAGCGTGTCATTTTGCTACCATTCAGAACATTGGGAAACATAAGCTTATTAGATGAGTAGAGGTGTATTCACATAGGCACTGACAGCCTGTCAGAAAGAGGAAGTGTGCAGAACCATATGGCTCTGTTTACACAAATCACTTCAGCAGCATGGTGTCTTTATATCACCAGATTCGTGATGCTTTGAAGGTTATCTTGGTCAAAACAGCTTTAGGCTGAAACTGTAGCTCACACCTCATATCTGAACTCTGTTTGCCTGTCCTTCATCAGGAGTTACAGTGTTAGCAGGTTAAACCAACGCAAGTCAAGTCAGTTTGTCATGATTGAGATAACACATACAGTACACACAGACGCTTTACTCCCTGTCCCATTCGTCAGATATCTTCACTTCATCCTGGCTTCCACCCCTGGAAGCAGCAGCACCCTAGGTTATTCTAGACAAATCAATGTAAGCCTCCTAGCTTTCAAGCATGCACAGTCATGAATATTCTCATCAGGTCCCGACCAGAGGCTGGTCAGGACCTTGCTCAGAGGACACCCAGGGGGCCACAGAGGAGCCAATCAAGCCTTAGCAAGAGGGTCACTGGTGATTATAATGCAGGGCATATTTTTCATTACCATCCGCTGAGGCGAGACAGCATGACACGGGCCACAGGTTGGTTACTCATTCCTCAGAGCTTCTCGCTCTTTACAACTTCCAGTCTGCTGCATTTGGGAAGATTTCACTGTACAGAGAAATGCAGCAAAGCTTAAATCAAACTGCAACAGGTCACGCTGGAAAAATGATATGTTTTTACAGCATAAGTGATTTTGAACCACTTCTTTCAACTCTACAGTGCAAGTGTGGAGTCACACCTGCAATGATACGATTACAGTTTTAGCTTTTCAGGAACAAGAGGGGAATCTAATACTGAGGTAACATTTAATTGAAGCAATAGTTCAACATTTAACAAATAGGCTTATATGCTGTCTTTCTGAGGAGACTGATACTGCTGTCATTTTTGTATAACGATGCATTCAGCAACAATTTTAGCTTAACTTAGAATTAAGACTGGAAACAAAGAGGAAACAGCTATCCTGGCTCTTAACTACAAATTGCCAATTTTACACATTGTTTTTTGTACAAATGACACAAACCAGATATGTTGTGTAAATGAGCTTTAGAGATGCTTTAGACACTGATTTTGTTACCCTCACACAGACCAGGTCATAACTTGTATTTTTAGGAGAGTTGCATTATGTAACTTTCTTACCTAACACTTCCAAATCCATTCACCCATTATTTCTTTATAGTGTCTCCGCTTTTTGCCAACCAAGCTGTTATAGCAAGTAACTTTCTCTAAAACCACAAATTGCTGTTTTTATATCACTGTATGTTTATGGAGTAACAGTATTCGCTTAGCGAGCTGTAGAGGTGCTGGCACTGGAGATTCAAGTTTGGAAAAAGACGACTGTTTCCCTTTTTTCCCCTTTTTCTTGTCTTCATGCAAAGCTAAGGTAAGATAATCACCTCCTGGCGCTAGCTTCATAATTTTCACACAGAAATAAAGCGAATAAGTGTGAGCTGGCTAAGGCTCATGGGGTAGAGTGGGGTTGTCCAGTAACTGCAAGGATGACACTTTGATCCCCAACTCCTGTTGTCCACAAATGCCTCTGAGCAAGAAAGTGAAAACCACATTGCTGCCATCAGTGTGTGTGTATTGGTACACTCCTAAATACACTCCTGTGCATTTCTCAAAATGTTGAACCTCTTCTTTAAAACCATCTAGTTGAATCACACTCTGATTCACCTCAGTCACTTACTGATTTTTAAAGTGAATCTGGGGATCGAATATCCCAGTGGGCAGAGGAAGATTTCCTTCATCTCTCTAAATGTATTTTCGTAATACATTTATTGTTTGTCTCCACCTCTCTCACCCATTAGCAAGCACAAAATGTCTCATTCATCATATGTGAGTGAATTAGCAACCAGGCTCCAGATGTCCTCTGCCTACCTGTGTCTTTTGAATCTCCCTGGATCTGTCTCGCCTTTTCTCTCTCATGTCTCTCTCGAACCCTCTCGGTATGCTGATGCTGGCGCTGCTCTGATTGGCAAGGCATTAGACAGGCACAGATGAGAGAGGGAAGAGAGAAGAGGGAACGGTGATGATGAGAGTAAGTAAAGAGGACAGAGATAAAGTATAAATGTGTTTGTACTAAAGCACTGGAGAGAGATGATTGAGGACAGGAAGGGCTGCGAGGGGTAGAGTCAGAAATAGGTAGAAGAAGAGAAGAGAAGAAAGTTTTACATAAGTAAATAAGAGAGTAAGTGCATGTGCACTCATCTGTATATGAAATATTTCCCCTGCTCTCTGTGTCGCTTGGTATTATTCCTCAAGAGCCAGTTGCACTCAAGCCAATGCTTTATCAACACAAGGCAGTACTGCACCTTCTTTTTGAAGATGTGAAAAACATGCAGGTGCAAAGCCAAACAGCCCCACATTATAGGTCAAAGATAACAGCCACTGTGTTCTCTCTTGTGCTCAATGGGAGGCTCTAAATTCAAACCAGTGCTTGTACAATCTAATGAAAGTCATCACACCCACTGAAGCCATATCTTATCCTTAAAATTCTGCACGTTTTTTGCACAGGAATCATTGTTTTGCTTCCATTTCTTCTTTATTACTTTACACATACAGTCATGTAACAAGGATACCTACGTGCTGCGATTTATTTTTAGAATCTGAAGCGACATTAATCAATTTTTGGCTACAAGAGCCAAAAAAACAGCAACAACAGCAAAAAAAGAGCAAGAAATACCCACAAAGACAAGCTGACAGACTCGTCCATTTATAAATCCATTTTTGGGTGCTTATACAGATTTGTGTAGCCCAGACTTCCTTATCCCCAGCCATGTCCTCCAGCTCCTCCAGGGGGATCCCAAGGTGTTTCCAGGCCAGATGGGATATGTAATCCCTCTGGCGTGTTCGAGGCCTGCCCAGAGGTCTCCTCCCAAACGGATGTGCATGGGAAACCTCTGTGTCCAGGAAAAATCCTTATCACATGGCCAAACCACCTCAACCGAGTCCTTTCAACGTGAAGGAGCAGCAGCGCTACTGAAGTCTGAGCCTCTCACCACAGTTTTACACTCACAAAATCCTCAGCTTCTACAAATGTTGAAGGATAATATGATAACTTATAATTGCCTATACACATCCAACAGAAACATTGTCATTCATTTGGATCCCTGGTGAGTGTCAAATTCACTTTTCCTTTAGGTGTGGTTTGATGTTCACCAATGGATTTTCTTAACTGTCTGTCTGTCTGTCTGTCTGTCTGTCTGTCTGATGCTGGGCTGGGAAAGTGTGGTGAAGTCAGTCAGTTTATAGTCTTTGTTTGCTGGAAACAGCTGCCTATGGGGTTTGACAACTATAATGCCATGTTTACTGACATTTGTAAAAAAAAAAATCTTTTCTATATGTAGCTTGTTCAGTATTTCACTGTTGGGATTTCAACTGTGATCCAAGAGACATATTTACCAGTCTTTGTGTCCCAACAGGCTTTATATTCCGCCTAAACATTTTATTGATGACTTTTAAAGATCTATTGGTGCTCTGGGTTATATGGCTGAGCTGTTAACCCCTACAGCATGCTTCCTCCCACCCCCTTGAGGTCTGCAAAGGCTTTCGTCTTGGTCATTTCAGGTTCAAGATTTAGTCACAAATTATGATTGATCCTTTGCTGTCAGTGCTCTTAGACTAGGAATTAACCTACTGCTGGAGATCATGACAGCATAACCAGTTTTCTAATTTTGATATTTAAATACTCTTTAAAAAAACAATTCTAATAAATCTTTCTATGCTTTGAAGCGATTCTTTTATAATTTTGCTATCTTTGGTTTTGGATAGATAATGAATGAATCTATGTTTATTTTCTCTTTGCTGTGATTCTCTTCTATTCTTTCCTATTCTACTATTTTCCGTTATTTCTTTTCCCTAAATTTGCTGCTTTGTGTTTTGTACTTTGCAACCTTGGTTTGAAAAAAATAGCTATTTGAATAATATTATGTAATTATTATTGATTAGAGCTGACTGAACCATAAAGAAAATATATGGATTGTAAAAACCAAAACAATGAGCTAAATGAGTCTAGTTGCAAAGTTTGTTACTTTAATTGATCTTTTTAAGCTAAAAAGTATTGATTAGAACACTGATTAATGCAGCCTGTGGCCTAAGATGATTTAGAATATGTTTTGTTGCAAATGTGTGGATATAAATACATGAATAATATAAAAGACATATGAAGAAATGCTGGAGAGATTATTCCAGCTCTGAAGTGAAACCATAGACTGCGTAAAAGAAGCGGACATATTTTTTCAAAATTGTTACAGTGGTTTTACTGTTGTTGCAATCTTGATTTTGGAGCCAGAAATGACTCATGAGTTTTATGCACCAGAGTTTTTTTGTCACAAGGAAGCTCCCACCCTACACCGTACCCTGCTTTATGGCAAGACTATAAACACTTTAGGAAAATGGTTACTGAGGTAATAAATCAAATGAGAGGTAGGGTCATTTTCTTACAGACTTCCATTCATTTGGATTTTTTTTGAGTCAGTGGAGTCGCATCCTGCAGGCCAATTGAAAGAATGCAGGTTTAAGGCAACGTCCACTTCTCCTATACAGTCCTACGGGTGAAACATACTCAAAACATCCAAATAGTTGAGACTCTTGGCTGAAAAGTGGAAAATGGAAAAAGTGCACTAGCAAACAACATACATCTGGATCTTTAGACTATTTTTGAGCTAATCTATTCTTTGGTGAAACACTGAGGTTGTGTCAAATTATATCCTCCCACACACACACACACACACACACACACACAGACACACAAGCAAACACACACTTGAACACACTCCTCAGTCAGAGAGGGAAAATTATGTATTGCAGGTAGAGTCATTAGGGAATAACACTAACTGAACAAGCTCTTCATTTTGAGTGCTCCCACGAGAGTGAATAAGCCTCTGGTGTTGTTGAGAGATGCAACATAATTGATGATAGCTAACAGTTTGCTATGGTGCTCTGTAATGTGACTGTACCTGTATCAAGGAAGCTGCGACAGTCGACTCCCTGCAGAAAAAGGCCAGTCAGTATTTCTGTCAACAAAACAAAATCCTGCTTGTTGTTTTCTTCCCCGATGGCTGAAAATAACAATACTTTATTATCGTACTCCTGCTCCAGACAGAAGAGAAAATGCCAAAAGGGGAATATCGAGCCGGCTAACAGACTATGACAATATAGGTAGTGAGGAGAGGAGGAGTGTGTGTAGGTGGAAAATTCAATCATGCTGTGAATCTGGCATGCAGAACAATCCTACAGACCCAGAGTGAATAATTCTAATTCTAATTCTCTTTTTGATTGGGACAAATCGTCTCAGGACTTTTGCTCTGTTGGTGTGAAGAGATGCTAAAGAGGAACCTGAAGGAGAAAAATGAGGAGTCATTTCTGAATATGGGAGAGGGAAGACCGGGGAGTTGATGAAGGTGAGCGCTGTCTATGATGTGTTGTTTGTGTGGGAATGTGGGAATGTAAGTCTTTGTATTTTTCCATGATAGCATGATATGTTAATACAGGCTAACACGCTGGGTGCACTCAGAGAATCAGCCGAGAACTGTTCATAAAGTCTGAAAATAACTGGATGACACATAAAAAAACATCCATCATGGCTCATCATTTGATCACTCAGTCCATCTGCTCGTGCTTGGTTGATGGGCTGAGTGATAAAATAATAATCATTCAGTCCATCCGCAGAAAATGAACGTTAGTGGACTGTAAGGTACACAGAAATACTGAAATGTTGGATAATTTTTCTGTTGCTCAGTGAGTTCTTTCTCACTAAAAGTATGGATGAGTCTCTCTGCTCATTTAAATGCTGTTGTCCTTTTATTTACATTTCCCTAATATGTGTCAACAGTAAAAACTACAGACCATCTTGTGATGGGATCACAGCTGCTCTGATGCCAAATGGGTGTGTATGGTGCAAAGGGAACACATGAAGGAAGGGATTTTGGTGAAACAGGTGAACTGTGCCAGATTTATTCGATATGCCCAACCATCCTTGTATAGGGATGTTTTATGTGTCTTCTCTTCAATGACACATACAATGATGTTTTATTTACTAAGGATTTAATGGTTGCTGTTAATCTAAGCATAGGCCTAGTACTTTGTGCAAACATCCATTATTATCATGCTAGTTGCTGTTAGTTGTTATAATAAAGGTTGAATGTAATCTGGTTTCTGCTGGATCAGTGGATGGGAATGACTGAAACTGGGACACAGTCATTTTCATTTAAAAAAAACTGTGGACCAGAGGCCACTGTTATGGAAAAAAACTATGAAATATCCATAAAGGAGTTTTAGAATTATTGACCATACATTGTGCAAAAGGCTGAATTATTGTACAGATACAATAAATATCACATACCCGACAAGAATGTCCTGGGTTAAAATCTGAACTCCTCTTCAGCTCCATGTTACACTCATATTCTCAGATTGACTTCCACTTTTATTTGACGTTGTTAATATACAGTTTGAATTGTTGAAATTTTTTTTTTTAAGTTTCATAAAACTTATACAACATACATAAAGATTATACAATGTATGTATTCATGAGGTGTTTATTAGGCAATAGTATTTGATTATTTTTGTTTTGGGAGGACACAATTAGATGAGCTTTGGTTTGATTGAATGGTGAGGCAGTGAACAAAGAAGAACAAATATCTATGGTAGAGATGAAGAGATGATGGCACTTACAACTTGATCAAAACAAATGGACAAAAACACTGAGTGAGATTGATGGAGGAGGTTAGAGAAGTGAAGTGACTGATCTCCACCCACAGCAGTATTTCTCTTAATTAAAATAGGTGTAAATAAAAAAGGGCAAGATCATCGGTTTGATGTTACTGTTAAAGTGTGTTAATTAATGGCATGCTGGGCGTGTGGAGCAGAGAAGACTTGCCATCCTGATTTATCACCATGGCCCGTTTCCACTCTGACATATGATGTATTACAGATTTTGCAGTAAAGGTTCCTGTATGGATGCCAAGCAGTGCAATTTTTATTCATCGCAGGACTGAACTTGAACAAATAATTAATTATCACTCATTTAACATTTATACTATTTAACATTTAGCTTATCAGTTACAGATTATTTTGATGGGCTTTCTTTTTGATAAAAGATAGGTTAATTAAGAGAGACATATTGTACTGTGTTTGATGTATTGTAACTGCAGTGCCAGGCTGGATTCAGGGCTGCAGGAAATCCCTCAAACGCACCAAACAAAAAAAAATGTTTTTATTTGTTGTTATTTGGAATTTTCATATTTCTGTTTTTCAGTTGACCGTTCAATTATCTTCTCTGTAGATTTTTTCTCCTGAGATTAAAGTGTAAATGCTGTTTCAAAGCCTTCTTTTTTTTTTTATATATAATTCTGGGAATCACACCATAGTTCGAAAATGCATCCATAGCACTGAAAATTGAAAAATGTTGACTATCAAAAGCTTCTGTTGAATACTCGGCCAGATATTAGGGTTTTTGGCTTCTTTGATCAGACATTTCTGAAAATTAGATTTTCACCAGACGGTATTTTGTTAAGCACAGGTTTTTAGTTATTAACACAGATACACTGAACAGTTTGATGTACTTTGTCAAAAGTAAAGTAAAGGTCAAATATGTTTATGTTCTCAGAATTAAGGTATACTGTACTTTACGTAGGTCTAAAGATCGCCAAATGTCAAAGGTGAATTTGTTGATTTCTCGCCCCTTTGGGGAAGTGCAACTTGCTGTAAACACAACATTAGCATTCATTTTGAGTTGTTTTTGTGTCTACAAGATTAATGTAAATACAATATTCACTCTCATTATTGGTTTTCACCAACCCCTAAGAGAAATATGTGGCCTTTTAGATGCAAGATACTCCACACAGCCAGTTGCTAATTTGTCCGTTATCTATTTGGTGCTGGCAGGTAGTGTTCAGTGTTTTTACTATAGCTTTTTTTTTTTTTATAAAACTACTTGAAAAAACACTGATGAGAGTGGTGACAGTGGACCAAAACAAAAAATAGTTGAAAGGTGCTAAAAAGCTAAAAAGAGCTGAGGGAACTGCAGATTTTGGTGACATTTCTCAATATGTTTGTTACTACCAGTGGCACCTTTAACTTTACACATTCATTTCATCTATTGTTAATATAGAAATATTGTTTGCAGCAGCTTTATAGCAGTATATCTAATATGGTAGACTGTAAAATACCTACACCTACACACAAAATTTTTAACTCTAAAATGTAAACTTCGCCCAGGTTGCCACAGTTTCCCAGAGTACATGTCCTCCAGTGGCAACCTCGTCCCTCGTCGGATTTTAGCCAAACCACCTGTGCCACCAGGATGATGAAATAACTTAATTTACAACAAAGCCCTCCAGTGTTTATTGCAGACATATTTTGCAAGATGTTTATTTGTGAGTTTTATTGATCTATAATTCTAATTTATTGGCATATATGCCTATAAGACACCACCTACTGTACATATTGTTTTAAATGCACTGTATATTCCCATAGCCATCTCCCACACACATGAAGGCTGTGCTCATAAAATCTGATGGATGACAAGATTTGGTCACAGCTACCCGTCTTTGTTTGAGTGTGTAGGTTGTGTGGCAGGACCCCTGATGGTTTATAAGGATGACAAGCTCAGGTGTCGCTTCATAGACCTGCCTCATCTCCCAGTAGATCGCTATCACAGACTGCTGCAGTGAGAAATGTCACCTCAGATGTCTAATAGGATGTTACTCATTTCCACAGTTGTTGATTTTGTAAATGAAACCACTGGAATATATCTAAGTGACAAACCCAAATGGAGCTGACGGTTAATGCAGAGCATCTGGCCAAGGACATTATAGGCAACAGTGTTCAGTATGTGACAGGAGCATATATACAGGTAAGGTGTATTGTAGAAAATAACTATGCCTCATGATAAGGGCCTATATATGCGGCTTCATATCAAAATAACAAAACAACAAATAATGGGCATCCAGACTAATATGGCCGCCCCCACAGATGTGCATCCAAGTGGTTTAACTTATCCATTTTCCATTTTCTCATCCACACCTTATTTACCATCCCGCCGATCTTATTTGCATTGTAATGATTAGACTGTATGCATGCAAAATAGCTTTTTAAAAATGGTTTAATAGTCCTAAATATATTCATGAGATTCCTGGGAGTGTCGTGCAGATCTCTCAGAGAGGGATCCACTGCTAGCACAAACAAAAGTGACTGTGAAAAAAAAATTTCTCTGTTCTGTTCTGAACGCAATGTTCAGCCAAATTCTCCAGTTCTGGTATATATGGAGTCAATATTTGAGCAATTTTAATATGGACCATCATATATCTAATAGATGAAGACAAAGCTGTGCATGTGGATTGATTCAAAAGGTCCGCTTGGAACTACAAAAACTGGAATATGTTTAAATCTTGTCCTCAAGTGAATATGGAGATCTTTGAGAGTAAAGAAAGTTTTATTTACTTGGGATGAAAAGGTAAAAAAAAATGTTAGGCTTTAAAAGACAACCAACAGTAAAAAAAACTTTTCTGAGACTTGTGAGACAATAGTAAAAATACATTCACAGTGAAACAAATTGTTGTCTGAAATATAGACATGAGGTTTTGTGTAAAATCCCTCAGGGGTTATTCATCCTTGAGCAGCTTTTTAACATTTTTTAATCCCATCTTTATAAACCTGTCTCTTCAGTACAGTTAAACAGGGAGAGATGTGCTGGATCCTCGGGCAGCTTATGGTGAAATAAAGCTTTGATAATGTCATTGTCTCCCATTATGAAGGCTGTAAAGCTTTCAGAGCGGAGTAACGGGGTACTAACTAGATACCAAGGTCAGGCAATAGAGAGAGCTGTCAAGGCTTGTGCACCCTTATCACACCTTCATGATATCTTTTACATTAAGCAAAATGCTCTGCTCAACCCAGACACTTGCCTGGGTGCCTTCTTTGTATAATATATACACATATATTTTTCCCCAGATAAGTCATCCTAGGGGTGTAGCTCCCACTGAGGACACTGGGGTCATGTTCCCTGTATTTTTCCGAGAATTTGGGGTCCTTTTTGTTACATAGGAGAATTTGATGCTCCAATTTGGAAAAATATGCACCTGGTGGGTGAAAAAAATCTCAACTCCACTATATTGGAGAGGCGGGCAGCTATTTTGGTTGGTTGGTCCACTACTTTGGCCTAGCCCGAAATATTTCATATAATATAAAAACTTTTGGATGGATTTTCATGATGTTTTCAACCTACATAATGACTTTGCTGACCTCTTCACTTCATTTTTGACCTAGATCAAAGTTTTCACTTATTCCATGACATATCTCAGTGTCAGCATTATGGATTGGCACAGTGTAGGGAAGCCCAATGCCGACATCATTGCTAGAATTAATGCAGTGATGTTTATTTACAGGAGCGACAAGCAAAGATTGTTAGGCAGCTGGTTGCAAAGTCAGCGTACAGCCTTTAGCTTTACTCAAGATTTTTCCATCTATGGTGTGAAAGATGAAGATGCTTCCTCACATTATTTCTCAGATGTTTTGGTGTGATTATCCCTTAATTATCCCTGCTAGTTTTCTCCATTTTGCCTTTGCAAAGAGAACAACAACAGCATAGTTTACTGACTTGTCAATGGGTCATCCAGTGGTTCGGACTCCTCCTCACTGGAGTACATTAAAAATATGAAATCTGAACAGATGAATTGTGTGAATGGTAGTTTAAAATTAGGATAAAAAGTGATAGGAACCTATAAAGGTTTCAGTACTACCCTCCCACTTTGTTGGTTGTAATTATAACTAAAATATATACATAAAGTATACTTACAATAATACACTATATCTGGCTCAAGTGTTAGCTATTAGCTTGCCTTTTTTGTACCTTGTAGCACAGTTGGTTGCAGTTTCTGTGAACAGACTTGAGTGTGCTGTTGTAATTTCAAAGTCTCTCCAAAGTCAGACCCACTAAAGAACAACTGGCAAAACTTTAGCATGGTCTTCTACTTAAGCTAAGCTGGAAGTTAAGTATAACATAAGAGAGCAACTTCAAAAACAGGACTGAAGAGGTATGAATTAAGGGAGAGGGGCAGAAGAAGAAAGCGGTGGTATTTAATTCGCCCAACAGCTCTTAATTGGATTTTGCTTTGATGTCCAACACGAGTCACCATGGGATAAGAAAAAATCAGGGGCTTTTCTTAAGGGAGATTTATTTTATAGCTGGTTAAATGTTCCATATTTCCTTATCAACTGGAGACTGGAATTGCCATTACTTCAAGAGACAATGGTGACATTCGTCCCAAGAATGCCTTTGGTTTTTTTTAACCTTGCTAACTATATTTGAAAACATTTTTCTTTTCTTTTTGAGACATTATATGTGTCAGTCTAAATAATGTTGAAGTGGGTTGGAACAGTAAGTGATGCAGCAGAGAGAAATAATAAAATCTGTCAAATGGAAGGATCTCACTGGAGATGTAGTACACTGTGTCAGCTCTTGCAAAAACAATTCATCTGACTGAAATTTTAAATCCAGCATACCCATAAGCTACTCCAGAAATATTTGGCTGGATACTAAAATGCCTGAGAAATGTAGAAGGCATTAAGTCATTATTTAGTTCTTCAGTGTATTATTCTATTAACTCTGCTGTTGTGGATAAAAGATAAATCCATTTTAAAATGAACAATTTGACAAATGAAATGAACCTTGCACAGATTTCTGGCAGTATAATGCATCCTCCCATGACAATATGTCAGGAATGGGAATGTTGTGAATGTAAATTTTCCACAATGTAGTGCTTAGAGAGTTTTAACAATGGTAATCCCGATGCTTTTTATCGATTCTGTTCTTCCTGAATACACTGATATGGATGAATTGGGCCTTGCAGCTCTGTTTTTGTGAAACAAAGCTCACAGAGTGCAGTTAATGGAGCATGATGCAGGTGTACATGTGTGGAATAACATCTCTGGTTTTCATTGCTGGACAAACCCACAGGGTGGATTGGGAGAAACACAATATATTTTCCCCGCAAACTGCTTCCTTGTTTTGAAGCAGCATTTAATTTTGTGTGTAACTGAACTAACAGCAAGGGGCTTAATAGGCAAGGCCAGACTAAGCATTTGGTGCCCTACTCAAGCTCCCCCTGGCCCCTCTGGGTGGTTTCTTTGGCAGCCATCTGTAGGAAGCCCACCCCCACCCCTGTAGGCGGAGAAAAGGTAAGTCAGTGCCCTTAAAATCAGTGGTTTCTTTTCCATTACGATCTATTTCACTCTGTACTGGCACATCTTGTGCCGGTCTTGATCCTGCCACAGAAATGTCTCAAATCTGACGTCCTTGTATGGGAAGAACTGCTAAGATCGAATGTGTGGTGCTTCAAATTATATCTTCTTTTGGAGCATTTGGTTACCCTGTTGCTTAAGGAGAACCACTGGCTAATTTAGGAGACATTTTAATGATATCAGGTAACGAGCCAAACAGAAACTATGACAGCTTGACCAGCCAGACCCTGTTATCCTTAAATGACACAGACACAAACTCTACTGCATGTGCAACAAGTTCAGTGACATTCAGGCTTTGTATATATAGTCTGAGGTAAAAATCTGGATCCTTGAAGGAATTTACAGCAAAAAACAAAAAATATATAATCCCTAAAAGAGGCTTATGTAGGCCTTTGGGTTGGATCCGCTCGTGCCTGCATAACTGCATAAAATATGACAGAACAGGATTGTAGATTTTGCACCTTTGGCCTGGTCTGAGCAGGTGGTGACATAAGCTTAAACAATGGGAATCCTTGAGATCAAAAGTGCTTATTGTTGACACACCCACCACTGCGCTTCTCTTCTGACTTTGTTGCAGTGAAGGTCGCAGTGAGTCAAAGCCAAACCTGCCATCAAAGCCAACCCCAAGTTGTTAATGGGAGATTCAGTTGTGTAATCATCTTCTCCAGCAGTGCCTTGGGTCCCTTTACAAGCATTTCTCTCTTTTTAAGAAAAGAGAAGAAAAGAAAAGAAAAAGAAAAAGTTTGTGCAGCCCACGCCCTGATCTCTAAAATTTATGCAGGTCTATCAAATAATGCCCATACACAGGAGGAAATAAGAACTGAAAGCTTAAAAAGAGGAGGGCTGCCAGGATAGATGGGGCTCTTTGTGAATATGTTAAGAGCACAGCTTACATCTTTCTGCCTCTGTATGTCTCACTAGATTTCCACCTGACAGTATTTATTTATATCTTCTCAAACTGACCTGAAAAAAATTAGTTTCATATCACTTTTTAAATTACGCTAAGCCTCAAAAGGCTTTTGCAAACAACACCCTATCGTTATAACTTTGATTTGCATTGGTACACTGGTCTTTGTTGGAAGGAACCATCTGCTAGATTGGAAAATAAAGAAATGTTTGGTTCCCAGAGTCAAAAGATGAGAGTGTCACATCTGTCACATCTTATTATCTCCTATTATCCTCTTCTTTCTGCAGAGTTGTCAATTAGACATGGGTTTTGGGCCCACGTTTGCAACCTCTTACTGTAAACAGTAAGCTACACGTAGGCAAATCATTCACACAACCTGCACACACTGTTGACGAAAGGATTAAAGAACTGGGAAGAAGCAACTGCGTGAAGATATTAATAATAACACAGCCTCTGGATGTGCAATATTACAAGGCAATGAAATCATTACACCTTGTGTAAGTCTTAAGATTGTGTGTAGTTCCTAATATGTCTTAAAAAACATCTCTGAAGTACAGTAGCACGTTGCTGCTTTACAGTCTGAGCTGTGAAGTGATCAGCTACACTTTGGAAGAAAGTAAGCCTGACATTTTGTGAAGTAAGCCCCAGATAGAGTGCTCACAGAGCTGCTGCCATGGGATTTAAGAAGTTTAAAACTAATACCCTGTCATATGTTCCCCACGTCCCACCAAGTTCTTGTAGGATATCCTTATATAACACACCACTTTAACACTCATCATTTTCTAAGAATCACTTGTGTTTCTTTAGAGTTTGTCCTAAAGCTGCTTTGTGCCTTGTTGACACTACAGGTCATCTTGACCTCCTCCTTGTTCCCTGTATTTCTGAAAGGCTTGACACCTCCTGAGTACTGAGGTGGCAGTGGTTTAGAGTGTTGCCTGGAGACACTTCTTTGCCTGGATGTATATATATAACCTGCCTAATGGTCAAATCTGACTGGGCCTCTGCTCTGTCCATTATGTGCAGCAGAAATGTGAAAATCCAGCTCATGGTTTCGAAATTGCACCTAACAGACACAGATGGGTAACAAATTGATGAAAAATCAAAATAATGTGGAGAGTGGAGAAACAAAATGAATGCAGCTACTCTCATACGGATGGACTAAAATGAAGTAATCATCATCGCATAATGCTCTGTGACATATATAAAAATATACAGCTGTCATGAAGATAGAAGATTGAAAAGATTTAAAGGATTTTAAAAGTCACTTACTAAGAATGAGGAAAATGACATGTTTCATATGCCTTTGCAGCCACCCAGTCTTTACCCAAATTATACTATGGGAGAGTTTCAGAAAATCTATGCCATGGATCACTGGCGCTGTTCTGGGGGCTCAACACAGCCCTGGACGCATTTTTGTAAAAGCCTCCCCCCCCTAACTACAAGCTGCGATAAGTAACGAGAAATCACAATAATGTAATACATTTAAATGTCCATAATGGTTCCAAATTGGCAGATACTCAAAATGTAAGGTATCATCTCTGTCTGAGCCCTTCGATGCCAAGAAATCAAAATTATTAGGTTGCTTAAGGGAACAAAGGAACAGAGATTCATCACAATCCATATATTTATATCTATATTTATATTTATATTTATATTTATATTTATATTTGCTATTTTTTTTTGTCTTTTCTATTGCTTTGTTCTTTCACTGTCCCTGTTTATATTGTTGCTGCTGTAACAAGAAAATTTCCCCCTATGGGGGATAAAATAAAGAAGTCTAAAGTCTAAAGTCTAAAGTCTAAAGAGAACACACAACATGAACAGGGTTGGTTCTTACAGTGCTTATTGCAGCCAAAATAGAGGGCACTGTTTGATTTTGGTGTAAGACACTCAAAACATTGAGATGAGGAGACATTTTTTTTTTTGGGGGGTCAGAATAATTTTTCATTTTGCTGTTGTGTTTGTAATAAGTCAAACATTCATTAAAAAGGTAATAGCCTTAATTTTAGTCTACTTTTCAGTTGCTAGCCAAAGACATGTGGTCAGTTGTTATGTCATGAAACTACAGCTTTAATAAAAGCTAGAACACAATGAGACAGACACAGTAGATACAGAGTATTAGAGAGATGGTCGGTCTGATCATCATTAAAATTGAAAAATGTTTTTTAAAATCTACAGTTGCCAACCCCATTAACACCTATAGGGACAACTATCCCCTTAAGAATGTAAAAGTGTCTTTGATGGTAAATAACTTGCTGTTAAAATAAGTTATAAGAATTAAAATATTACCCATTTCAACTCAAGACCTTGAGACCCTTGATGGGCAGTTCACATGAGAGTAAACAGTGTGACAACAAACCCCGGTCTCCCCTATTTTTTAGACTGCACTAATTAGATGAACTAATTAAATAAATCTCAAGGCAGAACTGGCTGTAGTGAAGGCACCTTGGCACCGGAGCCTCCAAGACTCACCAACCAGGATCTGGAACAACACGCTGTGTGTACTGTTTAGTGAGATGAATGACATCGGCTTAAGGCTCCTGAGTGCGCCTGATATGCCCGTACAGTAATCCAGCGCATTACTGAGACACTTTGATGGTTTTTTCTTTCATTTATCACCCACATATCAGACGTTTATCCTTGGGTGTTCAACTTCTTTTAAGAGAGGAAAAGAAATAGTGAACAGTAAATAGATGAAGTAATTAAGTAATTCATTAATTTATTCTTTCCTTCATTCATTCATTCATTCATTCATTTGTGCCCATTAGAAATATTACATTTCTCAGCCTTGTGCTCAAATCCATCTTTGAGGAGAACTAAACTCAGTAATGAAATGGTGCTGATAGTGCTGTCATTTGAATAAATAGAATAATTAGACTTTTAAACATCTGCACTCTCACTTTAGAAAATAAATGAATGCCACAAATAAATAAGTTTATAAATAAGAGTTTGGTTGTGTGTGAAAGACCCCATTATCACAACTCTTCTCCTCATGCTTAAATTGTTTAGTAACTGTGATAAACCACTATTATCTCCATCCTCTTTAGCATTTTGCTGAATATTGCAAATGAGTCATTTATTAGCCTTTATTAACTGCTTTCAACACAATATGAAAATGTTTTTCATTGCACTTGAATCAAAATTTACTGTATTCACCTAATATATTACACTATATTCACATCCACACGAGTTTCCTTCCACTGTTGTGGTTAACCTCCAGCTTCCTGTCAAAGGCTGTGAATAGAAGCTCTGCAGTCGCTCTTGACCCTGAACCTTGTGTTTGAGTCTTGTAAAAGACCACTCTGCCTCTCATTCTTTTCTTTCAACAGAGGAAATATGGCCTGTGCTGTTTGTTTCAGCACTCTCTCCACCACTTTACACTACCGGCAGCCAATTTTCAGGAATAGATAGCGATAAATGTGAAACCCTTGCAAGTATACCTGCAGAGCGGAGTGGGTTGATGTGAGTTTCCATACAACATGGCCAGTGATTAGCTGTGTGAAGAGTGTGATCACCTTTTGTCATGACAGAAGTACCTCCATTTCTGTGCATTAAAATTCGTCGTGCACACATTAACTGAGGAGGATCGGCAGCTGAAATTGTGCTTGTTTAAATTCACTGGACGTTATATCACACTGTCATTCAGTTGTCAAGTATTGTTTGCGTCTTACTTGCAGTGAGTGAATAAACTCCTTTTGATGCCAGATCCATATGCTGCTTTTAGGGCTGAAAGGAGTAAGCTTCAGCCTGTGCAGCAGGCTTTTCTGCTCTAACAGTGTTGACACCTGATGGATTGCTACAGTGAGGATGAATTTATTGCTGTGATCATTCATCTTGCCAAATTTGACACATCAGCACAACAAGGCATAACTCAAGGTGCATCAACTGCTGTTGACAAAAGACTTGACATTACCCAAGGGCAAACAGACTAACATCGGCTTTTAGAGCTAAAACATCCACCAATTAAGACATAGCTAAAAGCAATTTGGAGTGTAGTTTTGTCTTCATGCTGATTATGGGGATGACATTTGAAGGTTGCAGCAAACATCAAAATCCATACTTTAAATAGGCAATGTATCCAGGTGAATATGTAAAATGAAAAGTAATAATTAAAAATAAAATCTTAATTTGAGGATTTGAGCCCTGACAAGAAATTACTTTCATGAATTACTTTTATTTTTATGTTCTTGTCCTGCATCATTAAGCAGCTCACAAAATAAAGCTCTGATTCACTCTCAACAAGTCCTCACAGAGTATCTAAATGAAAAAATACTGCTGGAGACAGGACATTAACTGCTGATGTGGATACCGTTCTTTAACTCCTGCCCCCGAGACTGTTTGGGTAACTCTGTCACATTATTTCCATCTTTGCTAATGTGACCATACATACTGTACAGATGGATGACTAATTGAAGGAACATAAAATGTCAACCAAAGTAAAATGTCTAAATACGATGCAGTTCATTCAGGAGAGACCTGATTTAAAGGGAGTCATTAAGACTAATTAAATTTATTTGACAGTGTGTAGAACAGGAAGAGTTAAAGACATATGTGAGGAGTCCTTGGCTTTCTCTCTGATGGAGTCTAGACCCAAAGTTTAAATTTTAAGTTTTTTATTTGTCAAGAGGTCAACAGTTGCAGTGAAGCAGCTATTGCCAATGTAAATCTCATGCTTCCAGCAATACTCAAGTGTTACATATAAAAAGAAAGAAAAACACACCCAGTGAAAAACACACAAGTAGACATAAGCAGTAGGTGTTTTAAGGGTGGATGAGGGAGATGCTATTCCAAGAAGGTGACGTCGTCCAGTTCATCCTAAGAGTGATTGTCGATTAGCTTGCCAACCTCTGGCAACAAGCCCGAAATTCTTTAAGTCATAGTTCATCTTTTCTACAGGATTGGATGGTTCTCCAACTCCATCCTGTACTCCGTGAACCCTACATCAAACTGCCTGGCCCCCAGGCTGGCTGTTCTCTGGAGCCGACAGCAGAGTACGGGAGGTAACTAATTTTTGTTTGCTTCATGGGATCCTGAAGGGGAGTTTTTCTTTGTTGAGATAAGGACTCACTGGTGGGTATTTGTACTGTAGGTTTTGAGCACTGACTGTGTAGACTTCTTGGTGGAATTGTTGTGTGTTTTGTGTTTCATATTGACTCCTGGTGCCTTTTTAAAAAGCTGGTTATAATGATTGTTAAGGGTCAATGCGCTGAAAGATGTGTTGACTGGCACCCTGGCTTCTAGTGAAACTGATGAGACAAATCCCTCAAAAAAACAGTTGCATCCGTGGTGCCCCCAGATGGGAAAAGCTCCAATTTTGGGTGGTGGTGGTGGTGGGGGGGTAAATTAGATGGGTTGTGCAGTAATGCAAAATGAAAACTGGGTGAGAACTCTGAAGGTGGCAGTGAAGAGTGGTCTGGATGGACGTGGTGTAAAGCCTCTGATGAGCTCAGAGGAAGGAGCCATAGATGCTGGTTCTGATGAATATTGGAGGTGAAAGGAATGAAGGTGGGTCTCATCAATCTGGCACTGAAATGACAGCTAACAAAAGCAGAGGAGGGAACAGTTTAGAAGTTTGACAGCAATGAGATGACTGGCTCACAGAGGTCGTGGCAAAACGTGACTAACTGAACTGAAACTGTGAACGTCATCAGTTCAATTAGTCAAAACAAACATCTCACATTAAGTAAATAACTTTTAAAAGTCAGACGTGCAGCAAGTGTAGCGTGCTCATTTCATTTTATCACGAATTTGTCTTAATGTTGCTGAACTTCATAGATTTGTACCTCAGTTTCAGATTTATACCCTCTCAATCTAATCAGTGTCTCCATGGAAACAATTACTTCATCATTTTATGTGTGAAAGTTAATTTTTCTCTGCTTTTTGGGACTCGGATCACTTCTTTTAAACATGCTGGTAGCTGAATGTGATTCATATCATGCTGTCTATTGCAGGAAATAGTCCCTTGTATCAGCTCGCAGCATGTCAACACAATTTTGTTGCAATTCCTTCCTTATCAAGGATAACGTCTTTGGCAATGAGAGTAATTCAGGTTACATCCAGAGTTGTCTCAGAGCTTGGTGTGTAGCTGTGTGTGTGTTTGTTTGCTGTAGTTTGATAGCATTAGACTACTGGGAGTACATCTGTGGCAGTGCTCTGCTCACTCTTTGTGTGCACACCTGCAGAGCTCAGATTAAACTTGAATTATCGGTGTAGGGACTGCCTGCTGCTTCCTCCTCCTCAATCATAGGGGTCCATCTCTTGGTTGTTATTGCTGTTTTACTGTGTAGAGAAGGAACTGCTGCAGTCCATCGTGTCTCTCAGGACACATAAGAAACATGTCACTCACTATAGAAACTTTGGATGTCAACTATTCTAATCTTCTTATTCGTTCTATTATAGTTGGACCCTCATGATTGTGCCCATATCCACAGTAATCTGAGTTATCACAGAGAATGAATGAGACTGTGATACTATTTGGCAGCGTAGGGGAGAGATGAACAGAGCGGCCCTGCGCTGTCTGCATGACTTTTTCACTCAGCCAGTGCAAGAACCCAAACTTCTGTGGTTTAAACAAGCAGGCGTGGCAATGCCATCCACTGACATTTATCTAAAATGTTTTTTCTCCCCTGTGCATGATTAGAAAATGAACATCCCTTTTAGGCCATGACAACGGTGTCATTCTGGTATATAATTAGAATGACATGCTCCTCTGATTGAGTGATGTTTTTACTCTGTCTTCCTTTGTTCTTGGCTTCAAGATTTGTCATGCTTTTGAGGTAATTTGTGTTATGGTAAAATTAGACACCATTAAGTTATAAATCTTGAATACAGCCCTCATTTGTGACACATTAAGATGACCAGCCCAATGATCAGACTGAACTGCAATTTTGTTTCACTTGATCATCAGTCTGACATTGTGCTCCTGTTTGGTAACAATTATTGGTACTATAGATTGAGCCATTAATTTAATTAATGAATTAATAATTGTTTGATAAATGAGCAGTCTAACATCAAATTTAGAAAGTTATAGCAGAGAACTCTGTGTTTTGGTTGATAAACAATTAATCGATTATGAAAATATCTGTTGATTCCTTTACTAATTAGTAAATAAACAGAATTGTCTGCTATTTTCTGTTTCGGAGGTGTTGTTATTTTACTCCAACCAATTAGTAATAACCAACATCATTTTCAGTCAATGCAGCAGCTAGGGGCAATCAGCTTTACCTTTTTTACGTTGATCCAAGAAAAATGCAGATTTAAGAGTTGTTAGTATGCTGACTTAACAACCTGATGCATTAGGCTCATCCATGCTTGTCAGTGTATTTGGCACCTTTCACTAGCTATTTTTCTGGCTTTGGCACAGGAAGGCAACTAGAGACAAAGCCAGGATTTTAGAAATACTGAGGTCATGAGTCCCTAAATGCACCTGCCACCACCTTCAGAAAAAACCCCACCAGAACAGACAATCTCTGTGATTTTACATGTTATATTTATTCAGCTAAATGTTCTATTATATTTGTGCACATTTCATTTTTTGCCGTGAAACTGTCAGTGCTGTTTGGAAGCCTTCTCCATACTGGCAGCAAGCTAAAGCCTTTACTTATTTGTTATTTTATTGACCTAAAAGTAGTAAAATTTGGAGTCTAAAAACATTCACTACCCTCCTCTCTTGCACTCCCCTAAATCCTGCCTACAAAGCTGGGATTCGGCTGGATGTTTATCCTTTCAGGGAAATGGCTGTCATTGACTACGAAATTGGAGATATTGGAAATAATTCACACCAATACACTGCTGTGTGGACACATCAGTTATGTTTTGAGGCATCATTGTGACAGCTACAAACACTAAGTGAACAGGTCTGAACATGTTTTGGAGTTAGTCTCGGAGAAACTGTGAAACTTCACTCTGCTCACTGGGGCTTTAGACTGCAGCATCAGTGGCTATAATTTTACGTCCTCGCCTGGTTGATTGGCACCTCATTCGAGTGTATTTCACAGCTGACATAATATCATATAAATATCTTGTGAAATCTGACATCATGGATCAGTTTTCATGAACGTATCAGTGCATCATGGAGTTGTTCAAGTTTGTAAAGTCAGTCTGTTTCAAACAATGCTGACAGGTGTGCTGTGTTTTATCCCACCGTGAAAACAAGGCTGCAGGTTTTCTCTCTGCTCTGCTTTTCTTATTCTAAGTGTTCTCTCACTAGAGGAAACATGTATATTGAATGAAATCTGGCCTTGCCCGACAGTCATCTTTTCTTTCTGAATCTCTTAGTACATGGCCACAGACCATGGATGGATGTCTGTGATGACTGACAGGAGGCAAGAAATCAATAGTTGGGAAATAAATAAACTGTTTTCGTGCACCTGTAATACCTTGAATGATACAGGAATAACACATGTATCGTGAGGTAGGTGGTAACTACACATCTTAAAAGAAATCTTCAGCCATCAGTAGGAATGAGGAGCTTGTGTTTTACATGTGTTTGCCCTGGGGCTACTTGTGGGCCATTCATGGAAATCACCACACGCTTTAATGCACCATTAAAGAAGCTCCCCATGTAGCATCTCTATTGTTTCCAACAACAGAGGCATCGATTGATAATATGTAAGACATGTTAGATTCATTATGTATCCACCCTCCTGTGAATATTTGAGAAGTGAATCGGTATAGAGGCAATCCCATAGCTGTTGAGACTCTCCCAGAGGACTGAGACCAGGATGCTAACAGCAAGCAGTCTGTGTTTGAGCTGATGAAGTCAGATGCTCTGTGGCTGGATATTAACCAGAAGGGGTTGTAATTGTCTGGGACTCAAATAGAACCAGGACATTAGTGACACTTTTAGAAAAAAGGATCAATTGTTTCATCAATTTCCTTGTTTGGATGCAATTTCCTAAATATATTCTCTATCATCCTATCAACTTCAGACGCCTTTGTACTGCAGAATAATGTGCTGTCACTCTGTGCAACACATAATATATGATAAATTATTTAAAAGAAGTCAGTGGCAAAAAAAATCTTTTGTTTCAAAGATACCATGTCAGATCAAATGATCATTTCAAATATTTTACAGTTATATTCTCTACATCAATCAATCAATCAATCAATCAATCACATTTATTTTCCGATGTAGTCATATAAGGTGTATATAGTCATATACTGTAGGCTCTTTGTATATTTGAGTGTACAGTTAAAGTGGAACAGAGCATTTCAATGCACATACATGAGTTATCTCTCTGACTGAAAGGACACATTTTACTTAAGACATGTTTGTATCAACAGCATAAAACTGAGGCACAGCTACACTTGAATCCAGTGCAATCGAATAAAACTACTTAAGGCCGGTTTCCCAGTAGAAAATTACACTACTTAGACTTATAAAAAAACATTTGAAGTGTTCTGTGTGTGGTGCAATTTCAATCTGCATGCAAAGCTGCCTGTGGGCTGTTACTCTTCCCCTGGTTTTCCATTTTTCCCATTAAAGAGCTTTTTTAGGGAGTTTTTCTTGATCTGAAATGAGAGGGATAGAAGATGTTGTATGCTGTAGAGATTGTAAAGCCCCCTGAGGTGACTTTGTGATATTGGGGTATACAAATAAAATTGACTTGACTAGATTTGGTCATTGGCCAATTACAGATATTAAAAGTCTGTTGTAGATAAATAAAAAAGACTTCTCTTCTAGTGCCACCAGCAGGTCAAAGCTTTCACTTAGACATTCATGGTTTCCAGACTTTTTCTGTAGCTCCACAATGAGGTTGACATTGTGAAAGAATTTTTTGAATTTGGTCACGTCAGTTTCTCTGGGTCACCCTCAGACCAAATAGTGACCTGCAGTTGGAAAAGGCCTGTCTCTGTCTTTGGAGCAGAGTTTAGCTATCTTATTGTTTTGGGTTGGCTGGCGCCTCCAGAAAGGGAGTGATGCTCTGTTTTCAGGATTACCAAGGTCGCAGGTGATAGCAGTGCTGCGCTCCAGACATGGCGAGATAGACTGTCTCCTGCTGAATAAACATGATCACAGTGACCTGGAGATTTATACAAGATTTAGATTTCAGACAGCTACTCACACATATCTGTGGTACATGTAGAATGACCATGCTTGGGCATGGAGTAATTTTGGCACGCCAAGCATGGTTAAAAGACTGATCACATGAGGCAGTGTTCAGAACTGAGGCGGCATCAGTCAGAGTGCTGTTGTCTCACTTCTCCTCAGCATCAAAAAACACTGCTGTGTAAGATATCAGGGTCTCTGGTGAGCTTTTCCTCGGTGACTGAACAAACCCACATCTGAAGATTTCCATCAGAGACATTTTTGCTTTTTATTGAAACATCTCGACAACTAATGGACTGATTGTTGTAAAATTTGAGACATTCACAGTCCCCAGAGGATAAATGTGATAACTTTGATCTCCTAACCTTTCATGTAGCTTCCTCATTGGGTCAAACGTGCAATACTTTGGTTTAAGACCAAATACCTGCAAAACTAATGATATTCCCATCAGCCTCAGCTCTGCTTTGTGCTTACTATTAATAAATTAATTGCATTGTAACACCCTTCATGGTAACAATCTTGGCATACTTAGCTACTACCATTTAGCTTTAGCACAGCCTCACGGAGCCACGAGCACGGCTGTAGACTCTGTTGTGTTAATTTAGAGGACATAGATTTGGTGGGCAGCTAAATAATACATAATACTGAAGCAGCAGCAATGTGCTATTTTCTCATCTTTTATGCTCTTGTATGGTCACATCATCCGACGGCACGTCTCCTTCTGTTACTACAGTAATGATACAGATACATCCGTCCTCAAAACCTCAGTGAGCTCAATAGTTGCCCTAGAAAATTCTTCGAATCTAGTTTGACTCTTTCAGCCTTTCAGATGTTCAGTATGGCATTTCCACTGTTGTAATTTCCACTCAATATTAACTATTTCTAACACATTCCCTATTTTTTTCAGTCTATTGTAACAGATCTTTCTTATGGCATTTCACTTTGTAAAGCACAGGTGCAACTAACAATATTAATAACTTCCTACATGTACCAGATATAGACTGCTGGCTACTGGCAAACTGAACTAAGCAGTCATTAATTTTATTGGTTTACACCTGTGCTTTTTCTACTATGACAATTGAAACCTTCTGCTGTGAGGCATGAAGGCCTTTGTGTTACCTGGGGTTTATTTTTATTTCAACAAATTTGCTTTTTCAGGCATGTTTTTCAGTTTCTGTTGTCCTTGGACGTCACAGTAGCTGAAGTGATGCTCAAATCCAATTATTACTTTTGCTTTGTTACTTCATCATTGGGTAAATGTAGATTATGACAAGATATATAGAGATCAAATCCTGTGGACATACTGTTCAGTAAGTGGGCAAAGTAAGTTTCATGGTGACTAAGGATAAAGGGAGCTTTAGTGTCTGGTTTTGGCATCTTGGGGTATCTGGGAGGCATCCAGGTTTCAGAAAACCCTGGGGCAAAACCCCAGAACAAGCTGGAGGGAGAATATAGAATGAATGCCTCAGGTTGCCCAAGAATGCCCTTGCACAGTTTTCACGTTTTTTTCCTTTATCCCCTTGACATGATGTTATTTTCAATCTAACCCTCAGCTAATAACATTTTCATTATATTCATAGTATTGATTTTGATATATCAACATGATGCTCTTTTTACAGTTTGGCCACCATTTGATTTATTGTGTGTTTTTAGACCATAGAACATGGACATTGTCATTTTTTGTTTTTAGTCGAGCCTACATACACTCACATTGTGGTGTTGCTCATTTGACCTCTAATTACTATTTATCCCCTTTAATTACTATGCAGTCAAGGTCAGAGTGTCTGTGATCTCAGGGGGTTTCAGCTTTTATGTACCTGACTGACCAGAGGTGGAGACAGACGTTTTCAGATAATTTACTTTATTATTTATTCTAGAAATTCCAGAATGTCATATTATGGCAAGGTTGATATTTCTCAGTTAAGAAAGAGGGAGAGAGAGGAAAACCCTCAACCACTTTTTCTCTTTATTCAGTTTTACACACAGCAACACTTAACTGACCTAATGCACACAAGCGAAAGGGGATGAAATATGTCAGCAGTCTGACCCATTGTGCCAAAATGGTCTCACCACTATAAATGAATAAAAACATTATAAACACTATAAACATGGACAATGAACAATAACAGACAATAACAGGCAACATTCAACTACATGAAACACTTCCAATAAACATTCCCTTTCCATAAACAATCCTAAGCATGAAGTCACAAGGGCATGCTCGGAAGTCTCCGCCCACTCTTTCCCAAACACGTTACAATATATTTCTACATTTTATAAGCTTATCATATGTTTTTATTTAAAGTCTTTTTAGTAGTAAGAACTAACTAAATGTAATTTAAATATTGTAGAGTAAAAAGTACAATATTTCCTTCTGAGTAGGCTAGAAGTATAAAAAGTAGCTCAAATTTGAACTCACTGCAAGTACAGATCAGACCACTGTGACAATTAGACTGTGAGATGGGCAGTCAAACCATGCTCCTCAGATTGAATCATCACATAGCTGACCATTTGTAGTGATTTCAAATTGTTGCCCCTACTGAATAGTCAATAAATAAGTTTTTCAAAAATTTTGAATCACTGCCACCATGAAAGTTTGTTGAAGACAGAAATGTGCACACAAACCATTAGTCTGATCGGCCCAGTAGTATGCGAGACCAGCCACTGACACAACACTCACACACACTCAAACATGACCAGACACCTGGAAATAATAAAAAATAGGTTATCAAATCTTAATTTCTATTTATTTGGTGTGACTATAAGCTAGCAAAGTTGGTAACCATCTTGGAACGAGAGCTGTAGATATGGTTCAAGAACATTGGTGTTCTGGAGGCAGTCTGCCCCCTTTTAAAGAGCTTGAAAATTCAGCATTCAGGTGACGCAGGAGTGACTTACATTCATTACCTACACTTATTAGCCCCCGTTCAAAAATATTCCTCATTGCACCCTAATGCCAGAAAAAAAGAGAAAGCTGAACATATTTTGTCAAATGTATGCTGATAATAATGTCACAAAATGACAGTGTTGCACTGACATTTATTTTGTGTGACATAATGCCTATTTATGTGAAATGAAATTACGCATCATATGAAACAGAATCATATTTTAATTTACTTAGCTATGCCTGCTATACAGACCTGTGAGATGATAACTGCCACAGAAAATCAGCATAGTGTCACTTGGGCCAATATCTTATTGTTGAAGTCATGAATTATTTATACGGGCTCACCGAGTTTTAAATAGAGACATGAATCGTGTTTTTACTGACAGACAAACATGGTCAGATTCTTTTCTCAAACCACACAAACGCATTGTAATATAATTCATTTATCTCTTAATTTGTGAGCAAGTTTCCTCCCAGTTATATATTCATAGATTCATAGGGCAGGAGAGGCACCTCTGAGAGAATTTTGTATTGATTTTTAAATGTATTCATTTTGTTTCAAATGAGTGAAACGTGAATTCTCCGTTGAAGGACAGGCGGTTATGAATTCTAATTTTGCCCTCTTCATATTTGCATGAAACCTCTCTGTTGGGCCTGGAGACGCTGTTCTCTCCTAACAACCACACCATTAAGAGGTAAAATCCTGACTGGAGTAATTTATACATCCTGAAGGCTCCTCAGACAAGAGATTCACTTCTGACACCCAGAGTGGCAGCGAGGACAGTACATGACAGTACATTCAACCCGAAGGTTTAATCCCCTGTTCTCTCACACATGCATAATGCATTTACATTTAAATGAAACTCCTAATTAAAGCGGTAGAATCAGTTAATACATATATGCGTAATAAACCTTGAAGCACAGGTCTGGCAATATTCTACATATTTGTTAACAAACCCCATGAAAAGAACAGAACCAACAATGTGTTGGTCTGTCTCCCAAAAGTCCTTTAAAGACAGGTCAAGAATATGTATGCTTTCATTTTTAAGATGCGGCTATATGTGGGCTTAACCCTTCGGAGTCTAGGACCGCCACGCGGCGTCAAAGTCACATGTCGCACGTTTGAAAACGTAAAACCGTGACACAAGCACGCAGGTGCTCAATTCAAAGACTGTTGGAAAGCGGACACTTCAAACTTTTTACAAGTGTTTGAATTTTGTCGATCGGCCTATTAAGACTAAATTTATGAAGAGCCGAAGCCGCGCACTACAGCTCCTCTACGAGTTAGAAGATGCTGAATCTGGGGAAGAACGTTCTGATTCTGAGGAAGACTCCTCCACTGGAAGACTCTGACTCCAGTTTCAGAGGATGAAGTGGATGCTGCGCGTGAAGACGAACGAGAGGAGGTGTCCGCGCAGACCCCCGCTCCTCCAAAGATCCAACTAGTTCCTACTCGGATTTTGTGTTTCTTTTGCACTTTTACATACAGTGTGTCCATATATTATGTCAAAATAAATAAATACTTGTAGAATCACATAGGTGAGGTTGTGCTGAAAAGAAAGACACAAAGAAAGGCAAGCTGAGCAGTTTTAATGGGAAACACAAAGGTAAAATGAAAAGTAGTAAAAAACGCCGTTTTACCCCAGACTCTGAAGGGTTATGTCAAAATAAATTACAGCGCCCATGCTCAATGGTCTACGGCACAGAGAAATAAAATATACAGTAGCTCCACAGACAAATCTCAGACAAATGAATCCTGTCTTTTCCTGTTTCTACTGTGTTGTAACTCTATTGTAATTTCCATGTAGCTCTCCTGTACAACAAACAGAGCAACGTTCGCATGTCAACATCAAAGCTAGTGGCTTGAAGGGCGTAGCTACTTCATCAGCCCTATTTACACTTTGATGACACACTAATTGAACACAACGTTCAAACAACAGTGAGCTGTTACCTGCTCCAGTAGATCACATAAATCTGCTGTCACTCAGGACACTGATAGAAATTGTGACTGAGACTTTGTAGCTGAAGTTGGAGCATACAAAGCAGCAGCGTCTGAATTTCTGAGTCTCAGTTTGAGAACTGAGCCTTCACTTGTGGTGGTTTAGTGTTTTCCCATCTGTGGAATGAGGTGCAACATCAGCACTAAGCTACCTCGCTGCACACTCACAGATGATTTAACAGCCAGCTCTTAAGCGCAGCCATGGATTAATAGAGCTCGACACAAAGCCTTTTCACTGGCTTTATCTGTTTTTTCTAAGCTTGGGGGAATTGAGCATTGGTGCTTTTCCCAGCATGACACCAGTATCATTTGTGCTGTTTCACTGCACTTTTTTTTTCAGAACTTGTGGGTTTATGCTGTGCTGGCAAGCATCACCACTGACTATTTGCAATCTCCCTCCTCAGAGATGCAGATCAAAGAAGAATTGGCTCTTCTGGCCAAAGATTAGTCTAAATCAAGACCCAATTTTATGCAAAGCCTCTGTGGGTCATCTAAACTTGTAGACGTCTGTCAGATGCATGTTAGTGGTGATGCTGTGTTGGATTCTGGGAGGTTATCAAGGCTAACCTCACAACCCATTTGTTTATAGACTGTTTTAGAAAATTGACATCAGTCAAATTCAAAGTTCAAAGTATAAACAATACATTGGGAGGTGATTTGGGGATTTTGGAGGCTTTTGATGCCTGTAACAAAATCTGGGATATTTCCATAATCTATGTCCGTCCTGTATTTATTTTTGTGTGTGCGAATACACACCAAAATGTACTTCATTTCATATTTTACTTTACATAACTATACTTTATTGTAACTCTACAGCCATGTTAAAACATTTTTGTCTCACAGTGCTGTGAGTCTGTGTTTTGACTGTCAATTCAACAATGCCCTCATGTTAAAACTCCAACAGGGACCTTACTTGAGAATAAGGCAGTAAAACCACGAATGTAAGTTAACCAGGGCTTTCTTTTCCAAACACTATTGGTCTCAACCTGCAGCTGACCTTCCAAAGTACAAAGTCTGTCAAAAACCCAGATCCATATTGAAGTTTTCACAAGAAAGCCAGCCAGCGATAGATTTACACTGCTCAGAATGTGAATTAAGCCACAGCAGAGACACTGGTGGAAAATGCTGCCGAGATTAAGTGGAGATTCTTCTGAGATGAAACAGAGGGTTGTACTTCTGCTAATTGACTCCCTCAGGGAAAGAGCTTTTTTTTCTCCCCCGCCTTAAATTGTACAACTCTTGTGACTTTCTCTGTGTGTTTTGGAAGTGAGTGATTTCCCAATGATATCTTGCTAAATAACAAATAGCTCGACTGCTAGACTGCTCAAACTGCAGTTTTGGACCTGCTCGCCTTACTCATGAAACGTCTGAACACATTGCGTGTGGTGGTTGCTCTCATTGTGTTTTTTTAATAAGACGTGCACTTTACCAATAACTCCGTATGGGTATTAATAATATTACTGCAAATATTTACAAACAGTTCCTTTAAGCCATGACCTCATGTCCTGTTTAACCTCTTATGACATGCTCTCTGCCATCTGGTGACCTTGCTGTATTTAATCTTTATTGCGTGATACAGTTGGTCAGAAAATAGCTGGTTTAATTGCTTGGATTCAGCTGGTGCTTCTGCTGAGCTGTGGGAGACAATACAACACTACAGTTTTTTGTGGTTTTACACGACAGTGTGTTGAAACTGACAACAAATCCTCCTCCCTAATAATCCACATTCCGAGCCATGTTTAGAACAAAAGGAAGAAATGGCAGCAACGTTTCATGCACACACGTCTCACTGTAAAACCGCAGCTCTTTTTCTCCCACTGCCTTTTCCGATGATGTTCCTGTGTTTTGTCTAAAACTCTCCATGGGCCGTTAAGTCTTATATTACCAGAAAAATACTGCCAGTGCACAACTGACAGCAAAAGTTTTTTGACCTCAACAGAACTCGCTGCCAAACCCACGACATGGAGGAGTAGAGTGGATCATAAATGCCTGCAGCTAAAGGAAGAAGCCTTAGGGATCATCGACAAGCTGTCACCAAAATACAATGGAACACCAATTACTCAGAGTACCTACTATAACAGTGACCCGGATAGATAGTGCAGGATGTTTGGGAATCACTTATGAAATCCACAGGCAGTTGCTCTAATTTTAAGACAAGAAAGAAGAGAACAATGTTTTCTCCTCCAGCCGAGCTAAACAGCAGCTTTAGTGAAGCAGAGGTGTCCTTATTCTAATTGGAATATCAGTGCTGTGAAATTTTATGTCAAGCACTAGTTTGACTCACTTTTTTAAACATCAGTGTTGTGAACCATTTTTCTGTCAGTCCACTAAAATGGTCCCTTGTAATGGCAGCATCGTTCACAACTACAATATGCAGGGCAACAACGGTTTATCTCACACTGTTTACTTTATTTGGTCAATATTCGTTTTTGTGCCTTAACAATGTAGTGATTAGAGGAGGGCTGTGGACTGGAGTGGCGGAGCTCTCACAGGATTGCCAATTTAGAGCGCCTGCTGCTGACCACATGCACACACACACACTCACACACAATGCTCCGAGACGAAAGAGATGAGAGAGGGAATCTGTGTGTGTGTGTGTGTGTGTGTGTGAGAGAGAGAAAGAAAGCGAGGGAACATCAATCTTGCCCAACATGATTTGCTGACTGGATGAAAGCACTCCATATGTCTTATGCTGTTTATTGAGGGAAAATTGGTTGAATTTAGCACAGTTGTTCCACAAACAGAGTGAGAAAAAAAAGATTAGGAGACGTCCTTGTCCATACCAAGATATTACAGCAATTGTAGAAAATGAACCCTTAAATATTACATTTTATACATTACTATCACATACAGCGTGGTCTGTGAGTGTTTGGACCGTGGCGCTTTTTCTATTGTTTTGGTCCTTGCACTATAGAGCATTGGATTTGAAACAATAACAATGAGGTTAGAGTGCTGACCCTCAGCCGTGCTTTGGCTGTGGTTGTGCTTTTTTATATGTGGTCCTTGGCTTTGCAACAGCACTGCAGAGCAATGACACCATTCAACTCCTACAATGTTCACCAAATATGGATGTAAAGTGTCTTAAATTAAAGCAGAGAGTTGGCATTTTCAACCTTATTGCCCTTTCATGCCATTTAATTTCAGATCATTTCATGTGCCGAGATACACAGCCAACACAAACAAACAACAAAACCGACAAAACAGATATACTGTGAATCCTGCTTATGCTGATGTTGCTGATGAGAAGAAACACAAAAAAAAAGTTGCCAAGAGAAGAAACACCAAAAAGTCAAAGGTTACATGGTGATTTTCAAGCTCCAAAAGACACAGTATAGTTTAAAACTCATTGCACAGCAGCAAACCTCCCTGTACATGGAAGAAAGAGCAACATTTCTTCGAGGGGAATCAGATGTTTGAAAATTACAGCTGAGAATAACTTCTGTATTACTGCCAAAGTCTTGCAGGAGGCCCTGATGAGGGCAGGAAGAACAGTTTCTATCTATAAGAATAACCAAACGCTTCATGCTTGTAAACCTTGACCAAACAGAACATAAAAAGTTGACTTAAATATGCAAGAAAGAATGTGGATGTAGGTCTGCAGAGTCCTGGGAGTCTGTTTTATGGAGTGATGAGACTAAAGTGGAGCAGATGGGACCCATGGATCAGAGGTAAGTCTGGCACAAGAAGGAAAATGCCAATGACCAGAAGAAAACCATCACTACGGTCAAACTTGGAGGTGGTTCTGTCCTGCTGCTGCAGAAACTGGTCACATTACTGAGCCATTTTGAAGGAGAATGTGATGCTGTCAGTGAATAAATTGAGGCCTGGTAACCACCGGATTTTCAAGCAAGCCAATGATCCCAAGCACACGTTCGAGTCAACCAAAGCTTGGTTCAGAAATAGGTACCGGAATGTCCTTGAAGAAAAAAAAATGAACTTGCACAGTGAAGTTGTGTATGAAGAACAGGCTGAAAATCCAAAAGAGAGGTGTCTGAAACTACCAGAAATGTTTACTGGTGGTCATGAGGGTAGAAAAATGCTCGACAAAAATATCTGGGGTATGCAAATAATTTTGATAGTGGGTCTGATTTTTGTTTTGAATCTTGATTAAGCTCATCGTCATGTTCTCAAATCACTCAAATATATATCATTAAACATTCTTTGCCTGTGTACCAAGCTCCATGGTTTTCATTCAATTTCATTCACATCACTAGAATGTCTTGCAGGTAAAGGGGGTTGAATACATTTGATTGCAGATGTCCAGACTGAACTGTATAACTGATCAGCTGAACAAATATATTCACCTTTTGTGTTTGAAATACGACCAACTCTAACACCGTTGAATTTGTCTATTTTTGTTCAAGATGGGGGTTTTAAAAAGCAACACTTAGTGTATATTTGCCTTCTCTGTGTGAAAGTTGATAAGTCAGTGTGTAAGTAAGGTCATAGTGTTTAAATCGGTCTCACTGGACTTACTGGAGTTTGCTGTCTCAGCAGTCTTAGATGAATTAACAAGACAAAGGTTGTGCCCTGTCAAGGTCCTAATCTGTGCCCAGTCTTTGCCCTCAGCTGTGTGTGCCAGTCCATGACTGCTAAATGGCTTGCTCAGAAGTATTTTGCCCTTGGAGCATTAACGGCGCTTTCTCAGATTTTCTCTTCTCTCAAACAGAAACTGCAGATAAAGATGTTGTAGCTGGGTGCCTCGGTACTTTAGTGCACCAATGTTCAGTACTACAAATGTGTTGTCCTCAGTAGGGCTGCAACTAATGATTCCTGTCATTAGTGAGTAATCAGCCAATTATCTTTAGATTGTTTAGTCTATGAAATGTCAGAAAACTGTAGAAAATGCCTCTCACATTGCTTGTTTTGTTTCAACTAACAATCAAAAACCTAAAGATATTTAAGGGAAAAGGAAGAGAAGATTGATACCACTCTCATGCCTTTACAAACAAAAGATAGCATTTTAATTAGTGAGGTTTAGAGTTAATGGTGGGTATACTTTGTTTCCTTTGGACAGAGCCAGGCTGTTTCCTCTTGTTTCCAGTCTTAATGCCAAGCTAAGCTAAGTGACTGCTGGCAGTACCTTTTTCTTTACTGCCACTCTTAAAATAAATAAATGATGAACTATTCCTGTAATACACAATATTAAGAAAAGATCTTCACATCTAAGCAGCTGTATGTTCGGTATTTTTGCTTGATGAATGACTAGAATCACCAATCAATTATCAAAATGTTGGTTAATTAATTTCCTAATTGATTAAATGCCTAATTGTTTAAGCGCTAATCTTAATCTTGAATCCTGGCCAGGGACAAAAAAAAGAGTCTCTTTTGTCACTACTGATGATGACAGTGATAATATATCCTGACAAAGCTTGACAAAGCTTGAAAACTATACCCATACTCATCTGCTGTCTGTCTTTAAACCTGTTAATCATGTGGCGTGCTCAGCCTGCCCAAGATTAGCAGCGTAATTACAGGTTAATAAGGCTGCATTTTGCATTGCAGCAGCTGTTAAAGGAGGGCAGTATTCTGTGAGGAGTTAGTCCAAGTGATCACAGACACAACAAATGTTTGGCAGTAGGATTTCTCTTTTTGCTGCCCTCTGTTGGGATTTTGCCCTGGCAAAGTTTCTCTGCTCATTTTAACCAGTTTCTTTGTGTGGTTTCTGCTGCTTAGGCATGTTTACACTGCAGCAGACACGGGGATGACTGGCTGTGCTCATGATGAGCACAGACTTGGATTATAATTCCTTCTGGCATAATTTAACGCACCGCTTCAGACAGCAGGACCAGAAGACTAGCCACACTGTCAGTCAGACTGAGGAGGAAGTTGTATTTTTTTTCCCCTGACTTTATAGTTTTGCAGAATATGTGACAGCAATCATTTTCGGTTGTTAGTTAAAATGAGGAAGGGATGTCATAAAGCTCACACCAGATGGCAGCCAGCCAAAGTCCCTGCAGAGTGAAATGTGAAGGTGTGACACAGCTTTATGCCTCTCATGGGGGAAAGAAAATGTTTACAATGAAACGAGGCAGCTTCAAAATTGTCTCAGTGAACTGAGTGAAGCTGACCAGAATCAACTCAATACCAAACTTCGAACAGATTTATAAAAAAAAGGAAACTGCATTTTATCTTAGATTGACTTGTAAATTGAGCGGTAATAGCCCATGTTTGAGTATACAACTGTCTCCAATCATCTCTTTTTAACATGATTTTTTTTGAGAAGGTCAGTTAGTGCCATACAGGGACAGACTTTGGTAGATCCTCCCAGTGCTTCAGTTTTATAATATTCTTACCTCAGCTGGAAGCATCTCAGCGGTGCTAGCAGGTACTTTATGTCAAATCACCCACCTAATGCAGCGTAAAAGGTAGAAATGTTCCAAGAAAAGAAGACGAGATGATGATGAAGATGATGTAAATAATGCAGGTTTAAAAACATCGAAAGAGAAATGGCTTTTGAGGTAAGACATGTGTTCAATGTGTTGTTGATCTATAAGGAAACACACTTGCATAGTGATGACCCATTTCAGCTAAAGATCAGTTCATTGTTTTGCTTAAATATTTTAAAATATCCTACTATTATTATATAAGCGTCCTTGGGCTTTTTGTACTTAATCCTATCATTTTCTTGTGGTCTGTTGGCAAATGTTCATTTTCCCCTTTCCCCGAGTGTTGGGAACGTTTGGTCTGGGTTATTGCTTGGATCATCAGATGTAGCCAGTAGTCATGGCAGCGGAGTTGTGCCCTGCTGCTACTCATTCAAAATACAGAGCTCCAACAACGCTTGGCAGGAGATGCGGTGATAAGAGTTCGCTGTCTGAAAGCATCTTAAGGCTAAACCATTACTGTTTACACTCTGTAAGCTTAAAATGTGGCAGCATACATGTTTGCAGTCACTCTAAATGGGTGAATTTTCATATGCTATTTCCTGCCAAAGAAGAATAAAGATGTTAATACACTCTGGCTTCCTTCCCAAAACATCCTCATCTAAACAGCAGCCTCCTTTCAGTGGTCCAACCCCCCCAGATGCCTTCCCTCGGGGTCAAATATTAAGTAGGCATCAAAGGAAGACCTGCTCTTCGCTAACATGGCCGCATCTATGCTTCTCTGCCTGCAGGAAGAGCACTCAGCTCACTAACATCAGTCTTTACTGGACATATTGGAGCACAAAGCTGCCAGAGGCTCTGAAGAGGAGCAGAGGCCAGAGCGAAGTCAAACTAACTTCAGAGTAAAGGCATTACTCTCAGTCTTTTTGCGTTGCTTTTTACTTGATTTTATTTTTCATACCTTTTTTATATTTATCTATTTTTTGGGATGTTGAAATAAGAGCAATGGTTGATGGTTCCCCCACATAAAGTAATGATGCTCATATTTCCCAATTGTGGGCCATTTCCTGTCCACAAGCTCAAGACATGCTAAAAAAAAAAAATCAAGGTCCATCTCTGGTGACAACCAGTAATCCAACAACACAAGAACATGAGCTCCATGACACTGACTCAATGTCAGAGTTTCCTCTAACGACGAACAACCAGAGGCTGCATGCCCTCCAGCTCTGGAGCTGTTTGCCTCATTTGTCTGATACCTGATGCTTGAAAATGTAATTTAAAAACCAAATTACAGGTTGATCGACCAAAATGAGAAACTCAATAATCTCTACACTTTTTACATGCTGCCACAGATAACACTGCTGCTGCAGTTTTTCTGGTTGAATTTAAAATAAAACCTGAGGTCACAGTAACAATCAGTTTTCTAATCTTAGGGGAGGGTAAGTGGGAGTCACTGCCTGCGTTCATGTCCAACCATACCATGGCATGTAGTTGCTAAGATTTCAGTAATATGGTTGGTTCAGCATGTATACATGCCTTTGCATGCACTGTGTGTGTGTGTTTGTAGTAAATGGGTGTTTTGTTCTGGTTCCAGCAGCAGCTCAGGGACTCCCCAGGGGGCACTGGGGAGAGGTTGTTTGATGAATTCCCAGCCCTCCTAGGAATAACAAAGCTCTTTTCTCTTCTCATTATTGAGGCTTTTTTATTTTTTATTTGTAAATGAAAACAAAGACATGCAGAAGATTTATTTACTCAATATCTATCTTTAATAGTCCGTCTGTCTTGTCCCTCTATCATCATCATTGAAAAATAGATTGTTTGACCTATGATTTTGCAATTTTGTGCTGCACTGGTAGGAACACAAATAAACAAATCGGCTTTTATTTCAATTATATCGGCCACTTATCTCAACAACAAAGATAACACAGAGTGTGTCAATAAGGCGCACTGATTCCTCTGTCTTAATTACTGAGCTCCATTAGGAGCCACAATGATCCTCAACAAAAATCTTCAAAAGAAGAAGAATGCAAATTAATGTAGAGACTGAGAGAGAGGAAACTGAGTTATTATAGCGGGGAGGAATGAATGCTGAGATTATTAGAGCTTTACTCGTCCAGGCCTCAAACTGTGTTTGCAAGAAAGCCTTCTCTGACGACAAGACTCGCAGTGTAGCTCCATGTCCTTGCATTCATTTCCATAGCTATCTACAATACTTCACAGAGAGGGAGGCGAGCTCTCCTCTTAGCCAAACACAGGAGCTTCATGCTCCTGCATAATTCACTGTCGTGTGCAGTAATCCACAGAGAAGCTGGAGTGAAACCGCAGAGCTTTTAGTGCTTAGAGGGCCTGGTAGATAAAGGGTCATTGTGTCACTAATGACTGAAAGGGAAAGAGAACCAGGAACCAATATTCCTCTTATTGGTGAAAACCAACAACTCTATAATTTACAATGCAAATACAATTAATTCATAACCTGAATGAATTAAATCCTGCTCTCAGACAGAGGAGTGCACAGTAGTAAAAACAGAGTTACTTTTTCACCACTATTTCCACATATTTTACACAACATATACATGTACCAATTTAAAATGAGCCTGTATTCTTCTATGGATGAGTGTTGCTTTTACTTAAACTATGTACATGCTACATTATTAGGTAAATAACACATAGCTGAAGCTGGATTAATACTTGGCAGCTCCAGGTAGGTACATAGGCTCCAATGGCTACACTGTAGACTAAGTCCTCTTTTATGCTAACATTAGCATAATAGCCATTCACACAAAGTGCAGCTGAGGATGATGGGAATTACTGCAGGAAAACTCAGGGGATCACCAATTCTTCCCCAGGATCATGAGTGTTTGTTCGAAATTTCATGGCAGGTAATCCAATATTTATCGAGATACTTCAGTCTGGCAGACCATCTAACTAAATTACATTTTTACACCAATAAATATTGTCAACCAGGTCCAAATCATGACAGATTCATAGATATTTGTTGGACTTTATCACAAGCGTAGAGCTGAATAAAAGTCACAAGACACAACTCATAGTTTTAATAGTTTTAGTGACCTCTCTTCTTGCTTTCTGATACTTTCATTGTTTTATCAGAGCAGCTCTTGTACAAGGTTTGTTGTTGACAGCGAGTCCAACTGTACATTCTCACCTGTGCTTGTAGGTTCTGCTTAGTGCAGAGCTGAAATGTTAAATAAAGGCAAGATGAGGATATGGTTGGTTCATTTGAGGTTTTTACCTATATCCTCATCCTCATCAGGCCCTCATCACAAACAAATCATACCTAAGTACTCAAAGTATGACACTGATATTTCTTTTATTTATTCATTTATTATTTTAAGTTACATTGGGGAATGGAAATGCACTGTAGTCACAATGATAAACCACAATTTAATTAAATTCCAAACTACTACTTCTACCACATCAGGAGGGACTTTTATTAGTTTAGATTATTAATTGAAATTAACACCATGCTTTGAAATTAACCACCACAGGACACAAATACAGGGTTACAGACTAAAGATCCACAATTGCATGCAATATAATAGAATACAGTTGAATTATACAAGCCCCAGTAGAAAAAAAAGGTGATTTAAATCACAACATTGACAAATAACTTGTGATAAACTACACTTCAGATGCTGGTGAGGTTTCAAGATAACAGTTAGAAAACTGTTAGAAAAACTGAATTTTGTACAATTTCATTACTGAATAATGATCAAATATTCAAATAATGGAAAAAAAAACACATCACAGCACAACAGGATACACAAATGAAGTGTTTCTCAGCTCACCAACTCTGAGTTTCACCACTACTTTTAGCAGCTCCTCTCCTCTGTGCAAACTGAGGTGTCAGGTTTGAGTTTACACTAAAGTTCAGCTAGGGTGTTGGAGGAATTCTAAATTCAACATAGTTTTTATCTTACAAAGTGTCGGTTTTTCTCGCTTTGAAACCACCTTAAAAGCGAAAACAGCTGTGAGTAACATGCGATATCACAAGCTGGAGGAGCAAAAAATGTAACACTCAAGCCCTTTGTTTATATATTAATGCTCTCCAAAAAGACAGAAAGAGCTGCAGAATCTCCAGCTGTCAGACAGCTGACATGCAAATACCGCTTTATCAGATGCAAATCGTCCGAAACAGTTTAAATGGATTCCTGTTAAGACGGACAATAAATCACAACATTCGAGTCCCTTTCAAAAACGTTTTCAGCTGTCAAATGCTGAAAATCTTGGGCAAGCACGCGTCATCAATCCAAACATCAAAACAGAAAAAAACCAAGGGTAGGATGACAGCTTGTCCGTTGGGTATGTAACATTGTGATAATGGACTGAATCCATGAAAGATACATCCGCGGGGCTTGCAATTTTGTAACAAATCAAATTTTTTGGACAAATCACCAAATAAGCTCTTTTCACTGGCAGCATTTGAAAATATTCTCTTTTATGATGTGAGAGCACACTTAACGATAGCAGGGCATCAACACACAATATTTGCACACACATGCGCACACACACACACACACACACACACACACACATACACACATTCACTGTGTTTCCCTCACTTTAGGACATTACATGGACTTATATTCATTTCCCGGAGTCTTCTCCTGACCTTAACCTATCCCTGCCCCTTACCCCAGGAATGCACCACCTATGCGGCTCACGTGAGCAGTGCGATAGCAACACATTTAGAGATTCAGCGTCTCGCCTATTTTTTTCTGCAACATGTGTGCAGATGACAGCAAATTAGATGATGAAAATAATCAGTTGATAATCATATTGACGTAATACCAGCAAATTATACACTTTTCACAGTTTCATTGTCTACACCTGTTGCATATGTCACTGACATGGAAAAAGGTAGTTGTCACGCACAGGAAGAGGTAGGCAGTGTGGCCCAGGCCTTACCTTAACCGCAAGTCAAGTCATGCAATTTAATGATTTGCATTATGGGAGCTTGCACCCCCCCAAACTCCTAAAAAATTAAAAATGCATGTAAAACACTGCTTCCTCCATGTATAAATAGTGGTGTACAATAAAACGTACCTTGCCCATAAACCCTTAAAGAAGACATAGATACAAGCGTACACGCACACACACACACACACACACACACACACACAAAGATAAAGAAAGTAAAATATCAGTGCTCTTCTGTCTGAGAGGAATTCATTACTTTCTTTTGGTTTGAACTCTGTGTAAACTCAGTGACTCACACTCCCTCTTCACTTCACAATTTTTCCACCCTCTGTCTTTCACACACACACACACACACACACACAGACCCACACACGCGCACACACAGACACACACACACACATACAACTCACTCCCCCTTATACATATGCACTCACCACATCCGTACTAATGTCCATACTGTACATTTGTGTACTTGGGAGGACAGGGTAGACACGAGTGTTCACAGAACAATACAAATAGGAGATTCCTTGTGTCTGGTTGTGTGGGTGACGAGAGTTCAGCTCAAACCAACTGCTCTCTCCTTCCTCTCTCAGAGTGTGTCCTTCTCTCTACTTTATGTGTTAGTCTGTCATTTCCTTCGCCTGGTTCCTGCAGGAGTCAGGCTGTCTGCTCCTTAAATAGGCTTGACCTCAGTACACACTGGGGCTGCTTCAGTCTTTAACTCTGCACATGCTTCTCCGTCTACATTAGCGTGTGGTTTTGTGGGGGCGGGTGATTTTCATACAGGCGCTCTGTCTGTATACACACATACTGTAGCTACGGGTTGCATAGGTTTTTCTGCCTCCTGACTGTTAAATTTTTTATTTAAAATCATTTCTCCTCTAAGTGCTCATGTTGCACTCAATCATAAGTTGAGAGACAATAGAGGTTCACGCTCAACGACAAATCCACTTCATAACATAGCTCTCATGCACCGGGGAAAATTAAATAATGCATAATGGATACAGAAGAATAACAAAAACACATAAATAATAATAAAAATGGTAATGGAATGAAAACAAACCTCTGTCAGGGACTAGTCCTTGACTGCAAGTGCTGATTTTTCATTACAACCAGTGATGCCCATGGGTATGCTACACAGAGCGGGATCACTGTGTAAAGACATACATACAAGCACATCTATTAGAAATTATAGTGGCTTGGGTATTAGTGCCTGATGCCTTTTTTTTTTTTAACAATAGCAACACCGCTGTGCACTGCATGCATGATCCATGACTGAAGACATTTTTGCAGGTTGTCATGATCAGACTGACTCTAAAGCCATTCTCCTGGCTCTGCGAGGAGGTGCTTTGAGCTAAATGCTAACATTAACATACAAACGTGCTCCAGTGATAATGCTGACATGCTAATACTAAGCAGGTATACATTACACATTTTACATTTGCGATTTTAGCAGCACAAAGTACAGCTGAGGCTGATGGAAATCCCATTAATCTTGCAGGTATTTGGTCATAAACCAAAGCGTAGCAATGTAGGAAATTTCCCTGCCTGACCGATGTTACTATACTTAAAGCCATGCTGCTAGCGTGGCGAAAAAGGTGAGATAATGGTATAATTATGACGGGAATGCCAAAGACATCCTTCTTCTTCCACTTATGTGTTACCAAGTACTGGATGATCAAACAGCTGTGGACATCAGCATTCAGACAGAGTAAGAGGGAGAAATAAAACACTCATGAAACAAATAGCCTGACCTTTATTCCAACTCAATAAAAAAGAATTATTTTATATTTTGGGCCCAACACAAGTTGCCTTCAGCTGGATTTATATAATCACACACTGTGAAATTGTTCATAAGTCTTTTGCACTTATTTACTTTCTTTTGAAGGATACCTGAGTCCTGGAATCAATAGAGTGCCAAGTGGGGAAAAAATCTCAATCTCTCAATTTCAGCAGTTCCAATAATCATACATCAACTCTAGGCTGCAAAAATCTTAAATATGATAGGAGTTATTTTTAAATACTTTTATATGGCACAGGGAATGGAAGGAAATGGACGAATGCAGTTCAGGTAGAACTGCAGTGCTTCTTGTCATACATGATGTATGATATACTGCAACATAGGCCTGTGTTGCAGTATATCAAACGTCTATTCAAACTGGCAATCCTCCGCTCACTGCAACATGCATATTGCTCAATATCATAGGTTTGCATCACAGAATGAGTTTATAATGGAAATTATTATTTTTACTATCCACATCCTGCTACTGTTGCTGGCAATCTGCAACACTGAGTGTTGATTGTAGATTGAGAGTATCTACAGGCAATGTACCAGCTTCTTATTAGTGTTATTAAAAGGTGAAAGCTATTTTTTAAAGGTAAAAGGCTGAGCATAACCATGAGCACTGCGAAAGTCCTGTTTCAAATTAGATCACACTTTGGGTCAATTTCTATTGTCAGCTAAATTGCTGCAGAGCATCTTATGGTTATATGAGACTCCAGAGAAAATGGACACCAAATGGTCTATCCATGGAGCAATGAATAAAAAATTGCAAAAGCAAAATAAACAAAATAAATTACCCGTAAATTACCCACTAACGCCTAATTCAATGCATCACTGTGACACAAATGTTCGTAGAATGCTGTTATGCTCTTGTCCCCTGATTTGAGTGCTTTCAAACAGCATGTTGTCTCAAGTGTGTGCTGAGGGAAGGCATGGCTCATCCTGATAGCTAATTTTCTGGTTTCACATATCACTTGGACTCAAACAAAAGCAGAAAAAAACCTGAATCTAAATGTCTCATCGTCTTCTCACACCTGCAGTGTTGGCTTTAGCCGAATGGAGCCATTAGATCAAATAAAAAAATATTTTCTTTAGCTTTACTCTTTGCCTGCTGTAGTTTTCACGGTACATTAATGTTAAACTGTAGTGGCTAACAACACAAACCTCTTCAGGTTACACCTGTTCAGAAATGTGTCAGCATTACACTTAAACTCTGATTATTTTGAAAAGCAAACGAGGGAGCTTGGCTTCAGCTCATTCACATGTGATGGAGCATTAGGAAAAAAAAATGTTTACTTCATGAATTATAACTGCTGTAGAAATGACTGGACATAAGCTTTGCTAAGACATATCCTGTTAGGCATCCTCCACTGAAGTAAGTCAAAAAGTTAGCTTATGAGCTACATCTGCTCCCTAAGCTTATCACTGCTGGTGGGGATTGCTGTAGAATTATATGCAAGACGCAATGTTTACTTCAGCTGCGTCCCATTGATAAGGCAGAGGGAGGAAGCAGTGGAGAGAAAACTAAAGGCTCAGGAGAGAGCAAGAGCTTGTGGTGCAGCAGAAAAAAGGACTGCAGTCCAGGACCGCCATTACAAATGATGAAGAGCAAAGCTGTGGACCTAAACCCAGAGGCTGAGGAGGAGCTGAATGATCACACTGTATAATAATGAGTCATAATGAAATATGTTTGTGCCAAACACTGAGGCCATAACATAAAGCTAACCCAAGTTTCTGGGGATAATTGTGGTAGTTCATACACAGTGTGTCTTGACTTTGAGAGCAAAATACTCTCTAAGGGAAGCTGATGGTCTTTTGATATGTTTAAGTGATACGGCCAGTTGTGGAAGGGGCATTCAGGTAATTTACTTAAGTAAAAATAGTAATTTTGATAGATTTACTCCATTACAAGTAAAATCCTGTCTTTTAAATGTACGTAACTGAAAGGCCAAGCATTGGAATATCTTAAGCAAACTATACTTAATGTATCAAAAATAACCCCTTTCACAGGGTTGTATTATTGTATGTGTTATATATTATTACTAAGGCATCAGTGTTAGTGTTGCAGTTGGTCAAGGTGAAGCTAATTTCAACTGTTTTACACACTATTGGGTAAATTAATCTGTCACAATACATCGTATAATATCAAATGATCAAATGCTCCATATTTAAAATCTTAAACTGTGACGTAACCAGTAACTAAAGCTGTTGGATATTTGGAGTGAGTAAAAAGTACAATATTCCCCTCAGAACTGTAATAGAAGTGTAAAGATGTATAAAGTAGAACTATAAAGTAACATCATATTCAAGTAGAGAGCACCTCAAATTTGTAATTAAGAACTGTATCCAAGTAAATGTACTTTGTTGCATTCCACCACTGGATAGTACAATCCTGTCCCCAACACTATCTGTTTTATCTGCAAACCGTTCACACTGAATACATCTGTAAAACATTCACTGTGTCTGCAATAGCAACTAAAGCGTACTACACATATTCATGGGTATGTTTAGGGCACTCAAAGCACTTGGTTATGGTTACAAAAAGAAAGAAAGTAAAAAAAAACGGAAAATGCCGAGGGCGATCTGAAGCAGAAGGCTGAGAGCCTCATGTTTTCCTTAATGTTAACCAAAATGTTTTAGTAACTTAATCCAATGATTGCATGCAGGGCTGGATTCTGGTGTCCAAATCCTGCACTATGTACAACCAACATCCAGCCAAACCACATCCCTACAAGCTCTGTGTGGAACAAAAACAATACCTCCAGTAATTATCAGTGCAGGCACCAACTCCGTTTCTGCCAAAATATATACTGTTACCTATTGATTTTTCCATAGATGACAGTGTAGAGTGAAATTAATTACGACACATTCAGGACTTGCACTTATGTAATGGCGCTGACAGCAAAATTCTTTCAAGTGATTTCACATTCAGTCTTGATTGCTAATTATATTTTCAAGGTGTTGCTTACTACCTGGGGAGACGGTTGTTCAGCGGAACCTGGAAAAGGAGGTGACTTTGCCTCCCCCGAGCACAGACAATGCTCTCAAATGGAACATGGGTCCTGAAAGGTTGCATTAGCGACCCGCTGAAATGAAATGGTGTCAGCCTTTGTCTTATCACATGAATGAATTTAATTTGTGTGATCCCCATGTCCTCAAACTAGTGGAGCAATCAAAGGTGCTGATGAAGCTCAAGGACATCCAAGAGGGCTTTTATGAACTGTGAGAGTTTACATTGAGAATGAAACAGAATTTTGGTTGTCGGCATAAACAATGGTCTTACAGGCTCAAATTAGTTGTTTTGATAACATATTTTAAATGACAGTAAAACCAATTACCTGAAACTGAAGAGACACGGAAATTTGGAAGATTGTAGTCCTTAATTCTGATCATCTTGCTTCTTTCATGCACTGTTCCCAAAATAGCAGCAAAAAAACATGCTTGAAATTTTTGATATCATAAATGTAGGATTGTAACTGTCAAAAAATCTGAAATCAAATACTTTCTTGTATAGTATATGCACCAGCACAGCCAAGAGTGTGTATTTTCATACCTTTCACTATGACAAAGCTTTCATTTCCTTCTGAAAAACAGTAGTACATTAAAAAACACCATATGCTTTTGTGGTTTCAGAATCTTCATCTTTTATATGTTATCGCACCTTTCATCACAAGTATTTCAAATGAACTGAAGATCAAACGTAGTTCTTCTATATCAAGTGGTGATTGTAAGTGCTGCCAAATTGGAGACTGCTGTTATTTTTTCATGTTTAAATCCATTAGCGGGATTCTTAGAGCTCAATCATGCAGGATGTGCTCGGAAAATTAAAGGGGCACATCGCTGCTTTTATTTTGAGAAACCTGCTCAGGCAAAAAACTCTGGCAGCGTCCTTGTGCTGTCACCAGGCAACTGCTGCATCTGCTGCTCTCGGTCATTTAGCCGGCAAATCTGACGACCGTGATTGAAGCGAGACAGAGGGCCGACTGGACTGCTTGTGGTGGCACGGAGAGGCCGAGAGAACTGGTTATAGTGGGACAGCAGCACTATGTTGTGTGTGCGCTCCCCAGTGTGTAAAAACTGAGCAGCTTGTTGCTTTACTGTGTGTACATACGTGTATGTATCTATATGTGGATTGTGGACTGTGGTGTTTATATTGTTTATACATCTGTGTTGGTTGCCTTGGTGATGATTTTCCTGCTCTTGAAGTTGCAATTATTTAATTTCAGCTGCCTAATAATGCTTATTGCATCTGCAGCAGTGCCCATAGAAATCACGATCAGAGTTTTATTTTTAAAAATCTGAGATTTGTCGCCTTTTCTGTTTAATTCTTGTGAGGCTGTACTGAGGAGAGCCGTTAGCTGCAAAGTGCATCTATAGAAATGTAATCAAAGTCTTGATTTGGAAATCAGAGTTCATGTCTCACAGTAACGTTTATTCAGAGTACATTTTAACTGCCTTACTGTTACTTTTATCTGAACACATTTTCACACAAGTACTCTTACTTTTACTTAAGCAAACATTATTAAAAGTAGCAATATTCTACATGCCTTATTCTATTTTAGCTTTTTTTTTTTATAAAAAATTGTGTCTCTGCTTTTTATTGTATTTTAATGTCCTTTTATAATGTCTTTTATACTCTGTCACAATGCTTTTAATGTTTCATGTAAAGTACTTTGAATTGCTTTGGTGTTGCCTTGCCTTGTCTTACTTTTACTTGTGTACACTGTTTTAATACTCTCTCCATCTCTCAGCTCAACTGATGACATTAGCTTGAAATGCCATACAAACTCACCTCAGGCGTAGTTCAGACCAGGCACAGGCTTTTGCGAGAGTGAAAAATAAGATCAGAGGTGTAATCTAATTTATTGTCAAGGTAGTTATCCAATTTGCATAACTCTACAATTGTTAAAATGTCATTCAAGTTGTCATTTGCAAATAAAAACATATTCTAATTAATTTTCATTTTAGTCTTTATTTGTTTTGTACTTTATGAAGTTTCTGTGATCACAACTTCTCAGACCTTGATAACATAACTGTTTGCTCTTTAAAAATAATGCATGGGTTTACTTTTTCATTTATTTATTGTATCGATTTTATTTCATTTTTTCCCCTTCAAAATAAATGAGCGCAGCTAGTGGCAGCTGCATCTTTATCATGCTTTGATGGAGATTTATTTCAGCTGTGAACACCACAGGCAGGAATATTAAGGTACGGTATTAATGAAAGTCAGTGTATTATGAGATGTGTAAGGATGTTCATATTATATGTACATAAAGGTTACCTTCACTTCCACTGAGACATTGGTTTTGTAGCTTGGTTGTATGGCTTTTCTCAGACAAGATGGCAAGATGTTAGATGCTTTGGTGCACAGAAAGTCAGTCACATATGAAAGCATTTTTAGAGAGGAAAGGGTTATGTTAACAGATTTCTAACTAGTTTCAAAAAGCACATGGTCAACACTATACATGCCGAGTAAAGGAGGGAACATTGAATTTAAACAGAACAAATGTCACCTTGGTCGGAAGCCAAACCAAGTGCCACACAGCTGCTCCCCTCTCTGTTAGGTCCAGCTCTTCTTTACTGCAGGTGCAAAATCCACAAACTCTATAAACTTTAATACCTTGTATGAACAAGGCAAACATCCTGACCCCTCATAGGTGCTGCAGGTGGAGAGGGGCCACAGAGGGACGTCCACCTCACATGTCCTCAGGAGCTAATAATAAATGCAGCTTTGCCTGCAGCTCTTACCCTCACCCACACAAACACACTCTCTAGTTTACTTAATGCCTGAGATCATTGTTGTACACAGAGAAAAGACCATACAGGAAGAATGAACTCAATTATATTTCAATATGCATACATATTTCTCCACTTATTTCAAAAAGAGTCTTTTTCTTCCAGTTTGCAAAGCAAACAATCTATTAAAGAAGTGTTGGTAGGATTAGTTATGGTCCTGCCATTTTTCTTTGCCGGAGCAAGAAAAACAGGGACTGAAAAATTGGCAACAAGCGCGTATGAGATTGTTGCAGCTACACAGGTTGTAAGTCAAATTACAGTAACAGCAAGTTCACAAGACATATTTGAACATATTTGAATGAATAGTTTGACATTCTAGGAAATATACTTATTTACTCTCATGCTGACAGTGAGATAAGAGGATGCTACTCAAAAATGAGTATCATAATGAGTAGCATCAAACTATTCTTCAAATCTTAAAGTAGCATGAATTTGAAGATGAGATTTCAAATGTATTTACTGCGGAAGTCAGCTTATAAAAATTGAATCATTTCTTGGGTGCTGAGCTGTTCTTGCCACTTTGGAGAGAAACGTCTTGCCAAAACACACGTCATGACTATTATTGTTTTTTAAATCTGCCCCAAAAGCCAATCCCACAAGTGTTTACTTTGTTTTTTCACATCTGAGTCAAATATCAAATGCTTCACAAGAATAGCTAAAACATTTCAACATGTTTTTTTTCAAGGTAATTCAACGACCTGACAGCTGGAGTTACCTTTTAAAGATCCCTTATATAGAAAGATTCAGAAATGCATGATTATGAAAGAGTACTCAGAATCATTTTTGTGGTGACAAAAATACAAAGTTGGATTTAAGCAACCAGTGTCTTTGTTACAGTGTATGTTGACAGGATCCCCAGGCTACAGCAAAGCAGTGCCGAGGAAGAAGGTCATGTCTGTCTGTTCTCCTCTCCCTCCTGAACTGAGCCTCTCCTGGGAAGAGCAAGTCTCTCTAGTTTTTCGAAACGTGTCAGTATGGGGTCTGTGTGTGAGAAAATGGATTTCCTTCATGTGCTCAGTGAATATTTGCATCAAAGGAAATTTATAGCACCGGTGGGGGTGGGGGGTGGTGGTGGTGGTAGTGATGTCTGTTAATGCTGCCACTAAGGCAGTCACCCATGACAAATTCTCCACAGATAGAGGAAGTCGCAGATGCTGTGAAACTTTGAGGCTGATTCTGGGAACTTGTCAACCCTAACTGTCATCAGTGCTGACAAGGTCCATGCCACACAGCCACTGTGTCTGCACCAGCTGGTACCAAATGTCAATGCCAAGCCAAACTCTGCCTGTAATTTCTGCAATTATTTCAGAAGAATCGCTTCCATGTTTGTTTGTTTTGGCTCTAATCTAGCACACTGCATTTGAAATGAAACAAGGACAATCACACTCAAGCCCTTTTAATGTTTGAGAGTGTTCACATCCATATTGCATCCCTGTCTCCTAGACAATATATTCATATACAATTATTTTGAAAAAAAGAAAATATGCTTGGCAGTAATGCAGGCCAGATTATGTGTTGTATTAACATGATGAGGAAATGTTGTGAAGTAAGTCTTTTGATACTGAAAGTAAAATGTTCACTTTTATTTGTTTTCCACCAAAATATCCAATCTTGCAACACAATATCAGCTCATAGTGACTTCAGCATTATTAAACTTTTTTATGGTTACACTATGTTTGGACACTGGCAGCACTTGGTTAAGGCTGTGGAAAGATAGATTTGGTTTCATACAGAAAAAGCCAGCAGTGATTTGAAGCACCGGACACAATGTGTTCATTAATATTTAACCAAAACCACACTTTTTTCCTAACCTTTCTAAAAGTGCTTTTGTTACGTACATTTAACCACACATGGGAGTTAGAATGTGTTCTCTGCACCTTCACGCTCACTATCCACTCCAACCAGCGCCTATAACTGCAGCACTTAAATGTAGCGCCTCATTCATTTATATTGGGAAAAATGCCTCTGAATGAAATCCAGGCAACGATTGCCACCGCAGCTATGTTGAAAAACTATTTAATAATGTGTGAGGAAATTTGTGGAGTCTGGTCATGAGGCCTAATTGTAACCTAAAGTTGGAAAGGCCTGTTTCTGTTTTTGGAACCCAGTTTAGCTATTTGATTGTAGTCTCAGTTCTCCTCGGCCTGAGTCTGAGCTACTCCCAACAATTTAAACAAGGGGCACAATGAATTTATGAAACAGTTCGACTTGATGATTTCCTTCACATAATGTATAAAGATTGTATTTGTTGCCATGCTTTTAGGAAATGCAACAGGACAGTGGTCCAAAATATAAAGACAAGACAATCAAGGATGGTTGTTATAGTCTTTTTGTTACTTTTGGTATAGTCACCTGACTTCAGTCTATATTGGCGTGTGCTTCACTTGCTGGAGGACTGAACTCAAGGCAAAAAGCTCCTTAAACAAGAAAGAACTGAAGATGGCCGTAGTGCCATCTCTCTGTCTTAAATTCTGGGGGGCTTTTCGTACCGAGGTTATACAGGGTGAACAATGGGGAACAGGAAGCTGGTATCTTGCGTTGGTCTGGTGATTGGTTGTGTAGATACCTGGTTATCTTTTAATTCCTAAGAACACTGATCATACTCAGTGCATTCTTCTTTCAGAGTGCTGTTTGTACCAATAAACCAACCAACCAGAACAGGTACTGAATTTTATGGAGAGTCAAATGTTTGAAAGATCATTTTCAATCTCAAAATGAGAGTAAATTTCAAATGGAAAAATGTATTCATACATATTAAGACTTATTTTGTGACGTTTGATTGCTGTTTTATATACAAAATAATTTCCTGCTAGTATCTCTTGTAATGCTTGAATTTTACTGCTAAAACAGTATATAATAAAGATGACTGTATAGTACAATCTATATATGATTTGTATGCAGTATAGTATGCAGTAAGCAGTCTGCTCATGTCTATGAGTCATACAGTAAAACTCAGAAAGTCAGTGACTGTAAAAGATTTGACACCAAATATTAAATATGACGCCTTTAAGTTTATGTGAACTCGTTCAATTACTCTCTCTCCCCTAAATTAGGCTGCTCTGTATAAAAAACACCATGATTCCTGCGCTGTTAATCTTATATGGATGTAAACACCCTCAAATTGAAGTGGAGAGTCAGCACTTTAACCTCATAGTAGTTGTTTAATTTGAAATCCAAAGTGCTGGAGTACAGAGCCAAAACAATGAAGTATGTGTCACTGTCCTAATACTTTCTGACTACACTGCACAGCGTAACGATAAAAAGGAAAATACGATGACCCTCATAGGCAAACAGCAAAGCCAAGCCCTGCACGCAAATGTGATCAGAGTCACACACTCCTCCCATATCTTTCCTTTGGGAAATTTGCATTTAGAGTGTAGGGTGTGTAGTGCAGCCCACAGTCACTGCCCAGCTATAGAGCAATGTAGCATGCCGACTGTAAATGATGCCAGGAGCAGATTAATGACAACCATCAGGATGAACTAATTAGCAACACCACAGTGAAGCAACCTACGGATGCTATTGACTCAGGCCTCCCCTCCCTCTTCCTCTGTGGGTGAGGAGAGAGGGGGGAGAGACTGCCTCGGTCTGATTAACGAACAGGAGGAATATTGAAGTCTTATCTCTCCTTTCTCTGAGAGAAGTCATCATGAAAAATGTTGATAACAGCATTCGTGTGAGGAATTCTGAGCAGGACCGGCCTCAAAAGTGATACACAAACAAACACCAGAAAATTGAGAAAAATATTTACTAGAAATTACAAGTTGGTACAAGGGAGGGAATGCTGCAGAATGCACTGCTGGAGAAGGAAAACAGACACAAAATAACAAGTAATTTTCTGATGATGGACACGTTGACTCGAGTGAGTAGTTGTCTGCCCTTGAAAAGCATTGATCATTAAAGGAAAAACAGTCAGCAACAAATAACAACAATAGTGTGTAGTATCTTCTTTTGTTCCTAATATGTTCTCTGTGACATTAGTTGTATTTTAAACGTCAGGAGGTTAATGATGAAACTTTAAGAAGTCTGAAGAATGGATATACAAGAGGTAAGACAAGACTCTGCAGCCACGGCAGGGTTTGTACGGAACAATTTTACATAGTACTTTTCATAATACAGTGATAACAGACAGATAACGTAATAACGGAAGCATTATCTAAACTTTTACTGTTAATCTAATTAAAGTGTGAAGAACAAGAAATGTTGAGGTGACCTTATAGATAACATACCTCGCAGGATTAGTCTGGTGATATGCTAGATTTTTCTCATAGCCAACAAATCCTGTGAAAAGCCAAACCAACAATTGACTGTTAGTATTGTTTATGTCAAAACCTGATAGCTCATTCCTCTGTGCCCATTGTTGTCTAAAAACTATTAAAACAGATCAGTGAGCCACATCTTTGCACTGGGAGATGCTTTTTCATTACAGTGCACATGGGTATATTTTTATTTTGGGTTGATTTGTCAGACACCATTCTGCTACTGGGAATACCCAGGATGCCAAATCTGTTGGAAAAATCAACAAATGGAGTATTTGCTCCTGTTTGAGTAAAGTTTTCTAAAAACTGCAGTGCCAAGCTGTTTTATGAAATGATTGCGTCCATTTTTTAATATTTCTTTTTCAAAAGATTTTTAAAGAAGCCTTCATAAGGACCCAATGGGCGATCATTGCCATAGACAGAGAGGTTCATGGTCGGGAAGTTGGAGCGCATGTAATGACAGATATATGGTGCATTCATTTTAAAGTGGGAAGTTGGAATTTTTATAAATTTCCCCCTGCGGTCGGATTTCGGACTCAGAAAGTTGAGAGAACATCACCAACACCGACCTCAAGTTTACTATAATATACTGTTCATTTACTTTTCTGTCATACTGGTGTCTCATTAAATTAGTCCCACACACAGTTGCCTGTCCAACTTCTTTCTGGGGACATGTGGCTACAGTGTTTGTAATGCCATGCAATGCATTTTCATCAACTGGTATTGCTAACAACGGCTAACCTGGCTACACCTCACAACTTCTTTTACTGGAATACAGTCAACTCGGTTGTGATGTCAACGCGACAGAAATGGAACGCAACTTCTCACATTGTTGCTTTTTAATTTACTGAATATTGCCGTCTGTATTTCTTAAGCCAGATGACTTTTAAAGCCCTCCTCCAGTCAAAATTGTGGTTTTTCATCTTAGTTCTTGACTTTGATGTTTGACCCTCACTGTGCAGTGGCTATAATGTATCTCATCTCATGTGTTTGGTGCTGGTAGGATTTTTTTCCCATTTATCTGCTGAAGGGGAAGATGTGGAAGCCAATGGTAGTCAAATCTGCAACTTAGAGAATTGTGATGTGGAAACTTGAAGCCTTGAGTGCACTGAGAATGGACATTTCAGCCAAGTAGGAGGCATCTTGGGTCAAGCATTTAAACTTTTGAAATTACAATATTTTCATATTAATAGATTCAGGATTTTTCAATGAGTGAGAAGGAAGAAAAGTAATGTTCAGAATTTTTAACAAGTTGAATAGTATTTTTTGTGGAGAGACCATATCAGACACAAAGTATTACTCAAAACAGGGTATTTTTATATATCTGGATAGGATCTTTGAATCATATATCATGGATATTCACCCGTATGTGGTAAAGCAGACTGTAGTTTCTCTACTACTAGAACTACTGGGAACTATTTTTCAAGTTTATCTAGCAGCACCTGCTCACTTGACCATGACAAGGTTGCCTGACTTTTTTCACTTTAGTAAATAAAATATACTTGTTGACATCACTTGCTCATGTTTTGAACATGTGAAAAGTTCCAGGCTTTACTTTTCTAGTATAAACAACATGGATTTCAAATATCAGAGATATCTAATTATCTCAGAGATCACATGCGAATGCACAGAAATGTGCACACATGCAATACACGCAGAACACAAAAGCAGAACAAGCTTTATACATCGCTACAGACTGGGTGTTACATCATGTTATGTGCAATCCCTGCTGTATGAGAGGCTACAGTAGCTCGTATAAAATGCTTTCACATGTAGGCTTGTAGGCACAGTAAGGCTTTAAAATGCATCGCAGCTTGAATTATTGTTTGCTAGAATATCCAGGGAATCTTCTCTGTTTAGATAATTAATTTCAAAAGTGCAAATACAAGGATGAAAGATGAGGAGATGGCAGATGAGTTTCGCATAAACATTAATTAATTAGTTGGTGCAGTATGTAGAGCTGTAGTACTTGAGTCCGGTCTCAAGATGTTTTTCTCAGACTTTCTTGAACCCTCGGTGTTGTGAGTGTTTTGACTGTCCAGTCTAAGTTATTGACTCTCTCCATACTTTGATGCTAAGCTTGTAGCATTATGCAAGAATAGTTTGAGAAAAATGTATACTTACATTAGAAACACAGTTGTGATAGCATTTCAAGCAAAAAATTATTTTAGGCAAATTCACACGGTTTCCTATTCCTTTCACATGCCAAGTGTCACATGAGTATGAAGAATATTGAATGGGCTGTGGTTTTCTATTTTTTTCGGTTTAGGCTTGAGTCCTTTTGCACTCTTGAAAGTCTGGTTTTAACTGGAAACTGCTCTGACTTTAACTTGACCACAAGTCTTTTCTCCTAAAATAAAAGAACGCGTGAAACCGTGATGCAGTATGAACAGACACTCACGTCAGAAACCCTGTTTCGAGGAAGAAATTTATTTGTAGTGCAGCCCACACCCACTGCTGTAATTTGAGCAAACCAGGAACATATGGTGCTCTCAGTCAGCTTTCTAATTAAAACATATATTATGATATATTAATCCTCCCTCTTTGAACACAAACACAGAACTCTCTCCTGTAATGATCCCATGTGTTTTAACAGATAACAGATGTAAATGCTCTCACAGTTTGTTTTGTTGTAGTGTGTATCTGAAATATACTGTAGCTGCTTTTGGTCAGTTTGAGTTTGGTGGTGGTTTTGTCAAAGGAACACCTGCTGCAAGAAAACAGATACTGACAATATACTGGCTTCGATGGGTTGTTTTGGCTTTAGGGAAGGCAATATTGGTTTGTAGTTGGCTGGTCCTCCACCTTTGCTTGAGACATCACATCAAAAATGTCAATTTGTCCATTATTTTATGTTTACATACCTCCATGAATTGACATCAGCCTCAGTTGTAGTTTGTGTTTGGTGCTTTTAGCAAATGTAAGCATGCTAATATATGAAACTGATCTAGCAACAATGGTTAATATTATGTGTCAGAAACATCAACATGTCAGCACTGTTATTGTGGCATGTTTGCCTGCAAACATTAGCATTTAGCCCTGTACAGTTTCCCAGAGCCATTAGCATGGCTGTAGTCTCGCTTTTATTATATGCTATATGCTAACCAGCCGAGAACAGAAGTAAGAATATCTCCTGCACAACTACATTTGGCTTTAACAGCTCCTCTGTATAAAAGTACTACAGCCTCAAAGCTCACTAAAGTCAGTTAAAGTTACAAACTGAGTAATTATTGAAAGCTGTTACCTTGAAAGATCACTGATGCTTTTAATCAACCTGCATGTGACATGATGTGTTCTTGACTGACATGTTGATGAACCTGTTATGTGTTAACTGATAATGGCTGAGCTGTGAACCATCAGTCAACATTTCTCAACAATATAGTAACAATAAGGTTGTCAGGGTGATTGTGTGAGACGACAGAGAGTGTAGAGCAGGGGTGGTCAGACATTCTTGACTGTGGGCCATGTATAAAAAAGAGGCCAAACAATACGAAATGTGTATATTTCAACCAGTTACCCTACAAGAAAATCAATGTTTCTAAAACAGAACACCCCATGTGCCATGAAAAAATTCAATTTCCATCAAAATAAATGAGCAGCACTATTGAACAGTTTAATGTTTGACATTATTGTAGTTTATTAGTGTGCCCACACATTAAAGTATTTCTGTATCTGCTGCCCTTAAATTTAATTACATTTAAATTAAATTTAATACAATACAACACAACACAACACAATACTGGCCTAAGTGTCCACTTAAAATGTTATGATGTTATGTGTAAATCTGAAAGTCCACTATTAAGATGTATCAAACAGAAATCACTTGCTTTTTGTGCAAAAAAGCAATACAAAATAAAAGCATGGATACAAAATGAGAACTAGAGAGCATATCCAGACGGAGGGGGAGAAAGATAGAGAGAGAAAGAAAGAAAGAAAGAAAGAGAGAGAGTGACACTATCTGTGTCTCCCTGTCATGGATTTAAAACACTGATGATGGGACCAACAGGTCACTCAGTGGGAGCAGTCATGTTGCACCTTGAACTGAAGAATAACTGGCACATCGGGGACAAGTCTTCTTGCTTAGGTGTGAAGAATGTTGTACAGATGGATGTTGGTCAACTTGGTTCTCAGTTGGCTTTTCTCCAGAGTCATCAGAGAAAATGTTTGCTTGCATACATACATGGAGCAGCAGAAATTTCATCATTCATATTGCATGGCCCTGCATCAGAGAAAACCTGGCCTTTTTTCCAAACCCAGGCAAACCTCAAGCAGGAGGAGAAACTGTCTCCGCAAGAGCATCGCTGTTTGCATCTTGATTACCTGCAATTGCAACAGAAGTTGCAAAGGGCTTGATGTCTGTTTTCTATGGCAGTGAAGTCTTGAAAGTGCTGGATAGTGTCAGAACAGATGTGTTCACAAACACATATTTCACTTCTTTTGCAGAGATTGGTATCCGAGAAAGCAGCCTTCAGTTCCGACAGTGTGGGAGTGAGTAACATTGATGTTACCTAGTTGTGTCTCAGAGAGATGGAGCTTCACAGTGTATGCTTTCAGGTGTGCGTACATGGGGGGGACGAGCTGGTGTTTGCCTCGCAGGCTGTTGTTTCGTGTGTTCAGTGGGTTTGTCAGATCAGAAGGCAAGTCTGCCAACCATAGAGGGTCAGTTCATGGTCAGTTCATGAAGATGTTGGCCCTCGTTTTCAAAAACGGACTGATATCACATCTCAGGGAATAAAACAACGCAGCACAGAGCCGCAACTGAGCCAACTGAATCGATTTCAGATGGGAAAGCCTGGAATTACCTGTGATTGAGCTTGAATTAGGGTGATAGGTTTCACCACAAGGTTCATCACATCACCAAGCTGTACTGCCTTGGCACTGAGTGCCTCTTGGCTGATAATACAGTGCATTTTAACATCCTCATCTCCACTGTCATGAACGTTTTTGTATACAATGTAAGCCATCCTATTCCATATGCCACTCAGAGCTCCATCTTTTGCAATTCCAGCACAGAGGCAGACCCATGTCATTGATTGCACTGACTGACTCGCTGCTTCACAAATGTCCTTACCAGTCTTTGTACCCCTTAGGCTCCTGAGATCAAGCATCTCCTCCATGAGGCAAAAGTTGTTGTCAGTAAAGCAGTCAACAGCTGCGCCGTGTCTGTGACATCTGTGCTCTTGTCACATGCAATGGAATAAAAATCAGAGGCACTAACTTTACTTGACATTTGCTGTTTTAAGTTCAAGTCATATTCCAGTTATTTTACAAACTTACTGCGGGCCATTCAAGAATGTGCAGTGGGCTGCAGTTGGCCCATGGGCCATAATTTGGCCACCCCAGGCGCAGAAGGTACCAGAGATATCTCTGACGCTATTGATCATCGTGTTGATGGGAACGGGTTGACTTACTTGACCACATGCCAGCATCTCCAGGCCTGTGTGGAGGCTCACAGAGGCAACAGTCTATCACATGTCACTCTGTCTCTGCTCAACAGAGGGACAGATAACCTTTTCCTAACACATGAGGTTGATGTGAGCTGAAAACATGTAAAATACCTGCCTGCTACACGGGTGACTAGTACTGCAGGCAACTTCACAGCACCTCTCTGTAAATAACCCCCGGCAATTCTTGAAAAATGAATATTGGTGTTATGTCCTCTTTCAAAACATGACAGTGATTTAGCATGTCTGTCATGTAGTTTATACATTGTTCCAAGGGCATACTGTATGTTTCATTCAGCATAAGGGGGGGGGACACATATGAAGGTGTAGGTTGTGGAAGGGGGGGGGTTAGAAAGCATTAAACACTTAACACATGTATGCATGACTTACTCTGTTTTTGTCTTTTGTTTGAGGAAATAACGTATTTTTCATGATTAAATAATTAATTTTAATAAAATCCTAAATAGTTGGACTTTAATAGCACATACACACGTGGACAAAATTGTTGGTACCCCTCTGTTAATGAAAGAAAAACCCACAATGGTCACTGAAATCACTTGAAACTTACAAAAGTAACAATAAATAAAAATTTACTGGAAATTAACCATTGAAAATCAGCCATTACTTTTGAATTGTGGTTCAACAGAATTATTTGAAAAAACAAACTAATGAAACAGGCCTGGACAAAAATGATGGTACCTCTATAAAAGATTGAAAATAATTTGACCAGAGGGACATGTTTAACTCAGGTGTGTCCTTTAATTGGCATCACAGGTGTCTTCAAACTCATAATCAGTCAGTCTGCCTATTTAAAGGGTGACAAATAGTCACTGTGCTGTTTGGTGACATGGTGTGTACCACACTGAACATGGACCACAGAAAGCGAAGGAGAGAGTTGTCTCAGGAGATTAGAAAGAAAATTATAGACAAGCATGTTAAAGGTAAAGGCTATAAGACCATCTCCAAGCAGCTTGATGTTCCTGTGACAACAGTGGCACATGTTATTCAGAAGTTTAAGATCCATGGGACTGTAGCCAACCTCCCTGGACGTGGCCGCAAGAGGAAAATTGATGAGAAATTGAAGAGACGGATAGTTTGAATGGTATCCAAAGAGCCCAGAACAACCTCCAAAGAAATTAAAGGTGAACTCCAAGGCCAAGGTACATCAGTGTCAGATCGCACCATTCGTCGTTGTTTGAGTCGAAGTGGACTTCATGGGAGACGACCAAGGAGGACACCACTGTTGAAAGCAAATCATAAAAAAGCGAGACTGGAATTCGCGAAAATGCATATTGACAAGCCACAAAGCTTCTGGGACAGATGAGACAAAACTGGAGCTTTTTGGTAAGGCACATCAACTCTATGTTCATAGACGCAAAAATGAAGCATACCAAGAAAAGAACACTGTCCCTACTGTGAAACATGGAGGAGGCTCGGTTATGTTCTGGGGCTGCTTTGCTGCATCTGGCACAGGGTGTCTTGAATCTGTGCAAGGTACAATGAAATCTCAAGACAATCAAGGCATTCTGGAGAGAAATGTGCTGCCTAGTGTCAGAAAGCTTGGTCTCAGTCACAGGTCATGGGTCTTCCAACAGGATAACGACCCAAAACACACAGCCAAAAACACCCAAGAATGGCTAAGAGAAAAGCATTGGACTATTCTGAAGTGGCCTTCTATGAGCCCAGATCTAAATCCCATTGAACATCTGTGGAAGGAGCTGAAACATGCCATCTGGAGAAGACACCCTTCAAACCTGAGACAACTAGAGCAGTTTGCTCACGAGGAGTGGGCCAAAATACCTGTTGACAGGTGCAGAAGTCTCATTGACAGTTACAGAAATCGTTTGATTGCAGTGATTGCCTCAAAAGGTTGTGCAACAAAATATTAAGTTATGGGTACCATCATTTTTGTCCAGGCCTGTTTCATTAGTTTGTTTTTTTTAAATAATTCTGTTGAACAACAATTCAAAAGTAATGGCTGATTTTGATTGTTTAATTTTCAATAAATTTTTATTTATTGTTACTTTTGTAAGTTTCAAGTGATTTCAGTGACCATTGTGGGTTTTTCTTTCATTAACAGAGGGGTACCAACAATTTTGTCCACGTGTGTATGTGTTTCAGCAAGTTTTCAGGTGTATTGAAAGAGAAGACAGAAGGTCTGATGTGGATGAGAATTTGTGGCAGGGTTGGACTGGGTTGGAGAGCACTGTTGTATTATATCTGTGTTTCTCCTGCAATGCATGTAGAGTGAATATGTACAGTTTTGTACTGCATTCATCTCAGTGACACATACTGTGAGGCGGCATAATCCATGCAGTGAAGAAATGACCTTATCAGCATTACAGCACCTTTGTAATGATATTATCACGGCTAGACAGCCATAGACTATGTGGATGAGGTGACAATTTAAATTATGAGAAAGTTTCAGAGTGAGAGATTCAGAGCTTCTCCGCAACCATAGTAACTCGCACTCACCTAGCTGCATGCGCATGACGCGTGTGCACGACGAGGCCCCCCCCCTTAACCAGATGTCTCTTTTCTGCCTCCATCTTCATCAGTTTAAAATACACCAGTTAGGAATGTATGCGTTGTAAATATACAAAGAATAAATAACTCCAATATATACACAATATATCTGGTGACCTGTTTGGAACTGATTCTGAGCAGCATTATTGGATTGCACCAGCTAAGATAAATCCATCACATTTCTAACGACAGATTTACTGAAATCAATTGCATGATTAAAAATAAAAAGAAATGCCTTAGCTAGGTTGTTGCTAGGAAACGTCTGTAGTGCCAAACAATTTATAAATGTGAACAGGATGTCACTGTAGCTTCCCAAGCTGTAACAATGTTTTATATGGTATATGATACATAATGATTTAAAAGCAGCATATCATAGCCTATATCATATTATAGCCCCTTATAGACTAAATTGCGTTTCGATCAAGTGACAGGTCAGATGCGATGCAGATGTGTTGCAGTCATCACTTTTTGATATCATTTGTAGTTCATCTTTTTATGACTTTTCAACTGCCAGGCTCCTCGACATCCTCCAGGCGAAACATTGTATATCTGGACAGGATCGCTTATTTTTGGTCCGTTTGCAAGTGTGAAAGATAACTATCTCCTGGGTTAAGTAAGGACAGCAGAACGCATCTCTGGGAATTTGGGATCGCCTTAGGGTTGGTTGTGAGGATGTTATGAGCACAATCTCATATCAGACAGCTTGTAGACAATAGTTAACAGTGGTCTTTTACCAATTCCAGAAAACTGAACTGGTTCCACTGATGATGTGGATGTGGTCTCATCCCTCTGGATACATGTTTCCAGGTTTAGGCTTCATGGTGGCATTAGTCAGTGGCCGTCATAGATCCCTTGGACTCTGCCTTTGATTCAGGACATGGCAGCGTCAGCAATAGTGTTCTCGACTTTATCCATTTTTGCCTCCAGTGAAGTCGGTTTAATTCAGCCACCAAACATACCATGTGTTCCCTACTAACTGTCCTTGCTATTGTTTGGAAATGAAAGAAGGGACCTCATGGTTTTTGACTCTTTTAGTGACGATTTATCAGTGCTTAACAACAGTGTATTATTTGTATTGTATTATTTAAGTCGAGCATTTTATGCACAAGGCTGGAGTTGAGACGATCATAAAATTCTCAAACTTTTGGAGAACCTGCTGGAGGATAAAGAGAAAGTGATAAAATTGTAAAGCAGGAGAAATGTCTCTGCTCATGGGAAAATACAAGGCTTTTACTAGATCTGGAAATAAGAAAATAACTTTTTTTCCTCCAAGAGGCTATTTTCAAAATTTCCATCTTGATTGGATATACTCCCCATTTGCAAGACCGTTCAGGCACAATTTGCACGTCACTCCTTTTCTACTCTATAGCACACAATACATTTTTCTTTGTGTTCTTTTTAAATAACCCTCGGTATTCAAGAGAGTTGCCATTATTCCCTGTGGGATCCAATGCTGCCTAATAAGTATAAGGCCACTTTTCTCTGAGGTGACCACTTAACTGAGAAAAGTAGCCTCATTTGTATAGCTGTACAATTTTAATATTGGATTTTTTTCAAGTTGAAGTGCTGCTTCAGCTGCTATTTATGCACATGTGTAATACCTTCAGAAATCTAACACTCTGTATAAGGAAGGCTCAAAATACTGCATTTACTGCCTTTGAAACTGGGGTGTTACGGTGATGCATACGAAGCTGTAACTCTACAAAATAGACTAACCAAGTGACTGCAGCAGTGACTGACCAATTTGGTTGAATTCTATTCTTAAAAATATACGCAGCAGAACACATTAAATTTGATCCTTTCTGCCCACCGCAGTCAGTGAAGTCATTTCAGTGAAAAAGAGACGGCTAACAGTTCTTGGTACAGGACACCATAACTGGCCAAAGATTTCAGTTTCACTTAAAATATTTAACATTTAGTGACTTGGAGATGACACCAGATCTTGATCAATCACACGCACGACTGTACAACAGAATTTTTCTTTTGTCTCTTCTAATTTAATGACAATCATGTAAGTGTGGTGATGCCACAAATAGCAAATGTACGAGTATCTTTCTTTTTTTTTTTTTTACCAGTATTAGGTTTGTAGCAAAAGTCTATTGACATCTTAATGATGAATAACATAGGTCATTTGTACAGTGTGCGTACTGTGTATTATAAACGACAATGTCACCCAGTGTCATGCAAGAAAGTGGTTCAAGAGAATTTGAAAAGGCACGTTACTTCCTGCAGTGTCACTGCAGGGGCTGCACATAGATTCCATTTAAAGCTTGTGTGTTATGTGTGTAAAATAACACTGGTGTATTACAACACATTTTAAAATGGTCACCTGAGTAAGCAAACTATTGAGACATTCAGGAATTTCTTGACAGTAAATAGCATCTTTTCCTTTCTTTCCTTCCATTCTTCTGATGGCACAAGATTTACTACTTCACAAGCATTCTCTCGCTCCATCCCACCACCTTGCTGTCTTTCTTCCTCTCTCTCACACACGTACACCTTATTCCCAGCTCTGTATCCCCTACAGTGCTCCAAGTGGCTTGCTGTCACTCTCTCCTTGCCACAGAGCAGCACTCTCTTTCCCTGCCTGGCCCTGCAGCGCTGAGTGCCGGAGCTTTCATCCCAGCCTGTCAGAGGGAGTGAGAATGGAGACGCCAGGGTGCTAATGGAACCAGCTCTCACTCCGAGGCTGACAAGACCATACAGGACCAGCATGCAAGGCTGTCCCAGGCGCCAACTGTGAGGCCTCATGTTTATGCACCGCATTCACTTGTCTGTAGGATATGTTGATATTTGTTTGTTAAAAGTGATGTTAAAGGACTCTTCTCTTTAAAAATGAAACCCTACATTAAAGTTTTACACTGGTAGGACCAGAAGCAGTTGCAGATGGGAAGATGTTAACATGTTCTCTCATCACATTTCAGCTCTCATTTACATAAGTATTGGATTACTTTCTTTTAGGCAATTTAATTTAACTTTTTCTTTGTTGCAAATAGAATTTTTTTGGACTGTTACCATTGAGGACCATCAGATGACAAGCTGATGCTCTATTGGTAGATGATGCAGTAGCTCTAGGCACACAGGATGATTAGTCTTGAAGCGGAGAGAACTTCTCACATCAGCAACAACAGCAGAAGCCCCCCCCCCGAGAGAGACCGCCTCTGAGCTTCTAGTGGCCGCTGAAGGACTTCTGAAGTAGTGGCTCAGTGTATCTGTTGCTCTGTCAACCCACTAACATTATCACCATACAGTGTAGAAGCTCTTCCATCACAGAGTGTGTGGATTATAAATTGCATGACTTCAAAGACTGGTTGTGCTTAAGATCCATGAGGGACAAACATGTCAAACTGAGCCTTCATCAGTGCAGAATATTGAATCTGTTTTCTGCCTGTGTGACTGGGCACACTGGGGTTTGATTTGTGATCATTCTATATACAGTGCAGACTTAGACGGACTCATCTTACATCATAAAGTGTTTGTAAGATCCTCAAAAAGAGGAATGGTTGACAAGTTGCGCTTGAATATTGTGATGCAGTACTATTCAAACCACATGATTCTCTTGCATATTTACAAATTCACCTCCATGTCTAATATGTGTAGAAAATTGTGTTTAAGGATTAATGCAAAATCTCAAAGCTGAGGGTGAACGTTATCTGGATCCATACTAATCTGCTCCTGCTTCTTCTTTTGCTTGCCTTTTTGTTTTGTGATATGAATGTAACTATAAAAACTACACAATATCCAAGATGGCAAACAAAATCGTGCAAAAGTAATTCAGAAAAAGCTGGAGACAAAGCATCTCAATGACAAAAAGTCTACTATACTAACAGGTCAGATCCTACTGAAGTCAGTGCAAAGACTTTTCATCAATTACGATTGTACCCTGATCTTAGCTGTGATGCACACAAAAGTATTGTTATATTTTGTGTTTTGGTGGGTTTTGAAAGTTACATTTTTTGGTTTATTATAACTCAAACTTAAAATTTAATGTATCACCCTCTTAGGGAGCTGAATGATTAATCTGGTCAAAGCCCTAATTCAAACAGCTTTACACAGTACGCCACTGTATCGAATAGGTTTAATAGGTTGGATGTTTTCATGTGTTATCATTAATGTAAAAAGTCATCAGTATTTTGTATTTTGTGACATTGGTAACATTTTGTAACATCATGTTTTACAAAACATTTAACTGTATAGACACATGTCCAAATCATTCATGATAAACTATATATAAATGTGTTCGGGATGCCGTCATCAGCAGGTGGAGTATGCTCAGTTGTCTTGAAGGGTGAAAAAAAGAAATACTTCCTCAAAGTTATAATACATCAGTATAAGTAAAAGAATACTTCATAATTCATATTCATGTGATGCTTCACAAATAGAGCTATACGGTAGTTGTTGACAAATACATTATTAGTAAAATTAACACTTACTACACAACTTATTTTACATGTGCTAAAATTATGGGGCATTTTAAGTAATTCATTGCTTGTTTTTAACTATTTATAAATACTGAATAGGGTAAAATAAAGCCCATGGCCATCAAACTGAACTGAATAGGGTGCATATTTTATTAGGTTCATGTGAACTGATCATTCTTGTCTCATTTTTGCAGCACAGTAGTAACGTTATACAGATTTTTCCAGAACAGAGTACAAAACCTGCAGTGCCAATGCTGCTGTAAACCACTCTGGAGAGCTGCAGCACACAGATGGCCAGCAGAGTTTAAAAGCCTACATCCATTAGATGACTGTTTGGATTTGTTCAAAAAAGCATCCGGTGTAGTGAAAAACCTGTAGGAGTTACGGCATGCAGAAATATGACACACTCAGCCACACGAGGCTGTTGCTGTAGCTCTTTTGTACACATTTCTGTATAAATGAATTCAAAAATCCTGAGAATTTTAGTGACTCATGCAAGCCTTTCACCCTGTGAGAATGAAACACCTCCTTTTGATGAGGTCACATTCATGACATACTCAGAGAAAAGGCCACTGAGGAACCGAGAAAAATAAACTATTCTCATCCAAATTACACCTGGTGGAGTCATTTCCACTTCTCTGGATCTCTTATTATCTGGGTGACAGAGCTGTATCTGCTGCTGCAGTCTGTTCTATTGTTTCGTTACCACTAAACAAATGTTTCATCTTAATTATACTGTATCTAAATTCAAATCTAAATTTCTAAATCTGAATTTCCAGTCCTCCACTTTGCACTTATTCTCAACTGTGCTAGTCATAGTAGGCCGTGTCAGTGACCAGCACAGAAATATGGGATTTAAATGTTTATTTGCCTTTAGCAAACAACTTATTATGGCAGACAGACAGTAGACATTTCACACACCAGTCCAGAAAGTGACAGTTATTCACCAGAAACAACCTGCCAAACATCAAAAACCCTCAGAGAAGAAGTAGTCTTACAGTTCACGGTTATCACAGGGAGTAAAGATGGATACATTTATACCTTTTCACCATTATGTTACATCTACATTATGTTTCAAATCAAAATTACACTTAAGGCTATTTCAATCTCAGATAGCTTTCAATCCCTCCACTGTACTGAGACTGCTCTTCTCAAAGTCTGCTATGATCCTCTAATGGCTGAAGATGCTGGTGAGTGCTCCGTCTTCGTTCTTTTGGACGTCAGCACTGCCTTTGAAACAGTTGATCATAACAACATCATTGGCAGACTAAAAAATGGACAGGTATTACTGAGGTGACCCTACACTGGTTAGGTCCTACCCAACTGACAGATGCATCTTTGTGACCATGGCTTGCTCAGTTTCTCCCCCCATGGATTCGGTCTATGGTGTCAGTTCTGGATCCGATTTTATTCTCCATCTATATGCTCCCTCTCGGGATCATCCTCTGCAAATGTGATGCTGTGTCACTGTTATGCTGATGACACACAGTTTTATATTCCAATTAGATGTCTTGACCAGTCTAATATAGCAACCCCCCACAAGTGCCTTTTTTTTGCCCTTTGTTTAGTTTGTGTTTTGTATTGGCTCTTGTGAAGCACTTATTACTTGTGCTGAAAAATGCTGTACAAATAAAGTTGGAATTATTAGTGGTACTGATTGCTAAAAAGTAAATGAACAAGATGTCACATCTGACTAAACTTTAACTTCAGATATTATGTGATACTATAGTTCTGGGAATCTGTCTAATTAGCATGTAAATGACTGCTTTAGTTTAAAAATGCATTTTAACTAGGTGTCTAATGTACATTTCCTGTTCAGTAAACAAAAAGCTCTCCCGTTGATGTACCTAATACTAAATAAAGTAGTAGTCATAGTGACTAAAACTTCTTGAAAACACAGCCATTAAGCAGAAGGTCATCAAAGCTTTATGTTTCATCTTCATTTGCATTAGACAAGTTTTGTCTTTTTCTTCCTTGAACTGCATCCGGCGTATGACTGAACACACCTGAGACCGTCAAGACGTTGTATGTAATCTCACAGACAGTATGACAACACCTGCTGAGCTGTTAGCTGATGGTGAAGCGTCAAAACACAATGACACACATAGCTGTTGTGTGGCTGCAAGCCCAGAGCCAGCAGTTGAGCTGATTAAATCCCTATTCAGATGGGATATGTTTCAAGGACGATGTGCTAAAATAAGTGCTAACAAAGACATCTGCTCCTTGGAAATTTACGTGGGATAAGACATCATTGCAAAGGCTCAAAGGGATGGTGCATTCTGTTCCATTTACAAGTCATCACACAGTATTTTTTTGGAAGAACAGAGCAGTTTTTTTGACCAATGGCAAAACAGTTATAGACCTGCTGATATTGTACCAATCACATATGACAAAAATAACAGATTCAACTGATGTAAAACCTACAACAGGAAGCATTTTTTTGGTGTAATTTCTACATTTCCTTTAATGAATTCCAATTAAGTGCCATGCGAGTCTTTTAGTCAGTAAACAGCAGGTGAGCTGGAAATCAAAAAATTTTAAAGTTATCTTCAAGCCACCATACTATTCTATGAGGAATGAAGTTTCCAATAATACATCAATGAAAAATATAATTACCTGTCTTAATTAAGTAAATCTTGGTCTCTTCCCAAAATTGGTACAAAGTTATACAGCAGGCCTGTAAGATAAGGTGTTGGCAATTATTGTTTAATTTGAAGCAGACTCGGGCAATCAAACATTTTGTTGCATCTTTGTTGGAGTCTTATAGATCTTCTCAATAACCTTTTCCGTGTTTGTCGCCAGCAAATTGAACCAGAGAACTGTGAAGCTAATTTATTCAGAATTTTGTTACTCTAAGAATCCTGCTGTTAGAAAATGCAGCCAAAGAATAAAAAGTTGGCTATTAAGCCTGGCAGTTACTGACGAGTATATGAGTATAGTATATTATATTTTTCATACAGATCTGGTGTGTTAAAGCACAAATCACATGCTGTTTTATATGGCAGATAATCTATTCTAGATAATTATATGTAAATACAAATCCAGTGATTTCTTAAAGCACAAAATGTTCCTGGAATTAGCAACAAGCACTTATTTGTATACAGGTTGTATTGCTGTCCCCAATGAAGTGTTTTATTCAAATCCAAAAACAAAAGGCAGAGTTTCTTTAATGTTTAACGCGCTCAGACGATTTACCTCTCTTTCTCTCCCTCTTTCTCTCAATAAAACACAAACACACACTCTTGATCGACTCACAGCGACATGCTTAATGGAGCCCACAGTTTGTATGTGGCTCAGTGATGAATATCATCCAGTGACATCCCATCCTCTGCCTTTCTCATGCAAATTAGCTTTCCAGAGCAGGGGAGACGGATTTGGCTGTGCACAGTGCACACTGAGCTGTGTTTCTGCACAGACTAGCATGAGCTCAGGATCTTCTTGGTGAATAATGGCTTTCTAATGGCAATATTAACCTTCTGAACAGACAGAAGTGCTTAACGTCTCCTATGATTAAGCCCTGAGAGCTGTAATGTCAGAGGTCAGATGCTCTAGGCGATGAGTGGAATTATCAAGACAATGAGCGAATGATGATTTAAGCTGAAAAACTTGGGCCAATTGAACAATGTGCTAATATAAACTGAAGTGTGTGTTGTTTTTTTCTTTACAGTAGCTTGCTGTATTAGTTACCAGTTTCCTGCCATTTCATTAGAGGAAGAGCATATCTGTTCAGGTTAATCTTCATGACCTACATTCACTCCTCATATTACACAGAATAACTAGGCACAACACATCCAACTTTAAAGTGAACTTCCTATGTATAAAGAATCTCTAATATAATATAATACAATATAATATACAGCTTTTGTATTAACAATGAACCACATGACCACTTGTTATTAATGAAACTGCACAGAATTGTCACTCAACTTTGCAATTATCCTTACCTGTTGGGTTTTAGTATCTTTCAGCTTATTGTTCTGGTTTTTGGACCTGCAACTTTACTGTTTTGGTTCACACTTGGTGCTTTATCAGCATGGCCATAGCATGCAGGGAGCTAATTCTCTACAAAACAGTTCCTGTTATCTGTTCAGGTAAAAAGGGAGACAAAGAGAGACACAAAGTTAGTGCTACAAAGCTGGATATTTTCCACATTATTTGGGGGAGAGCGAAACAGAGCTAAAAAGAGAATGAATAAATAATGGCCAGAAACATCGAATCGAATCTATACCTGCTGCATGTGTTAGTAGACTGCTGTTTGCTAACAAGTTAGCCATATTAAAGGACGTAATGTGTCAGAGTTATTTAAAGCTTGTTTCTGCAACCCTCAAGTGGCAGATGTTTTTTTTTTTTTTTTTTAATTTAGTTAATCACAAATAATGAACATTCAATCAAAAAAACTAAATTAAATAGCATAAATGAAGGGACATTGTGAGCTTCCACACCAAGCTTATCAACTGAGGGTTACCTAGCACAACCAGACCTTAAGGGGATAAAAGAGAGAAAAAAATGCCTACAAAATTAGATTACAGTTTAATTAATTTTTGAAATTAATTGAAAAAAAATTAGAATCATTGTGCTGGCCATACAATCAGGGAAGGCTAACAGTAAAACGTGTGACAGCGAGAGGCTACAGTGAAATAAAAAGCATCAAGCGTTGAGATGCAGCGAACAGGATGCAGAGCTTTACTGAGTCTCCAGCAACATGTTTCTGCATCACTGCTATCAAGACTAAAATCAGAGAAGAGGACAGTAATACACTGATGTTTCCTTCATGCCTGAACAGAGACAAGACCATGAAAGCAACAACAAACACAACAATGGGTCGGCAGGTGGAATATAGAGTCTCCTAAAACAAACAAAGAGGAAGAATCAGTATAAAAGTGTAATTATAAAACACATTTCCTCTAGAATTCCTATACCATTTGCATATGAGCCTCCCAAAAATATATATTTGACTTTTTAACAGAAAGAACAAAGTTGACTCCAAGAGAGAGTTGATTCCAACAGGGTGGCATTTGCTTAGCTTTGATTAGCTTTAAACATGATAAAGAAATGCTTTCCTGACAATATAAATCAGATTTTTTTACTGGTTTGGTAAGCAGTAATCATCAATAAACATCAATATGTGATATAGCTTATAAGATTTTTAATAATAAAGGGCGTTGACAGAATGCTGGTTGAAAATAGACAAAGGTTATGGTCTACGCAAGCGATGGAAGTTTTCGTGTAGAATACATGTATTCAGAAAAATGCCAGGTTTTCACAAAATACATAATAATAAGCTATTCTAACTGTAGCGTGAGTTCAAAATGCTGCAGCTTGATAAAAGAAATTCCCATATCCTGAGGTTTTATAACTGAATAGAGACAAGAAGAGGAGGACAGGCGTAAATGAGGCATAAAAGTGAGTAAAACATTCAAAGGCACACTGCATGAGTTCATACATTGCTTGGTAGCTACTGTGCAGCCAGTGCATTGACAGTTTCTGGTGAATAAACTTCACAAAAAGTCTAGTGGTTAAATTCACAAAATAAAGCAGTGCAAACATTTGTTTTACATGCAATTTGAAGCACCTTTAATCACAATCTTTAAAAAAAATCACACGTTCTTAGTCACTATAAATGATGGAGTACTGCTTGAACACAAACTAACCAGTTAGAACAGGCTTGGTTGTTTCACTTCTCGTGGGTTTGAAGCAGGAGTAGCTCAGTCAACAATGTCACTTAGTTTCTTACTTTCAGTGTTCAAGCAGCACTCCATAGAAAAAAAGGCAGCCAGTGTCTCTACTAAGTCATTTGGGCCTGTGATAGCATGCTTAGAGGTAACAGAGAGGGCAAATCTGTCTTTTTAAGGACAACAGTCTTCTTCAGGGATTAAGCTCGAATATGTCAGATTGTGTTATGTCCTTGGTGTAAACAAATGTGAATCTGATTTTGAATAGCCACTTAGTGCTGCAGGACATCTTACTCTGTTTTGAAACCACAACCCTTACAGACAACAGAAGGAATTGTAATGCATAAATAAGCCCACATTAAATAACACTATCTTGTGTTTGAGTGCCTCAATAGCTCCCACTGCTCATCCCAGTTCTCCATATTCAGACACCATAGACTTTAGAATTAACCTACATCTTTACATTTTTGTTGATTAAAAATTGTTGCCAGTGTGGCATTTGTGATTTATTTTCATCTCTCTGTGAAATCAGACACAAAGCATTGTTCTCACCGACTTGAAATGCCACTATGACTATTTAATACCCACGCTCTTACTGGTGTATCATGATACAGTGAGATGAATAAAATTAATCTGCAAAGGTAATTTCTCCTGTGCTCAGCTTTTTGAAATTCACTTGTCAGGTCAAGAATGTGCTGCTTTTGAAAAATCATAAGGTCTTGAAAGAAAGCCCAATTGGAATTCATGAAAGAAAACCACAATCAGTTCCTCTCTGTTGTGAGACAGCGAGCAGATGTGTGGAGCGAAAGATGACATTTTACATAAACAAATAAATTGAATTTCTTGCGTGGTGCATCTTTCTGAGATAAAGACACATTTCCTCTTATGCGCAAATGTCAATGGAAAAATAATATTCAATCTGAAAGACTTACAGTCAACAAAAGGATTTATTGTGTTCCAGCTCAGACATACCCAAGGAAACGTCGGATATGAGAATCTGCTGCTTTGGCTGCAGAAAGACGGCTTCATTGTACCGATTCACTGTTTCTTTCATGCAGTAAAGACGCTGTAGATGATCAGGAACTCAAAGTCGACCAACCATGCAGTTCTTCAATATGTGCCAACAGTCTTGTTCTTTAGATTTAAAACCGCTTGGTAGCTGCGGCTGCTATGAAGAAAATAAGTATGGCTGCACATGCTTTGACCTCTCTTAAAGGAATAGTTTGACATTTTGGTGAAATATACTTTACTGCTGAGAGTTAGCTGACAAGGCTGACAATCGGTGGGTCATCTGTCTAAGAAAAGATAACAAAAGATGGCTTGAGTTGCAAAAGTTATTGATGTGCTTTGATGTGTTTACAAAAAAACAGTTAGGAAAACAGAAAGTTGGACGCCCACAGCAAAAGAAAAAAAACAACCCAAAAAACACCTGTCACCTGTCACCTGTCTGGTTTACATCCACCCTCACACTGACTCCTCGTGAACTTTGGTGGCCAGAGGCTTATAAATGTTAAGCCCCTCCCCCTAGACCAACCAACCGCTGATCAATCAATTATCTTCCCTTTAAACAATCAACTTCACTGCTAGTTCTTACATGAATCAAAAATATCACACAAATATCATTACTTATAGGCATCACCACTTCTTAGTCAAAGGCCTTTAATAAACCCCAACACTTTGACACACAACTTCATCAGTTAGGTAACATCACCTATAACCCGGTTAGAGATGGTACCTTCCGCCATCAGCACACCTGCATGGGACCTCTGTAGCCTCTATATAAGCCAGCACTATGTATCGGCTCTGTTTCAGACCCTGAAACATGTGCTGTCCACAATCAGTGAGTCTTCGTCACAGATACTTTGCTGATTTTCAGTTGGCTTTGTATCATTAAAATGTGGGTATTAAATGCAATCTTTAACTTTGCTTCTTCTCGCCTGCACGAGTCAAAGTTTTGACTCACCTGCTGGACATCAGCTTTTTGCTGAAAATACAAATGCATGTTTAAATTACTGTTTATCCTTATTGTTGATGCTTTGTATGTAAATATTATTACAGGCCTCAACATGTTCATTCTTAATTTTGAGGCAAAAAGAGTCACTTGTCTTTGAATGTCTCATGCAGACTGATCTTTGGGCAGTGGTTCTTAAACCATCACAGATCACATGCAAGCTTCCAAGCACTAAATCTGAATGACCCACATAAGCACAAGCACACACACTCTTCCCTCATAGGTGATAATATTGACATGAGTCAAAAGACAATATATGGATTTCTTTTATTCCAGATTCCTTCAAGCAGGCTACTATCTGTGACTGCAACAAAAACAAAAACAAATTTCCTTCTCTTTCTGTTTGTCTGACTTAGACATACAACTAACACAAGGTGACACATACAGAGGCTAATAAATGTGCCAGCTACAACCATTTTAGTGAGAAGACAAAACCTATTTAATCGAGCAGAGTTTTGTAGTGTTAGGGAACAAGTGAAGTGTGTCTCAAGATTTTTCTCCAAAACCATCCTGCTGCTCTCATCTTTTCATTAATTGCACTGATCACAAATCACACAACCTTAAATGACAAGCCTTGGAATTTACCCGTTGGAGTTAAATTGCTCCAAGATGCTGTTCAACCATCTGACAAGCACTCTAGATGAGGCAAACTGACACGTAATGAGGTGTCAGGCATTGTTCTTCCAGTTAGGTGCGAAACAAGAACATCTCACACATTAGCATCAAGTGGAACCTCATGTAGGAAAATTATTTTTCTTCCAGCAAGTCATCCCAACATGATCGTTGTGAAACCACAGCACTACACAACATCATTTTGGTGCAGGAGTGCAGCCAAACCGAGTTAGTTCCTACATTACAGTTTGATTAGTTGTTCTCCAAGACTTAGTTCTTTGCTGCAGATTTAAATTCTCCCCACCAGAGCGAGAAATGCACTATGCACTGAAGAATGGCGTTGTGTTCTGACATCTGGTATTGACATAAAGTCATCTCAGTCACAGAGCAGGAAAATGGAAAATAAGGGGTGGGGGTCAATGAATTATTGATGCCTTGCTCTGCCCACTATATGGCCTATGTATCATGTTGATGGCCTACCTTAACAATTCCCGTTTCATGCTGCAACATGCTGGCCTAAAACACCAATGCACAGTGTCTTTCTATCTTTCTTTCTTTCTTTCTTTGCACAATATTAGATTCAGAGATTATACAATATCTACATTTAGCTATAAGGTCACTGTAGTTTTTCAAATGTTAGCCTACACTCAAGTATATCACAGTGCCACCAATGCACCAAAGCAATGACCTTTCCTGCGCTAAATTACTTTAATTCAATTTTCCAGTCAGTCAATCATTACAAGAAAGAAGTGACTGTGCTCACTCACAAGTTGCAAATGTGACTCAGGGCACCTTTTCGTGGAGCACTAACATGAGGACAGAGAGGAGGAGAGATTTTAATGAAATTTGGCAGCATTACATGTTCATGCCAGAAGTTCAGGATGCAGAGACATCAATGCATCGGAAGACGGACTAACATTCAGGGAAGCAGATGTGTGTGTGTCCGAAATGCAGACTTCAATGGCAGGTTTTAATGCCACCCATCACAGTACAACAGTACAAGAGCCTTTGTGAACGACTGGGTTGGCGAGGTATGGTGAGAGTTACAGATGGGAAAAAAAAGCACGATTGCTATGCTGAAATTGCACAGACAGCCAGAAAACATGATACGTGGTGTAGGTAATAGGTAATAAACCAGGCGAATGCTCACCAATAGCAGTGGTCAAAGCCTGTGAACTGTGGGCCTCTATAAATGGATGTAAATAGGAGTTTAGTGGTGTGTAATCAGAAGGTAGCAGAGAGGAGAGGATGAATAATTCACCTGGTCTCTCTCCCTCATCTTTTCACTCTCTACTTGCATTTTTCTGTGATGTACATGCACATACACGCGCGCGCGCGCGCACACACACACACACACACACACACACACAGACTTACTTAGTCACACATAAAGCAGAATTATGCTACCTAACCTCGGGCCAACAAAGAGTTAAAGATGAAAACTGAAGGGTATGCTTATCAGTCCCCAATGATTTGATGAGATTAAATGATGATGATGATGATGTGACCAAACAGGTGAAGCAGATGGTTTATTATTGTGATGAGCTAACTTGAAACATGCTGGTAGTTGGCTGTAATTTGTGAAGTCACCACTACAAATGTGACCTAAGAGGCTAATTGCTAATTAAAGTCATTTGTGTTTTGGGCCATTGCCACTGTACAATGTTCTATTTTTAGCTATGCTAATGGCGACACTGTTGATCTGCCAATTTAGTTCAACAACTATTTGATAAATTGTCATGAAATTTTAAAATACATTTTCATGTTTCCCAGAATTGCCTTTTTTACAGTTTCTTAAAATTTTAAATTCAAAGTTAAAGTTATTTCCATCAGTTTCAGGTGTGCTTTATGTTATGCACTAATTAGCAAATTTTAGCATGCTAACATGCTCAATTAAGATGGTAAACAAAGTTAAAACTCAGGATGTTTTGCATGCATTATCACTGTTAGCATGTTTCTATAACGTGTACTAGCAGTTTGCTAGTACAGCATTGTCTTGTTTATTTGTAAAAGAGAGTGTGTGTTTTATAAAAAACATCTTATTAATGAGATGTATGCTTTCACTAAACACACACACACACACACACACACACTAACACACACAGAGTAAAGTAATCATCCAAAAGCTAAAGTTGTTGTTAACAAGTACTTTACCAAGATATTTCCACCTGCTATGGTCTGTAAAATTCAGTGTAATTAAGGCTTTATTTTATACAATTATACCTTAGAATTCACCAACTCTCAGCTCTATGTAGCTTATTTTTATTTTGTATTGTCTATTTTGTTGTATTTAAATGTCCTTTTAGAATATGTTTCTTCTGCATGTTGTCACAATGCTTTAAATGTTTTATGTGAAATGTAAATGATCGACAATTACTAGTTTTGTTTGAAATTTATCTTAAACTGAGACAACCAAAAAAATACTAAAAGTACCAAGAAAATACTATGTATTTTTGACCAAAGTTCTAATGGGAGCACACAGAACATCGCTTATGTCCTCTGACACATATCTGGCAAATGCTGTATGATGCTGCTATGGATTTTGAATTTATCTTCATGGCATCTTGCAGAATAAATGCATTAGGGAATAAACTTCTACTCCTCCTGCTCTTGCAAAAGGTAAGTTATTCAGGGTCTGACAAACCAAGAGAGTGGGTGGCAGTTTATTAGAGACTAATTAAATGCAGTCATTTGCAATCGGTCCTGTTGCTCAAGTACACAGCACATTTTTCAGCATCCCACGTAAGAACTGTGCTTCAGAGATGTTTCCCACAGGTCAGTACTAGTGTACACCTTACAATTTTGGCAATGTTTACAGGAAACCAGATATGTCTGATGTGTCACCTAACTGTTAGTAACCATGTAATTGTAGCATTGTGTGTGCTTAAGTCTTAATTTTGTTTTTTGAGCCCATATTTCCACATCCGTGTTCTTCCACAAGGTACTTCCTTCCTCTTCAGACTGGCCACTGTTAAAAATGCAAAATAAGATGGGTTAAGCAAAGCGAAAACAACAGACTGAAGCAACACCCACACAGAACTCCAGCCCGTCTTTTTTTAAATTTGATAGTATAATCTCTGCTTGCCATATCATGCGGTTTTCAATGCAAAAGTCAGACAGTTCATGGAGAACCAGTGGATGAGCAGTGTGGAGAGAAAAACTGACAGCACAGGTGAAAGAGAGAACAAGAGGAAGAAGAGAGGTGAAGCTGAGGGGAAGCCTATTAAAAAGAAGAAAGCCATGGAGAAAAGTGCAGCTAAATGCTGCCAAGTTACAGATATGTTCTCTAGCAAGGGACATGGATGGTGTTTAGGAAAAAAAGAACATGCAAGAAGAGCTTTTCTCCTTTAATACCTATACCCTTTCAAGTACACCAGTCATCGTAATACCACAACTGCCCTTCCTGACTCCATTCTGTATTTAAAAAAAGACTTGTAAATGTCATCAGCACGTAATGCCACATGGGGAATAATACTGAAAAAACCATACCCCTATACCGTTTTCTGTAGAAAGTTAATGAAGACAACTCCAGTCGAAGCTCTGAGGAGATGTCAGTGCAAAAGAAACACTCTTAAAGTGCACAAAAATTATATAACATGGATATTTATTCCTGTAGCCTTAATTATGAAAGTGCAAATAATGAATTCTTGAAATTAAAGACACTGACTGATTTTGACTATTTGGGGTGATTTCAGAATCAGCTTTTGCATGTAGTTAAAAAGAGGCATAAAGAGTCAACAGATAAAGTCAACAAACTGCACATTATACATGATCTGTTGTGAATGTGTGGAGATTGACCTCGACTGACATTTCTCAGCCTGAATTATTATCCCCTTATGTTCCTGCTCTATGGCGATGATAAATGTACACAGCTAGAAGAGGAGGAAAAGCAAACAAGAGGAGAAATCTGCAGAAAAAAACAGCTTAATAAATCAACAGGCATCTCACCATTCACATTTCATCTACATAATGATATGGTGTTTAAAGATGTTCTTAATGACTGTTGATTCAGAACGCAAGACAGCCTGCAAATCACTCAATTTTTTTCTTTTAATTATTTTTTTCAGTATAGATAAAGATACAAAATAAACATTTAGAAATGTATTATTTAAATACTATTATTTTATTTCTAAAGCAACAAATTCAATAGGAATTTGCTGCCTCATTCGAACTCCAACATTTAATTATTCTCTGTGTGAGGGCTGATGTAGCTCAGAGCCTACATATCTCAGCTAGTCCAGAAGCAGAATTAATAACAGGGAGCTTCTGAGCTGAATCCACTCTGTAGTCTTTAGTTTTTGGCTATGCTCTTTCAATTATAATAGTACTTTGGCGCAGCTGTGCTCAGTGCTAAACACCAGCATGCTTTTATACTAACAATGACAATACTAACATATTAATGCTAAGCAGGTGACCCACACCATGTTAGTTTAGCATGTTGGCATGCTTACATTTGCTATTCAGCACTAAATGCAAAGTACACCTGAGGCACATAAGAATATCATCAGTTCAAAGTATTAGATGAATTAAATTTTAATGTGATGTGATGGTGCTAGAAGAAACGGTAATGAATCACCAAAGGTATTACATGAATAACTTTCAACCAACTTTCATGGCAATCCATCCAAAAATTGTTGAAACATTACACTTAAAACCTCAAAAGTGAAATTCGTGATGGTGCTAGAAGAAATGTGAGGGGCTCAGAGTAATTCTCTGAGGACCATTAATGTCTCTCATTTTATGCCAATTTAGATGATGAAATATTTCATGGGAAAGGAAGTAAAAACCTTTACCTTCTGGAAACGCTGCAGGAAAAGTCAGAGTATCATCTAGTTATCAGTTTATCATCTGGGGATTATGAATGTCTGTAGAAAATGTAATCGTGGAGATTTCAGTCAGGACCAAAGTGGTGGACCTACTGACCGACCCACTGAGTGACATTACCATAACTAGAACCAAACTGCTAGCATGGCTGAAACTATAAGATTCTACATTAAAATCCAATGTATAAACTTTTATATTTTTCTAATAAAGATGAACAGTCAGTCATACATTTACATAGTCTTATGTGACAGAGGCACCAGTGTTTACCACTGTCTTTGCTGCTGATTAACTAATCAAAAATAGTTTGTTTCTGGATTTCACTTCTTTTCCTTTTTCTTTCATCAAAGTCAGCCATTACTTCAACCATATTTTCAACATGTGTTTAGAGGAGGCAGTTCCCCAGTAAGTAGCGTCACGCATGCTTTCCAACATTGTCAATCAGTAAGTGGTTAGGGTGGACAGCAGATTTTAGGGATAAGAAGAAACATTAATAGCATCATTTGCAATATGGTAAAATATATAAGAGAATTACACACAATTGTCTAAGAATTCACATTTCAGGTTATTAGCTAACATGGCCATGACAAGCTTCAACTTAAAATGAAAATGTAAGTGTAAACAAAGATACAAGGAGAATGTGGGAAGGGAATTGTTGTAGAGCAATTTCAAATTTAAATGAAATTGAATAATTCAGCAGGGATTTTTTTTTTTTCCTGAAAAAATGAGTTGTCAACAGTAAGGTCTGAAGGAAGGTCATTCTTTCACCGTGGGGGTGCCAGGAGTGACAAGAGCTGAGACTATATGGAGAGATAACCAGGTACGAGGGCAGCTAAGTGGCCTCTTAAGGCGTAATACAGAGCACAGTGAGGTTGTGGGGTTTTGATAAGAGCAGCCACCACAGAGACTGTAGGAGGAGAGTGACGCAGGACAATTAATGAAAGCTGAGTCGAGACACAGCATTCTGGATGAGTTGTATGTGCTGAAAGGAATCTTTTGGGAGGATGTCAAAGAGAGAATTGCAGTAGTTCAGGGAAGAGATGATGGGCTGAAAAACAACCTGGGCAGAGAGGGCCGGAGTCTGAGTTGACAGATGTTGTACAATGATTGCTTGTAATTTTTTACTCTTGTTGAGGTTCTTCTTGTATGCTTGAAAGGTAAAAGGTAAAAAAAGGTTTTAAAAAAAAAGGGATTGTATTGAATGCAAATGGGATCAAGATGCTGGGGTAAGTAATGACCCCCACACAACATATCCCACGCAGCCATAAACTCCATGTCTGAACAACCTTAATGCAGAATACTAGAGAGCAGCATCACTATTTAACCACATCTCAGGTTGAAGTTGAATGAAGCTATCCTGAGATGTACATGAGGTCATCTATGCTCAAAGTACCAATAAGGCTGTGGACACAACGGATTTCGCATCCCGCTCATTTTTATGAGGAATGCAATAGCAAATAGATCCCAAAGGAGCGGGATTAATCTCTCATTCAGGAAATATTGATCATTTACATCGTTGTTCATACCGTGCACGGCAGAAAGAAGGGAGGCTGCTATAGCTGTCTATAGTGCAAGGGCAATAACAGAGGTTAATGACAAAGTGTTCTCAACTTTGTGGACTGACACTGTTTGCCTGCTAAGGATGCTACCCTCTGCAGTTTGGGGCTTATAACCAAGGATGGGCACAAGGTTGGGCTAAAGTGGCCCTAGCAGCGGCCCATTATTAGTTGATGTCATGCAGGCCAAACTTTGATGTCATACTGTATGTAAACACTTCCACTAAGATGTATTCACTTCCAATTCTACAATCCATTTTTATCTTCACATTATTTCAAAAAGCTAAAATGAATCCAATCAGCGCTCTGCTGTTAAGTTGAATAATCTTAATGAATGACATGTTTTTGTTTTGGCTTCATGCGAGGCATAACCTAGCTGCTGCAAAAGGTCAGCACGTACGTTTCTATATGAATTTTACAAACTTAATCAGTCTGCTCTTCTCTGATTTTAATTGAGTGTTTCAGCATGTAGCGCTGGTTGACAAAAGGTCGATTACATAATTAGTGAAAATGGGTTCATTAGATCTGATATGCATCTTGATTAATGACTCATAACCTTGTGCTTTAATGTTTCCATTTCTTCCCACTTCTCATGTTAAGGGGTTGATGAAGGTGTACATGCTAGTATCAGAGTTTGCAGATTTGGTTATTATGATAACTACACCTGGGGATTTTAAAAAACATGTTTTGAAGCAACAAATCAAGCTTTAAAATAATACATATCAAAAGAAATTATCTCTGTGATAAATAATCTTTAGTTTAAAAGCAGTATAAAAATGCAGATATTGTGATAGTCTGTGAACTGCATTTCATATTTTGTCATTTTCATAACAAGACATATAACAATTGGGAATCTTAATGAATCATTTTTGTCGGTTTATTGTGCCACTGAAGGCAAAATCCTGTTTTTTAGCTGAAGGGATAACAGTATTAGCTATTAGTCGCTTCATCACTTTGGTCCAGACTGAACTATCGCAACAACTATCAGAAATTCACATTTCCTACTGTATGTTTAGTTAATTAACTAAACTCAGCTGATGTTAGTATTCAGCTCAAAATACTGATGTGGCCTCACAGTGCTGCTAAGGAGTCGTTCCGAGTGACTGACTAAAATGTCAAGGCTTCCGGATAAGGCCATCCAGGACAGGTTTTAGTAACCATTGCTACAGTTTTTTCTTTCTGCATGTAGGTGACTTTAAAGTTACACCAAGGTAAGACTGCAATAAAGGAACTAAGTGAGAGGATGCATTGTACAAATGAGAGCTGTGCTGTGTACATCTTGCTTAATGAGTAGAAATGGAAAAATGCCTGAGCCAGATGTCTCTCTGTAGGAGTTCATTAGCAGATCCCCCGGACAGAGACATCAGAGGAAACCAGTGCCCTCCTATAGTGTTTGTTGGTGTGAATATAGCAGCCTGTGAAGACGTCAGGTGCACAATGCAGAGAGACAAATATATTTTGATGGATATGACCACAACTATCTGTTCTTATTGAAAAACAGCTACTCCTGTATGTTTTTGTGTCTAAGAGCTATCCAGTGTAGTCTACAGATAACATGTCACTAATGACATTCATTTTAAAACAAACCTGGTACTGTCTTCTCACTTAACAATTGGCAAGACGGTGATAAGCATATGTTGAAACTATGCCTTTAAATGATAATTTCATTCAGAGTGAAGGTTTTACATTTTTACAGTCAGTGCACAGTAATATGGGAAATCTGCTACTGCTTCAGTCAATATAAATAGACACAATCTGAAGGGGGATTTGGACTTTATCTGCATCTGTTTCTGAGTCAACACAGCCATTGATTGTGCATCTTTACCATTCACACGCAAAATGATTTTACTGTCCGACAGCAGAGAATGAGCACAATATATCTGTAGGGGTCAACTGCAGTGTTGATCAATACAAATCACCAGGTGCTGAAATGTCTGGCTGTTAAAAAGCCACTTTACAACCTGTATTGGTTTTTGCTTCAGCCAAAACACTGAAATGACAAAACATTAATTTTGTGCATTGTGACATCTTCACTTGACATTTCAGTGTTTAATCTCGGCAGTGAGTACGCCGTGTTTGTGTTTTATCGTTAAAATGCTAATGTTATTGTTCTTATTGTTTAAATGCTAATATCTTAACTATGAACGCTGTGCCAAACACTTGTTGATGTTAGAAACAGCTGGTCATTTGTTTTGGGGAAAAGGGAGTTGCTCCTAAGCAGCACATAGACATGGTCCCCACGAACCACTCCACTGGAAGGAAACATCAATATAATCCTCTCAGGGATAATTTAAAGAAGCTTTGCTCTGCAGCTGCAGGTTTATTTTGGTTACATAAAATGAAATAAAAATCCAGTAGAGATTTTCTACTGCACACCTAGAGGATTTGTTTTCAGCAGTCCATACAGGACCCAGACTGCTGAAACTTATTGTGTCTCTGTGAAATGGCAGCCTGCATAACTGAATACCAGAACGGCCAACCTGCAGTATTGACCAAACATTCAAAAGTGTGGAAATAGATTATTCCGTCATTTCCTGAACCACTGCTGATTCAAGAACCTCTAATCTTGTGGGAACTTCCATAATCAAACATGAAGTAATATAGATTAATATTCAATGCAATGTGCATCTCACTCGAGGAAGATGACGATTAGAAGTATTAAAGAAGTGGGCTCCTATATTGCATGTGCTCCAATACCCCTGCAGGTCATCAAAGAGCAGGGGATTTGGTGAACAGGTGCACATTCATAATTCTAGTATAATTCTCTTTGTGACCCCTTAAAAAGTAACTTCCACTAAATCCACTTTCTTGATTTAATTAATTGTGTGTGCAGTCACTTTATTACACTGCCTATTGACCGTGGTCCTCTTTTACAGCTTTCATTACAACAGAAGATCCAGTAGTTCTGCCCACTTCACTCAATCTGTGACGTGAGCTGGGACTCTCCTTCCCCAGACTACATTATGAGGCAGCATCATGCACTGAAAGTACAGGTCTTCACAGCATTAAAAGGACTACAAAAAAAAGGAAAAAAATAAAAATAAAAATACAGAAATAACATCAACACAAGGGCAAAAACATCATTAAAGAAAAGTGAGTGATTACCATGATGATTGATTTATTTAGATGACTTGATGTTGTGCACAAAATTCCTATGTAGATTCTGATCACAACCATTCAGGAAAAATACCATGAGATTACAGGTCCAAGATTTTGGCATTGGTTACATCACATGGAAGTCCTGTCCCATTAATCCCTTTGTGGCACCCTTGCTGACTTAATGTGCATTTCAGACACGTCACAGTACGCTTGACTGCCCATTAGAACCCAGTCTGCAAGTTCACCGAACGGGGCTTCAGACTCATTAGTCTATGTTGCTGCTTTTACATGAATAGAGGTTGATTAAAGCTAGTGCTGCTTTAAAGTGTACTGTGTGTATCGACGGTGGGTGCCTGCCAGGGTTTGTGGACTGCGAGTAATGCAAGTTTCAGTTGAGCTGGAATCAGGTTAGGTACAGTTTCACCCAGTCAGTGGTCGCAGGTGGCTCAAATGCTGTGCAGAAAAGCAGATCACTTCTCAAATTGGCACATTTTGTGAAGGGCACAATAAAGAGGACACAAAACGGCCATGATTGACCACCTCAGTGTCACCTCTTCCTGGAGAAATATGACCACAAGTAATTCTGTTTGCAATGGAATAAGGAAGCAAAATACGAGTCACTGCATGTCTGATCCTGCTGTTTCAGGCTGATAAGAAGAAAAACTACATGCATCTATCATAAAGTCTCAACATTGCAAGCTTCTGGTTGTGATTTGATAGAGTGTGTGTGGAGAGATGTAACACTTCATAACTAAAATCACTGCAAATTTAGCGCTGTTTCTGCAATTTCTATGCAAATCAGCTCATCTTTGACATAATTGTACTGAAATAATTCATCAATAACATCTCATCTATAATAAACAACTATTTTGTAATTGATTAATCATTTAATTAAAAAGGTGCTGTAAGCATTATTTATAATTTTTTTTTAACACTTATTTTTGTCAAAATAAGTGTTAAATAGCACTAAATTGTGACAGCCATCACTGAAATAGAGTTTTTGATGAATAAAATTAGTCTTCCAGTCTCTCCACTGTGCAGTAAGAGCTACAGCAGAGCTAAAGTATGTCTGACAGTGCCTGGACTGGTGAAGCTGCCTATTCCAGCGCTTCCAAGACCAGATTACACCACAGAATATACAAAGACTGAAGACTGCTGAGGAAAAGCAAGAAAGAGAAAAGAGTCATGCCACATTTACACTGAGGCGTTCTAATGTTCGCTGGAAATGGAAAAGTAGCTATATGAATATTTGTTAGCCAGCTAGGTGTGTGGGTGCTTTTCACCTTGATAGTTAACATTAGTTTCTAACTGCGTAGATGCTCGTCATTTGTGGTGGATGCTGCGTAACGATAGCAACAAAGTTTGTTACTAGCTAAGTAACTAATATTAATTGGAATTATATGCGCTCCATCAAAGAGGTGAACAAACTAAGTAATGCTCGCTAATGTTACACCCAAGTGGATGAGAAATCAAACATTAGATGATAATATTGACCTTTTTTTTCCCAGTCACATGAAAGACTCATTGACACCCTTAAGATTGGAGATAAAAATAGATGGTGGTTAAGATTATGGTTGTTTTTTTAGATGTCAGAATAATCAGCTAAACGGTATATTTTTGCCAGGGATGATGCTGATTTTACTGTCAAACTGCATCTAAAACTTTCAGTTAGTAATGCCTCAAATATTGTCCACAAGAGCTCCATAATTTACAATCAAAACCCCCTATAATCTAAAGTACTGACTCAGTATATTTATTTATTGTTTGTGATGAAAGAACCTGTCCTGACCTGTGATGCACTTCAGATAATGACTGTTTTCTAGTGTGTTTTCAGAAGAACAATCCCTGCAGCAGCAATGCTGAGTTTCTGCTTCATCCACCAGACCCTGGGCACCGGCACAATATGCTGAAATATACATTATGCATTTTTTCTTTTTATTTATTCAATTATAGTCTCAACATTGTTGTCTTAGTATCATAAAGTGACAATGGGCTGAGGGTAAAACTCTGTTTGATACATATTATGTACATTTTTAAATATTACAATATACAATAAAATAAAGTTTAAAAATGTAAACGATCTGACCATGGGCTCTTCACTGGTCTGCCTGATGTCAACTGTGATTAACAGAAAACTATAACAGTTATGATTATGATACAATTTAATACAAATCATTTGTTGTCTGTTGTCTATGTCTGCTTGGCTAGCGGTGTTTTATCCGCTCATTGACAGATATCTATGTCCAAAGGTATGGAAGTATAGATACCACATTTGTTCATGTGTCTGTGTGTCAAACTTCACCACAAAATCAAGTTGTACCCATTTGATTCTAAACAGATTTAATGAAATTTGGTTTGTTATAATTGTGAGAAATTGAACGTGATGGTTATGTTGGAGAGGTCTTGGTTAGAACTTGCTGGCCGGCGAGACATGGAGCACTTTGAACCCAAGGCTTTTCTGTGTTCAGTTTGCACGTTCTCTCTGCGTGTGCTCTGGCTTCCTCCCACAGTCCAAAAACATGCAGGTTAGGCTGATTATTGACTCTGAAGTGCTTGTAGGTGTGAGTGTGAGCACGAATGGTTGTCTGTCTCTATGTGTTAGCTCTGTGATTTACTGGCCACCAGTCCAGGGTGTACCCCAGCCGTCGCCTAATGTCAATTGGGATTGACTCCAGCCCCTGTGACCCCTAAGGATAAGCAGTATAGACAATGGGTGGATTGGAAGGTTGGAATGACATTCAGTTACTGGGGGCAGATCTAATCTAATCAGCTCTGTGCCAAAACATTTACCCTCTGAATAGCTACAGCTTCCACTGTGACATGCAGGTTTCAATTTAGTATTATTACACTACATTACATTCTATTCTGTCATATTATTGTATTGTGTTGTATCAAATTAGTATTTTATTATTGTACCATTGAAGTATAGTATATATAGTATAATATAGTAATAAAACATAATAGTGTTGTATTGTAGCTAGGCTGTGTCAGTGTCTAAAGTGAGTTAATGAAGATTAAAATAAAATATTTCAGTTTCACCATATTTGCAACATTGTGTAATGTCTGTCCTGAAAAAGGAGAGTTGTCGTGTGTGTCTTGGAATGAACATACTGACATACTGAGATGAGTAGTTTGCCAAGATGCTGATATCGCTTAGAATCCCTTTAATTAACTACTCCACTGTTTTTATCTGTTTTGTATAATTGTAAATTGAATCTCTATGGATTCCGGACTGCTGATCAGAAAAAATAAGCAATTTCAAGATGTCATGTTGGCCTCTGGGCAACCTTGGGGGCTTTTCTATTATTTTTCTATAATTAACAGTTCTCACATAAAATGCTATCTCACAAATCTACTGATCGAACACACTACTCTGTCATATGATGAAATCTTTGACCACCAGTGTCAATGCTGCCTGCATTTAGGAGCAGCCTGGGCGTATGACACTAGGCCGCATTTTGACAGCAAAGTACATAGTGATGGCAGGTCCTTGGAGGAAACAAGGAGGCACTGTGGAAGTCATGATTCCATTACTCTCTGACATTCATCAGTGCTGGCAGGTTGGATGATTATTTTCCAGTGGCTGCAAAATTAAATAAATGCTGCAATCTGTCCTTTGTACTGCAAGCCAAAGTCAGTATTTCACCAAATTTCCTCCCAGTATCTCAGACCGAGTAAAATAATTTAAACAGTCCAGTAAGGTCTGCGTGTGTGTGTATGTTTGTGTGAATTTATGGTGCAAACAATTCAAAGGATGTTCTACATCATTTGATACAAAATCAGGACTTCCAGGTGATGCTTGACATTAATGCAGCCTTAATACAGGCCTGTCACCCACAATTCTTTAAAGTGAATATTTATTCGCTCCAACCTAGAAAACCTTTTTAAAGGAGCAATTATCCTATAGCAGCAAAGGAAAGAATAGGACAAAAGAGAAGGTGAATGCCTATTTCCCTTGAGGAAGAAGTGTGCTAGCTTTAGGTGGTAAGGAGGTGCGAAGCATTGCATATCTTGAAATCTCATTTCCAGCAGTCCTACTCAATAATCTATGTCTATTTTAATGTCTTTTTATATTATCAATGTGCAGATTACAGGGGCATTATTTATAGTTCACTCTGAAAGCTGCTTCAAACCTTCCAAATTACACAACCAGCAGTGAAGAACTATATCGGCCTAATGGGACAGTCCTCTCAACAGAATCCAAAGTGTCATCATGTGCCCCGAAACACTATTTGTTTATGTCCGAAGTGACCATGTCCTTTAGCGGCCGTTATTATTATGACACGAGCCTGGGAGGAAGTCAGGTGATGTTGCTTTTGAGGGACAAAACATTGGACTTAGCATCACAAACTGTTTTTTTTAAAAGCATGATCACAATCATTCCCTTCCCTTAACCCTTTAACCTTCTGCTCAACCATATGGTAGAGCACATTTTGACTCACTATATCTTATTGAAAACATGTTTTACTTACGACATCTCAACCGTTTGGTAGAGGCCAATATTTCAAAAAATTTGGGGTCTGTTCATAAAAAAACATAGATTTTTGTAATTAGTGCCCCAAGGAAATAAAATATAGAAAGAATAAATTTTTTCATTGCTTTTTTCTTGGTGAGGATGTTAAAGGGTTAAACCAGTTTATATTATTGTTACCATGAAAATGAAGGTCCTTGACCTTAATTCCCCAAGCCTAACCAAGTTTTGCGTGTGTGTGTGTGTGTGTGTGCCTAACTTTGAAATGGATTCACGTTACTTGGCCAAACTTTGTAGAAAGACGGACACAAACACACACACACTCAAAATGACAATTTCTTTATGGAGGGTTTGCTTGCTTGTTCTCCACCTGTTAAGTCCAATATTCACTGTTTTTTATTTGGTCCACAAACTCCTCCTTTTAACTTTTGATGTTTAACTCCCTTTGCTAATCTACTGCTTTACTGCAGGTCTTTCTGGTCCATCTGTTGTTTCTTGGTGGGTGATAAGCATGTATTTGTAGTCTTAACAGCCTTGAGCAGCCATACCAGCTGAACAGAATAATTAGCAGGTAGTGGTTGATAGCTGGTAGAGCCACAGAGCTGGAGGATGATTCTCATTTAAATTAGCATTATCCCTGGTCAAGCCAGTTTTATTTATATGGCCCCAAATCACTATTTGTCTTTACATTCTGTACAGCATGTGACATCTAACCTTAGACCCACAATTCGGATAAGGATGCAGAAACCTGCACAACCCCTCCATGTGTGGCATTTGTCGTACTGCATTGGAGAACAGGTAAGCCTCCACCCTATCACGCTCTGATATCCTATGAGATTTCAAGAAAAGGTTGGATTGCATTTGCTTCAGCTCTCCTGCTGCCCAGGACTGGGCAATAATGTTAATTGGTAGATGACACAATCACTTGAGATTCAAAAGAAAAGAAAGAACAGTGCAGACAAATAATACAACATGCCAGTGTTTCTGGTCCGTACACTGCAAGTCAAGATCATTTCAAGCGATTCTGATTTTTAACATCGCCCACTTCATCTCTGCTAATCAGTGACAATCCGGAGAAAAAGAGAGTCAAACGAGGCTGTATGATTACATCAAATAGCACTATACTGCCCATGCAAAGCACCTATAAAATTACAGGAAGTCATTGTTTTAAATATTGCTTAACATAGCTTTAATAGTTACCAGTTCACTCTTACTCCTCTCTCAGAGTATTGGCAGCCACCATACGATATACTGACACTGTTTTTCTTTCATTTGACAGAGACTGTCAAGTGAGTCCCTCCTGAAATACCAATTATATGTGTGATTTGACAATACTACAGCCTGCCTGGTTACATGTGGTCACTCTATCTCTCTATCTGTCTCCCTCTTGGATGGTTGCACTGACAATCACAAAAGGATACTCACAACTTTTAAAATTTTGTTGCACTCGAGTTACCTGAGGATATGTACGGTGTGTCGGAACGTTCAAATCACAGGGAGGTATGAAATTGTCACTTTCTCTCCACTCTACCAGTCCCTCTGTACATCTATGATAGTCTTATTAACAACCACTAAGTGTGACTTTTTCCTCCCTTTGTTTTGGATGTATCTCATGGGTTATGCTATTGGTGTCCTGCCAAAGCCTTATAGGAGCTTTAGCTGCTGAATGCTAATAAACTAATGTGTTTTTCTTTTGACACTTCTGGCACTTTAGTTAAATTAAATTCTGATCTTAGAAAAATGGACATAAAATCTGAACAATTCAGCTTTTCAGAATGACCAATTAAGGAAACCTGCTATGAGAAATATCATTGGGTTACATTACCTAGTCAGATAGATGCTACCAAGGTGTGAAGACTTCATTTCAACCACAACTTTACAACAAGTACTGTGACAACTTTATTAAACTTTTTTTCTGAACCAATGTTAATTTTCTGTATTGTTACAGACTATAATGACACCTATGACACCAGCTTCAATATGGGAACCATCTGGGATTGTTTTGGGTGAAATAGTCTCAAATGGAGCTACAGGTTAGCCTTCCACACACTGTTTTTTGTGAAAAATCGGTACATAAATTGAGATTATTTTGTGTAATTTGTTAGTAAACTGGGGTTTGAGTCACAGAATTGCATGTAAAACATACAGTCTATTTCACCTTTCCAAGTAAAATAATCATGTGGTCACTGTGCTTTTGGCAAAATCTTACATTTTGTTAATCTCTGCCTAAGGGACCTACAGCAAAGTGTGTGAATTAACCCATTGTGGAAATGAATTAGTACAAACAAAAGTAATTAATTAGGGCTCCAAACATGGCCTTAAGAAATGACACAGTGAAATGTCGATGTTCAGAGTTGCAATGCAAATAGTAAATCTCCAACAGGGGAAACAGAATCTCTCTGCGAGTCTGCAGAAGTTCACTGTGGTCCCCCACCCTACGGCCAGTGTCTGGTAATTTAGGGAGGAAAGAAGATTTAGTTAAGCAAACAGATGTATGGATTTCCAGGGAGGACATCCTCACGTAATACCATTTATAGATTATACACAGTGCTCTCTAAATGCTGTAACCTGAATTTGTAATAATGTAGCAGAATCAATGCAGAAAAGATTTGCCACTGAAATAAAATTGGAGAAGGTTGTATATTACATGAGCATATGCTACACCAATCTCAAAATGAGATTTAACCATATAGAAGGAGCTCAGAGCACTATCCATATGTTGCGGGCATTTCCTTCGATTAAAAGTTAACAGATCCAGTTATTTCATTGCTGCCAAAACATTTTAAGTTTTTAAGTTGAAGTTTCATTTAAAACCTGTGTGGCAGCTGCGCTGTGTATATGGTACCCAATACCATACAATGTAATCCAACATAAACACACCACACTCTACCATGGAGTTATATCACTTTCTATCTGACAACAGTCTGAACAAGAATGATTTTCTTTTAAGCATCTAATATATCAAACAGGTTATTACTACGAGTGTAGTTGAGATGTGTAACCAAAAGAAAGACAGAATGAAATAACGATAAAACACATTTTCTATGTCTGTTAGACCTCAGAATCAATGCAACTTTGAAATTCACTGCTGCAGATTTTGCTTTGTGTGCATCATATGGCAATTACAGAGAGCAATGTGTCTAAAAAAGAAAGCTGACTTTGTTGACCTACTAGATGCTCAAGATATCCTTTTTGGTGTCAATCATAAGCACCTGTAAGTCTTCCCACTAAGGGTTTCAGCGTAGGATGCAACACCAACACACAAGGGAGACGAACAGCACTGACACACTCACCCTCTAATCTTAAATCTTTAATCTTAAAGTGACATCTTTTGCCATCAGTTTCAGGTTATGTCTCAAACGCCACATACATTTTGAGCGTAACATTGGCCTGTTTTGTTGTGTGCACCTGTACTGAAATATTTGCTCTTGAGACTTAATAAACACAACACTTTTGTCCTTAAAGGAGCATTTAAAGATTAAGGATTCAAGGAAATTCATGGTTACCCTTGGGGTGACTCCATAAATTCACCAAGTATACATAAAGTGTAATATCTCAAGTGGTTCTGTCAGCTATGTACTGTTGATAACATTGTTGTGCTTTGTTTATTGTGATAAAAATTTGTTTGAACATCATTCACACTTTTCTAAATGGAAAATGCCTCTGAAATCTTTTGAGTAACAGCTGCTGAAAGCCTGCAACAGCATGAATCAGCTTCACAGGGGGTTTTAGGCTTTATTTACTACCCGGCAGTTGCACTGTACAGAGCTGCAGTATTGCGTTATCCACGCTGTTTTCTTTCACACAGCTTTTGGTTGATGCTGGTGTTGTTAACACCCACATTTGTTTGCAAATTTGTGTCACACAATTAATATTCGGCACTTCTCATAGTCTGTATGTGTCCATCCCTGCAGTTGTTCCACTCTTATTAGGAGGGTTCAACCAAAACATCATTTATTTATTTTCATTTTATCACTTGTGGGTTTACAGGTGAAGATAACCTTCATGATTAGAAATCTTCTCTCAGCAGTTTCCCTGGTTATTGTCTCATCAGCCTTTGAACCTCTCTTGACAATGCAGTGGACCAGGATCACATGCTACTTTTGTCATGTGAGGCCACCTCTAATCTGCCTCCACCTTCCAAACAAAGGCTGACATCATTCCTGCTGGCAACACACATTTTTGTGAGTCAAAAATGAAACAGTGCAGTTTTGCATTTTAGCCACGGAAATACCATTTAGAATGTCAAAACAGAGCATTGGTGCGGCCGCTCAGTGCATTTCTGTGTGAATTTCATCACTCTCACAATAACTCAAAATCAGGGATTTTCCCTTCACTTCTCGCAATCTGTATCTTCACTTAAATTTCATCTTATGCCTGTCCTCTCAACACTATTCAATAATTAATAAGTTATCAAATAAATCATTTAATACATAAAATAGCACTGTTATACTAATTTGAAAGAAATGCGGTCTGATTATTAACATACCTGCGCATAGCTCAGTGAACAGTTTAACCATTTGCACCTCTGTAAGTACTTCTGGTTGCTGTTGTTTGCCATAGTAACAGCATGTAGATTTGGTCTGGGCCAAATCTACATAATACAAATTAAATACAGTTTCTTCATTAATGTTATTAGTCCAGCTGACTGACTGAGTCACTCACTGTAATCCCTGATGTATACTATTTATTTATTTAACCCAAAAGCTATTAAACAAATTCTCAATTTAGGAAAAAGAGAGTAATGATATCATACCATTACTCAGTATTGGTTGTACCCTGAGTGTAGGCATTTCAAATGGAGATCCCTAAAGCTAAGCTAATCACCTCCTGACTGTAGCTTTATACTACACACATTGCCATGGGAGTCATACATTTAATCACTCCAAAGCTGGCGCGCTGGCGTACATCCACGTGCCAGGAAATGTATGATATCTGCACTAAAGTGGTAAACACACTGTAATACCAAAGTACTTTGGCTTTAACAGATGTTGAAGTTTTTAAAGTCAAAATAGTGTCTTAGTGTTTTACTCCAGTCACACCTCCTGAGCACCTAAATCACATTTCTTACATCGTCATATTCCCCAGATGCGGGTCAAACCAGGTTGTGTAAAATCACCAAAAAAAAGGAGATTTGGATCTCCTGCAGCAGTGAGATTATGTCTTTACTTTCTTCAGCTTAACCACCATTTTTAAACCCTCTTTCCCCACATGAAGGCAAGAAAAAAATTCAAGGGATTTACAAAAAAAATTATAAAACCTCGACCTGGACTTGCCACCTTATCACAGTGGAGACGGTTTCTGTGCCCTAGTGACCTTGAGAGCTGCAGTGTGAGGAGCATTAAGCTCTTGGTCCACGATGAGGGCCCAGGAAGAGCGATTTATTGGCTCTTAAGAGAGGAAGGGCCAAAGGTAAAGCAAGGTCCTCATATTGAGGAGAGTGTCCAGGGCCCTGAAACCAGGCTGGGACAAAGGAGCTCACAGGCAGGTCTCTGGTGGCTTTACAATCCACAGAACTCAACTAAGGCCAATTCCTTGTAAACACACTAGTTTAATAGAGACAAATAAAGGTATTTTCCAGTTTCTTGGCATGATTTTGGCCACTGGAGTGTTGCAGTCTGTGTTTATTCTCTCTTATGTAGACACAGGACACACTAGCTGTAACCAACTTGCAGCACACACTGATTGTGTGACCTAAAGGGTGCAGTGCAAATCCCATTGAAACAGATCAAAGAGAGTGCCTTCATAGACTGGACCTTGATTACAGAAACAACTAAATCACTAAGGGATTACATACTAGCTTGACATGGGAATCTCTCAAACAGAAGGAGACATGCGGAGTAGGACAAGTCTAATGCAACTAGTGTTCCCAGATACAGTAACCAACTTAAAATGGATAGATGGACTTAAAAAAACACTTACTGTTTAATCACTTTTATCACATCCATACTTTATATCTGATTTTCCATCCATTTGTTACCTCAGCATTATTTTTGCGATTGTGTATCACGCATTCTCTGTTACACCGGAATTAAAAAAGCAGAAAAACAAAAACACTTCTCAACAATTAAAGAATACAAAGCAAACCCTTCAGTTTTTATCTAAATGTGCAATTATGAAGACATGCACATCTTGGAAAGTGCACAACTTCAATGTGCTGTATTATGGGCTTTAAATGTATGCTATTTATGTATCATCAACATGGATTTAAACAGGTTTACTCGGTGTGGAGATAAAGTATAATGTAATGTTGATTATGATTTTTATGAAAAACATTGACACCCAACCCATACACTTATGTTACTCACAGATGCTCATCAAAAATCAAGCTTTCTGTCTATAATTTAAAGCATCCATGGCATCCGTCTGAGAGACACTTTCGTTTTTGCTTGCAGTGGGAATGGGATTTACCTCACATGAAAGCCCATCATTCTTTAAAGCATGATCAAGGTTTGATGAGGTGCTCCACAGATGTCATCAACTGAGGCCAAAACACTGTCTGACGTAAAGCCATGCAATAATGATGCAGAATAGATTTTCCTTTGATTTTAACAGGAACTAATTGCAGAGATCTGAACTGAGGATAAGGGCTGGCTAGTCATGAGTGGCTGTGTGAAATTGCCACTGGGTGTGCTGCTGAGCGTTGCCTTCATTAATCACAGCTTCTCTTCAAATCAGCTGTTTTTCAACATGGGGAATGTTTTAAATGAGATGTACAGAGGTTATAGTTGGTGATTAGACAGTCACTCTACCAGATACTTCCGCTAATATCCTTCATTAATAAAAGGCAAGAAAACCAAAAGGATGAACACAGGCATGCAAAATCATATGATGCACAGCCTGTGCTCATATATGTTAATGTTGTTGGCAAAACACAAACAGCTAATAATCACCCATTTCGTCTTCTTGTACATTTATGTGTCAACACATTCCTTTAATGACTTGTCTTTTTTCCTACTCAGGGGCAAGAGACAAATATAGAAGTAGCACATGTTTATTTCAAACAGCCTACAGCTAAACACACATTAGCAGCATTACAGACTCCACCATGATGGGATAGGTTAATGGGACAGGGCCTGTGGGAATAGCTCATACTGTAGATGCCCATATCCTTGGCAGCACACACATATGCCAGCTAAAAAAATCCTCTTTGAATCTAGAGGGTATTTTGGTAACACTTTAGTTGTCACTGATATTATTAAAGTTGAATTACGGAATGATAACAACAGCGTGGTAGGTACTATTCTCTTGAGGACCTCTCTGTGCCTCCGGTGATGGAGTGTAGTCAGAGGTGAGACCACCTTATTGCTACTGTAATTAAGGATAAAACAGTTTTCCCACTCTAATTCAGCAATCCTTTTTCTGAGACCTGGAGCTGTAAAGACAGAAATCACCAGTGAGACTAATAGTTTTTCTTTCTGTGTAAGTCTTGTTTAAATTTGTCACAGGTTGGTGGGCCTTGATCATTAGACATTATGGCCAATTATTAGTGTGCAGAATCACAGGCGCATCCCTGTGTGGGCCCACACAAAATCACACCTGTAGACATATTAAATTTTATGAAAATATTTGGGTTTACATGGAACCCTAGAACTTGATATAATCAAAATTGATATAATCAAAAAGACATGACGTGAATTCAGTAAAAGAGCGAACAGAATTTGTTAACCTCTATAATTTGCTTATATATCACACACGCTCTCAAATTTCTTCCCAGAGGGGCAGGAGAACAGCACCTACGGACTACTGTCTTTAGTCTGATGCCTCTGGAGCCTGATGTACAACCGAGAATGGATGAACAGATAGATGGATGGGCTGAATCTTATTCTCTCCCAAAAGATGCCTTCCCCTAATCTAACTATCATCAGTGGCATTTGTTCTTACCATCCAATTTCTTTTCTTCTCATCCCATTTTCCATCAAAAGAAATAGTCCCTGCCTTTTCTTGACAGTACGGTCATTTTTAAGGATTGTGCAAAAGATCCATCACCATATTACGAAATGTCCAGAGACTGCACATTCATCCAGAGTATTCCTCGTAACGCCTTTCAGGAAAAATATAGCCACTTATACCAGAGACAAAAAAGATTCACTGCCATCCACAGCTCAGCCAGTCATTCAAAGGACATTTAGGGCTCTCAAAAGAGCAGAAAAGTAGAGAAGCCCACTACCTTTCAACAGCAGACCTAAAATAAATCCCTGTAGTCATTACAGCTCCCTGCATTCTTCACATTGTAGTCTTTAGTGAGAAAGGGCAAGATGAAAAGAATGACTTGGAAGAGGAGACGTCATTGGGGGCAATCACATTCAAACAATGGACCCTAAAAATTATTTAGCTCAAATGAAAAGTAGGAGTTGGAGTCACTAATTGTTACATTATCTAGTTTACAGTTCTGTACAATTGCTTTTATTTTATTATGCTGATTTATTATCTCATCTTAAGCATTTCCATTTGTGTATCACAATCATTGAGACAGACAATGAACAACAGCTTTAAAGAACATACACAGTACAGTACAGTACAGTACACTCACTTGTCATATTAGGCAACGCCCTAAAGTAATGCAGTGTCAAGGCCCCTACACCAGCATTTAAAATGGAAAAAAGAGTTAAAATTAATTCCAATGGAATTACCACAGTCAGTTTATTTGATTACTTGATCCAAATAAATCCAAGTTTTTCACTTTGAGTTAAACTTTGGTGAACTTTAGGCCTGGAAGTCCAAAAGAAGAGGTAGTTATCATAGCTTTTTTTTAACCATATTTTATGTATCCTACTCTGTCTGAAAAATAACTGCTCACCAAAAGTGGAATGATTTGCAGTTATGAGACAGGAGTTGATGGTATGGAAGCAATCTTTTTTCTCTTTTTAGGATGATTCACAGTCTTGTGACCAAAATATAAGTGGGGAGTAAACGGTGCATTACAGAGAAAATAAGAAGCTTGAGGAACTTCTGTAACTGACTAGTGCTGTTCCCAGCTGGCTAGCGTTTTTTCACAGTTTGGCTGCTAACTACAGAAGCCAAATATTTCCGGGAGATGTGCAAATGTATTTTGCCGTGCCACTTTCTGGTGTGACTTCACCTGAAATAAACAGCCTTGCAATAAATCCTACTGTCATGATGGCTAGTGTTCAGTTGTTATGTTGTTATTAGAGTTAACTGCATTGAGTGAGACTGAGAGACATTTTTAATATTATTCCTTACTGTAGTTTTGGCCTTAAACACCAGACCAGGAAGTTTCTCCTACTCCTAAAAGCAGCAGTGCCTCACGCTCACACAGTCCCAATATCTGCTATCTGAGAGGAAGCTGAGGCAGAAATTCTGGACTGCGCTTTGACCACTCGCTGTGTTCCTTGATTCAGAACAAATCCATACGTACATACTGTTGTCACCTCATTATAGATCTGGCTGTGTAACTTGTTTGGCAGTGCAAACACAGTGTAGCAGTAGCATTGCATTCAGACTGACAAAACCTCTTACTGCAAGAATAATATTGAGTGGAAAAAGTTAGTTCCAAAACAGCACAGGCAGACAGTGGTGTATGTAAACATTAACTTGACACTTAATTAGAAATGTGCTTAACTGTCCAATAGTGAGATGTTGCAATGCAAAGACTAACATCTTTTCCACACATTATTATATATTCCCCTCTGTATTACATCACATCGGTGTAGCTAAGGTTACAACATAATGAATCCATAATCCACAACATGTTGAATAATCCACCATAGACTGAAATGAATTGATGTTGACTAATGTTTAATTTATGGAGGTTGGAATTGGGTGTCTTGTTGGCTCTGCTAGTGAAGTACTAACTGAAAGTATGTAATGATGGCAGAGGATAGAGTTTTTATTGACTGAATCATTCAACTTTATAGGCAAACAAGCTTGACGTAATTTTTGTGGCGGTGGATATACTGTACATCTACACACATCATTTGTGTTGCAATGTTAATTTCAGTAAAAGGATACTTTTATTGAAGTTTGAAGAAAAATGGTTTGAAAATATAAGTGTCATCTATTCATTGTAACTACTTTTGACTGGTATTTGACTTTTGACTATTCACATACCTCATCTTACTGTCAGTGTGATTGACAGTAAGCAGAGCACAACATACAGAAATGTGCAGGCTGACTAAAGTCATTAATTTTAAAGGCAAAATTACATGCCAGTAGAGGAGAAGCTTTGGCAAAAACAGACTTAGGCTTTATTGTCATTGTGATGCATTATATAAGCTTTGGCAATATATTTAAGTATGACAGTATGAGGCTCTAAGAGAATAGGCACTGACATCTACTTAGTGTCTACTCAGTATCTAAACCAGACATGTCAAACTCAAGGCCCGCGGGCCACATCCTGCCCGCGATACAATTATATACGGCCTGTTGATAATTTCATGTGACTATTAAGAAAGGCCTGCTGGTAAATGGCACTCCCACCTCGCATACTACAAATCCCACAATACACCGAACAGCTGCTGCGCTAAACTAAACTAAATGGTGAAACGAAAAGTGGACTTTGCTTCCCACCTGCTTTGAAAGTCCCGGTTTTCTGAGTTTTACCTGCTTGTTGATATCGGAGGTAAAATCGTGTGTCTTGTTTGTGGAGCTAATGTAGCCGAAATTAAAGAATATAACATAAGATGACACAATGAGACAAAACATCAGGATAAGTACAAAAAAGAAAAGAATAATTAATTTGATTGATTTTTTTGAGGAAAAGTTGTTGAAGTTTGGCTGTTTAAAGTCATATTTCTAAATAAAACTTACAACAACCTGATCTAAACAGTGTGCAAACACAGCAGGGAATAATGTACATACAAGAACTAACATGAGTAAATGAAACAATCAAATAAAGTGGGTATAGCAGTTTAACATCCCCTTCTCACCCCCCTTCCCAGGTAAGGTGGTGTGTCTTCCTCAAGTTTGAGCCCTCTATCAGAGGCCTGGGAGTTTGAGGGATGTGCACAGTATCTTAGCTGTTCCTAAAATCCCTGGACAGAGACCTCAGATGTCTCAGATGAATCTGCTGTTTGAGCCCAGTTTGTGGGTCACAGCCCCCAGTGTTCTGATCACCACTGTTACCTTTACTGCGCACATCTTTTCTAGCTCCTCTTTCAGCCCTTGATATTTTTCGTCATATATTGTCATTTTACATATAAACATAATCACATACATATGTATGTCTTTTTTAAGCTTACTGTACAATTATTGTTTCCTCATTCAAACATGAGCATACATACATATATTCCAAACCCCTTTAAGAGTGGCAGCTAATATGTTATTATAGATGCTAGTAAGATAAGGGTCAGAAAAAGAGACAGCTTACTGGAATGAGCTGCATGTCTGTACTCCAGCACACCCTGCACACTACCGAATGTCACTGCACACATCTTCAACACCATAAACATTGATGAGACTACGCTGCAAATCATTTCACAGTTTGCAGTTTCCATCAAACCCTTTCTGCAGTTTGCCCCCAGTCATGTACATCTCCATCCAGATAATGTGTTAATCTTCTCTACAGTGAAGACAGACTCTCCGGAGATCACTTGTCTATTTCATGGGTAGTTTCCCACAGAAACTAAAGGGAGGCACAGTAACTTAATCATTCAGACATTTGAAGTTAGATATCACATGACTCTATATATGTGGTTAAACATATTGTCAAATAAAATGAGTAGTTGGTTGGGGTGTGTTATACATACAAAGGGATTCGATATGAGCATCTTAATGAAACCAAATCTCAGAAGTGATAAAAGAAAACTGTACAGGCAAGAATACAGTAGTTAAACTTGGCTGTCACTCAAGTCTGGTTATGACTGAAGATAAGAAGCGGAGATGTGAGACAAACTATCCCTGTTTTGTCTTTACAAAGCAGGTCTTAACACTGAATGACCGTTTCAACTCTTTATATCTGTGATGCAGAATTTTGAATGCTAACTTTTGCATTTAATGCTTTTGTACTTCATACTTTTGTGTATAATGACAGCTACAGAGTATTGCTCATTACTAGACCCACCTGAACATTTCAGTCCTTATGTTGAATTACAACACAGGACCCATAAGAGTAGGGGAAGAAATAGAAAAGGAGTGAAATTGAATAATCTCAAACACAACTCTGCAACCTTTATCATATTACATAAATGTCACAATATTCTTGCAGTGATGCTCAATGTTGGCATTAATTGTAAATCCACAGGCTGCTGTCTTATTTGACATAATGCTGTAATGTCTATGCAAGTTGACCTAAAGCTTTTGGAGATATGATATGGTCGAACACTTTCATCCAATTACAGCACCTTGGAATTCCTTGCTCATAATTGAGAGAACCCACAAATACTTACAACAATTTATGTAAGAGTTTAGATGGAACATCTGAATAAAACAAAAGATGATTACATAACCCAGCTCGCTGCACCGCTTAGAGTCATAACATTCTTGTGGATAAATCTGGCCTACTCAGCTTAACCAAACAGACATTTTATCAGTACTGTTACGGTCTTCTGTGTTGTGCAGCATAAACAGGATCGAGAATGAAACTCTTCATACAAAGTATGTTTACTATCACTATCCTGCTCCTTTTGAGATTTATTTAAGAGGATTAAACCTTTAGTAGTTGATGGCTGACGTTTTAGAAAATTGAAAAGTACATAAATATGTTGATGTAATTTGATAAAAAAAAAATATATATATATATATATTGGTAAGATGTATGAAAACACCAAATGCGGACCGAAGAGATATGGGATATGAAGAGGAACTGAAGAGAGGAAGGTGTAAATGATGTGCAAAGCATGATGAGGAGAGTTGGTTAGTAAGTTAGCATTGGAGACATGTCTCTAGGCTTGTTGGACTCGGCTGGGAGGTGGAGCGAAAAAGAAAATAATGAAGAAAAGCAATGATAGATGGTATGGTATGGGACTCTGAAATGACAACATACTGATTATCCAGCGTCTGTCTACAGTCACAGAGAGAAACACTGCACTTAGAACCCAGTGTCGGATTATGTTAAATCAGATTTATGTCACTGTAATGTGGTCTGTTTACCTTCAAAGTCAGTTAATTTTACTGTTTCCCCCCATTCATTCCAATTTTCAGTTTCGTTGCAGAGGACAATAACATTATGGTATAACCCCACAAGTCTTTCTATGTTTCTTGCTCTGTGTGTCAATCCCCCCTGGGATGTTTCTGCGGGATCAAATTGTTACACTGCTGTGTTCATCTCAGGGTACTTTACTATCAGAGTGACAGCTCAATGCCTTGTTCTTCAAATCACAAAACAATGAATTGTAAACAGTGACTGTGGAGGTTGACAAAAGCCTCAAGCTGAATAGTATGAGTTTAACATGGCTGCTTGTTGTTTTTCTTAGCATGTTTTTCTACTAAATCTGAAGCAAACATATTCCAACAGTATCTGTGATCTTTGGCCTTTGCTTTCCTTGCACTGAAGTTATTGTGTGAGATCTGTTTGTATGGTCATGGCATCAACTATGGGGGGGTCAAGGTCATCCGTGAGGAGGTGATGGATGTCCAAAGAAAGATCAAGGAGGCTGTTCCCAACCAAAAGTCAAATACAGCTGGACTTGTTTTTAAGGCTTGAAGATGTTTTTCCAGGGGTGGATCCACCAGGGTGGCAGCTGCCATCCATAAAAAATGCCTTGCCACCCTTACCTCCATTGTGCAGGTGAATGTGGCAAGAGACAACACTCTACTTACCTATACTTGACACTCCACATAGACCTCTAGGTTCTATTGGCCCCGGCAGCTTCCTGTTCCCGCCACACGCAACGACTGCTGATGGCTTTTCCTTGCGCTAACTGTATGTGTAGGGTTGCCAACTTCCACTAGTTGAAATACAGAAGTGCCTCAGATGGTGGTGGCAGAGTTGTTTTGGTGAAGCGTGTTTTGTTTAGTAATTGTGACTCCTGTTTGATCTTATGAGGGGAGGATTAAACCTGACTAAATCCAAATATCCATCGCCATGTATGAGTATCTTCAGATCGCCCGCAGCTACCAACATCCTAGAAACTGCTAATTTTGCAGACAAACATCCAAATTTCAGATCAGTCACGCATCAGTCATCACGCCAAGCCCCAAACAAAAAGCCACATTAGTCAGCTATGCAGTGATAGTTCATTCAAAGTTTAGTTCCTGAGAGTTCGCACTTTCACCCAGTTTTCAAAGTGAAGCTCAGAGGAAAGGACTTTGGCCATTTAAACAGCATTACTTCAGCATTGCTACTCTTGTTTATTGGTTTTGTCCGTATATTGGTTTTTGTGTCAGAGCATCCAAAAACATTAAGACAAATTTAATGATTTTATGTATATATAGATACATCTACAGTATACAGATATAAATAAATGCATGCAAATAATGATCTATTGTGTCCACATTCTACGTTAAGCGATAGGTGTAAATAATTTAAAAACAGAACCGTCCTGGCCACATTTTAGATAAGGTGTTGACCCTATGTTCATTGAAAAGAGACATATATTTGGAAAATGTCTTAACAATTTATTTATTTATAATGCCACACTTAGATATTTCTATTCATGGAACTAATGTTCCACAATAATGTGCTGTTAAAGTCTGTTTGTGATTAAATTAGCATGCACAGTATATGTATTTTTGCCCAGTCTCGATGCTACCATATTATCTATAGTGCACAGTAGTATTATGGCTGAATGCATCCAGTTTAGACACTGACATAGGGCTTAAGCTGCTCTGCCGAAGCTTTAGATATGCAGCTGGTGTAGACAAGGTGATTAAGACTTTTCACAGCCTTATAACATCACACTCCTACCTGTTTTGCTCCTGAATTTAAGTGACAAGTGATGAGTGCTTTTACAGCCAATGATTTTTCTTCTGGAGAGGACAGTGTCGCCTAGAGTGAAGTGATCTGTTGTATTGACCCTGCCTTTTCATTGACCATTTTTACTAGGCTCCATATTTTTAGTAATTTTATACATTTTGTTAATGCCCAAGCAAAGTACTTAGTCTAAATGAAGTCTGTTTCTCTTTGTGTCTGCCTTTCTCTCATAATATACCTCCATAAATTTTGTTTCAGTTGTGTACACAAGCCACAAAAAGTATGAAATGAATGTAGATTATGTAGCGTGCTTCTAGAGTCTAATACAAACTGTATTTAAATAAAGGTAGCTCAGGTACAAAAAAAGGCTTTCATAGCAGGTGTGGAAGTTCAAGAGTTTCTTATTGTTATTATGAAAAGGTCACTGGTAATTGATCATTGATAGCTTCACTTGCATGTCTTGAATTTCATTCCTACCTTGATACGGCATAATTTGCTTAAAACTTCAATTGACAGAAATGTGACAGCAGTTGGATAAACATTGTGGTAAAAATAAAGGGGTGATTGCAATCTTGATATGAGCTGGATCCTTTATGTATTATTCATGGCAGTATTTTCTGATAGAAAGCACAATTATAATAATCATAGTTTATAAACCTGTAAAGCTAAATTATGGGTGACTACCTTATGGGTTTGGAAATGTAATGTGGACTGTTTGCAGTGCTGGGATGGTTTATTGTTTAAACTTTGAACTCAATGCTGGCTGCCTCTCAGTGGCGAAATAAGTGCTCGGGGCTTCTGCTTATGTAAAACTAGCAAAAGTAGCAAAGCCCTGGTGAAGAAGTATGAGCAGCAAAATTTACTTAGTATACAGTATCAAAAGTACTCATGCAGCTAATTTCAGAATAATATATATTTGTTATTGGATTATTGATGTGTGTTCATCACTTTAATGCTTTTATTACTTTAGATGCTGCTACTGAGCTTGTGAAGTCTTATCTTAACCTGTAATAATGCATTTTATTTTCGATATTTGTATGGTATCGTATTGATATTTATTTTAATATGATATTTATATATATATTCTTGAAGTAACTACAACCTAAAGTTATCAGATAACTGTCGTGCACTACAAAGTGCAACATTTGCCCTTGAAATGCAGTGGAGTGGAAGTATAGTAGCAGAAAACAAAAAATAAGTGCCTCAAAATTGTACTTAAAGCTGCAGTGGGCAATATTATTTCATTAGAATTTTGGTTGAAATAACTAACTTTGAACGTGACTAACAATGTCTCGTTTAAAGGTTCCTCTAAAAACATTGTGTGTCTGGGAGTGCTAGCCTTTTTGTATTTATAGACCCAGTCTGAATCAAACGACTAATCAGGGTCAGCTGACATGTACGTAACTAGCCAATCACAGTGTCTCTGTATATGAATGGCTTCCATGGCTCGTCTCTAAAAGCAACAGGATTCCTGGAAAAAAGTAAATAAATACAAAGGGGCAGGCACTGGCAGACAGACATTTAGACATTTAAAAGGGCACTTAAATTTAATACTGTCAATGACACACAATGCTTAAAATTATCATCATTTCAACCCAAATTATAATGTAATATTATTCAAATTACCCAGCACAGCTTTAAGTACAGTACTTGAGTAAATGTACTTAGTTACTTTCCACCTCTGCTGTCTCTCATGCTTTCCCTGAAAATGAACATTTCTAAAGATAAAGGATGGAATATAATAACCCCTTGTACCATAACCAAAATGGGCATTCAAACAGAGAGCCAGTTCAGATGTCACACGGATGATGTACTAAACCCATAAACGGAGACCAGAATGGAGATCAGACTCCAGAATTCATAAATCTACAGGACCATCAGACCAGCAGCCATCAGGCCACCAAATGTTAATATTAAGTTGGAGTGTATGATTGCAGTTATGTCAGTGGGGTTATCAATTGCCCACGTCAGGTCACATTAATGGTATTAATCAGAGAGATCAATAGTAACTCTTCTGCCACCAGCAGTTGGTCTCAGCTGGACATTCTGTTGCTATTACCAATCACTACTGACACAGTGTCACAGTGGCAGTTAAAACAGACATAGTTCCATCCGCCATTTTGTCGGATCTGTGACTAAAAACATTTTTGTCAGACTTTGGTTCTTTCACAATCTGCATTCATCTCTGTTCTTGTGTACTTGTGCCCTTGTGAAATGTCATCTTTTGCATATTGCCCCTATTAGCAAGTTTCACCAAGCATGGTTAAAAATCCTGGAATTATTGACATGCTCATTTTTACCGAGGATGCATTGGTTGGTAATTTGTATGTAACGTTACAAAAATATTATAAAGATAAAGAAGCAAACATTATGAATCTAAGAAGGAAAGCAGTTGTGTAAATTGTTATCTGATGAATGGATATGACTTAAAGCATCATATCCAACAATGCAAAGGACGAGTGACAGATAAAAGAAATACTACAGGTGACAGTTATGATGTACTTCTGATATGACAAAGGAGAGAATTAATATAAATGTTTGTACATGTTTGTACATGAAGGGAGTAAATGAGTGACAGTTTTCTTATTGTTTAAACAACATACATATATTAGATAACAGTTGTAAAGAAAACAGCAGTTTTGCAGCTTTCATTCAGTAATGTATTATTTTTTGGGACTTAAGAATCCTCCGACAAGGAAAGGGGTAACTTTGGCTGGGGTGCCTGCTGCCATCTGGCAGTGGTACAGTCTGATGGATGCTGCAATCTAGTAGCAGCACTCAGCAAGTCCACCTCTGGGTGCTGCAGTAAACATGACTGCCACTACAGGTGGTGATGTCAGGTGGAGGGAGCAGAGAGGGAAGAGAAGAGGGAGAGAGCTGCTTCTGACAGAGCATAGACATAGTTGTAATTAACATGTATATAAAATTAGATTTGATATTTCAGTTCATAATTATTGTTTGCTGTATTTGCTTTTCTTAAATGAATATTTTAGAAATTGAGTTTCAGTCTGCTTGATAGATAAACACTTGCACATAAAGTGGTAACATTCAGGTAAGGCCTATGTTATTTAGAATTAGGTTGACACACCAAAGCTTATGAATGTCTTCTTCTGAAAATCACATACATGACTTTACATGTAGAAGGCCATTATTTGGATTGCTTGTTTTTTTCCATTGTCACTCTATGAGGTCTGTAAAAAAAAACAACAAAAAAACACTTGATACACTCACTTTTAATCATTTATCAACAAAATAACATTGATAACATCACATTTTACATCACAAGTAACAATTTAACTTTTGATAATGATTGTACCTACATTTTCACTTCACATCTCTCACCGGACAGTTAACCTTGGGGTTTACCCGGTCATGCAGACATGCAGGCAGCTCTCAGGGGCAGACGCCTGTGTAAGCAGGTCTGATTATGATCAGAGCTCCTGATCGTCACCATCAACATTAGGAACGTTCCCCCGATGATCTTCATCCTCCTCGTGTTGTTTCTCCTCCACCAGGATATTTCCTGACAATGGACAGAGGTTGTAGAGGATGCAGCATGCTGATATCACTTTATTGGAAAATAGAAGCGATTCTGCAATGCTCTCAGGAAGAGGGCATTGCCAGCGGGTTTTCTAGCACATGAAACATCAATGATGTTCCTCTTTGAAGCGAGCATCAACTTGGCCTGATGACTAAAATACGAGTAAAGCAAATACATATGTAGTGTTTTAAATGCAAAGTAACAAATGTAATAAACAATTTACTCTTCGTATTGTTAATCGCCACAGGCTGGCAGTATGGCGTCATGAGGGTGACAGGATGCTACATGGATAGATATCCTCCCCATCGCTGAGAAGAAAGAAGCCAGCTGATGGACAGAAGGTCTCCTTGTACTTTGGAAGACGAGGGTGTCATGAACTGACCCTTTTGTAAGCATCCAGAAATGTCCCTTTGCTGTCACACACACACCCTGGAGTACCACTGAGGGAGGGAGCTTGCACTTCTTTTGTGTTTCAGCAGGTCGGAGTATTTTGATGCGGCACCCAACTATTGTACCAGCCGTGCATTGGAATGCCTCATTGCAAAGCTTACCCCCACCTCCTCCATCTCTTCTGGCTTGGGGAAATGAATAATCCTGGGAAGGATGACCGTCATCTCATCCACTAAACTGTGGACTATTCTGTCATCTGTGCCAATGTAAGCATCCACTCGGTATGAGGTGCCACATGCAAGCCAATAGAGACAGACAGCCACCTCCATTTCATGGCTGCATCTATGTATGTGACTTTTGCTCAGGCAACATCTGGACCAGCATGTTGATGGTGTCCTTGGAGAGCCTATAGGCTGGTTTCAGGTCAGCCTCAGGGAAGAACATGCAGAGGGTAGACATGTAGCCATTTATTTTTTGTGCACACCTTTGATAAGGAGTTTCATATATGTGTTATTCATATAAAATGTATTAACATGTATTGGTCTTTTGTCAGGTTCTTTTTAAACATTATTCATTTACAGATGTATAAAGACGTGTGTGTGTGTGTGTGCCAGAATCTCCTGGCATCCTTGATGGATATTACCATCAATCGTTAGCATGCATCATGCTAATCATTAGTCCCCCTCTCAGCATCTGTTGCACTCCTGGTCTTCCTGATTGGGGGGATCCCTTCTTTAAATTGCCCTTCTGAGGTTTCTTCCATTTTCTCCCATTAGTGTTTTTCCTTATCTCCATGAAGGTTAAGGTCAGGGGGTGTTGCAATGTGGGCCTGTGAAGCCCACTGAGACATGTAAAGGATTATACAAATAAACATTACTTGAACATTTTACAAAGCTTATCTGACTCGTTTTGTCTGCAAATGTGGGTGTGAACCTCCTTTGGTATAAAAGGTAAGTGTGCAGAGTATATAGGATTTTTTAATTGAAATAAATAACCAAACGATGTTATTAGATCTATGCTATTCTATTTACACACACACACACAGATTAATAATGACCCGATAGAAAGATGAAAAATACAATAAAGCTGACACTTCCACAAAATAGCCCACTCAGTATTTCAGATAACACATTATATCAGCTGATTATTTTGCCTGAAAACAGTGTGCACACTCTTTGTACTATCACATACTGCACCCTGTCCATCTTCCACACTGCTATTCTTACTTATTGACACTCCAGGGTACCAACCTGAGCAACTTTGTCCTCCACAGTTAGTCTTATTCACACTGCTGCTCCTGAGCGCCCAATTCACCTGCCTGTTAAGGTGGACTACAGACCTATTGCAACTGGCTCCCATAGGGCACAGCCTGGCCCTCTAAACTAACTGGTCCAAAACACCAACAGCTCAGCATGCTGAGGCAGTTTCTTTTTCATATGCCTTATCTATCACATTCTCCCATGTGAGCTCCGCAAAATGTAGCACACAATCTGCTGAGCCTCTGACCACAAGCTTGTATCGTGAAATACAGTAGATAAATGAAACTTACCAAGATAAGTCCAGCTTGCTGACGAAGCCTGAGTGGAGCTCAGTGGTGCTGTAAGTTGGTGCAATGATTTAGGGCGTTGAACACTAAATATGTGTATATATATGGACTACAAGAGAAGTTTAGTGTACCTCTGTAACCCTCACTCTGTGCTAACAGGAATGTACATTTTGAAATGAAGCTTTTTTGCCTTTATTCCTCTGTGGGAATGTATGCTATGTTTACCTGCACCAATCTCCTCCATCACCTCCGTTTCCCCCTTTCTCCCTTTCATAACTGACCAATGATTTCTCTGCCTGCTTGAGCCAGTCAGTACTTTTATGCCATTTTCTTGAAGACCTTGAAAACCTGATTTCAATCTTGAAGTATTTATCTATAACATTGAATATTTATTACCAAATAAACAACTGAAGTTAAAATTTGAAAAAAGAATTCCTTAAGATGAATTAATAGCTGTGTGAGCCCCACCCACTTTGATCGGTGAGGAGAGCAAGGACAAAAAGACACTTATGTAATCTTGCATTACACACCTGTCATTCAGACCTAGTATTGCACAACCCACTGCGTATCCATCACCATCATGACCTTCAGAATGCTCTATGAGATTCATTTGATTGACTGACCAACTTCACCACCAACAGAATCATGGGAATTCTGTCCTCTCCTATCGTCATTTAATAAAGAAGCTCTCCTTGATGAGGTCTAGTCTGTCGCTAACCTCTAAATTATATTGTTATTCACTTTCAAATGATCTCTCTCTATTCAAATGCTCTTTATTCTGCTGTTAATTATGGAGTCATTGCTAAAGCTGTAACCTCAATGTAATTCAAATCATTTTATATTTGCTTCATTAAGCTAAAGATAATCAGATGGGAGTTTTATAGTAATGTACTGTAATGCAGTAGCCATTTAACTAATGGTAGCTTCATTAGTGCTCCACTGGTCAGGAAGGCTTAGAAAGTTGGCCACATACCTATGAAAGTAATTATGCTGTGTGTCAAAACATGAAAGTTACGTTAAGGAACTTAATTCATGTATGCTAATGGTTTAGTGAAATGAAATAAAGCCAAACATAATCATTTATATAATATAACTTCTTACTTTTTGAAGCTAACTGGCTAATCTTTTTTATCTTACTGTGGAAAGGTGAAATGGCCACTGAACAAGCAAATACAAAAATACCCAATTACCTCTGAAAGTTACATTAGTGAGATGAAAGATTGAAAAAGCAGGCTCACATCACTGCATCCTACCTCTTAAGATACTTTGTCCATCTATTGTTAAGGAACTATTTATGGTTAATTGCTTAAAGACTTCAAGACAACACACATTATAATGTAATTATATTATAATTATTAAACACACAGATTATACTCAAATTCAATGATGCCATTACAGGATTGCGGGTGGAATTACTGGTAAGCTGAACACACTCTGGGCCTATTATTGCTCATAATTGTCTTGATCCTCCACCTTCTGTATGGAGCTACTGTTCTGCAGGAGGTTGCTTTTAATTTCTACATGTGAATCAACTTGTCAACGCCATTGTGCTGCTTAATTGCTACATGTTAAGTGATTACCAAACATTTCTGACTGCAGAACAATCTCTCTGATGACTTCAGTCAAAATAAGAACATTTTTGCTTAATGTGAATACAGTAGTGTATGTTAAAATCCACTCTATTCTGAAATTCCTCTAGTGAAATTAACCAGCATCACCTCTCAGCCATAAGCGTCTGCACTGAAGAAAAACATAGAGCACTCATCTGGTGGACTGTCAACTTTTTGTAGTGTATCTCAGTAAAAAGGACAGCAAGAGTGTGCCCAGAAGATAAGGGTCGACCTCACAGGGCCAGGGCTGACGTGAAGGAGCTCTGTCAAAGAGCCAACCATGTGGAGAAGAAAGCTGCTAGTCTTTCTAGGTCACAGAGACCATGTGAGTGTGCTCCAAGCTCCTTCAGCTGGACTGAATGATTTATTACTCAGTCAAGAGTCAAGAACAGAGAGAAGCAGGATAGCTAGGAAATAAAATATGAGAGCAAATAAAGAAAATGGAAAGAGGGAAGATAAAAATAAATGAAATTTGTTTATATACTATGGCATCTTTAATAAAATGTTATAATGTGCTGCGTGAAAACAGGATTGAAATGAAGAAAGTAAATTCAATAAGTGTGTGTGTGTGTGTGAGAGAGAAAGAGAGACACGTCACTGAAGAGAGTAAAAACTGGTCAATGGGAGAAATGAGAGAAAAGAAAATAGAAAAACACAAAGCTTCAATAACGAAATGGCAAAACAAACCTTAAACAATAAAACAGTAATAAAGGCGTACAATAAAAATGATCACAAAAAATGCTTTCAAATAAATGTCTTGGGAAACATTCAATGCAAGAAATTATTTGACAGACATAATAAGGTTGAAAGTGCTAACCGCTGATTTTAAACTGCCTCCCATTCAGTCTCACATCTGCAGGAGGTGAATGGCATTCATTTTATTTTCAAGTGTAAAATGCAAAAGGAGTTCAAAAGAGAGAGCATAGAACAGAAACCCAAGCTCAAAGTGTCTGATCCCTCTGACTGGCATTAAAGCCCACAGTGTGGGTGGTTTTGTAAAAATGCCCAGAAATAAATGTATTACACTCACCCCACAAGCTAAACCCATTAAACTAGTCAGGACCATAAAATTCTGCAATAATATGATGTGAGATATTTCTTTAAAACACATAAATGATCATACAACCACATACACACCCACTGGTCTCCAGTAAATCTGATCAAGTAGCAGGTCTTTGTACACACTTACAATGTAGTACTGACTACAAATAACTGCAGTTTTAAAATACAAAAAAGTTAAATGATAATTGCTTGCCATATGCTCACAGCAGCCTTCACAGTCATTTGGGCAAATTAGCTTTACACTTGATTATTGTTAGACATTTGCACTGTGGCAAATCCTGCACAAAAAAAGACATTTGCCAATTGTGTGAAAATCCATTATGTAATTGTCTGTTATCTATTAATACTCGTTGAACCGATTTACTGCTAAATTACACATATGCATATAGTATTGTTGCACCTGTTTAAACTGCTTGCATCAACTGGTGGGGTCAGGAAGCGTTAGGACAAAAGTGTCAATAAGAGCTGAACAAGACTGCACAGGTTGTCACCGAGTTATATTAAGAAGCCTCACTGGGGCTGCACTTCATTTTAGCACTTAAAGCTTTCAGAACAGAGGGGAAAAATGCTGAAACAGTGTGCAAAAAGTCCAATGGCAGATATCCTTGAAGTTGAGATTAGTGGGGGTGTGTGATATTTTTCGCTTTTCCAAAGCCAATAATGCAAGAGCAGAGATGTTGGATATGGATTAACCAGTGTGGAAGGCTTCACTTCACGGCTGAATCCATCGAAAATCAACGAACCCACCCTTGTTTGCTCCAAGGTGAGACACACATTGAGACCACCAGTGAGCTTTATCCTCAATTTCACTGTCATCTTCACTCACAATACGCCGCCAACAAATTAATATTGTGAATGTAGCTCTAAAATGCATACTGCATTTCTTTTAGTTTACTTCTAGCTGATATTCAATAACTATTATTACAGAAATCTGTTATTTCTTTTGGAATATCTCTCGCAGATATCATTGAAAAATGCCATATTGACATGCCGTAGCAAAAAGCTCGACAGGCATGGCAACAGTAACCAAAGGAGGTGGGACTTAGAGGGTCAGTGAATTTGCTGATCAACTCTGTCCATCATTATACTTCTATCATCATAACTCATTGACAACTGCTTGTCTCATCAAGTTTTTTTTTAATCTTGCTCATGTGTTTTGCATTCCCTGTTTGATCCTCTTGTTTCAGGCCCCTTGACTTCCTGCCCTTGTGTGTTTCCTGCTCCTGTGATTCTCTGCCCCGCCCTGATCGTTTCCACCTGTGCTCCCTTCCCTCGTGTATATATTGCCTGCACCTTCCCCTGTCCTGTGCCGGCTCGTCTTTTGCCCTTGTGTCGAGCGCTCCAGCATCCTAGTCAGTGTTAGAGTCTAGTCAGGTTTCTGTTTGTCTGCAAGTATTTTTGGGTTGTGTCTGTTTTTGGAACCTTGTGTTCAACAATAAACTGCACCTTTTACCATCTGTTTGCCTCACGTCGAGCATTTGAGTCCGTCTTCTTGTATGAGCTTCTGGTCATACCAACAACCTGGTAATCATGCACATCATATGAATTACAATGGATCAGGCCCATATTTGTTTAATTCATGAAACTGTCGATTATTTTAATTATTTAAACTGCTGTTTTCTATTAACTTTCTCCAATATGTCAGAAATCAAAATCTGATGAAAATTGAATTGTATACACTTTATACTTTATACTTTTTGGAATAAAAATTTAAAATACAAACTGCGCAGGAATAAAACCAAAAGGATTGCATTGGACTGCATTCTTTGGAGGATCTGGCCTCTGAAATGGGACCGGCAGACCATGGTGAACAGAAGTACTGAACTAATGTTTTTTTTTTTTTTTTGTCTTCGTCTGGCCAGTTAAGATGTGTGTATTTCAGCATGTACCACAAGCTACAGCAGTCACGAATTTAACATCCTTGCAGCAGTCAACATAAGTCCAGAGCCCGAAGTATACAGAGTTGTAAGTTGTGTGTTGCTAGGTAACCAGTAGCCAAACTTTGTCTAACTACTTTTAATTCATCAGTGACTGCCATAACCAAATGACACCAGTTAATATCTAATTAATTTTTGTAATTATTTTCTCCTTTCATTATTTGTTCTATAAAGACATCTTGGCAAGGACTGCAAGTAGTATCAGAGTTATGTGACTTAAACCACATTATATATACTGGGAGCAGAGTTTCAGAGCAATTAACCTAATGTTAATTAGAACACACCTCTAAATTGAGTGGACTAAACAGGCACTGGATTGGATGGATCATGGTGGCTTTGTAATCACACAGACAGGCCTATAACACAGCTCTTTATCAAAGACCAATGAGTAACCTACCAAAACATATCTTGACACTGCTAATACAAAGTTCTGCATGGCTAATAGTAAGATTTTTGCTGAATCAAGAGTATTCCCAGTAGGCTTGTGGTCCGTTTCTCGTGGATCTGCTCTTGCATGGAGCTGATTCATCAGGTCTCAGTTGAAAATATGAACTAAAGTCACATTAATGAGTCTGATTTTAGCCATAATATCTAGTTCAGTTCAGTTGAATTTAATACAACCCTATAATAGCCTGCAGCAGATTGCCCCACACACATACAAACACTCTAAATAAATAAACGGAATCAATGTGAAGCCAAAATATTAGAGCCTGTCATTCTTGCCATGTCAGTTTTGCTGTCTTGACCCACCCCTGCACATGCCCTATCCCCAATAGGACCACAAAGAAAATTAGCCTCCGGGCTTTTTGCGTTCCCTTGACTTTTTCTTTTATGTTAACACGCTTTGCCTCAGGAGAACTGGTGTTTTCTTTTAAATGAAAGTGTCTAACAAATCAAATAGAAGATTGAAACCATCTGTGATATTCTGGTTAAAGCGTACTCATTTTTCAGCTACCTTTACGCCATCGCTTTTATTTTGTTCTTTTTTTTCAGATATTTGTTCTGTTAATTTTGATTAACATCATGATTCATCTTGTGCTGCTTGGGATTTTGCAGGACTTCTTTGTTTGGTCCGATTAAAAGCAATTCATTTTACCCCTAGCTCCGATTTGTTAGGGCACAGCTGAACACATCAAAATGTACTTGAGTGCACACAAAAAACGACTAAACAGAAACCCATTAGAGGATTTGGTTTCCATCTAGTCACAAAGTAATTCCAGAGCAGTTCGTTTGTGGTGGGAACGTGATCCATCCTCGATCTGACCCAGCTACAAGCTGCACACTGCAAGTCAGGTGCTGTTGAGAATGAATGGATGTCCGAACTGAACTAGCAACAAAATCCATCGCCTTTTGTGATATAAGGGTGTACATGAGCAGAATGAACATACTCTGAGCTTTTATTGAAGCCTTTTGAGTGAAAAGAAACTTAACTTTACCAATTTACCATATCATCCACTGATTAGCCCCAGAGCAATCAAATTATAGGTTTGAAAATTCCCTCGAAATCCTATGTGGCACATACACTCATGTGTCAGTAGCATTGGGAGTGGCAGACTGCCAAAAGCTGATTTCAAGGAGCTAATTAGAGGCAGGTGGTGATTTGGCAGATTACGACCCATTGGGCCGTCTCTCTCTGCCATCAGTCAGTAGTACCGTTTTACCTAGAATACAAGGGACTGAAGACTAAGTGAAGAAGAGCATTCATTTTCTGCTACCTCCAAATTGATGCTGTGTTCTTCCTACTTAAAAGACAACTCGACTCGACTAGATCTCAAAACAATGAGTATACATACACATTAACTCCAACAACTCTGATTTCTAACCCTTCTAACCCTACACACCAGGCCATGTTGCTTGGCTACACTCTAAATACAAATATACAAAACTATGTACCTGTTGTGTAATTAGAATTGCCACTGCCTAAAACACACAGGTCCCCCAAGAGAAAGTATAATGTACATGCACTACACGCACTTAGCCATGGACATTTTTTTTTTTTTTACACTTTTTTAACTAAACACAGAGCACTGTCTGCTTTTCTACTAATTGTAGCCTGGATTTCCATCCATCTGGCAAAATCAAACTAAATAATTATCTCAAACATTGGCCTGGCTTTTTCCAAGTCATGCTGCTTTTGTACAATTGTTAGTCAAAGCCCGCCAAAGGCTGCCTTTATGATAGCCAGTAACCCAAAAAGCCCCATTGATACTGAATTGGTTTAACAGGGGTTATTATCAAGCACAGAGTGTGCTCTCGCTGGTAAAATTTTTTGCCTCTTTTATGGCCTGTAATATGTAGAGACCAAAGTGGTCCTATCTGAATCGACTTCGCTAAAGCTCTATTTATGCATTACTCTGTGATTTTAATCTTGTCCACACTGGATATGTCTAACTTTTCTCCCAATACCCAGAAAATCTGCAGTTTTTTGGGGCATTGTCCCAAGCTTCTATTAATTCAAGTCTGGGTAGATATTTTGTGTTTTTGAGCATTTGCCTGTCGAGAGCTTTAGTTATTGCATTCTCAGTCCATGAAAAATTTAAATAAAAACTACTTCTGGCCAGTGTGACCACAAATCTCTCCTCACAGGGTTGTTTTATCACAGCAAATGAATCTTTGAAGTGAAATGATTTTATGCAAGGTGTGCACTGTCGGACTGTGTTTAGGTTTTCACTCAGAAAAGGCACGAGACAGAGGTGAAATGTAACATCAAAGTGGCCTTTATTGTTTTCCACCCAGACACACACCCACTGCTAGTAAAAGCAACTAGCTACCTTATATACCCTACAGACCAAAGCTGTGTGTTAAATTAAATATTTACATAACACTATACAAAATTTGAATATAAAGAATGAACAATTCCTACACATGTATACACATTCTTCTAACTAACCAATTACACACACACTCAAATAATCACATACCAGCCTTCTTTGCCTCTACCCCCCCGCCCTATATTAATGGATTGCTCCTGGAGTTCTTAAGCAGGCGCTTAGACACGCTGCAGCCTTTTGCCTCCACCCCCTGCTGAGAAGGCAACCAGGAATAGGTGACTATTCATTGTTTGACTTGGCTGTCCGAGCTAGCTTGCTATCTATCAATAAAACAGTGGAAAAACCCAAACACTTTAACCTGAACCGTGACTGTTATTGATAGAGGTTTCTTTCCTCAACACAGACAGGATGGCCACTCTCCCTGTGCGTCTTTAACTCCCCTTCTGGAGCTTTCCCAGCAAAGACAGTCACCAATGGCAAACTAAATAATCAAAATCACTGTGTGTGTGACTATCAATCAAATATCACTTAAATCCCATGAACCACATAAGGTAATGGAAGTATTAAAATAAACAGTGACACAGGTCTCTAGGCGCAGAATGCATATTAAAGGAGTTAAGACAGGTTTAGTGAATCTGGTCCTCTGTGTTCTCCCCTCCACCTAGAAATGTTCTTCTTTTCTCACCCTGCCTCCCCTCCCTCCAGCACATCAGCCCTCTCACTCTCTTTTTCAATCCTCTCCATCACCTATATCTCCACGTGTGAGTTCATCTCTGGCTTTAGTCTCTGTCAGACCACCTTTTTTTTAAAGTTAAGTACAGTATGTTTGCAGGTTTTCTGTAAGTTTCCCTCTGATGATGCTGTTTACAGTAACTTGTGGTGTTGCTTTGTAGACACAGGTTTTGATGTGTTCCAACATGAAACAGGGCTGAATGCCAGTTCACACTGATCTAAAATGTAGGTAATGATCCTTTTCCATGACTTACACAGTAATGAGGACAACTGAGTATTTGTGCATGGTGGCACTTTTACTTGCAGTGAACTTTGCCGCCCTTTGATCATGACTCTAACATAGGCCTAATAAAAGCTGCATATGTGTTAAGTTATAATATACAACATCTATCATCACTGATTTATAAAGATTTAGTGCAAACTGCATGAGGAAAAAGAGCATCCGTCCAGGGATAAGCATGAATAATCATTTAGCAGTTTGACTTAACATCTCATTGTCCACTTACAAGCTTTTTCCAGGAATATGAGCCGTATCACATTGTCTTCTCTGAGCTTGCAGGGGTGAGATATCCTAAAAAGGTGGAACTTTTAGTAATTGATAAAATGAATTTAAAGCGAAGACACAGAGCTTAGATAATTTGAAGAAATAAAAATAGAATGTAAGCATTTTAAGTAAAAATAAATATGCCTAAGAAGCTTAAATTGTTTATGAATGAGGAAAACAAGCTCCCCATTAGCAGTTCTATAAGTCAGTCAATAGGCGCCACCAGTGCCTTCACTATGTGGTGCAGCATGAACTTGCTCTCTTGCAGCCGACACTTTGACGTCAACACCATATGCATTGCCAGAGGAGAAAAAATCGGCACAAACTACAGAGAAGAGGAAATAAGGTAATAAAACTGGAAAACACTGATAAGACACATCTGTGGGATTAAACGAGACTCTCTCTGGCTGCTAAATGAGCACCCTCACCCCCATTAGTAGGGTTCACAAAAACAGTGATTCGACAGGGACGTGCCCCTCCTGAGAGGACGTCATGTTGTTAAACACAGACACACACACTCAGACATGTTCTCCCAAAAGACAAAAAATGTATTTGTAAATTTCATAATATTACTATGGCTTTGAGTTTTTTAAAGGAGACAAATGTATTTATTAGTGGAGTTATAGCCTCTGGTAATGCGACTGATTCTTTCATATGAACACTAGTTATGAAGCCTGCAGATGCTCAGCTTGGCCTTGCACAAAAACTGGGAATAGGGGGAAACAGCTGGACTGGCTCTGTGCAGATAACAAAATCCACCTACCGTCACCTCCAAAGCTCATTAATTTAATGTTTTATCTCATTTGTTTAATACGCGCTAAATTGTGACAAAAACACGTTTTATGGGCCTTTATGTGGTGGACCATTGCTTGGCTTCAAAGCTTCAGTGATGTCCTGGAGTGTCATCGTCACTGTGAGATTCCTGAGCAACAATCCAGAATCAGTGACTTTCTGGCACACATACCTCTGTATAAATGAATAATCATTTTACATTTTGGAAGTAATAATTATCATTTTACACTTTTACACAGTTTCTGTACAAATAAAACAAACTGTATCTTCGTTTTTACTCCTCCTTAAGTGGTATTAATGTCACTCATCAAGAAAGCAAATTAGTGCATTTCTCAAAATGCCAAACTTTAATGCCAAATTATTTTAATAGTAAAAAAAAATCTTCTTTGATATAGAATAGGCTTACCCACAGAAGAATTCTCTACCTATGCTCTCTTCCCACCCCACTGATGCCCAAGCCAGCTCAAGCTTCCTTAGAATAACACTGAAAAAGATGAAAGATGATTTTGTTGAACCCCAATCGCTTACTACGCCACCCAACATTCTTTTTTTTTTAATGGAGCATGAGAAAAGTGCTGCTGAAAGTGGGTGGAACCTGAGTCACACCAAAGGAATTTAAACTAATGCAGAGGTGGCCATTTTTCTCCTGGACAGGTGAACATAATTTATGTGGCACATCTTTTGATGTATTGCTGGTGTAGGAGTTGACTAAAAAACCAGTCAACTCCTACTTTTTAGAACTCTACTTCTTTGTCTTTTGTTGTAATAACATGTGCTGTTTTGCTGTGTATTTTGTATTGTATTAAGTCCGATCTTTTTTAAAAAAGCACCTTGTGGTGGTCAGTGTGGTTGCACCCACCACACCAGTCAATCACTCATCACCATCCCCATTATCCAATTAGCCGTGCCTGTAGCAGACATCTTCACATCTTGACTTAAACAACCAGCCATTAGCAACACCAAGACTCTAGATCAGAGTGGAGTTGTTGTAGGGTTTATTCATGTTGCTGATAGATTATTGTAGTCAACCATAATTGGAAACCTGACATAGCAAGACCTAGAGTCTATCAGTAAATTATCTGAATAATGGTTCAACATTTTGGAAAACAAGCTTATATGCTTTGTTCTCCTGAGTTACATGAGAAGAACCATATCATATGTACTACTAGGTTGCAGCCCACAGCTGGTTAGCGTGGCTCACCATGAAGACTGGATACAGGAGTTGTCCTGTCACTGTCCTAAGGGTAACAAATCCCTCTTACCAGCACCTCTTAAGCTCACTAGCTAACACGTCATATCTCCTCTGTTTAATTCATAAAACGGAAGTGTAACAGGAATGTGCAAGCAACAACAAGGTAGCTGCTCATGGTTATCAAACATCAAAGGGGGTGACAAAGTGGCTGTATTTGACGACCTGGGAATGAGAATGGTCTGACTAAAACCCATGAATAACTGGAGTGTGGAGTGCTGTAGCTCGCTGATGCAAACTACATTTTTTCCGGCACAGAAAACAACGATTTGCAAGAGAGGTCCGAACATTTAATCTAAATCCTTTTAAAAATTGCATTTCTCTTTATTTCTACAGATAATGGGACAATTTCTTATCCAAACACAGTAGAAACTTCACAAGTAAAATTACATTTACTTGAAACACATATCAAATCCATTTCCTATATGTGGAGCTGCTTCAAATGAGAGTGATTTAAATTCAGACCAATCTGACAAAACTTTGCTATGAATTCTAATAGACTTGCAGACTGGGATGTAATTATAACTGAGCATTAATTTTTTTTTTACATCTCTCTTGTTAAGATTAAAACGCACATCTTCTTGGAAGCACTTTCCTCTTGATGCATAAATCACTTTGCCTCAAAACGTAAAATAACCTCTTCAACTCCATCCTAATCACACTCCTGCTCATTTAGAGCATCTTGTATAGGTGTTCAAATACTCGACCTTATGACATGAAATAATGGAGGCTACTTGACAGGCTCTACTGATTACAGCTCAGCATGACCGTATGAACTGCTCAGAATCTATAAGACTCCTACACCATTTCTGGCTGATCGCTGCCGCTGATCTACACTAAACTCTCCCTTTATATTAAATATAACTGTCAGCAAGACAATAAAATACCTCAGACCTCTGAAGTCACACTGAAAGGACACTTGCTGCAGTGAGACTCAATTCAAAGATCATTTCATCCTCTTTAAATCAAATATAAGGGGAAATTCAATTGGATCAGTGATGAACTAGCAATGTACTCAGAATACTTGGCAACTTCAGAAACATCCCCCTGTAAATGAGGCCAATAGTTAACACTACCACCTCCTTAATGGTGTTCTCTAAGAGCTGTGCAAAACTAGCACTTTTTGATTAGCTCAAGTAAAGGAGATCTCTCTAATCTAGATCACTTTCGCACTTAGTCGGTATAAGGTCTTTACATCATGATTTAATACATCCACTTCTCCTCAGCAAGTTGCAATGGCATTAATATTTCCGACAACATCATTGACATTGCCAACTGCAGCTACAATGGCTGTAGTCATAACATCATTTGCAGTTCCAAGCTGTTTCTGTGTCAGTATCAAATGTGCCACTCATAAGTAGTTCCACAATGATCTGGAAACAGGAATCTAAAGTTTGTTGATAAAGTTTATATTTAAAGCTGCTATAATCAATAATTTATATTAGAGATATTAGAGATCAAATGTACATCAAAAGGGTGACGAAGGGTGATGAACCTGAAGAATCTTCAGTTCCCCTTCGCTCTACAGAGCTTTATAGTGTCTTTCAGCTCATTGTTTGGTTTTTTACGGCCCCAGCATCACTTTTTTTAAAATTCTGTTTTGTTTAACATGACTCCAAATGAATATTAAATAATGTTGCTCCGCAGTTGCAGAATGTGTAAAAAGGCAACTGTTTGTTAACTAGTTTGCCATATTAGCTGGAAAGGTACTTATACAGAAAATTTCCAAAGGTCCACACCTCATAATGACTACATTGCGTCCTATAGCCCACCCACAAAGAAAAGAAACGACATACATTTCCATGTCATTTCAACAACATTTATTAGCAATGCTACTTGAAAGGCTACTTTCAACATATAGACACATTTAAACTTGTGTGGCTCTTGTACAGAAAACAAATGGCTATCTTTACCATAAATAGACTGAGTGACTGAGACCACCTGTTTCTGATACTATATTCAGTGAAGGGTTATCAGTTCTGTTATTTTGCATGGCCACAATACCCGAACTTTGGTAGATATGTTTGCTCATAAGGTCTGTGCTATGTCTAATAATGATGTCACATTGCTGCTTTTGATTAATGCCAGGCTTTCTGAACATATGGGACACACTGGTTTAGAACTGGCTGCAAGAAGAGTGAACATATACTGCTCAGTCTACTCATCTTTAGTTTTCTGCATCATCTGCATCATCATCTATTTTGGAGCAAGCAAGCATGCTGTCGTCTGTCTCTCTCTCGCCAGCAAACTGTCTATGTTCAGCAAACAATCAGTTTGATTCAGCTCAACTGAGTGAAGCTTTTGGTGTATTAACAGGATTAGCTGTTCCCACGGTCTATAGCAGCGAGCTAAAAAAAACAAAAATTGGTTGGTGATTAATATTTATCCTCATTCATTTATCAGAAATCATGGGTCTAGATAGAATCAGCACTCGGTCCTGGTCCAGACTGCGGTCCACCATTTGGTCATGCCTGTTATACATCATGTCAGTGTTGTGTGTCAACACAAACCAAATTGACTGTCGGCAGGAAACAGGAAGTGAACAGCAATCTCCTGCTGTCAAAGTCAAACATGTTGTTGAGCCATCCCACCCCACACACTCTAACATCTCACTATTCACCATTTTGCCTCCATTAGACAAGATTTATAGCAAGAGTTGGTTAGAAATCAACAAAATGGATCAAACCTTTTCTCTGTAGACTGACAGCCCAATATCCTGATGAATCATAATTTAATAATTTAATTTAACTTTAATTCATATAGAAGAGTTCAGCAACCCACAATGTAGGCCCTCATCAATTGTGCTTTTTATGTAGTGAGGCATTGAATAAGGGTGAGGAGGTCAAGGGGAGAGGTTAACGAGTGGCTTGTCTTTCATGGAAAAGAATCCTATTGTCACAGACCTGCAATTAGTATCTGCTTATTTTTTGAATTAACCTTAACCAAGTGTTTAGCAGCTTTAGCTGAAAGGAAAAGTCCGGCATTTTGGAACATGAGCTTGTTCGCTTTCTCGCTGAGGTTTACATGAAAAGACTGATGCCACTCTCATGCACAAGCTTGTTTGATATGAAGTTGCAACCATACGAAGCTTTCCCAGAGCCAAGAATTAGCAGAAAACCCCCCTGAAAAACTGCAAGTTGTTCTTTTTACAGTTTGGGTTGTGTACTGTTTAAACAGACAAGTTATGAAATATAAATTACTGAACTGTAGAAGTGCTGGTATTTTGTTAGCTTCAAACAGAGCCAGGCTAGCGATTTCCCCATGTCTAGTCTGTATTCTATGTTAAACTAACTAGCAGCTGGCTGTAGCTTTAGATGTAACGGACACATGAGAGAATCTATCTATGTATCTAACTCTTTGCCAGAAAATGACACAAAAAAAAGTATATCTACAAAAAATGTTGAAATATTCACTCAAACATTGTTTATTTGCCAAACACAGTCTTACCATAACCTTAACCATGCCGAGCCGCTATGTGCAGATATTGTAGAAAGAAAGAATGATCAGGACAGAGTTGTGGTTGCTATGGTTACCTGCAGGGCTTTCTTTGTTCTCTGATTTAGGATGGTGATAATATTAGTAATTGTGAACATTCGAGCATAGAAGATTCATTATATTTGACGTTTGGAAACAGTACAGTGAAATAAAACATTCTAAGATCCACTTGATAGCTTCTGAGAAACTTTAAACTGCATCTCGTTGTCTTACTCAGATAATGGAACTTATAACCTGTGAAAATGATTGGGGCTTTCCTGATATACAGTATTAACAGACACCTGCCAACCAATCACACGCAGTTATAAATGGAAAAAAACCGACTGCATTATTGTGCCAGGAAACAAGAATTCAACAAAGGTGTATAATAAGAGTGCCACAGTCCCTCCCTGTTCACTTTAGCATTGTAACAGCCCATCAGACAGAACATGGACCTCCAATTTCCCATGGCTTGTCAGCCCATCACCTGTGAAAAACCATACAAGCTTTGGTAGGTCTCTTCCCTCTATTCCCATCGCTTTCCTTGACTGACACTTTCCGGAGGCCAGGCACTGATCACTGTTGGCTGAGTCAAGCTGTGTTTTCGCTCTGTTTGGCATAAAAACCCAGTAGAAAAGACTGCTGGGAGCTTTGGGGAATCATTGCGGTTAATGAGTTAGACATGAAAAAGGAAAGGCAAGTAATTCCACATGATATCACACCTGGAATTTCCTGCTACTCCATACTGTGATATTTTAAAAGTACGGACATGCACTGCAATGCAATTTAGTACTTTAGAGTAATACATTTATTGTATGTTCACATTAAGTAGACATTTACACATGTAAAGATTTTACAAAATGAAATGGTAACTCACAATAATGAATGATTTTATTATGTTGCTGTTGATGTTTTTCTGTCGTATTCAGCTGTACATTTTAAAATGCATGATATTTAATGGAGGTTATGCTCGTAAGGTATATCCACAAAAACAACATGAAAAGACAAAAACAAATAAATGCATGTTTCTATTAGTGTACTTCAAAATTTTACATGAACATTTTTTTGACTAAATGTATGTTATTACTTCTACTTGTGTGGTCATGTTTTTGCTTCCGTCTGTTGGATAAAAAGATATTAATTATATATTTCCTAACTGCTTATAAATAATATGAATAATTTCAGATTTGAATAAAAAGAAGTGCAGGGTGAAATGATGGCCCAAAGACTACAATAAATGAATTATTTAGCTGCAGTACTGGATAAGGGACATGTATTCCATGATCACATATGTATTTTTGATACACATCACAATCTCTAAACATTTGTTATTTTTATGGTTAAAGATTTAAAACATTTTCTACAGTTTTGTACTCTCTCTCTCTCTCCTACTACTGCCTGAACTCAGTGTATGTAATGAAGCTGTGACACACATTTTTAAGAATTAGAATAATAAAGAAGAAAATGCTGCCACATTTTTGGATGGCCTGTTTCCAACAAAAAAACATAATGTCAACCCGGTCCCCAACCACGTCTAATCCTATGGGGAAGGGAAGCACCATGTTGGAGAGGATGACATTTCGTGGTCTAGTAGCATTATTGCAATATAAAAACAAAACACCCTTGACTTTGTGAGATAAGCGAAGAAGCCACAGAGAAATGGAGCCAGAAGGAGTGCTGGATGCTGCAGTTTATAACACCATCAAAAGCACTAAATGTGAGAGGAAGAAATAGCCTGTGGCTGAACAAATAACAATAAACATGAGGATTTGTTAATCTTACTTAACAGTAGATGTTTCTTGAGGTGAAATACCCCCAATGTGTTAAGATACTTTTTCGGAGAAGCTTGTAGTCTAGCTTTCAGTACAGTATGTAGTATTGCTGTAGCTGAACTATTCCCAATAAAGGGTAGCTTGTAGCATCTCTTACAGGATCCTGTAGGTGAGGTGAGAAAGTGTGCAACCAAACAGTTTTTGATGAATTCAGGAAGCAGAGAAATTACATAATGGCAATGATTAAATAAAAAGAGAGAAAGTTCAGCCAGAAGCTGGCTTAATTCAGCATAACATTTAGAAGCAGAGGGAAACGGCTAGCCTGGCTCTGTCCATAAAAATATACCTACCATGATAATACTCACTAAGTAACACTTAATATTTCTATGTTTAATGTACAAAACCTGAAATGTAAAAAAAAAACAACTACCTGGAGTCTTGATATCATCATGAGGTTGCAGGGCAACCAGCAGAAACTCCTCTTTATCTAGACTTTATGCTAAGCTAAGCTAACTGACTGCAGACTGACACAAGAGTGTACCTGGTACACTTGGTACAACTCTTGGTACAAAAGCGAATAAGCGTATTTGCCAAAATATTCTAATTAAGGTGATTATCATTGGTATAAAAGAGGAACTCTTTACAACCAACCCCCAGCTAGACCACATTCTTCCCAGGAACCAGACTGCCCAGCTCTGCCTCTGTGGTAGAAACGATTTATGGCTGTAGCATTGAAGTGGGTGGCACAGCATGGTGGCAGATGTAGGGTGTTTAATTAGGACTAGCCAGATCAAAGTATCATCAGAAGCACAGAAAGGTGCGGAAAAGTACATTAAAATAATGGGCTGTGTTTACCATTAGTCTACCCACGTAATTTCCACTCTACTTGCCAGTTCATATTACATCAGTGATGATATATTACTAATTTCTGACATGTTTTGCCTATTTATAATTGACAAGACTTTATGTATTAATCATGTTTTGTGGGTAAGTCAGTTCCAAATTAAACAGAGGCACTGTTTGTTCCTGTGATTTTACTGAAAGAAGTTTGAGACACTGGAAATCTATCTTTCCAGCCAACTGAGCTAAGCCATTGGGAGACAGTCTGGGGTTGGCTGCTCCCACTTCCTCTTGGTAATGGAAAAACCCACACTGAGAGTCAAGATAAAGAATGGGGAGCAGAATTCACATACTGTATCTCAATTCCTGTTGGATTTGGGCCCCAGAGTGCATGAGGCACATTTTGGTCCATGAATATCTATTAATTTTCAGAAAATGTATTAATTCAATTTACAATACTTTTGAAAGAATGTCAGCTATTTTAAAGCTCATTTGATCTTTCAGCAAAATCCTCATTAGCTGCGTACACTCATTGCTACTTGTCTTCAAAGCAAACTGATTGAAACAACTTAATGCCAGTGCAGTTTCCCTTGAATGAGAAAGAGGATGGCTTCAATCTTACACACGCTGTCAAGAGAAAGAGGGAAGGAAACGGATTCCTCCGGGAGTTCAATGCATTATTCCAGTCAATATATTGATGTATGTTTGAGACTGATCCAAGGGTAAAATCCCCTCAGAGACAAAGGTAAGAAGAGAGGCAGAGATGGTGATGTTTATATTCATTTGTCCTCTATTTGGTGAGACGTTTGCACTTCCTCTCACCCGCTCATGAATAATAAATGCTCACACAGCCTAAACTGACCTCTTTGCTATTACGTCAGATGATGGATTTGTTTGAAAGCCACTTGACCTTGTCTTAAACATCATCATTTTGCTGTGTCATTGACACTTGTGCAAGGTTGCCAAGTCACAGCCTGGCACCAGCAGCTGGATTTTTGCACAGAGATAGATACTTGGAGATTTGGCTTCAGGGACGGTTGGTCCAGCAGGTCAAAATGATATTCAATCATAACCTTCCTTTCTCATTTGTTTACTTTCTGCCAAATGTCACACTTTGCTTACAGTAATTTAATTGTGTCAAATGTCTCTTCACTCATCTCTTTGTTGATCTAATTAACTAAAATCTGATGGCTGCCAATTCAAATACCACAAAGTGATTTCAGTGTTCTAAATTCACTATTAACTGACTTTTTCCCAGCGCTGCAACTGGTAATCAATTAAACCTGCTGTGTATGCATAGGTATGTGTATATCAGCATCAGTAGTTTCTATGTGCTACTTTGATGTACGCCATTTTCATGCAGAAATATCTGCAAAATAACTGATTTGTATGTTGGTCCTGAACCATACAGGCACATGCAGCATGTGAAGCATGTAAACCACGTGAATGTTGTTGATCTAAATCTCCTGTGAAGCGATGGAAGCAACATTTAATCTCAACAACTGCCCTCGACCAAAGCATTTAAATCGCTTTAGGTGACCTCAGTGTTGACCTTTTACTGTTCTATTTCACACAGGTTTTGCACTTTAATGAGGCTTTATTGGCTTAGCCACTCATCTCTGTGTGCTGAAATGTAAGCGTGCATGTGAAGATTGAATAAATAAACCTTTTGTATACTTCGGGGCTTTCACAGTACAATATTTTGATGCAAGAAAAAATTATGATTTTCAGAGGGAGTGCAGGCCATGCAAGATGCCAATGCAAGGTGCCATCTAAAATATCTAAAATCAGCCACATGGTTAGACACATGCCCCTGTCACAAAGCCAGGCACTACACACTGGGAGTCCAATATTACACTACCCCATTTGCAAATCGACCCAAATATGTCAGTCAATGTACGATACACCAAGCAAATACATAGACTAATCTGCAGAAATACTGTGATCAGCTGTAAACAGATAGGCTTGTGACATAATAAGAGTAAATCATTGAACTTGTGAATATCAAGCTGGGTAAACGGTAACTGTAAAGTAGACCCCTGCATTCCAGTGCGTAGGAAGGTCCCATGGGTAAGAAAGGACAACTTATAGTATTACATCTGTGGGAAAGCCGATGTCTAATGACTCACAAAAGGATGAAGAGCTCTTTGTTCAGCCAGTTTCTTGAAGACACAACCAAGCTTCTTTTAACAACAACATAGGAATGTAATGTTTTAAATCCAGCTCCTGTCTCCTACCTATCTCACCAAACGTGACACTTATGACAAACTGTAGTTGTTGGGTTGTTTGCAATCCTAAATTATTAATCCACCAGTATTAAACTGAAGGCATGCACTGTGAGGCTTACAGTAGCAAAAATTGTTGGAGCTGGAGCTCTTTACGCAAAGGGTGCCACAAATAGCAGCACAAAGATAAGTAGCTTCTTCCTGATAAAGACCCAAATTCAATTTCTGTGTATTTTATATTTGCGTTAATCTGAACGTCCATATCAAGTGGAGAAGAGAGAGGACTTTTCAAAAAACCTTAGCTACCCCGCAGCTGGTAGCCTGTGAGATGAAGGGAAGAGTGCAAGAGGGAAAGAGAGACAGCAAAAGAGAGCTAACCTGTGTGTGTGTGTGAGAGTGTGTGTGACAGAGAGAGCCCTCCATAATGTTATCTCTGCTGGAAACACAGTTTTGATCATGTTGTGTAGCAGGATGCAGCACTCTTCTCAAGACTGAGAGCAATCAGTAGAATTTCTCTTTTTCCCCACAATTTCTGAATTTCTGAAGGAAGTGTATTGTCTGATATTTTAGGACAGAAGAGCAAAGATCAAAATTAGCTGACATGAACAACAGATTTTTTTTTAAACTTACCTTAAATGGTCAATAAAATATCAATATCATTTCTCGTTTCAACTCCCTGTTCTATTCCTGGTTACCCCCCCGTATCTCACAAGTCAAGTCCAGGTCTTCATCAGTGCTCAGTATTCAATACATCACATAAGACAATGGGAGTAATTTTAAAGTCTGACGAAAGAGAGAAGATGGAGAACATTCATATAAGGATGAGAGAGAGAGACAGACTGACAGACAGAGACATAGACAGGCTGACAGAGCAAGAGTTGAGAGTATATAACACAAAACAAAAAATCTTAAGGTGTTGTGTGTTATTTTCTAATCTTTTATGAGCATGCTTGTGATAATTGATAATTTGTGAAATTGTGCGTAATGCATTCTGATTTCATAAAGACCTTAGATGTTTGCATAAATGCAAAGACCTACAGAACAGGGGATAACTCAGCCTGTAGTGGGATCATGATCATGATCATGATAAGGTTTGATTGACATAGTACTGAAACCAGAGTTCCTGTGTGATAAGAAATTCCGTAAAGGCTTTAGGAAACTGACAGTGATGGTAAATGCTTGCATTTCCTGTTCAGGCAAGCACAAAGATGAGTTTCATTTGCTCAGATAGTTAAGTGGTTACAGCTGTCATATGTTGAGCCACATATATTTCTTCTGGCAAAAATAATATAAAATATCATGATGCTGCAACTTGCTGTCACAAATCCATGAGCCACCAGGGTATGGTTTGCAAATGTTAGTAATACCTGTGGGTGAGATGAAATACATGAGATAACAGAATATGGTTGAACAACAAAAAAGTATTCAGAGAGGGCTAGCTCAGAACATTGTTATTTAATATATTCTGCTGAGACACTTTCTTTCCCACCCAACAATGTGGAATACAGATGATTTCATCTGGTTAAAATTCAAAGCTTCAACAAAATAATACAGTAGAATGTCATTATTAGGGCAGTGTTCAGGGACTCCTATATTTAGAATTTCATTCAAACACTTTGGTTAGCAAAAATAATTCATTTCATCTCTGACAACAGAAAACTAGACCTGCATTTAAGAAGACGATTCATGTTTGAATATTATATCTGCTATGTTGCTATGATATACAGTGGGGCAAAAAAGTATTTAGTCAGCCACCAATTGTGCAAGTTCTCCCACTTAAAAAGATGAGAGAGGCCTGTAATTTTCATCATAGGTATACCTCAACTATGAGAGACAAAATGAGAAAAAAAAAATCCAGAAAATCACATTGTCTGATTTTTAAAGAATTTATTTGCAAATGATGGTGGAAAATAAGTATTTGGTCAATAACAAAAGTTCATCTCAATACTTTGTTATATACCCTTTGTTGGCAATGACAGAGGTCAAACGTTTTCTGTAAGTCTTCACAAGGTTTTCACACACTGTTGCTGGTATTTTGGCCCATTCCTCCATGCAGATCTCCTCTAGAGCAGTGATGTTTTGGGGCTGTCGCTGGGTAACACGGACTTTCAACTCCCTCCAAAGATTTTCTATGGGGTTGAGATCTGGAGACTGGCTAGGCCACTCCAGGACCTTGAAATGCTTCTTATGAAGCCACTCCTTTGTTGCCCGGGCGGTGTGTTTGGGATCATTGTCATGCTGAAAGACCCAGCCACGTTTCATCTTCAATGCCCTTGCTGATGGAAGGAGGTTTTCACTCAAAATCTCACGATACATGGCCCCATTCATTCTTTCCTTTACACGGATCAGTCGTCCTGGTCCCTTTACAGAAAAACAGCCCCAAAGCATGATGTTTCCACCCCCATGCTTCACAGTAGGTTTGGTGTTCTTTGGATGCAACTCAGCATTCTCTCTCCTCCAAACACGACAAGTTGAGTTTTTACCAAAAAGTTCTATTTTGGTTTCATCTGACCATATGACATTCTCCCAATCATCTTCTGGATCATCCAAATGCTCTCTCGCAAACTTCAGACGGGCCTGGACATGTACTGACTTAAGCAGGGGGACACGTCTGGCACTGCAGGATTTGAGTCCCTGGCGGCGTAGTGTGTTACTGATGGTAGCCTTTGTTACTTTGGTCCCAGCTCTCTGCAGGTCATTCATTAGGTCCCCCCGTGTGATTCTGGGATTTTTGCTCACCGTTCTTGTGATCATTTTGACCCCACGGGGTGAGATCTTGCGTGGAGCCCCAGATCGAGGGAGATTATCAGTGGTCTTGTATGTCTTCCATTTTCTAATAATTGCTCCCACAGTTGATTTCTTCACACCAAGCTGCTTACCTATTGCAGATTCAGTCTTCCCAGCCTGGTGCAGGTCTACAATTTTGTTTCTGGTGTCCTTTGACAGCTCTTTGGTCTTGGCCATAGTGGAGTTTGGAGTGTGACTGTTTGAGGTTGTTGACAGGTGTCTTTTATACTGATAACGAGTTCAAACAGGTGCCATTAATACAGGTAACGAGTGGAGGACAGAGGAGCCTCTTAAAGAAGAAGTTACAGGTCTGTGAGAGCCAGAAATCTTGCTTGTTTGTAGGTGACTCATAGTTGAAGTGTACCTATGATGAAAATTACAGGCCTCTCTCATCTTTTTAAGTGAGAGAACTTGCACAATTGGTGGCTGACTAAATACTTTTTTGCCCCACTGTAAGGACTGAACCAGAAGGGAGAAGGTTGTCTTTGTGTGCTAGTTAGCATGACATCTCAAATACAAACATAGGTGTAAATTTATAGGGTGACAGGGGGCTGTGTCATCCCTATAATTTATTTATTCCCTGAATTATATATCAGGTGTCTCCTGAAATATATGAAAATAAGAGACTCTGCAGTTTGCCAGCTCTCATATCACATCAACACTTCAGAAATGCAAATACAAATGCATTTTTTTTGGTTACTCCTGTATAAATACATTCCCCATGTATGTGTTAAATTTTATTAGTCCCTGCTGGGATCTACACTTATTTCTTCTTCTTCTTAATTGGTGTTTATTTGTGGTAAACTATTACTCCCAGTAAACAGATAATCAGATTGGTGGAGTAAATTGCAGAAAATGTATGAGCTTGTCGAGAAAAAGACTTTCTGAGATGTCTGCACTGCATATAGAAATACTATATAGAAATTATTGCCAGGTTTTGAACCTAAAGTATTACCAATAAGATTCAGCGAATTGCCTCATCTTAACTCAATGTGGCATTCCTTAGTGTGAGAGCTGATGTAGCTACAGCAGCTCTCACACAGTAAGAGAGTTGAAGAGGGTTCCTATCTCCATCTGTAAGTATGTAATTTGGTATGTTTTTGTTTGTTTGCCATCTTCAATAAATCTAGTAAATTGCAAAAATGGTTAACACCCAAAAACTTTTGATTGTGATACTTTTGCCTTCTTAAACTTGTTACTGAATTCTTGTAGATAAGTGGTGATTGATAAGTAAGACTTAAAGGAAAGACATGTATGAGAGAAAGTCAAATGTAAGAACAGAGAAAATTTTACAGCTTTTTTTAAAGTCAGCTATTGTCCGACAGCAGAGAAATGACTAAAAAGCATGAACGCAGTTAGAGCTCTGCGTGGAAACTGGCCACATCAAGAGCAAATTTTCGGAGCAGTTCAAGCAGCATGCTCAGCTTGTGAACTGTTCAGTCAAGTGAAGACTGACATTGACATAATGTGCAACAAAGCCAAAGTTGAGACATGCTCAAGTGGAAGTTCCTCAGCGAGTAGATCAATATATGCCATTTCCCCTATGTGAACTCATTTGAAGGCTTCTGTTTTCAAAACCATCACAAAGTAACAGAAAGACAGTATGGGGTGTTCGAAGAAAGGCTCCTTGTGATCCTGACTGCGTGAATGTCCACTGAGCACTGACAAGACCAGTGCTCATTTACCTTTCATGGCCAAATCAATATAAATTTCATGTATTGTGTCACCACCATCAGCAAACCTTAACAGCACTTTTCAATCCCCTTATGTAATGTATACGCCAGTCATGTGCTGTGCTTATTTTCAAATATAGTATATATAGTAATTTCTAGAAGACAAAGTTTTCTCAAGTACGTTTACATTATTTGGTCTAATAATGCACTTTTACCCATGGTCTGCATGGTTAAACATGTTTGAATGGACTGTTATTTGGGGTTTATCATGCTACGTGTTTTTAACAAGGCCTATGTGTCCTTTAGATTTTGTTCCAATCAAACATTTCAGCAGGTGATTTCACTGAGGAAATATCCTCTGTGGTTTAAGGCATTTTAATTAGCTGGAGAAGTGTTTGGTTAGAGTGACAACCTGCATGTGTGTCCCTCGCTGCTTTCTGGTTTGAGAGGCAGTGGTGTTGAACAATAAAAGGCTATACCACTGTGTTCCAACACACCCACAGCTGCCAGATTGAATCAAAGAGTAACAATGTTCAAAGGAAGGGCACGCCCCAGTCAAACCAATCCATCACCTGATGCAACAAGGGAAGTCAGGTTTATGTTGGCTAAACATTTATTATTCATGCACCACTCATAAGGAAGCCAACTGAAGGGGAAATAAACATAAATCTTTTCTTTTTTTTGTTGATTTCTGTCTTCGGGAGAAAAATCCCCTTATCTCTCTCTCTCTCACACACATACACGATCACAACCACACAACACACATATTCCTTCTCTCCATGAGACAGTCTCAGGATCCGTCAGTATATTGACCTGCAGAGCAACCCCCCCCAGGAGTTGTTCCTACTTCCTTCTTTCGGAGCAGCCTAAGGATGACAGAATCCTGACAACTCAAACAAGATGAGCCGTTGTTATGCTGTGAATATCTCTTAGTGCTAAATTGTTGCATTTTAATAGCTATATTGCTTTATTGACTTTCAAAGCAATAATTAAAACATGATAATGAGAATGATGATGATGTTTAAATATAGTAATTCAAGCCAGATGTGTGTTGAGATTGCTCATGTCTCAGTCCTTATTATGTTGCTAACGCAGCATCTGGTTTAGATCTAATTTCAGTCACATTCTTGAGGGATAGTGCTGCCGTCATTTGTGGTTTCACTGACCATAATCTCAGTCTGTCCTAAGTTTTGACATTATCCCAATATTTCAGAAGAATATAGATCATTAACTTGTGTAGCTTTATGATGTTTTATATATACACACACACACACACACACACACACATATATATATATATATATATATATATATATATATATATATATATATATATATATGGTAGCTCAACCATGCTGTGACCTGAGGAAATATCAAAAATATCAAAATCAAATTGAATGATATGTCAGCGCTGAATTTAATAATTCAGTGAGCGTTTTTCAGGTTAAGGAATATTTAATTCAGGAGTTCTTGAGAGTGAAAGAACCCCACTGAGACTTTACTCCGTATGTTATTACCTGACTGGCAGAATCCACTCAACATAATGAACTATTCAATAAATTGTCAAAGCTACAGTGCACAGGTATAAAAAAAACCCCCTAAAAAAACACTCCGTTCATATGTGTGATTTTGAAGGTACCATACCACAACCTAGGATTATAACTGTGGGGTACCACAAGGATCCAATTTAGATCCTCATCTTTTTCTCAGCTATGTGTTAATGAAAGGCTGGGTGCTGCAGTGAATGAAAGTGTAGAAGCATTTAGTTGTTTTCTCGACTCTTCATGAAAAAGTCACCAACCATATTTTCAGGATGGCTATCCACTAAAGCAGTAATATCACAATTTGTTTTTAACATACCATATTGCAGATTGGCATCCTAGCGATGTATGGGTCTTACGTTTTTTTTGGCCAGTTTTTCCAGTCTGTCTCTACTGCTATCCAGGCAAAATGGCAAAACTGATATATAAAACATCTGCATTCTTCTTCTTCTTCTCATTATTATTATTATTATTTTCGATGGATGGATCCATGTGTGGATGATTTAATCTGTATGAGAAGCTACTTCCGTCACCTATCTGCTGCTTTTGTGATATTACAATACTACTGTTTTATTTATTAAAAGTTGACCAAATTTGGTCAACCAAACAAGTTGGTGCTGATGTTGACATATTACTAATGTAAGACAGGCTTGCTGAGTCAATTAATCAATAAAAAAACAAACAACCAACAATCAATACAATACTTTACATTTTGATTACCCTGTCACTAGACATTTCTGTTGGGTATAGAAACAGCTCTGTTAGACTGTTGACAGGCACACTGTGTGGCTACTTGTTGACACTGACGGAGCACTCCTATACTCTTGCATTCATTATGAGTGACTCTGTACAGTATAAGAGTATCTGTTTAATGGCTAAGTTGAAAGTTGGAGCTCCACTTTAATGAAATTTACTTGTTTCTAATGTGACAGAGTGAGTATGTAAATTACAGGCCACCATAACTCAAAGGGCTGAGAGTGCTGGTTGTAAGTGGGCTGTAATTTTAAGAATCCACGTGGCACCACTTCCATATGTATTCATTATTTTCCACTCTCCAGTGAATGAACAACAAAAATTAGAGCAGAGCGACAAATGGGACTACAGGGGGACAACCTACTATTACATTACAATGTAATATAAACAACACACAAAACAGTGATGATTGATGATGATGACAATCTGTGATGATTTATTACAGATTACAGAGATAATGATGAATACTTTTGTAACAATTCTACAATAGCTGCTTAGTCTGGCTTTAAAAATGCTGTATCATATAGTAAGTATTTTGGTTGTATTATAGAAGTTTGTCCATTGACAAGCAGTGAATGCCTGTTAACCAATTTATTTTCTTCCTCTACTGTTGATAGGACTGTTGACAGCATCACTTATACGTTGCTGATCTGTTGTATCTAAATCAGGCCTCAGATTTTATTTTATTGTTTTAATTATTTTTACATTTACAAGAATCATTTTATTATCTTTATTTATTCTTATGTCTTCGTAGTTAAAGAATATAATTTGTTCTATTCCAGTAAATCATATTATTATTTGTGTTCACTGTTTTGTGTTCACTGGTCTGGTGGTTAAAAAAGATTAAATCTTTTTTCTACTGCAAACATTATTGCAAAGGTTTGAAAAGATGAATCAAATTAAAAACAATTATGCTGCTGCGGATTGGTTTCAAAAGTGCTTTGAAGCCATTTAGTTAAATTGTTAAATATTATAAACACATTAATTATTCTTTTCTCTGTTTTCCAATACTGTATTTTTGAATTATATTACTTTTTATTATATAATTATATGAATAAATTCATTAGAATATTTCTGTATAGTACATTTTTTAATGGTTTAAACGTATTGATGTGTGTTCTAATGGTTGTCTGAGGAGTGACTCCAAAGAAATATTTCAATTAGTTTCAGGAAAAGTGTTCATCATAAAGGGCCACAATGGTCAAAAGTCTGAAGTGCAAGTTTTTGGTAAAATTATATTTTTCTTCAAGTCAACTAGTCTGATTGTCCACCCACAGTCCCATTTTGGCAACATGAATATGTGAGTTGTAAGTTTTTAAGTCGTACATATATTAAAAATGCATATACTAAGTCAACTTCAGTCAACTTCACTAAGGTGCATAGGAATAGAAAAAAACTCATATTTCAAGCTGCTTATTCTCTGCCCAAACAACTGAAGAAATCCACTGATACTGTATCTCACACAACGATAGTGTACTTAATAGACAGCTTTGATTTATCACTCTCATTATCCCACATTAGTCAGACTGAAACAATGAAAAAAGGAGCTAAATGAGAGGGAGAGAGAGACTCAAAAGGAAAGTTTGGCCATTGATGTGTCACTAATGTCAACCTGTTCTCTACATCTCACATTTCCGTTTCCTGTTGACAAGTATCACTCTTTAATCTTGAAGGACCAAATTAAAAGCAGCAGAAGTTCCACCACGGTTTGTGCCACCCAAACTCTTTACTGCAGTCACCAGCAGCATGTGCTCTGCAGACTCTATGAGCATAATTTAGAAGAGAAACAGCCCAAACAGGAACTAACTTCCAGTGTGTCAAAAATGTTAAAACCTTATCAAAAACTTTCCTATTAATCCTACATTTAATACATGCATCAGTGAATTGAAAGAGATAAAGATAGCGCTAAGAGACGCAAAGTGGTTTGACATAAGAGATAAGACTGGATGTGATCATAAATCTATATAACATCATGGCACAAATCCAATACTGAAACAATGATTTAATTACTCAACTGACACAAAAATTAATTGGTAACTAATTTGATAAGATGAACATTTTCTTTCCAGCCAATGTGATAAATTCCTGTTTTTCTTTGTGTTGTGTGTTTGCCAACTGAATATTTTTTAGTTTTTGGAATACGTGTCAGAAAAAGCACGGCATTTGAAGACGGCACTTTAGGCTGTAGGAAATTGACATGGTCATTTTTCACTGTTTTATGACATAATATTGACAATAAATTAATCAAGGAAAATAATGAGCAGACTACTTGATAATGAAATCATTAGCCTTACATTTGTCTGAACAACAAATTTGCAACATCACACATCTATTTACAAATTAACCACAAGTGACAGCGCATGAGAATAACAAGTGTTACAGTTTCACAGTGTTACCACTGATTCAATGTTGACCAGATGTTTTCGATCTACCAACACTGAGCTACTCATATGCTCCAAAACAAACAATGACTTAATTCTGCCCATTGAAGAGAAACGTCTCGAGGATGTTGATTTTTCTCATTTCAACGTTTCCGATACTCTTTGAGGAATCATGTAGCTTTTGAGTCAATGGTTGGAGAAGCCTTACTTTGAATAAATCTCCACTATACATGTGTATCTGCCAGAAGGTGCTCATTCTCATTAGGGGTTCTCGAACAACATGTACACAGCTTCCACTTCTTTAGGGAATTATCTATTAATAATAATAACCACAACTACAAGCATGTTAGACTCTGTGCACATGCTGATCAGACATTTGTTAAACTTCTTATGTGTCAGTTTTATTCAAACTTGTATGGTCCAATACATACATACTTTACTCTTATTCCCTAAAAAGGCATTAATACATTTAATGAGACCCTCATTCCAGGAGCAGCTGTGTGCTAAAGATCTTTTCACACTGTGTGTCATCAACACTGTATCAGCGTTGGCTAGCTTTTTCCTTATCAGTGTACTTTATCCACATCTGCCAGCCTGAAGATAAGAATTGTCATTTTCAGCCCATTAGAGGTCTTGACACTACCTGTCTGATGGGAGCTGCAGGCTGGCCAGACGTTACCTCACGGCTACTAGGTGTTTGGTGAGTGACCTTCATTAAGATCATACAGTCACGGTTGTTAAATTTAAAATGACAGTCCTTCTAAACAGCAAAGTCAAAATCACATAGGTTTGACTTTGCCTAATTATTTCCTTATGATGAAATGAAAATAGGCTGTGAAAGCTAAAAAGATATTCAGCACTGTTAGACACAAAAACACACCACAGGTCTGCAAGGATGAAATCCAATATTACTATATTCTACAACATAGTTGATTTAAAATTAAGTACTGGCTGTAATACACACATGCGCTACTTGTTCTTCATTTATCATTATTACCTCATTAATTAAGATTAAATTGAAACACCTCTCTCATAATACTGACTGATTTGGGCTTAAAACCATGATTTGGTATTCTAAGGATATCCACATAGTAGACTGGTACAAATCTAATGAGTGGAACTTTGGAAGAATTTGTTTCCTCGATCTGATGTCTTTTGGCCCTATGCATGACAATATAAAACTGAAATAATTATTCTTACGTGGTATAGAGGCTGGGGTGTAGGCAATCCCAGCTGACATTATACAAGAGGCAGGGTACACCCTACAGGCTGAGACATAGGGCTGACACTTACAGATAACCATTCACACTCCTACTCACACCTACAGGCAATTTAGTGTTGCCAATTAACCTAACCTGCAGTCTTTGGACTGTGGGAGGAAGCCTGTGTACCTGGAGAGAACCCACGCAAGCAGGGGGAAAACATGCAAACTCCACACAGAAAGATCCAAAACTATATCACAGTAGATAGTAATTATACATACAAATATCCATATCAAAGTAAGCTGTGTTGAATGTGAAATTAATGTAAAATATCAATGAAACTACATAAGACTTCTCTACAGCTATGCCAGTAACTCTGACACTATTAGCACAGAGGTGCCTAAAGCATAAATGTCTGTAGAAAATTTCATATCAAAACGCCCAATAGTTGTTGAGATATTTTATTCTAGGCCACAGAGGTGGACCTACCGACCTGCATTTAGTGTGGCTGTTTGGAGGGGTGTCACAGCACCTATCTGAAATACTGCACTGCCCTATGTTTTTTCCATCCATTTGATATGTTTCAGTTAGCAAACATCACAGATGATTACTGCCAAAATGAGAAACAATTTTGCCCTGCGCTCTAAATTAGCTTATCACAAAGATTCAGTGCACCATTGAAAATGAATTAGAAAATGGGAAAATGGTGATTGGAAAGCCTTGGGTATGAATGTTCTGGCATATTGGTCCTTTTTTCTCATTTAGAATGGTCAGTGTTAAAATAAAAAAAGACTCTTTCTTGAGTTCACAAGTTCATGTTGAAGATTAGAGTGTAGTTTTGATCATGGCTCCAAACATCAATAACACAGCTGCAGGCTACAGGAAAAATGGTCCAGGTTTAAATCTAAATGGTATTCCCTAAAAGAGTTGTCTATTGTTTTTTTGTCTGACAAAAATAAGAACCATGGGCGCAATCCAATGCTTTGCCCAATAAAACTAACTACACCTCATCAGTGATGTTATGAGACAGGAGTTAAATAGATGTGAGGAGAGTGGCTAAGGCAGTAATTGCTTTTGGTCTGTTATTGGGGATAAAATTAAGACAAGTAAAGAGCAGTATGGCTATTACGGGCTGGACGTCATAAATGTTCTCATCCCAGCTGCATGGTCTGCTGCATTAGACGCTTGATCTAATGTGCAGTCATTAATGGGCACATTAGTGAAAGGGAAGCAAAAACTGTGTGAAGTGCCTCCTTTTTGTTCATTAACTGAGCTGTGTCAGCGTGGTTAGTTACTCTGTAAGGCTGTCTTGTATGCAAACCTTGTCTGAAATGAGATTTCAGCTGGTACTGTAGGTGCATAATTTCGCATTTAAAAGGTAGCAGAGAGAGGCCCTCCCTCAGTTAAAGTTAATTAATTATGGAGAGACTACCTATATGCATGTTAATTTGGTCGAGTCACTTTATTGTGAGCTGGTAATTACCAGCTGGGTTATAAAATTCGGCATTGCGCACAATTGACTAGCTTATGCTTGGGTCTACGACTAATAAATATTAACTTCTGAAACACCAGTAATGTTGGGCTCTGGCAAGACTGAGTAACTTGTCTCCGTCAGCCACAATACATAACCAAAAGTAATCTCTTTGATGAGTGATGACAGTCAAAGAAATAATACCTATGTGTCATCTGTGGCCTTCAAACAGTAAGTGGCCACAGAAGACGCAGATCTATGGCATTAATGAGACAAATTTCATCCCTTTTCATAAAAAAACACAACACCCACACAGTCCGTCTGCACACCCAGAGCACCTAGTGAGCAGTAATAGCATATAGCTGTTCACCTCTATGAGTAGAAGGTGGTACCTTGAATACAAATGGGTGCGAGGGGATATCTTAAACTTTTAGCAGAAAATATCAACCTACTTCACATAAATCAAAGGCTTATTCTGTCTGAAAAAGCCAATATTCATGCTAAAATGCTAGATTTTCTTTGCAAATTTAATACCCTGTATTACTGAGGATAGGATACCTCCCATGTTTAATAATTTCTTTCTTCAGTAGTTAAAAGCCTTCAGTTTACACTGAAAAATTGTCCACAAGTTCTGACAATGTTTAAATTACTTACTGCACAGTGATGGTGGCTCACTAGATGGTACATTACATTTGGCTCCACTTTGTCATTTCAGTATGGCTGACACGTGTGCCGTGTTATTCATTAAACCATTTTAAAGATTGGCTTTCTTAAAGCAGTGTTAATAGATTTTGGCCAATTGTGAGCAGCAGAACAAGCTGCAAAAACATTATTTTGACATTCATACCTATGAGGAATGTATTAGCAAAATATTGCTATTTACATAGCTAGCAGACAGAGAGCAATACTAGCAATAATACCAGAGTTGTTTTTGTGTCCATCTGATGAATGTAAGCCCTGTATTCCCTCTCATTTAGTTCAATAAAGTGTACCCTCATCAGCAGTAGCTAATTTTCAACCATCTGGTGAAGATTTGGAGATTGTATTCTTTGTAGATGTTGTTTATGAAGTTTTGGAGATTTAAATTTTTATGGATTAAACACTGATTAAGTTTTGGAGCACATTTGTGCTTTTTGTCATTTCTTCCTCCCAAATCAAGGGAAACTGCTGAGTCATGTTTTAATTTGTTTAGCAGCTGTTTTCCCTTCAGTTTTATTTTTTTGTGATATTATAAAGCTCTGCTAGTTCACTGGGGAGAGTTTGAAACACTTGCGACAGTGTTTTAATAATATTTCTGTGGGCAGAAATTTTTATTTATAAAGCAGATGATTTACTGGTGTTTTGGCATTCTGATTTTGACTGACTGATTTATCAGGCTGTCAGGGCAAAGAAAAGTTTATAAAATGTTCTTGTTGTTCTTGATGTGAGTTCACTCGTTACTGAACTCAGATCTATAGTAGCTTCTGCTATCATGGATCAGGGCTGGGTACTGAACCATAATGGATCAGCTGATGTACTTGTACACTGGGTACATCTTAAGACTTTAAAAACAGTGAAGCTGTGGGCTGTAAAAATGAACACAATGAGCTGAAAGATGCTAAAACATTCTGTAGAGCTGAGGAAAACAGCAGAGTTGGGTGGGAATTCTCTGAGCGACACCTTTCATATTACACAGTCATTTAATCAGTCGCTAACATAACATATTAGTGCAGCTAATTCTACATAAACATATCTAGTGGAGATAGTTTGGGCACCTGGCCAGGATTTCACTGGGTGTGTTCCCTCGAAGGTGCACCATGTTTGTCTGACTGGAAGGAACTTTGAGGCAGACTCACAACAGATGGCAAGAAAATAGTGAGATGGATGCTTTGCATGGATTTCAGCCCATAGTACAGATGGAACAGATGTGGAGTCAGAGGAAGCAGAGGTAGTGAGATTAAGACAAGTTCAAATGGGTCATGATATAAGCCTCTCAAGATAACGTTGAGATGGAGGGATTATCCAACATGACGAGAGCAGCTAATCAAAGGAACAGTCTGGAGACTTCAAAGTACGAATTTCAACAGGGACTGAAAATGTTGAGGTGTGATAGAGTAACACTCATGGCCTGACTAAAGAACCATATGTATTTCAAGTGTTATGACACTGTCCCTTAATATGTCCCTATACTATTAAATGTAGGAAAGCCTTAAAACATCTGGATGAAACACACAAATACTTTGACATGTCAGATTGTTGTTTGTTAGCTGAAGTCTGTCTACATGACACTGAATAAAAAAAAGTTACAGGGTTTTAGAGTTCCAGAGTTAAACTTCCATGATTACATATAAGCAACAGAAAGATGTTTGTTTTATAAATGTTTAAATGAATATTGAAATATTTTGCGCTTGCTCAAGTGGAATAAAAATGTATTTAGTGATGACACGAGGGGCATATTTATCATTTAGGCTTCACAAACAGTGAAGTGTCCTTAATAGGATACTATTCATGTGTGGGATACATCTGTCCCTTACGCACTAACATGACATTCTGACCTGAACAGTGTGTGCACTGAACTGAACAGCAGCAGTGAGAACGGCTGCTTTCATCATCGCACAAGAACATTGCACTCACTGGTTTATTAGATGGAATCTAATCTTTAAAAGGTCTCTCTCTCTCTCTATATATATATATATATACACATGCATACACACACGTCACACATGTCATGTAACAACTGAAACACATAGTTACAGATGGCATTTAGAATCTTCTGCAATCATTTCCATCCAATGTCCAACAAAATAGCTTCTAAAGCCACACTGAGAGGAACTGGGACATATAAAGCTTGTGGTGTAATTTAAGGTACATTTGGAAGATGTCACCACTTATCTTTCCATCAGCTTAATTTGGCTTGCTGACTATGTGAACTTCCAGATCCACGCCATATACATAACACAACGCCACATAGCAATCTCCACCATCTTAGACTGAAAGCTTTTTCCTTACGAAAACATGTTTCTTGCCATTCTTAGTAATGTGCACTCAACTCTAGGTGCATCTCCACAATATGACTTTTTCAACCTGTTACTGTCACATGTCAAGTCATTATAAATCACACCACAGTCTACACGTGTACCCGTCAAATTATAATTGATACATAAGTAAACCTTGGTATTGAAAAAAAAAACGGTCATTAAAAAGATTCACTCTTAGACACTCATTAGAAGACATTATTTCTTGAGACATGTGCTGACTTTTGAGTGTGCTTTTTTCCCTTCGAACAGCAGCTTCTGACCATGAAAAGTATCTGAGATGTATTAACCAATGTAGATAAAAAACAAGGGTACACATACACACCCAAGAAATAATTCTGCAATTGATTTCGTTAATTTGCATCTGCAGTAATATAAACAGCATCAGGATAGTGATGATAATGTGGTCTTCATCTTCACATTAAAAAAGGTCAACATCTGGGAGACATTCTCCATCATTTTTTACTGACTCTCTTGGCTTACTGAAGTCCTGCTCTCCGTCAGCTCAGAACACAGTCTGCCTGTCAAGAGCAGTAGCCTGATGTGGGACACTAAGATGAAGGCAGATCCCTATAAAAGGAAGTGGGCACAACCAGTCTCAGATTTCCTGTTGCTTGGCCAGCTCGAGTCCCATTTCATCCACTTCAAATTCCCGTGATGAGCAGCCGGGTACATGCTGGGTTAGTTCATCTCTTATCCCGGTGTATCTTATCTTATCCCAGGGTTGGGGGGGGGGTTGTGCTGCCCACTGTGGCATTTGGTCTGGCTGGATGCTGCGGGAAGTCATAGTTTCAAGGGCAGCTGCTCTTAATCCAAAACATCCCAACAGAAAAAAAATAAGAACTTGAAACAAAAATGTGGAAAATGGTTCAAGGAGCCCTGGCCACTACATCTGGAATATTTTTTGGCACAGTTTGTGGTATAGTCAGTCACTCTACAGATCTGACGTTAGATGTTAGCTGGGGCAGCGTTACTTCCTCTTAGTCATGTTGGACCGAACGCAGACTGAACGCTACAGTGACTCACTGTCCCCCTGACGTACAAAGTGGTATTAAAAGACAGCACAGGCTGGTTAGCAGGGTAACTTCAGAAGTCATCTCTGCAACACAGTACATGGACGTGTTCACATCACATCACTGTTGGTTATACGCATTGTTACAGCCTCTAAAAAGGGAGTAAGGTGCTGATTCTGCACACGACAAGTCAAGTATCAGAGTCTACTTTGATACAGGTCACATGCAGCCAAAACCCTGCCAAATGGCCCACTAGCCACATCTGTGGTCCTCCACTTCTCTTTATATTCCAGTCCTGACTGCTGAGTGGACTCAGGTGTGCGGTCTCGCCCCCACCAACTGCAGGTGTGAGGACGACCCACTGTCCACCCACTGTTCACCCTCACAGCTGTTTTCACTTATGCTACCTGATGTTGCCTCTGGGGACTGTAGGAGACATTATCAGGCTTGTTGAGATGACCTGTGCCCTGCCTGAAAAGTTGGTGAGATCAGGCAGTAGGTTGCATTGACAAAAAGCTGCAGTCAACAGCCTTCGCACTCTGTACAGATAGTCAAAGAAATATTCACATCTTGACAGATCTGATCAGATTGGTCTCCAGTAACTGTTGTTTTAACTATGACAGGGTGGAGCATTAAAATATAGGGTATCTGTGATCATCATGACAGCGTTTCTGGTTTAAACTCCATATCACTCCATCCATCCATCTTCTTATCACCCAGTAATCTGGGGTCAGGTTGCAGCGGCAGCAGGCTAAGCAGGTCACTCCAGACTTTTTTCTCCTGAGCAATGTTTTCCAGCTCCTCCTGGGGGATCCGGAGGCATTCCCAGGCTAGATGAGATATGTAATCCCTCCAGTGAGTTCTGGATCATTACTCAATTATTTTACAAGAAAATTCAAATGAGCTAGAATTGTGTCGTAAAACAGCTTTGGATCAGTTTGCATTTAAATCGACCGCTGTAGGGCCGGTCCTTGAATGTCAAAACACGAATCAATAGTCAAAATACTTGAAAAAAGCAGAAGAAGAAGACAATAGTTTTCGTTGATGTGTCAGATATTTAGACTACCAGGGCTTAACATCTGTACAGATGTTATTTTACACATCCCACTTGTTACAAATGTTTTGTGCTGCTTAATACTTCAAGAATTAAATCATTTTGTAGACCAGAGCTGTCTATGAGAACTATCCGTAATATAAACTGAATGTATTCAGTCTCCCTCTGACTGATAAAAGTGACTATTTATTCCATTGATAGAATAAACCTTCATCACGCTCTGAAGTTCTGTATTTGTGGAGAACAAGTGAAAACTGTGTGGGTGTGCACTATTAAATGGCAACATCTATCATACAACAAGAATCGTAATCCCTTTTGTTGTGATTATTATGAATTTACGCCGTGCGACCCATATTTGTGGTGTTTTACAACAACCTGCAGTTATGTTCAGCTAGAAAAACAAGTGATTGAAGGAATCCACAGTTAATATGGTGTGAAAACAATTTATTGCACAAAATTTTGTTTCTCATATGAACGTGAACAATCGGTGAACAGCACAAAAAGAGCAAACAGCCCACCAGGAAGGTTTAGACTTTAAAAGACTTTTTTGGATTTTCAGGCATTGGGATTTTTGCAAACAAGGTGGTTTGTTTGTGTGTAATTAAGATTAGATTTGACCTCACCTGTGTTCCTTACAGTGGCTCTAAATGAGATCACCATATGTTGAAAAGGGCAATAATTCTTCTGATTGTACGTTATTTTGTAGAAAAACTTTGGAGACTGACTAAGATTTCAACCTCTAGTGAATGTAGGGACTGCAATAACTGCAAATTCATTAAGGGACTTGTCTGTGGTTTGGCACTTTTTTTTTAACTAATGCTTTTTCCGAGTCATTTTCTATAATTTATGCTACATTCCAAAAAGTATACTAATCATAATTTTACATTACTGCCATTAATGTTTTTCAGCCATCCATCTATGAGCTGTTCTGCCCTTCAGATTTGTTGCAGTGTCTCCCAGGAATACAGGCTATAAATGGGATACAAGCCATTTATGAGCCATTTGAAGTGATCTATATTCAAGCTTTCATGGTCTCTTATGTCAGACTGTCCCTGGCTGTGCTCAGATTTGCATAGGAGACTAGTAAAAGGGAATTACATCATTTTGGAAATATGCAAGGACCTCTGATAAAGGATTTCCAAGAGAAAAGGATTATCCTCTTATGCTCCATTTGAATCCTTGGTGGAAATGCAGCATATCGACCCCTGTTCCAGCACACACGTTTTCCTGTTTTGCTCATACAATACATGATGCCAGATTTGTCATGAAAAATGTATTTTAAAAGATACCTTGCACACCAGCAAGAAGCTACAAAAACTGAAAGTCAATACATCACCTATAGTCTATCCCTGCGGATCCAGAAAATGATTTATGCGGCACACAATGTCAAATTTTACAATTCAAATCCTCATTTTTCATGTTCGGGACACCATGTTGCTTGCTACCGTGCACAGTTTGGTAACAAAGTAATAACAATGTAACTAAAGATATTCTCAAACATTACTGAGCTGCAGTAATCCTGAATATAGTATTATTGATTACATGTGGGTAATCTGGTCTTTTTAATGGCTTCCTTAACACTTCACTCTGCCACTCTTGCTAAATAACAATCAAATACAGCTGTAACATCATACCAATCCATGAAATCATTGCACTAATAATACACATACACATTATATACCTCTTATCTCTATGTTGTCACAGTATCATGTGACAATAGTCAAAAAAATCCACATGAGGTACCCTCCTTCGTGCGAGGATGATGCTTGAATACAGTAAATAAATTCTGTAGCCTTGTGTCCAAATTATATTTTTGGAAGAAATAATTATCCTTTCACATCATCTTCATCAACAACCTAATCCAGCCGTGCAAGGCTGAGGAAAAATGAGAAACATACATGTGCTCATGCAGGTTTCTTCAGAGGCCCAAGCCATCTGCTAGTGTTTCTAAACACCTGTTTTGGCGGCCACCTGCCTTGGAAACATCCTGGTTGGACAAGTTTCATATTAAGTCTGTAATTGACTGTGCCCTTTGTAAAATCTGGAGCAATTTGGAACTCTTCCCTTCACATCTGGGAGGTGGTTAATGAGTTTCTGACTTGGAACAACTGAAACCTGCTCTGCTTATTTTGAGCTTTTGTCTAACATCTTCTCAAAATCCACATTTTCAACCTTGCAACTGTGATACATATAGCTGAGGTTAGAGGTTTTTGTGCCAGTGAGATCTACAGAATCGATTAAAAGTAACTGAAATGGACGTGTTGTGCACCAAGTGTCAGAATTTGTCTGTTATTTCTGGGTATGAGAGGAAAACTGCGTTTCAAGCAGTGAATTAAAACAGCCAAAGCACTATTTGATATCACTCAGATCTAAAAACAGTAGAGTCTCATGTGATAGTGAGTCATTCAGTTTTGTTTTAGACAAAATGAAAGACAATAATACAGAAAAACATACAGATTTTATTTTGTATTTTTGTGTGTTTTTCTATTTTCAATTAATAACAAGCAGACCAAAACCACCAAACAAAATTCTGTATTCTGTCAATAGTCTGTACCTTTGAAATGTTGTAAAAAATATTTTAAAAAAGTATATTCCGCAGTTTGGAATAATAGCAGCAAAATGTAAATGAGATTGTTTTTTGAAGTGAGAGACAGAAACTAGACGCCACATTTAAACATTCCTGCTCTATTTATTTTAACAAAAGCCATACATCAATCATTTTTGGAAATAGGAGTGAATTGCTGATAAACATGACAATTTGACCTGCAGTTTGGTTAATCTAGAAAAGATTAACAACCGCATGAGAAAATATCCAGTTGTTTGATGAGAATAGAAATTCTGTTATGTGTGCTGCTAATGGTTATGCTATTAACTTAAGTCATTTTACATCCCACAGTTTAAATGATTGTGAACTAATTCAAAAAAACACAAAGTCTCCTTCTATTTGAAAAGGTGCAACTACTCTTGAAACAACTACCTGCAGCATTCAACACAATCACAAAATCTTAATTGAACATCACTTTAAAGTGGAGAGCTCCTCTCTCTGTTTCAAACACAAAGATCAAAATAATCAAGACTTATTTTGCTTATTTGACTGTAAACTGATGCGGACTTTATCACTTTTATAACTTTATTACATGATTCTGGAAAAAAAAAAATCCAAAAATCCTGTTTCTGCCACTGTCAGTCACAAAGGAGAGAAGAAGGCAGTGAATCAAATAACAGGATAGAAACTGCAAAGAAAGTGTGGGTTGCTTTGAGAAAGATTGTTAATCAGATCACAGATACTGAAATAACTGAGGCTGTAGTTATCTCTCACTTTTGCTTGAAATGTTAAAAAAAATAATTCTTGCTTTAAGAACAGTATCAGTTGAGCTTTTCCTCATTGTCACTGCTTGATTGCATTTTTATCTGTGGCACACAGCAGGGAAAGCTCACCTGTTGTAGAGAAAATGAAAATATATGCACATACTAATCTATTGTACATTCAGTTAGGAGATATAATCCTGCTCTCGCCCTTGTTGTGCACTGCTGGTGTACTTAGTGTACCATGTTGTCATGAACTGACCAAGCATCTACTTTAAATCCCTGCGATGAATTCCATTCTAATTTATATTGGATATGGATACTTGAGAGTCCCAGTGGGTGCTGCAGTTGACAATGCAGGACTGTGGTCTGGCACACTCTTGTCCCAGTAAAGTCAGGGGGCTGCCATACTGGGGATTAGAGGATGAAGAGAATGATGAAGGATACATGTCGTTTCCCAGATTAGGATTGACCTGCTTTAAAACATAATGGTGATTTCTTCTTATCCGATTAAAGCCACCAACTGACCCAAATTATTTAGCTGTCTCTGCATTACATTTTTGAAATATCTGCAACAGTAGCATGACAAATAATTAGATTTCCATTCATTTAAATCCTTTATTTTGTTCAATTCAAATCAGAACCTAAATCTGAAGCACTGAGGGCTCGTACTTGCAGCGTGTGTTTGTTCTGTGTGTTTGACTGCCCGCCGTCTGTCACAAGAAACATGTGAACCACTCAAATCAAATCCCCACACTGACTTTAGTGATGTTTGAACTCCTGTAATCTACCTTCATCTTCAGTAAATACTAGTTCTACTGTGCTACTATATTTATACAAATAAGACACAGGTAATTCAAAATAGGAGATGCAAATGTTGTACACCCAGCAATTGTTTTATAGTATTAGTTGTGCTTTATGCATTAGGTTTTTAATATAGTTTACAAATAAGTACAACCTAGGATTACAGCTTAGAGTAAAAGGTATTGTAGAAAATTGGATTTTTGTTAAATGTCTTACAAACAATAAAGTCATAACCATCTGTGTGATGATAGTCATCATTTTCAGTTGTGTTTCATGGCAAAGCGTACATTGCAGGCAATTACCATCTCATGACACAACAGTATCTCATAATAAACCATCTGTGCCACCTGCTAGTCAGTATCAAACTCAAATTATTCAACATTTCCCAATACAGACGAAAGTGTCTAGTGAACTAATTTTCTGCCTTCTTTGCCAGCTGAACTTGTAGGTTCAAAATATTAGCTTCCAAAACAAAAGCACAGCCACAACCGTGGGTCATCCAAGGTCATACAGTGTTACCAGTGTTATCACTGGGGATTTCATAGAGCTCCCAATTCTTCTTGCTTTACTTTTCTTGCCCGGACGATGTAGTACAGTCCTACCTTGGTTTTCCACCATGCTGCATTAGTTGCAATACATGACTCAAATGAACCCACAGCAATAGTGCACAACTACGTTTGAATTACCTGAATCCAAAATGAAACCAGATAAAGTGGGAACCACTAATAGTGATGACAGTTAAAGTGATCAGCTGCTGAAATGGATCAAAAAGGTTGGGAAAGAATCTCTTACAAGTGCTGTTTAAATAATTTGCCTATTGCAATCAAGTAGCCCACTTACAGTGTTAATCTGGGGTCTTCTAATAAATGACAGCATATGGAAAGATTAAACCAAACATTTGTTAAACAACTTAACCTGTAAACCATCTGCTTCAGCAGGCTACCAGAGGCTGCTGCTGCGTGCACACTGAAATTATGACAGGAAAAAGAACGCCATTTTCCCTCAGTGAGAAATGTCGTCCCCTTGAAGCTTATGACAGACTGCCAGAAATGAGCCAACGAGATGCAGGAGCGAAACTCTAAAAGCAAGATACAGTCATGGCTGCTGGTGATGGAGACAGAAAACGAATGCACCATCAATTGGATTGATAATGCCCTGGTCATGTGATGCGTTACATAGCTCAATGAATAGTGAAGCTGTCCATTTCATTACTTTATATACATATAATAAATATATATTATCGATTAGATGGTAATCTGCAGGAGAAATAAAGCGCAAAAACTGCAAAGGTGTGATCACTATAAATGGTTCCCACTGTACTTTGTCCTGAGTACTGTGTGGTTCATATAGGCCATCCTATTTCAATGGAAACCAAAATAAAGAAAAGCATGTGCTTTGTGCGCCATAAGAATACTCACAGTAAGCTCTAGACCCGTACAGTGAGGGTGCAAGCCTACACAAGCTTACTATGAGCTGTAAGGGTGCTTATTTCACATGAGAGATTTTGTGTATTCTTTTTTGTGTACGCTCATATGGGGCGGGAACTTCTTTGCACCAATCGTGTACTTCTGATGACACCTCTTTGCCCGTGGTAACAGACAACTGTCGATCAAATCTGACCAAACAGCATCCACAGTTCCTGATAAAGATAATATTTTTTTGAGTTTCTAACTGTGAATAAACATCAACTAAGGATGATTTTTAAAAAATCAAACTTTAAATGCTGCACATCAGGAAATCATGTTGAAGTAGCTTTGTGCAGCACCAATGTTTGTAGGTATTCATTGCAAGATCTACATGAAAAAAATCCATATACTAAGACAAGAGCACCAATAAATTCTGTCAGAACCGTCTAGATCACCACTTGATTTACATCTGCTAGAAAAACTAAATAAATAATTTTACACTTAATCTGTTTTGTGTTCTTTTTATATGAATCCAAAGGGATGTGTGTCAGCCAAAGAGGAAGCGGTGGTTTTAGTGAGCAACTCAGTGACACTGCCTCTGAATAATTAGAAAAGCAATTAAAGCAATCTGATGATAGTATGCAACGTAGCTGGCAATTTGCACCCGTACATTTATGTGCTCATGATTGTAAGGGATCATTAAAGTTGAAGGGACAACCAGAGCGCATGAAAGGGTGCCAAGAGTTAACCTTAATATGCTGAGCAGACACTTTGTGCATCCATGTAACTTTATAGTTGGAGCCTTGATCACTGAACCACCACATCTATTTGGGTGTATCTCATTACATGGTAAATGGAAGAAAGAAGAAGAAAAAAAAAAGAGTGTAAAACCGTTTTCAGACTGGATTACTTTCTCTTGTGAATGTCAGGTAATTTATTTTTTTTTACAGCACCACTAACTCTGAATCAGAGAGGTCTCTTGTTTGCCTCTACCAGTCAGAAGATTTCAGACACAGAAACACTGACCGTCATTATCATTTACTTCAACAAAAGTGGAACACTTCAACTTTTCTTTAAGTAAATGATGATCTGGTACCATAACTATCTGGCTATCTAAAAATAGTCAGCACTATTACTGAAACTATTACTAAACTAATTAGAAGTCAAGCTGGGCTCTGTTAGGCTGTACTTAAAGTAGCAGTGATTTGAGCTAAAAACGCATGTTTAGCATGTATAATATTTACTCTGTACAGTATCTTAGGCCCCTTTAACAAAGCCTTTTCAAGGTGGGAAGGTAAGACAAGGAGGTATTAACAGAGCCACATCGGCGTGTGTATATAAAAGTGAGCCAGCCAGACAGGATGTCACTACATGCTGTTGTGTTACACATAACACCTCTTTTCTTCCCTGAAAGCTAAATCAAAACTCATACCATGGGGCGTTGTTTGGTTCAGTATAAAAAAGCAAAGCTGCTTTAATAGCGAGTCTTCCTTACTTCCTTACACCCCTGTGTAAAAAGAGCTTTAGTTTAGTTACCAAGCCAACACAAAGTACAGCTCAGGCTGATGGGAGTGCTGTTTGCTGGTATTTGGTCATAAATATTCAACGACTGGACAAATGGAAATTTTGCCCCAATGATGATTTCTATTCATCTTGAGGGGAACATGAATAGCAAGAGATGTCTAAAGTGGACCAAAGTGATGGAATGACCAACGGACAAACAGACCGATATTGCGAGCACTAGATCCACACCACTACTGGTGCTGAAAAATGGTGACCATCCATGAGTGTTATAACACAATATTATAATACATTTTAAGCTGTGTATACTATACTAAAAATTGATTATATGCCCATACATGTAAGCTAATGCATAAACTCATGTATGTATTGCAGTTTCTTCATTTTGAAGGCTATTTGATGGCTGAAGTTATGAATGACGAGGCTTAAGATCCCGCAGAAATGGTTTGGCAGATTCAGCACCTATTTGACCTCTTACATTAGATACAACCAGGATTGCCTAGACCTACAGTAACACTTCCCAACTCACTGTAACTCAAAACACATCTGTGGCAATTTAAATTAGAATGCACATTCACAGGGATGATGTGCAGTATAATCAGCCAGTTTTAGGCATGAACAAATGTTACTCATTTCCCTGTGGGGATACTCAAAAGACCCCAGCTGAGCACTGCTGTGTTGGGAGTTTTCTCTGGAGAAGGGACGCCTCAATGCAGCCTAGGAGGGAAGCTGTTACCATTGTGTTACGGGTCAAACGGAGGCTCTGAATGGGGCTCCATTTGACCCTAACCCTTTGTAGTTCAGCAAGGGGACCTCAACACTGGAGGGGGTGGATAAAGAGAAACAGCCTGTCTGAACTGAACCTGTGTAGTGTGTTGTTATTGGACATCCTTGCCAGTCATCTATTGTCTAAAATTAACACCATGTTTTAGCAGGTAGTTCATAAGTCTATCAGATCATCAGGAGATCAGTTATCACCTCATTTATGCAGCTGATTGTCTTGGATACTTAAGAAGGGAAGCAGAGTGGTTTCTTCAAAGTCTCCAGACATTGAAATTAAACATGAAACCATATGAGAATGATGCTTCAAACAAATGTACCTGTTTAACCAAATATATAGTATTCTATATGTGAATCAGCATTTCTAAATAGATGAGTTTTCGGTGGATGTATTTCACTTATTTAAAAAAAAAAAAAAAAAAGCATCAAATGCACTAATATGCGCCATTTGTTACGATCAAATGCGGTGAAGGTTCTAAGATAAGCAATTGCTGATACCTTTAAAAGCATGAATGTGTGAATGTATGTCTGTCAGGAAATTATTTCTATAAGACCAGAACTGTATTTTCGCTGTTAGTTCGTACCATTAATTTCCCAACACACAAGATAAACTCTCAGAGACAGAGATCTCAGTTCAAAGTTTTACTTGCAACAAGCAAGGAGTACAGGCAAAGATCTACATCTGCACTGAGCAGTCTCAGTGTCTTTCAAGCATATATAACATGTATAAGCAAAGTTCCTCCTCTCAGCAGTCCTCCGCCGCACCCTGCTCCCTCTCCTCCTTGCAGGGGAGGTTGGTGGGAGGTTGGCAGGTACGCTGACTTCTCTCCGTTCAAGGCCTTCTCGAACTCTTCTTTATCTCAAGAATGCAAGCACAGTCTGATACATCCTACGCCAACACACATCTCTTTGATCTGTGTAAAGGTCACAGCAACCATTACACAGTCCAGCATCAGGCTAAAACTTCATGATAATAAAGCATAAATGTACTAACATAAAAATGTATTAGCATAAGCGTGTCTGCACATTTTCTATTTCCTAACATTCCCTCCTGTTTAACATGAATTTTAGCCGTAGCATAATAAGTCACTTTCTCACATCAGTATAATACTTCTTCTCTCGATTTTCAGTATTAACGTCACATTGAACTTAAAATGCATAGTCAAATTGGAATCTGAAATGGTAGAAAAACAGGAGAGACATGAGTAACAACAAAACAAAAGTATGTACATTACAGAATAGTGTATGCAGAATTAAAATTCAGAACAGTCATGAGGATCAGACATGGGAGGTGCAGTGGGGACTGGTTCGTATTTAGCTGCAGGAGACATAAAAAACAATTGTGTGGAAACCTGGGTTGCGACCAAACGCAGCATCATATCTCTCAGGCAGGGCAGAATGCAGGATGTGAATAAACAGAAGAGCAATAATACTACGAGAACAGGCGTCAGAATTTTAAGGAGCACTTGTTGCCAGGGGCCAGAAGTCAGCCAAGCCAGGAAGTCACCTTTTGCTACATGATCCCAATCAATCGCATCACGCAGAGCAGTCAGGTTTGCAACTTCCTGGTGTATCATAGCTCCGTCTGCATCATTAGCTGGAATAAAAGAACAACATGCCGCGCCCACAATAGTGCAGACACCGCCCGCTGACGCTGTCAGTAACACTAGGCGGTCCTGCAACGCCATCAGTCTCAGCGCCTGCAGCTCTTCACGCACTCCAGTCCAAACCTTGAGTGACAGATTAGCAAAAGACCCCAACCTGTAGTCCAATGTTTCTACCCGCAGCATCACCTTACCAACACCAAGCCATGGGAAAAGTGATAAAACGACCTTCTGGCCGTCAGACCACAGTTTATGGTCAGGTGGGACGTCAGTTCCCCAAACAGAATCATGTTTCTGAAAGGAACGTCGAGTCCTACTGCTCAGGACGGTCGAGACGTCAGAGGCCACAATGAAGGAGCGGTCAGTTTCTTTTTGACAGATTGATTTAAAGGTCTCGGATTAGCAGCAGAGGGTAGGATATGGGAAAGCACTACTTTAGTTTTCAGTAATTTCCTGATTAATGTCTGGGAAGTGCTGAATTTTACAGTGTGTGATGTGAATCCAGGAAGGTCTCTCTGCAATCTTAACTGCCGTAGGAGTAGATATGATTACCTGGAATGGTCCAAGCCAGCGTTCCTCCCTCCACACACGTCTCTGAATATTCTTAACAAAAATCCAGTCCCCAGGTTTTAGTTGTGGTTTTGGCTGGTCCTCTTTTCCTGGAGATACAACATGGAGACGGAGAGTTTTAATGTTTTCTTTTGTTTGCAAAGTTTGGAGCATGGAATACAGAATTAACTTTGGAACACATCCCTCTTGTTGACACATAACATATAAGAACATTTCCTTACATGTATATCAAAAGCCCATGGAGTGTAAGAGCGAAAAACCTGTCTGGCAGAACAATCAATCTTTCTGGACAGGAAAATTCTCTTACGGTCCCGCTGCCCCGGCGACCACACTATGGCACTCCCAGAGGGTCACAATCATGTCAAAAATTAACTGCACACAAACGGTACACAATGAGAAAAATAGCTGTTGTCTACTCTGGAAACTTTGAGTATGGGAACATCCATAAAAGAACAGAAACTGTCCACCTCCAGGCTGGTCATCCCATTGTACCTGTGAAGTGGACCTGCCCCTAATAACTAATCATTATTTCCCTGATAGACGAAAACAAAGTAAAACATGGATGTGAATATGGGAACATATCTATTATCACCAAACAGTATCTTTTCCTTCAATTTTTGTTTAGTTCTATGAAATCCATACAGACAAATTGAAAATGGTAGGTTGCTTCAGGAAATGTACCTTGTCTTGGAGTAGTTTTGGTAACCATAGATTGTAAATGTTTTATTTATCACAGATACCATCCCTCCTGTTGAGACATGTGAAATCCCATGGCTCAAAAATAGCTGCAAATCTAAAATGATTCTGCTGACTGATCATTGTCATGTTGCCACTCGTCATCCTCCTCATGATCCCCCTCTGTGTTCTGGCCCTCTGTCCAATGTCCAAATTTGCCACAATTGTAGCATCTGCCGTCCCCTCCGTGTCCTCGTCCCCATCCTCGTCCACCTCCTCCTCTTTGATCATTTCCTCGGTAACAAACATCATAATATTCATCAGTGGGAAATTCATCACAGTCATTAACAATAAAAGTGTCATTACTTTTAACTTTAAGTTTCTTTTTCTTTACATTTATTTGTTCCTCACAGTGTTCTGCATCATCTTTTATGGTTTGAATTCCTGCACTCCTCCATCCTACGAGGTGCTTTTTAATGTTATTGCAGGAAGTAAAGGATTGTATACATTACCGCTTCAGGTCCGGTGTGGTGTGTCCACCCCGGACAGAGATGGTTGTGCAGTCATGGATGATTGAGGCAAGTGGTGGGAGGCAGATGAGGAGGAGGACAGTCCTGGAGGTGAGGACTTTGAAGTGACTTTCCCCAGGAGAGGCCTAGACAGCAGAGGTGGTTGTTGTGGATCTGAGTATGGCGGTAGACTTGGGAAAGGACCCAGGGGTCTGTATTCGTGGTCCTCTCGCTTATCTCGGGCAGAATACAACACAGGATAAGGGTTAGGAATTTTCATGTTCCTTTCTGCTTCCTTCTCTTTTTCTCTGTCTCTCTACTTGCAGTGTTCCCTTAAACCCATTTTTTTTTTTTCCTTTTTTCTTTCAAACATTTTACATTATTTATTTACTTTTTTATTTTTTTCCTGTTTCATGCGCTTCACATCCCCTTTATACTGGACCTCGTCAGGTCCCTGACTTTGATAACAACAACTACTGCAGCAATTACCCATCCCATCCTACAGGATGGAGGGATTGTTATTTAGACAGGAGCGTGTAGCTCCAGTGTCGCAAAGAAATACGTCACTGCCTGCTACAGTCAAAGTGATCAGAGTTTGACTAGTTTGACTGCAGCATGCATTGAATACCTCCAGTGGTGGTTCAGGGTCATGTCTTTGTCGTCTGTGAGTCATTGCTTTCTCCAACAGTCTAGTCTGTTCATCCAGGGTCGCCTTATGTGTTGGGGAAATGTCACTATCTGCTAGTCATGTTGACTTATATTGATTTGGATAGTAATTTTTTTAGGACAGTAACCACGGTTATTGCGTCCGCGGAAAGGTCGATGTTCATAGTCATTTCCATGTCTCTGCTCTTTCCTTTTACGTGGACAGTCTCTGGCAAAATGTCCAGGCTGACCACAGTCATAACACACCTCTTCCTGTCTTACATTCTGTTGACCATAATTGTCACCTGCCTGATCCCATCTACGTGGTCCTCCACTACCTCTTCCTCGGCCTCTGCCTCTACCTCTGTCTCCCTGGCTGTGATAAGGCCCTCTCTGTTCAGGACCACGGTAAAAGATTTCTTCAGAGCCCAGGAAAACCTGAATAGGCTGCTGTTTTGTCTTTTCTTCCTTTGCCTTTTGTTGTTGACCATGAACACGGATTGCATGACGCAAATGATTGCAGAAAACATCCTCTTCACACGTGGGGAGTTCAATGCATGTGGTTTCAATGGTTTGTCTCACTTTTGGGTGTACTGTATTCATGATAGCATTTTTGTAGAGCTGCAGTCTGGCAGGGTTACCTGCAGCCAGACCACTGTTGTGTGTGAAAGATTGATTAAATCTGTGTAGCCAATCTTCGCATGATTCGTCTGATTTCATTTTAAAGTCAGTGATCGCACCCCAATCTTGTCTGGGTGTGAATGTCTGTCTACAGCGGGTGAGGAAGTCAGACCACTGTTGTCTGAACTCATTAGTTTCTCGTGCTAGGGGGTCGTCATTAGGGTCTCTATCAGTCAGTGGTCCCTGCACTCGGTGAAGCTGTCCACCGAATGCACGGCGACAGATCCTAAGAATTTCAGTGGGAGTCAGAGTCATTGAGGCACGTAGTCCCTCCATTTCCCCGATCCATCCCTCAACATCTTTTCTCAGGTCTGGGAGAGCAGCGTTTAGCGCTTCGAAGTCTCCTGGGTACATTGACCTGTACACCTGCATGGTTGGTTCTGCGCCATTTTGTCCAGCAAGTGGATTTGGAACTGTTATCAAGAGATATTTGTCCTCAGGACCTGCTGAAAGGTCTTGAACATTTTTCAACACTGCTTTTTGTCTGCGAGTGTTAGCTGCTGGGGAGTCTCCCTGTCAGAGATCCTCCTGTTCCTGTAGATCCAAAGCCTTCAATTGTTTTCTAAGGGCTTTGTGATCTTCATAGGGTGGAGGCTGGAGCTGTTGGCCACCAGCTCCAACTCCACCCTCAGCACCCTGTGGCTGCTGTTGTTGATATTGCATTTGCTGATTTAACTGCTGTTGTTGCTGAACGTTTGCTGCTGCGCGGCGTCTGTTAACTACCGTTACAGCACCTGCAGCCTCTGCATCTAAATCTTCAAGGTCACATGCAGATTTCTTCTGTTGTTGTGCATCTGTTCTCTTTTTAACATCCTCAGAAGCAGTGGAAGCCCACATCATGGCACACTGAACTTCAGGATGAGCACCACCTTTCTTCTTATGTTTATCTTTCAATTTAACGAGAAGCGCATCACATTTAGGTTTATCCAATGTTCCATCGAATGGAGTGTTAGGATATTTTATCCATGGTTTATAATATTTAGAGGTTTGCGCACCGTATTCACTTTCCATACGGTTACGGTCACGATCCTGTTTCAATTTTAGTATATGTGTTCCAATTTGGATTTTTTTTTTTTTTTTTTTTTTACTCTGATTTCTTATTTTTCCCGTTTGAGTTCCCCATTACAACTGTCCCATGTTGAGTTCACTGGCACGAGAGAAGAGGAGGTTATTGATCTGGCCTTCTACACCGCAGACACGGTGCGAGTTCAATTTTACGGATTGAAACCAACCTCAGGCAACAGCCGTCAGCCCTCTTCTCACCAGTATAGAAGTCAACACAAGATAAAACAACAAACTGTAACTCCGATACCACCTATTGTGGCTTCAAACCTCAAGGAATTACCACATTCACTCTCACATTTACTCACAAATGTATGTATGTGTGCAGGCCTTTGTTGTATTCTTAGAACACAAATCACATATTAGGAGGTTAATTCCCCTGTCCAACTTGATAGGTTGGAGTACCTGATAGGAATCAACACAATTTTAGGAGGTTAATTCCCCTGTCCAACTTAAGATGTTGGAGTACCTGATAGGAATTAACACAATTACCAGGAGGTTGTTCCCCTGTCCAACTTGATAGGTTGGAGTACCTGATAGGAATCAACCCAATTTAGTAATTCCCCTGTCCAACTTAAGGTTGGAGTACCTGATAGGAATTAAACCCAATTTAGTAATTCCCCTGTCCAACTTAAGATGTTGGAGTACCTGATAGGAATTAACACAATTTAGTAATTCCCCTGTCCAACCTGAGGTTGGAGTACCTGATAGGAATTAACACAATTAACCTGGTAGATTCTCCCAAAATTCTCCTAATCAGCGCTTTCTTGTCCCGACGTCACTGCGTCTGCCAGACTCACAAACTATTTTATGGGACTCAAACCCTTCTAGGAATTTCAACCTCTTTTGCGCTGTAACTGCAGTATCAAATCTTCCATGTGCTGTGTCTTTATGCGTCTCTGTACTCACCAACGAAGTGGATGTGCGTCACCGGGCACCCTCAGAGAGCCCTGTCAACCGTTGTGGTCCCAGAAAAGGATGACCAATACAGACCGTAGTCTGACCGTGCACGGATTTTGTCCTCTCAGGCTTCCAGGGCTTCCTCAGGTGTCCAGATATTGCACATCCGGCTCGAAGGACCAATTATGTCAGGAAATTATTTCTATAAGACCAGAACTGTATTTTCGCTGTTAGTTCGTACCATTAATTTCCCAACACACAAGATAAACTCTCAGAGACAGAGATCTCAGTTCAAAGTTTTACTTGCAACAAGCAAGGAGTACAGGCAAAGATCTACATCTGCACTGAGCAGTCTCAGTGTCTTTCAAGCATATATAACATGTATAAGCAAAGTTCCTCCTCTCAGCAGTCCTCCGCCGCACCCTGCTCCCTCTCCTCCTTGCAGGGGAGGTTGGTGGGAGGTTGGCAGGTACGCTGACTTCTCTCCGTTCAAGGCCTTCTCGAACTCTTCTTTATCTCAAGAATGCAAGCACAGTCTGATACATCCTACGCCAACACACATCTCTTTGATCTGTGTAAAGGTCACAGCAACCATTACACAGTCCAGCATCAGGCTAAAACTTCATGATAATAAAGCATAAATGTACTAACATAAAAATGTATTAGCATAAGCGTGTCTGCACATTTTCTATTTCCTAACAATGTCAAACATCGTTCAGACACTCCAGTTAGACGCTGAAGGTACTGTTTCTCGAGGGTATTGGTAGAAATCCAACTACACACACACCTTAGGAATCCTTTAATCCTGTGATATGGAGGAGAGGATTTAAGCAATAAGAGTCCTAAAAATAACACCAACGTGCCAATATAGGGCACCAATATGATACAGCATTGCCAAGTACTCATTAAAAGGTGACAGATTTCATCCTTAAGTAATGTCTGTCAGTCTTATCTCAGTACCACCACCACACATCTATCTATTAAAAGCATTAATGTCACACCAGCTACAGACAAATTACATTATCAACAATTCTAGTGCAGCATATCTCAGACCTGGAGATTAATGGTTGAGGGATAATTGTTCTCCATTACATGTACTCTGGATATGCAGAAGCACCAGGTTGGGTTGTTTTTCAGGTGGATAATTGAAGTCTCCTCTTTTACTTTCAGTTCACTCTGAGTCACCTGCATGGTCGAACAGCTGATAAGTGACTCAAATACTATCTCTCCATCCGTGCGGTAATTGAGTTGCCAACGGACATCCAACCCACCGGTGGTTACTTGTGTGACAGTCTTGTTCTGTATCTGCATGGGTCTCAGATGGGGAGGTCATGTCATGCCAGTCAAAAGGAGACAACTCCAATCCTTCAAGTCTATGAGTAAAATCTTCACTTCTATCACACTCCATCAGTTTTCTCACTGTGGTTGGTGACATGAGAAATGGATGTACTATAACTGAGTTCTGCTGATAGCTGAGTGCGAGTAAAAATGTCAGGGCTCTAGGACAGTATTTGCTAACATGTGCTCTTCCACCGTTTGGGAACATTAAAGTATTGCCAGTTTTAGACTCTTGCCAGTACAATCACATTGCTGGCATGACTGGCTGATAGGCTTAAAGTTTAATGATGTACTACATCTCTGCAGGTGAAGAGGGTTTTATTCTTATGCTTCAACTCAAGAAAAGTTAGGAATGATGAAAATAAAATGGGGATTTTGGATGGTTGTAACGAGATGGAGTAATATTTGGGCTAATAGTAGTATTACAACAGCAGTAGTATTACAACATGTGCATGTACACCCTGTTTTTCAGCCACATTTTTATTCCTACATTCCTCCTTGTTTTAGTCGTACTTACATCTGATGGAACACATAAGCTTCAATTTAAACCAAACGCAGCTGTCTTCACATGACAGCTCACACTATATCAAATACGCATGTACGTATATGATTGTATGTTGGGATGTAAGCTCTGTCAAAATGCTTCAGATTGCAAGGCATTACTGTAGCTGATCCAGTGACTCTGACTGACTGAGGACTGCAGCTGCTGCTGTTGTGCTCTTTTCGCAGCACAGTCAGTGTAGACAAGCCGTTCGTAACAGCAGTGACAGAGGTCCACTGGGAGACATGGAGAGCTGTATGCGTCTCTGTGCATGTACTTGTGAAAAATTGCTGACTCACAGCCAGTTTAAACCAGTTAATTCAGAGCAAATGGCAGTTTTAACCCTCAAATCTGTGATGCTCACAGCTCAAAAACTGACTTTCCTTTGCTAGATTTGTACTTTGTGAGTGACAGCTGGCTCAGTGTTTATATGAAACAGAGTATCTGTACACAGTGTAACCCTAACCCTAACATTGTAACAATGTTCTCAACAAGGGATTTCAAATTTCAGATGTACTGGGAGAGGATGGGACAGCGAGAGTCATTCCTTGCATGATCATTTAGGTCTCAAAGTATAAACCCTGATATATAATTTGGGTGTCATAGAGGGAATTTGTGTGAGCTAAAGTGTAAGAGGAAACTGCCCCGTAAGCTTCAGACTGTGGGTCAACTGATTGTATTTAACAAACTTAAATGATCCATCAGCAGCAAACCAAAAATGCCGTCCTCTTTTGTGCCTTCATCCTTTTACTGGAGCGTCCAGTCAGCTGTCAGCCTGAATAACGAATGGACTATTTCACTGAACTATGAAAAAAATAGGAATATATGCAAAAGAGTAGATTATTAAAATCTTTCTCTTACTTGGTTAATGTGATTTTAGTTCCTGAACCTCAGCAAACAACGTCTACATGTCATCTTTTTAACATTTAACATACTGTTGTCCCATTTTTGGCAGTATTTTAATTTATTATACATTAATACAACCCTTACATCCTAAATCTTAATAATACGTATAGATTCATGCCTTTACTAATGAAATTAATTGCCTTCAGAACACATGAACATAGATGAAATCATCTTTTTAGTATCAAATACATTTACAATCTGGCAGAAATATATACAGAAAGGAACAATTTGCATAAAAACATTTCCACTGATTTCCTTGGGAAATAAAGTTTGCTTCGCGGGTTTCTGGAAGAGACGCGAGTGAAATTACCGTAATGACACCATGTTGGCTGTAAAGCGCAACGTCTCAGTTTTCAGAAACCCATTAGGCCCGTTAGGTTTTAGAGTTAAAATAGTCATTATTGAAAGAATTATTAACACTGACAAATGATTAGCAACATATACACAATAATCAAATATTATCAATGCTGACATATGATTGAAGTCATTCTTTTCAGTTTGGTTTTATTTGATTAATTATTTTACACAATAAAAAAAGGGGGTGAAATATCAGCCAACTTTAAACTGTGATTGGATCAGGATTGGATGGAGTGTCCAGGAGATTTTGGCCTCATTTTTGTACAGTGGGAGGAAGAAGACAAGCGTAGTCCATCTTTATATCCAGTCAGTGCTTGAAACCAACAGAGCGAGGACATTTTTGGGAAGTGAGGACATTTTGGCTGGTCACAGCATTCACATTAGAGGACTGTTTTAAGGTTAGGTTAAGGTAGGTGTGTGTGTCTGTGTATGTTCACTGTCCCTCAGGTTGTGTTGATATATTTTAGGGAGTGAGATATGCCCTCTCTTCTTCCCCTAGGAGTATTTTTTAATTCAGAGAGGTGATTAAGCTCTATTATATCTGAGATTACAGAGTTGACCTTGTTACAGTTAATGTTTCTAATTTCAATTCAATTCATAATCCTGTTTTGGGGCTTTTGGCTTCTTTTACATTTTCCAAGTAGGTTTCTTTACATTGCGTTATCATGTAGTTTACTCTGATTGGTGTGGAAAACAATGCTCTGGAAAGCAGACTGGTGACAATGTGTCTGAGGGGGAACAGTTAGTCTCAGCACCAACTGACACGTGGGACTCTTTTCTGGGCTCAGCTCTTGGGTTTGAAGGGCTTTCGTATGGAGGCTGTTGAGGGGGCTGGATTTAAGGTGATTACCAAATTTGAACGTTAAGTATCAAAAGTTCTAATTCTGCTCTACATGCATTTCTTGCTGTTTTTCCGTCAACGTGTAAAATGTATCAGCAGATACAGATGGATCTCTGCCCCAACAGATGCAGCTATCACTGACTCTTGCCATCACATACAGGAGTAGTAATTTAAGATGATGATTTAGGTTGTGTAACCAAAAACCTGCATATTTTCAGCTAATTTTGGTGTTTTCATACAAACTCTCAGGGGCTGGTGGTTGACAGACATAATCATTCATATAAAACATAAAAGAGATGTCGTCAAAAAGATACCGTATACTAATGGACTACAATTTCTTAACATATACATTCTCACCATTTAATAACCTTTCTTGAAATATTTCAGCTGAAAGGCCAAATGCCGTCTTTGCAGAATAAGGATTTGAAAGAACTTTGGTCATTGTAATGCATGTCCAACTCAGCCGTGCCTCTGAATACTCAGAGGTATTAAAAGCTGCTTCAGAAATGTTTAAACTAGGACTCTACAAGCATACTGAATAGCTCAAGAAGGTTGTGTTTGGAAGATATATATTCAGTGGGTAAACACAGTTAAATCATAAAGCCGTGGTGGGCAATTTCTGTGAAGTAAATGAAGGTGTGATTAATTCAAGTATCCTGGTTCCTGCTCTTGTGTGATTACCAGTGGGCCATGAATCATCCACTGTACCACCCTGCACCTCAGTCTCATCCAACTGAATTACAGGAGGGGAAATTTTCTAATTAGCTGTGGGTTAATTGCTCTACAGTTGATGCTGGGAGAAGGATGTGCATCATGTGGCAGTACATTTTCTTTTAACTTTAAAGAAACTTTAGATCACTAGCTTTGCTAATGTGACTTTCAGTTTTCAAAACATGACTTAGTTTGACAAGTTTAAGGAAAAACGGGGTATCATTTTATATATTGAAAAAAGAAGAGGAGTAGTGTGTCTGGTTTCAATTCCATCTTTCTCTTTTCATCAGCACTGGCATGTATGGAAGTCAAATGAATGACAAAGGTGTGTTTTGTTCAGTTTGTAGAATCTTGTCTGGTCTGATCTGGTTTATTTTTACTGGCCGTGATAGAGTATAAGTTCTAGGCCCTCAGTGCCTCCTCTGTACACGTTCAGTTAAAATGGAAGTTATGTGTCTTGCTTAGGAACTTCAAAAGGATGGAACTGGAAAAAAAAACAAAAGTCAGAGGTAGGGATGTAATTTAGAGAGGAAATTACTCCCACAATGGTAAAGAAACACTTGCTATACCAAAGAGTAATTGGGGGTTAACATTTCCTCAGGAACAAATGTTTTGGTTACCTGTGGAGTTTTTGGCTTCTAGTAGCACAAGATTCCTTTGCGTTTGTAGCATGCAAACGCACAAGAATACTTGTAGTATCACAGCGTTCCACTAAAGGACAGTAGGTGGCACTGATGTACAAAAAAGTATAGAAATATGCACCAACATAGACAAAGAAGAAGAATGCAATAATGATTCCTTATTGAGTAAGATGATTTGAGGAAGTATTGTACACCTCACTGTAAAAGGCAACACAATACAATTATATATCAGTGGGAATATGCACATTTTCATTTTGTCATCTTCAGTTCAGTATTGAACTCTTTGGGACAACGCTACAAGGCGTCATTTCTATGCCACTGCAGAAAGCTTTTTTTTTTTATCTTCTGAATTCCATTTGTGAGTTGAAGGGGAAAATTACAGGCTGTTCCATATCACCTCTGATATAGAAATGTATCATTCTGTGAATGTTTCAGCTGATGAAAACAGAGATACCTCTGTGAGTGTGTGGGCATGCTCAGGCAGATATTTGAGTGCAGCTTGTAGGCAACATTACATTTTATGACTGACGAACCTGATAGATTGCCGTATATTGGAATTCCTCTGGTCTGGTAACATCCTGTAATAACAAGCACAAAACCCTTTGGAGACACATGTCTCGTCTTCCTGGTGATTTCAATCTTGTCTCCACCTCCGCACGTCTCCTTTCCAACACTGATTGAAATATCACACCCTCGCCATGGTAAATTAAAAGGAATAATACAGTGATTCAATGTAGTTGTCTCATTACTTGCAAAATGATGTCTCAAACCAATCCATTATCAGTCTAATTTGCTTTATCTATGTGGTTCTTGAGATGCAGCAGAAATGCAAACAAATCTGCTGAAGGGACTTTAATTCTTGATCTGAGTTTAGTTTCTTGGCATGAGTGCCTTGACTTCAATTATCATACGAATTTTGAAGTGAGCGATTTTTCCACATCATTCCCCAATTATTATCAGTTACACAAGACATATGCATCATTAGAGAATGCTGTCACACCTCATCAATTCAATAAATATATATTTTATGGTGGACTGATGATATTTGAATTGCCTTAAAACAAGGCGTGCTTTGAAGCTGAATGGGTAACAGTGTCGTGTATCATGAGTTATATTTGGGGTATCACTGCACTGCAATAGTGTCCCAATGGTTACGTCTTGCCATGACAAACACAGTATTCTCATCTCAAATCCGTGTGCATTAACATCTCCTGTTTTCACCTACACTGCGGTGAAAGATAAGGCCATATGTTTGTACATCGAACACTGAATACATTAACAAGGGAGCATGTAACTCCACCTCTCCCATGTTAACAGTGTTGTAAATGAGACCATATGAATAATGTTCAAGGGCGGTAGGATAATCAACTCAAGGATAGTTATGAGCCTCTCAGCAGCAAAACTAATAACATTGACGTGTTAAGCATGTTAGACGTGTTTGTGTGATAAAACATACATAAAAGAAGACATGTTTGCACAGACATACATTGTTGTTGTTACTGTCAAACCCACTGGCTGACCATATTCTTTCTATCTGGAGTTTCTATGCTGTCCTTGTGTCCAAAAACACGCAAGAACCAACAAATTTCCTGCGCTGTAGGTGTGAATAGTTTTCTGATTATGTGTTTTACATCATGTGTTTTAGACAGTGACAGACTGGCGACCTGTCTCTTGCCTTAATGTGTCCTCCAATTGGTCCCAGCTATGTGACCCTGAACAGGACAAGCAGGTATAAATGATGGATGGAGGGATGGATGATTTAAAAACAACTAAACATCTGAAATGCAATAATGAGTCTTCTGCAGGCAATAATTCACTTGCCTATAGACTGCCATTGGTGAAGTAAATCAAGGTGGAATGAGCAGTGTTACTTTTTCTTAGAGCGCATTTAGTTAATAGCACCACTTTTAGCATTATCAGCATAAAATTAGGGTCAACAGCACCTCTTATTATAAGTTATACAAAAGCCCATAACTGTATTCACCCTCACGCAATAATTTTCTTACTAAACCTCTGCTAATTTTTAAGAATCTGTTTACAAATCTAGCTAAAAACTGCATTTTGTGTCCATGTTGCATTGCACCCATGTTGCATTTATCAGCTGATCACAGCAGCTGCTAATTGACAAATTAACATGTTTTCTTTTGTGTGATCCCAAAACAAAGTCAGAATAGGACTGAATACATTAATAAATAGCACTTATGATTATCCATGTTATTTGGGGAAATGATTGAGTAGGACATTTTAAGCATATTTCTGTGAAAGATTATCATTTATTTTTAATAATTATTATTTATCATATTCACACATAGTTAGAAATCTTGCTTAGCCTATTTTACTTGGCAGTTGCACAGGGTTCAATACATTTTTATTTTGTGCTATGTTTCCACTACAAACACCAAACCACCTGCTGACAAGAAAGAGGTGTGTCAAGGGCCATAACGAATCCCTCTAAAACTCATTAGGGGAGATTCTGTTCAGAAGAGCCTTGTTGAGGAACTGACAGGAATTTCATTAACATCAGTTCTCTTTGACACTGACGTACTGGAATATAAAAATTGTCAGTGAGTCATAAGGTGCATGCACCATCATGAAGGCTGAGTGGGGAGGATGGAGTGGATGTGATTAAATTGAGAAATTGGTGGTGAATGTGGATGAACTGATGAAATTCTGGTGAAAAATTATAATGATAATAATATATTCCAGCAAGCAGGAGATACAATAACTAGAGGAAGAGCAGTATCTGCCCAGTTTGTGGAACACACATTCAGACAATTAAATCAGTTTCCAAACCAATTACAGATAGTGACATTGATGGAGGTATGTGGGTGTTCAGGTTTTGGCTGCTATTGTGACTCTATACTGTACATTAGGGATTTCCTAAACAGAATAGAGGGGAGTAGAGCTGGGATAGAATAGAAAAATAATAGACTAGAACAGAAAAGCTTCAAAGTGCAATATAGTCCAAATACACAAATTTCAAAAAAATGAACATCGAGTTAGCTTGTGAATTTTTGCAGATCATATCTGTGTCAAACATAATTTTGCTGAGCAGTATTACTGAAATAGTGATTAGTTTGAAATATCTCAGAATTTTGTCACAGCATAATTAACAGATTAGCAAAACAGAGTAGTTACTTCATTTTGAGCAGCAAACAGCAGAAAGACCCAGAGTGAATGATTTAGTATTGTAAAAAAATCACGGAACCTGTTGTTTTTTATTTTGGCGCCCATGTTAGGAGGTTAGAGCAGCCACACAGCCCACGTGAGCAGCGCTGCTCAGGTGCAGCTTGGCTGCAGCTAATCTAGAGAGTCGGCATCTTGCCCGTTTTTTCCTCAACACATGAGCGGTTCACAAAATAGACAGTGAAAATGATCTGTGATAGTCATATTGACATTATACCAGCAAAATGATACACATTTCACTAGAGTTTCACTGTCTGTACCTGTATGATATCTCAGTGATCTTTGACTTAATACTCCTGTATCGGTTCAAAATGAAAAGCCCTCAAGTGTTTCTGTGGCCAGAATACCTTCTTTTGTTACCAAGGCTTTTATTTGATAGCCACCATCAAAAGCAAACTCAATGTAGAAAGATAGTCTGACTGGCAGAAAGCACTGCATCACTGCAGCAGCCACGCTTGTCTGTGTTGATATCACATGCGTGCAGGCCACAGCAGTTCAGCAAGGTAGTCGACATGTTAGCATGCTGCCATTCGCATTTACACTTGTATGACACTTGTGCATTGTCACGCACAGTGGGTCTATCACATTTCAGTCACAGCAAACAGGTTAGAGTTGGAAAAATGCCCTTTCATGAAAAAACAATGGACCGAACACCCTAACTTCCCAGCTTTTTTATGCTAGCAGCGGATACACCACCTCCGTCTCCCTGAAAGGAGCTCTGAGCCTCAACTTGACCTGGTTTGGGTGATTGACTGGGTGGAATAGGATCCCCCAAGTCCATTGTGCATTTGCAAGTAGCTGCAGAGGCACCATGTAGTATTATTAGCTTTGGGTGTCTCAACTCGGTTTTCGTTGTTGATCTGATGAAACTTTTTAGAGGTAAATCCAAAGTTAGTATGTTATGAACTGACTTGATGCACACAGAGTTCATATTTTTAACTAAGTGTAACTGATATTAAAGCAGAAAAATGTCCACCATTTTTCCAAGTTGTATGGGGCAACATATTCTAAACTACACAACATTTGGATTGTGGTTTGCAGACCATGTGTAACTGTGCCACCAATGGGAGAAAGCCATAACAGAAACAATAAATTCAATGGAAATGGCATAATGAATACCAGATATGGTAAGCTTTTAAAAGATATTTTAGAGACATTTGCATGTGACAAGTAATTTTTTTTAAAGATTTTTCATGTGAAACTTTGCTGTTGAGTCTTACAGAGAATGTCAACTCTCAATCAAGGGATCTCAGAGCCCCTGAGACACCCTGTATTCCTCACCTTGGTATTAGCCTCGGACAGGCTCACCCATAGTCTTGTTACTACATGTTTGCTTCACTTCAAAATCTCTGTGTTTGCAGTAAAGGCTCAGAGGAGATCTGTCCCCAGGCCATCATCCTGCCCTACACATAGCTTGTGCTTTCTGCTCTGCCACAAATGATCACTCTACTCCCTCCTGTACCTCAGTGCTGTAATGACCCTCCTCACTCCAATCAGAACATCAGTCACTACCTATCTTGCATCACAGAGTGAGAAGCTTTCCCTTCAAGGAGTACCTCACATTGACCCCTTTTAATGGAATAATTTCCCATCTATCCTGACTCTGTTTGGTCTTTAAGAAAAAGTACACTTATTTATTTATTTCCTCTCTTTCCTTGTCTTATACCATTTTATATGATTCCAGTTAAGTAAACCTAACGGGTCTACAAAGGTGAGGTAATAGTATAAAGCAGTGTGTGGCTACTTTGAGGATTGGGTAACTGGGCTAACTTGGTGATTATGCCTACAGTGTACTGCTGAGGCCTGCTGCTGCTGCTGTTTCCACAAAAAGCTTAAGTGTGGAAACTGCTTTGCCTCTCCAGTTCAGCATTCAAGGTTGGTGAGTCTTTTGTTGAGACAAGATGAAAACTATAAACTAATAAGGAGCAGATCAGAAACACCACAAGTGTGTGTCTTAGAAACTGTGAGATCTCTTTCACCTTACTGGTGTTTATGGAAAATGTACGCTTTGCTTAGTATTGACAATTATCAAAATACTAATGACCCAATCTTAAACTATGTTCATGTCATCTGTAGTGATGCAAGGACCAAAGCTTATTTTGTCACACTCACTGTGGGTAGTTGTAGGTCAGAGCATCATTCCATTGTTATGAATACACAGGGGAACACGGAGGTGAAAAAGTAAACATGTTTTACTGAAATGTGATATGTCAGATACATGGTGGCGTGAAAATGATAGTCATTAGTTTTGTCCTCTGAATCCAAGACAACACTGCACACTAGCCTATTTGTTGCCTCAGGCACATAGTGGCAGGTGTGTTTCTGTGACAAGTTCTAGTTTTAGCAGTAATTATTAGGAGCAACATTTAAAGGAATTGTTGAAAGGTTTGGAAAATATGCTTATTCGCTTTATTTCCTGAATTAGATGACAAGAATGTTTTAAGCATTAAGTACAGAGCTGGGGCTTGGATGTGATTAGCTCTACCCAACATAATGACTGGAAGCACAGGGAAAATGATTAGACTGGCTCTCCAAAGTTCCATAACGAACACATCGAAAGACATTTTGAAACAACTCCATTAAGAATATATGTAAGGAGATGTAATGCAAGCAAACACCTGTCCACTGTTACGTCTCTCTTGGTTTGTTTGTTAGTATGGTGTTGCTTTTTCAATTACTGGTATCAGCCTTTGATATAAAGCCTTCAGAAACAGACTATAGGGGAGGCACTTAAACCAACCACTCGGTTGGACTACAAAGACTTGCACTGAGTGGTGCAGTTTGACAGAGAGGGGCCAGCGTTGCGATTAGGGTCCAGGCCTTTTCAGTCCAGTGTCAAACTTGTAATGGCCTCAAATGCTTCCACGGTCAGCCATAAACCTAAGGAGGCATTCCAGACACTGAAATTACTCCGCTGCCACTTCTGCTGGCCAGTGTGATTGTCACTTCTGCTAGCAGTTTAGTCAGGTGCACAGTAAGTGAAAACAGGAAGGGTTTGTAGTGTATTGGCATTTTATCGCTGAACTAGGACTACAACACTTGGCTTTTTCTTATCTTTGATGTCTGACAATCAGTGAGACCTTCATCTCACAGTGGTGAGAGGCCAGCCAAAAACTCAAATAAAGGTGCTTTCGATGTGTGTTCAGTTGTTCCTGCATGTTTTAACTTCAGAGCAATGACAATAATAAACACCCCAATATCATGCTGCCAAGTAAATTATTACTTGTGTAAATTATTACTTATTGTGTGTGTAGTAATTCTGCCTTTTAAACACAATAAGTGTTGTCTTGGATTAAGTCCTAAAATTAAGTACCTTACAGCAGCCACTTGAATCACTAAAGTACATATACACAAGTTTTACCACAATGGATTGCAATAGTAGTTGTTATTGGTGAATTCCACATCATGTAAGTCATCTAAAATGCTGTGTAGCCCAGATCTGTAGTGTGAGAGGATATCAAGCAAGACCATGCCAGATTTTTTGTCCATTCATCTCATTTGCATATCTACCAGCAAACATATTTCATGTAAGAATGCTTTGAGCAGCAGCTTGTGTCAGATTTCTGCAACTGTGGCATGGATACCTGCCTTTGTAGATAGTCATGGACTCCAATCTACCAACTCAACCAGAACCGTAATCTCTGCTCTGTCAGTTTATAGCAACCTGTAGAAAACTTTGAGCCAACCATCACTGCAATACTTCCAGTTAATGCAGTTAAATGTGGAGCTACGTGTCATCTGCCTAATGATGGAAATACATATCTATGAATTTTACAACATAATGGTAACAGAAAATGTTCTCAAGCACCATCATCTTCATTCAATTTCTAATAATCACCTTCAATTTCACAATATCTTTGAAAAGCAATTACGTAACACACACCCCGCTTGCAGACCATTACATAAAGGACATTTTGACATCGGCCATGGCCATGTTATTGTGTAAAAACTAAGGAGTAAGTTTAGTGTAGTAAGTAGTAGTGTGGGTGGGATTCAAAAACACTCAAACACTTAATCTCCTCTCCCCCTTTAAAGCAGCCAACATTTCCTAATGGGCCTGAAGGAAAACGCAGGCCGGCTTCTTCAAAGAGAAAAGTGTTGTCCCATTACACAAACACACAGGATCACTAATATTAAAACACAGCACTTTAGATATTAATATAAAGTAGTTCAAAGAGTGTCCAAAGGCACAGGATGTGTTCTTTCTTTAAGTTTAGATGCAGAAATTCCCTTTTGTTATATTCACGGTGTATTAAGGTGCACACAAGCATATTTCAGATGACAATGGTATGCCACAAACTACAATTTGAAAAGTCTGTTTGTGTGCCTCCTCCTACTAGAACCACTAAAATTCCATTTGTGTTTGCTGTCAGGGTGGTCTGAACAGTCCAAAGGAGAGCATAGTTTCATACCACAATTGCACTGTGCCACCTTACCTGCATATACACAACCTTAGCTGCCCCACTCCACCCACAGCAGTGCAAGGGAATTCCTTTGTAGCAACAAAAATTACAAAACAGACATTAAGTGCAAAGATATTCCCAGATTGCATTAGCGCCTCTGCCAATGCATAGAGCCCCAAGGTGATTCTTAACAAATATATTTCTCGAGAAGAACACATAACATAAAAACACAAACAAAACAAGAGGTTTCATGAGTGATATTGCTTTGATGTCTTTATAACAGCTCCTTCAAGAGCTTTGCTGAAGAGCACAAAAGTGCAGGGTTGACATCCTGTCAAAAAAAAAACCCAAATAAACAAACTAAAAAAACCAAAGAATCATGGTTGTGTGGGCTTCTCTAGTGGCTTTGTAAGAGAGCTACAATAGAGGTATGAGCTGACATTTTTTGGAGCGTTTTTCTTTGGGGAATCAGCTAATGAATCCCTCCATAACTCTATAATGTTGAGTTGCAGCTATTGTGTATAGCTTCATAAAAGCCTGCTGAAAAGACACAGCAGGTTAGAGCCGAATCAATCCACACATAAACACACACTCACTGGGAGACTCTTAACAATGCAGTTGTGACAAACTGTGGTTTTAGTGTAAATAGAGTGCAGAAGAGATACCCAGGGGAATCGATTCAGAGGCTTAAGCATATCCATGGAACAAAGATGGTGTAACCAAGTAAATGCAGATGTGACAGACACAACACCCTGTGTGGTCAGACAAAAGAAACCTTATATATATCTTTATTTGCCTCACTTCTTCAAAATTCTTATTTTTTTTATGTTTAGCTCCCAAGCATTCAGGAGAGGGGTATATCTATTGGGCTGCACAAACCCTTACACAACTACCGTCCCCCCACGGAGGTGTTTTCATTGATGTTACCTGATAGGACCTCTTCTCAAGAATGTGTGGGTGTGTCCAGACTGTGCTTGACTGACAGCTCTCTCGCTGTCCTGATAGTTTTGTTGCACCTGTTGTTGGACAATTTACACCTGCTTTCCCCCAACTTCATGAATCGCAGGTCTCATCTTATTCTTACACACACACACACACACACATTCAATCTCTTCAGTCTTTCCGCCTCCCCTGGCATATCTGCAATCTGTCCAATCATCACACCATTCATGTTTCTTGTCATCTCCTAGATCCTAGATCGGCATGCTTGCAAAATTTAGTTTTGTCCAACATTTTTGTAAACAAGATTTACACAAAATGAGGATGAATGTCTGGCAACGTGTGCAATTTTTATTATGTTACACTTTTGCAGTCTTGTCAGAGTCTAAAGCTGCATTTGCTGACTTGCTGTTATCACTCAGTAAACCCCACTGCTTTGCATAAAGTCTGAGCGATGGGTGGTGGACTACTCTGATTGTCTGGTATTGTTTTTAGTACTCTGTCTGCATCTGTGGTAAAAAAAAAAAAAAAGGAGAGATCACTGTGTAGTCTACTTCAGTCTTGGTGTACTTCTCACCTTAGCTGCTGTGGGTGTGGGAGACCACTGTGCAACAGTCCTCAACTGGCATGTGTTAATAGCATGTCCATCCACCTTCTGTTTAGCAGTCTGGATAGATGACTTGTGCCCCAGGTCTCCTCCCTCTGCCTTTTTTTTCCACCTCTATTTTTAACTTGCGATGCTGGGTTTGGCCATAGTTAGCATGTGTTGGTGGTTTTGCTCCCCCACCTTTCACATAGCAGTTTGGTAGTGCTTTCCTTTTTCCCACCTTCTGACCCATAGAGCAGGACCCAGTGGGTTTTCGTCCAAGGGTACAGCACTTTCCACCCCTCAACCTTCTACTTGTGCAGTCTGGTTTGGTTGAGTGTGGTGTTTTGTTCTGGTGTGGCCTGTCACACCTTATGCTGTCTTGTCAGTGTCACAGCAGGGGTTGCACTTACCTAGCCCTGTTAAAGTTTGAACCCTGTGTGAAATAGAATAATCTTTATATAATGCAACCCTAGATATCGATCAGAGGAAGAAGAGTCCCCTTCCACTTTGATTTGTCACTGAGGCTTTAGTGAATGAAGAGTAGCGAGGTTGCTGCCCTTTTATAAGGGCAAATTGCAAAGAGATCAATATTCTAATTGTATTTGGCTGAGTAGATCCATCTCTACGTAAATCCATCCTCTCTGCTGCCTCTTCTGTACAAGGTCTTGGGGAGCGCTGATGCCCATGTCATGAGTGTTTGGCCAGAAGGTGCTGGACAGGAAAATACACTTAGCAAAGAAAGCCAGCAAGCATTTTTCCCAAAATGTTGAACTACTGCACAGACTGAGAGTTAGATGAGGAGATCAATATCACGAAGACACCAAGAAGTTACTCCACCTGGCAAAGAAACAGTCTTGCACATAAGCCTCTGTAAAAACCACAGCCTGTCTTTATTCTCTTTCATTTTATGTGAATTAACGAAACGAGATCTATTGTTTAATTAGTGAGATTTAGAGGTGCTCTTAGGAAATGCATTCTTAACCTTTGGATAGTGTCAGGCTTCTCCCTGCTTGCAACCTTGATGCTAAGCTATCCGGTCTCCAGTTTCATATTCAACGGACAGACGTGAGAGTGGTCTCCACCTTCTCATTGTTCTTGCTGTTGCTGCAAAGAAGCACAAAACTATACTTGTAAACATACAGTAGTATTCTCACATTATACAGCACATGGTTCATATTGGTCTCGTATTCACCGCCATGAATTTTTATTTTATGTGCAAAAACAGGGTCTTAACTTTCCCTGCAGTGTCATTGAAAACAAAATGTTAATGCTTATGCATATTTCAAATGAGTGCCACCTGTACCATGTTAATGTGTAACATTTGGGAAATAAGGGTTTATGCAAAGAATTTGTAAGTCATATAGGCAGAATGTAACTTTACAGACATAGGTCCTAAAGGCTGGTGAAATCAAACCCATCACCATCTTTGTGAGGTGACAATGCTAATCTCTCAGCCTGTGTACCACCCTTGTAAGTACAGTTTGTAAAGTTGTGGTGCCTAAATCTGTAGAGGGCTCCCTGCGTGATCATAGAGCTACAGTTACTACACATAACCTTAATGTTTATCCTTGTGAGTTCCACTTCTGGAAAAAGGTGAGAGGATGTTGTCCGGTGCAGACAGCTCTGAAGGTTGCAGGAGTCAGGCAGCACCAACCCCTTCAGGGAAACGAGGAGTCACTGGCCAGGCTGGAGGCTGGTTTGCAAAATAATCTCTGACCTGTCTCATACCTTCCACCAGCTTCTCCCTCAGGTGAACATTTCAGGGGCACCAAATACAGACAAGGCTGCTGAAAAAAAACATAATAACGTAATGTCCATTTGAAGCCCTAAAATACACAGTAATTCTTAAGCTGTGAACCTGCTATTTGTATGTTGCACACTTGTGTTGTATTGTGGTTTTACCACATATCCATTAATGCTTACCCTTATGTTTCTTTTACCAGCTGCACTGCTTCTGATAAATTTCCCTTAAACATATAAATTCAGACAAACACAAACATAATCATATGAATGATTAGGTGAATGCCTTCTTTTCCTCCCTTTTACACACACACTAACAGGAATTGTAAACAGGCAGCGCATGTTGAGCAGTGGAGATCATGGAGTGAGGACACTGAATTATTCATCTAGTCTGCTGTCACTCTGTGCTTGCACAATACTGAGATCCTGTCCACATGCATTAGTAGCAACATGGAGTTCACACACTTTGACCACACACACATCTCACAACATGTCTGTGTGATGATCTACCTCTGCATCTTTCAACCTTGCATTGCAGGCAGTCTCGTCCCAATCAATGTTTCTCCACCTGCATTTATTTTGGTTGATTTTTCCAGTGTTTGCTCAGCACTTGTTACCCTTTTGCCCTTTTCCTCTCCCCTTGTGTTCTGTGCCATAGACTCTGTCTCCATGTTTTCACCTCCAGCAGGTTGAAGGATAGTTGTTATCAATGCAGTGTGCCATTGCTCCAGAAACGGCAGGCAGCCATGGAATGAGAACAGGGCATTTGAAATTGGTGCGTGGGTTATCTACATCTCATTACCTGGTTGCCTCCATGTAACTGACACATCCAAGTCTGGGAGAGTTACAGCCTATAACGTATCATGAATACAAGCCACAAAGCCAGGATGTGAGTTCAGCTACATCTCGTGTGTAGCTCCCAACAATATTAAAACAAGCCAAATGAAAAAAGCAGATAAAACTTGCATAAATTAGTTATGTGCAAGCTCACATGAAACAGTTTTCATTTTTAAACATATCAACAGATAAATAGCCACAGCCACAATGGCTACTCTTAGCATTCAAGCATGATTTCCATTTAATTAATATTCAATTTTACATTTCCTGAGACACACTCATTTCGTTCTGCTTTAACAAACTAATTACTGGCAGAGCAGCAAAAACAAATTCTCATTAAGTTATGTCCCATGCCTCATCATTTATCCTAAATTGTAACTGAGCTTTGTTGGCTGACAGAGAGAGAGAAAGAGCAAGAGACGCACAGAAAGAGAGACCAGAATATCTTAAGGTGGTTAGCTTTTGTTTGGAGGGAGACTATGGATGATTCTCATAAGTAGAGAATTTAATTCAATGTTGTGAGAGATCCAGGTGAAAACAGACCACTTACACAGTTAATTGAAGCCCACTGATGCCGACATTTTATAAGGAACCAGAAATTGTTGTATTTTTGCATGAGAAGTTTTTTTCTTTATGTTAGCGCTTTAATAAACATAAACAATAAACATAAACAATAAACATGGCATTGGAAATCTGCCATCAACTATGATTTCCAGATCTTAACAGTATGCTGACTGCTTTGCTACAATCAAATCAGTTATGTTAATTGAATCATTGAAATTAATTGGAGGGGCTAAAAAAAATCTGCAATTACAATTTGTTCATGCCATTTAATTCTTAGAATTGAGTTAGAAAATATTAAAATGTAAAAGGTGTTTCACTGATAATAGTAAAGCATGGCAAATTGTTAGAAAAACTCTGAAACATTTATTATTAAAAGTGTTTCTTTTTTTCCGTAAATTAGCTTTATTTTGACAGCCAGTCAGATGCATAAACAATTTCATGGTAATTAACATAATCAGAGCAGAGAGTAAGAGTCAGTTTAACATATTGTAAATCTACAACCCCATAACTCGTTTATTGTGTCCTAGTGGGTAATATTTCTACCACATATTTCTTGATAAGAAAAAAATAACACAATCAAATGGGCTGACAGCTTGAATCATAATTCTTATTCCAAACCCCAGGGACACTATCAGCCTTGTTAGACTTTCACATAAGCCCACATTACAAAAGTAAAGTAATTACTAAAATGATTTGCTGCATTATGACAATTTGAGCACTTAGGTCCAGTACATATTTAACGCTACTTTTAGTTATACTGCAGAGAAAGTTCACAGTATTCTCAATAATTGTTTGACACATCCATAATTTATTCTTGTCAGTCACATTATCTACTGCATTTTTGCTTTTCACATAAACATTCAAAATTTTCATTTATTCACTGCCATTGATGCCATTGGCAATATAGATGTGTGTGTGTGTGTGTACATATATATATATATATATATATATATGCTTATAAAGCAACATTTTTAAAGCTCATGTACATATATTTTGTAGTCCTGTTATTTTGGTGTATTTTTTGGCAAGGAGCTTCATATTTGCTTCACAGTACCAAAGCAAAGCAGGTGGGAGTATAATAATCAGCTAATGTTGCCGTGGTCATTGAGTCAATTCTATTCTCATTAGTTTGGAGTTATTAGTGTAATATGTTCAAACAAAATCTATTACTGAGACGCAGAGTTTGTTAAGAAAAGTGTATAGCGAATTTGTGTATTTAACAGAAGAAATCTAGTTTTTACTAGAGGACTCTCTGACACCCCAATAAATATTCTAAACACTTGTTACAACGTCACAAGGGCCCAGATGTCCATGTATGTTTTACAAAAAAAACTTTTGTGGACTCGTACGTCAATGATTCATAAAAATTCATAAAGTGTTTAACCTGTAGTCTAAATAATGAAAAAACATACAAGCAATCAAAAAATCACTTGGTCATTAAAGCTGCATCAATTGCTTTTTTGTTGTTTGTTTGTTTAATAGGGAACCATTCATAAAGCTTTCATCAGTCGGTTGGTTTGTCTGTATGCCATTTGGTACTCAGCAGGTGGTGTACAGTGGGTTTATAAGAGCTTGTTTGTTTAATACAGCTGCCTGGTGCACCTGGAAACAGGTTTCATGAGAGAAAGCTGTAAAACCAAAACAAAGAGCTGAAAGATTCTAAAATGCTCCATAGAGTGTGCTGAGCCAGACAATTAAGCTCTGATGGTTTGTCACTGTGTGACCCCTTTCACACTGTGCATAGTTATTGATCCATTATTAATGTAAAATTTTGCTAAGTGCAGCTTTAAATATTATAACAGGTGTAATATAACGTATAATTCAACAGATATTACCTTATTTACTAAACCATGTAAATTATATCATAAATAATTTAGCAGTAGATCATCACAGCACCGCTGGTTTACTTACTTTAAGTGAGGTCATCTTTGTTCCAGAATGAGTGGCTGATGAGTCGATATCCTTATACTGCCCCCTCAAGACAATGTACAGCAGGAAAATGTGTAAACAAAGTTGGAAAACAGCAGTAACACATGCTATAAAATCCAAAAGCCATCAACATGCTCTTAACACAAACAAAATTTGATTGTTATTAACACATGTAGTTGATGCTGAAATTTGGCCTGTTCTTTTGGTTTTTCACCTTATATCATAAGCATGCCAGTTTTCGAGTCTATTACCCAGTGACACAAACTAAGAGGTAACCCCTTTTTTCCCCCAGTTTTGACCTTTATGCAAAGGCAGCATGTGTATCACATCTACACTCTGGAGGCTGTCAGGTGCAGTAGCATAAAAAATCTTTTATTTGTTTATGTTCTTTAAAATGTCATTCCTTTTCTCTCAGACCTATTAACTGGGGTTACAATGGAACTGAATTCTTATCTATAGAGCCTCTCATGAATGCATCAAAGCCTTAGTGCATTCACTGAATAACAATGAGAGTTTTTACTGGGAGAAAATATTTCATCCAGATCTATGGGGAGAGATAAACAAGTGAATATTATACAGACAATAATGCCCTGAAGGATGATTAGTTGTAGCCAATAACACACAGTATAAGCCTGGTGGGCTGTAGGCAGCCTCAAGGCTTGTTTTAAGCACTACTGTTTACATGTTGTGGTGAAGAAAAATCAATCATGGCTGAAGCTATACTCACACATGACAATGCAATTTGCCACTGAATGTTTTAGGATCATAGCTGTCAGTTGTTAAAAATCAAGGGGAAGGGTATGTTTTGTCAAATTTATATTGAACTTGAATTGATAGTAAAAAAGATGTTGTGATGAACACAGCACCCATAAACAATCTCTTTTCTCTTTACTTATCTTTGAACACACTAGAGTGATTATCACTCAATCTATGAATCTATAATGTAAATCTATGATACTCTAGTGAGCATAGACAAAAACTGCCTACTCGACTGAGCCAAATTTGTCCAGATAAGCAAAGCTCAAAGCACAACTATTTATTTTTCGGTTTCAATGCAATCATTCAATATAAAAAATATTAAACCCACATGCAAACAACATAACACAATATTCAATAACATATTTTCATGTTACAATCAATGACATAATTAAAGCCAAGAGGTAGTTATAGCTGAGCTTTAAATATCTTCAATAAAGGTTTTTGCATCCTTCCTAAAACTTCTTTTAAATAAGCTTGGGTCCTAATCATTATGTCAGTGTTTGTCAGATGTTGGAAGGAAGGATAAATACAAGAATCAGTTTTTCATGAAAATAGTGGAACAAAACAAACATGTTTGTATCCTTCACTGACAATGATCTCAGAGTCCTGCAGTGTTGATGTCAAATGGGCCTCAGTCTTACCCTGTTTGTGTCATTTTTCACTACTTGCAGTCTCTGTGTCCAGCTGCTGCAGCCGTTGCAGTTGCAAAATTGCACAGTGGAGTGCTGCCCCTTATTACATCCACAAAGGCATGGACAACTATTCTGAGACGGCTTCACACAATATGGGGTTGGGGGTGGGGTTTGGTCATGACAAGTCATGTGTGACTAAGTGTGAACCGTACATCCTAATTCTTCACTACTATCATGTGGAAATACTTTACCAGAGCAGATAAAAGCTGCAATATATGCCTACCCTAAAATACCACAAGAGTACCAGTGCTATGCACAACCATTCAAAGCTACACCCACTTATGGCTAGCACTAGCAGTAGGAATGTTAGTGAGGAGAAGTGCTGACAGAGTAATGCTAAGCAGACAACAATTGGAAAAGTCGCCAAAATGCCTGACCACAGAAAAATGGTCTGTTATAAAATTTCACTATGAACCATATTTGACTGCTTGCTGCAGTGTCTGGAGATGACTTCTAGGGCATCATCCATTTTTTGAAATGGGCAACGTTATCACCTCACATGCTACACTGTGGAAGACCATCACACACCAGTATGATGAATTGTGAGTGCAATTAGCATCAGTTTAGAAAGAGCCTTTCATTCACCATAGACCTATGGATTCCTTGATAATGCAATATTTCACTACCACCTGAGAGATGAAGGCAAAAGTTCTTTGAAGCTGCGTGAGATGCCCGGGAGACATACCCGTGCCAACAGCGCCCAAAGACTGACGCAATCAGAGAAAGGGGACGTTACTCACACGTGGTAACATCAGCAGGATGAACCTGGTGATGACTTTGTGTGAAGATTTCCTCCATGGCCTTGGCTGCACTGAGCATTGATTGCAGATGGCAACAGAGGTATGGCTGGATTTACCTGAGGTTCCGAAAGCCAAAGATGCAATCAGGCAAGTAGTAAGCCATTTCCACTCCTCGGCAGTGGCAACTGAAGTGGCAGGAGGCCCAGCCCGAAGTCAAAAAAATCATCTGTATCATTGTTTTGTTGCTGAGAATATTCAATTGAACATGCTATGAACAGAATTCAGAGTTTGTCGATAGAACGAAGTTTAAATGAAAGCTGCTCACAGTGAGGTTCATGATTTATCCACCTCACAAAAGCGATGTGCTGATTATTTCTGACTCCATCTACCCACCCCCCATCTATGTCTATTACATATAGTGCGGCATCATCTGCAAATAATGTGAATTTGTACATTTGTGTGTAATTGTTGCATAAATTAACAATTAATTAAAATAATTATAGCTCATTTGTTGGCCAATTTAAAGGCCAGTACCCAAAATACTATAACATGACTCAGCTGTCTTTCAGTGACAGTTTGCAATCCATTGTGCTTATACACATGGCTGCTCCTCTAACGCCTCATTAACATGTTAATATACTTACTGGACTCAATGTTCAGATTTGATCTATCTGATCTGTTTTTCTCATTTGATCCTGTTTCAGTAAGATTTGCTCAAATTAGATAAATAACCCTGATGGCTTAGGTTGTCAAAAAAGATGTCAAAAGACAAGGTTATCATGATAAAAAAAAAAAAAACAGTCAGGGAGTGTGTTCCCTGATTGGAAAATACAATTAACACCACTTGTTTTAATTGTCAGCCATATTTTACACTTGGTAGTTTCAACAAATGTTTATAATGCATGCATTCTTGGACTCATTGTTGATGAGCTACAAAATGAGCCCATGCAATAATGTTTGTTTGTGTTTACCAATTTTAACTTGGAAAGCAAACACATCGTACCATCTTTCAGTCTGCTTCAGGACAAGTAATGGAAATCTGCCTTCTTTGTCTGTCTTCTTCAATTTTACTGTGTGCTGTAATTACAGTAGGCACAAAGTCTGACCAAGGCTGTAGAGAATAAAAGGAAACCAGACAGAGACTAGAGAAAGGAGGAGGATTTTGAGAAATAAAAGTCAAGAGTAAACACCAGAGGGGCTTTGGATAAATCAGAAGCAAGGCCGTGCTTTTTCCACATTCCATATTCTTCTATAGCTTATTTTCATGATGGTGTCTTGTTGTCCAGCCATGAGTCTGCAAACAGAATCACTCACATTATTAAGGGGCTTAAGTGCTTGTAGAGAAGAAGAAAATGTAAATAAAGACAGATTTTAATGATGCAGTCTTCTCCAAACTGAGAGAAGCTATGAAATTCAGATCTTCAAACAGTTACTTTTGGATCTTTCAACACTTGGATCTGAGAAGGCAGACTGGTAACAAGCAGGGAAGTCAAAGTCAAAAAAATTGATAAATGGCTGTATGATAGCAGTGGTGTGTGAGCTTATCTCCACTAGCCAGCAAAGCCTTTTTATCACTCTATTTTAATTGCCTTGGTAGTTTCACAAACGCAGTGAAACATACACATGGTGTGCGCAAACAAGTTTAAAGTGGTACTCCTCCCAGAATTTATCCTTCAAGCATAAAACACTTACCCCCTGTAGACTTAAAATATGGCTGTCATGATGGAAAAAGTATAGGCAGAGACTTCTCAAACTGTTCCTGCAGCATAATCCACTTCTCTGCTGTCCATCAATATGCTCAGTGGGATCCTGATTTGCCAAAATAGATCTGAATACATCACCTCCATCTCAATCCTCAGAAGTGACCCTGTCAAGCTAATGTGAGTGTGTGCATCAGCTTGCACTCATAAGTGTATTTGCTCCTTTTTTCCATTAGAACCACAATCAATTCTTTATATTTACAGATGATAATATTTCTTAACCAGGATCACCATGTGAGGCAACTACTTTTTGCCTACTTTTTTTTCTTTTAGACAAGCTAGCTGTTTCCCCCTGCTTCCTGTCTTTATGCTATGGTACTCCAAATTCTCCTGGTTGTAGCTTCATATTTAACAGACATGTGAGAGGTATTGATCTTCTCATGTGACTATCAGGGGGGAAAAAAGCAACAAGGCTGCCATTTACACAAACACCTTACAAATGTTGAGGAAGACTGGGTGGGACATTGTTTCTGTGTTTTGGTGTACTATGCTGAAAGTGTAATAAACAAAAGATTATCACCAGAATGTGTGAGTGTTTTCTCTGCCTTTACACACAATTTAAAAAGGATTATTTGAGTATCACATTTTAGAAAGTCCTGTGAGAAAGAATTAGTGTGGAATTCTTATATGCTCGAGGTGGACAACACTGTGATATTACACAGCTTTCCAAGAGCAAAAGATCATGATAAATGAAACTGTTCTCAGAAATAAAATCACCAGGCTAAAGGTCCCTCTAGGCCACCAGTATCCCTCCATCTTTCAATTCTGCACGCTTCTACCATCTCTAATAAAAGTATAATATCCTTAAATTGAACACATTTTACAGGGCATCCTAGCAAATACCAGTTCAAATTGAACAAAATTAGAAAGGGTGGCAGAGCCAGTTTGGCTGATGGGATTCTGTACACCAATAGAGGTGTAACACCAGGCTTGGATAAACGAGTTGACACGGAGGGGTTGAAGTAAGTGACCTTGAGTTAATACACCTACAGCGGCCAGAAGCAGACTTGACTGAGTGTAGAGGTACTATGGAAGAGAACAGGTTGCTGATAATATACTGTGGTTTCATTTTTATAACAATCAAAACAATCCTCGTTTTCATCACATCATCAACAGCATATTGTAAAAGCCATGATTAAACAACCCAAGGGATTTCATGCCATGACTAATGTTAGTGATATTCTATATGAGGGACAGTCAGTGACAGTTTTCACAACTCATTTGAGCTGCTTCCCTGCAGCTCCGTGTCTCCATGTTGTCGAACTGAGCTAATGGTTAAGGAGCAGGGGATATACAGTACAGGCCAAAAGTTTGGACACACCTTCTCATTCAATGCGTTTTCTTTATTTTCATGACTATTTACATTGTAGATTCTCACTGAAGGCATCAAAACTATGAATGAACACATGTGGAATTATGTACTTAACAAAAAAGTGTGAAATAACTGAAAACATGTCTTATATTCTAGTTTCTTCAAAGTAGCCAACCTTTGCTCTGATTACTGCTTTGCAAACTCTTGGCATTCTCTTGATGAGCTTCAAGAGGTAGTCACCTGAAATGGTTTTCCAACAGTCTTGAAGGAGTTCCCAGAGATGCTTAGCACTTGTTGGCCCTTTTGCCTTCACTCTGCGGTCCAGCTCACCCCAAACCATCTTGATTGGGTTCAGGTCCGGTGACTGTGGAGGCCATGTCATCTGGCGCAGCACTCCATCACTCTCCTTCTTGGTCAAATAGACCTTACACAGCCTGGAGGTGTGTTTGGGGTCATTGTCCTGTTGAAAACTAAAGAAAACGCATTGAATGAGAAGGTGTGTCCAAATTTTTGGCCTGTACTGTATATACTGCAGATGTGTAGAATAGCAAATGTAAAACTCCTGTAGGTTTTGTCACTGATGTCTGGAATGTATAAATGTATGACAGCAATATGGAAATCTATTTGCTTTATAACATCATGTGGATGAAAAGTCCACTTCAAAAATGACAGTGCAAAAAGGCAAATTCTGTTCAGAGTGACAAATACCTAATAGCCTTGTGTACCCTTCCCATGATTTATATAAATTCACAGTTTTTGTCCCTGCAAGGCTGTCCCTTTTTTTTGTATCTGTATCCAGGGACACGAATGCTCCAGGCTAACAGTGTTTCTGCTTCTTTCACTAATTTAACTGAAAATTTGTTAGGAATATGCACCATTAAAGCACAATAAATTACATAATAGAGGCCTTTTGGTGGGTCCTGTTTTATTATGTAACTTAATCTCATTTTAAGACATTCATTATTTCAGCTTTGTGCTTATATGCTGCCTATTCCTGAATTTATGTATTAAAACAAATTACCACACAGTAAATCCAGCCAAAGCATTATTCTTGCATAGCAAAACTGTCTTCACTGCATAGAGTGTGGAAGGGATGGCTCAACAGCTAATTTAGGCCCCTAGCAGTACAATCACCCCTTGCTTAAAGACACAGGCAGGGAACCTTATGTGTTTTGCTATAGTTTTTGCTTTGAAAATGTATATAGGCAGTACAGAATATTACATAATTACTAAATCCACTGATTGTCCTTGAATTCTTTGTCTTCCAAATTTTCCAACCTTGCATGTTTTTCATTTATATGCTGTGGCCTACTCTATTTCAACATTACAGCAATATATAAATCATCCAGACTTTATGTATTGAAATTGTGATATCAGTTTTAGAATCTACATCCACCCAGGATTTATTTTATGAGCACTAAGGTGACTTTTGTCAAGGAACACCTCAGAGCCAAATATGTAATTATGTAACACCAAAAGTTTCTTAAAGAATCAATTACAACATTGATGGGAATAAAATGAAGGTCAAAGTATTGTGAGTGAAAAGTTGCCTTTATGATGCCTTTAAGATAGACATATGAAAAGAGGATATCTCATTTTTTATCATCTTAATGATTTACAGTCCTACAGTAAAGGACTTGCTTTCAGGAATTAAATATGTATGTACCACACATTGAGATTGAAAAAAGGGGAATAGAGGCAGAGAGGGCAATTATTTCTCATTAAGATGATATGACATGGACAAAAATAAATATGTTCAGATTGTATTTACAGCCGCTATAGGGGGGAAAAAAGTCAAGTTTGTTTATTTCAACACATATCAACTGCCAAAACATTTCTGCTGGGTTACAAAGTTGAAAAAGGTGAGTGTTTCAAGGATAAAGAGAGTGATGGGATTAATGAGTGAGAACTGGAAATCATGGACCAGTCTGAATGCAAATGGTTGCTCCTCAGGTCAAATCAACGCTCATTTTTTTCCCTGGATGGGTGCATTGCCCAGCAGTGCACAATGATTTCATCCCATGATAAGAAGCTCATGTCAGGTGCCAAGTCAACAGTCAAACAAGTTTAAATAAATAGATGAGTGACATTGTTTCACCTTGTCCCAGGTCGGTGTTTCAAAGCCAAATGTATTTAGACCTTCATACTGGTGCATTAATTTGCACGCTGGGGCACCCTGCCAATAAAATATAGGCTAGCATCCACCCACATGCTGTGCAAAACATCACTGCTCTAATTTGGTTAATGCTATAAGACGATCATAACTGTACTGTACCCGAGTTTATTTAGGTGATTCTTTAGTTGTGTAAGTACTGGGGCAGCTGCGGTTCAGGGGTAGAGCAGGTTGTCCGCTAATTGGTAGATGGGCAGTTTGATCCCCATGTGTCGAAATGTCCTTGGGTGAGATATTGCGTTATGTGAGTGTGTGTGTGAATGGTCACTCTCCATCTGATGAGCAGGTTGGCACTTTGCATGGTCGCGCCTTCCACCAGTACATGAAAGCTAAGTGAATGTGAATAAATGGTCTTTTCAGCGACTTTCTAGTCTTTTTGACCAGCACGTACTTTCCTTTTGTTCCTTTTTTTCAATTTATTTTTGCACAATATTTTTCACAATATTCAGTACTGTATAATTTTCCTACATATCGTTATTCCCTTTTAGGTTCTTACCTCGTGTATGAGTAAGGGATGTTGGATCGATGCATTATGTGCTGTAATTTTAAGGATCAAATACGCAAGACTCAACAGAACTGGCACTGTCACATTTTAGAATTTCCTTCACAGTACCCTGATACATGACTGATGATCACTGCCTTGAAAGTTCAAGTTGTGTCAAGAGGTGTGAGAAAGATAAAGAGAGATACGCTTTCATACCACTGAAGAATTGCAGAAAGAAACGGCAGTAGTTCCACATTGAGACAGCACAGTAAAAAGTGAGGGTATTGGAGTTGAAGTGATGGATGGGCATGAACAGTTTCTCTCATCTGTGATGCTCTGAGTGACCTGACATTTTCCACTGTGGGTTTATATTTAACCATGGCAAAAACTTTTCCCTGAACTTGATAAAAGTTCTGGTGGTGTAACATTAGGTGAAGTTCATGTTTTTACCAAAAAATCTTATATATGCCTTCACACGGCTGTTAAGCGTTTTTTTTTCCTGTGTGGACATGACAACAACATAGGAATACAGGGCCCATAACCATTGCTAGAACCTGCCTCTCTTCAGTTACTGTTGCTATGCCTGTTGAGCTCTCCATCTTAGCATGGCACATAATGATGCTTACAATAATGAGGGTGGCTATTTAATTTCTTTTAGCTGGCGATTTCGTTGACTGAAATGGTGACTGTATTTCAAATATCAGATTGAAATTTGGATTATCCTTAAATGCTAGCATACATTGGTTACATCGTCACAGGCAAGTAAACTTGTTTGCTATCAATTTACATATAGGTTGCTGTGGTGTGTTGCAGTGTGGTGTGATGTCTTGTTAATGGAGTCATAAGGATTTCAATTCATGCGAGAAGTAATTCATTTTTACTGGAGAGTGTCTATTTCTTTCACAAGGCTGATTATGCATCTGTCTACTCCAGATTTGTGTATGTTTTGATGGACTGAAATAAATCTAACAGAAGCTGAAGAGTTTTGGAGCTGTTAGAAAGTGGTAGTGAGTATGTTGCTGTCCATACTGTGGCTATATCTAAACACATTTCAAATCAAACTGAGATTGACAGCTATGCTCTCCATCAAACTTGATAAATCATTTTACTTGCAGCCTCTCCTCTGCAACCTTTCACTTAATCTTGGAGCTGTTTGTATTCTGCCTCAGAGGGTGTCAGAGGGTGGCACTAGTGAAAGCAAATGTGTGAGATAAGGTGAAAGTGCAAATATGGAGAGCAATCCACAGGAATGCATGCTATGACAAATAAAGATATTTTACAGATTTGGTCGTAATTGTTAATGGTAACTGAAATGACTTCATACCCAATATAGCCATCTATAAGACAGTGTTTTTTTTTCACCTGGAGATCTGTGATTATTCTTCAAGCACATCCTTCAAATGCCACCTCTCACCATTTCACTCTTCAACACAGAGACAATCCATTTAATTTACACGTCATTGTAAAAATGGACTCAATTACGAGGTCAAAGATTAAAAGGATTGTATTTTTTGTGGCCCATAATAAAACAACTACAATTATACTACACAATGACTTAGTTAAAAAGTCTGAACCATGACCACTGAAAGCTGCAGAAGCATTTTTATATTTCGTATTTCTTTTTAAAACTATTACTATTATTAATTCAAGGTAAATATACAGTTCACACACACACACACACACACACACACACTACTCAAAAGTATTAACATGACATTGTTTCAAAGAACTAACTGTAAAACTGAATGACTGTTAAATGCACTGGCCCCATATTATTGAATACACTTCTGTTAGATTATAATAGATTTCCTCTGTTGTCCTTTTCACAAAATTTTCCCCCGTCAAGAGCTGTGATTAGAATTCTCAGTCATAAATACTGTTAAATGTCAAATTGCTGATGACATTTGCTTAGTTTAATAAGCCTAATTTAAAAATGCTTACTCTTTAATGAATCTTCCCTTATTTATCCACAGTTAAACCTATATCTTGTTCACATGCGGTATACTGGAAATAAGAATTGCATTTCAGGACTGCCCATGGCCACCTCCACCATTTGTCTTGACGTCTGATGCAGGAATCACAGCACATATTCACATAGAGGCGGAGTAGCTCTGTGCTCTACTGCAGCACTTTTTCTGGTAAGTTTTATTGAATTAAGCTAATTTAATTACTCGCTATAATACTCCTCTACCCTACAGGGGAATTAACTCAAGAGGCACATATTTTGAGAGAAATTAATAGAAAACAATCATGGTAAATACCAGAAAAAGTATGCTGCCATGTAATTTTAAGTCATTGTCCCCAGACGATGAATTTTTATGACGTTGGTGATGCCATGACTTTTCCTTTAGCGCCCCCATGGGGTTGGGATTTTGTGGTTTTAAGTGTGATGTCTCAACTATTGGATGTCTCAACAACTATGGACTGCCATAAAATTTGGTACAGACATTGATGTTCCTCTCAGGATGAATTGTAATGAGTTTTCTGATCCTTTAACTCATCTAGTCTCTCCTTAAGACTTACATTTTTAATTCGTCCAATATCTGCAACACTAATGACATTTCCCTTCCGTTTAGTGCTAATAAGCAAATGTCAGAATGCTAACACACTAAGCTAAGATGGTGGTCAGCACATAAGCATTGTTACTGTGAGCAAGTGCCTACAGCCTTACAGCAGATTTTTAGTCTTCTTATTAAATTAAGCTGATTCAATAAATCACTATAATCCCTAAAGAGAATTAATTCAAGATGCATGAGAATTCTGAGAGAAATAAATATAAAATCAGAACAGTAATCATGACAGACTATGTCAGGATAAGACAGCTAATAACCCAAAGATGACAAAATGAAAAGTACTAAAATCTTTAGAGTTCCTGAGTTTCTGCCTCGACCACTTGGCACCAGGAGGTTCCAGAGACAGTCTGGCTGTATGGTCTGCAACTCACTGGGGCCAAACTCACCACTGGTAACTTCTGGTTTGTCAGATTTCCCAGAATTGGTCTAAAAAACTTTTCTTTTCCTGAGCATCTGTGGCTGCCCCCTTTCTCCTGAGGAAGAATTTGTCATGGGTGATTACCTTGGTGACAGTGTTATCAGGCATTACTCCACCCAGGAGCTTCTTCTGATCCAAATATTCAAAATCCATTTCTCACACATAGATTGCACACTGGCACAACCTTAGCGCGCTGAGTGATGTCTTCTGTATGGAGCATTGCAGGAGGGAGGAGCGAAAGTGAAGGGCTTTACATGGGCTTAGCTCCTCAGAGACAGAGCCCTGTTAATCATCCGTGATCACAGACAGAATGTCAACACGCAGTGACTTCTATTTCCCCAAAATGTCTCCCGCCATTTGCTTCCTCCAGTTGTCTGCTGCTGCTTGTTACATTTTCCATTCACTGCACAGTTATTGTTAACATTTTTACACCCACACACACATTGTTCCTTTGCGCTTCGTGTTTTTTGGACAGAAATGGAACTGAAAAACAATTTGTTCCTGGATGACAAGATGCCTAAAAAAAGCTGAGATTCTTTCAGTTTTTGTGAAAAATGAACCGTCCCCTGTAGCTTTTCTACAATACGAGTTAGACTATCTGTCTTCCTTGCTACTATGCATGCATATGCTGATAACATGAAATAATACAACTTGAAGGAACTGTTGAACATTTTGGGAAATATGTCTATTTACTTTCTAGCTGAGGGTTCATCGAGAGGATTCTCACTCTCATGACAGTCGATTAAACATGAAGCTACAGCCAGCCACTGACTGACTCAGCTTAGCATAAAGACTGAAGCACAAGGAACCAGCTTGTCAAGCTCTGTCCAAAAGGAAATCAAATCTGCCGACCAGCACCTCTGTAACTCACAAATGAACACGTTACATCGCGTTTGTTTAATCCTCTCAAAAAACAATGTGTGTAAAGAAGACCTTGTGTATTTATTAATGCTAAGCTAAGCTAAACAAGCTACTGGTTGTAGCTTTATATTTAACAATACTGTATCAGTCTTCTTATCTAGAAAAATGTCTAATTAATGTACAGCATGAACAGGGACTTTAATAATAGCAAAATCATGAATTATAAAATGCATATTCATCAAAATGTGCATCTACTTAAATAGAGCATTTTAAGTGTATTCATTCTTTATTTTCTTACTTCATACACCTGGAGCAGATCCAGTCTGTTCTCATTGGTAAAGCGTCAAGTGAATATTTAAAAGGTAATTGGGTTAATGTCTTTTACTCTGAGGGAGCCCGTTTCCACAGCTTTGATCTGCCGAAGCTCTGTGGCGCTTTCAAAGCCTTGTGGTCTGATGGTGTAAAGGATGGAGAATGTGCCAGGTGGAAATGTGTTAATTATGAACTCCTGAAGCCACGGGAGGATGATCTCTCTCCATGACCTCTCTATGGCACCAGCTGTTGTTGGCCCTTTGCAGGCCTTTTTCAAGGGTCAGAATGCCAGTGCTGTCCATGTGCTGTTTCAGAATAATGGTGAGTTGTGTGACAGGTAATACAAATTTTGTTTGACAGTTTTGCCGGATGTAAGAATGTAATTAGGCAGCTTCTCAAATAGAAAAGGGTAAGGAAACACACCGGTGTTACATGCGACATTTAAGTGTGTTTTTCTATAAATCCAGCAACACCAGTTTTTCCTTCTTCTTTTTTTTTATGACTAAATAGCAACCACAACACTTCTAAATGTGGCCCACTGCTAAGTAGATTTTTACAGCTAGAAATGCATTTAAGGATAATTCTTCTTGGCCTTGAATATCACCCGTGTCTGCTCTATAGGCATGTGTCTCTATCTTCTAAAAGTCATGTAATATGAACTGAGAGAAGGTGATCTATTGTCTGTCCCCAGCAGTCAAAATCCGCCACCTTCAAAGGTTGTTTTAAAGTCACCTCTCCTCTTTGTTGTGCTGAATAAGCACACCTAGATGTAGTCAGAGAATAACAACTCTGAATTAAATCTAATTAACCCTTTTACCTGAACTTGCATCGGCTGAGGATGGTGTGCCTGCTTTCTTGTCTCATTTGCCCTACAAAGGTCGGCTGTATAGTTTAAGCTTTCCCTCTAAGAGTGAGGACAGTTTTAGCAGGTCAAGCTACCTTCCAAAGTGATAACAGTGGAGGATGGAGAACATGTTAAATGATCTGAAATTTTTCAAAAATATATCTGATGTGGTCGCGAGGCCCTGACCTAACTTCAAGGGACACAAAGGCTGTTTTAAAGGGCAAATGAACAAAATATGAAGCAGTGAACTCAAATTCATCTTTGAATGATATAGGATGACCTTTTCTGATATCAACATATTCAACTGACAATCAGTCAATCAAGAACTGTGCATGCACAGTAACCTTTTCAGTAATGTGTTCTTCATCACACAGTTAAACCTTTCTCGTGCCAGACCTGTCACTCAGATGAATGTTCTGTAACTGCTGACAGTGAATTAGTACCTCAAACTTTGTGCAATATTTTGTATTGATGGTAAATTATCACATGCCTCTCTTTTGGGAGTACTTCTTACTCATAAATTCAAATCTTCAAACTGCTAATTATATAGGCTCCTCAGCACATATTGACTTTTAAGTTCATACAAGCTTTCATGAAAAATGTGTGTCTATACAGTTTACTGTTTTATTCATCTGTTTCCATCTGCTGCATTTTCCTTGGTAAGATCAGTGCGATGTCTCACTCTTAGTAGACAAAATTCTCCAGTACAATTACAGGTTGTTCACATTATTGCCAACTCTGAATTATCTCTGGTTTCTGGGTTTGCCCCTGTTCCATTTCCTCTGAGACACATACATAACAGTAAAAGTATTTCCTCTGTTAAAACGAGCTAAATATGATTTGAGTATGTTGTCTGTTGGTTGCAGTGGTTTGGTTGCTTATCCAGATTCAGATTCTCTTGAGGTGAATATTGTATATGTCAGGATGCACAATGGCATTGTGGTAAGTATGGCAAAGTTTACATTCTGTTGCATCATTGGAAAACCTCTGCAGTAAAGAATACAGTTTTAGTTTAGTTTCGGTTTGTATTTGTGCATATCAGATCCAAGAAGGCAGTGAGTTGTGTCCATATATGTCTGACTCTCTAGTCTTTTAGGCCAGTATAGACTATGATAGGTAACAAACAACATTGCACATTTGCTCATAAATACAAGCTCGCTCTCTCTCTCTCACAACACACACACACGCGTTACATATGCATCACCTCTCATGCAGAGCTAAAGACAGTAGCAGCACCAAGTTTGCACTGAGGTCAACTCTATTTAGAGAGCAGACAGCCAGACTCCTGGAGCCGGCAAGGAAACAGACAGACTGAAATACGGGAGAGACGAGAGAGGGAGGCCTGGTAACCTGAAACCAAGCAATAGTGGAAGTCTCTACACTCACAGGCACGCATGCATTTAAGCCTACATGGGTGTGTGTGTGTGTGTGTGTGTGTGTACAACCCACTTTCTAAATTAGAATTTTCCAAATCCATCTGCGAGAGGAATGTGGCAGAGATGTGTATTTCATGTGACCAAACAGACGGCAGCACAAAGCCGCTAGACTTAAAAGCATTTCATACTGAACCTGAACCTAAAACAACTAGGTTCAGGTTGTTGCTTTTTCAGGGGCACTGGTGCAAAATGTTATTAGTTTAAGAAAGAAAACTAAGACAAAATTAACATATGGGATATTCAGAATATCAGCAGCCTAGCATAGAAATAGCAACATTAACCCACATGCAATAATTATTTACCAAATGTCTGACTTTGAATGCTAAATGCTACATGGTCAACCAGCATCACAGTACCATAACAAGACACATTGTCAGTTATTTAACCATTATTAACTGTTTAAACAGGTGATAACATAACATATATATATACACGTTATAATTTATATACAAATTATAATGATTTTGATGCAACTTCATGAACAGAAATAGAGTATATAGGTAATTGATGCCCTAAAATAAAGGCTACAATTTAGGATAAGTTATGTTTACTCTATAATGTGCTCGTGTGTCTGTGTGTGTGTGTCTATGAGAAAACTAGCACAATAACCAGAGCTAATGTACAGCACCAATGTAAATATACGGAGTAAAGAATACAAAAATAGCAGCAGTACAAATGCAGTGAGAACCAAGCCATATAAAGAGATTGCATGATGACAATAACACAAATAGTAGGGAGGAGTGAGTATACAGTATGAGTATATGATGCATTTCATTGTGTGTCAATGTGTGTGACGACTGTCAATGTGTGTGTAGGCAGAGTTCAGCAGGTGGCAGAGTTCAGTTGGGTGAGAAGAGAAACTGTTCTTGTGTAGAGCGTTGAGGCCTCAGTGACACCTGTGTCACTCACCCAATGCATTTGAAGGGTTCATGTTTAAGCGTGTCGCTGTCAACATGTTTGCTGTGTTGTAAACAGCCTGCATACAGTGCCAAGTTACAGCCTTGAGCTGTTGGACCAAAGCAGAATGTTTTTGAATTGTTTTTTTTTTTTTCCTTTCTTTCTTTGTATAGAAACAAACAGGCTGACAAATCCCAATTCTGTTACAGTACCCCTGTATGAAAAGCAACATTTTGTACAGGACATTAATCTAATATGGTCTAAAATAAATGCAGCGCCTTAAGCATTAGAGAAAGAGTTATGGCCTGTGAGCTATTGTTTGTTTTTACATTTTTCAAAATAAATGAAAAGAAATAATTTTGTTTTGAACTGAAAACTTATGATCACCCCTAAGCCACGTTATGTTGAAGCATCAACTTCTTGTTGAAATAATCCACATATAGATAAGGTCTGGTAACACCAGCATTTAGAACGGTAAAGTCAAATCATTCCCATGCAATTCCTGTGATCATTTGTTCGTTTGTGCAAAGTAAACACCCTCTGATATTTGGGGTTGAGTTCAACTGTGATGAACTTTGACATGCAGTACACACCACTGACCAATAGCATGTCACCTTGACATCACTGATCTTTGAGGTATTTGAAATCCAGTCCAAAATGTATGCAGCGAAAATGGCTGTATGTCACATCCACTTTCTTTTAAACTCCTCTCAGAGTATAAACAAACCGCAAAAACAAGAAATGGTTTGCAGACAGCTATGAGACAGGATTGACGGTACAAATACGTCTTTTAAACATACTGCATAAACTTGCTCTCACAAAACCAACTTACCAAATGTCCGTTATATTGACAGATTGATAGATAATGACAGATCTGATGTTGATTCTTCATGAAAACACTTTTCACACGTTTATTGCAGTTCTATGACTCATTTACTCGGTTTGCACAGTTTTCCATCACTCCCTCTGTATACATATGTTCCTTTTCAGTACACAGAAGAGGAGGCAGTGTGACTTATAAAAATGTGTGCTGCGGTCTTTTGTCAGTCTCATGAAATTATTGCTGCAAAATTGTATTATTCCAACACATGTGAGAGGTATGAATTAAATTGTCAGGGAGGAGGAACATTACCCGAGAGGAAAGCAAAAGATAAATAAAGAACAGTCCAGCCACGGAGCAGACATGTCGGTCTGATAACAACCATGTCAAGCTTGTATAGCAGGTTGACATATTTCAGCCGACTGTGAAGTTTTCTGATTAGTTCCTTTACTTAGGACTCATACTGTTGACACTGAGTGAGAACGGCAGGCGCTGCAAAATAAAAGACATTTTCAAAAGAGATGCAGGAGGTGTGATTTGAGTTTGCGCTTCATGTGCTTTGAATTTCATTTTGTCTCTGATGAATACAGGGCCATAAATGCTCCCAGCAGGGTGTAACACGCCATTTCAGATCTACGGGTGATGATTGATATAATTAGGAGTAATGGGCCGGCCACCGATTATTACACCAAGTGGAATATGATCTGATTTAATGTACGTCTTATAGTATAATATCATATCCAGCCATAGTGTGAGACTCAGTCCATAGTTGCTTTGTAAAGAGAGGTAGTTCAACCACACACTTCATGACCATCTCAAAATATCATTAAGCACAAATTTCATCTTGGTACAACTAACTATATAGCCAGAAATGGCGCTTGACGCTTTAAATAAAAACTACTACCTAACAAACAATTTGTCACAGCGCAAATACCACCGTTATGTTGAAGTGAAAAATGTTTTGACATAAAAATTATTAATTAGGTTGTTGTATTAGCTCATTTAAATGACATGCCAGTTAAACAACCATTTCATTTAGTGTGTTACCCGCGTAACAAAAACACCAGGATTTCCGGATAAGAAAATGATATGGTCCCAGTTTAGTAGTAGTGTGCTACTTACATTGATTTTCAAACAAATATCATGCACAGTATAAGAATTTACAGTATTTTGTCTCCACACTAATACAATCAGTTAAGGTGATGCAGTTGCTTGTTACACTGACATTGTCATTGTAAAACTCTCAGAAAGTCAATTGATAAACTTTCCTGCTTAATGTTACCCCATAGTTTCCAAAATATTGCAATGCCAGAAGTGGAATTAGGTCATTCACTTGCTCAGCTGCTTTCACAATACATCAGTAAATTGACCAATAAATTGTTCAGTTGTAGTAAAATATATCTGCAATAGTATTCACCTAAAAACCAGCCCCTTTCCTCTATTTACAACAGTGTTTGTGCGTGTGAAATGAGAACCTTGCGGTGGGGGGCTTTATCCTGGCCCACAGCAGTGAAAACTACACCTTGCAACCCTGCAAAACTAAACCCTGCAATGATTTTTGAAGTGCATTCATCATTATCGCATTAGCTATACTACTAGGATTCACACCATGTGCAAGAATGTCAGTTACTCTCCTCTAAATTCTTCACCTCAAACAAGTCGACAAACACTCTCAATACACTAACAGCTGCTGTGCAATAATCCTATCTGCAAGGAATGTCAAATTAAATAGTAGCAAAGAGTTATTCTCGTTGATATGACAACTTTATCATACTATACAATGTAATATAATAGGCTGTTACTGCATAATATTTATACAGTGATGTGAATTCATCCATGCTGATCCAAAGGGCTTTACAAGGCAATGAAGAGCACAGTAGTGGAATCTGTAGGCAATATATATAAAAAACGAAAAGACACCTGCAGTATAACACGCACATAATCCACAATATGTCTTTTAAGTGTTTACCATGATGCCAGGATTAAACAGAGGAAGATTAAAATTACCTTTGGGGCAGCAAACTTCAGTGACACCGTAAGTGAAGGTGCATAAGAACAGTAGGTAATATGGTCTCTGTGGTGTTGTTGCAAGGCCTCAGTGGGAAAAAAAAATTCAGCAAGCGTAACGTGTAATAGCCTGGAAATAGGACTTCATCTTGGACATGATTCAGAGGTGATGGGAACTGATTTGACAACCAAATTGTGTCTTTATCAGACTTAAGTGCTGTGTCAAAAATTACTCCAAGATATATCTCAAACTGTTTGAAATCATGACGTGCCCAGTACTTGAACACAGATAGTGTATTTTTTGAATTATGTGGCCTTGTGGGAGAAAACTGGACCCAAAACCAAACCTTGTAGGAAGCCACAAGAAAGGGGGAGTGAAGGATATAAATTGCTTGCCAATGCAGAGGCTCTATTCAGCTCTATTGAATAAACATGTTGAAAACTGGTCCAAAGGTGAAATTTAGATGCCTAAAGAGTACCGTAGTCAATTCTGCCTTGAGGTGAGTGGTGATGGTTGCTATCAGAGGGTGCCCTGGGATGTAAAAGCAAGAACATAGTACAATTTCCTGCATCAGTCTCCAAAAGGAGATGATTTGTCACTTCTAAACAGATTCTGTTTCGGACAACTCTAAACCGGTTTTATTTTAACCAAAAAGAAAAGTGCTATTTTGGAATTGGGCATAAAAAGAGTTAAACTGTGGGATCTAATTTTGGGTTTTGGGGATGGGCTGAGATCCAAGAAAAATACCCAGAAAATTCCAGTTTTCTGGTAGCTGCTAATGAAAAAGAGAGCACAAAAACTAAATGGTTCAGTTGGAATATGTACAGAACTCTAGAAATGAATCCTAACCTTAAACTCAAATTGATAATGAAACATACTAATAATGAATTAAATTTAGAATAATTATCAAATTAAACGTAATGAAATAATTGTTAGGGATTGCACTAAATTACCAGTTGCTTGACGAACTGATGCATTCATTCAATCATCCAATGTAAACACATCCAGATCTTTTTCTAAATTAGCCACCACAGGTTGGACCGAGATACTGGCACCCTTCTGACAGTGTTGATGTTTTGTGTTTGTTCATTCGTGTGTTTACCAGTTTCAGAGCAGCAAAAGTATTAATCTTGAAACTGTAATCTTTTCCACTATAAGGAATTTGTCAGACACAGCAGTATCCTCGGGGTGTATGAGAAGCATGTGATTGCAATTACTCCACTTGATTCGCTCCTGGCATAATGATGTGTTTAAAATGTCATCACACAGTTGGTGGGGATCTTTTTTTCCGTAGTGCACAGACCACTGCAAACCAGTGGTATGCTTATTTACGGTGATAAATCCGCAGATTAAAATTTTGTGACATCTTAAAGCCGGAGGGGAGAGGGAGGGGAGATGTGTGTTTGTAAGAGACACTTTGTTAATGGATTTTGGCACTCTGCAGTATGTAGGTTACACATAATAGAAATTCTCATCTGCTCAAGAGCAACTTGGAGATTATGAGTAGTTGGCCATTTACAGTTCATTTTTGTACACTATAAACAGCCATCACACAGGTTTGGATTAAAGGTTTTTCAAAATAAAACTACACAGCTATACATGCCCAGTTCATCCTTCTCTTCTGATTAAGAAGTATTAAAATAGTTAATGGAATGCTCACCAATCTATTAATGTATCTTCAGTTAGTTGAACTGAACTGAACTGTTGGAGACCGATTCAGATCACATGTATTACATTTTGCTGCTGATACAGCTCCATACTGATATGTGTAAAATCTCAAAGGTGTCATATAATCTTTGATCACAGCTCAAAGCTCATCTTTATTTATACCATAGAACAAGATATAGTTCCCTTTTCAAACCTCCACACCTTATTTGCTATATGCACAGCAGTATCTGAAAATATTAATTCCATCATGACAAAAGGTGTCTGTATAATCTGTGTATTTGTCTATGGTATCAGGCTCATGAATACTGATTTTGATATATTGTTTGATCTGTTGTTTGAGCTACTTGATCTAAAACTAACAGAACTATTTATCCTCTATCATAAAGATGTATTTTACCGAGTTTAGATTATTCACATGAATTTAAGAACAAAAAACCTCTACCTCTACTTTCCTGTCAAACAACAAACAGTCGTATAGATAAACTTCTTGTAACATATTGTTCTGTCATCTTCTCTCTGATGCTCCTTGACTAATTCCCAGTTCCATTTTCTCAAACTGCATCATTGACTCAGAAAAACCTCTATATTGCTGGTCTTTAATGACTATGAGTCTTTGTGTTACTTCCCTCTCATGAGCCTGAGGCTTGTGGAAGCATTTAGCAATGAGCGTGTAATATAGTAGTTATAATCATAAACTACTGTGTATTTCATTGTTGTTTTATATGTTCTTAGTAAAGCACTTTGTAATGCTGGTTGTGATGACTGCTATATTGTTATTATTGTTGTTTTTCTTATTATTATGGATATACTTGCTCAACTCTATTAGGGTTATTTTTTGCCGATGCCACTGTATTAGTACGTATACATTCCAAGTGATTTGGTTCCACGTATTATTTTACTTTTTCAAGTCCTGGTAGCTTATTAATGTGTCTGTATGCTTCATCCAAAGTCCTTGTTAGATGGTTGAACAGTGTCTGAAATCCCTCCCCACACACCTTTCCAACAACACGTGTGCAACACTTTCCGAAACCACCAATCACACCCCATTCACACACTGATTTTCTGGGTGTGTGAAAAGAAACAGGGTTTTAAAGCTGAGCTTTCTTTTCTCATTCTTCACATAACCATTTCTATCACATTTTGTGTGTTCAAGCGCAATGTTATAAATACCTTCAAAATTGTGCACCTTTATCCCCATTTGAAGAATTATTGCGCTCCCACCACTCTGATTGCAGGTTTTCAGCCCACTTTCAAGATGTCGTCAGGCAACACATATTACAAACTACTTTACTTTAAGCATACCTTTTAAAGCTTTTAAAGTTATATCATAAAGAATCAGGAAATCGTTAACCACCATGATCAGCTTCTCCAACTTTCCATTTCCAGGGGGAAGGGGACTAATGCAGCTCTGTCGCCTGTAATCACACAATTTCTTCTCTCTCCCCACTAATTTGCATTCTGTTTTTCGAGGACTTTGGCAGGGATCAATGTGGCATTTACTTCCTAATGGAACTCTGTATTAGTCCAAATGAAGATAGAAGAATCAGCCCTCCTATTGACACACGTTACTGTTTAGTTTGCTTCCATTGTTTTGATTCTCTGTAATGAAAATGGAGATTTACCAAGACTGATTCATATTCTACTGTATGTCCCACATGATTCTCTTATTTCTCACTATATTGGTGTACACTGTGGTCTCAATTAGCATATTCAGTTCCAGGGTCTGTCCTTTGTGCAATAATGGATTATAGAGGAACCCAATCACAGTATTGCAAGGCTTATAAACAGTGTTCAGCTGTGAACATTCAATCTTCAGTTTCATGAAAGGCCCTTTAGACTTTCAGACAACAGCACTCCTGGATAACTTGAGTTTTCTCCATAACGCATTCATTTGTGCCATTTTAACACATCTTTTACACATCTTTCACAATGCCAAGTTCTCTGTGGTGGACAAAATAAAATATTTCTTTTGTGTCACCACAAATTTGTGAAGGTAAAGCTTGTTTAGCAATGAATGTTGTTCCAATGACAGATAAATCTGAGCACTTATATTTTCTATATCAATTTATTTTTAATTTGTATCACAATAAAATGAAAGTTATCTGAGCATAAAGCCACAAAAATGGCATTCAATTTACACATTACACACACTGTAACATTATTTTAGTGGGGTAGGCAGTGACAGTTGATAGATTAAAAAGAAATTTGGTGTTATGGTGCCCAGATGATGAATCCTATCATAACATTGGTTATGGCCTGACTTTTCCTATCGCACCAACATGAGTATCACACTTGGGGTTTTGAATGAAATGTCATTCAACAACTATTGGATGGATTGCCATGAAATTTGGTACAGACAGTCATGTCTCCCTAAGGATGAATTTGTAATAACTTAAGTGATTCATAAGCTTTTTTTGTTTACACCTTATGGTCAGATACCAGCTAAAACACCCAAAGCTGTACGTTGTGTTTTGTGCTCAATACGAAATATTAGCATGCCAACATGCTAAACTAAAATGATGATCTGTCTACAACCCAATGCAACCTTTACAGATCCCATACAGAGCTGCTGGCATGGCTGCAATGATGGAGAGAGATGTGAAAGACTGAATGCTTGTTTTTATTAATGACAGGGCCAAAAGAATCTTCGTTATCATCGTATGGCCAAACAGGTCCTGGTGACCGATTGCTTTGAGCAGAAAACTCAGTCTGACATTGATTTAATAAGCTGATTTTCTAAACCACATTTTGACTGACTAAACATTTTAGTCCTGGCCCCAGAGAGTGCCCAAAAAGATCACTCTTTCACACATAAAAACATCGTCTTATGACTGCACCTTTATTATGATATATGGAGTGGACACACACGTTAAGATTTGCAGCGAAGAACTATGCCAGATGTCTGTGTGTTATCCATAAACACTCCCTATCTGGAGACAGATCCATAAATTAGTGTTTGTGATATAGCAGAGAGATGAGGCATGTTAGTCTAATCAGAGATTTTGCAGAAGCTGGAGCTTTGAACTCTGATGGTGAGGAAGGCAGCTTTTCTCAATGCATCTGGGCACTACATGTAGTAACCCCTGAAACCAGAACAAAGCACTCACAGTAGACTGTTAACACACCCGCACTACACTCAAAACACAAAGGCGTGTGCGGTCAAGAGCCTTCTGGCAGGTCTACACACTGACATGTCCACTAAGGAGTGATGAATGATCCACTGTGGAGTCTCTCTGCAGGCAGAAAAGCACATATGCTGAAGTTCGTCCACTCCAAATACTTCCTAAATGTATTTTCTAAGAAAACAAACCTTGAACCTTCCCTGGATGGAAGCTATTCAGCTTGAAAGAGACCATTTTTGTATGTTAAAAACACAAACAATCTAATTTTAACATAATTAATGTGGGGAAAATGAAAAACAAAAATTTAATGACTCAACATTGATAGAAAGGTTGTGGCAGATATACATGCACAAGAACAAATGTATGATCCCCTCCAGGCTTACGTCTCCCAGGAATGACAAACACGAGAATACAGAATACTACAATGGTGACTTAAACAAAGCAAATCCAATCATTTTCTTTGTTAGTCCCTTGATCATTGGAGAAACTATGAGTATTTGTCAAACAAGGTATACATCCAGAGGACTGGCTGAACAACTTGCAATCACAAGAGACTCGTCTGGATGAAGCCACAAATAAAGAAGTCAAACAGAAACAGTAATATAGCTGTAAGTCAATTAAAGTGAATAGACTGAAATTAAAAACAGATTAAACATACCTCATTCATCACCACTAGACTCAAGATATTATCACAACTGATCATTCAGAGGTATGTAGTTACCATTAGTGGTGATCAGCAAAGCTGCTGATAATATGGCACTTAGCTGATTTCATAAGAGTTTGTCTCAGTTAGAGCCTGTAATTTTGTAACATAATGTAACTTATGAAATGTCCAGAGAAAAAAATTTGCCAGGGCCTTGTTAATCATAGAGACTGAAGTGTCATGATTAACAATTTCATTCATTCATTTAAAGGCCTCATGCCAGTGGTGCAGCTGTGGTAATCCACAGTGAAATTACAGTTCACTGACAGAAGCCATATGTTGCCTGTAACTCAAAAACCTTCAGTGCTTAATTAATCATAAATGTGGCCCCGTGAGGTTTGCATTTTGAGAAAATTAGATTAAAGCTTTAGCCTTTTCTATAATCTCAAGCATTCTTTCACGTATATGCCGAATTTGCAGTGGCAATTAGGCTTTTAATAATGCTAATGGCTAATTTCAATCAAATGTTGACTCTTCACAATGGTAACCATGTGTTTTGTGCCTCAATGGTGTAGGACCATATGTCAAAGCTGAGACCTACTAATTCATGGGATTTTCCTAGCAGTTAAAAAAGTGATGAGTCTTCACCTTTAATGCAGCCGATGACCTTGTAGTTAAATAATGTGTCACTATTCAAATATACCCGAGGCATCAGTTCTTGCTAAATTTCTGTTGAATTCATTTAGACATCTATTACAAGTGGCGACAGATTTCAACACTGTGAAGTCACAGTCATTAGCATGTTTTACCCTGAATCGCTTGTTAAATGAGCTCTCCACTAAAGGCTAGACTTCTTCAATGGTCATTCAAGTGTAAATTACACTTTAAGCATCTCTCCAATCCCCTATCTTGTCTTCATTCTCCTGTTATCTCTATAATCCAATTCACTCTGTAATCACAGTACCGCCAGTGAAAATTAGTTCATCTTCTGGGAGGGAATGTGTTATTGTTTATTTGTTTATTAGGGTTTGAATGCATGATTGACCTTGTAAGTCCTCTGTAAAGGTTCACTTTACCCAGACAAATCAAGAAATGGAACTTACTTTTGTAATCAGTTCCTCCAATTTTACACCTTGTTCTTCTTGAGATATTATCTCTCCACTCATTAATATTGGTGGTAAAATGTCAGTGCCTTTATCTTAGTTTATTAATAATGAGATGAAGGACCAAGATGAGACCCTGAGAGAAACCTAATGTTTTTCCGATTCACTTTTCAGGTCCATACCTTCTACAATTGCACACCAAAGCATTTTCAGCACTCCTATCAGCAGGATGACATCATTTTCTGTCCTTTTTCAAAATTACTACAAGGACTTGGCTGAGACCTGGTTCACCAGCACTGGTGCCTGGGTTGGATAGGGGCCCAATCAGACAGGTGACATTTTGATTTCAATCACAGGTGTTACTGATTATATTGATAATTGCTCCATTTGAGTTACGTGTACTAATTGCAGGGCTCTGGCATTGTGAATCGTGGCTCACTGACACATCTAAATGGAACACACCTGTCTTTCATTTTATTTTTTCGTACTCTGCTTCTCTTGCTTGGACGAGTCTAGGACAAGAAAGGACTGTCCCCTTGGCATTTGGAAGCTTGTGAGAGATTATGTTCTTGTTGCTACACTGGAGACTACTGGTTGGTTGGATGTTTCTGTAGAGATCTGGGAAAGCTAGCTTGTTCCTGATCTGCAAACTAATGCATTACAATAACTAGAAACCTACTTCAAGCAGCTGGCTTGCTTCCTTTTGGTGCAGCCCACCGCACTGGTGTCTCTACTGTATGAGCCCACCAGCTCGTCCCAAAGATTTTGCATTGAGAATAAATCACACACACATTAAAATAGCTTTATAAGCTCTAAGAAGGCTTTTACAAATATTACATTTTTTTGCTTTTGAGAACTGAGCTTATTTGAGTTTATTGAGTTTATTTGTCCTGTTTATAGATTTAGATACTCATGCATTAGCTGACAAATGCTTTCACTATCACCTTTTACAATCTATAGGCTGGAAGGATAAATATTGTTATGTCACACCTTTAATTATCTATCATAATAATACACAGCAGAGTTTAATGCGGCCATGTAGCTCATGCATCCTTCTGAATAAGCAACTTCTTCTACCAGCATTGTAACATATTTGTTTAATTTTATCAATGAAAACACTCATATTTAATGTTAAAATTACCAATTTTGAAATCTGTGTGCATCACACACAAGGAAATTGTTTTACAGATTATCTGCTCCTCAGTAGCTGAGATCTTCACCCTGCAGGACTACAAAATACTGTTTGTGATAAACAATACTCTTGCCAGAGGGAGCTAAGCATTACCCTTCTCACCTATTTTCTCACTCACACAATCATCCTCTAGCTAACCCACACGCACACGTGTAAGCACAGTCTCTCACCTCCTCAAGTCTTTTATGTTCATACGTGCTATGACATTTCTTAGAAAACACATTAGTCTTGGTACTTCTGACCAGCAGCCAAGAATAAAATAAACACAAGTCAGAAAAAAAAAAGACTAAAGACAGATTTGTTTCTGAGTGCACACTTCTGAGAACAGAACATGTACACGGTCAGACATACAGTGTGCTACAGAAGTCACAGGAAATTTGTAATGTGAAGAAATACATGTATTACATAAGGGGACAAGGTTGTCATTCTTTTTAAAATTTACTTGGGGCTCACACTGCACCCAATAGTTTCACACATGAAACTACCGGGTGCAGGAAACCACTCATGTTATTTTGGCACCATGACACTGTTTTTATTAGTCCACACCAACAAAATTTATTTTAAGATAGTTTTAAAATCTCACTGGATGAATACATCAGTATTTGAGATGAACAAAATTCTTCCTTCAAACACAAGAAATGTCACAGGAGAAACACTCTTAACAGCTGCTGACAGATCAACCTGTAATCTCTCCAATGTAAAAAAAATAAACATATAAAAGGATCAAAATAGTAATATCAAAAAAGCAATTACTGGTAATGTTATTAATAGTACTACCAATGCTATTACTGCAAAGTATATTGATAAATACTGTAATTTTTCACATAATGACAGTGACAAAGTTTCCTTGAAGTTGAATTTTTCACTCAGAGAGAGAAATTCATAGCACATATAGTACATTTATTTGGTAGTCATAACAGTTGAACCTTTCTGAGTTAATGGAATGTCAGTCTTTAACATTGCTTGATAATTTGTACTGACTGCTGATGTTTATCAGGGTTTTATCACAGCATTCTGTCACTCTGGCAAATGTATTTTACAAATTAGATTAAAGCAACTGTATAACTTCTTCTTGGCAAGTACTTCCAAAGTCATTTAAGTGTGTATAAATGTGACACTTAAACTAATGCCCTTACACTGATGGAACATGCTCGTTTGTAGCCAAAACAACCAAAGAAGCATTGCTGAAGCACAGATTAACATGATTTAATACTAATCTTGCAGATTGTGGCATTATTAGCCTCTGATTATGTGACTAATCTTGGCCTCAGTGAGCAAGCCAAGTGGTTTAGTGGTGTCCAAGGGTTATTTCTGTCTCTGTCCAGTATTCTACTGATCCAGTGACATATGGTTCACCAGCAAGCCAAGATCTTCAAGCAATGTCAAACTGTGTCATCACAGTTTTCTTCCTGAATAACATTGTCACGGTGGTGAAAATATCAAGTCAAGGCACATTCAGAGCATTTTTATGGAACATTTTGTTGGACAGCAGCCTGTATGTTTTTCCCCTTGCATATAACTGTTAAATAAAAAAGGAGTGAGATGTTTGTGAAAATGATTGGTTTCTCTTTAAAGTTGAAAGATTCCAGTCCTGATTGATTTGACAACACCCACGTGACAGTGCTATTAAATCTATAGCAAACACACCTTGAGCATCTCAGATGATTACACGGGAGTTGCATTTCCTGCAACTCCACAATTAAGGCCACCGTGTGTTTCATCAGTTAAAGCTGCAAAGCAGTAGAAATAGTTCAGTTGGCCTGGCGTCTAATACAGCTGTGACATTGTTCAGAATTAACTTCTTTATCAGGATTTGTGTCTATTAACTCTAATGAAATACTGCAGACATTCCATTTAATTCAGTCTCTTTCTTCAAATGAGCTGTATTCTGATGACTGTGTTTTTTTTACCGTTAAGTGTTAATGAATCACAGTTGTCAATGTTTTTGTAGATTGCTGATGACTACATTCCTATTGAATGCAATCAATTACTCCACGAGCCTGTCGATACATTAATCAGGCTTTAGAGGGCCTATTAGTACTGATCAGAGACCACCGCTTTGTCTGGACCCCATCCAATCAGAGAGAGAGACTCTGGAACCAGCAGGGTCTCACTGAGCTGTTAATTTGTCTTTTTCCTCCAGCAGTTTTGTATTAGTGCTCTTGTTATCAGCAGAGATCAAAGAAAGTCGACAGTAAACTTTTTTGTTTTGCTTCTTTCTATCATCATTCTAAACCCATCTGTCATTTTTATTTATTCTTCTATTTTATACAATTTATTGAAGCTTACCCTGAGGCGTCAGCAACACAGTCCTAAATTAGGACAGCAAAACACCACTAGTCAGCTGTTGATCATAGTTTAAAAGACATGTAGGTTCCAATAAGGTCTTAACTGTCATTTCATAAAAGGGACGAAGCTGTAATTTAGTTTTGCTCCCCAGTGCGTGACTTGTCATCATATATTACAGGTTATTCACTCTGTTTCCATGTACTCTTTTCTTCTACGCCTTCAAAAATCAATATCAAATATTCTATTCAGTATGCCCTGTCAAACAAAGTCAAAACTTCAGCAGAATAATGGAAAAAATGACTCCAATTAAACTGCTAATTGAAAACAATCACTTGAATATACATGGCCAACCAGAACCGTGTATTCTGTACGGCGACCTTGTGAGCTTTGAAAGGCGCCCTAAAGATAAAATGTATTATTATTATCATTATATCATTTAATAGAGGCACAGCCATCAAAGCAGAGCTAATGGTTCTTAAGTGATTCTGTAATTGTTTTAGACATTTACATTGACTTGCACATTGAAACAGCTCAGTGTGATATAACAGTAACCAACTATTAAAGTCATCTGTACTCAAAGAGATTTGACAAAATGAATTTAATTGTCAAAGCACACTGAATGAATACATTTTAAAGTTCCCCTCCACTCAGAAATGTTTTTTGCTTCACTTTGCTGTGTTGTCTTCAGTGTGCTGAATTCATATGCAGAGTTTAACACTAAAAGGCTGTTTTCACATTCATCAACTGAAATTTCTTAAATTTCAATCTGTGTTTAAGTCTGTGTGTAGTTGTGACATCACAACTAGTTTGGAAGTCATTCATGGCCCATTATGTAATTTACAGAAATCTGACGTAGAAGCTTGGACAGTGAAGACATCTTGTGTCTGAATTTTTTTTATTTTCTAAAAATAAGACACTTATAGATTTAGGATTTTTCTAATGAGGGAGTAGATGTAATTAAAAGAAAATGAAAATTTAATTGAAATTATTTTGTGGAAAAACCATATCAGGCACATTGTACATTGTAAGTCTGACATATTTGTTGACCAACCCTGTGCAGGCTTTAGGGCTCTTCGGCATCACACCCGTAGGTGTTGTGGGTGTTGCAACACACCTTCATAGAATCATGAGTCCAACCCACGCCCCTGAAACTAAAATCTGTAAAAACAGAATAAGTTCATTGTCAATCAATGTGCTAGCCAACTCAATCATTCCAGTTGCAAGTCTGCTGCATCCGACTTAATGAGAGATTATTGTAGCTGAGCAGTGGTGGGATAAGTATTCAGATCACTGACTTAAGGAAAAGTATTAATACCACAATGTAAAAATATTCCTCTACAAGTAAAAGTCCTGCATTCAAACCTCTCCTCAGATAATTACGCAACTATTATCAGGAAAAATCACTTCAAGTATGAATAACAAAAATTATTGTGCAGTAAAATGCTCCCTGTAGGTGTTTTACTATTATATTTAATGCTTTTAGATTAATCTTACTGCTGTGGTTTACTGTTGTAGAAGTTTAAGGTTGAGCTAATTTACAGCAGTGCATCCTGGGCCACAAGATCATCATCATATGTTTGTACATTGCTGTCTTGTCAGAACTAAGTATCTTTAAAAAAAAAAAAAAAACATCTTTTCTTCTGAAAAACAGGCTGTTTTCTGCTCTGCGATAAGACATTTTTCAGCTGATCCATATGGCATTGGAGAAAATGTAAAAATGCATTCATTTTGATTTGGCATGTTGTGGAGACTGGAACGGGGCTGAAAGGGGGTGCTGGTTGTTGCTGCATTCACGTACCACTCCTGGAGCGCACACACACACACACACACACACACTCACTGCTCCACCCCTAGCTTCACGATTCTTCCCCCTTTGCTCCCAAAAGACAGCAGCTGTAATTCCCAGAGCTTCGTCACTTGAATGTAAAAATATGTTGTTTATGGGCATTTGCTGAAATGATTGATGCCTTCGTTTTTCTTGGAAGGACATTCTCTGCAAAAATGTATCCGCTGTTTCTTCATGCAAGCATGTCTGGCTCTAACGTCATTTATTATCCCCAACGGGCGAACAATAAATGTTAAAATGCTAGAGGTTCAGTTTCCTCCGTAGTCAGGACACAAGGTGGATGCAGTGATTTAAGCAGCCCTGCAGTGAAAGGCTCTCACTGTCAACGCGCTAACATCCCCAGAATAGGCAGTTTGATCGAATGGGTTTCCAATGAGGCTGGAAAAATAAAAAGTCGATAATGCTTTCATGAGGGTCAGAGTTACATTTTTCATCCATCTGTCTGATGTGTTAAATTCAAAACAGAGTAAACACGGCAGAGCGTGTGTTTTGTTCTCAATAGTTTCACGTACTGCCTCTGTGACATCTGTCCCCTCCTCTCTGTTTCTTACTGCAGCAAGATTGTATCTTATATTAAGCATAATCATCACTGCATCCTTTGATGTCAGTTTTACCAAATAAGAAATCACTTCTCACTAATATCTTCTACTGTGGGAATTTGTCATCACTTCTTGTCTGCTGAGTCACTCCTCTTCAGATCACAATAACTTACTCTGAACCCTGACCTTGATTTTACTCCTGACTTTCTCCACTTTAGAAATCAGACACTTCCGGATAAGCAAAATACTTAAAATATAATTTAGATAACCAAAACTTGTGGCTATGACCTTAACAAAGCGTTAAATTTTGTATCCCTTTTAGCATCCATGTTTAATAAAGGGTGAGACCTTCAAATGTCATGCATTTCTGAAAATAGAAAAACATGCAAGAGTTTAATTTGGTGTCTTGGGTGAATACAGCACTCATAATTCATTTTTGTAAGCAGTTACACTAATTTCCTTCCAAATAATAGATAGTGGTTTTGTTGTTTGATTTGTGTTTATATTTAGTTTGACAGTAACGAGAGAGCGACAGGTGCAAATCTTGCTAAACAAATGGATTGGGAGCTCAGTGCTGGGCTCAGCCCCGATTACCTCCCATAAGCCCTATCAGCTGATACCTCTGAGGCATGCGTCTGCTGTTCTTCATGAGCAAATCCACAAAGTGGAGGATCCAAAGAGGATTTATCAGGCTCTGGTTTGAGTTAATCTATTCACAGGTACGCTAAAGATAATAGCTAATCATCATCAGGAAAGTCCTGTAAGGCATCGAATTAGTTTCCATATGTGCTGCAGGCACGTGGAGGTCTGTTCAGCCAAACTACTGTTCCTCTTGTCAGCTTATCTGTGCGCTCTGTAGACGTTACGAGTAAAGATAGCATTACATATTATATCTGTAGATCTGAGGTCTACTATTTGCAACATTAAGGTGTTTACTGCATTAAGAATTTTCAGAACAAATGAAGTCTGCAGTCGTTTGTGGATACAGTCAAAGTTCAGGGTAATTAGTCACAGTAGCTTTAAAAGCTGTCACAATGTGATGATGAGAAATATGATCTCTGAAGTTTGATTCAATTACTGTCTGTCAGCTGATGGGGAAAGTGTTAGAGGATTCACCTGTGAGCACAGCTGACAGATCCCTCAGTCACACATGTAATTCCTCTGCAGTCTGTGAGTATCTGTGCTCTCCAGCACCATTATGAATGAAACAGACCAAAGTGTGTCTGTTTGCACTGAGGCTTTTCTCTTGCCGTAGTTAATTACTTTTATAGTTTTTAAGCATTGTACATAAAAAATAAAGATTTTTCTTTAAAATGTAGTATTGTGTATTGTTGTAATTGTATAATGTCAATGCGATCAATTCCCAAGGAAGTCATTTCAGACAGAATATACGCTCTTGTGTGGCCATTAACCGGCAGAAGATGTCAGACAAGGTTATATTTTGTTGGGCTCCTCCTCAGAGAAGTGCGACAGAGTGCAATCCTGCAGAGATCCACCACAGACCTGTCACTGTGGAGGGTGAGCTTTGAGAGTTTGATCTTCAACATGGTCACAGGCAGAAATCTAAAATCGGATTAGAACTAAAACAGTATGGGAGCAGCCCTGAGTGTTTTGGATGGATCTTGTTTTCTTCCATATTTTCACAGCATCAGATCAATTTATGAGAGAAATATAGACTAAGTGTAGAAGACATCTAATGTAGTGGACAGGTCAGTTGGATGTCTGTAACTGTTCACATGCATCAGGTAGGTATTCATAAGCAAAATGATATGAAAGTTCTCCAAAGTTGTTGTTTTTTTTAAAACTATTATTTCTTACAAATTTTAGAATCTCCATTCTCAGTGTAGTTGAATGAAAAAACAAATCTTCAGTCTTTTTTTCCAGGAGAATGATTGTATAGTGAAAATAAATGTATTGTATAATTTACCGTTTTCTTAACCCCTTCCCAGAACAGCAATTGTTGAATAATCGCTGGTCAATAGGTATTATTGGATGCCCTCAATGCTAAGTATATCAGAGTTTAGGGTAACGTTTGCAGGTCTGTTCTGCTCTTAAATGGATTTGAGTTCACACTCCAGCAACCTCAGCCAAATGTATTAGTGTGAAAGTCCCTTTCACACATGCACTGCAACCCTGAACTTACCTTTACAGTACCTGGAGAAATAGTACGCGCAAATTCAATTCCCAATCCCAAATTTGTTGGACTGGACATTTAACAGACGTTCCCCCGAGCCCATGTGTGAATACAGCATGCCACTGTCTGGAGGCTTTGCAGCGCGCCAGTGGCCATGTTGACGATATGTTTTGTCATATGACTGGCGCAGAAGCGGAAGAATACAAACATCCATATTCTCTTCTCAACTGTCAATGCAGATACAGCCAAATACATGTAGCACTGATAAATGCAAAAATAGTCATCATTATGAATGAGTCAGTAGCCTCATCTGCTATTTTCTATGTGCTATAAACAAAATCTTTACAATACTGTACTGCACTTTTTGCATCATGTCCTTGCCTCCTGCACACTCAGGTGCAATTCCTTGCCCAAACCAGACTGGGTATATTCAGCAGGTGAGAACTCGTGTGACACGAACAGTCTGTTGTGTGCTACATGTGTGAAAGGAGAATTCAGACAATGACCGGACCTGATTTTGTGGACAATGTCTTGAGTTCATAAGAAAAGGGAGGCCTCAAGCTCTCAAGTTAGTGATCAACATCCCCTTTGAAAATGCACACAAGGTCACATAAATCAAACATTTTGCTAAGAAAGTTAAACAGGATAATGAGACATCTTTTCCTATTGTGCTTACTTTGACTTTTTGCGACTTTGTGCAGCTTAAACTTCAGCTTAGTTTTTCAACATGATGTAACACCCATGTTCATATTTTTAGAACTCTAAATGAGTCAGCAGGACATGTTCAAAAGTCCACCTGAGACCCAAATTCAGCTAACTCATGGGGTTACGTTAGCTATATTAGCTACAACTGATGAATCTGCCAGTTATTATAATAGGTCATCTGGGCAAGCAAAAGTTAGCAGTCGCTGGCAGGAAATAAGGAGGTTGCTTTTGTCTAACATCAAGGACCCATTGTTTCAAAAATAAATCTCCCTCCAATATCATATGGAAATTCCTTATGCACCATTAGCAAATTTGAGCAAATAACATGTCAGCATATCGGAGTGAAATAATACTTGTTCAAGTCAAACATTTGAGTTTGATAGGTTTTATTTATCTATTAATTTATGTATGCACGCATGCTTTGTGTTTGGATTTAAGAAATGAAAAACCTGAATTCAAATTCACACTTGTATTTTCAATGAAGTTATTCCTCAGTGAACTTCAATGTCAAAAACCCCAGTAGCTGGTATACAAAGAAAAGAAAAGAAAAAAACATTATGTTCCTCTCCTTTCCTCATGATGTGTTCACAGCTTTGGAACAAGGAGGCTAAAAAAATACAAATAAAAAAAAAATTCTGAAGCTTGTTAATAGTTGCATGGTTACAGTGGAGAAGCTCCAGCTAAAGGTGCTCTATCCTCAGCTATAGCCGTTTGGAGATTCATTTGTCATCATCCATCTAATCCTTTCTGCCTCCTAATTAGGAGAAGAATACAGAGCTGTGTGTGAGAAAAGAGAAGCAAAGAACAGAGGCTGAGCATCCTCTCTGGATGTGTTCCTGTAGAGAAAAGGCTGTGAGAGCCGTTTGTGTCAGTAGGGTCCTGAAATCACAGTCATTGTCTGAGGAGCCATGCGGGCTGATAAATGAGTCTTGCCATTACAATAGCCACTTACAGAGCATGTTTCAAAGATGCATCGCTTCAAAAAATGCCCTGTGCTGAACCCTAAAGTCATACATCTGGATTCAAAATATACAAATCAAGAAGACATGTGCAGATGTAATAAATACTGAATATAATACTGAAAACTGTAGTAGGAGTTGCTAGTAAGGCGTTGTCAGCTCTGTATGTATGAACAGGTGATTTTGCATGTACAGCAATATGAACAATTATTAACATTTCCCTTATTTCATTCTTTTGACGTGTATGTCCTCAGAAAAATAGTCCCTTTGTTCCTACTATGTATACATTTGTATACATACTCTTCTCTCGATTCATCCTGAAGTTTCCCAGTGGGTTTTTTTGTGCAGACTTTCCCCCTCTTTTTAGCAAAATGGTGGGCAGTGATATTTGTTCCCTGTACTTTCAGATGACCTCTCTGTCTGTCAGACACTTCACACCTGACTGCCGGCTGAAATCCCCATATTATGGTCAGCAGCTCCCTGCTGATTCTCAAAATGCTCCGCTGAGCATGGGTGGTGGCAGTTGGGATAGAGACGGGGGGGGGGGGGGGAGCGGTACCATCTTATTCTAACTTACCTCTGCCTCCTCGCACCACCTCATGCAGAGATTTTAATGGATTGATGTTTAGAAAAACAGAACAGAAGCTAGGCTGGTTTGGGATAAACACTGTGGGGAACATTGCTGCTGTGTTGTCAAAACCCAAAACCTTTGACCCATGACTTTCTGTCTAATGCTTGACCTTCTCATACGGTTTAAAAAAGATGCTGTCTACCTCCCGAGAGTCATTTACATGTAGGGCACTATCTCTGTGTCCTAAACAGATGGTGTGGCATAAAATGTACCATTTATAAGGCCATGCAGTGCTGTAAATCTACGCATGTACAGTGTAAGAGCCTGCATCACGTTATATTTCATGCCACACAGCATATGTGGAGGTTTATGGCAGGTTCAGAACCTCCAATTTGATGTCTGATTTTTTTTAAAGCTATTTGATTTATATACATCTATCATTTATATTACAAAAACCAAGCCTTACATTTCCTCTTTGGATCTGCTATTTCTCACAAATTACATTTTGACGTGTCACAGTAGGAAAAGCACAGGTGTAAATAATTTATGCTGGCTGCCTGAATTGTGCACACCTGTACACCGTCATGGCTCAGTAGGACGCTTCAGTAGAGCGATGCCATTGTTAATGTTATTAGTAACACCTGCGCTTTCCCCACTATGACAAGTCAAAATGTCTGCTGTGACAGAGGCCTTCCTGCTGTTCCTCACCTGCCCACTAGCAGCCTCTGCGGTGTCCTACTCACCCAATCCTCTGCCTGCCCAGCTGCTCACATTCAGTCCTCAGCCCAAGTTTGCTGCACACAGTGGACTGCTCACACTTTCTCTGCCTGATAATCAATGTTTTCATGTGTACTTTAGCAGTTGAGCCAACTCGGTTTCCTCTTTATCTGCTTTCTGCCTGAAATCCCTTTCCTGGGTTTTGCTTGACTGCTGATTCTGTGTGTATTTGCTTGATTTCGACCTGCCTGCCAGTTGCCGACTGGAGGCCTGAACTTTGAACTAGTAGAACTGTTTTTAAACAGTTGCCTCGAGTCCTAAGCCATCCTTTGGGTCCAATTACCTGTTGTCAGTTGACCTCAACAATGGCAGTGTTCCAAAAACAAGCTGTAGTTGTGGTATCCATTTTATATCCTTAGCTCCACTGGCTAATTAGCTAGATATCAGGAATATAGTAGATCAGAGTCACTAGCAGTTTAAAGCCCAATTACCTAACTGTAAATACTGTGCATCAGCCTTACCGACAACCACTCAGTACAACAATAGTTATCGAGAAAGGATACATAATGAATAGTGAAATGTGATTTATTGCATTAGCATGCATATACATGTCACGTGTGTTTCAGAGTCAGTCAATCGACACATAAATGCTGTTGCTACAAAAAGTCTGGGATCGTACTGCATATGAATAGAATAGAATTGCAATGTTCCCAAAACATGCAAACGTTTTAGTAGTTCACATTTAAAATGACCATTTAACAATTTGATGTCAAAGCTTTTAACAGCATATTATAACAGATGCTTCACCTGTAAAGACTGGCCAAACTAACTGCAAAAAATTACATATCTAGGAAACATTAATTTTTAGGGGGAGAAGCAGAGGCCGTATTAAAACTGCCATGCATTAAATGAGCCGGCTGTTAACGCTGTCATCTTAATTTGATCACGAGATGAGATGCCTCACGATTCAGCTCAGTTGGTGACGATGAGTGATCAATCACATTGCACTTTTTCTCTGCTGTAATTAATGAGTGCAACACACTGCAACAGCGGGGAAAAGGAAATGGTTGGGTCAGTCTCAGTCAGGTGTGTGTAGTTGGGGGTGAAGAAACAGAGGAGCAAAAGCAAATCTGCTGCTCAAGTTTAATAATCGCCACCTGGATGCATTCTTTACCACATAGACTCTGCATCAAGTCTCATCATATTTTGAGTTCTTGCTCCTGTAAAGTTTGGAGCAGTCACAGTTGGATTGTCTACCCTATAACCCAGACTTTTGCCATCTTTGTACTTTCTGATCGCATGGGAGGAGTCTGTCACACCTCAAAATTGAAAAACGCCTTACACTGGAGGTACTCAGCCATATATACCGCCCTCATATTTCAGTTTCCTGAAATGCAGTTGCTGTAATAGAAAAGTTTGTATGGCGGTTAACATGCTGTCCACATAAAGTGTTGAGAGACAGCGAGTCCTGAAGTAGTTCCTTCAGTAGGAGGAAAAACAGCAATAACAAGCCTAAGATGAAAGTGAAGATTAAGGAAGGAGAGGCAGCAGCAGAGGCTCACTCCTCAGATAATTCAGGTCTAATCTATGCTCTGCAGGTGTGCAGTTAGCAACAAGAAGGTGAGCCAAGCACTTCCACAAAACTCTACTCTCAGCACTCAGCCAGCATTATCGCGCCAGTAGAAACCACAGACACACACTAGCACATAAAAACACAGATGATTTCAGAAGTTTGTCATCATTAAGTTTCATCACTGATTTAAACCCTGTGATTTTAAACAAGCCTGATGTTTTCAGAATTTGATTCAGACAATCAAAAACGTGTGGATCATGCGCTGTCCTTTTTGGAAATATAACTTGAAACTGTTTGTTACACTGTTTAAAACACAGAAGATGGCACAATAGAGGAAATGATAATTAAAACATGTTTGCATGTTAGTGCACTGTATGCTTGAATAAAATGACCATGAATAACATGGCTAATGAGATTTATTGTGCATTCAGACCATTTAAAAAAACAAAAATACTCCACTGATTAGAAGAATTTGTTCAGAAAGGATGCACCTTTTGTCTAAGACAGTTACTGCAGGTGTTTTGGGTTTTTTTTATTCCAAATCTTTAGTAACTCACTTAATTTTGTAAAAATATTCATCTTGATCTACTTGACTGTTTGACTTGCATATAAACGTAAATATTGAATCACAAGATTTTTCCTGGTGTCATTAGGCTAATCTGATAATTTAATGCAAATAAAAAGTGTGGCAGTCGACCAGTCAATGTGCAGCATTGCATGTAAGTTTCGATAGAGTTTTTGATCTTTTTTAATGCATTGAAAACTCTTCACTGTCGGAATCAATATCACACAAACTGATCTCACTCTGTATTGCCTGTGAGGAGGCAAGTTATATAATTTTGCAGAACATGGGAAAAAGTTTCATAGTCAATATTAACTCTGGGTGAAGCAACCCTGTCTAAAAAAAAAACCTGCCTGCACATACACAGCAGTTTTCAATTAGGCTCATTAGACCTCTGCTCAGGTCTACGCTGGAAATGACACGAGGTCAGCAGAGCTATGTTTCTATATTTATCTCGACTGGTTGTATATCATCGCTGTGTGTGTGGTATGATACTAGTAATTGAATTAAAATAGAAAACGCTTTTCAAACATTGTGTAATTATCAGAACTAGATCTTTCAGTGGCAGCCCTACCACCACCCCCAACTTTGTTAATTGTATTACTTTAGTTGACAGGGACAATGTTTATTAATCAACAGAGGCCTAAAAATACAACTATTTTTAGGCCTCAATTCTCAAATCCTTAGTTAGAGTGTGTAATATTGTACTGGGACAATAGTAAATGTGCAAATTATCTGGTTTTAATAGGTGTGACAAAACGATTAGTGTGAGGAAGATGCCAATCAACCACAGTCACACCCACACAGTGGTGAGGAGACTCTAATCAGGTGAAGACACGTTTTCATATTAAACCTGTAACTGTTAACAGGCACTCTCACCTTCTGTGGCTGTTTGATCAAAGAAACTTTCTCCACGCTATTACCTCAATAATGAAAAGAACGAAAACCAGTTAAGATAAAAAGACATTAAATTTAGGAAGGCTTAATGTGTTTAAACATATAATACTTATTCTATGACCCCGTGCTACTTGGGTAATTTGGTTCAAAGTCTTTCAACACCTTCAGTTTAAAGCGCCCTGAGGATCTGAGGCTGAATGCTGGCTCAAAGAGAATTAAAAATATCGCTTGGGGCCATGTAATCATGTTTTAAAAGCAAGCACTATCGTCTTAAAATCAATTCTGAACAGGTAACCAGTGAAGAGACGCCAGTATTTTATCTGTGTAGTGTTCAGCGCCCTAGCTGGTGTGTCTGGCAACATGATAGAGAAATGTGGTTGATGCCCGGGAACAAGAGGATTGCAGTTTGTTTGTTTTTTTTATTTAAATGTGGAGAAAAACACTCAGGGATGATTTTTTGGTATCTCAACAAGCTTAAAAACCCAACCTGCTTTGCATATTCTATTATATAAAATATTGACCCCCACTGTCTGTATCATCTCTGTCTGCATAAGACAAATAGGTCTTTTGAGTAATAACTCAAAATGGTAAATGGTCTGTATTTGTATAGCTTATTTCGACGACACAAAAAAGCACTTTTACATTACATCTTCATTCACCCATCATTCATACAGGAGGAATCTAAGTTGAAGGAGACTATTCTTTCACTGCCAGCACAGCCGTTAAAACTCCAGCCATCTCCATTTTGTTCAAAAAAGTTTATTTGGTGATTTTTTTTTTTAGTCCCTACAAGTCTGAATTTCTCTAACCATTTTTCCTACCAATTGGTTCTCTGAAAACCTCCAGCACATTCTTATGTTCCGGCTCAGCGGGATAAGCTATTAAACCGCAGTTCATTTTTCTCCTCCATGGATCGAGTATGTAGATGGCATCTTTCAGTGCTTTAGTGCTGCGGGCTGTGGTGTGGTGTATGGTCTTGTTACTCCGCCTCCTCCTCTGCATAGTAAGCCTGCTCTCAGCTGGCAAGCTCCCCCTCAACTTCATTTTCCCCACGCAGGGAAGTGGCATATGCCAAATGGACCATATATGCGTGTGTGTGTGTGTGCGTGCGTGTGCGCACACTTGATAAGTGACAAATGTGCAGTGCTGCAGTGAATGCTTTCCTGATGCCTATTTTGCAGGTTTGACTTTTAAAAAGAGGATCTTATGAAACAGTGAAAACTGGATAGAAAAATCATATTAAACTCACTTTTGTAGCACAAATGCTAAATAGTGTAACAATTTCTCAATAGTATTATCACCAGCAACTAAGCCAAGTCTCCACTTAGTTGTCTCTTAGCAGAGGCGTTTTGACCCATAAGTGGACCTTGTATAGTTTAAACTGCAGTGAACAGTGTCTTCTTGCAGCAGGAAAGGCAACAGAGTTTGGTGAATATAAAATTTGGGGGTTTTTTTGTTGTTTTTTTTTGATTTTGCATATTTTGGTGAAAATGAAAAGAAATAAAATCACACCAACAACCTTGCAGTCTTTGATTTCAAAGATGTTTGTTCTTAGTTTGGTTGTAATCAGCTTGTGTCAACCACACTCACACCTAAGGTTCAAAAACTTGTGTCCACACTAAAAATTACCAATAAAACTAAGCTGCTAAATCCCTATTGCAAATATTTTAATCTACTCTAGCGGTGGCAATTCCAGTTGGTTGGTGGTAAAAAGGGAATCTCCAAAAAAGGTATCAGATTTGTTGCTTGCCACTTATTTGAGGAAAAAAAAAAGTCTCTAAAAAGGGATATTAAAAGGTCATCAAATCTAGAGAGAAAGCCACTAAGTTGGTAACATTGATTGGGTACAGACCATAGACTATATAAAGATGGACAGCATGACAGCACCCCAAAAGTGAAGCCAAAACATGGCAATCCTTTGAGCAATAACTCAAAAGGCCCTAAAGCCTCCCCCCACATTGGCAGATAGGACATGGGCCAAACCAAAAAAAAAAAAAAAACATCAAATAACTTTTTCTCAAGGGTAGTTTGACACAATGAAACGGGGATGTGGCATCATGATTGACAGCTAATACGTGTTCTAAGTTGCAGAAGATGGACCACAAAACAGAAGAGGTAGTGGAAACTGTTGATCATTTTTTTCCCTCTATGACAGGCACCACTACACAGGAACTGAGAAACTAAATGCACCAAACATAACAGAGACTGCAACAACAATGAAGTGAAAACCAGGACTAAAATACAAACTGAACTAATGAGAGAATGGGGAACAGGTGTCACGACATGTCGAGCAAAGGAGCTGATAGGTTGAAGAAACTGGGGGCGAGGCAGGGCCAAAGAAGGTGATGCAAGACAGATGAGCAAACAAGGAACAGGTGCAGACAAACACAAAGACAGGAAGTTAAGCACAACAAAACTACTACAAAGTAAAACAGGAAACTGACTAGACAAAACGATAAGACATGACCAGGGAAGTGCAGACTCAACTCAGAAGTCCTTTAAGTTGAAAGTTCTTAAACTGAACATGAAGAAGGGAACCGGATAATGACAACAGTAACCCATGACTGAGTTGTACAGGTGTGTGAGCGGGACCTTGAGACCAGCCCCAGTCACTACTGCGTACACTCTGGCTCCATATGAAGTCACCAGCTCAATATGGCAGGACCCTTAATTGGGATATTTTAGTTTCATTTTAGTCCAATGGGAGGAAGAGGCGACGCATTGTCCATCTTTCCCACAGGATGAATTTTAATAACTTTGATGATCCTCTCCTTTCATAGCACCTTCATCGGGTCAAAAATTTACTTTGACTTAATCCAAAATTATTTATGACAGCTACAGGATGGATTAAAATGACATCTTCATTCATTATTCCTATAGCCCCACCATAAAGTTGATATAATTTGAGGCTGATAGTAATTTTGACCTTTAACCTTTTATTTAGTGCGGCCTTCAGGTAAAAATTTGATTTAATTTGACCAGTACTTTGTTCGTTCAGAATTAATGATATTCCCATCAACCTCAGTTGTACTGTCACTATAAACATGTTGCAATGCTAACATTAGCATTTAGCTCAAAGCAGGGCTTTGCAGGCTGTAGAATAGCTGTAGAGTAGTGATGATGGACAAATTGTTGATGAGCTATTTGGACAATATTCATGCATGGTCTGGTTAAGGTTGGACAATGACACTTTGTTAAGGTTCTGGAAAGATCATGGTGGTTAAATAAAAACACTGACTCATATGCAGCACCTGGGGTTGAAGGCAAAAAAGTGTCAAGTTGCTCCAACAAAAAAAGTCAGTATTATCTTTCTTGTCTACTCTAAACAGCATTGTTGTCTGGACTGGCTTTTTCACTACGTTATTACTTTTGTTGCTTGGGCCAAACACTGACCTTTAATAATTTTCAGTACCACAGTCTTCTCCTGTGAGTTATACTTACCTCTTTATACCGACATGGATGTTTAGAGCAGGATATTCATCCTCGCTCTGAATAAATCCTTCAGATGTCAACACACTCAAGGACAGGGATTCCCTGAAGTTATGAGCCGTCCTTCCTCTGAAGTAATGTTTGTAGCTCTCCTGAGAGTAGCTGCCAACATTTTCTTTTTGCCCAGTAGACTTGTAATTTAGGCATAAAATGTCTTCTGTACATTCTGAAGATAAAAAATTGAAATGCTTTTGACTTTGAAAATATTTGCTTCCACTGACAGGCACTCACAGTCACACTAAGGACGCATGTTCGAGAGGCAGATTCCTTTCTTTCAAGATTAGGCTAGTGTGTGCAAAGTCATGCATCTGAGGCGTCAATAGATGATGTTGGATGCCATTCATACCTATATAGCCAAAAACTGACCCTACGTATGTTAACTTATAATGAATTCTGAAACAACTGCTTTACAGACTTTGAGCAGTTTTTACTTCTTATATATGCAGTGGGTTTGACCGTACTAGTATATTAAAGATTTTCTACCATTTGCAATTCATAATGGATGCCATTTTTTTATTTTGAGTGCAATCTATGTGTCCTCATGGGAAATACAGCCATTGTTGCCTTTAGATACATTTATGCACCAAAGCTATTTGAGTCCTGTTACCTTTTCAGATCTCTAACTGCCAAGGAGCTCCGGTATTTGCCTGCAGACAGAACATAATCCAGGGCAAACAAAAGAGGAGGAAGACAAAAATGAATCACTGCTATTACAGCAGAGGATGGTGTACCGGGATCTTTGGTGACATTTTTTTTTCTTTAACAATGTAACTACCACCCATGAGGGTCCAAGCTGTCAGGATGTTGAGGACACTTGATGGACTGCTGGTGAGAGGTGTTTTCATAGCTGAAGGCAAAATTCCTATTACCTTACATTTACATTGTCCTGCAGACAGTTTGCAAGGGAATTATAGTCCAGTTCTGCACTGCCTTATAGGCAACGTAAGAATGTGATTATATTTTTGCATTGCACGCTTTTGAATTAAACTGAAAATAAAAAAAATAAACATCTCTATATGTTTATCACAACTTAATTAATTTGATTTGCATTTACTTTAATTCTGCTGTTTAATTCTATTTCTGTAAATGTAAGTGCAGTCTTTAGCATGATATTGATTCTAACCAGTTAAAGAGACAATGTCTCTCGATATGTTACTAGTTATTATTGTATGGTTCAAATATGTTGTTTCTGTAGAGTTCTGATTAAACTGCTCTCACAGACTAAGGGCTGTTTATATATGTTTGAAGCATGCAGAGACAACAGCACTGATTGTATGATGGTCGAGGCTTCAGTGAGAAACCTGTCTGCTTGACCTTGACGTCACTGAGTAGTCTTCTTGAATTCCGTTGGGCTTTACGACCTCCATAATACACGACATTTTACCTTGGTGCAGGCAGGCACTGATGACATTCACAGGCTTTATTGCACCATAAACAACTTCCTCTTCTTACCTTTTCTCCACAAAGAATGATATGGTGTTAATCAGAGAACATAAAGTGGCTCCAGATTTAGTCAAGAAGATGTGACAAACTTTAAAATCCCTACGTCCTTCTCTGGGAACCTAATGAAAGTGGTGGCACAAATGCAAAAATCATAAAAGCATGTCAGCTTAGATTTTGATTGAGTGATTGTGATTTAAATGGTTTAATAGAATGTTTGTTAGATTCTTTTCAGAGAAATTCAGATTTGTTTTTTATGAATGGTTTCAAATGAACGAAATTATATGTTATATAGATAGTTTTATATATAAAATGGCAACATTTTAAATGAGGTCATTTCAATGCTGTCAGTGGATTCACTTGCGGGGCCGAAGGTAGTCGATGCATATTTCTTTATGGAGTTTATCTTTGAATAACTTTGATAGGAAAATTCAAACCATTGACCAAAAGCCAAACTTTTGGTCTTAACAGTTGTGACCTTTGAGGGTACTGAGAGCCACTGAGTGCTAAGCGGAGGAAGCTATAGTTTATTTAAAATGTGTCTTAAAATGATGATAAAATTGTAAAATGTCTTAAAATGTGTTACACCAAGTATTTAACCTCCTTTTGTTGAAGTTGTAGCTGCTCCAAAAAGAGCCACGGTATGGAGACAGTTATGAGACAGCTAGCGGTCCGTACATTACGAAGCCTCTAGAACTACATGTTCTCCTTTATGGTGTGACCCCACCTTAGCTCATCTGAGGTTTGTCATGAATAACAAACTAAAATGCGACTGACGACAGTAGTATTACATTGCTCTATAGAATCCATATTCAACCATTAGACTTGTTCCTTCTAGCTGTATTCATTATACTATAGTGCTGCATGAAATGCACAAATGGATCAATGCCTGACTCTGGGATAACATGCAAGTTAACAACCCATATGTCAGGTAGTATAAGGTCATTTCATCTGAAAGGAAGAGGAAAGGTGTTTGGTTCACCTCCCCTGGGCCAGGACGCACAGCCAACACGTGGTCAGTCATTCATTCTCCATTTTATTTAAGTCGCAGCTGAAGCAGTCTCATTAGAGGATGTCACTAGATACCAATCGTTGGGTCGCAAACCTCACAAGCCGTTTCCATCAAACTGACGTGCAAATCTTAGGAAAACTTAAATTAGTGAGTATTTTGGAATGCAAATTATTAGCACACCTGAACAGCAAATGCAGTTAATTGTGAAAGAATAATGAGATGTTCTTATTATAAGTGGTGAAAAAATATGCTTGCTTTGGGGTTTTGTTTTATCCTCGATGGAAGCTTCTGACTTTGTCTGGCATTTATCCCATCTTTAATCTATTATAGCCAATTTCATGTAGGCTTAAGCGTTTTTGGAGTGAGCAGTTGTACTGGGGTGGATTTGTTTATATATGTGGGTGCATATGGAGAAATAAATGGAGAATGGCCAACCGCGTTTGAAAGTGATCCTGGTTCTTATCAAAATCAGAACATACCTGTAGATTATTATGTGGCCGAGGTTCTGTTAAAACATTCTCAACTTGTCATCCAATGTCAATTTAATTTACTGCATGTCTTGGCAGAATGCGGAATTCATTCTCAAGTGGCTCAATATTTGACCATAATACACCTCCTAGACGAGGGCTCTGTACTCAGGAATGGATGGATGGCCAGAGCAGAAGCCAAATGGACATAGAGCCAAATTATGTCTGGTGCTTTGGAGAGTGAAAGGCGGCATTGTTGTTCACTCTCGCCTCCTCCAGTGTGAGGCTCTGGGTCTGTTCCACAGATGGATGCTGTGCTTTTCTCTTCACGCTCAGCTGTGGCTGGGAGCTTAAATAAAGAAATACACGCAGGAGGTTTTGCGGGAAAAAAAATCTTTCACCTGTTCAGTAATTTGTCAAGCATGAATGAGCTTCAGCTCTTGTTAGGCAAGACAACTGGTTGTGTTGAGGTTCGATTTGAAACAACTGCAACACTGACAGTTTAGTTAACTCAATAACACTATAATGTTGCGTTGAAATCTTCAGGAAATTTGTCAGCAATCTATGTCCATTCTGACACTGAATTACATCACTTGCACCAAAACTGGTAGGGAGTTTTACTAGAGGTAAGTACTGATACATACTGGATAGTGCAGTTCAGTTTTTGAATATGCTTTCAAACACAGGGGCAATTCAAAGGTCTTCACCTTAGAGGAAGAAATGCATTAGAACAGCATTCAAAAACACAATTAAGAGAAATCTAGAGTCAAATGAAATTAAATAAATAAAATGTGCAGTATCAGACCATGTCTCCTGAAGGGCAGGTGATATGGAAAAAAAACTTGTATGTAAGATAATTAAAGCAGGAGGGCTGTCAGCTACCATCATACTAATTTGCTTGAAATGCTTCGAGGGAAATAATGTGTATCTAAATAATGATTGGCTGATGACAAGATTGTTTGCTAACTAGCAGCCCACGGGCAATAAATCATTCCCTTGACTGCAGCAGTAAGTGCCGCTGCAACTCATTGGACTGTAAGACGATGGCAACTGCTCCTTTAACTGAGGGGCAGAAAAGACTTGGAGGACAAATAATGATCCTTCTGGTGAAACTGTTTGCCTTAACTGCAGTTTCCAAGGTCAAGAATGATCTGAGAACCACAGCTTTCAAGTCAACATGGACTGAAAGTCTTTAAAGTGCTCAAAACAGCTTTAATTCCATTATGACCCCAGCCAAAGAGTTGCCCTTATGGTGAGATTGTTTTGTCAACTGCTGCATTTTTGCATTGTTATTGATAAATATTGTGATTTGATAAGTATTAGTAAAATTAATCTGGGCTGATGCTCTAGCTAAATGGCTCTACTTGCTGACCACATCTGTCCTCTGGGCCATCAGCTGAAGAGCCTGGGAGAGCCTCTAACCCCTTTTGACTCTGAACAGAAGTAATCAGGGAAAATTAATAAACCCGCAACCTGCTAACATGCTCACAATTATAATGCAATAAAGTATTACAAAATACTAATATTTTGACTTGATGATGGTGCTATATAAAAAGTAGAGATCTCCAAAGTTAGAACAATTCACCCCAAAGCCCGTTTGTGCAAGATTTCATTGCAATCCATCACCAAAGTCATTAGGATCCATCCACTGGGGACCACAACTGTGTGGACAAAAGTTCATTGCAATCCATCAAGAAGTATCTGAAATATTTCAGTTTAGACCAAAATGTCCAAATGGTTCAAATGGTGGCCCGGCGAACCAACATTGCCATCCAAAGAGCTGAGGCCAATCACTAGGTCAAGCTTATGGTAGAACAGCGCTAAAATTAGAAGAAATCCAACTCAACAACAACTGTAAAATCAGATTCAGTTTCATCCATGGAAAATTAATAGAAACATTGCTGTGTACAATCCTCAAACAAAGTTCAAACAATATCCTTCATAGCAATGCTGCATCTGAACTCTGGAGCGAGTCCAGAGCTGGGTGACAGTTCTTTAAGCAGCGATCCATGACAGTGATCTAATGGTCTAATGGCTGGCGGAGAGGGGCAGGACCTTCTGGGTGCTGTGTGACCTGAACATGTCTTCCTGATAAACTGTCAAAGGGGTTTTGCTGAACTATCTACATTCAGCAGAGGTGAAGGATGATGGTGAGTTGGCCTTGCTATCATCAGTCATCCCCTACACGCTGGTATCCAATCCATACTTGTTTGTCACCTATGAATTTATTCTGAAATGAAATCATATTTTAATCTAATCCGTAGACAATGGGTGCTTAATTTTTGATGATGGAAATCATTATAGGTCACTGCTTTCATATAGCCGACCTACAAAATAGAGATACAAACAGAACTTGCAGCAGTTTGTTATCAAAGACCAGCTTCTTTCATTCCCTTTGTATTTTTTTATTAAATGCATCTCTCTGCCAGACGGAAGATACATCAATCGTAGCAGTTCAACTTCCGTTTCTTAACATCATATTATTTCTAGAATGACCTTTAGGTATGTATTAGGACACAACTATAAGCATTTTCATGGCAAAATACATAAAAAGATGTAGAAAAACATGTGCGGACAGGGTGCATTTTCACAAACAGCTATAGAAGTTATTTTTGCCACTTGATGATGCCACTTAATACAAATGGGTTGCTAGGTCAGATCAGAAAGAAACTGTTTTGATTCACTCCCAACATCTGCTTTATGTGTCGCAGCAGGCAGCCACTTCCAGTGAACATGCAACTAACTGGTGAACACAGTGGAACATTTAGCTGCTAAAGAGCCAGATATTTCCCTCAGGAGTTGGTGGAGACCAGAAACAAAAAAGAAAAAAAGACAGTGAATATTGGATTTACATTCATTTCCCCAAATGAATAGTAATGTTGTTCTGTGTTTCCTCGATGTCAAAGCAGATTTATTTTATTTTACTTGGAATTGTGCTGCCCTTTCCCTCCAGAGCTTTATCTCATGTGTATCTAACTCTGCCTTCATTTAAAAAAAAAAATGCTAGTGGTACTTTTCAAACAAACTGTAAATATACAGATAATAAGCACACAGAAAGAGAGGAGGTTGAAATCTAGATGCTTTGTGTCGATCTCTTGGGTGCTGATTACTAGATCTATGTGGCTTCATGCTAAAGTACGCTCCCGAGTGCAATTGTGGAAAGTAAGAATTTATGTGAATAAGCAGAACAGCTCAACTCGTACACCTGAAAACCACAGGAATCCTGCAGAAACCTGCTGTGAAAAGCTGACGGTGAGTCAACATCAAGCTAACTCACTTTCCAGTACCTTCTATTCATCACGCAGGATGTTTATCCCCTCTTTTTGAAAGCAGCAAGAGCAAAAAGTTTTAGCACACTTAAATCGTTAAGATCAGTCCCACTCTATGGACACTTTTAGGCCAGAATAAGCCTGAACATGCCACCGTTACAATAGCGATGTAGTTGTTTCTTAATTTGTTGTATACCCGTGCTTGGACATAGAATCAACAAGCTCAAAGGGCCACTAGCCTGAAGAATATGATGAATATTGCATGGCTTGTTTGGAGAGGTGTTTTGAGGGTTAATTGTTCCAGCAAAACACCTAATACAACTGCTTATATCTCAGACATTCAATATTCGTTTAAGGTATTCAGAGCATGTAAATCCATCACTAATGCATTAATAATTATCTCACTTCACACAGTGCTACTGTCTCAATTAGCTGTGCAACAATGCAGAATTTCCAACATTGCTATCTCTTCCACAAAGTAAACATTAATTTGTATTTTTCTATTATTTTTGACACTGTGGATATGTATGCCGCTGCTGATAAATTAGCATTTATAAATATTCCGTGGTAACTTTTTTTCACTATAAAAATTTGTAATGATTACAATTTAAAACTAAAGCATGTTAAAGTTAAAACTAGTAAGTCCATAGTTACAGAGAGCTTTAGATATCTTTTAGATAGCAGAGATTGCTGAACTTTTACTGCAATACTTTTCTACCCAGAGGAACATTAGATTTGTTGATAGTGTAATAAACCTGACAGTTGTGCAGTATTGTTTCAAAGATGTACAGTAACTCTATGAAGGGCCCTCTTGGTGTTGAGCATAAAAACAAACTGGAGTGCATGTGAGTCATCTTTGTTAAGTACAGCACAAATATCTCAGAAAAATGACCCACACGGGTACAAATCAGTGTGTTGGTCGCTCTACTCCGGCCCACTCTTGCCTCCCCTACAGAGCTCCCACTCACCATCACTACACTGCTGGGGTCACAGCAGACAGGTATTGGTGGGAAATTAACTAACACACTACATTGCAGGCTACCTACCACAATGATGCTTGCATCGAGATGACGAACAGCTTGTATTCTTCAGCGTGTATTTTTAAAAAACATTCTGGATACATCCAATGTAGGATCTATCTGTCAGAACTGCTGTTAAAGGGAGGCATAGACTTAAGGCAAACTATGATATAAAGAAGAGTGTTTCAAGAGCAACAACAATAAATGATGATAATGTGACTTCAAAAACATTATCTGTTAACACTGTTAGAGGATCTTGATTATTTTCTCAAACTGTAATTCCAAGATCAAGAATTTAATTTCCAGTGGTCTAAGTGTACAGCATGATGATTTACAGTTTTATCATTTTCAAATTACATAATCAGAAAAGAACAGAGGAGCTTTTTGACCAGCGTGAAGAAAACTGACATTGGATGAGAGGTGGGGTTCAACCTGGCCTGGGTTGTAGAGACAGACAACCATACATGTTGACATTCACGCCTATGAGCAGTTTAGAGTCACCACATAACCAAACCTCTTTGTGTTCAGACTCTAGGAGGAAGCCGGAGGAAAACCCTCACAAGCACACTGAGAACATGCAAACTCCACACAGAGCCTCAGCCAGCCAGCTGAGGTTCAAACCTTCTTTCTGTAAGATTACAGCGCTAAATACCGCACCACCGCGCAGCCTATTTTAGACCAAATAAAGCTAATAAAGTGTCTGTGTTGTCTGTGTTTTGTGATGCCCCCTATTGGCCCTCAACTGACAAACTGAAAAGCTGCCTGTTCAAACTGTTTTCTTGCAGAAGTTGACATAAAAACACCTTGATACGGTAGAGTTTGTTGGATTCTAGTAACCCGTCAACAGCGGAACGCAGCCAAAAACTGCCTCTTTGTACAGTCACCTCCAGGTTAATTAACACGTGAAGAAAGAGCCATTTCCCCTGACTGCCACTCTCGGAATAGACTCCTGCCAAAAGCAGCTGCAGGTGAGCCAACCAGTGAGCACAAACAAATCCTGCCTTTGTAGGTTACATTAATTGCATCCCACTCTAACAGAACACACCAATAGCAGGTGCTCCAACCAGATGGGTGTGTAAAAAAATTCACAGCCTCACTCATAATTATTTGTCACTCTTTTTGTATCAAGAGAAATTTTTGCTTGACAGGGTGCCAAGAAAACATCTGATGTGACAAGTCCGTGTCCCTTCATATCAGTTCCTGCTCTGAAACAAAAATCGAAAAATGGAAAACAGGACTTTTTCTCACTATCAGTGTTTGTAACAAAGTTTTTGAAATAGATCTGTTTTCCACTTAATTGTGTTATCAAAGTAGATTTTTGTTCTCTTATTACAGATTTTCATATATTGAGTCAAACACAAAAAAAATCAATTTTCCATTACACAAAAAGTAAATTGGGGTGATTGAAAATGATTTTTAATGAGATAAATTAATTCATCTGTAAAGAGATGATGCACAGGCAGAGGACAAACTTGTGCCTTGTGCCACAGAAATGGATGGAGAGGCCATGAAGCAAAAGCTGGCTATCTATAATTTTCTATGCCTATAATATCCTTGCAATGAAATTTGACCTTCAGTGCCTTTACTGTTACAAATGATCATTTATTTTTCACTGTCAAGTTGACCAAAGCATATGGAAGACCATGTTGAGTAGCTATTGTATTGTCAACATCGCTGTAAATTGTGTAGCCTATTTATAATTTTGTCCAATAGCGATGAAAAAACTAAGATACATTATAGATAATTTACTTATTCTATGGTCAGGAATTGATATAATGGACGGAGAAGACATCTCTGTTGAGATTTATATAAATGACCAAAGGCAGCTTGGCAACTATTGTCGATTGGATCCCGAGCAGCGTGAAGCCATTTATATATTCAGTTAACATTTCCAAACCTTAGGCTTTGTTCTGTAAAGATGTAGGATAACCTACAAGCTTTTTATTTCATGCATTTAGGAATTTTTTACACCCGAGTGGATAATATTGTTAGCAGCCTTTATCAATAGGCACATTTTGAACCAATCAATAATGAACTGTGCATCGATATAACACATCTTAAAGTCACAATGAAATGGCACTTTGTTCTATTAGTGGAACAGTGGAATAAAACTTTCTCATGGAATTTCATGAGAGTTCAACTTTGACAGATTAGTGGATTCGATGCATCAACAGAGGATGTGACATCATTTTGTAGTTCATTCATGTTGAAGTTGAAAAGGAAGTCAGTGTTGTGGCTGCTGTTAATAATGTTAAAGGGTTAGTGTTAATATTAACGTTATATAGGACATTCCTTATCAAGAAAAATTAAACTTGCAAGTGAATAAAACAATTATTTTAAAAATAATGACGGTACATAGATTGTGACGCTACTACTGAGACAAAAGCATTTGCAGTCCTTTTCAGTGTTGTAGCATGCATTTACACTTATTTGATTTTAGAAAATCAATGTATACGGTTTAAATGTAAGCGTTTTGTCCTGACATAATTACCTTATCCAACAATCTACTGAAACGTGTCTGTCTACTGTGTGTTTGACCTCCAGGTCGTGTCTCATTTTTGATGTGGTGCTATGAACGATGGCCCCTCACCCGTACTCCCATGATGACCACTGATGCAGTAAATCTCATGCTGGGGGAGGCCCCATAACAGAGTCACCCAGTCTGCGCGCAGTGAGGGAGGAGCACATGAAGAGGACTCGCTTTGGAAGGTTTCTATCACCACACAGTCAGTTCTTATCGTTTCTCCCTTTGATGAGAGGAGAGTGGGGGAAGATAATGTCTGAAGGTCAACTCTCAGCACCAAGCAAGAACCTGATAAGGACTGAGCTCATACTGAGTAAAAGAAACCCTCCAGCCCCGACCGACACCCGACAACTATAGCACTCAAAAAGGGATAGAGTGGCTTTTTTAACACAGCTGTACACAGTATCTAATGTTAAGCTACATATGTTATTGTGTGGATGAAACTATTTTGGACTTAGTATTTTGTGGGAGCTCTCTGGGTGGGCATTTCCTGTGGCAGCACGGCATTGCAAGGAAACATCCTGCAACTGTAACCTTTGAATGCTCATACATTTTTGTTCCCTTTGTCAATAAGCCCTCAAACATTGGCTATGTACAGCTAGCAATTTAAGATTTCTGTCCCTTTATAACATCTAACATCTTGAAGGCTCATCACACTCTTCACAGTGTGAATTTCACTCGGAAAATGGACGCTTGCAAGCCAGACTAACTAGCTTCCTTTTGGACTCTGGATGCTAGTAAGCTAGTAAGCCTCGCTTGCTAATATTGGCATTGATTCCCACTAGATGTAACTTGTTCCTGTTATATCCATGGATGTATAAAGAGAGCTGGATACAGCGTTGGAGGCAGGGCTCCTGTCATTCCTAGAAAAGCGCTGTGGCACATGGAGCATGTGCACTAGCCTCTCAGGTCTGCTGAGCCTCCTCCATAATGAATGGGAACAAAATTATTTAATCGTTCGGTTCCCAAAGACTTCAGACTTCCCAAATGTTATTGGACCAAAAAGATCAAATTCTGATGGTGAAACAAGTCATTTTGTGGGGGTTGTGGGTTATCCACTGATTTATAGGTGTCTCTTTCACAATCTGAGTCTATGGCAAAAAGTCTTTTTGGGCCCAATGACGTCACGTGACAGACACCATTGCTGTAATTACAGGGTTTGGCTACCATGTAAAATTGGCTTCAAAGCCTGGCACACTTCCTGAGGGCTTGGTTATATTAATAGGCCTACATGCTAAGTAATTGAAGTCCTACACACTCAACTAATGCTAGCTAGACTGTTGCATAATGCAGAACTAACACTACACTTTCATGGGACCTGTTCCGGTGGTAGTGCACGACTGTTGCACATGAATATTGTTGTATTAGCTTTAGGTTAACCATGTGGACTTTTTCTAGAAATTCAAGTGCCCATTTTCCGATAAGAAGGATATACTGTTTAGGACGTCAATTCATCAAATGTAGAAAATGATTTTATTTTTCTGTTATCCTAAAAATGCATCTCAGGCTCTTGGCTGCAGGCATTCACTACTGCTACAGTGAGAGTAAATGTGTGTGAGCAGGGTCACTGGCCCTGATCAGAAGGCGTTGCCATCCTCTGTTTTCAGAGTAATATTTAGGCAGCTGTTCAGAGTTCCCACAGTCAAAGTGGACTGACCAAACCTTTTTAATGAATCAGTCTATTTTCCAAAGTTTTCAGTATATTCATTTCCTAAATTTCCCATGGATTCTTTTCGTTGCCTTACTGCTTTTGCTATTGTCAGTAGTGATAAAGTTACAGGTACAGTGTATTGTCAAACATGTAATTAAATTCCCCTTTTCTTTAAAACACGCAGACCCTGCACACAATGGCAAATCAACCAGAACCAATCAGTTGTTAGAAAGAAAATAAGCCAGTTATTCACCACTTATTGTATCCATATTCAAAGATGTGGGCTGTTCTCCAGTGATAACAGATAGTGGTGGAATAATATTATCTCTCCCCTTTGTATTTGAATTTAAATTTATTTGAATCACAATGGAATGTATGGTATGCCATTTCTAAAAGATATAAAGAACACTCTGATTTGTGTTTGTTAGCCACATATAATTGATTCGCTCATCTCAATGAATTACTGAATTATCTTTTTAAATGGGTGATGCTTCAATCTGTCTGTCACTCACTTTTGTATTTGCAATAACACATTTCTATCAATCCTGGGTTTTTTTCTCTTCACAGTGCCTCAAATGCTTTCAAGCCAAACAATTGTGAATTTAATTAAACTCATGTTATCATTTTTCTTTTAATGTTGTCTTTTAGTTCTCACACCATTTCCGTTGCAGCCATAGCCCTTCACTGCGGAGGGTAATGATCAGTGGACAAAGTTCCCAGAGAGAAAAATTAAATTCAAGGAACTGTAGCCAGTGTTAAAGCTAAAGCAGCATCAACAACGATGAATCATGGGCTAATCCCCACTGAGCGCTCCTAATGCTACAGTTCATGGTCCACATGATGTTTTGGAGTCAAAAGTTATCAGCATGAGTATTTGGTGCCAAATCCACCCAAACGTCATACCAACTTGCCTTTAAGTGACTGAATTGTTCACTTTGGGTTGAGGACATGATGGTCATTCCCCCTGTAGTGTACAGAGAAACCTAGTACACTGTTTGTTTTATGGAGAGGTTCAAGTAAATAACAGCAGTGTGAAGTTGACTGGATGGTTTGAGGGTTTAGCATTTTGTTAATGATAAAGTTAAACACAACTAAATAAACAGCATAAGCCAGTGTCATATCATGCAATTTAGGTCTGTGCTGGAATAAAGAGGGAACTTCATTGGATCTGCATATGACGTTGCTGTCTGTTTCTTGTCCTGGTAGCATCCACCTATTAAAGGAACCCTCTGGAGCTTTTGACCACAGACACACAACAAAAACAAGCAAGCAAATATGCATTTAAATCAACCAGAAAATACGTTTAACATGTGTCTTAGACCTCAAGGGTACACATGATCCGTCTTGGTGTATAACACTGAATGTTAATGTTAACATAATATTGTGTGTCAAAGGGCACCTTTAAGACATATTTTCTGGTGGTTAACTCGAGTATTTCTGCAACATCATTGTGTTTTTCTCTCTCTCAAAACAAGATTTATATCATGACAAAGCGACTGTTCCTCAATATTGATGTGCTTTAAGCTTGGCCTCTTAAGGATCATTATTCAACTAAATATGGCCACAGTGTATCCACCAGTCGTATTTGATTTACATTGTAATCAGCCCAATGTTTTTATAATGGGATAAAGACAGCAGGCTCCATTTTGTCATTCAGACATGAGTACATTACAAAATCGGTGTGAAAGCACAGCATCCAAAGTAAGATGTATGGAAATTGGCAAGGATGATGTAAGACGATGAATTTTGGTTTTGCAGTGTTTCTTTGGTCGTTTTATAGTCACTATGAAATTATTTTAACCCAAAACCCAACAACTAATTAGTGTAATAAAGAAAAGCCATTAGAATGGCATTACAGCAAATAAATGCAGTTTTACCTGATGTTGACCAGTAAACAAACTGGGATTTTAAACTATTTATATGAATGAGATGTACAGTATGTAACAAAAAGTTACAAATTATAAGAATAATGTATTGTGTAGCTTGTGCATTTGTAAATTACTGTGAATATATGCTGTTTATGTTCTGGTTTAGCTACTATGTAAGTATGTGCTTCACTGTACATTATTTCCTGCAACATGGCAATATCCATTCTAAGTTTCATTACATTACAGTGTATATTTGTTCATACTTGACTCAGATTTTAGTTACATTTTTGTCCACTGCAAATAAAATCCCCATTGATCGTGTCACATGTGCTCCACATGTTGGACAGCAGTGGTCATAAAATGTGAAGGAAAAAAAATTGCCTGTGAAATCGACATTTAACCGTCAGTAAAACTTCACAAATAAAACTCTAGGCAGGAAACAACCTTGCTATCTGTGAGGGAGTCAGGACAGTGTCTGCTTTCTAACCATGTAGCCAGTTTTTATGAGCTCAATGCTGGGGTGAAAAATAGAGTAGGAAGGAGGAGGTTCAAAATACCAATACTTGGACAGACTGAAGGAAACAAATGAAAGAGAAGAGCAAATGGGAGGTTCAGCGAAAATGAGAGCCAGATAATGCCTCATCTCTCTGTGGTCAAGGGTAGTTGCACCACAAAGTCTGACACTGCAAACAATCCCAGTTGGGATCTATCTAAAGTTACAACTTGTATTCATGAAACTTCATTATTCCTCTTTAATCTATTTTCTTTTATTTACATAGACATTCTTAAAACTGACCCTGCAGTTTTCGCTGCTCACTGTGTGATGAAATTGGAATTGATTTTATTGATCTGAGATTCATAAGCATCTGAGTTTCACTCCACTGCAGATACTGTGGAGTACCCTGTAGTTTCTGACTTAAACAGCAGCTTTTTGGGGGGGTAATAATCTTAATATAGATATACTGATGAGCATGAGGCTTCCAGTAATTGAAGAGTCCAACATTACCACCGCACCAGCCTAATATGCAGTGCCATAGTCGCATCAGAGATTGGCAGAACAACACTTGCCAAAGCTGATGTTGGAAACGTAATAATATGTGGGTTGTGCAGTAAGTAATGTTGGCTAGATGTTATGTGCAACTGCAACATGACTTTTTGAGTTTGTCATATGTATCGAGTTCTTGCACCCATGCACGATGTTTCACAGAGAAACGATAAAGCTGAATGCACATCTCTACATTCATGTAAATCTGCTTTCACGTGAGTTTATTTAGTGACGTCAGTGCTATAAGAAAAGGTCCGTGTGAAGACACTGTGGCAGTAGTATTGTAGTTGGCAGGCTGCTGTGGTGGCAGCAAAACAAGCACACTAACAGACAGGTTTTAATAGCAAGCACACTGACTGCATTTATGAGATGCTGAGACGTCCGCCAGTTTGCAATATTTGTCTGTTCAACTCAACTCTCATATTGGGCATTCCTACAAAACCTCAAATTATGTTGAATTACAATACCTACACATGGTAATTACAATATGGTTAAGGTTAGGAAAAGATTGTGACCAAGAGTTTATTTATAAGGTTTATTATCATAAAAAAAGTATTTTAACCAATCATGGTGTTTACCTAACCTTAATAAAGTACTTATTGTAACCCAACCCATAATTTCCCCCCAAACCGTACCAAGTCGTTTTTGTGGCTAAACCTCACCCAACCTTAATCATACCAATATCATATCCTAAAATGGTCTCATTTCACTTCATCTACAGTGACTTGTTAAAGTTTTGGAATAGCACAGACAACTTATGTTGTCCTCCCGATAGGGGTGGCACAAAAATGCTTGTATGTGTTGTAGTAGAAGGCATCTGCAAACATTGTATTTTGGCATTCAAGATGGACGACTTGTTCGATCGTTAGTATTAAACATAAATGGTGAGGTGTGTGTGAATCATCCAATATAGAAGTAATTCATCCAAAAATTAGCAATAAGAATAAAAGATTGAGGGGATCACAATTAAAATGTTCTGTGCACAAATGATTTGTCCACCTGTAATTGATGAATGAATCAAGAGTAATGACGATCTGCTGGAGACTCAATCTTTACCCAGTACTTGCAGCTCCTTCAGTTCAAATGAATTTGCAGACTAAATGAATATTCTGCCGAGTTGTTCTATTACATTATTAAGGAAAAATTAAAAGAAATCATATAACAACAACTAAGGTTTAGGTATCTAATTAAACTGTACAGTTCTGAGACCAGGGAGCTGTTTGTCAGTGATGCTCATAAGACCAGTAGGAGCCACGTTTTCCACTGAGTAATCTTTGAGGTGATAACCATTCAATCAAACGTGTGTGCTTTGCATTTAGATACTGTGGAGACTTTCTAAAATTAGAATTTTTTTTTTCTATCAAAGTGAATATTTCATATTTTACCATGGCCCTCATGTCTCTCTACACCCTTGCTTCACTGTCTACAGCAATGTTTCACAAATCAATTCAATCTGTCTGTTCATCTGCCTGTCTGCCCCTCCCCAAACGATTTGCATGTGCTCACACCCACGCACTCACTTTTTTTTTTTCCCATCAGCGATGAGATACGAAGATCACTCAGAAGAGGCTCTCCGCGCCCCCTCATCCCTAATATCAGCCTGCTCTGTCTCCACTTGATTCGAGTAGCTGGTGGCTGGCAGTGAGGAAATTTTCTCTGCGACTGGTCTGATGCCAGAGAAGCTCTGTGGTGGTTCAGTTTTCAGGTTTTACCACAGCAGCCCATTAGGTCATACATTTATTACTCATGACAGGCCAGGGAGGAGGGGAGCAATAGGAAGAGATGCCCAAAAGCACTTTTTTTTTCTGAGAGTAAAATAGACAGAATATTGTAAGAAAGCAAAACACGAACATGCTGTCCCTGTTGCCTGTTGTTACAGATCGGGCCCAGCAGGAAGCCATGGAAAACGTGTGATTCTTGTGAGGTCAAGCCGTTTAGACAAGACACAAAATGGGATGTGGCTCAGGTATAGTATAGCAACCATAGTTAGACGATGTTAAGGAAAGATTGTGGTAGATTAACTGATTTTTTAAACCTCCTAGGGGAAGCACAACAGGTTGTAAACACAACACGTTTACCATATTGAATTTATGGGATGATACTATGTCACAGAGTGGCTTATTTACACATCACACAGTTACAGAGCAATATTATCTTTTATTTGAAGTCCTGTTTCTGGCTCCCTGGTGAATATTGATTCACTGTTCTTGCAGCGCTATGTTGCTATGTTTATGTTTAGATATCTGTCTCTTTAACTTCTAAATGCTCCGCTATGTTCTCCCACTAGTCGCTAACTTTGTGTGCTGTTTGGTGCTGGAAAGTTAGCTCTCAGTTGTTTTTAGAGCTTTTTTCAGCAGCCTGCTGCAGTTGAAATCAATGTGAAACGAGATGCTGGCCCTAAAATCCAAACAATGCTAAAAATGCTTTGAAAATACTAAATTAGAGCTGAAGGGAACTAGTAATTATTCTCGGTGGGTTTGTCACTGGTGACCCTTTTCACATTACATGTATTTACTTGATCCATTGCTAATATAAAAATACTAATTAGAGAAGCTTGCAGATATCATTAAGCTTTGGTTCTGATGCATGCTGTTAGTAGTTTATAAGGCTGCAACAGAGGCAACCCACATAGCTCATTATTTTTAATTAGCTCTACCTTTTTCGTCCATCACAACTATCCTTTACCATTGCTCGTGTCAACAACTGTTTGACCTGCCAATAACATGTCAAGAACACTTTTTACCACCAAACTCTTTCTTTTGATGTAACAGACCTGTTCCTCACCCTTTAATCGAAGATATAATAGTTCACATTGATATGACTGCAAAGGTCAATGAAAATGATTCCTGTCCTTTTTATTGTATAATAATTTACGCTGAGCTTTGCACCTTTAACTGCACAATGAAGCTGGAAAAAATATAGGAAATTGTATGCTAATTTAGTTATTGTAAAATAAATCTCCTTTAGTCTGGCTCACCAAGACAAATCAAGAAATGAGAAGTTTCACCACAAAGCTAATCAAACGACATTATAAATCCAACACCATGCATGACTTGCAGAAGGGATTGAAGCACCGTTTTTCGAAGATGATATGGAGTGATTCCCATAGGTGTTTTCCTCCCTTCAGCAGTGGTGCACAGAGGCTCACAGGTTGACTGTGATAAATGTTCCACATTAGAGATTATAGAGTAGTCAGTTTAATGATAAGTGTTTTCACCCAAAATTACTCTGGTCTATTTCCTAAGGCTCACCTTATTTATTAGCAAGTACATGGCCTGCGTAAATCAGCCATTTAATCGCTGGTTTCACCTCAGCGCTTTATTTCATCGACTGACCCCTATCACACTCGCTGTTGGGACCCTGATCTCATGGTGGGTCATCTTCACCACTGTTCCATTAATGGTCAAATCATGTCTCATGGTCAGGGATTTAGTTGAAAAGAAACTGTCCATATAGAGTACAGTTTATTAAAGCATATACTATACCAGCATGATATAGTGGCTCATATTGATCTGAAATTTGAACTGACATGAGGATAAAACCAGATTTGCATTTGTATGGTTTGACTCTGCCATCTTCATGAAAATGATACAAGTCCTTTGCTATGCAGGTGTATGATTTCAAATGACTTTCTGTAGTACCTTTGGGATTTATTGGCAGAACACAACACATGGTGAATAATGGCATGTTGATGAGTGTTTTGCCTGTTTGAATGTGTCCTCCATTAGGACATATGAAACTACATTGTGGGGCCAGTGGCCTCCAGTGGAGGCAGTTCTTAAGTCGTCCATTTGATGTGCAGTCCTGAATGTCAGCGAAGGCAGAGGGGAAATGTAAAGGACTCATTAGGTTTAAATCCAGGGCAGGACGCAAGGGAGGGAAGATGAGGAAAATAGAGGGAGAAAGTGTAGGGGGACTGGGAGGGCTAGACTTGTGTCTATGCCGGGAAAAAAATTACCCAAGAGGGAGTCGGAATAGACACAGAGACAGGCAAACTTCCTAGGGGGAGAGAGAGATGATTATGGTAAATGATGGACAGCTGCAGGAGTTAGATGAGCTGAGATGATAAACGATACATAATCTGAGGCACATGAAAATCATGGGGCCAATTGATTGACAGATAGGCCAATTGGTGGGCGACGAGTGGGGGAGGCAGGCTACAAGTCATGACTCAGTCAGAGTCCATCATTCCAGCTCCCGATTTATTTGTCAGAGATAAATCTGTGTCCTCACTATGACAGACGGAGTGAGCTGTGTTCAGCACTCAGAATGGAAAGAGACGGACTGTGCTAACTCTGTAATGTCCATACAGGAGTCTAATTCAAAGCTCTAGGGTCAATTATAATACTAAGAATTTTTTAATGGCCTGTGGATATTCTATCAGTGTGGCACATGAATAACAGTTCTCTCACTCCAGGCAAAGTGCACTGCCTTAAAGACATACACAATACAGTCATTTCAAATAGTTCTGAATAAAGCTCAGATCGATTATAAACACAGGCTTCTTTTAGTGATGGAACACCTTTTCATGTCATGTAATACAATAAGTGAATGTTATTACAGCAACTGAATAACACTAAATATTTCACAGTTCAGGGATTAATGGAGGCACTTCAGGGCTGATGTGCCAGATAAAGCCTTTATTAACAGAATGGCTCTAAATGTTTTTCATATCAAACTGACTTGCCTCACACAAAGTGTTTGAATAGAGTGTGCACTTCATATTATCATAGTTTCACCGATATCATTTTTTCCTTGCACTTCTTTTTTAATTTATTCACTGAACGTTTGCACTTAAAAGTTTTGTCTACTTTGTGATGTACTTAATAGTAAAGTAAGATAAAGTAATCACACAACGCATCAATATTAGGTGCATGCTCTCTATGGAGGGATTGGACACAATTACAGTGCAATGTCATACAGCCCAATAACAGTAGCCCTGCTAGAGGTATTATTGCAAGGCTGTGACATCTTTTCATTATGTTTACCCATTGTACTTTTATGTCCTCGTAAGAGCTAAAGAAAAATGAACACATTAGCCTTTTTTAATATCCAAACTGTAGCACTGTAGCTGCCCAATCTTCCAATAATATTCAACCACAAACTCTAAAATCACCGTCACCTCAGGCTAACAATGAATTGCTAAATATATTCCAAAACAGCATCGTACTAGTGTATTACTTACATGATACTATAATTTACTTACTTCAGGCTAGGGGAGCGAGCTTGTCTTGTTAGCCTCATCCCTTTTCAAACTAAGTTAAACTATAAAAATATGTTAAATATTAAACACAATATGGAACAAAATAATGACACATCTTGTGCATATCATTATCCCTATTAACCAGGTGGTAAACAGACAATCTGACATTTTCCCTCATTTATACATGATTGTACATAAAACAATTGTAGTTAAGTTTTAACCCCTCCTTTACTGTGGAAACAGCTGTGTTTACTTCTGTACAAACAAAACACACAGTTCATTCACAGCCATTAATCACACGACTCCTGCAGTGGCAGTATCATATATCATTCACCATAAACACACCTCCTGGTTTGTTAGTAACTTTTAAGTAGCTTTTACAAGCCAGGGATTAGAACCTTGTCGGGCCATCATATGACAAATGTACAATTCACAGCATTTGTGGTGTCAGAACTTTGAACAGACGTGTGGGATTTATGGCAGTGTGGATGGTCTGTGAGTAAAATATCAAACAGCAAAAAATTCCACTGTATGGCTGATAAAAGGCTATTGCCTCAGTGAGTAATTGCCTCACCTTCTCCAAACGTTCCTGCCCAAAAGGTGAGGCCCGATTCTTATCGGAGAAGAGAGGAAACTCTGAAGTTTCTCTTACGGGTGACTTGTACTGCTATTTGATTCCTGTGGAAGGAGTAAATGAGCTGTGAAGGTGAGGCAAGAAAAGAGAGGGGGATTGACACCTTTCTGACCATGGAAATGTGTTTACACTAAACCCCCCTTACATAAGACAGCAGCTGGGTTGTCCACACAATAACACACGCACACACACACACACACACACACACACACACACACGGGCACACACGCATCTTCCCAGCAGATGGAGAGTTCATTATTCGAGGAGAAACAAGCCTTTGTTTAGAGCACAAGCACGGCCAAATCAGACCGTATAGGGGGACTGGCGGTCTGTTTTCAACAGTAAATGAACATAGTGTGCTCTGCCTTTTCTGACAGTCTATTGTAGCCTATAGATGTGATCAGAGCGATACTACATGATTTCATAGCACTGAATTTTCTTTTGGAAAAAAGGAATATGTGGTCACAATAGAAATGTCACAACAGACATTTCACAACCTTCTCTGCTTGTAACAGTATTGTTTACTTAAAAAGAAAAAAAAATTATAATTTGAATGTGATTTTATGTGGTTGTGTTTTCCCATTTCCCATGAACATATATATATCTAAAGTACTGACATGGCAGGCAGGTGCAAGTCTGTGACCACAGAGACCATGTTTTATTACCATCATACATATTCTATTGCAGTTTCACAATGGAAGCAAACATAAATACAAATATATGATGCTGTCTGGATGCACCGAAAACATAGTTTTGTTTTGTTTTTTACAGATTTTTAAAGTGGCCTGAGTATTGCTTGTGAATGCAATATTTTAAATGTAAAACAGAAATAGATTAACAGCTACATAATATCTGAGAGACTTGTTTCAAACTATGCTACAAAGAAGCAGAGGTGTGATAAAATCTGTGATATATACTAATATGTGTAAGATTTAATTGTCAAAATTAGGGTAAAATACAAAGTAAAGGTTCATGTTTATTTGGAAATGTTAGATAAGCCAGAATATAATCATAATATGTCAAAAAGCTCAAGCTCAAAAAGAGAGACAAATCCAAAAGATGTTATTTATGTGTTTATCAATACCGTTTGCATGCTGTCCTTGTATTCCCTCTTTCCATCCATTGCATGTGGGGAAACGTTCCAGCTCCCTCCATGATTCTGCACAGGAAACGGCAGGTGAAGAAAATAAACAACTGAATTAGGCTATACTCATCTTACCATATATGAAATCATTCAAGTACTCAGAGTCAGAGGCATGAACATTTCGTACAACCAATTCAAAGTGCACTAAAGACGTTAAATATGAAATCGAGCATAAAAGGATTTTAAGACATTAAAAGATAAAAACAGAAATAAATCAAAGGTAGTTCAGAATGTAAGTGCAGAGTGGATAGAGATGAATATTTAAGGTTCAGTGAAGTCAGTGAACAGAAGTTTTGATCTATTTTTAGACGTAGTAAAATTTGGGGCTCATCCCTGTATCCTTATATCTTTTAGAAGTTTCTTCCATCTCCATGGTGCATGCTTCGCCATTTTGAGTTTGCACCCTGGAAACTGTTAGCATAGCAGACCTGAGATGTACTAGATGGAAAGTCAATGCAGAAACTTGAGAGTTGGTGTGATGAGTTCAGTTTTCTGCGTCTTCTTTAGGATCCCAGCAGCAGCTTTCTGAATAAGCTAAAGTTGTCTGAGAGTTTCTTCAGGGTGACCTGAAAAAAGACTGTTACAGTAGTTCAGCTTTCTGCAGATAAAAATTTCTCAAAGTCATGCCTGGATATGAATCCTCTAGTTTTCAATATGTTTTAAAGATAGAAATCAGGCTATATTTTACTCAAGGAAGTATAGGCACATCCAATCAATACTGTCTTCCTCAAGTGAAGTTGAGGAAAAGACTTTATGGGGTAGTAACTGCATGGTGCATGGTGACAGAAGGAGAATGTCAGTATCAAGTAAAGAAGGCCCAAGGAATGAGCCTTGGGGAACGCCACATGGCTCAGACTCATTGTTCCAAATGAAAAAAAGCACAGGCAATCGCTTTCTCTCTATGTAAACATATGTGCGGTATGTGTTCATGAACAACCCATGTAAATGAATTTGCATGCTGTGTTTGTTTGGTGTCTCATGTCTATTTGAGTGTGAGGGGTCTGATAGAAGCCCACAGTAATAACATTATCTTGACCAAAACCTCCCTTAGGTGAGCAATGAATCATAGAATAAGGAAATGTAAACACATCTGTAAAACAGACTGTAATGCAGATGTGACATTTACAGATAACATCTATTTGACAGTCTCTCCCTTATGTATTAGAGTGATGGGAATAAAGAACAGAGATGTCTGCCTTCTTCTGCCTCATTATGTTGAACTCTTTTGCATGCAAGTGGGAGTGACTCCATCTACCCCTGATGCGTTTTAGGATCAGATTGTCAGAGTGAAAAAGTTGTACTGAAAATATTCCTCTTTGTAGCCCTGTGATAAAATAGTTTTACTGTATTTTGCCCAGTGCACAAGGACAAGCCCCATCCCTCAGTGACTCCAAGAGGATGGATGTATGGATAAACAAACAGAAGGACCGGATGCTTGGACTGATGACTGAATACAAATATGATTGGAAAGATTGATGGATGGATGGATGGATGGATGGATGGATGGATGGATGGATGGATGGATGGATGGATGGATGGATGGGCACAAACAGACGCATGATTGGATGGATGGATTATTGGATGTCTGATGGGTGGATGATAGGCAGATGGATGGATGGATGAATGGATGGATTGATTGATGCAGTAATCCTCTTTGTCTCAGTGAGTGATACTGAAACGAAGTCACGTTGAAACCAATGAAGTGTTGTGTGTGTGGCTGTTGCCCCCACGAGTACCATTGTATCTTAACAAACCTCCTTTCTCTTCTTCAGAGGCAAGCAAGTGATTATGCAGCTAACTAAGCTACCAGGCAGGATGAAGAGGAGTCTCTGAGGATGTGCGTCTCACCACACACAGCAAAGCTTTGTGGTTTCAACACAAAAACACACCACATAAATGTCAGAGGGCTTCTGTATAATAAAACAACTTACCAGCTCCGAGAGGATGGCCACACACTCCTCTGATCTCATTATTTTTGAAAAGATATGTTCACCCAGTTCTCTATAGTATTGAGAGGTTTCGTTCCAACATGTCTATATATTTGATACCCACTCAAGCAAAATTTTGCATTGAATAGTATTCAAGTTTTAGTCAAGCATATGATGGGAAGCCCTTAGAAAAAACTGAGTGATACAGCTCATGCAAATATTTCCAGAATGGATTTATACAGTGCTTTGGAGTCAAGGATTTAAATTTCTTTTGGTAAATGCAAGTGCATGTCTTTGTGTTTTTGTCTAATGCTTGATACTAACTAGTGCAACGTGAATGCTGTGTGTTTAATGGTCCATTGGAAGTGCAGATGCAGAGAGGTCACCAGCAATGCCCTCCGATTGCTTTCCGCCCTCTTTTGCATACACATGCCGACAAGCCATGCCAGCTGCTATCTGCCACTGCCACGACTGCTGCTGAATTTTTGTTAGTGTGTGCATGTGCAGTGCATGTGTTATGAGATTATGTATTAAAGGTAAACAACTACATCATTGATTTTATCTAAATACTATGTGTGCTTGAGAGCTACTAGACATAAATCTCCACATCTTAATTGGACGCTTTACAAAATGAAATTGGATACTTTTGAGAATTGCTGGCAGCCGTGGCTGTTTGAACAACTTTACTGCTTGTTTGATGCCACACAGCAATATTTACTGTTGCCTAATACTTTCCTTGTCAAATATATTTATTTTCCACATTTTCGGCCACAAATACATAATATGTTATTATACTAATAACAACAACTAATAATCCTGAGTGCTCTAAGGCAGTGTGCCAGTTCTGGGATTGAATTAGAAATTAAAACATACTTCTGCATCTTCAAACTGTCAACGACAGCTTATATGTTAGCACTGCCCTTTGAGACTGTGATTCACAGCTGTGATTCTATGATCGTTGTGGCTCAACTAGCACTGTGATTCATTTATTACTGGACCATACGTAGCTTTTTGGCACCTTGATACTTCATGTGAATTTCGCTGTTGTAAGTACTAAAAATAATTGGTACTTTGGGTGAAAAGTTTAACTGTGTACGTCTTAGAGCTTCGAGCTTTAGTACGGCGACGAGATGAAAGAACGTGGGGTCCTCTTTCTTTAATAAAACAATCCTACTAAAATTTTTCGTGCTGCAAGCCCTCCCCAGCTTATAATGCCAAGAATCATCTCCCCATCTTTAAATCAGATTCTGGCAGTTGCCTCTACCAAGGAGGTTAAAGGACAAAGCTGGCAATATTTCACATTTTTCTTATTGGCAACAAATTCCATTAAAAGACCAGAGTCAACAATAAATTAATACTGTAAACAGTATTGTCTATGTAGCCAAAGCTTGATGTAGGAGGTAAATAGTAGATTATTTCTCTCTGCCACAGATCTCCACTACTATGCAAAAACCATAGCTTTGGCTAGGTGACATGTTCCTTAATTACAATAAAAATGAGAACTGTAGCCACATACAACCTCCGGAATACCTAAATAATTACCGATTTGAATTCATCTGCAGCTGAAAATGGTCCCCCACAAACCAAAAAATATAAAACTTTAATGTAAAAGTTTAATGTCTTCAGTAGTCTTCAGAAACTGTTGACACTATTTCAACAATACAGTTTTTTCTTTCTTTGCCAAGGTGCACCCTTGGCAAAGAAAAACATTGTTTCCCACTTTTGGTCTGTGTTTATTCTGTATATTTGGTCTGTAAGTATTCATTTTACCCAAAAATATAAACAATGAAAAACCAGCAAAGATGAGTGTTGGTTGTTACAACAAATTCCCATAACATCCATTACTCAAACAGTGACAGTTCACGCATACTTAGCTTGAAATTGTGATCGATTCTCTGTTCTTGCTGTGCAGTTTGCAGTTGAATGTGATTCTGACTACTCAGATTTGGAATCAGTATTTCTTCCCATCATTCTCTGCCACCACCATCACAGACTTTTTCTCTGCAGTACTGCTTCCCTGCCTTCAGGCATAAAGCACCCATGCAAGTTTTCTGTGTCTGCACCCAATTTTAAGACCGAGCCAATTGAGCTACACTGTAAAAGAAAAAAAAAATGTCCCAAAGCAAAGCCCTGGTCTGGAGGCAAGTTAGAGTGTCTGTGCTGATAACAGTATAACTGTGGGATATACCAGATAACAGTGATCACACACACATGTAGGCGATCATGTGCAACACTGTTACAACTATAATCAGTGCAATGGGGTGTAACATCACTGTCTTTACCATACCACGGTGTAATACTGCTTTTATGTGGGAGTTACCAGTGGCCCATGCTTCATTTTCTCTCATATAGTTTCTATCTATCTATCTATCTATCTATCTATCTATCTATCTATCTATCTATCTATCTATCTATCTATCTATTTGTACATGTACATATATATAAATGCAGACAGCAAATAGCTGTCTTACGATTTCACACTCCTTTCAGGCTTGTAGATGATGGATGTAAGCAGAATAGAACCTTATTTAGAAACCAAATAACACTCTCTAAAAGGGAAAAGCTGACATTTTCACTATCTTAACTCCAATCCTCTAATGTTTTTGACTATGATGCCAGCTTTGCTTTGAAGACACATTACAAACACTGTCTAAACAAAATCTGTGTGGTTTTACATATTTTGTGAGGAGATCAACTCTATCTGCCTATCCTTTCATCTCTCGAACCCAATTTCACTAAAAGTTCTAACCGAGAAGGATAAAATTAAAACCTCCATAGTCACAAACACTCAACTCAACTCTTTCTCCAAAAGACAAGTGACGGTGGATTTTTAGCCCTCTGTCCACCAGATAGGAAATTCAGGTTTGCCAGCCACACTTCAGTGAAACACTCAAATTTCATCAGGTTCTACAGCATCTTAAGAATATATATTTTTCTCCAAATCCAAAGCCACTGAGCTTTTCACTAATTACTAATCGTGATGATTCAGACAGAGGTACACAAAAGTAAGCCTCTAATTTCTAGCTAGCAGCTGTTCACTGTTAAAAGGCTGACCTGTCATCAGTAGATTTTGCGAGCTATAGCTAGGAAGCTAATCTTCGCAACTCACTGACGTGGCTGAAAAAACACTGTCTCCAATTGACTTAAATGGGCACTGATGAGCTACATACCTAAAGTATAGCAGTGTGGCCAAGATCAGGAAATACAGTGGATTTGCCAAAGTAACATTGCAAATAGCGAATAATATGCAAACTCTTGGCAATGACAGTATAGCAGGGTTAATAGGGTTAAGGAACTCTACCGCAGGTCATTCCTTCCATCAGCCATCAGACTCTTTAACATCAGCATCACTGGCTGATGTTAATACACTGTTTTTCATTCATATCATTCCATTCCTTTCAAATTCCTGTTCATACTTGTACATTTTATGCCCATAGTGTAAATATTTATTTATCATCACAACATATATTTATTTGCTATTGCTTATTTTCTACTGTTGCTTTCTTCACTCTTTCTTTTCTATTGTTGCTGCTGTAACGTGAATTTCCCCCTATGGGGGATCAATAAAGTAAGTCTAAGTCTAAGTCTATTCAATTCAATTCAATTTATTTGTATAGCCCAATATCGCAACAGAGTTGTCTCAAAGTGCTTTACAAAGTTCACTGAAATAAACAAGTGTAAGTGAACAATCAATCTAATAAAGAGTCCAGCAGTCGATGAGACCAATGGATCAGTCCGATGGATCAGTCCAAGGCATCACCTGCCCTTTATGACCCTCCTTCTTCGGGAATGAAAAACTCAAAAAAGTCTTAATACTGTAGGTAGCTAGTTAGCTGGCATGCTAATATTTGCAGCTTATGTTTAAGCGCGACAAATGCTGTGCAATTTTGGATTTTGGAAAGCCAGAGAGGATGACACTTTGACACCTTGTGAACTCAAGACGAAATCCACAGCTTGACAGGCCTGCAATGCATTCTTATGATTACTAAGCTATAATTGAACAATCACTATTCTGTAAATGACAGATGTTAAAGCCTATGTTGATGAAACACTACAAATGGCATTTTATTCATTTTTAAAAAATGTATTTAATGCTGTGGGTAAATTTCTTTTCAGCACAAATAATACCACTCTATTAATATTATTACCGTTAATAGTAGATGTGGTGGTGGAGATATATGGCTTAATTTTTTTTGATTGTAAGATAGATATAGTAGGGAGGCATAATAGGTATTTATAATGCAGCACACTGTTGTACAAGCAGTGCTTCTCTATATGATTGCTAATGCTTCAGTTGTAAATGTAAACTAACAAGCCAAGTGAGTTGATGTCACTGTATTCTCCATAGGATAGACTAAAGCAGCTGATCAAGGCCTCCAAAGAGCAGAGAATCACATTAGAATGAATAGTTAATTAAGTGAGTCTATTTGTCACTGCGGCGAAAGTGCCGTGAGACTGCACAGATTCTGTACTTGTTGATTCTGGTAGCTGCAGCTGTGGGGGTATCAGATTTCCCCGGAGTGTTCGTGAGGCGCAGGCGGGCTGAGAAAAGAGTGAGCGTCTGGTGGCTGAGGCGCAGACAGACACGGCCTGCTGACCTTTGAGCCAGTTGCTGATTCTGCGGGTGGTGGCATGAGGGTAAATAATGGTGACTTGCCTGTCACTTCAGGGTACAACTGCTCGGAAGTTTGGGGGAGCGGGGGGGGAGGCTGTCATAAATTCACCAGGGGCCAGATTGGGTGGTCTGCTGCCTCAACTGAAGGGCATTTCCATTTAGCTGCAGTGGAAGCCTAATGAACTAAATGCGGTGGCAGGAAAAAGAGCAATTTCAACAAATCTTTCATCCTTCAACATAGCTGCTGCAGCATTCACAAAACAGAGTGGCTGTTTAGAGTGCAATGGCCACCAGGGAGTCCAAATGAACAAATAACATGTTCTGCCTTCATTTTGGTCATAATTTAAAGCTTAATGAATCAATATATTTTATATCAACATTGAATCAAATGACCATGTGCATTGAATGTACAAGCACTTAGTTGTGCTGCTTTATGGAGCTTTTTTGCCTTTTCAAGTTCATTGTTTAGCTTTTACTGTATGGTTGGGTCACAGTGTTCTCATTTCCAGTGGCAGCAGGCAGCTGTTTTCAACAAACATGATAAAGTGTCTCCTCCCTGTCTGAATAGCCAAACCAAACAGCAAGCAAATGAAGTTGGCAATTTGCTGGTAAAGAAAGCTGAATATCTAATCAACCATATAAGTATTTTAGTTTACTATGTTGTAAGTACACCCACTCACAACATTTGCATTTTATCAAACTGAAGAAAACACGACTTTATCAGTTGAAATCCACCATAGCCGATTAAGGTGACAACATAGGAAGACACTGAAAATTTCAGACAAATGCCTGATTCTAATTCACAAAATTCAGTTCAGTTCATGGGTCTCCTTCCGCCGCTAGAATGGCCCCAGCACCAATATGCCACTCAGTGATCAATAGAAAATAAAAGCCTGACAAAGATTTATGGTGGAGGCACCATCTTGAGAATAAATGAGTTGGAGGGAAAGAGGAAGTGTGCGCCTTTTTGTCCAAAGAACGTGGTCAATACACGGGAAACATATAAGTTGTTGGTGACAATATAATTGCATTGTGGCAATTTTCTACTGCAAACAAACCATTTTTTTTCTTGTCTCAGTGGGAATAGAAAGTTGTAATTTCAGATTCTTATCGTCGATATGGTTGAATTGAGTTTAATTGTTTGATTTTTTTTTTATTCTGTAGCTAAAGTTCAGACACCGTTTAGCTGATGTAATCTTGATAAACCTTGACAAGGAAATCCCGCTTCAGAGATAAACAGTTTGTGTAAAAAGCACATTACTGGTTTAAAGTATATCAAGATTTAGTCCTGCTACTTGTTTCGCAGCAAGTGCGCTACCATAGTATATTACTGATGGAACAGCAGATGCCCTCACCTTTTATAGGTTACTATTATTTCTCATAATAGAGACCAGCTGACAGATAAATGGATAGATGGCAATAGAAAATAGTTTCATTTTCACATTTGTTGCACATAAATACTGATAAAGGGATGTTTTCCAAGCCATTTCTGGGAGGCAATGTTGAATGAAGTTGCCTCTAAAATTTGTCGTGTCACTTATAATCCTTAATATCTTCATTAAATCAAACCCCATTTCGGTACCATATACGGCCTTCAATTTTCCAGCAAAACCATCACACATTAAATGTCTGTGCATTCTGTATAGCAAATATTAGTTGGTTTTTTTATTGTTAGTGCTGGGGTTCCTGTGCTGGATTCCCTATCTGAATTGCCTATCTGCACGCAAGGAATTCACAAGAAAACTATGCATGCATGTAAGCCAGTGTTGTAGTTTTGTCTCATAGATCAGCCTCACTGTTGACTTTCTTTCCATAATACAGCAAAATAAAGGGTTTATTCGTCCCTCAGCACTAACAGCAGTGTCAATCAAAAATACATCATGGTCATTTTCTGCATTTTTTGACAGCAGATTGTTTTAAATGTTGGGATGATGGAAACGGTCAACTATTGACTGGCTTCTTCTTCTTAAGTATGGAGACCAAAGTTGGGAAGAAATGAGCTCACCTGATCTCTGTCTGTTACTCCTTTTAATACATGCACTTTATAGAGTAGACATCACAGTAGTCCCAAATGCACGCTATGCCTAGCATTTAAATGTGTTATTTTTAGAAGGGACGTGAACAAAGAAACATAATAACATATGGCCAAGCATAATGCCCAGAAGTCATCTTGGAGGCATTGCACTCCCCTTGACTTGTGGGTCACAATATCAGCATCTGTGAAGAGAATGAATGTATAATGTACAGTACATGCAATTTCTTTTGTGTCTTAACTAGAACCCACAAGCCCTGCTCATGTGCTCATGATCCTTTAATGGCCTGCGTTGAAGCCTGAAGCCTGGTCATTCACATATTGAAAAAAGACTATGGGCATAAACATGCCAGAGATTTTAAAAGGCTGAAGATTGGACTGCATGTCTCACTAGCCAAGGGCAATTTCAGGGTGGAACTAAATGAGTGATGATGATAATAACATCCCAGGTCACCCCTGCAGTTCTGTAAAATATGTCTGACCTATCTAATGTATTTTTGATTCCACAGTATCAGCCATGTCCAAAGGCTCTTAAGTCACTGGTGCCCAGTTTGCTGTGTATTGTCAGCCTATGATGAAAAGAAAGAATGAAATATTCACTTCAATTCCTCCAACTTTGCAAAGGCACTGCAATTTTTATGATTTCTTTACTGCTTATGATAAAATAGTTATTATTATTCCCCATCAATATTTTAACCTTCATGCTGATGATTTTCATGCTTTTTCACTAAAAGATACACCGTCACATGCTGCACACATTATTGTAAGAATATTATTCTTTTAAGCGGAACTCATAGGCATTACCATATTGGGTACTAATGACCATGTGGCTGAAATAAAACCCATGTATTAATTTTGACAATGTCATAACATCTAACCGCAAAGATTCAGTGCAGCACTACATTATTTTCGCCCCACATTATCCCGGTATAAAGATGACTTCGTCTTGCTCTTTATGGTCCGGATCTCCTCAGTTTGTCTTCAGTCCCAGAGGAGTTGGGAGATAACTCGGTCTGATCAAAGAATTTGAATGAATCATTCTGTAGTCTGTGGGCCTTTAGCTCCAGGGAGAGTTACAGCCTGATTGGATTTTCCACTTTCAGGAGCAATCCTCTGTAATGTCACTGACACCTCACTAAAGCAACACTGTCATAGCGTGTTATCTGGTTCAATATTCTCCTATTGGCATTTTCCTGCCTGCGACGAGCGGAGGGCATACGAAGAAAATGAGACAAGTGAGGGAATACACCCTTTGTTATTTCCAGCCGGCAAGAAAGAGAAGGGGGGAAAAAATGGTGTTTTGTTACAATGACAGAAATACGAAACCGCCTGTCTCTGCAGGGAGGTGACTGTAACAGCATTTTGATACAGTACAGCATTACACAGCACCATATCAGACGGTTAGATCCACAAGTACAACAGCTCTTCATCAGTTATGCTCAGAGACTAAACACGCAGGGTTTTTGACTCTCATGGGAACACTCTGTTGGCTCATGCATTTGTGTATTCGTATCTGCATGCAACAGCATACAGTATGTGTTGTATTTGTTTATGCAAGAAGATAAATCGTGTTATATCGAAAGGAAATTTTGACAAAATCGCTCTATGAGGGAAATCTTTCAGGTGGAAAATGGACAGAGTATGCTACCTTTTTGTGACTCCAAAATATATTCCTCCCTTGTGCATTTATTCACCTGAAATATGCTGCAAGCTTAAAATAGTAGATGAAAGCTTCCCTGGAGATTAATAAGTCTGTCAATCGTACTTATACGTTACCTTATCATTTTCCCTCTCAGTTGGTATTCTCCCAGATCATAATATATGAATATCGGATCCCACAAGAAATTATTGAATTTAGCTATCCTAGCAGCAAAACTTCATTTTTTAGCTCCAGATTTTGATCCTATGCAGTTATTCACTCTTTTGTCAATTTCTCTTTCCTCTCAGGTACTCTGGTGTACTTCTCCTGGTCTATTGTGATTTTCGTGATGAAATGCAAATGGGTTTGCATTTTCTTGTGAACATCACTTATGTTTTGACTTTCAATTTTAAAGCCACCGTGATTATGCTGCCTGCATTACCACAAAACTATTGCTAATGCAGCGCACGCATGAAGCTTCTAGTGTCTGACTGAACAGGCAGACAACAAGCATTTTACATAAGTGCAAGATATTAAAGAAACTTACAGTGCAGATGTTTTATAGTAACCTAACTTTAAATGTTGGAGTGAAAAGCCTATTTTCACTTTTAGAAAACAATGCAAGTATATTTAATACACACATATTTTTATAATAAGCGTATTTTGTATTATCACCAGTACCAGAAGAGAATTATTTATTTTTGTTCCATAATTTATTTCATGTTTATTCTCACTGCAAGACCACAGATGTAGTGGATACAAGTAGGCTACCATAGCCTTCATGTAATTGTATTTAGCACAAAGCATTTAAATAAAAAAAATTTGATATGAGCTACTCTGCACAATTCAGCTCTGATATGGATGTGGCTGTGTTAGGCTGTGTTAACCTATCAGAATGATTTATTTTTCCAATGCCAGCATGTCATCTTACCTACATTGTGTCAAAGCCAGTGTTGTGCAATAATACTGGGGACAAACTGAGGACAAAGACCGCTTCAGGAGTGGTAACATGGCATGGAGCAGAAGGTCAGTCTTTCATTTGGGGATGGGACCTCTCTAGTTGCTGCATGCAGTCAGCCACCAGGGCCACGCTAACATTAGCTGTTAGCAGTCAGCGCATATGATGACTCCAAACTGTAAGATGGCTACTTAAACCACAATGCATTTGAATTGTGAATTTCTATTTGTAAAGAAAATAGATATAAGGTGTTAGTGTGGAGACTTTGGAGTTGTTTAAAGGCATCTTTGAACTGTGCAGAGTAACTCGTATAGTTATATAGTGGCATCAATAGTGAGCAATGACACTAACTGCTTTTTCTGTGGAGTGATTAGTGAACTAATGTAATAAATCATACGTAATGAGTACTTGATTATATTTTCCCCAACAATCTGCTTGCCATTACACATCTGTGTAAAAAGTCCCTACAATAATGTGCAACAAGCCCCATTTCAAAAAGCTGACTCCAGTCTGCATCTCTCATTCTGCATCAGCCTCTTGAGATCACAAAACCCAGCCTGGTCTCCGGCAATTTCATGAAATGAGCACAATTTTGTAAAATGCTAACCTCACCTGTGCAAGAAAAATGAGAGAATTACATTTTTCAATCCCAACAGGATTACACGGTGGCAGCAATGCACCCAGAAAAAGGCAATAGTTTGACACTGAAACAGAGCGGGACAGAGTAAAGCCTGGGTGATGGATGGTTTCTATAAGCTTGCAATTACGCATTTTTACATTTTCACAGAATCTTACCTTTTACATAAGTGGACTAAGCTAATAATACAGTTAAAACCTTGCATCTATTTCATGATTGCTACCTAAGTGATTTTGTGGTAAAGGAGTGTCATCTTTCCACAGGACATGTTTGACATTTTAGAGTTTGTGTTCATGTTTTTTTCTCCTCTGAGGCTGTTATGTTGTACTGACAGTGCTGCTCTCAGACTCTGGGAAACTGCCACTGCACAGAACAGCCTGTTCCCAGGTGCAGTCATATCAAGGCTTGCACAGGACAGCGGTGTTTGAACACCCTAATCCTCAGCCTTCATTCTTCCCAAACTTCAATAGCTGCCGCTGTTGCCACTTCCCCCACAACAACTGCCTCTCTAATGTTTTGCACACAAACCCAAAGAGGGCCCGGGCTGCAAGAAACATTCGTTAGACCTTCAAAGAGGAGCCGAAACCTGCTTGATGATAAAACACTGTTTTGACCCATCTCTTTGAAGAGCGTTACAATACATGAACTGTACCAAAAGCCTGGGCACTCATGCGCTGTACAGGCTCTCTCATCCACACACACACACACACACACACGTGCGTACATACATGGGCATACATACAAAATGGCACAGGGAAAAGATGGATAGCAGGGGCGAGTATAGTCCATTTTGCAACAACCTTCAGATCAATCCAAAAAGGAAAGGGCAGGGTTTTCGCCCCATCAGTATAACACAGTCAGTTGACCTTTTGTAAATGAGTGAAAGATACGCTAAGGTAAAGTAAACAGTGGTTTGTTTGCAGCATCATGGCAAGCTGTATTGATCCCTGTTCTTAGAAAAGGTCACGCACTTGAGAGGTGATTGTTATTAGATAAGCAAAAAAACAGACCATGAACTTTTCAGTTTTGTGAGCAGACAATGACATTTAATTGTATTAGCTCAGTAGAATTTCAGCGCTTCAAGTTTGTTTTCATTGAAAAGCACATTTTTGTGTTATGTACAGTACTTGGCTTCCCTTTGGCCGAACATCTGTGCTGAATCGGCAGTAGAGTTGTGTGTGACAGGTCATTAGCAAACAAGAGCCAGTCTAATGTCTGCTAAATAGCTAATAACTGCAGTCTGAGGGAAGGCGGCCAGAAAAGGATTGAATGTACTTTCAGCACTCTCCGTGCAGTCTATTTAAGAGCTTTTGGTGATCGGGTCATTGATGTAGCTTTGGTTGTTGTTGAAAACTACAACTATCATTTCTAGCTTTCTTTTTCTCTGCTTTTCTTCTTTTAGGAACTGGACCTTTAAAACACAAATAAATCATGTCAAGCTGCTCATTAGGCAAGTATAGATATTTTCCATTTCACTGTATCATCTCTTCAGGGGGCAGCACCCAGGTGCTGTTCCATCTTTCTAAAAAAAAAAAATGTACGAGCAAGATGATCACAAGTGAATATGCGATAGATACAATTAACAAATGCCTGTGAGACCCTGACAACAAAACATGGAGAAGACATTTGGATTTAATTCAATTTGGATCCAATTAATTTAGGCTCTTGATAGCTAATTGCACTTCTAACACGGTGATTATGACAATTATTGTTGGGATAAGAACATATTAAGGTGTACATGTACTGAGGTGTGTTTGCTGTGATTGACAGGAATCTCAGGCGAACGCTCTCGACTGGTGCTTGTTGCTCGCTTATTCCAAATTTTTTCAGGCTTCAACTGCCAAGATGACAAGCAAATCAACTCCAGACTTTAAAACATCTGTTCGGAAAAGTTCACATCTGACATCACAGATGCGGTACTCGTTCCTTTCCTCATATGTATGACATGAGACGAATCCTGATGCCAGATATGAACAGCTGTCCCTCTCGACTGGATTAAAACATAATCTGGATACACGACATAAGAGAGCCTCAGAAATCCTCATCTTTAATCGCAAGACTCCTGCATCCTGTTTAAAGGCACCTTCGTATATGTTCATTTTGCATTACCAGCACACCCATATTGCCACGAGGCATTATTCAGTTTAAAAAGCCACATATGGTAAATAAAACATGAGCATTGCTTACAGCACTCTGTCACGCTGAGGAGGTGTTGCACTGACTGATCAGTTGACTGAACCGGCTGATACGTGCAGCTGCCTAAACTTCTCCACCCAAATGAGCTTAATATTAGAGCAGAATTTCCAGTTGCAAGGTTTTTTTTTACACCAACAAATCCAAAAGTTTGCAAGTGGATTACTGATTAAACCTGCGCGTAATGCAACAAGTCTGTTCTGCAACAAGTATTGTGTGTGATGACATTCTTAAAGGGGTAGAATGTAGAGACTGATGTATTAAAAATAACCCTGAACACTGAAAGCAGGCACATTTTACCCCATTATATTTAGTTGAATGACAGACAGTGAAGAAAGGGCTTTCACTCATAGAGCAGCAAACCCCCACTGAGAGGAGGAAGTTGATGAAAATGGAATGAGTTATTCTTTCAGGGTCTTTTTATTCTTTTAAAGTGTTTACATATGGAATATTGATTTAGACAGAGAGTGACATGATAATGGCGCTCAGTGCTGCGGTTTGGCTGTGTGTATTTGCCTCTTTCTCATCTCACTGTGCTGTCATGAGTTCACCAGACTACCGCTAAGAAAGAAAGAAGCCCATCAAACATTGATGAATGCCACTCTCCGCCTGCTGCTCCACTGATTTGCATGTCTGTCCTGGCACTGATTCCCTGCTCTGGGTCTTGCAGAGGGGTCTTTAACACGCAAATGCACGCCGATTAAAGTAGGTATCTCTGAGCCAGTTTATTTATATAAAGTCACACACTTCAAAACACACTAGCATGACATACATATTGCCTTATTACAGTGACAGTGCTGTCGGGGGCCACCAGCACAGCCCTCAGCGAACATGTCCTGAGGGCAGATTATTTGCCACCGAAGCACTTTGCTATTTTCATGCTGCGACTTTGTGAGGCAGGAAGAGAGGGAGCTGATGTCCATCCCACAATGTAGGTTTCATGCAGATAATGCACCATGAGAGCGTATCTTTCATGTTGCATGAATGTTAGGGACTCTGGGGAGCAAGAGGGAAACACTGAACAATATTTCTGGCTGGCACTCTGACAACCATATCAACAGGCAAACACATGCTCATTTTAAAAAACGCTGACCAAACTGACAGGCCTGCAGTGCCTAGTTACATCTGCTAAACTGTGATTGGACAGCACTGTTAGGGGGAGGGGTTTAGCGAATGGTTAATTTAGTGTAAAAGTGATCCATAGTTTTCAGGTTACCTTTGACAAAGAACTGGAGCTGAAATCCCGCCTACAATCCCACAACTTTAATTTGTACCTGCTGTAGAGATGCAGCCTGAATATGGTGGCCTGTCTGTTTGCCGCAGATGGGATTACGCAAAATATTATTTGCAGGCAAGGACCGAGCATCCTCTGCTGTGACTGTGCCGAGGACGTACACATGTTATTTCAGCACTTAGTCACACAAATGCTCTCTGTTTTGTGACTAACTTGGTGAGCAAAAGAGAGTGAGTGAAACTTTGGCCCTTTTAGGTCCTTTTATTCACTCCCAGGAGTGACATGACATCCTCCAGATCTGAGGATTAGGGAACAGTGTGTGGGCCTCAGGGTATTTCATAAATCCTTTAAATCTGAGACGCGATATGGCGCCTATTAGATAAGCAAATGTGTCTGTAAATACATAATACATGACTGCCAAAGAATTATGATTGGCTTGTTTTTGTACAAAGAATGCGATTGAAGAGTGAGGCGGTGTCTTGTGGAGCCCGAGTGAATACACTGTGAAGTATTAATGGATTCGTTTTATTTGCAATTTTCTGTTTTCTGAGCACTAGTTTGTTAAAGGGAAAATGTGGGCTGGGTGAGAGTGAAAGGCAACATCATCCTCAGGGGTTTCAAAGCAATCCCAATCCTCTGTATCACTGTCTTAAAGCCCTGAGCTGTAAATGAACATACAGCATTTGGTGTCTGTTGTTTCGAGTGGCTTGTTGACATGTGAAACTGTCCTTGTAAAGCAGAATTTCTGACTTGGGCATCTGTTTCTTGCTGATATATATGAATTCACAACTTTTATGGCAATGAGAAATTATCTGTGCTCCCAGGGTGGGAGATGAGTAATGTGTGTTAACATGAAGTGGAGCGCCGCATCGTTTTAATGTGCAACAACAAGAAGATGGAGGTTTCGCTACAAACATGAGCCTCCATTACAAGGCTTTACTAATCCATCCATGCAAATCCATGTCCAAAATGCGCCTTTTGTGTATAATCCCGACACAATTTCTGTGGGATTAGGATTTATCAAGGGAAAAAAATGAGTGGTGGAATACAGTACATCAAAAATATCAGTCAGTGTTATGTTCAATTTGTTGTTTATCCCCTACTGCCTTTATATATCACATAAAAGATCTCATCAAATCACATCAAAGAGCTGGCCTCTCTCTCTCTCAAGAAGGCTGAAGGAAGTGTGCTTCAGCAAAAATGCAACCAATTCTGTATGTTGACACGTTGACATGCTGCAGGCGTGACAATAACATACTTACCGCAGGGCCAGAGAGTTAGACTGCAAAGACAGATTAAATAATTTTATCCTAAATCATAACAATTTATTCTACTTCAGTCCAGCTTATTGCTTGGACTGACACTGCACAGATAGACTTCACCGCATATGCTAAGCAGTCATGATATGTTTAGCACACTCTCAAAGATATTATCTCCCCAAGCCACCTACTCCACCAGCCACTCAATCAGCACTACAGAGAGTCCAGAGTCTCTGGATGAGAGGAGGAGAGGTGATTTCACAAGAAGTGTGAAAAATGATGTTTCAGTGCACCTGAGCCACCTAATTAAGACCAATTGCAATATTTCTCTGATTGGTTTAATGGACTTGTTTGGCATTTTAGGGATTGCGCTTAATGTTTGGCTGTTAAATATGAAGCTATTGTCAGCAGCCTGTTAGCTTATCTTAGCTTAGCATAAATACTGGAAACGGAGGTAGACAGCTAGCCTGGCTCTGTCCAAAGGTGCAACTCAATAATTAACACAACTTCTAATTTAAACAAAAGAGATGCAAATGTATTGATTAATGAGTGAGCTTTACAGGTGCTGCTCGGCTAGTTTTGTTACCTTTGGACGGTGTCAGGGTTGCTGAAGGCTTCTACACCTGTTTCCACTCATGCTAAGCTATGCTAACCAGCAGCCGACCACAGTTACATGCTCATCTGACATTCATTCATGAGTCACATCAGTGTTCTCTAACCCACACTTTATTAAATATGCATATTTCAGAATAGTTCACCATGTTCACAGTGGTGAACCGTGACTGTTTCCCACCATGTTGGAAAATACTCAAGGTATAAGGTCATCTATTTTTGTTAAACAAGGTGTGATGTGTTCACTATTAAGTTTCAGAGGTGATGGTAGATTTTGTTACCTTAGGGAAAAGCTACTCTAGCTGTGTCCCTGTTTCCAGCCTTTATGCTAAGCTAAGCTAACTGGCTATAGCTTCATATTTAACAAACAGGTATGAGAGTGGTATCAATCTCCTCATGAGCATATTTCCCAAAATGTTAAAGTATTCCTTTAAACATTTCTTGCACACATTTCTTACAAGTAGTTGAGTGGCATAGAGTGTACAGTTGAATAACAGCAGTTTTGTTTTTAAGTAGATGTCAAATTTATGAGACATGTTTCTGTATTGCTTCTGTATTCTGTATATATTAAAATATTTAAAAAGATAAAACGATTGTCAATCTAGTCTTGGGTCACTAGATAGACTTTGTTCTCAGGATTAATAAGGTGAAAAAAGTGTGTTTACAATACATGTACTAGTCTGATCCACCTGGGGACATCACGTGGAATAGCCATCCTGTTTGGATTATGAACCAGTGAATAACGCGGCTTCAAAATGTAACCCAGTCTGAGTCTAATATAGAGTTCATAAGCAGAAAAAAGGGGGTTTTATTGATTTCCCCGAGGGCACGGTACAGGTTTTCATGATGGCCCTGCATGCACAGAGAAGTGCAGTAATCTATTTCACACCTTTTTTTTTGGCTTGCATGCTCTCTTAAAGTCACAACACCCAATAAATAATGCAGAAATGTTAACTCTCCGAACAGGTTGCTCCAGATATAGCATAGTGTATTCTTGTGTCATTTTTTTTTTTTTTGTAGGTAATTACGGAAGCTTCTACAACCAAGGGGCTTTGCTTAGATAATCTCCTGCTTTGCTTGAGGCAGCAGAAGACGTTATTTTCAGAGCACAGCAGTTTGTCTCCAGCTGCAGGGGGAATGAGTGTCAATTGTTTATTATTATTTCTTTTACATTTTTTATTATTTTCCACAAAAAAAAAAAAAAAGTCCCCACACCGGAATATTGCCAGGCACATCTTTTGACAAACTTAAGCTTCATTTTGAAACCCAAAATATCAGTACTTGGAGTGCTTGTGCAAAAAGATAACACATTATCGCAAAATGAATTGAGGGTCATCTTTAGAACAATGGCACCAGCTCCAGGAGGGTCAGTGTCTTTACTTAAGGACAATACAGCCGGATGGATATTGAATTATTCTAATCTCACTTCAAGTTAAGCACTGCCTCAGGATTCAGATTCTACACTGATTGGGTGGTGGGAGAAACAGATACCTGGGTGCTGTATTACTGCAGGCGCACTACAAATCATCGGTATCTTTTCCTGATCTCTATCCAGTTTCAAGTTGCAGGGGGAAACCTTCAGCTTAAGACATTAGTCACAGGGAAAGGGGAAGTAACTCACTCAGCACGCCAGTTCGTGCCCGTTCCCAACATCTCTCAACAACACGAGCACACTAGTACGATTTTAAGATGAAATTGAGCCTGCAGTGTGTTGTAGAGAAAAAAATGCAGCACACTGTAGACTCTGCTGTAATGAGGCATTTAAGCTGACATACATGCATCAGTGTAGCACAGAGTGCGGAGACATGATGAGTCAGTCATCCGGCTGTCACTTTTCTTTGCAGTCGGAGTAACAAAATATTATTCCTCCCTGCTTCCTGAATTAAACATCATGTAAAAATCTCTCCATGTAGTTGATTTAACTTGGTTATTAAGGGTCTAGGGGTGTGCCCACCCCTCCCCCCAATACAAACACTATACCTCCATAAGGTCCATAAGGTACTAGGGCCTGACCCCCAGCAACCAGGACTGCAAACACTTGGTGAGATCAAAGCAGTGGAACCAGCCCTGGGCATCACCTGACCTGAATTCAATTAAAGCTTTACAGGCAGATCAGAGGGGAGGCTAAGAGAGAGCGAGAGAGAAAGAAAGCAGTTTCAGATACCTAACATTGTCTTGGACAAAACTGGCAACGAGATAGAGGCGAGACCGAGAGAGGGGAGAGAGAGATGAAACATTACACACTTGCTCTCTGACACGCACGCTCAATCTTTATCTCCCTCCCTCCTTCTCTCTCAAACACACACACACATGCACACACACCAAACCCATAGGTCTAGTTCGTTTACTCAGCCTGTGGGCAAATGTGACTTTAATGAGCCAGTGCTGAATGGACATTAGGCAGAGATTCTCACGCTGGACCGCCGGCCCCAACGGCCCCCTCTGCTCTGGCATTTTTCGGCAGCCACTTCACAGCACGGTGTCGAGTTTAGCTGTTGACCACATGTTCGAAGGGGCAATGGATGAAGACATTTGCTTCATCTGATGCTCAAGTGCGTTCATTGATCTCTTATGAAACTACATAGTGGCTTCTCAAAGGGCACGAGAACGCGACACATAAGCAGAATCGATTGAGAAAGCAAAAAACATAAATGCTGTGAGGCGTTTGCTTGGATTTTGGACAGAATAAACAGCTAAGCTGCACTGAGCTGTGCATGCATGGAATGAGAGAGGGATCCGTGACGTCAGAGCCGTGTCTCAAGCTGGAGGTGTCAGATCCTGGACGCCTTCAAGGAGATCTGATATGCTCCTGCTTGTAAACTTTGTGGTTTTTCACATGACTTGCAAATGCTTTGAGTAAAGAACTGACCATTTAAAAAAAAAACGACCCTGTAAAAGCACGTTTTAATGGCTGGTGTTTGAATAAGAAATGCATCAAACTAGACACATGCTGGGGGAGAAAATATGCATCAAACATACAATCCACGCATTCATTATGACTGTGCAGGACTTATCTGCGTGACATGTAATTAGATAAGCAGGGAGGCGAATCAAAAACACACGGGTTAATAATGAAAGGCATCACTTTCTCCATCAGTTGTTGAAGTGACTTCCTCTCACTCCTCCCCCCTCAGTGGCTCTGTCACTTTTCCGAGTAAAGGGGCGAGAAAATCTTTGCCATTCCTTCCCTATTTTTTTTTTTTTTTTCTTCTTCTTGTGCGCTCCTATCAGGGTGGCGATATTTCCGATATCACCTGAAGGCAGCAACAGTATGCAACTCCACCTGAGCCGCTGTGGAGGAGAGGAGCGAGGCAAACCGTAGCCTAATGCTGTGCTGAAGCAAGCCACCAAGTGTGATGACCGAGAGCGGACCGCAGCAGAGAGCGCAGAGAGCCGTGAGGGACTGAAGAGGAAGAAGGAGACTGGATTCTCCCCAACAGAAGCCTCCGTCGTGTGAGAGATGCGCGCAAAGAATCATTTCCCCACAAACTGACAGGATTTATGTGAAGTGAAGTTTGGAGCGGCAGCCGGCGATCATCCAGCTGGTCTGGTGAGTATCTCTGAGTGACATTAGAAGACGCGGACTTTGGTTTTGTGTCTAAAGGAGGTTAGAAATCACTCTTCAAACTTTACGCACAACTCGAAGCGCCTTTTTTGTTTGTTTTGGAGGGCGTTGGAGAAAAGTGAGTGGTTCTGTCTGACTTGAGCCAAACAAAGCACAATGCACAAATTGCTGCGCGCACTCACACTCGGACAGGAGCGATGCCTACAAGTTGACAAGTTGTCAGGCTGCATGCAGCACAGGCTTTCTGCAAGGCGCGCCAGCTGGATCGCTGCAGTCCGGGCAAGAGCAGTGAGACAGCGCCATCAATCGCATGGCAGCCACACTCCTGAGCTCCCGTGAAGGGGGGATGTGGTGCAGCTTCAGGTCTGAGGAGCAGTGCGTGAGGAGGGGGTGGGGGGTGAGGGTGGCGGGGGGGTTGATGGGATCAGCGCCTTCATGGCGTGTACACTTCCACCATCAGTCAACCTGCTCCAGTGCCAAAGCGCAAACCCGGGGACGCACTGCTGGGCACTATATCTTCAGCCTAACCTGGGCTATTAAAAAACTATTTCATTAGCACGAGTAATGAGAGGAGGATCATCCCCAGAATTGATGTTAGGAGACACGCGCACACACACACACACACACACACACACACAAATGCAACAACACGCACGTTGAACTTTGCATTTGCAAGTACTATTAGCCCCAGGGCAAGCTTTGGATTGCGATTTAATTCGCGAACTAGACTTGATGCACCTCTTTATGCTGACAAGCAAATTATGATGTGGATTCACGGGTCATTTTTTCCGCACAGAGAGCTTTAATTAGTCCAATCAAACTATTTTCACAGTGTTTGTTTATTGACCACCAGCTTGGGGTCACGATAAACTCACCAACCCTTTTTTTTTTTTTTTTAATTTTACGCAAAATAACCTCGTTACGGCGCCTAAGTGCTTTGGGCTGCAGCTGGAGAGGTGAATATTGGATTAAGGTTAGTCCCATTTGGTCAGGACAAGGTTTTGTCCTTTGTAAATATATCTAACGTGCAACCTGGAGAGGACTTTGCTGTAGTGTATTTTCATTTATGCCTCCGTAATGATGAGCAAAGAGAAAGAAAAAAAAAATGCATGAAATGGAACTATAAATCGTGTATGGAAAAGGAGTCACATCAAATTGGATACATCTCACGCGCCTAAAAGCCCCAAATGATCACCATTTGCACAGACTATATAATAAATAAAAGCCAGTTCTGCAGATAAAGCCATGATCAGCGTGACCTCCCGAGTGGACGCACAGGTTTTTGGAAGTTTTAGTGACAAATAATTTCAGCCTTTAATTAAAGAAAGGCATGAGAGGCCGTAGGTGAGGTTATGGTTACGAGACTGAGATTAATCTGATTTAGTTGAGCACAGCCTTTTGGCCCTTTTCTCGTAATACCCGAGATAAATATACCGTGCAGGCCGGCTAAATGGAAGCAGGCTGCTCTGGTCCGGGTTTTGTCCTGCTGCCAGCCGGTAAGTAGATCCGGACGTGCGCAGCGCGGAGAGATACGGAGGAGATCCAGAGTGGGAGAGAAAGGGAGGCAGAGAGGGGGGACGGAGAGGCTGCCTGCCGCTGCTAGATGGAGTAACGGAGAGGAGACAAGTCCACGTATTACCATGCCGAGATTTGGACTACACAAACTACATGCAAAACCCCCAAATATACGAGATTAGTGCGAGAAGAGGTAGGTGAGCGGTTGTTTTTGGACTCGGAGGTCGTTTTAAGTCCGCGGTGGTTCAGCTTCGGCTTCTGTGTAGCGTTTAAAAAAGTTGAGGCAGGTTAGCTCGGCTATTGTGAGCCGTGAAAGGAACCAGCAGCTTTCTCCACCTCCTTTAGGGGAAGTTTAGCCTCAACAGAAGTGTTGGTTTAAAGTCGTGTTTCGGTAACACGGAGGGTTTCCGTGGCTGCTTGTGGTACTTTTATGTGTTGTTTTGTGCTGTGTTGGGGGAAAAAGTAGGGGCTGGTTTTCCAAGCAGGTCTGTGCTCCGCGCACGGCTGCCATCGTTGCACGAAGTGAAGGGCTCCAGTTGGGGGATGGGGGGGTTAAAAAGGACTAGTCTGGAGGCAGTTAACTTTTTCTCTTGCAACACTTTATTTATTCTTTTCCCTTAAGGAAAACGGCTCTGTGCTCAGAGGCTGCAGAGAAACCGAGCACAGCGAATGAAAAATCCCGCTTTTGAATTGTTTGTATTTAGAAGAAACTGGAAGTTGTAGTTTTAGTAGGATTTTTTTTTTTTTTTTTTTTTTTTACAATGGTCGCCCACAAGCAGATGGTTCTTTTGTACCTGCGGGCGGTAGTTTCAGATTTAAGGTGACTTCAGCAAGACTGAGTCACTTATTAACCCGGCAAAAAGCGTTAATAAGTAAACCCTGCTCGGGTTATTTTGACACACCATAAGTAAATAAGGTAGGTTTTATCCGCAGCACTCCTGGGCACACATAGCAACGTCTTGCCTTTAATTGTCTTTGTACGGACTCCCACGCAGCCCGAGGCGCCGTAAAGCTGCCATAAACCAATGAATCTGCAATTTGAGAGCAGTTTCATAGCCATCATGTCTGTGGCTTCACCGGTGATTGTAGCTGGATGGCAAAGAAAAAGCAGCAATATGTTTGATCCACCACTGCATCTGTGTTTGTGCAACTGCTGAGAGAAGTCATTCTAAGTTACTGCATTTCATAGTTGTTGCTACTTGTGTAAATTAAATCATCAACTGGTGACCAGAAAATTACGTTTAATTTCATTCCCATACATGTGGAAAATCATGCAGATGGTCACGTGCAGTCCTAAAATTGAAATATTTTGGCATCAATGAGGAAATTAAAGATTTACATGTTTTCATTTTGCCCGTTCTTTCTCTCTGAGCTCATTAAGCTAATGTTTGGATAGATTGGGCTCCTCAGTGATGGAGCGCACAAACTCGGCATCTGGCATTGTGCAGACAAGGGAGCAGTGCAGGCTTAGATCTCGTCACCTGACTGACAGCTCTGCTTTATCTTATTTCCACATGTAACCCATTAAGCCGTTTTATCAGCCCAGTCGTCGCTAGGCTTGGCATTTAAAGGAATCTTGGAAAGTGCACAGCGAAAGAGAGGAATACTGTAAAGAGCATTTAGACCGTCTCTCTCCAGAGATTTTAGAAAACGATGAGGTCATGTGGTTAATAGCTACTTTTAGGTGTAATTGCAGTTAGTTGTATGCACTAAATGCATTTGCATGATGAAGTGTCATATTACTAACAGTCACATTTTGTTTGTTTCCAGGTGGTTCTGTAGAGATCACGGTACGATAATGGGGAAGCGCTTGGTTTCACTGCTTGTGCTGCTCCTGCAGCTCCTCTGTGGCTGTGCAGGGAACCAAAGGATGGTGAGGGCCGCCTCCATGCAATTCACTCACTCTGTTTACAATGCCACCATATACGAGAACTCTGCTGCTAAGACTTACGTAGAGAGTCACTCCAAGATGGGCATGTACATCACAGATCCAACTTGGGAGGTACGGTATAAAATCATTTCTGGAGACAATGAGAACTTATTCAAAGCAGAGGACTACTTGCTGGGAGATTTCAGTTTTTTGCGAATAAGGACCAAAGGAGGCAGCACTGCCATTCTGAACCGGGAGGTTAAAGACCACTACGTGCTGACTGTAAAAGCATCAGAGAGGAGCACTAACATGGAGTGTCGCACCAGAGTTAAGGTGCAGGTACTGGACACCAATGATCTGAGGCCTCTCTTCTCGCCAACATCCTATAGCATCTCTCTGCCGGAAAACACGGCCATACGCACGAGTGTGGCCAAGGTCACTGCGACGGATGCAGATATCGGTACGAATGGAGAATACTACTATAGTTTCAGAGAGTGGACGGACATGTTTGCAGTTCATCCAACAAGCGGCGTGGTGACACTTACCGGCAAGCTTGACTTCTCTGAGACGAAGCTGTACGAGTTGGAGATACTTGCAGTGGACAGAGGGATGAAGCTGTATGGCAGCAGTGGCTTCAGTAGCATGGCGAAACTCACAGTGAGGGTGGAGCAGGCCAATGAGCATGCACCTGTAATCACTGCCGTAACACTGGCTCCCTCAGATGCAGACCACGACCCCACTTACGCTATTGTGACGGTGGAGGACAGTGACCAGGGACCAAATGGAGAGATAGCGTCACTGAGCATCGTAGCCGGTGACCCTCTTCAGCAGTTCAAGGCTGTCAGAACCAGCCCAGGGAGCAAGGAGTATAAAATAAAAGCAGTCAAAGATGTAGACTGGGATAGCCAGCCTTTTGGATACAACCTCACTTTACAGGCAAAGGACAAAGGCAGCCCCCCTCAATTTTCATCAGCTAAATTGGTACATGTCACTTCTGCGCAGTTCAAAGTGGGTCCTCCTGTCTTTGAAAAGCCTGTTTACAGGGTCAATCTGAGTGAGTTTGCCCCTCTTCATACACCTGTCACTATGGTAACAGCTGTGCCAAAGTATCCACAGGTAAAATATGCTTTTAGACACAAATCTGAAAAGAACAAATTTATTATCAATCCGGATACTGGCTTAATCAGCACTGCAGGACCAATCAATGCCGACTCTGCTGCCCGATTTGAGCTGGATGTGATCACCACTGACAAAAAAGCGGCAACTAAAGTGATTGTAGATGTGACTGACGTGAATAACAATGCACCCGAGTTTCAGCAGACATCATACAAGGCCACTGTTGATGAGAATGTACCCATAGGGACCAGTGTGGTAACGGTTAAAGCCACTGATCTAGACAGAGGCGAGAATGGCTATGTGACCTACAGCATTACCAACCTGAGCCCTCAGCCATTTGTCATCGACTACTTCTCTGGTGTCATCAGTACCTCAGAGGTCCTAGATTATGAGCTCATGCCAAGGATTTACAGTCTCAAAGTCAGGGCATCAGATTGGGGATCCCCTTTCCGGAGAGAGGTGGAGGCATCAGTCACCATAACATTAAATAACCTGAATGACAATAAGCCCTTGTTTGAAAATGTAGACTGTGAAGTGACTGTGCCGAGAGATCACGGCGTGGGAGAGCAGATAACAACAGTGTCTGCCATAGATGCTGATGAACTGCAGCTAGTGCGGTACAATATTAAAGCTGGGAATGATCTCGACCTGTTTGAACTGAACCCGAGCTCTGGCGTGCTGTCACTGAAGCACACGCTGAGCGAGGGAGAGGCAGCTAAAGTGTCCTTTCATAGTTTACAAATCATCGCGACGGACGGCGAGCACGAGACTCAACCAATGCTCATGAACATAACCGTCATCACGGCACGCAAGCCTGTCCAGTTAAAATGTGTTGAAACTGGGGTCGCTACCATGTTGGCTGAAAAGCTACTTCATGGCAGCAAAATCCACACGCAAACTGAGCCGGATGACAACTTAATGGACATTCACTCAGTCAACCGGTACTCTCCTCAGTTTGCAGAGTCTTTCCCCAGTGTTATTGAAGTCAAAGAGGATCTCCCCGTTGGGGCCCGGATTGTCCATTTAAGTGCCACAGATTCAGATAGTGGTTTCAATGGGAAGCTGGTGTACGTTATTTCAGGAGGAGACACAGAAAGCCGCTTTGTAGTAGATATGGAAACTGGCTGGCTTTTGGTTTATTCCCCTCTTGACCGTGAAACAACAGACTATTACACCCTCAACATTACAGTTTATGATCTTGGCATACCACAGAAATCCTCATCACGCCTGTTGGGTGTGAAGATCCTAGACGCCAACGATAATAGCCCTCAATTTTTGCAACACTCATATTCAGTTGAAATAAGTGAGAGTACACCTGTGGGGACGGAAATTATCCAGGTGGATTCAACAGACAAGGATCAAGGAGATAATGGAGTGGTGAAGTATTCTATTTTGGGAGGCACAGATCATTTCACGATCAATGAGGAGACCGGCGTGGTGACTGTCACGAAGCCGCTGGATCGTGAGCTCCAACCAGTTTATATCTTGAAGATAGCGGCACATGACCAGGCAGTGAGAGAGCCTCAGTTAGTGTCCACGGTGCTGCTTAGAATCACTTTGGAAGATGTGAATGATAATCCACCCAAATTTATCCCCCCTAATTATCGCGTGAAGGTGAGGGAAGACCTTCCTATTGGTACTGTAATTATGTGGCTGGAAGCTCATGATCCCGATATTGGACCCTCCAGTCAGGTACGCTACAGCCTCATTGACAACGGAGATGGGAATTTTGAGGTAGACAAACTCAGCGGCGCTCTGCGGATTGTGCAGAATCTAGATTACGAAACAAAACAGGTGTACAATCTGACAGCAAAAGCCAAAGACAAAGGGAAGCCCATGTCCCTGTCGTCGACTTGTTTCATTGAGGTGGACGTGGTGGATGTGAACGAGAATCTGTACAGGCCTCTGTTCCGGTCGTTTGTGGAAAAGGGATTTATAAAAGAGGATGCACTTGTCGGGACTTCCGTGATGACTGTTACAGCTGAGGATGAAGACAAAGGACGAGATGGAGAGATTCGATACTCCATACGAGACGGATCCGGCCTGGGGATATTCACCATCGACGAGGACACTGGTGAGTCTCTTTTCTCAACGTCACTATAGTGCAATGTGAAGCTTTTGTTCATTTCTGAAAAAGGCAGGCATCGGCTTGAAATAATTAGCTTAAAGGAAATTTTTATGCAGCTATGTTTATTCAGACACGTCACTATGTGGAACAGTGAGGTAAAGGGAGTCTTCCAAGAGACGGATATAGTTCCTGATTCCAGTCATTTTTCTTTGGGAGAATTGACGCAGTAACAGATGGACCAGCTGTCTCTCAGACCTGTGGAGATGTTCCTGAGTTGCTGCCATGGTACTAAGGAGCTCCTGAGTGATTTCACTTCCTCCTCCGCTCTACACAGTTACCTGCATGCTCCTTTTATGAAATAGTTAAAATTTGGATGTAAACATACTCTAATAGCATTTTTAAATGTTTTTTTTTTTACATCAGTAGATTTTCAATATTGTACTGTAGGCAGGATTTGGTTGCGGGTTTCTTGGTATGTTACTGAAAATATGTTAATACTTGCTCAGCTGTCCAGAATGATTTTAACAGCTGACTCAAATTAGCTCAAAATAAGCAGTCTGGAATTCCAGAAGTTCCTACCCAAAACCTAGCAATCACCTGATTTGGATGTTTTGTACTGCCCTCGTTTTAAAATTTAGTAACCACATTCTTGGGCTGCTTAATGTGACTTTCTTCCCTGTTTTGAAATTGAATTTCTCTCTGCATTATACATATTTAATGTCTAAATGAGGCAGTGAAACTTAATGCATAAAACATTGATTTCTCTTGGCACATGTAACCTCAAAGGTTCATATCTACATAAGAAGGCTGGAAAATGTAATTCATTAGTGGTCTATATCTTTCGTCCAATTTTCATGAAGAAACAGGTAGATGTAAATTATTCAATAACTTGACAGGAAGTCTCCCCAGCGAACCTGTTTGGAAATACTTATTTTACCTGGTGAGTTTAGCATGAGGAGATGAGCCTGTGTGAAGGATGTGTCTTCCAGGTCTATGTGTCAGCTGTGGTGTGTGATTGTTTGTGTGGTAGTGGTTGGATATCAGATTTGTTTTAGAGATCTTGTTTAATGAACAGAAATTCTATAATGTTGAAAGCTTGAACTAGTGCTTTCATGCAGGAATTACATGTGCTGCTCTGTGTCATTTTAATTTGGTTTCTTCTTATTGATGCACTACATAGACAGTAATGAAAGGTGAATTTTGCAAAGAACTGTCTAGATCTAAGGTGGACTGCAGTGCTACGGTATCAGTGTTAATAGCTCCACATGCCAGCCATGTCTAACTCAAAATCCTGTGTAGGGTACAGATTCTGGAAGCCGGTCTGATCTTCTGCTTAATCCCAAAGGCCTATATTAAGTGATTATCAGGAGGTGCAATGATAGGATTGTCCTGGGTTGGGTCCTGTTATTATGGATTACATCTGAGGTCAGTACACAACTAAATACAGCCAAGGTGGTAATACCCCTCCTATGATTTCACTAAATGAAGGGTGTGGTTTTTAAGGCTACCATATGCATTTAGAATATTTTGCTTCTAAAAAGGAAAATATAAGCACGGGTGCACACCCTACTATATACCCAGTGCAGCAGCTGCATGTTGTGAATCTTAACCAGAATGTTTTAAAGTGGTTTAAATTAGAAAACAAATGAAAAAGTGGCATGAGGAAAGATGCCAGGCGCCACACACCTTCAGTTATGGAATTTGTGGGAAGAAATGAGGAAAGAGCCGGGTCTTTTTCTGTTTTACTTTATGCGTGTAATTCTAAACCGGTGTAGTTGTGTTTGTAGTACATCCGTTTATTGCATAGTTTTATCTACCTTTATAGTGTTTTGTTTGTTTTGTCACCACAGGATAAATCACTCGTCTTTTATTCCTCTTACAGTGGCATCCACAATAACTCAGTAACAACAATACTGCTTTGTGGCTACCAGAGTGTTGCTGTGGAAAGCTTTGCACTCTGTGGTGGTTGATGCAAGAAGACAGTGAGTGAGTCTTATAGAGTAGGTGTACACAATAAATCTGAACAAGGTTTGCATTTTAGAATAGGCAAACAGGCCACGCTTGCTACCCACTTCACTGACGTTCCCAAACCACACAGCGAACAAAGAAGTCATTTGTTTGTGACACGAAGCGATTAAATTTAAAAGTGGTGTCTGTGATCGCTGTTTATTGAATACCATCCTATTTTCATTTACATCAATTTCAAGTTTTCAGACTTTGTATGTGCGCCTCGCATTCTTCTCCAGATATGGTTCCTTTTCTGTCAGACTGCTCAGGGAGTCCATGGCAACTGTTTGCCCAGACATTCTCTGTGTTATTAAAAGCTCTGTGGTCACTGGCTCGGTGCCACCTTAATTTAAACATTCTCTTATCAAGACTCTTTTCTGGGCCCCTTCCCATACTGAAGACCAAATTTACCATTCCTCGCTTTAATGGGAAAATTTTTGACTGATAGGGACCTTAAACAAAAGTGAAGTTTGATACACTGAAAGCTTTCCAAAGGCTTATGTTTAACATATTATCCAAGTTGGAGATTCAGCAGAAACAGCAAGATTGACATTCTGCTGTTGAATATAAATCCAGCATAGCTTTTATCTCTGGTTTATTTAAGTAACTTTTGAAAAATGTATTTGCATCTCACAGTTCTTGAGAGATTAAGATCCTTAACCAGCCACCAGTGTTGGGAAGGAAGCATACACTCTACTTGTGAGGGCTTGTATATCATAAGTGGCTGGCAGCAGCTTTACATGTTTGGGCCCTAGAGGTCAGGCTGTATGGATTTTCAAGGCCTCATGCCAATTTTGAAGAGGCAAGAGTGGCAAATGGCCGATGTAATGACATTTTTTTTTTAAACCCATTTCCTCCACAAAGAGGCTTTGCAGCTGGTGCTCTAAAACCATGGAACACAATTTTAAAGATGGTAGCACTGCCTGGCCAAACGCACACCCTCAGCAAAGAGTGTGGCTGTGAAGTAATCTAAAAGAGCACTGCATACTGTATGTGGGTCAGTAGTAAAGAAAGTAGTGAGGATTATAAGTCGTTATGCAGGGCCCACAATTTTAATTTAGCCAAAGAAGTATGTGCTTCTACAGGGTCAACACATTTTTTTTAAAGAAGAACAATACAACCACTAGCAAATAGCATTCAGGTGAATAAATACATGAACCCATTTGAGGTCAGCTTGCAGTGCTAGACGGAATAGACAAGCAATGAAACAGTGCTTATCACGAAGCAAGTCTCCACATCTCAAAGTACAGCTGACTCACGTTCGACCTGACACACCTTACATCCGGCAGCACCCAACAGATCCAAAAGGCGAGGGGTTATTTTGTTGCCAGTGATTAACTGTTTTCCTATCGTCTGGGATGACTAAGGGAGTTTGTGCAAGTCAGGAAGCTGGAAAAGTCAATGCGAAAGGGGAAAGAAAGACCATCATGAGAGGCCTTTTAGATAAACCAAATAAGTCTGTCTTGTGCAGATACGGTACACACATGGATCAGTCCTAGAGCTGCTTTGATCAATATACATTAATATTAATTTTATGCTATATCACCCAATCCTTGATTGACTGTCGACTAACACAGGCCATCGGTCAATCAATTTATTACTTGAAAGTAAGAAGTAATTGATGGCCATGCTGCCATGGAGGATGGTTCAGAGCTAGAGAGAACTTACTTTGAAAAAGTGTTTAAAACGAGTCGCGTATCAGCGTGAAGTGAAATGAACCGGCATACAAGGTGACCAGAGCAGAGTTTGCTCAGTTTAGATGCGACGCAGATGCTGATTGCATAATGTATGCATTGCCCTTTGTTGTTAGATAATGTATGCATTGCCCTTTCACTTGAAGCTGTTTGCAGCCCGTGCTGTAAATGCGTCCTTTGTAAAAGAAAATGAAACAGTTTGATGCATAATGACGAAGTCCAGTTGTTTTCTGTTTCCACAGACAAAATTTCAGTACTTCCCTTCGTTTTTCACTGTCCTCTTGTTTAACTTAACAGATTCTTGACAACAAAAAAAACACATTCTTGTATTTGTTTGTGGATGACGTTTTATCATCAAGCATAGTTTGCTCAAAGTGAAAGCTGCTGTCCCCAGTTTTCTGTTCAGTGCCTATATGTTTGAGATGAAAGTGGGATTGCAAAGTGGCACATGATTCCAAATAGTCTGTGCTTGAGCGCTGTTACTGTGGAGACGGGACCAGGAATGTGCAGCGGGACAAAGTTGATTGTAGGTTGCTAAATGAAAAACACACTTTCCCTAGTTAAAAGTATGTTGTTCTCTCAGTCCATTAAATCTTTTTAAAGAAACTTAAGGCTGCCTTGTGCAGAGTGAGTGCGTCTTTATGTGTTAATTGCTGTCATGCTAACACTCCATTAGATCCATACTTTCTATTCCTGGTGATGCACTGCGGTTAGTTTTGCAGATTTTACACTTGAAAGGTCAAAGGAATATTCAGAAGTCCACAATGATGTTACGTACCTTTGCTTATGCGATTTATTAAAATATAATACTCAAAAACAGCTTTAGTTTGCTATTATTTAATATTTCAGACCAAGGATGCTAAACAGAACCACTGCCCTGAACAGCAGTATGTAGCATTAATTGGTACAAATATCAGAGATATTTTGAAAGCATTTGCATCTTCCCCTCAGACACATGTGAGCGTCTTCACCAGGGGACCTCTCGGCTAAATTATGGCAGAGACAATAGAGCTTCTTACATGCTTTTATCCTTTTATTCAAATTTCAGCGACTATTTCAGGTATTTGTAGCCAATTTCATGCTGTCTTGTACTTGACAAGTGACAGCCCTGACCACAAATACACTTGGGTGCAATGAAGAGGCTGCACTAAATTGGAAATAAAATACATTGCCTTGTCTGTCAACCAGTAATTTCGATGGCCATTCGCTGATACCAAATTTTGTTTAATCAATAAGAAAAACACATTTTCTCATTAAACAAATTAATGTAAACAATACTGAAAAGTATAGTGCAATAGTATTTTCTTGGCATTCCAAAGCGGACCGCAGGGCAGCGATAGGAAATGGGGGGGAGAGAGAAGGGGAAAGCTTTGCACTCCCATGAGACCAGTTTCCATAGACCTACATTTTCTGTCATCAAGTTTCTCAAAAACTGCAACATATTTAGAACTGCAGTGACTTTTCCTTGCATTTCCTTGCCCTGAAACCTTAGAAGATTCATTTATTGACTTTGCTGTCGAGAGTTTAAAAATGACGTGGTGAGTTATGTGCTCTGTTTTGACTTTTTGAGGATGAATTGGTTGTCACCAAGAGATTACATATCAATTAGTGAGCTTTAAAGATGCTGGAAGGTGGATTTTGTTTTACCTTTGAACAGATCAGACTAGCTGTTCCCCTATTTCCAGTCTACACTAAGCTAACTTACCTGGCTGCTGGCTGTAGTGTCATATTTACTGTGCCGACATGAGAGTGGTATCAATCTTCTCGTCAAACTGTTGGCATGTGAAGGATTAGGTATATTTCCCATATTTCCTTTTCACTAGAGTGGTACCTGAGGAGACAGCGCAAATCTCCAGTCATATTATGCTCTCCTGGGGGAATTGTTTGCTGTCAGCTGAAAGTCTACTTCCTCCTTGGGCGAGCCGGGGTTGCTGCATACAATGGGAATATAGAGAGAGCACAGTGAGGGAAGAAAGTAAAATATTCAGAGAGGTGGGGGGTATAGAAATGAATGAAGACGGACCCTGTGTTTCCCTCATTGTTATCAGAGGCACAGGCAGAGAGCTCTCCGGGGCTAGGAGGCATAGTAACTGCTCTGAAATAATACTGTGATATTGAATCAAGGAGTATTGCTCCGAGGCCTGTTCAAAGGCATTTGAAATAACGCTGTTCCCAGTAACAATGGAAGCTTTGTATCGTCAGCTAAAAGCTATCTCAAATGGAATTAATAAGACTATTTTTTTTAGAAAACGAAAGAAAAACCCATTCAGTCATGCGTCACAGACATATAACAACTGTATCAAATCAGTCTTTTTACAACACTCAGCACACAAATAAGTAATTTTCATGTTTTTTTTCAGACGGGAGTTTTACATACATTATGGCTTAAGAAATTCTGAACTCTACTGAACTATCAGCATGGCTGCAAAACAGTTTTATATCCCACTAAGAACAAACAAAAGCAGTGGGAATACACTGACACTACTGAGAAGTAGTGGTCTGCATTGTTAGGCTAGTGAAATAATGGAACTTGTCTTAAAGACCATTTTCCCTTAAGCCAGCTGTTGACAGCCATTTTTATACCAGTACTGACAGTACACAGCGTGCACAGTGATGCATGAAGTGGAAATGGCTCAGTGGCTCAACAGGCCGAGATATTGAGGGAGATAAGATGGACATGGTTTTTGTGTCTCATTGTATCATCGTTATGATTATCTCCAAGACATTTATCCCAATTTATTATGAGCCCTGCTTGCCCTTCAAACAAAAAGGGTGGATAAATGTGAATCGGAGAGCCATGATACCCACTGTGAGCCGGTTCATAGCAACGTATGTGCAGTATTTTATCCATGCAAGTGAAACACATCAAAAGATCAGTTTAATGTAGAACTCTGACCATGATCACCTCAGATTATTTAAAATGTTAATTCCAGTATTTCAGTCTAACAGGAAGAAAATACTTTGCTACAACAATCAACTCTATGGAATTTCAAACACAGCTTAGTTAAGTGTTAAAGAAATGGAAATTCACACATCATTAAATTAATGTTGCTCTACATAAACTGGTTCTAATGTAGAATTTATTGGTATTAAGCATATACATCCGCTACTATTAATTATAGTTAAGTGATTTCACTGACAAAGCTGACATTAGCTTGCTGATATTTACCCTGTTCAGAGTGAACAGTAAAACTCGAACAAAACTTTATGTCAGTAACATTTTGTTATTACGTACTGACATTAGCTAGACTGGCATACTCAGATATTTCCCATTCATGCTAAACTGCATAAATATTACAAACTTTATGGATTTTTTTTGCTTTCGACTGATAACCACTCTGTCATATTGTGCTGAAATGATGAAATCAGTGCTTCAGGCAAAGCTTTTAATATACAACAAAATATATTTTTGCCTTGAACCATACTTAAGATGCTTGAATTTTTCAAAAGGTTTCAGGCATTAATACCAACAAGCTTAATGTGTTTGAAGGACAGATCTTGGCTACAGATGTCTGGGAACTTTAAGATGATGTGATGTGAAGTTGCTGGGTAACAGAAAGCTTAGTTTAGGACTCTTTCTATTACATTAGATCCTGTAACGTGGTAGTGGAATTTGAAGCATTTTGCCAGGGCTGTGGAACGAGGGGGTGGGGGGGGTTTGAGCACTGAGAAAGTTTATGTAAGCATGTGAGCTGGAGGCCTGAGAAGGCTGAGGAATGTGGGGTAGGGGTGAGTGGAATTAACGGAGGTAGTTCAAAGCAAGCCCCAATTTTTCAACTGCAGAAGTACGGAAGTCCTGGTGTGCATAATCACAACGTTTTGGGTGAATGGTTAATGGTTAACTGCAAGTTTCCAGAGTCTTTAGCTAATCAGCATGAAGCACATCCAGGATTTTGTGAGTCTTGATATTGTAGTGACAGCATATTCTATACTTAGTACTTTACTTTGTCTCACTTGACAACTTGTGACATGCAGTAAACATTTTCATGCAGCTTTTTGAACTCCAATTTCACCCTCTTCAAACTGTGGTAAACTGTGCCTTCCCTGTGAATGTAAGTTGCTACAGAATGAACTCATTGTGCATCTGCACAGGATGTTGCTTTAAGTACACTTGTACGTAAAATACCTGCTGGCCTTGATAATTTGAAATCCTTTGGCTGTCTGAAGACTCACCCACACTGCCGCTGTGCTCAAGTAACTTTGAAGAACAAAGCCAGAGGGAAAAGAAAAGACCAAGGAAAAAAAGCGGAAAGCAAATCTGGCAGAGGCTGGTGCACGGCTTGTTTTTTTTTCCCCTTGTGGCCTGAGGGCAGGTTTTGCTTCTGCCTTAGTGGGAAGGCTAGGTATATGGGATGGGTGTGGCAACTTAAATTCTTCAGATTCACCTTTTATGTGCTTTGTTTGAAACTATTCAGTCAAAGTCCATGGCAGAAAGCTCATCATATCTGTGCTGTTTTACTGATTCATGGTAAAGCTGGTCAGTTTTTGAGTCTCTTCAGAGATAAAAATGAACAGTCAAACTTGTGTGCGAGTTGGCATTGACATTTAGTTTGAGAAGGCAAACAGTAACATTCCTGTTGCATCTGCAGTTGTATTCATGTTGCAAGTATTTTTAACTAAGAAATATAAAGTTATCTCCCGTTTTCTGATAAATACGAGGCGGAGAACTGTGAGCAAAAAGCATGACCCTGGTGAAAGTGGAATTGTTCTGCTACGCTGGTCTCTGCCAGTCAAGCAGATGAGCACTCAAGCATGGGCATCTCCTTGGCAGAGGCACAAAAGATCTCTCACACTTTCCTGTCTCCTCTCTTCTCTTGTACTTTGTCTTATTAGCACGAGTGCGTGTGCACACATGACCACCTCTGCTCAGCTTTACCTCCTCTGCTCACACTGACCTCCCCGACCATTTGCACCCTCTTATTCATTCTCACCATAAACGTTCTCTATTTAATGTCCCCTTATCCACTAATTCCCTCTCTACGGGTGTCTGAAACATTTATCCTCCTATCCTTTAGTGCCTCTGCTCAGGATGCCTCACGTACACATCTACATTTCTTATTTATGTGTAACATTTGCAATTTCCTGCACGTTTTCTTCCAGTAACAATGTTTATTATCCACTGCAAGTTTTCAGCTTCAGCGAGATCATAAATAAGTCATTACTGAGTTAGATTATGTCTAAATTATTGCGATCAAATCATTATGTTATGTCTGTTAATCATATTTTATGCCTTCTGTTAAGCACTGTTTCTTTCTGTATACTGTCAGCTTTAAGGCATCTGTTTGATTATACAAAGTCATCTAATTTGCATTGTTGATATACTGGGCGTTGTTGTTTTTTCCATGGGACTTTTGGCTTTAGGAAACATTGAGGAGCTACCTATTTTCCCTTGCCTGACTACCCTTCTTATTGCATGCCTCAAGCTAAGTTTAGAGAGCTATAATGATGACTAATGACAAGAGAGGATCCCAGGCCGAAAATGCAGGGACACTAAAGTAAAGCAAGGCGAGAGAATAAATGAGCTGCGCCCCCAAACCTCCCTGCCGTGTTAAATTTGACAATTTTGTGGCAAGTCATTTGGAGTGTTATCTCTTTTCTCCGAAATCTGTCATTACCCAAGGGCAGTTGTTTGGCTGCTCTCAGTTGCACTCCTTCATTGCAGTTCATCAAATTACAGTGAGTGAACAAAGGCAGCAGCAAAGAGATATCAATATCTAGAGTCTATATAAACTATTTGAACCTTTGGAATGTATCCTCATGCGCATGGTTTTCTGAAGGCTACCATTTCTGGGCCACCAGTAACTAAGTGTTTTATAGATTCAGACTCATTGCAGGGAATGGCCAACACCCATCCCCAGTAACGATATGGGTGTGCTTATATCACATGATTCACTCTTATTGGTTTCAGATAATGATGAAGTCAAATATAGCTATAAATTTCTATTGCACTTATCAAGGTTATACACGTATTGCAGATAACACAGACACAGAAATGGTTATTATGAAAGCTGTCAGGGTTTCCATTGTCTGAAAGATATGTGTGTGTTTATGCTACCCTTCACTGCCTTATATTTTGTGCTTGTTGAACAATAGGACCTCACATGTGCAAGTTGTCCAAATTATATTGCTTTATATTGTTTCATTATCAGAAGTGTGTTTTTAAAGGAACAAAAGGAAAGCATATCAAAATGTTGTATGTTTAGAATTAATCAGTTTGTTTAGCCCATATTCGTGCTATAACCAGATCACAATGAATAACCAATCACACTGACTGCTATATTAAGTATGGCATTAACATGCCTCACAGTTTATTGAGTTCACCACTTACTGTTTTTGTTCGAAGTGACTCATCTGAAAGATGTGTTTTAGCCATCAGGAACAAAACAACAAGAGAGGAAAAAATAGAGGGAGTTTTTTATGTTGATGAAAACTGGTGTAAATGTTCTCATTCATTAGTTGAAACATGATAGCCCTTCTACCTTAGGACAGAAAAACACTGTTTATTTATAGAAACATCATTTTGCGTCAAGTTAATTGCTTTTCATGCTTGTATAGAATAAAAACAGGAAGAAATGGTTCAGATGTCAGACATTATACAACGACTGAAAAGATTTAGACCCATTTAGATTTGCTTTACTACAACAGACCGCCCCAATTCCAATTCAAATGTTACATTACAGCAGTAGCAATTATGATATCACCTAAGTCGGGTTATAATTGAATAATTAGTGAATATGCAAACCCATTAAGTAAACCTCCTTACATGCAATCTTACACCAAGGCATTTGCACTTACCATCTCCCTGAAGCTGAAGCACCTCTACGTCTATTTAAACACACACATAGAAAACACACTTATCTCTTTCCAACAGTCAAAATGCACCTACTGAGCACCTGGTGAGTGCTTCTAAGTGGGGTTGGGTGGGGATGAAAAGCACTAAAGCAAATTCTCTCCTGTGAACTTTGCTGTTAGCTTTTCCTCGGAAAGATCAACAAGAGCATTCAGACCACTCGCCAGTTTCGAGCATTTAGACATCTAAACTAATGTTGGCAGATGTTAAATCTACAGACCAAGCACGCATATCTGTGTCCAACAGACCTGCATTGTTTTACGGAAAACCAATTACGTAGCATTTTTAGCACTTCAGCACTGTCAGATGTACCTTGTTCATACAAAACTTGTTGATGCAAAACTAGTGTATAGAGGCACTTTTATACAAAACGTCTTTGTACAATCTAACCTTGTTACATACTGCATTTAGACTTTTAGATACAATCTATCAGTCCCATACTCTTTCCCATTCAGCCATTGTCAACTTCTACAACTCACAGGCCTCTGAAAGCTCTTTGTTTGCTCAGCTGAAGGCTACAGCCCCCACATGGCAGTAAAAAAACTTCCCTGCCAGTGAATGTAAACAGAAAAGCAATGGCCAGTCGTTGTTAATATATCACCTTGACAAGTTTCACTCAAGGTGCCTTCAACCAACCCTTACAGCTGCCTGTTCAGGGGCAGCTTGTGTTCAAGCTTCTGTTCTCTTCATTGCCTGAAATCGATATCAGAGATCACTGATAGTGTAGGCGGTGTTGTGAGACTCGGGGCACGTGTTGTATGTAAAAATGTTCCACGCCACAATTCAGGCTAAAGAGTTTGCTTCTGTCTCTCTCATATCTCAGGTATTATCCGAACACAAGAACTCCTGGATCACGAGACAACACCCCATTACTGGCTCACAGTCTACGCGATGGATCGTGGCGTGGTGCCGCTCTCCGCCTTTGTCGAGCTCTACATTGAAGTGCAGGATGTCAATGACAATGCACCGCAAACCTCAGAACCTGTCTACTACCCTTCTGTCATGGAGAACTCCCCAAAAGACGTGTCAATCATCCAGATAAATGCAGTTGATCCAGATGCCAAGGCCAGTGATAAACTCACCTACAGGATCACCAGCGGCAATCCCCAGGGTTTCTTTGCCATTAACGCCAGGACAGGTAAGATTGCTGTTACTTTGATGGCGGCTCATGTCACTATAAATTGCATTCTCAGAGCAGGTAGTGCCAGCTCTGAAGTCCCTGCTCTGAGTCGTGAGCTTATATTACATTCCAGGACAAATGATCACCCTCTATATTGCTGTTAGCTTGCCACTCAGTCTCTTAACTACTAAAAATAAAGCTGCTCATAGGGTAACGCTTTGAAAGTTAACCATCTTCCCAGTGTACACTTAATCTAACCAATGTTTTGAATATTAAAAACAATAGCTAGTTGTACAGTCTTACATCACTGAGGTCACATCTCATTCTTTTCATGTAAGCAGGGATCAATTGTGATATCCTGACTGATTGATGCATGTAAATGATTTAGAACAAATACTACATTTATTTACCTTATCTTAGCCCATCATCTAATTTAAAGGCCGTAAACATAAAACATACATAAAGAACTTTACTACGCATTAAATGATCCTTTGAGACTTAAGCTCAGGCTTTGAGATACACTGTAGTGCATGGCTGACAGCTGGTGAACCTCTCTGAGGGTCCCGTTCCCCTTCTTGCGAAAAGGAAGAGCAGTGTGAACACAATATGTTAACCCAGGACGGGAGTGGGTTGAGCCTACAGGGGTTTTTTCCACTCTAACACTCTAAAGTGTGTTCTCATATGGTACTCTGGAAATGGTGTGATGATTAATATTTCATTGGGTTCTTTTAAAGTTGCAGGAGCAAGCTATGTTTAGTTGGATATCAGAGGAAATACTTGTAATAGGTGCAAAGTGAAGATCCGTGTACAGACGGAGCTTCTCTGTAAATTTACAGATTGATGCCTCTTATGCTGGACTCAGATACAAGTGTGATTCCATCAAAGAATTTGTTCTACATGTGTGTACAAACCCACTCCGAGCTAATAAGTTTTCCTCAGTCATTATACAAAAATAAAGTAATTCAAGGACATCAGTTAGCGTAAATATAAATGACTAACTTGGATCACAAAAGCAAAACGAGGGGGCTGAACTGTCTGAAAGCACCAATTACTGAACTTGTCAGTCTTTCCTACTTAACTTACACACAGGTGTCCTATTGCGATGAATGCAAGTGCTCTTTAAGCTGAAATGAGGAATGGATAGTGAAGCAGTTGCTGTAGTTTGACCTAAGTTACGTGTGTGGTCCTGGTTCCCAAGGTTGTCACATCAACAAACTGGAGTTATTTTTGTTGGAAGTGGCAATGTGAATTTTCTGACCAAATAAGGATTCATCACGCAGCATGCCTCCCAAACAAGCCTCACAGTAATGCTGGGCACTCCCCAATGGACAGGAAAAGAAAAGAAAAAAACAAAAAAAAAGATCAAGAAAAGGGGAAATCTTAGGTATGTGGACACTAAAGTTGGTGTTGTATCCACATGCACGAAGAGATCAGCTTACACATGCTGATAAGAATTCTGGGAGGCTAAGAAAAATGAAAGTGCAAGGAAATCAAATATTTGTCCTCCAACAAAACAGTCACACATAAAGCTGTTTTCACAAGGCAGACCTTGAGCTGTGAAGAAATTATATTTTTCTCATCATTTGTATAGTTCTTGTAGGATTCTCTTTCTTTCCTTTCCACGAACAAGTAACCTGTGATATCATGGTACAATAGCTGGGAAGGAATGTTTGCACCAAGGCAACTGGTCTTGGACTCAATGCCATTGCTTTCTTGTATTTCATTTTGCCTCACAAGACCGTATATTTATTTAATTTCTCTCTTGAGATGAGGAATTGTTTTCTTCATCCAGGCCTAGATTCTACTTTGTATAGATTTTAATAAATGCCCACAGTAAACTTAAAATACACGACTTATTTAGTTGAGTAAAGTCTTCTTAGCCCACATATGTGAAGTAATAATTTCCTACTCCTAGGATTACAGAGTTTTTATGAAGCTTATGGTCAAGTCCACTGTGGGCAGAACCTCTTTAAAGTAGAATTGGCTGTATCTTTACGTGGTTCTTTTATAAGCATCAGAAGAGCTCTCTGAAAAAAATGGCTTTACAGACGACACTAAAGCATAAGGATGAGGCCCATTCATGCATATCAAAGCATGTTAAAACTTTTATCAGTGGGACACCAGAACCCCTTGCGTCAGGTTCAACAAAGAGTGTTCTGGACAAAGAAAACCTCATTAAATCACTGCTCTGTTGCTTTGATTTTCTTTATTTGTTTTTGAAGATTGCAGCAGAGAGTGGAGGTACCGAGGGAGGTGGGGAGAGGAAACAGGGAGCCAAGTGTAGCTGACTACTCGAGAGGACAGAGATTTAGTTTTGAGTGCCAGTTAAAATGACTATGCTTAACCAGCCCGTTTTTCCAGTGCAGAATGGGATTGAATGTCTTGAGAAATGCAAATGACATTTTGTTTTCTATATCTGTGGTATTAAATGAGATCGAAATAGGCCTGATATCTCTCCACATTATCAACTCAATATGGCATTCTCACCGCATATTACAGGTTTTTGAAAATGTTTAAATTTACAACATGTAAGTCTCTGTAATTACATGTTCTAAAATTGCATTGGAAGCATAGGCCCTGTCTTGGCATATCTACAAAGCTCTAGAAAGGGGTGGGAAAAAGGAAAAGACATTGAGGCCTATGTTTTGTGTGTGGGTTTGGGAACTTTGTAGGCATGTGTTCCAAGCTAACTAGCTAGCCTTCTATCAAGGGCTACAGTCCTTGTGCAGCTTTCCAAGCAGCCCGTCAAGCTTCAAACACGTATGAGGTCTTCGCTTGACGCCTTGGGTGGCGTTGGTTGCCCTTTTTCCGCACAGACCCACATTGGCTCAGAAAGCCCAGGATAAAAGGCTTAGGCCTACTTTATTTCTGCCAAGTAAACAAGTCCTGCTGTTTTGGCTGTTCTCTGACTTTAGTTTGTCATTTAAGTGCAAGGCCAGCTCTTCTCAAAAGCAGACACTATTGGAATCACAACGTCTGAGAGCTTAGAACTCAACGGTTTGATATAGCCCTGCTTTTGAAAGGATTGGAACAGAGGGGGGAAAAAACAAGGCAGAGCCGTGCGGGGTGAAAATTGTGCCAGTCAGCTGGATATGAATTATGTGTTCTAAATCAGTATGAGATCAGTGAATTTGAATAATGCTGTTCGGGTGTGAAATTTTAAAAGATGAACCAGTGCTCAGTTGTCTGGTGGCACAGATCTCATCCCACCCACAGGCATGACCATGGTTGTTCCAGGCTCCTTAGCCCTTATGTGAGGTCTGAGGAGAATTGCATTTCCTGGATAAAGACTCTGACAACAGGGTATGGGCTGTGTGAGACAAATACATAATTGACACTTGGTTGTATTGTAGGGTAATCACAGGCTGTTCTTTGCTTGTGTATGCATTTAGAATAAGAATGGTTCGTCCACACATACAGCACTTGAGACAGCCAGCCCACCAGCTGTCTAGTTTTATTTTCTCTTTTATAAAGGAGTCGTCAGAGCTCTGAGCTAGTTCATCTGACGTTGTTGACATGAGTTGCCCACCTTTTCTGTGGGAGAGTGAGCGGTGTTCATTACCTGGTGAATCACTCTTTTCTCTGAAATGCTGTTACTGTGCTACGCTTTACTGGGCCTGGGCTAGAACATGCATGTGTTAGGAAAGGGCAACCAAGCAGAGCATCTAGTCAGAACACACACACACACAGGAAGTTTTTCAAATGTTGGCAAGGGAGAGTGAACTGGAGCAAAGATCACTACGATAGCTATCTTATCTTGCTGAATGCTCATTACTCTACTTCCTGTCGTGCCTGTTCTATCTTTCTATGTGTACAATTAGTACGTCGTAAAGGTTCTCTAATTGTCCCAGTGTTGTTCACTGACCTCCATTGACTTTTTAGAACATATTGTCATTAGTCTACAATGACCTGGAATAAGAGATTTGTGCTCAGAGCACCTAAAGGCTGTTGAAAACTCCACCCTACAATGATGGCGCCTATCAGTATTCGTCACCACACAATGGTGTAGTCATAGCCGACAAAAGCATGCCTGTAATAGGTTATGACTGTCTATACGTGATTGTGTTTGCCCTTTAATGGCAGCTTTCATTCCAGTGGTTAAACCCAAATGAAGAAAGATACACCCAGGTGAATTCTCACAGTCCCATTGAATAATTTTGGGCCATCTTTTTTCTGTGCCTGCAGCCAACTGCTCATTGTCATTATTTGAATAGGAATGCGGTGGGTAATGCTTTGGCAAGCTTGGATAACTTCAACAGGTTTTATGTGCATTTGCCACCCCCAGGGTTGAATGAAAAGGTAAGGAAAACAGCCACTGGGATTTGCAGCTGCGACTCATCCACTTTTCGTTGTGCTCATATCAACTTTCAGTGACGCCTTTCTCTGTTTTAGGGAGAAAACACTCACTGGTGTTATCAGTGGTTTACCAAAGCTCTAACCACTATCAGGGGAAGTGAGATAGGAAATGAATACTTCCAACAACTTCCTGATGTTTCCGGTGATTATGGGGCCAAACAGTTGTCACAGCTCTCAAAATACATTGTGAAAAGAAAATGCGGAAATAAAAAAAAAATGCTGGTTTCTCCTCTTCAAACTTCAAAGAGTGGTCATGGTGGCTTAGTTGGCTAAGATTTAGCTAAACCACAGTATAGGTGTGATATCTTTTTTTAAAATGTGGCATCAATCCTCTTTTTGCAAAGAATAAAGAATACTACATCTTGACACTGTGGTTGTGTGAAGTTTTCACTTAATCTTGACTGATTTCTGTCAAATAGGGCTGAAAAGTATATTAAGCAATATGTGAAGATTCTCCTGACTTTCCTGCATATAGGAGGAATAAATAAACAGACTTCAACACTGCATGATAAAGCCAGATAGATTGATATACGAGTGGCAAACTATTATGTGCAACCTCAACCTCATGACATAAAAGCTAGAAAAAGACTTCACACAGTAGGATCATTGTTTTGCTTTGTAAAATGAAGCATAGCAACTATAGCCGCGTTTCCACCAGCACTACTCGGCTCTGCTCGACTCGACTTGGCACGGTTTGGTTGCGTTTCCACCAGCGCTAGTACCTGGTACCAGGCACTATTTTAGTACCTCCTTGGCCGGGGTTCCAAGCGAGCTGAGTCGAGCTGACAATGTGACGTCACCAGACTGCAGGCCTTTTAGTCAACCAAAGTTGAACTTTGTGAAAAATTTGCACAGATTTACTTTATCACTGAGTAAATCCACCATCAGAATAAATAAATGCAACATACGATGTAACCACCTATTAAATGCTGGTGTCGCCATACAAGCCTTAAAACACACAAACTCCTAAAGTACGTAATTTAAGGAGAGCTTAATGTGTGAACAGAGCTATCCACCGAATCACGTCTGTACAATAAAAATATGTGATCTCCGTCCAAGTGACTTCTACTGTTCCTTGACAAAGATTACATTTTAAATCATGTGACTTTCCAGAACATTTTTATATTCAACAGCAAGCATTTGATGGACAGGTGGTCAATTGTCTAATTGGCATTGCAGATTTATTCTTAAAACCACAACAATGCTACTTAGGTTTCACATGTAAATTTGGCAGATGCCTAATGAGCAGTGAGAAATCCACCACAGTCTATGAGGGAGAGAAGGGAAAATTATTAAACAAGACTGTCTTGGAGTGTACTCACCAAGCAGTACATATCAGAACAAAACAATCTGCCAGTGGTCGCAACATGCATATATTTCTCTCTTGTGCAGCCAACATGCCCACACGGTCTCTCACTGTTACTACCTGTTTGGATTTCATGTCTGTATGTCAAAACTACCAGTAAGCACTATGATACCTCAGCTGCACCACTGCCTTACACGCAACCCATCCATTTACTGCCTGTAACATTCACTTTCATAAGCACTTGGGAACCTGAATCACCAACAGCCCCCAAGTGTCGCAATGAAGTAGTTGTCTTTTACAAATAAGCCAGTGAGGTGCTGAGGTATCTCACTCCTAAGCAGTTCTTCCTTACTAAATGCCCCTCACTGATTTTCATAAAGACAATATATGTGTATTATTATGCATGCATTAACTTACAAGACCCCTCTTTGATGCATTTGACAAATTCCGGGCATTTTTTGGACAACAGAACAGGAGTTAACTTTTACCACACTGCCTTTTAAATGGCTTACAAAGTAGCGGTTTCCTCCTCAATGAAAGCGAATGGTCAGTAGCTCTTAATAAGCACCATTTTAGAGACTCGGCTCTAAACAGACAAACAGCTCCTACTTTGATGTACCAATCCCTTCTTAGTCTCCCAATTTGAGAGTATAGATGGCATCATGAGCAGTGAAAACAGATACTTTTCACAGTGTTTTCTTAAGCTCAAGTGGCAGACACTTACAACAAAGCAGAGGATATTGATATAGTTGTGTGAGGTTGAATACTGGGTTTTGGGATAAGTAATTTGTTGCGGGCTTTGTCCATTATTTTCCTCACACAAGAGAGAAATGGCAAGGGTTTAAATAATGAATTTTCATAGCTTATTGTCAGTCTATCCACAATTATACAAAATTTCTCAAGGACTTATAATTTGCATAAGTCCAGCCACTCCAGACACATTCCAGATTGTCTGAAGTTACAGCTAAATGTGTGTCACATAAATATGTGTGTCACTCTCAAGACTGCTAATCACAGCAGCAATCCCCGGGTATGAACTGGCCCAACAATGTCCTGGACTCCTTAACTCCCTCCAGGCCTCCATTTTGGAGCAGCGGTTGTATCTCTCAAGGACATGGTTGAGAGTGCCACTGCTGCTTTGCTGTTGTTTTTCTCTCCCTCTCAAAACAGCATGGCTATAATTACTGTTGGCCCAGCTCAGCCCACGCCTGAGGATGGTTTTTGTGTGTGTACGTGTGTGTGTGTGTTGTGACATGGGCTGCGGGTTGGAAGTGCAGACTTCTCTGGTGAGCTCTGGCTTACTAACCAATCATTTTACAGTTCTTTAACGTTTAGGTAGAGATAAAGAGGTATTCACCTTTATTGACTGAACACAGGAGCCAGCAAAGTCGCACATGAAGGCACCATTCCTGGTCAGCATGTAGCTTTTTAATGACTGATCAAACTTGCGGGATGTGCTCAAATAGCTTTGGGTTTCTGAGAGATTGAGATGTTTTGGAAACAAGCTGTGGTGAATTATTTTGTGAAAGTGATATCAGCGCTTAGATATTAGAGTGGGCGGCAAGTCCTGTGGTCAGAGGGATCTGGCAGCGAGCTGGCAGCATGTCAGACAAAAATGGAACAGAAGCAAACAAAAGCAGTTAAAGCCACAACATAACATGCTTCAAAATAACTTTACTCATCCAAAGTAGACAGAACGTACTTTTTGCATTTGAGATGTTTGATTCTCCTCCCAGACGTGTCTACGCATTGAAGTGGATGCTGGTTCCATGCTCCATACTTTAACTTTAAAAATGTGAGAGAGCAGTGAAATTGAGTTTGCGGCTCAAACCATTTCTCCAGGAGGCCATACTCCAAAACTGCTTTGCTGATTATTGTAGAGCTTAAAACAGATTAATCAAATTCAATTTATAAATAGAAAGATAATCATCAACCATCTTGACAGAGAAAAATACAAAACAGTATCTAACTATATCCAATTTGAAGATTGCGTGCTTTTTTTTGTCTAATGTGACTGTAAACTCTCTCTGGACAATGGCTTTTCAGCAGACTATAGTGCATGAAATCTGAGCATGCACACTACCTGAGGTTTTCAGCAAGTAACCACAATGAAATAGGGACCAAATAACTTATCACATTATTAAGCTTTGAGATTACACCTAGACCAAAATATACAAGATTGTTTTAACAAGCACATGTACCCATAAACCAGTAATGAGCCAGTAATGCTACCCCGTGTCATTAACTCACCTTTCAGCGTGCTTGCTGTCGCAGCATCAATGTGTAAATTGTGTTTTGAAATGGGATTTCTCTGCTGTCTTTGCACAAATTTCTATTCTCCACAGTGGGCTTTGAATAAAGGCCAGGTGGTTTGTGATTTCCTTTCATTTTGCTAATGTTATGTTTGTTGCAGTGCGTCTGCTCTCAGAGTATACATTACAAGCACTGTATCTGTTATATCTAGCCAAGCTTTGACTAGGCAGCTGATTTGCGGGGGAATTATAAATCAGAGACTGAGACTCAGTGTAGTCAATGTTGTCGTCTGTATTCTACTATTTAATGCACGTACAGAGAAAGGAGTTACCTAACACAGCACACAGGGGAGCTTAAAAACATTATCATCCATCAGCTCCAGCCTTGCTAAAGCACATGAATAATTAGTCAGCGTGGTCTGTTTTGATGTGGCACAGCAGAACTATTAGCTTTGATGGTAATAATCTACAGCTCAATAGCTCATGTAACCCATGCTGATCCTCCGCAAAGTTTTTTTTTTTTGCAGATATGAAGCAACACTGCAAAGAGTAATTCCTGTAGGTCAAATTTACTAAAATAAATCGTCTTTGTTTTCGTCACCATTTCACTCAGTGAGGGGGAGTGTGTAACTGTGGGGAAAGGTGCATAGAGGGAGGTTTTCTCTCTGTGTTAACTTAAATTTGTCTTTCACATTCCCACCGACAGTGGGTGTGATTTTATGTTAATGTAAAATGACCATTTGAATTCGTTGCCTGTCAGAATGTAGGTAAGTAAGCAGAGTTAAAAAGAAAAAAAAAGGTCGCACCTACAGGAAATGTTTGGTGTTTTCTGTTTTCTAACAGAGTATCAGTAGACCAATATCTTTGCAGCTCACTGTGAAGATTAAATAAAGCCTAAGAAGGAGAGGATAAAAAAGGGGGAGCAAATGCGCCTCGCTCGTATGCCTCAATTGCAGTGCTGAGGGAGGGCTATTTCAGGACCTGTAAGTTGTGGCCTGCTATTCTCGTTGCAGGCATATGTGCCATTGATGGGTTTGGGTTTCGGAAATCCTTTGCTTTATGCTAATCAGGCGCAGTGTGGCAAGCAGACAGCTCTGGTGCGGTTTAAGTTGGCACGTCTACTCTACACTCAGCGTCTCTGCAAAGTTGCAGTTACATTTGTAGTGAGAACAGAACAGAACACTGCTTATAGTGCAGCCATGTAGCTACATCCTTCCCCCTTTTCCTTTCTTTCCTAGTTTGTTCATATGATTCAAATTGGATCAGCCAAGAATTTGATACTTAAGCTTGTATTATTTTTTGACTTTTGTAAAAGCCTGTCCCCTCTGTGTGACTGATGTCACATGCCATCAGTCATCCTGTTTAAAATCCTACTTAAAATAAAATAATGCGAGAACTCAAAAAGACCGTCGAAACATTTCAAGTAGCAGCAGGATCTTTACTAAAGTTTCCGTTTCTCTGTTTCAAAAAAGTCTGTGGGCGATGTGTGACTAGCTGTCTATTTATTCAGCTTGTGGAAGAATTAAAAGGAGGGTGTCAAGGCTATGCCTCTGTTTGGGTGCTATTTGCAGACCTTTGTGATATTTCACATATGTAAGGCAGTGTGGTGGGCTGTCTGGCAACTGATTTGACCAAAAACAGGGAAGACCTACAGGGAGAGCACTCCTCCAGATGCAAACTATTAACTCATGAGTGACTAATGAGATAACCAGATTAGCCAACATTGAGTGGGAAGATCACTTTTTAAGAGTTTTTCTTAGTTTTATTAATCATAACTGGATTTTTGACACTGGTATATTTAAGAATGTAAAAAGTCTGATAATGTATGAGCTGATACAATTTCCCCCCATTTTCAAGGATTCCTAAAATGTGTTTTTTAAAGAATTGTTACCAAAATGTTAAATGGGACGTTTTAGAACTGAAAAACAGACGTTTCAGTGTTTGCCTACAGACAAATTAGAATGGAGACACAGTTTCCCGTTTATCTCAAACACATCTTTGGAATGTAACTTCTACATTTTCTCGTTCCATATCGGCTGACTTGTACTCTGATATGGATGTACAATAGCTATATGGCCCATTTATCTGTCAGTGCCCTGACCAGCATTTTCAGTCGTACTTAGTTTGTGATTTTATGGCGATGGTTGTCGCTTTATGCAATTAGTTCTATATGTTGATGATTAATATTCGTATCATTGATTGTCTCCAACAGGTCTGGTTACAACTACTTCAAGAAAACTGGACAGAGAGCAACAAGACGAGCACATTCTTGAGGTAAGCACTTCATTTTTGGAAAGAAAAAAATTGGAGACGGGTCAGTGTCAACCTCTCTTATTTATGCAAAAAAACCTTCAAGGTCAACATGTTCAGTTTTCTCTGTATCAGAGGTTTGGCATTTTCTGCCAACTCTGGCTAAGTGCCACATGTTGCCAACAAAAAAAGTCCTCTTGTATATGCAAGTAGGGTCCTTTTGGAATAATTTCTCCTTGTACTGATTTCCGGATTGGGGTAGGGGGAGGGGAGAGGTGGGAGGTGTGTGGGAGATCTGGTGACTGTTCCTTTGTTCTTTCTCGCTGTTCCGTCTCGTGGATGGAGCAAGCTGGGACAGGAAACTGTTGTCAAACCAACAGGCCAATGTCTAAACTTGTGGGTTTTAATTGAGCTGGGCTCTGTTCTCTCCTGATGTTTCTCTCCCTCTTTCTCACCACAGAACAGAGGTTGATAATAGCTGTTTTAATTGTGTTTCCGGTGCTGACAGGGAGCAGATTGGACGCCTTTTAATTATTGTTACAAGATACACAATTCAGTGATCACTGGGTGACAGTTAGTGCTTGTGCATCTGGTGCCAGAGCAGTGTTGTATTTCATTCTCTGATTGTACATTGCTCTCCACTAATTGCATTACAGGACTGAGAGTAAATGACAGGGATGAAAGCCGGGAATAAGGGAAGACTATTCCCTTAGGGGCATGTTTAGTTGATGAATGAAACTGAAGAACAAGGTAGTTAAGAACAGTACAATTAAATCTTTTGTGCTACACCTGTTGAATTTGAGAAGATCATTGGGGACGATTGGGTATCAAGGTCAGAAAAATATTCCCATGCAAACCTAAAGCTCCTCCATCTAGTGGTTTGCTGTAGACGCCGAATTGCTACCTCCAACATGTGGTTCAAAGCTGTTGAATTACTAGGTTGGAGTTGGTGTCTGAGTCGTAGCCTTTGTGTCTGTGAAAAAAGGGAAAAAAATGGCCTATAGGTACGCCAAGCTGTGTTCATGAAAGTTCATTAGTCTCATTTAACAAAATGACTACAGAAGTTTAATAACCACATTAAACACTGAGCTCAAACTCTGGCAGGCTTTAATGTTACACCAAATTCAACATGCCTATTCTCTTCATGCTAATATTCTTGCTTTTCTTTGTAATGTTTATTACTAAAGCTTGCAATGCTTGTGCATGCTGTAATTTCAGTGCACAAAGAACCAAGAACTGATTTCTGAAACATAACCAATTAAAAGTTTTTCTTGCACATTCCTGTTTAATTTGAATCTGAGTTGGAGGGATAATTAAAAGCAAGTAACTTTCAACCTAAATAGGTAGGAAGTGGTTAAGAGAACACGGCCTGGGATGAGCGGTGTAACCATGGCAACTTAAGAAGTTTGTGTGTGTTGGTCACTGGTTATTGGGTGTCCAGCAGGAAGCTCTTTATTGGGCTACACAACACAGGCCCCTAAAACCTGCAATTTTCCCTCCCCACACCCACATCTACCTCAGTGTATCCTCAGGGCAGCTAATCGATGGTTGATCGTGACTAAGAAGAATACATGTGTTCGCACATGCCTTTGTGTGTGAACTGGTTGCTGTCAGAGCAAATAAAATGGAAGTCCAATTGAGTGTTGAAAGTTTTTGCACAAGCTTGCTGTAGGAGAAGAAACAGAACATGTGGGGCCATGTGGAACATGTGGAGCAATTAGGGTGGGGGCTGTGTCAGCATTGTTTGCACCAAATGCCAAGAGGAGGTGGAGGGAGCACAGGAGGCCTTCAGCTTTTATGATGAGATAGGTGGGGGTTGGTAGGCACTAGTCGTGTGCCTGTGTGTGAAAGAGAGCGAGAGCTAAAGGCAGAAAGGCAGTGGGGGAATTTGAGAGAAGGCGAAGCTGCTCCTGACGGTCTGAGTGTGGGCTCTAGCTGCCTCGGTCCCAGGAAGGAGGGGGGTGGGTAAATAGCACAATTGGGACATGCCAGGACATGCTTAGGATTCAGCCCTGGGACTGAGGAGAGAACATTATAATGGAAAAGCAGAGGTGAATGGGCTGTTCACATCTGTTGTCTGGAGCCTATCCCAGCATGCAGTTGGCAAGAAGCAGTGTACACACTTAACAGGTTGCTAGTTTGGCCTATTTGATTAAGATATTAGATCATGCTCAGACTATTTCTCCTGATTAATCATTTGATATGTAAAATATCCAAAATCCATTGCTCGTTGTGATGTGCACGGATGAACAAATTCAGTTAACAATGACATAAAACAGAAAAAAACAAAATCCTCTCACACGAGAAGCTGAAACCAGTAAAAAAATTTTTTTCTTATGATTATAAGTAAGGTAGCCTATCAAAATTGTTAGCACTCTATGTTCTGCTGATTGATCAATCAACTGACAACATTTGACCACACAAAATAAAATTTCCTCTGGTTGAAACACTTATTGATTAAATTCCCCACCAACATCATGTCACCATGTAAATAACTCTGTGGAACTTCAACTTAAAAGAAGTCTCCAATATCATAGCCAAGTACAATATAAAGTTTTTAGTGACTCATTTACAGAATCCACGTTTCCCGGGTCATTTTGTGGATGCATGAAATTAACATAAGTTACATGTGATCGGTCAGGTAAAGCTTACATTTTTGGAATAGATAATCAGAGCATAATGGATTAGTTCACTTCACTTCACAGCAGTGCTATACCGATGCAATGAGACACCTTCTCTCTGGTGTAACTTCTTTGCCTTTTGTGTAGTTTGCCTAATTAGCAACTAAAGGCTTTTAATGAAAAGGCCTTAAAGAGAGGCACGTAGTGGTGAATAACCGGGTAGCTTCAGCCTACATGCACACAGTTACACACATAGCAGTTTTGCTGAGGTACCGTGCTGGGACATTTAATTTCAGTACTTCATGTGTCCTTCCATAAACAGAGTGCCTTTTCAATTAATTTAATATAATCAGGCATATTAGACAGTATACCTTAATATTGTATATAAGACCAAAAAGCTCATATGATGGAAATGTTCATTCCACAGCTCAGAGACACATCCTCCCAGAGTGAGACATTAACGCTCAGGTTTCTTGTCATCCCATTTAATTAATTCTGCTCATGTGAATAGCGCAGACAGCTGCAGACACTGAGAAAAACAAAAACACATTACTTCAGTAATTGAAACTATGGTACCAAATGGTGTGTGCCTGGCCCTGCTCTCCTGACTGTTCTTAGTGAAGCACTTAGCAGATGGTTTTAAATGACTGTGACATTTGTTCTGCCCTTCTACAGTATTTTGCAGCTTAAAGCTGGAAATACTCACATCTCTGCCAGTGATGGGATGCATAACCCTTTAGCCCATCTTCCTGGTACTAGATAAGATTTGTTTTTGTTTAGGTCAGCCAATAGCTCTTTGCTTTTGATTAAACTCCCTAAACTGTGCTCTCATATGTACGAAGACACGCTGGAGTATTAATCATGGCACAAATTACAAGCATTAACATGCCACCAATAACACTTGATGTCATGGCTTAGATTAAGGCCCTATTAATGATTCATTTGTGTGTCACTGTCTTTTATACCGAGAACTTCCGGAGTTAAAAAAAAAAAGCCCCAAGCCTTTAGTGGAGGGCAGTAAGTCTTAATGTTTATTAGCGGTGCAAAATCTTTGTTTGTAAGTTTGACACTCAGCAGTAGACTCAGTGCAGCTGGAGCTATCAGACTGAAGAGATGCAGCTAATTAAAAATAATTAGCTCTGGTGGGTTGTTCGTGTACCAGTCATATAAGCTACTGTTATCATGATCACAGGCAAACATAATAAATGTAATTTCAGATTAGTAAAGTTTTTGTCCACCATAGCAGCCTCCAGATGAAACGAATCATGTTCACCTGAGTACACCAACACTCCTCAGGGGCGACAGTGACTCCAAAAAAGACTTTATCATTTCTAAAGTGATCTGATGATTACATTATCATGTATATAAGAGCTGATGCTGAAAGGTACTCTCCCTGAATTTGTTATTGTATCCCCAAATTATCAGGTTTGGTGCTTTTGACAGTGTACCTTTATGCATAAAATTAGACTATTAAGTCCCTATTGTTAGACTAAAATAGAGTCTGAGGGCCTGTCGTCTTTACATCCAAGGAAACAATAGTGGCTTTAACCAAACAATCACACAACCAAGCGACCACAATTACTGCTGTGAAAGTCCTGCACTTTCTAGCAGGGACGGAAAAATGCAATATTCCATTAAGTCTTGTATTTTTCCGCAGCAGAATCTTGCCTTTGAAGCCTCAGAGATTTGTGTTTGTGGTTCTGAGAGTCTCTTTTTTACAACATCAAGACGTTCTTTGTCAGGAAAGAAACATGCTCTATGGGGTACTTTATCACCAAGAGTTTGACTGGATTTATTCATTATACTGCAGAGATTAGATTATTAGGTTAAGAAACAAGGAAAACATCTTGTCTCCAGCAACAGATGAGTATATAAAAGCTTGTTTCTGAAGATTTGTTTTTTTTTTTAAAGTAAAGACTATGTAGACCCCCTGACAGCAAATCTCAGAGGGAACTGCCTTTAATTTTGGCTGCTGGTGAAGTTACAGAGACAGAAGGGAAATGAAAGCGTGGTGAAGGGAAAAAGAACACTTCCCCATTTCATCTCATCGTTGATTAATTTTAGGGTTTGGAATGATGAATTCCTAACACAGCTGTCATGATCTTCACATATCCCCATGATAGTTGTACATAATGTTCAATGATATTACTGGAAACCTTTCTAGACAAGTTACTGTCTCTTGTTCCAAAACTCTAACATTGAAACTGTTAAAGGCATTCAGGTCTTCACGGCATCTATGTGTGATAGAAGAGGGAGACAATAGGGACATTGTGACTTGGAAAGATAAGCGATACTGAATGTGTATTAGAGTTCACTACATCAGATAATATTTGCTTCCTTTTGTTCAGCCCCAAGCCATTGAGCCCTCTTGGTCTAACGTTTTTATTCTCTCCCCTCAGATCACAGTCACTGACCACGGTGTCCCCGCCAAATCCACCACTGTCCGTGTAATCGTCCGAGTCCTCGATGAGAACGACAACAGGCCGCTGTTCCTGGAGAAGATCTACAAGATCAAGCTCCCGGAGCGAGAGAGGCCGGAGAAAGAGAGAACCGCGAAGAGAGACCCGGTGTACCGGGTGATTGCATCAGACCGTGATGAGGGACCTAATGCCGAGATCTCTTATAGCATCGAGGAGGGAGATGAAAACGGAAAGTTCTTTATAGAGCCCAAGACTGGCTTGGTGTCTTCCAAGAAGTTCTCCTCTGCTGGAGAATATGACATTCTTACAGTGAGTATCTAATCCCAAGGCTTCATTCTGTCCTCAGCCGGAGAGTCTCTCAGTGAGCAATACATTTTTAAAGCTGCTTGTTTATTGTTCTACTGTTGTATTCTCTTCTTCCTCTCAAGTATTCTAACTCCCTGTTCATCTGCCCTCCCGTTTCCAGTTTTGTGTACGAAAATACAATGAAAAAAATATCTGCGAAAGACACCAAAAGCTAATTAGTCCACAAGTGTTGAAGAAAATTACTTGCAAAAGCCATTTACTTTAAATCTTAGGGGAGCATGCTCCAAACAACAGCCCACAATACACACTAAGATCAAAGATGCACAAAGATGTGCAGTATGTTTGTTTTATTATCATGGCCCTATTAATGTGGTGCCTTGGTTACCAAATTTGTCAGTCATTTATGTGACACTTTTGTGCGTACAGCACATGACAAAATTATTTTCTGCTCAACCTTGCAGCTGTTTATTGAAGAATATCTTAGAATTTCTGGCAAATGAGTTATATGTGTGATAATTATTTCTATCTGTCAATCATCGACCAGTGAGACCAAAAGCAAGAATCTACCTCTGGTTTAGTTGTAAGAGCTGGCTGTGAAAACTATATTGGTGATATATAACACTTGTCTTTATTACTTTAAATGAATCACAAAAAAAGACCATTAAAAAGGTATTTGGTCATTTACACCAGTACAAGGTTCTCCTGCCATGCAGACAGCCAAGCGTACGATTGTCACTATGATTGAAACAGAACCCAGTCTGTGGATTTGTGCCATAAATCAGTGGTTCTACTCAAAGTATGTATGCATATGCACTGTGTAGTAAATGTAATATCGTTTATTGGTGTATTTTATCTGGAATATTAACTAGGAAGCTACATCACCAAACTTTCCTGTATATTCAATTCGGAAGAGTTTCAGGCAGAGAATCCTCCAGAGAGCTGTGCAGAAACTCATTTGCAACAAATGTTGCATAACACTGTGTAACACAGTCTTTCATTCTCCGTCTTTTTCTCAGATTAAAGCAGTCGACAATGGACGTCCTCAGAGAACCTCCACTTGTCGACTGCATATCGAGTGGATTCCCAAACCAAAATTGCCGGCAGATGCAGCTCCCCTGCTTTTTGAGGAGTCCCCTTTCACCTTTTCTGTAATGGAGAGTGACCCTGTGGCCCACATGGTGGGCGTCGTTGCCACAGAATCCTCTGATGTTCCTGTGTGGTTTGAAATCACAGGTATTGCCTCCCTCACACGCATTTCTGTTATTGTGTGTGAGCATGCATGCTGCTGAAATGCTCTCTGTCATAGAAGCGCTTCGTAGGTAGAAAAACTCTTCCACTTTAGAACTAACATAGTGTTTGTGTGTGATACAGCTGGGAAATATGAAAAATATATTAAAAACTATAGTTCAGAAGACGATAATAATTGTATAGTATATTAACAGTTTCGGTAGTTTGTCATATTAGACTGCATGACAGAGAGGAGTCAAATTTAGACAGCAATTTTCAGCTGGCTTCCTCAAGTTTTACAAAGCTAAAATGCAGCAACTACATATTTGGTCAATACTTTTACCATATAAAAAGTATAATTTCATATAAATATAAAAATATGAATATCTTTGTGAAAACAACCGGATGAAGAAAAAAGCAAAACTCTTTGAAGCTCTCTCTCTCTCATGTGGATTTCGTGTGTATTACAATCCCTTAAACCCAAGTATATAAAAAATATTCAGCTATAGATTAATTTTAATGCCTAAAGTTAATCAAGGTTCCCCATGAAAAGTTTGTCCAAATGCACAAGAAAGGCAAGAAAACACATTTTGTTTGTAGTTACTGTTTTTCCTTGAAAACTGAGTGCACTATCTGTATTTTTAGGTCTTTGATTAAGAACCAACATAGAGTAAATCCAATAAAACATTAAGCATTCTAAGCATTAAGTAAAGACAAGGTCAGTTCTACTTGTTAGCAGTTTGCCAGCTAGCTTCACAACTTTAAACCATTTTTTTTTCTCAGTTTCACTGTTCCAAATAACTGCTTTCTGTCTTTGTGAAGCAGTTCAGATACAGGATTGTACCAGTTTATACATCACGTATATATAAAAAAAAATAATAAACATAAATATATATATATATATATATATATTTTTTTTTTTTGTTGATACATTTCCTTGCTTCCCCTTGTGAGCCAACTGAGATTCGGTATATTTCCTTACAATTTTAATTGGCAACTCCTTTTTGAAGTGTAAAAACTTAATTCGTCCTCTTCTGAATGTGTGTTTTTTTTAAACTTATGATAGGCACTGTATGCATGAGAAAACTTAAATTGACTGCTTTTAAAAATGCTTGCCTCTTCTCCCTTCCTCCCAGCCTTTCCTCCCTCTAATCAATGTCTGACTGACACGTCTCTTTTCTTCTCTTCTCTTTTTCTGTGCTCTGCTACTGCTTTCCTCTTTTCTCTGGAATGTTCTGTTTGGTTGGATTTTTGCAAGACGGCATAGAGGATACTGAGATGTTTTACATCCTTCAGATGGCTTGTGACCACAACTGTACAGCAGAAGGTAGCTGCTGGGATCTCCTAATATGCTGTGCTGTATTAAGAGATCATCCTACACTGTCTGTTGGTGCTGCCTGTTGGACTGTGGTTGGATTGTGTTGTGTCACTTGACTGATGTTGTGCTATATTTTCCCCCTAAACCAGTGACCTGATTAGTCTCAAAAGAACCAGGAAACCTCCTTCCTTACTTTTTGTCAATAAAAGCTCCATTTTATATTGATTTGCACAGTATATAAAAGGGTGTGCTGTCATACACTGATCACTTTGCATTGTAGTATCCATTTGCATGAAAAAGCTATTACGTGGATAATGTTGAGGTAAACATAAAATCTACAGTTAATGACATCAACATTAATGTTCTGTTCATTATTATCTGTGACATCAGCACAGTAGAAAATTGGTGTTTGTATATTCATGTCAGCACGCCATTCAGTGTTTGTGTAACCTTGCTACATGCAGACAACTAAGCGATGATTTGTCATTAATCTTTTGTCCTTCCTTGTTGTTTGTTCAAAAATTCCACAGGTGGTAATTATGACAGCCGCTTTGACGTAGGCAAGGCCAGTGGAACCTTGATTGTAGCACGGCCCCTGGACACAGAGCAAAAATCAAATTACAACCTGACGGTGGAAGCCACTGATGGGACACGAACTGTCAGCACCCAGGTAATTGAAACACTAATGAAACGGTTGGAGGCTGATGAGGCAGTTGTCATGGTTGTGTTTTTTCTCGTGTGAGAAATAGCAGGAGGAAATGGATGGGTAATGAGTGAAGCAGTGGCCAAACTGTCTTGTTTGTTGGGATATGTTTATGTTGTGATGCTATCATTGCTCTCAACTGGCCCGGGAAAATGACAGTTTATAGATTTCAGTTTCATTACATCCCTGCATGACTTGACTTCTAATTGCATAATGCTATCTTGAAGAAAAAGAAGAGATATTCAAAAAACGTGGGATATGAAATGGTTGGGCTGTGCTGTATTTAGACACCCTCTTGTATTGCCTGCTGCTGCAATCACTAGATTTACTGGTGTATTTTTGCTTATCAGCTCACTAGATAGGGAGACTGTCGATTTAACAGCTCTCTCATATTTGTTTAATATGACTACTGTATAACCAGCCGCTAGTTAGCTTAGCATAAAGACTGGACAGAGGGAGAGGTCGAGGTAGATAACAAACGATGAGATATGTGCGGGACTATTTCACGGCAACTTCAAGACAGTAAAGGTGCTGGTGGGCAGATTTCCCCCTATTTCTAGCATTCATGCTAAGCTAAACAAACCACCTCCTGGCTTTAGATTCGTATTTATTTCTGCTCTTTATTTCAAGACATGAGAGTGGTATAGATCTTCTCATTTAACTAATCTAAGGGAGTGAATAAACTCAAAATGTCGAACTTTTCCTTTAAGTCAAGCTTAAGGTCAGAAAGATTTTATGATAAACTTAATGATCACTGTTTGGACACGTTTTCAAACTGTGATATGGGTAGTCGGTGTTCCTCCTCCTTTGTTCTCTGCCATTTCAGTTGGGCGTTGAGCTTCAGGAATCTTCCATTGTCTCATTCCTGACGCAGGGCTGCTGCGATGATGGTGCCGTGTAGCCAGAGTTCTTTTTTTAAAGTGTACATTCTTGAGCCCCCTCCACTCCTCCCCTCTGCTGTGTCTCTCTGAACCTTCTCTTACTTTTCTCTGAGAGGAGCAGATTGCCCCCAGTCTTTTCTGAATGGACTCTAAATAACAAAATTTATTACACTCATACATATACAAGTATGTTTAAACTGCAAAATCAACTGTAAAGATACTTTTGTGCAGAAGAAAAATGAAAAAAGGAAAACTATATGACCCTTTGTGAGCCATTTTGATGAAAGACGAAACTAAAACTTGCCTTCAAAAATCTTCCAAAGCTATTGCATACTTGCATTTTAATATATTAATATGCTGATTTATTCCTACTTGCATGTATCTTGCTCCCCAGCTGATACCAAAGCTGAACCTCCACGATAAAAGATTTTAAGCATGCGAGTTGCCTTTGGTTTTTGTTCAGATGGTCATGCCTTGTCCATGAGATTTTGAACATTTTTACATGATAGTTTGGGTCATATGGGATGGTGGCATACAAAATGTTTTGTCCTTTGTCCTCAAAGGGGAGCGTCAGAGAACTGTAGCTGGAAAAGAATCTATTTGTTGTCACTCTGTATGAATAAAGCCTTTCATCATCTGGCTGCTGTGCTCCGCTGAGTCTTGGATGAAGCGCCGCCTTCACTGGCATTTTGCAGCTCATCCGAGGAAGCAGCCCGTTCTTTAGTTTAATGCAGAACCTTAAAAACAGCCACAGAGTGCCTATTTTCTCAGCCATGATTTTCTCTCCCCATAAAGCACTTTCTTAAAAGCCTTGGCAACAGACACTTATTTAAAAGCCTCTCAGCAATACTGCATGCAGTGACATTTTAAGTCAAATTAATCACATTCAAAGGTTAACCTATTCAAAAGGTCCAATTCTCAGCAGTGTTTGATTCTCAGTGGGATCAGCTATACTAGCAACCCTTTCACATTACTGGAAATTATTTAATTCAGTGTTCATATGAAAATACAGGGTCACTTATGGGCTTCTAGTTTACTTTGTTTACTTCACACAGAAAAGTTTATACTCAACAGACCAGGCCATGAAAGGGCGTCAAAAGCACCGGTGATGTCAGGACATTTTATTCACACCAAAACATCAAGACTGCATGATAATGTGCCCAGATATATTTTCAATGCATGTGCAGACTTTGAAGTGTGGAGTTATTTTTTTTTTTAACTAAAAGTTGATATTCTGAATCAGATAAACGTTTTTCCAGTGTGTCATTGTGAGGCACGTTTTACTGTAAGTGTTGCTGCTCCATCTGTACACGTCATCACAGCTCAGTTGAACCGCTTCACACAAGAAATGGGTCAAGGAATAATCACTTGAACAGTATATCAAATGAAGTTCATTGCTTTCAACAATGCACTCTTCCTCAATGCCTGCAGATTCTGAATGTGCATATATTTGTACTTATTAGTGGAGCTGTGACTGATAGGCTGTCTGACAGATAAGAGCCAGTGTTTAAGATACAGTCCTGCACCCAGCTGACCACTGTAGGTCAGCTGTTTTCTGTAGAGGGGATGGACTTACTGAATTTGTGTGCTCCATAAACCACACTTGTGATTTAGGCCAGCTGCCTGGGATATGCTGAGAGCCAAATAGGTGACTGAAAGAGGCACAGAATTAGCAGAGAGAGTAGTAATTGCCCAAATCTGGTAAGCTTGTAATAAAGATACCCCGGAAAGTACAAGATCATAGATTATTTTCAACAAAAATGTGGTATGAAAAAACCCTAAAACTTGTGTTGGCCTGACAACTGGGCGCTTCATATTTCAGGAAAGCCATCTGAGTGTTTTGGCTACTAACTTGATTATCAGATTACATTGTTAAGTAGTGACAGTATTTTCTCTATAAAATGGGATTTCAACAAAATCTGTAAATTCACCCCTTGCTGGGAAATGCATGTTTTTTGTAAGTGAGTGCAAAACTTGACCTAAAAGGCTCATGTACACCAATGCAATTTCTTGTAGACGGGTGTGTGGGAGGAAATGTCCGTAGGCAAGAGAAGAGAAAGCTTCCGCACTGTGTCCTTTTGCTAGTAAAAGGACAGTGTGCAGGTGCTCTCTCCTGTCTTGCAACAGTGAGTAACCAGTGGGGCTAAGAAGAGAAAGTGTCAAACCACACTGAAATGTATTAATTTACTTCTTGAGGTGGGCCTTTTAAAGGCAGACAAATAAGATGAACCAGACTGATGGAGGACATGACAGCTCCCCATAAGTGCACCAAAACATCTTGATTGTTCCCTCGTGGCTGGCTGCATTATCAATCATACATCCTGCACCCTCCATGTTAGCGGACTGGACATATGTCAAACTAAAAAAACAAAGTACATGTTTTCCCAAAGGTGGTCTGTAGGTAGGTAGCTCTTGTCATGCTGCTGTATGATTAAGGTTGATTTTAATTAGTTATTTGATTCTATATAAAAAAAAAAAAGGCTATGTGACGTTGCGATTGGCTAATCCTATCCCACACACTCTGGCTCCAAATGACTTTGCCAGCACAATATGGCAGTGCCCATATTCAGGATATTTTGGCTTTATTTTTGTACAGTGGGAGGAAGTGGGGACACATCATCCATCTTTGTATACAGCCTATAATATTAACCCCTAAATTAATCCCCCTGATAGTACTGTAGTAGGATTAACCAGGAAATGTTATATCATGTAGATTGTTACATAAAAGAGAGATGTTGAGTAATCAATTTTCTCCATCTGTGTGCTCACAAAATAAAACGAATCCAAGAGGAGAGAAATTCAAAAGGAAATCCTACGCAAAACAGTTGTTGACTAGGAATTTGTTTTCTTTAGGGGCTGTATTTTGTTTACCTTTTGAAACAAGTCATACAGAATTTCACTACAAATTAGATCTACAAGATCACACGCATGCAGTGCACCTCGTGAAAGCTCAAAGTCGGATTTATCTATTCTTCAAATCAAAGTCATGTGGAAGCTGTGCTGCCAGACGGGCTGGCCTATTTTCTCCCTCCTTGGAATGTTTTTTTCCCCCCTTCCCTTATTCTCTCTCTCCCTATAGCCCTCTTTGTCTTTCTTTCGGATTTTCTTCCTCTCCGTTTTCAAAGAGCTCCACATTTATTGGCCAGGCATGCAGGGATGATGATTATTCTGTTTGGGTAGAATAAAGTGCAAACAAGAGCGCTGCACCTCTGTGGGTAGTGGGCTGTGTTAATCCTGTTTTGGGAACATGTTCGACTCCTCGGTGCCAGTGTCCTGCCTTTGCCCAGAACCTGCCACCTGGCAGGGGGGCTTCCTCTCCTACACATGGCACAGGAGGAAAATGAGCACAATGGAAGCTCCTGCATGTCATGCTCTGGATCCAACACAAAAGGTGCTTCGTTATTCAAAAGACTCTGTTTCCTTTGTGGTCTCTTAAGCACATTTTTGTTTTTGAATGTCTGTTTTATTTTCAGATGACAGTGACAAACTATGAAAATAATTTTAAGTCCAACCTTCCTGTGACTCCAGCAGTAATATCAGCTTATTGCCTGTGGGAGGTATATGGGAAACACTCAGGCTTTTTGTTGTGCGCTTTCCATTTGACCATTGTAGTTAGACTATGAAGGCGTCTCTCAAGGATCAGCTGATGTAGACTAGGGGTGCTGCATTCTAGCTCGGGCACCTCATAGCTAGGAGCTGCGCCAACAAGGCAGCCTCGGCATGCAACCCAGGCTCCCTTCCCCCACCTCCAGCTATATGACATCCTCCCTTGGCCGCGCAGAAGTACCTCAAGCTGTTCTGCTCACAATCTGTTCCTGGTCTCCCGTTTCTCATGTTATCTCAGTCCACATTACAAAGACTCTCTTTATGCCTCACTTGAAGGTTCACCTTATTCACTCATACGTTATATGTTGTCTTGCCTTCGGTATCAAAGCTGACTATTGTATCTAGGACTCCTTCTGGATTTTTTGTTTTTACATTTTATTTTCAGCCACATCTTTTGTTTGTGCATTTCTTTCATTCCAACCCACAACCTGTGTTTTCTAAATTTGACCATTTCCTTTAGATTTCTTTGGTTTTTCACTGTCACTTCTCTTTCTTGATCTCATCTCACCCTCACAGCACTTTTTTTTTCCTTTTAGTATCTCCATCTGTCACGTCTGTGTCTCAGTCCCAATCTTGTTCCTCTCCAGCATTCCCGGAGGAAGCCATATACAAAGAGTTTTCTTCTACACTAGCATTTCTGCTGCAGTCAGTCTGTATCATCCCGTTTTGTGATGTTTGGGGGCAAAGTTCCTTTGAAGTGTTGTAGAGCCTCCTTGCAAAGGGAAAGGCAAGTTTGTGTGCATAAGAGGAGGGGGGGGGGTTGGGTTGGGATGGAGGGGGGTGAATAGCCTTTTGTGTGCTTTCTAAACCACATGATATAGTACATTGTGGATCGATGTGGATACTACTGACCAGGTTCCATTTCTTTCTGCTTCTTGACAGCACTATCAGGTCTCACCACCTTACTCGCTATTCACAAGATGCGTTATCTGACGCCGGCCATATTGAGACACATTGGACGGCCTCTTTGTGTGACCGTATGTGTGGAAGTGCACATTTTACGACCCTGTGCGTGCGTGCAGGTGCATGCATGTGCGTCTGTGCTAGAAAAAGGTGGATTGCGAGACATCAGGGATCTGGTGCTATATGATGTCTGGCATGACATGAGAAGGCACGCTTGGAATGAGATAGATTATCAGCCTGCTGAGGGCATAACATGCACCAGAGGCCCAATTTTATACGCTTTTTTTTGGGGTTCAGTGTTCATTAAAAAAATATATTTACTTAACATTATGCGTCCTGATTAGCAGTGTGACATGGGCTGCTCATGACACACGAGTTGTGGCAAACAGCCAGCTTACAGCACTGACGGACCACATGAAGCCCAACGCTCCCCCTGCAAGATGACATCTGTGAGCCTCAGCAGCGTTGCCAACATCACAGCACAGAGCAGATTGTAAATGTTATCAGTGCTGTCAGGTTGAGTCTATATTTGCCTCTGATATAGGCTCACAGTGCTTGACAAACAGTATTATGACCAAGGACAACAGTGGGCAGTTGTGTTGACCAGAGATCTGACAAATCCTGGTCAGCTAGTGAGTTCTCAACTGGTCAGAGCTTTTGCGACTCAAGTCCCCTTCACTGCTCCTGCACCAAACAGCTCAGCTTCGTCTCTTTCCTTACGGGACATCACCCCCTTGTGTTTGGTATGCAGGTGTCTAATCTGGGTTGATCCCTTTGTTCCCCATGTTTGGCAACGGTAGAAGCCCCTCGCTGGTCTGGGAAGCAGAGATGGCATTCCAGCAGCTCTCCATAATCCTCTGTCGGAAGTCCAGTAGACGAGTGGCTGGTGTTGATAAAACATGCTCCCAGTGGAATTTTACAGTTTGGGGATGTTGTCTTTGTGTGTGGGGAAAAAAAAAACACAGTGAACTTTTTGCTGTCTAAAGCAAGAATCGAATATGTGTAGCATTTTGTTTCATGGATTTTAGTCTGTTGAGTCAGTTGTTGGTGAATTCATTAGCATAACATCAGAACTGTAACACTAAAATGTGTTTAAGTATCCTAAAAGTTATATTACTTTTGGACGTCATATATTATTATTAGCCCCTGATAGGTCTCATAACTTTCCTCAGTTGACAGCTCACTGTCATAAGGTTTATCACACATGTACTTTCAATTTAATCACCTGCTCCTGCTCGTAGCTCGGAGTTCATTTCGATGCATTGTGGTTATTCAGCATTGATTTCTTGTTTTCACTGTTAGCTGCATCAAGTGGCCATTCAGTAAAAATATTGCTTTTGCCATCATATGTATCGATCTGGTCTATCTACACAACGCTGCTTATTACTGATGAGTGAGAGGGATTTTAAAAGTTTGTGTGTGTGTGGATGTTGAGAGGAGAGACTGGAAGAACAAAGAATATCATTCATGCATCTCAGGACCATTTGAGTGTTCCAATGTAATGACTATGAAATATGTTTTGTAAATTACCAATCCAGAAACCTTTAGAATTACCCTCTCTACGCTTTTATATAGATCAAATAGATGTGTAGCAGTGACTTGGACCATGGATTTATTTTGAGTAATCCAACCATCCATTTATCTTCTGAAGCACGACAGCCCTTAGTGCACGATGACCAAATCAGAAAAAGGCCCAGATAATAGCCTCGGAATTAGTTTGACATGCATAACTTGGGAGATGACTTAAACCAGGTGCTAAAAAAATGGATATTCTCTCCAATTTCTTTTCTCCTATAGGTACTTATCCGTGTCATTGACACCAACAACCACCGGCCACAGTTCTCTCAGAAGTGGTACGAGGTGAGTGTCTCTGAAGACAAACCAGCTGGGACCGAGGTCATGCAGATCAGCGCTGTGGATAGAGATGAGAAAAACAAGCTGACCTTTACACTGCTGAGCAGCACCGATCCCTTTAGCCTAAGGAAGTTCCGACTGGACCCAGGAACAGGCATTCTGTACACAGCTGAAACACTTGACCATGAGACCATGCATCGCCACATCCTCACCGTCATGGTATGAATCAGTGAACACAGACAATTTAAGAATAGTTTAATAAATTATGAGTTCCTGCATATTCTTTAATGGAGTTTATTTCAGAATTGTTTGTGCTATTGAGAAATGAAACATCCATGAAATTTAGATAAGCTCGTTTGTTTCAAATACGTTTCAAAATATGAATAGCTTGCTGTTGCATTGTGTTACCATTCAGGAATGAATTATGCCTTGAGGGCTCTCACGCTGTTATCTGTCTCTGCTGTTCTTCCTCCCTCCTCTGTCTGTCTGTCTCTTTCAAAAAAAAAATCTTCCAGGTTCGAGACCAGGACATTCCAGTAAAGAGGAACCTTGTGCGTGTTATTGTCAATGTGGAAGACACCAATGACAATGCACCCTGGTTTATAGGCACACCGTATTCTGGCCGTGTGTTTGAATCAGCAGCGGTGGGCTCTGCCGTGCTCCAGGTCACAGCTCTTGACAAAGACAAGGGCCATAACGCAGAGGTTGTTTACAGCATTGAATCAGGTAAATGCACACAAAGTTGCTGTTCCTTTTATTTATTTATTTTCGCATGGCAGAAAGCTTTCATTGTAAAGTAATGCAAATGAAATCAGCTCGTAAAAAATGTATGAGTCATCTTGAGTCATGCTGCCCACTGGAACTTGATCATGAATGGAATACTTGACAAAGAGTAGGAGAATATTGAAGACTTTGTCTAGAGGATCTCCAAATACGTGGGAGATGGGCAGATCCCCCCTCAGAATTTCCCACGATGTTTTTTTCCCTACAATAAGCTGTTATATGAGAACAAGAAACCTGCAACTATTAGCTTTTTTTCAAATACATGCATGTTTGAAATAGCTGAGATGACTTAATGTAATTGAATTGTAGCTTGCTTTGTTTTGAGCTAAACTGAGGGCTTAGGATGACTGGCTTGGAAAGGACACAGGCATCTTTGACTATCTTGTGGGGGGAAAAACATCAACATTACAAATGTTTATTAACCATGTAGCAAAACTGGGGTTCTTTTTGTTACCACCTATGTTTTGCATTAATAGCCAGGCACATATCACGGCTCAGAATGGAAAAACATTTCTAGTACAGCCACCTAATATATATTATTCTTTTTGTCTTCTCTTTCTCACAGGAAATGTTGCAAACTCATTTGCTATTGACCCTGTTCTTGGAACAATCGCAGTAGCCAAAGAGCTTGATCGCAGCAGTAAGACCCTGTTTGAACTCATCGTTAAGGCATCTGATAAAGGAGTATCTCCACTGTCGACTACGGCCACTGTACACATTGTGGTAACGGTTTCTGACAATGCAGCCCCCAGATTCACTGAAAAGGAGTTCTCGGCAGAAATCAGCGAATCAGCCCATCCAGGAAGTTTTGTGAGCTTGGTCACAGCCAGCAGCCAGTCGTCTGTTTTCTATCAAATAAAAGGCGGCAACATTAACAAGGCTTTTGATATAAACCCAAACTCTGGAGTGGTTGTTACCCAGAAAGCATTAGATTATGAGACCACCTCTCAATACGTGCTCATCATACAGGGCACCAACATGGCTGGACTTGCCAGCAACACAACACTTCTAGTTCATCTAAAGGATGAAAATGACAATGCTCCAATCTTCATCCAGAGGGAATTCAAAGGAGTAATCAGTGAGTCGGCCCCCATCAACAGTATTGTTCTGACCCATGAAAACACTCCTTTTGTCATTCGCGCCTCTGATGCTGATTGTGATCAGAACGCCATGCTCGTCTATCAAATTGTCGAACCTTTTGCGCTTAACTATTTTGCCATTGACTCAAGCACCGGAGCCATCAGAATCACAACTGCTTTGGATTATGAACAGAGGAGTGTTTTCCGCTTCACAGTCCAGGTCCATGATCTAGGAATGCCACGCTTGTTTGCAGAGACGGCAGCCAACGTGACCATCGAAGTAATTGATGTTAATGACTGTTCTCCAGTTTTTAGCCAGGAACTATATGAGACAACCGTGATAGTGCCAACATACAAAGGAGTGGAAGTAATTAAAGTCAACGCTACAGACTCAGACTCTGGGCCTAACTCCAAGCTTCTCTTTTCCATCTCAGAGGGAAATATTGGTGATAAATTTAAAATGGATCCAGTCACAGGCATAATCTATATTCAAAATGTCACACAGCTCAGGAGCAGATATGAATTAAAGGTTAGGGTTTCCGATGGCAGATTTGCCACGCTTGCTACAGTAAAGATAAATGTGAAGGAAAACAAGGAGAGCAAGCTAAAGTTCACCAGGGAAACGTACAAAGCCTATGTCCAAGAAAACTCCTCTGAGAAGAAAACACTAGCAGTTATTGCCGCCGTTGGTAACCAGGTGAACGAACCTTTGTTTTACAGAATTTTGAACCCTGACAGCAGGTTTCAAATCAGCCGCACATCTGGAGTAATCTCAACCACTGGGATTCCATTTGATCGCGAGGCACAGGACACATTTGATTTAGTTGTCGAGGTCACCAGAGAGGACCAATCTGAAGAAGGGGCTCATGTTCTAGTAACTGTGACAGTGGAGGACGTGAATGACAACAAACCCATGTTTGTTAACCTTCCCTATCATGCCTTAGTCCAGATGGATGCGGAAGAAGGCCAGGTTATCCGACAAGTCACAGCAGTGGACAAAGACGTGGGCCCGAATGCAGATATCCATTATCACCTGAAGGAACATCAGGAGCACTTTCAAATTAGCCCCTCTGGTGAAATCTCTCTCAAAAAGAAATTTGAGAAGGAGTCGCTTAACACAGACTTTGTTGTCATCGTTATGGCAAGGGATAATGGAGAGCCAGCGCTGTCAGCTGAAGTAAAAGTGCCAATAACAGTGGTAAACAAAGCAATGCCTGTATTTGAGAAGCCCTTTTACAGCATTGAAATTCCTGAAAACATTCAATTACACTCACCAGTTCTTCATGTACAGGCCAATGATTCTGAAGGCCCTCGTATTGTGTACACCATATCTGAGGGAGATCCTTTCAAACAATTCTCAATTGATTTCAACACAGGTGTAATTCATGTGATTCAGCCTCTGGACTTCGAGACCCACCCTGCCTATAAGTTAAATGTAAGAGCCACGGATTCTCTGACTGGAGCACACTCCGAAGTCTTTGTTGATATCATACTCGAAGATGTAAATGACAACGCCCCTGTGTTCCTGTCAAAGGCTTACTATGCCAATATCTCAGAGGCCTCTGTCATTGGCACGTCCATTTTGCAGGTTGAGGCCAAAGATTCTGATACTGGAAATAACCAAGAAGTATTCTTTCAGTTGGTTGAGGAAAAGGGGAAGAGCTCAGATTATTTCACCATTGACCGTGACACAGGAATAATCTCTACGGCTCAAGTTCTTGATCACGAGGAGATGCAGCAACACAAGTTGAGAGTCCGCGTTGTGGACGGAGGAGTTCCAGCCCTCTCTAGCGATGTCATTGTGACGATAGATGTTACCGACCTGAATGACAATGCGCCAATATTTACAGAGCACACTTATAAAACTACTGTTAGCGAATTGGCCCCACGTGGACATTTCATCACCCAAATCCAAGCATCTGATGCTGATAGCTCAGACTCCGATAACTTGGAGTTCTCCATTATATCCAGCAACGAGGATATGAACTTCTCCATTGACAAACACACAGGAGCCATTGTCATTTCCAACCACCGCAGGCCACATATGCAGCCTCTTTACAACCTCAATGTATCGGTGTCAGACGGCGTATTCAGAAGCTCAGCCCTCGTCATGGTAACGGTTATTGGTGCTAACTTCCACAACCCTACTTTCTCTCAGGTGGACTATGTGGTAGAGCTCATTGAAAACTCCCCTGCTGGTACCTTGGTAGCAGAAGCAAAGGCCACAGATGATGATGAAGGCATTTATGGACAAATAACATACCAGATTGTCAATGACTTTGCAAAAGACAAGTTCTCTGTCAATGAAAATGGAGAGATTTTCACTCTAGAAAGCCTTGATCGTGAGAATACCATTGAGAAGGTTATTCCTATTTCTCTCATAGCTAAAGACGGCGGTGGAAAAGTAGGCTTTTGTATTGTCAATGTAATTCTCACAGATGTCAATGACAATGCCCCACAATTCAGGGCAGCTGAGTACAAAGCCACTATTGCATCAGATGTCCCAAGGGGAACCTCTGTGGTTAAAATTGCTGCTTCAGACATGGATGAGGGAAGCAATGCTGACATTGAGTATTCAATTGAAGCAGATGTTGAAAACGTGGAGGAAAACTTTGAAATTCACCCAACCTCTGGAGTCATTGTAACCAAGGAGAGTCTCATTGGACTTGAAAATGAGCTCTATGCATTCTTTGTGAGGGCGAAGGATACTGGGAACCCACCCAAACACTCAGTTGTACAGGTTTACATAAGGATTGTTGCTCCAGAGACGGCGATTCCCAGATTCACGGAGCCACATTACCGCTATACAATTGCTGAGGACCTCCCCATTGGCACAGAGATTGATGTAATTCAGGCTGAAAGTGAGCAACCACTTGTTTACAGCCTTGTGAATGGCAATACACCCGAGAGCAATGAAGATGAGGTGTTTGTTATAGACAGAGACAGCGGAGCCTTGAAGCTGCAGAAAAGTCTCGACCATGAGACCACCAAATGGTACCAACTCACTCTGCTTTCCCAAACCAAACATGAAAATTATGAGATAGTGGCATCAGTAAATGTAAACATCCAAGTGAAAGATCTTAATGACAACGCGCCTGTCTTTGAGTCAGACCCTTATGAGGCTGTCATTGTGGAAAACCTTCCAAGTGGGACTCAAGTGATCCAGGTCAAAGCCACCGACCAAGACTCTGGAACCAACGGCCATGTTGTTTACAGCCTCGACCCCAAGCAGAACTCGCAGGAGATCTCTGAGCTGTTTGCTGTCAACAGTGAAACTGGCTGGGTGACCACCTTAAAAGAGCTAGACCGCGAAAAGATGGGCCAATACACAATTGCTGTAATAGCCACAGACCAAGGCGACAAAGTCCAACACGTCACTGGCACCAGAGTGGAGGTAACGGTCGCGGATGTGAACGACAACCCGCCCCGCTTCACTGCAGAGATCTACAAAGGCACAGTCAGTGAAGATGACCCTCCTCCCAGCGGTGTGATCGCTATCCTCAGCACTACAGATGATGATTCTGAGGACATCAATAAACAAGTGAACTACTTCATCACAGGTGGGCATTTATTATTTTGTGAAACCGATAATTAGTAAGCCCAGAGAGTTTACTCCCTACTCCTTTGTGTAACAGTTTTTCATAAACAGAGCTTAGGGGGGATTATCCGTTTATGCCACTTAATATGATGATAATATCTCATCTTTGAAACATTACACAGTCCTATTATCTGTTAGGAGTCTGAGTTATCGCCTAATCTGCTGAGGCTCAAGGCAAATATTTAGGTCATCGCAATACATAAATGTATAATTATCTGAATAATGCTTTGAAATTGACTGGGGAAAAATACTTCTGGTGTTAATTAGCAAGTGTGAATAACTATGTAAAGTCTGGAAATATCAAAAGGGATCAGAAACCAGCAGTATTATCAGTTCATATACACATTATGTCGTTTCTTGGTTTGCAGTATTGCTTGTGTATCAAACATATTTGATTTAGAGACAATAATTTGCTTAGTGAAGTAGTGATGGATACTCGGTAGCTTAGTGGTTACAGCATAGGCAGAATGGCCGTAGGGTCACCGGTTCAGTTCTGGCTGGGGACCTGTGTTGCTTGTCTTTTCTCTCTCTGTCAGTCTCTCTCTCTCGGTCTCTCTCTCTCCTATTTCCTGTCTGCCCCCACTGTCCCTTTTTAGTAAAGGAGAAAGAAAATGACACTTTGTGGTATGTAGTTTAAAATTCAGGACACATCCTCCTTGTGTCTTTTTAATGACTCGGGCTGCTTCCTGCTTTCCTGCGCCTGAGTTGTTGATCATTCTGAAGTGGTATATTTCTCTTTCACACCAAACAGGAGGGGACCCACTTGGCCAATTTGCCATTGAACACATTCAGAATGAATGGAAGGTCTCTGTCAGAAAGCCCTTGGACCGTGAAGAGAAGGACAATTATCTACTTAACATCACCGCCAGTGATGGCATCTTCACTGCCAAAGCTGTTGTGGAGGTCAAGGTGCTGGATGCCAATGACAACAGCCCTGTATGCGAAAAGGTAAAGTCAATTATCTTTCTTGACTTTGTTGTAATTTTAGCACTTAATTCTAATTTGCTGTGCCCTTTTCTTCTTGGTATTCACTTTAATTTCCTCCTCACTCCATCCGTCCCCTCAGTCTCTGTACAGCGAGAGCGTCCCTGAGGACTCCCCTGCTGGCAGGCTCATCTTGCAGGTCTCTGCCACAGATGCTGACATCCGCTCAAACGCCCAAATCTCTTATGAGCTCCAGGGAGTTGGATCTGAATTGTTCATCATTGACTCTGATACAGGTGCGGATCTGTGTGTTGACAGGGATGGTTGCAGATATTTTGCATATACACATATACGTGTGTGTGTGTGTGTGTGTGTGTACTTCATGTTTGTGTATGCATGTTATAGTATATGATACGATTAATACATTTAGCTTTGTGCTTTGTTTTTGAGTTTGATTTCATTCCAGCTGTGTTGCAGGCTGAATATTGGGATGCAGTTTGTAGGACACTCATGTTAAAGTCTCTCATGAAACACTCTTGGCCCTCTGCTTCTAAACCAGTAAATCAAAAAGGCAGCTCAGCATGACAGCAATCTTACATTCCACACTCATAAGATTTGAGAATTGTGATCCCTCTGCAAAATGCTGTTTTTTTATTTGTGTTTCATTATGTGTGTGAATCATTATCAGCCATGGCAGAGGCTTTTTTTTTTAGCCCAGTTGTTATTTACTTATTCATTTTAAAAAGAGTTAAGAATATTTCCCTGCTGAGCAACTGAAAGACCCACAGTGGTGGCACCAAAATACAGAGTTGCACACTAAATTTATGACTGCCTGCAAATAATTTCTTCTGGGAGATCCTCTTAAATCAGACATTCCACCTGGCTACTAGGATGAAAAAGAAAGAAGAAAAAAAAAAAAAACCAAAGATAAACAACAGCAGTTAATCAGCACCAACTTGATTTTAAAGTAAATGCAAAGTAAAAGCATGAAAGAACAAAACAAACTAAGCTATTAGATTAAACCACCTATGCAACACATCTGCTGCTGCGCAAAATCCCGAAGAAATGGCGAAAATCAGCCTTAATATGCTGAGAGACTGACATCAAGGCAGACAATAAGGAAACAATACCATCCAGCTGTCTTTTGGCAACCCTCGATATTGAGTTTCCAGAAGCTGCACTACTGTTATGGAGAGGGTGTGTTATTTATTTATTTATTTATTCGGTGCAGACAAGTAGGATTACTGCAGATGAGGACCGCCAAGAGACTCTGGAGTTTTCCAGAGAGGTTGTGGTAATGTTGGCTGCCTCACATCCCAGGACACTTCCAAGCTGCTCTCAGCTGCCAAGTCTGATGGTTTCCTTCATCAGCCCACTCTCTAAGCCATTTTCTCCCTCCTCTTGTGCTTCAATTACTTATTTATTCCAATCTTCTCTCTCTTGAAAGGCATAGTTGTTTGGATGCTTTCTGTGTGGTTAGTAGACAGTAGTTTTAGTGCTGGTAGAGTATTCATGTTTTTGCCCTCTAGTATATAAACTCAATCTCTTGATTAATTGCTTACAATGACATTATGGCTGTCTGTCTTTTTTATTTGTAAATAGCAAATGAGATCCTTCAACTCCCCAAATAGTGTGCGTGTTTGTGTTTGTGCATTATGCTCAAAGTTGCTCTGCCTCACCTTCAGGGGAGTTGAAGACCCTACAGCCCCTGGACCGAGAGGAGCAAGACGAGCACACGTTCAAAGTGCGGGCGGTGGACGGAGGAGGGCGCTACTGCGAGGCCGACATCTACATCACTGTGGAAGACGTCAATGACAACCCGCCACAATTCTCATCGGATCCTTACACCATTACAGTGTTCGAGAACACAGAGACGGGCACATATGTGGCAAAACTGCTGGCAAACGATATTGATGCAGGTGAGTTCTCAGGCACAATATTTTCATGACCGCGCTCTCAACAGTCAGTCCATTATCCAAAAGAAATCAAAGTACAGCAAGGACCTTGAATCCATTTCATACTATAATCGATTCATTTTCCTTTATTCCAATTCCAATCTTTTCTACATAAGAAATCTGGCTCTTCTATTTACAGTTGATGAAGCTTAATGGGAAACTGCTTAACTTGTGAAGCATATTATCACACCACCAGAAAACAATTGGTTAAAGAGTCAAACCGCTTTACTGCTTTTATTTTGCTCTGTTTCAGCAACATGTCTATATTTAAACGCAGTTAAGTACTTGTTAATTACTTAATCTTAGCCCTTAGAAGTAAGAAGAACCTTAGACCAGCATGCAATGCAGAATGCCAGAATGCAATTTTCCATTTGAAGATCTCCTTTCAGTACTTTGTGTTACAATATTGCCACAGTGCAGCGCACGAATAATTGAGGTATTGAAATATGAAAACCACGTTTTAGATAAACCTTTTAGAGGTGGTATTGTGGCAGTAGAAAGTGAATTGTGTGGCAATAAACTCACAAATGAATGTACATTATGCTTAAAATGCAAGTCATGTTTAATAAAAGCATTAGTTAAGGTCACAAAAACAAAAAACAGCACTTGTTTTTCAAGAATAGACCTTAAAAGCATTTTTAGCATCATGGAATACAGTATGCATATGCATGTGGCTAAATGCTGACTCACAATGCACAGGTTATTATCTTTTCTTCATGCAATTGCATTACGTTAAATGGCAAGAGGGGTGGATAACAAATGTGGAATTTCATGAATGATCAACCCCTCAAATTAAAAGCTCCATTACACTCTAATGAAATTCTTCTCTCTTCAAGCTGAATTCTCAAAAGGGCTGATTGCAATTTTCCATTTGCCTGGTGCAAAGCCACAGGGCCACATATTTATCTCCAGCGTCTTCATCTTTCAGCAAGCATTGCCAACCACTGAGAGGCCCGCATGTGGATAAGACTGAGAAGTTAGACCAAGCAGTTAAACAGTCATTTAAGCTCCTTGAGACTTAATCCAGGAAGCTATTGGACCTGCCGTTCAGAAGCACACCTTTAGTTTAATGGATCAGGACATTTTAGCTTCAAGAACCACTCCAGCCTGCTCACTGTGAGAGAATCGACGCCCTCTCTATTTCCCTTTTTCAGTCCCTCGTTTTGGGTGGACTGACAGCTTGACAGAATGAAAGGGATGCTAGAATTGGCTTCCTCAGAGTAAAATGATGAATGGTGAAAGGAAAGAGCCAGTATTAAGACATTTCTTCCCTGAGGCTTTGCAGGCACAAAATTTGCTTCAAATCTTAAATATCAAGTATAAGGGTACTTGAAGGAGAGGTGGAGAAAAAAAGGTGCTCCCTGCAGTTTAGCCAGGGGCAATAATTATTTAGAGTTACACTGACTGAAAGCAGAGGGGGATTTGATTGGTATTTCTCTCATGTGCGGGTATCGCACACATCAAGAGTTCTTCTCTCGTGTCTGTCTAGTATTTTTTGATTTAAGTGAAAGCTCGAACAACTGGCAAGTCCCAGGCATCATGTTGAGTGTACAAGAAAAATAGGCGTAGTGGCTGTGACCTAGTTCACTCAGGCTTCAGTCAACTGTCTTCACCACCAACCAGTAAAATGTGAAGCCTAATGGAACCCTCCTCCTTAGAGAAAAGACTTGCTTTATCCTCCATCGATATTTGACTCTGCATATCTGTGTGAGGGCTCATTCTTGGCTCTGGTTTCTGTGTGCCACAGCCTCTACGATCCCCCTGCCCATTTGGCTGGGAGATGTTTGATACATACCCACATTGCTGCTCCTCAGTTCATGCTGCTGTCGCAATCTCTGAAAGGCAGCACTTATCAGTGTGGAATGGTTATGAACCAGACAGACAAACAGACACAAACTGGTGCACTTGATCTCTGATAAACTTGAGTCATGCAAGTACACGTTCCTTCTCTGGTTCTGCTTTGTCCTTTATCACTCGACCTGGATCTGAGTGTCTCTTTGTCCTCTGCGCTGCCTGGCTGTTTTCTTCATTCGATTTCTCCTGCTGCTCCAGTGTGGAGGAATTTAATCATTTCTTTCTTCGTCCACCTTGGTGCTGGGGCCACATTCGTGCAAGTTCTTGACAGTTTTGCCTCCAATACTGTAGAGAAAGATGTCTTAAAGTATCACCAGCTTTCCTGTCAGTGTCACTTTAAAGATCAGTGTGCAGTTCTCATGTATATCATATCATGTATCATGTATATCATCTTTTAGCAATATTACAACATTTGCATGAATAAAGGTACTGTCCCACATTGTCTTAAATATAGGCAGTAGCAACTGAGGATTATTATGATCAAGTAATGTATTTGTTTGATTAATTGCTCAATGTTTTCCTCTATAAAACTTTAGAAAACAGCAAAAGAAAATCCATTATAATTTTTGACAGTGCAATTTAATATATTCAAATTTCTTGTTTTATTCAACCACCAGTCCAAAACCCAAAGATAATCAGTGTGCTATGATATATGACGAAGTTTTTAATCAATCGACTAATCGTTCCAACTCTATTTTGATATTAAACATTCGAGCCATGGGACTAAGATGGACACGCGATCATAAGCACATATGTAGGAGGCAATACAGGCAGTCGCATTCAGCACAAATCACTTAACCACCATTAAGTAATTGTCTCAAGGATGATCAGACCAGAGGAAAGTGATGGGAAGCCATATAAGCAGGGCTCCCCGTGGTAGTCTCTCCAGGACGATAATGAGATCCACGGAGGATGGGGGCACTTACCTGATAAATGGGAATATAATAGCTTATTCCAAATCGGGGCCACCTGCAGAAAGGCATTATGATTATTATTGTGATCCGTCTCTGTCTAGTTGCTGGGAGCGTCTTGCTAGTGGGAGGACATGAGTTATGAGGATGGCATGGATTAGACGTTTACAGCTCCTGTTTATAAGAGGCTGTGTGAAAGATGGTTTTGGAATGAGAATGGAAGGTGACCATTTTAATCATTCAAGAATCAATGCATCAGTATAACAATCAACATGCTTGATCACGCACTGTACTTAAAGGAGTATTTCTGTTGACGTGGCTATCAGTCTTATTGCTGAGGATAACATTTTACTCACCAGCTTCATTTCTGAGATGTGAGTAGAAGAGTGACAAATATCACAGTCAATCTGACTGTAAACTGAGTGGAATCACATCATAACAAACAGGAACGATTGTCAAAACTGCCAAAATAAGATTTACGTTTCAAAGTAATCTGAACTGTCCTTTGTCTTCCATTCCAGGTCTTAACAGCGACATCCTCTACTCACTGGTAGATTCTTCTGATGGATTTTTCTCAATTGACGAGCACAGTGGTGTGATAAGCCTGGAGCGTCCCCTAGACCGCGAGGTGCAGTCAGCATATGAGCTGAAGGCCCGCGCCAGTGACCAGGGCTCCCCACGTCTCTCCTCGCTGTGCCAGGTGGTGATCTCTGTCCTGGACATCAACGACAATCCGCCAGTGTTTGAGCACCGTGAATACACGGCTACCCTGTCTGAGGATGTGGTGGTGGGCACTCAGGTGCTCAGAGTGCAGGCAGCTAGCCGGGACATGGAGTCCAACGGAGAGATCTCTTACAGCATCATCAGTGGGAATGAGCACGGCATGTTCAGCGTGGACCCACGCACTGGTATGTGGTAGCATGGATTACTTTTCTTATATAAGCTTTTATCTTACTTTACTGTGCAGCACTGAAGTACAAAAATTGTTTTCATGGGTTCAAGGTATCCTGTTAAGTTTTGGACCACAAGTAGCACTATGGAGTGGATCCCTGTTTTGTTTATAACATGTTTGCACACGAGGAAGCTGATTCTTGCCCAGTTTTCATATGATTCCATCACAGTTAGTGTCAGCTGTTTGCAGTGAAGAAGAGGGCTAGCAAACAAAGAACTTTTGTTTTACGACAAAGAAAAACAGACTAATCACTAAACACACAATAATGACTGCAAAAAAAAAACTCCAAAGGCACCTTTAAACATGGAGCTAAACATCTAGAGCCTCTTTGCATATATTATCTAATTGTTGTTAGATCTGCATTCCTGTCTTTAGTGTGATTTTGTGTTGTTGTTTTTTTAAATGAAAACGTTTGCAAATGAAAGTAACCACAAACCTCGGTCGACCGAAACAGTTTTGTTTCAGGCTTGCTAGCTGCACCACTGCTGGGCGACACCAAAGAAAAACAAATAAGATACTGTTCAGTTGTTTTGCTGCAAGCAGTAATAAATACAAGTAAAAGGAGCTGAGCCAAGCATAACTTTTGAATTTCAAATGAGATTCAGTGACGGATGACAATTTGACTTCTGCTTTGCGGTGTATTTCAGCTCAAAATATTTGCATTTAGAGTTAGAAATTAGTCAACAAAAGTTGTAACAGGAGCAAAGAGAATAACTTACAGCATGTTGCCCCTCTGCAAAAAAGTGCTGCAAAGCACAGTGGTTGTCTTTGATTTGAGATATTTAGATAACATTTTGATATTGAATTGTGAGTTCTTGTAACATGACACGAGCTCTCGCTACCTCTCTCACTCTCTGCTGCCTCTTTGTCCTTAGGCGACATCTTTGTGATTGAGCCATTGGACTACGAGGTCTCCCATGAATACTACATCACCATAGAGGCTACAGATGGTGGCTCACCGCCGCTCAGCGACATGGCCACTGTGAACATCAACCTGACTGATGTGAATGACAACAGACCTGCCTTCAGTCAGGACGTCTACACAGCCGTCATCAGTGAGGACACTGAGCTGGGAAAGACTGTGATGGCGGTAAGAATATACATACTAGCTTAAGGGACACTTTACAGATAGCAGGGGCTTGTCGAGGGGCAATACTCTGTAATTACAGTAAAAGTGCATGCAGGGTGAAAGGCATTTTTCATCTTTTAACTTTCCTGCAGCTAAGTCTGTCACTTTGTTCACCTTCTCACTCAGTCGCTCATTTACTCCCTCACAGCCTCTCTCCTCTCTGCTCATCCCTCACTGCCTGCACTATCACATATCTGCACCTGTGGCAAATCACCATCTGGTGGCACAGCTAAATCAGGACCAGTGCTCTTCATGCTCATTGCACCCCTGTTCTCGTGCATTATCAGACACACATGCTCAAACAGTTTAATTAAAGACATTTGACTCATTAAGCCTTTATTCAAGATAAGGAATTTTCTTCCTTTTGCATGTTAAAGTTTGGCTCCGTCTATTTCTGTCTGCCCCCCCCCCTGTATAAACCACCTCTGCTAATGACCATTTATCTGTGTCTAATGTACCTGGATATAAATGATCCATCAGAAAATTAGATTTTAATACCTGCCATTGTCTCAGACTTGTAAATCGTCACTGCTGATTTCCCCAGAGATCCCTTTCAATATGCGATGGTTGGTGGGTTTTAAGATTGTGTGCGTGTGTTTGTGTGTGTGTTGGAGGAGGATGCACCAAAGAAAGAAAAGGTTGTATACATCCGTATGACGTTACAACTGTAAGGCTGCAACTCCAGTTTTCATCATCAATTTTTCAGCTGGTTATTTTTTTTTAAATGAATTCATACGTTGTTTCGTCCATCTTAGAGTCCAAGATGACGTCTTCAAATGTCTGGTTTTTTTTGACCAACTATCCAAAACCCCAAAGATATTCAGTTTACTATGATAGACATGACATGATTATTGGCATTTTGCTTAGAAAATGCTTGGGACTACTTTGAAAAATGATCAGTTTTTTTGATTAATTTTCTGTCAATTGACTAGTGGTTTCCACCGTACAAACATTGATTTATCAATGTTTTGATGTTTTGATTGTTTGATTTGAAGGTGATGGCTGAGGATGTGGACGGGCCTTCTTACGATCACGTGCGTTACTCCATCGTTGACGGCAACCAAGGCAGCCCCTTCACCATCGATCCGATCAGAGGAGAGCTTAAAGTTGCTCGCCAGCTGGACAGAGAGAGAGTAAGAGAAACCGCAGACTCAATGCTGACTGGACGTATAGAGTTTAATCCACAGAGGAACTAATTGCACTCTATGCAGAATCCAATCAGAGTCATGTCAGGCCTAATTGGGGAGCTTGTTTACTGATCTCCACTATATTATTGCTTGCAAAAGCAGCTTTGCCTTTGTATGGTAATTTTCTCTCTCTTTGTCAGACTTCAGGATACACTCTGGTGGTGGTAGCCTCAGACAATGGGGTGCCTCCTCTTTCGAGCAGCGCCATGATCAACATCGACATCTCGGACGTCAATGACAACCCTCCGCTTTTCTCCCAGGCCAACTACAGCCTCATCATCCAGGTGAGAGAGTGAAAGGGCTCAGTTTAGATGGCTGATTAGAGGTGGAGAGGATGAGACTGAGGTATCGGAAAGGGAGAGAGAGAGAGTGAGATGTATAGGGGGTGATTGCAGTGGATACAGGGAGAGGGATTAACAGGGAGAAATAATGGGAGACTGCGACTGGAATGTCAAGAAGGAAGTAGGAGGGTGGAGCAAGAAAAGAGGTAAGGGCTGATGGAATCTAAAGACAAAGGCTGCATCTTAAGTATAAGAATGCAGATAAGGGATGGAAGGGTAAGACTGAAAGACAGGACTGATGAAGATGGGAATGTGCAAGATACCGAACTGATAATGGACGGTTGACGGGAGTAAAGCAAAAATGTGTAATGAAAGGAGATGCACCTGTATTCCAGTGCGGGAGATCAAAAAAATGGAAAAAAATAATGATTCCAGAGGTATGGGGGGGATAATTTGTTTCCAGTTTTCCTGCCTGTTTAGAAAACAGAAAAAGCAACTGAAAGAGACACTTTGAGGAGGCTTTATTTTGGCTTTATTTTACTCAGTTGTGGAGCTTTGATCAAGGTGAACCAAAAAATGGTACTAAAGCAGAACAAGAAAGGCACATACTGCACACAGTACCAGGGATATCAGGAGGTTTTTCAACACAAGAGAGCAAAAGTGAGTCAGGACATGAGTCAACAGAAAGAACAGATCTGAAGACGAAAAAGATAAAACCTTAACTGTGCAACTGATATGATCCCCTTCAGAAGCCTAGCCACAACATCATGCACCAGCTGTTGGACAAGGACAACTGACAAATACCAGCACCACATTAAAACAGTAGAAGAAGATGAAGTCATCCATAATTTGGCCCAAAACCTGTTGACACTGTGCTACATCACAGAGAAGTACAAAACCGTACAAATGTACCTTTGAAATATAAATGTATGCACATGCACCAAGTGAGCCACCTGTTAACAACACCGGCACAAGTAGAAATTATTTATTTCAACTCAGTATAACATGCTCTTACCATCTCTAAAGGATTCTCCATTTAATTGCCATGGTTAATGGCTATTTTATGGTCTATGTCTGACTGATTGTCGTCACGTCCTGTGTCCAACCTTTCATTCATTTTCCACAACTGACAAAAACTTGGTCAACTATGTTTTCTCATCAGCTAATGTTTTGGTTGACTAGGAGGGGCTGGTAAATAGGCAACTGTTTGCTAACAAGTTCACCATATCAACTTAAATGGTGAAGACAATGTGTTTCCGCTGCCCCCAAAGGCCCAAAAACATCAGTTATTGCAGGTTTAATTTGAAAAGGCAGCTAGATAAAAGTGATTGGTGATCAGTCCTATAGAGATGAAACACTTCTGATCTTCTGTTTTTTCCATTTTCAACTAGAAAAACTTTAGTCTGTTCAGTCCCCATAACAGCAATGTTCTGTGTGTGCATATTTTAACTTCTGAAAACTGTTACATTGTCAAACATCATAGAACTAAAGAGCATCAGGAGAGCCACCTCCTGCCCCCACAAATGTTAAACATGCCTCTCTTGTGTCACACAGGAGAATCGACCAAAAGACACAAGTGTTCTGCAACTCACAGTAACCGATCGGGATGCGTCCCACAACGGCCCACCTTTCACCTTTGGCATCGTGGATGGGAACGAGGGCGATGCTTTCACCATCAATCAGCAGGGAGCTCTAGTGGCCGTCGGGGTGCTGAACAGGAAACGTAAAGAACACTACCTACTCCAAGCTCAGGTGAGTCACAGCACAGAGGAGAAACCAGAGTAGAGAGGTCTTATTGATTTAACCGTCAAGCCATAGCAAGCTGATCTATTTGCCTTCCCGCTTTTCCCTCTTTGTACCTTTTCTCTGTCACGTTCTCTTGTTGCCAGCTTTTACCAGTCAGTGTTCATCTCTGCACCTCTACCCTTAAACCTTTTAAATATATTCTAAAGAAATCTTTTCACCCTGCAAAGAAGTGTATATGAGATGCTGAATTGAAACAGGCATACAATAAAGCTGCTGCATCAAAGTGCATCTCACAGGAGAATCATAAATCAAAGACATTTGGTTTGAGTTGGCGTGATCACGTGTGTTTCTGGCTGTTGATGTGTCACCTTAGAAGAAAGAACAGAGGGAACAAAATGAGTGGGCAGATGGGATATGAAATGTAAGTGGGATGTCTTGTTACACACAAGATGCACACTCAGATTTGAGTCATACTTGTTTTTTTTTCTTGTGGAGCCGATGACCATCGGTGTCAAAGTGTGAATGTTAAAATGCAAGATCTGTAGATGTTTTGTCGGCTTTAACATCCAGTGCACATACAGTATGTAAGATGCTGTCAACCTGAGGATGTCAGTGGAAGAGCTTGATTGCCCTCTGCTGTTGGAAAAACAGTGCCTGCAGATGAAACCCCACAGTGCACAGCGTTTCCTCATGCATGTGTCTCCTTCTCCTTCCTCATGTTTAGGTGTCAGACAGCGGCAAACCTCAGCTTTTTTCCACCGCCTTCATCAGCATACGCATAATCGAGGAGAGCGTCTACCCTCCTGCGATTCTTCCGCTGGACATCTTCGTGACCACCGCCGGCGATGAATACCCCGGAGGTGTCCTGGGGAAGATCCACGCCACTGACCAAGACATCTACGACACGCTCACCTACAGCCTCGCGCCCTCTTCTTCCTCAGACGAGGGCGGTGCCTTGTTTTCAGTCTCCGCCTCTGATGGTAAAGTTATCGCCCTCAGGCCGCTCGATGTGGGCCACTACCCTCTCAATGTGACGGTGACCGACGGACGCTTCACCACAGCCGCTGATGTCACGGTGCACGTCAAGCAAGCCACCCGTCAGGCTCTCGACAACTCTATCGCGGTGCGCTTTGCAAACATTGCACCCGAGGAGTTTATCGGGGACTACTGGCGCAACTTCCAGCGAGCGCTGAGAAACATCGCTGGAGTCAGGAGAAGTGAAGTCCAGTTAGTGAGCCTGCAGCCTTCAGAGCAAGGAGATCTGGATGTGCTGCTGACACTAGAGCGATCAGGCAGCCCCTACCAATCTCAGGAGGTAAGAGCAGCCACAGTCTAGATGTTCTTTTGTAGCTGATGGTGCCAAACTGTCATTTTGCTGTTGAAACCACAGACCACATGATTTATCTATTAAGTGTCACAATTACCAAGAGCCCAAGGTGAGGTCTTCAAATGACTTATTTTGTCCGACCAGAAGTTTAAATTAAAGGCATTGAGTTTGCTGTCATATAACCTCACATTTGCGAAGCTGGAACCAGCAAATGTTTGGCATTTTGGTGAAATAAACACTGTTGATCACTTCTACTCACTTTATTCACAACATTCCAGTCCTCAGACCTTCACCAAGTAACACTGATCTGAAAAAAATCAGCAAGTGATTCAGTAAGATATTTTGGTTGCTTTGTAGTCAGAGTCTAGGTTCCACGTACTTGTCTGTGTGAGTTTCTGGAGTGCAGGGACAATTCTTACGTGTTTGAAAAATGAGCGGAACAGTTTCAGATTAATTTTCTGTCAATCAACTAATTGAGGTCATTTATCGAGAAGACAATGCCTAACATTCAGAAGCAGAGCTGGAACAATTTAATCAGCCATTAGTCAGAGTACTCGTTTCAGCACTGATCCCATTTATTGAGTCTTTTTATGTTCGTGTTTCAATTGTCTTCAGGTCGTCTTCCGAAAGCTGAACTCCTCAGCCTCTGTGATCGAGGAGATGACGGGGGTTCGGATCGTACGGGTGGTGCAGAAGCTGTGTGCAGGTCTGGACTGCCCGTTACACTTCTGCGATGAGGTCATCTCCCTGGATAAAACCGCCATGTCCACGCACAGCACGGCTCGCCTCAGCTTCGTTACCCCGCGGCACCTGAGAACTGCGACCTGCCAGTGTGAAAGTAGGCAGATGCTGAGACACGTTACACACACACACACACACACACACACAGACAGACAGACCCACGTTTACGCATTCATTGTCTGTTAGAAAGTCCCATTCTGATTGGATATGTGTTGGTATTAAGGTGGCAGGTGTCCTGTGCTGAACAACCTGTGTGATAACAACCCCTGTCCTGAGGGTATGGAGTGTGTGGCAGATCCTAGAGAGACTGTGTACAGTTGTGTGTGTCCAGAGGGCAAAAAGGGCAAATGCTCCGGTAAGACCTTCCACCTCTTAATCTATGCTCTCAGACATCTTTATCCTTCATCCATCCCCGACTTCTTCCCAGATCTTCTTAATGCATTTCTGTTCCCTCATGTCAGATGGCCACTCACTGACGTTCAGCGGCAGCGGCTATGTGAAATACCATCTGATGGAGAACGAGAACAAGGAGCTGATGAAGCTGTCTCTGAGGCTCAGGACCTTCTCCAGCCACGCTACTGTCATGTATGCTAAAGGAACTGACTACAGCATCCTCGAGGTGTGTGTCTGCGTAAAAATGTATTTGATCCAGCATTCTTACTCTGCCGTAACAATACAATTATTCCTTCAGCCTCTCTCTAACTGAAACCTAAACTGTCCCTCTGCATTGCTTAGCTTGTCTCTGTGCCCAGCATTTCCATATCAGAAAGGCTTAATAAGCACATACCTGACCGTTCAGCCATGTGTACCAACCAGCTACGCTTAAGGGTTCAAAATGCCATTTTAAAACCGCTTTTCACATGAGGGACTATGGGAATGTGGTGGTGGGTTAAAAAAAACTACACATAAGAGCTATTTTAGTACTGGGAGGGAAACAGAAAGCAGTTTTCCACACATTCCTTTTACAGTCTGTCTGGTTTAGCAGTCTGCACGCCAGACTTTAGCCTGAAACCTGGCTGAATAAGAGGCAGTTACTGTTTATCAAACTGCCATGTAAGGCTCTTAATATCCAAACTGTCTTATGTTTTATTCAGAGGCGTGAACAGAAGTTTTCCTGTAAAGCTTGTATTATGTTGTCAGGAGAAATTTATTTGCTCTTTATCAAGATTAGATTATATTCCATTATTTCATAAAATGGCAATACATTTACTGGGCACACTGTTTTTCCTCATAAGTAGTGATTTACAACAATGTCAGACTGCTTTATCACAGTGACTTGATAAGATTGTTACAATTTCTCAGTCCAAGTTATAAACGTTGGTGTTCATCAAAAAGGGAAAGAAAGAGTTTTGTTCATCTTGTCACTTCTGCTCTGATAAATGCTGAATGTTTATCATGTTCTAACTCTTTATTTTCTGACTCTCAAATAGATTGTGAACGGCCGTCTGCAGTACAAGTTTGACTGCGGCAGTGGCCCTGGCCTCGTGTCAGTGCACAGCGCCCAGGTTAACGACGGGGAGTGGCACACTCTCTCACTGGAGGTGGACGGTAACTACGCCAAGCTTGTGCTGGACAGGGTGCACGCCGCCTCAGGCACAGCGCCGGGCACCCTCCGTACCCTCAACCTTGACAACAGCATTTACTTTGGCGGTCATGTACGCCAGCATGCCTCTACTCGCCACGGACGCAGCCTGCCTGTCACCAACGGGCTCCGCGGCTGCATGGAGGCCATCACCCTGAATGGCCAGGAGCTGCCTCTCAACACCAAAGCTCACCGCACCCATGCTGTGCTGGAGGACATCGTGGACGTGACTCCGGGCTGCGCACTTCCACCCGCTGAGAGTTGCTCAAGTAACCCGTGCACCAACGGAGGGAGCTGCACGTCGCTGCCTAATGGAGGTACATAATGTCCTGCTCAGCTGCACTCACTCCGATTTTCACTAGCATACGTTAAATTCCAACTATCATATTTTGTATGCGAGCGTACCTTTACATTTTATTATGTCAGGGAAGATTAAGAGGAATTTTAATTGTGCCCTTAATTCCTGGCCTGGTTATTTACTGCTGCCTTCACTGTAAATCAGACATATCGTTCTCTCTGCTTTTTGCAACCAAGTGTAGCAAGTGAAGTTTTATTCAGGCTATTAGAGACAGGCATATTTTATCATAGTTGTGCTCTTGCGCTGTGTTAATTTGCAGTCCATGCTGTTTGCTATTAATGCAAACTCAACATTTCTGCATCTGTTTCACATTAAAAACCTGCTAACGGTTAAGGGGGCATGATCCCTCACCATCCCTGGAAGGCTTGTCTGTTAAACACATCTGCAGGATGTGTTGAGTTTCAGTAACATCAGCTTAATTTTAAATGGAAGACGAAAACATGGTAAGCTTATCATGGCTCTGATGTTGTACTATTGGAATTAATGTAAATTATGCAGAATTTACCGTGCGAGCCATTAAAGTAAAAGTCACAGTATTTTATTTCCCCCTGGCATGTATGCTTGGCTGACCTTTACCTGTTTGAAGAGACAACAGAGCCCCCCAGCGATTGTTTCCAAACTGGCTTCTATTTAAGAACTTTCAGTCGTTTAAAAATGTCCACTTACTCAGTGCCATTGTCTTCATAAGTCTTTTTTTCTGAACGCTACAGGCTACTTCTGTAAGTGCCCTGCCTCTTTCATGGGCACCCACTGTGAGATCGGCATAAGCCCTTGTGCCTCCAACCCCTGCCTGTACGGGGGCACCTGTGTATCTCGTGCAGACGACTTCTACTGCCAGTGCCGAGGGCAGTACTCAGGACAAAGGTATTACAACTTAACATGTTAGAAACAGAAAAGTTCACATTGTCCACAAGTGCACTGAATGGTGCCATGTTGGCAGAATGATTTTGCATGTTTGTCTGTTAATGCTATATTTTACACCCAGCACTTCTATTATTGAAATTGATACTTAGTACTAACATTTAATGTTGAGTAGTGATACTCATAGGTTGGGTTTCTTAGGTCTGGGGGGATTCGTAGAGGTGATCTGCATTCATGAGTAGTTTGTTTGTAATTCTCCCCTGAATACAAATCGTTCTCACTGCAAAAACATGTTTCAGAAATGGAGTGTTCATATATTTTTGGGCTGCTTAAGTAACCTTGTTTTGAATTCAGGTGCCAGTTGGGGCCATACTGCAGAGACAACCCCTGTAAAAACAGTGGAAAGTGTATTGACAGTCTGGATGGTCCAGTATGTGAATGTGAAGCAGGCTTCCAGGGAGACCGGTATGTCAATTTTGTGTTCAGTTTCTGTGAACTCAAAAACGAACTTGCTCAATTATTTAATATCTCCAACTCCGCAAGTCTGATCTCTTGTACCAGCTGTTTGTAACACACAGCATTTCACCCTCAACAACACCTCACTAAACCCCAATGTGTTGTCCAGGTGCCTGAATGATGTTGATGAGTGCATCAAGAACCCGTGTGCCAACGGAGGCCAGTGCCAGAACACATACGGCTCCTACAAGTGTAACTGCTCGCTGGGCTTCAACGGACAGATGTGTGAACTTCGCGCTGAAGTCCGCAATGAATTCATCTCCACCTCCTGGAACATCGGCCTCGAGGAGGTGATTGGCATTGTGGTCTTTGTGTCCAGCATCTTCATCCTGGTCCTCCTCTTCATCATCATCCGCAAGAAGGCTTGTCGCAGCAAGTCAAAGAGCGAGGACGACCAACACCTCAGAGGTTCAAGCATGCCCCACTCCTTCCTCCAGAAGCCCTACTTTGACGCCAAACTCAACAAGAACATCTACTCCGACATCCCGCCTCAGGTCCCTGTGAGGCCCATCTCTTACACTCCCAGCATTCCCAGCGACTCAAGAAACAACCTGGACAGGAACTCATTTGAGGGCTCGGCCATCCCGGAGCATCCAGAGTTCAGCACCTTCAATCCGGACTCTGTGCACGGACACCGCAAGACTGTGGCCGTGTGCAGTGTGGCGCCCAATCTCCCCCCTCCCCCTCCCTCCAACTCTGTCTCAGACAGCGACTCCATCCAGAAGCCAAACTGGGACTATGATTACGACAGTAAGTTTGCCTCCAGGTTGCAACACTTGTTCCGAAGCTAATTTGTTGCACGTCCCTTTACAAATTGATTTCACAGCTGACCTGCATGGGACATATTTAGACCTCATCCATGTCCTCTTGTATACACTAAACTCAAATAGCGCTTTCTCCTCCAGCTAAAGTGGTGGACTTGGACACGTGCCTGACCAAGAAGCCTGTGGAGGACAGCGCCTGTCACCCCTACAACACCAGGGGCAGCATGTCTGAGGTCCAGTCCCTCAGCTCCTTCCAGTCAGAGTCCTGCGATGATAACGGTATGCCGCCACCCAGCATCGTAAATCTGTTCCTCTTAGTCGGTGGAGAACAACTAACAAGACAGCGAAGTTTGAAAAATGCTATATTTTATAACATGTATGAGATGTCATTTCGCATTTTGTGATAAGATATTGTTTTTACCTTTGTCTGATCAGCCTGCAGGTTTTTTTGCAACTATTACCGTTACCAATCTTGCTGATTTTCCTGCTAACGCTCCTTTTCTGCATGCTCAGAATGGATGGCCTAAATGGCGGCTCTGGGGTCACATGTTCTTTTCTCTTCCTTTTTGCTGCGGGGCTTCAGCTCCCATATGGATCAAATCAGTCCACAGATCCAGAACAAGGTTTTAAATAGGGGGGTCCAGCCTGTAAGTCCTCAATCACCTCCGGTACAGACGGAAGCAATCACAACAACTTGTGCTGTGTAATTCTCCTGGGATTGTAGATTTTCTTAAAAAGAGCATTCTGACCCTGTTTTTATTCAGCCGGCTGTCAGTTTGTGTTGAAAAAGGACTTTGATGACTTACTCAGACAGCACTTATGTTCGTTTTGGAAATCACTAACAAGGTCATTGACTGTGACAGATGTCTGCATTTTCATTTATTTATTTTTTATTTAAAAAGCATGCCTTTTATTCTTTTTTGTTTGTCTTTTTTTTTTTTCCAAAATGTAGCCACAAACGGATGTTTAGCGAAAGCATCAAGGAACATATCACAAGGGTATACATGCACATGTTTTGTTCTCCCATTTCCTCTTCATATCGTACTTATTACCACATGTCATTAGGGGGGGGGACATCATGATGGGGATTGTGCTGCTCATAAGTCATCAAAACCTTCATGTCTCACCACAAAAATGAGAATAGACCCTAAAGTGAATTAGAAATTATTTCCTAACAGGTCATTTCTATTTCCTCGCTCTCTCAGCTTGCTTTCTAAACACACACAGGCTTTTCTCTGTGTTAGGGTTGGAAATGCATTTATATCTCTGGGGAATTTCACTGATTCTTCCATCTGTACTGTCAGTGGCACCCCGTAGCATCTCAGTATGTTGTTGTTGTGTGTTATCTTGCGCAAACAAAACCAGACCCACTCCCCCACTGTGTCGCCTTCCACCATTGTGTTGTCTTGTGCCCAGCCATGAAATGGGAAAAAAAAAAAGTGTCCAGCGATAAGGACAGCAATGTTTGCAGAAAGAGTTGCTCATGTTGTCAATACTCCCACCACCATGCACTCCATATGTGTGTTGTTTTTTTTTTTTTTAAATCATAAAAACTAATGCTAGATCTCTTCCACCCACTCTCCCCTACCCTGCCTCTCACAAGCCTCCATAGTGACAGTAATCCACCTTGTCAACTCTGTTGTTGACACAGTGGAAGGAGAAGGTACTTTTATTGCTTCCATCTGCCACTAGTTTTGTCCTTGGTGTTGGGATGTGAAGTGTAGGTTTGTAGAGCTGCCATTTTCTTAGACTGACGAGCCTCGCCCAACCCTGACACGTTCCGTCCTAGATTCAGCTGCACACGAAAATGAAAAGATATGCAAATATCAAATTAAACAGGCACAGACGTGTCGCCTCCAAGTATCAGCTCTGAACTTATCATTACACAACTTAAGAAGTCTGTTTAAGAAAATGGCAAGCCTGTCATCCATTAATTAATCTGTCACTCTCTTTATCAGTATTTGGTTTTTCAGTATTTCATTGTTCTCATTTCATACGTGTTCTTAGCTGATTGTTCTTTCCTCTCAGGTTTTAATGTGACTTGTTTTTTCTCTCTTTCTCCTCCTCGCCTCATATAAAGAGTCTGTTTTGGCTCATGATCTCAAGAACCCAAGAGGTGACTTTTTACATCTTTGTTTGCCTGATGTTCACTGGTGCCCCCCCGCCCGACCCCTCCCTCTAACTCTTAACCACTAACTCCAAAGCTTAATGAGGACAGGGTGAAACCTCCTCTGGAAAGGCCAAGCTGGTGTGACACTGAGGGCTTTCTGCATCAGTGGCCTCACAAGGTGTTATGTCTGCCTCTTCGAGATTATTTATAACCTCCAACACACTCCCGTGCATGGCTTTGATGCTGCGGCAGAATTAAAGAAAAATGTCAATCCGAGCATTATACGGTCAAAGGTTTTGCTCAGTAACTAATTGGAAATGTAGCTGACTGGATGGAAGTTGGTTGTGTGTTTTTGTTACAACTGTAAAGAGCTCGTCAAGTTTTTGCCAACCGATAGCCAAACACACAACTGTGACCCATGAGGCCGATCTGCTCGTCAGTACGGTGCAAGTGGGACTTTATATGTCAGTTGGGCTCAGCTAGTCGCCCCAAACCACATTTGATTGGATACATTTATGTACAAGCTGAGTTGGAGATGATCCACTAATTAAAAATGTGTACACGTTTTACGGGAAGGAAAAAAAGAGATTTTGCTCTAAAAATACTCATGACACATAGGCTACATGCCAAAAGAATGAGAAAACAAACTTTTTGCACACAAGAAATAACTGAAACACAGGGAGACAGACTAGATCTATAGAAGAGTTTTTATTTCACTTTGTCTTAAAGTCTGAATGTGTCTGCAGTGTGTTTAAAAATGTGCCCTCACAAAGTGGTGTGAAGTGTTTATTAATGAACAACTCATTGTGTTGGTGTGACTTTGTACTGTATTGTGTTACTGTTGCATGGTGCGGGTTTGTAATATTAACCTGATGGCATTCGGTGAATGTTAATAATTGTGCTGTGTGTGAGTATTGGTGCCGGTACTAATGATTGTGTTTGTGCTTTGGGCTTTTCTGCATCCAACAGGATATCACTGGGACACATCTGATTGGATGCCAAGTGTTCAACTTCCTGGAATCCAGGAGTTTCCACAGTATGAGGTTGTGGAGTCGCCTGCCCCACTGTACAGTGACCCGAGTGCCATCGATACCGACTACTATCCCGGCGGCTTCGACATTGAGAGTGACTTCCCTCCGCCGCCAGAGGACTTTCCTGCGAACGACGACCTGCCACCGCCACCTTTGCCAGAGTACGGCGACCGCTGTGACACACTGCGGCCCATGGGTAGAGATTTGGACCCGACTGCGACCAGCCCGGGCGGCTCGCCCGGGGTCCGCCAGCGCCCGGCCCTGCCCCAGCTCTACAGCCTTAACCAGTACCTGCCACAGCACTCCTACTCAAGCGACGCAGGCGACACCGAGGGCCATGGCGCCACCTCCACCTCTGCCACCACCACCCCAGCTTCTACCTTGGGCACCAGTGGCTACAGAGGGGGCTACCCTTTAGGTTGTAGTCGGGACTTTGACTCCTCAGCTCTGGACAATATGTCCATGTCTCTGTACACGTCCACAGCCTCTTGCTCGGACATGTCGGCGTGCTGCGAGGAGTCCGAGGTGATGATAAGCGACTACGAGAGCGGCGACGAGGGCCACTTTGAGCGGCTGGTCATCCCGGGGCTGGACTCCCAACAGCACACTGAAGTCTGACACTGGATCCAAACAAAAGTGCCTGAACCCACAGCTACACTTTGTTAGCCCGTCACACACCACCCACATGCACAGTATGTGTACACAGAAAACAGCACACACACACACACACACACACACACACACACACACACACACACACACACACACACGATAAATTGAGTCAAACACAGGGGTTGTTGTTGAGACTGGTTGTGAAGGAGAGACTCTGGAGCATCTTAACATCTGCTCAGTCCTACTCCTGCCCCTTTGAGTTGGCGGTGCCATTGCTTTATGTAACTGTCATCATGCACAGGAAGTGGACTGTCTGAAGAATCAACATTTCAATGTACAACAGGAAAAACATCATGGAAAAAAAAAAAGAAATATTTCACAACATCTTTCTTTCTATAAATAAAACCAAGCAAAATGTTTTTATACAAGTCCTCATTTTCAATGTAAATTTAAATGTACAGTTTTGATTTCAAAGTTTACTAGGTTTTGTAGATATTCTATGCTTTTATTTTCAACAAAAAAGCGTTAAATGGTGTGACATTATCAGCCTTACTGTGCTTACATTCACAAAAAAGAAACGTTAAAAAAGAGAGAAGATAGAGCGTGGCTTTTCCAAACACAGTGTACTCGTAAAGTTTATCGTCTCCTGCTCATTTCAAAAAGGGTCTTCAATGAACGACTGCATATTCTTGTGTTGTTTTTTTTTTATTTGTTTGTTTGTAAATTTTGACTTTGGAACCTCTTTATTTTTCCACCAAGAAAATGGGACCCAATATATTTATAGTGCAGAGTTATCCATGGACACGTGACTTTTTCAGGTGTCTATGTGTGTGTGAGCAATGCTATGGTCTTGTTAAGGTTTTTATTGAATACTGCCACAAGCTCACGCTTTCCTACTGGCAATAAATTATTCCTAAAAAATATCTCTGCTGTCTGTGTGCATTTATTTGCAAACTAGATTCATAAATGGAACCAAATTGTTGCAGGAAAGTAGTATTGTTGTTTGGAAGTCTGGCATATTGATTCAAGCTTTCTATGTGTGTTGCCTTAAATGCTGCTGTATTCCCAAGCTTAATTTAGTGTCTCACTGTAATTAACAGAAAATGTATCATCATTTTCACAACTTTTTAAACTGAAATTCCTCAAATTCAGAGGCTGTAGCTTCTTCAGGTTTTCTTGGTCTCATACAATAAATGACATAATTGACATAATAAATGACATCATTTGTAGCTGAGTTTTCTTTACATTCTTCTATGTACACACACCTTGGTATCTTAGTATATTAATGAGTATCAACTTCAACTTATTAATAAGCCCTGGCCATCAACGTCATTACAAACTGTTAGAACTTAAACTCGTTTATAATCCTTAGAGACTCTAAAAGTTTTCAATGTGTATAAGACGATTCTAAAAACATCTAGAACATTTGATGTAATGCAGCAATAAGATACGTGGATTCTTGGTTTTGAATATTTAATTTGGGGCGGAGCGTCATTAAGCTTCAACGAAGAGTCGGGACAAGCTCATCCGGAGTATATACAGAACGCTGTCAGTGATTTTTTAACAAAGCTTCAGCACATCAAAGAAAAACTAAAAGACAAACGTACGTAGTGGAGTTAAAACCACGACCTCTGTCTCACATCTTGTTACAGGCCTCCTCACAGTCTGACGGCTTCGTGTCACCTCCCTCCTCTGACTCCCTGCGGCTGCTTGTATCAGTGAATTCTGGTTGTCTCACATGAGGCTGAGAAACTAACATGAGCCTGATACCTCCAGGCCTGCCCCCCCCCTCCACTCTCCACTCTCCACCCAGTCACTGCTCTGTGTTTTCTCACTGTCGGGCTCCACACGCCGCACTGACCCGGCCACCGCTCCACACAGCACTGCCTGTTCTTCCTCCTGGGCTCTGCGGTGGAAGGTGACCTTTTCACCTCTACTCAGGACGGCAGAGTCGCTCCACATCTGCCACTAAAGGCCGACCATTGTCAGGCCCACCTCCCCTCAGCCTCTCTCTAACGAGCCATATCATGTCTGGATGTCTACGGTACCGCAGAGGTTGTCCGCGCTGGATAAAATCTCAGCAAACCAAAGTTTGAGTGACGGGCGATAAAACATCCGCAAGAATAACTTTTTGGTTGCCAGGCTCGGACAACCTGCTGTGTTTCGTCCGGTCATGAAGGTCTCTCCAATGAATGGTACTGTTTTGTACTACAGTCACGCACTGCAAATAGAAGTTCTGCTGTCTTTTATGATGGTAATATGCATGATGGTACCAGGCTGTGGGACATCAAAGTTAGACATTTTCAAACAGTACACCTCCAGTAATGACTTTACAAAAGTTAGAACTACGGGCTTGATGGATTACTGTTACTAAAGAACCCACATAACATTCATAACTGCCGACCGGAGGGCTTCTCACAGAGCGAGAAACTGACTCACTTTGTAATAAGCCTCTGCAGTTATAAGTCATTTATGTAAGTCATTAATAAAGTGTCGTGGATCTTTTAGTTTGTAATAATCTGCCAAGCCTGTGGTTATAAATTAAAAGGAACAGTTTTGGAAATGCGCTTCTTTACTTTTTCCATGCGTGGGAGCAGTTACCAGGCAACCAATGGTCACTCCAGAAGTTACTGGTCTGCGCCAAGAAATAGTACAATTCAAAACTCCTGTTAAAACTGTTGTTTTTCACACTTTGTACAAAATAAACACATGAGATGTAATGTGTTGATTAGTGAGCTTTAGAGGTGCTGCTAGACAGATTTTGTTGTTTTTGGACAGAGCAAGGCAAGCTGTCAGCTGGAACCAGCTACATCCAGTATTTACCATGAGGCTGGTATCAGTCTTCTCATCTAACTCTTCCTACGGGATTTAGGTCCTCATCGTGATTTTAAAAGCTAGGACAAAGCAACTTGTGCTGAAGAGGATAAACAGGAGGCAGATGGATCTTTCTAGTCTAGTGTGTTTATTTCAGCTTCATAGATCAGTAAGTGTTAAAGTATTTACCAACCAAAAACAAAGCTATTAATAAAGATTCATTAGACTTTGGTAGCAAGTTGAAAGGTCACATTATGATAATTGAATTCCTCAAATCTCATCAAGAAATTATTGTATGTACATTGAAATATGCTTTTTTTTTTTTTAGGCACACATTCAGTAAAGAAAATGTTTTAAGTAGTTCTTGAAAATGCTTTCCCACAAGTGGTGCTGTCAAGCTGCTTCCTCATGCACCCGCATCTTGGCTTTGAAATGACGAGCTCTTTGGTTAACCTATACATTTCTGCTCTTAACTGTGTGCAGTTTGCTCCCTAAAAAGGAAGGCTGTTGCTAAGAGCCATTTGTGGGAATGGACGGTCTTGTTTTTCCACAGCTGGGCTGCAGAAAAAAGAAAAAAACATATTTAGCAGCTCCACAGTCTGTGAGGTGTAATGTGGAGAAACATACACCCCAAACTCTAACAGGCGTTGGTAATCGAAGCGCTTTGCGACCACTCATGTGCTGCTTAATCTCATGCTTGGTGGATCCAATTAACTCTGGAAATGGCACCAGGTGTTTTCCATTAAATAAATTAAGATTTTTATACCTATTAATGCATTATTCATAACAGAATCACAAAATGCAGTTCTGTGGGAAAGGAGGCGTTCTGCTTCAGGGGCTGTGGTTATTAGTGTTTGCTTGGGAGGCCGAGAGTCTGCAGTACTGCATGACAGCCACGAGATGGCTGCACACGACAGCTCATAAAAGATGGAGGAGGATGGTGGTGGTGGTGGTGGTGGGTGGGGGCAAGAAAACCGCGGAAGGACCCTCTGAGAGACACATGCAGTCTCAAATGATTTCAGTCTGTTGATCCTTCTGGCTGAATGAAGGAAGACAAATCAGCCGATTCATGGATCAGTCGGTATGAAAACCTGCACAGAGTTTGCGTGATGTTATATCACCCTCACTGTTCTGCCCACCAGTGATGATGAACTCTTGTCTGCCCTCAAAGGCAGAAAGCCACATTCATAAAGATAAATAAATGAAATAAATAGAATTTAAAAAAGCGTCATATGCTGATCATGAAAAACGTTCTCTCAGAAAGTTCCAGTCAACCCAGAGTTTGTGGCAGCAAGATTAGTTTTCCCATCAATCCCGCCTCAGGCTATGATCTGCTGTTTGCACAGAATGTGCGCAGAAGAGTGGTAATAAATGCAAGTTGACGCTCCTCGTACAATATGCAAATAACTCAAGTAACTCAAATATCAAGTCAAACAGTGTCTGAGAGAAATGCAGGGGGGGGGGGGGGGGGGGAGGGTCGTCAAGAAGAGGCCAACGAGCTGTTTAAACACGTGTCCGCGGTGCTGAGCAGGGCTGTGAGATCCATGCAGAGAGACTCAGAGCTGATATTAACACCGACCCACCTCAGTGTTCTGCCCCGACATTGTTCTCCACAGACAATGCAGAGGAGGATGAGGATGAGGATGAGGATGAGGATGAGGATGAGGATGAGGATGGCCTGGCCGCCTCAGCAGAGCTCGTGATACGTGTCACTGTGGAGGAACCATTTAAACGAAGCTCTGTTTGTTTACAAACATGTTCACAATGAGCAATTTTGCACGAAGCGCTGCAGCAATAATTTGCTTGGTGCCGCCGAAGTTTTTGTTCATATTTCTAATTAAGATAAAACGGGACTGTTTTTAATGAAACTAAATGAAAGGTGATTTTTCAAAGGGCAGCGACAATCCGTAAAGACTTTTACACATTTTTAATTGAAAGACTGTGTTGGTGTAGTGTTGACAGAAGTTGGCGAGCCTCTGCAGGGTCAGTCAAACAATAATAAATTACTAGAAAAAGTAGGATTCAGTTTTTTGGCCAATAACAGAGAGTTTGACCAGTCCCTTGCAAGTCCCCCAACTTTATGAGTTCAATAGTAAATCAGAGAAACCCAATCATTAGATTTTAAATGAAAATGTAAAAATTGGGTGTCCTACTTTTTTTTAGAATAATTCAAAACACACCATAAATATAACCAAGCAGGTCAGTCAGTGGAAACACATCCTTCAGTTTAACTGTCCAAAGGGTCGGAACCTGTGGGTTGAACAAACGGCAACAACAAAAAACGAATTGTGTGGCTCCACTCACGTCAGAGCAAATCAGTTACTGTATTGTTGTCTGTTAGTGCATAATCATGTACTGTCAGGAAAAGTGTGTGTTTGCGTGAGAGAGAGAGGGAGAGAGACACGCAGAGACCACTGACCCCAATAATCCTCTTTCTACCAGCATACACATCTCGTTCCTGGGTGGAGCTCCGCTGTTGTTATGGCAACCGGCCATTGGAGGAGGAGGAGGAGGAGGAGGAGGAAGAGGAGTGGGTGGGGGGCCAACGGCAGATAAAAGCAAACACTCTTGTTTCTCTGTGGGATGTAGTGATGACCAGTGAAGCAGCAGAGACATGCCGGAGCTGTGTCGAGACCGCACTCATTACATTACTTCTGTCTCCTCTCCCTCATTTTGCTGACAGCTCTCTCAAATGAGAGACGCGGGCGTGTGTGTGTGTGCGTGTGTGTGTGTGTGTGCGTGTGTGTGTGTGTGTGTGTGTGTGTGTGCGTGCGTGTAAGGGGGGGGTCCTCTCGGCACCCTCCTGTCCTCATCACGGGTGCATCTGCCCTTTCCCTCCCCCACGCGCAGCACTTCTCTCCCACTCTCCCTTCCCCTCTTTCACCCTTCCCCTCTTTCACCTTCCTTCCCCCACAAAACTCATAATGGCTCTCTTGAACCTGTTTCTCCGTTTCGCACGGTGAAACTGTACAGTGCTGTACATCTTCCCTCTCTCCGTCCTTTCAGTGCTCCCTTTTATTTGCCTAACACAGGGATTTTATTAATGAAGATGGCATTTCAATCAGCTTTAAAACTCAACAGGCACTCAGTTGACATAAAAAAAAAACCCGAAAGAGTCTCATCTCTAACCTCTGATGTTCTTTAAAGACTAGAAGATGAAAATGACATTGTGGCATAGAGCAAGCGTTCACGAGCTGCGTTATCCTGTTTACTCTTTAGGACCATTTCAGTAAAAGTGAACCCTTGTAGCAGCGGTGTGCTTTCTTAAAAGCATGGGAGTCAAAACAAAACACAGCAGAACCCTGCAGATATGTCTCTCTCCCGCTCAGATGCCTGGTCATTACTCGTCTCGGGCAGGGTTACATGTTCTATGCTTGCTCCTCCACCGCTGAAATTACTGATTTATAAAGCGCTTCAATTATCCATTAGATAAAAAGGCTCATTGCTCTGGATGCTTATGAAGACACAGCGGGGAAAACAGTGAATCATGGGCTCCAACTTCTATGATTATAGTCACATCACTTTTGCCAACAAATCAGTTTATACACTCTTGGTATTTGGTTTGTGAACTGTTATGGTCAAAACTGGAATTACCAAAAGGGAGAAATGTAAGTTTTACGATCCTGATGGGTAAGATCGGCGCTGGTAATGTGGCTGATGAAACGTCTGTGTGGGCATTAAGGGGAGTTCCCAATCCAGCAGAGACACCAGCGGTGAACCAGCTGGGAGCATCATGTTGTTGTTGTTGTTGGCCGCTGCTTTTTACCATCTGTGGTTTATGAGAATTAGAGTAGCGTACGAGTGCCAGAGGTACGAGGTCACAGGACTACTTGTAGCTGTGAGGACTGACAGTCTGGTCAATGCGAGCTATACTCCATCCTCTCTAAAGTGGGACAAACACTACACTGAAGGCCAGGTTTACTTAGAAAAAGGCAAGTAGGCGTTACAGTTTTCCTCGAGTCTGTGGCCTCAATCTGTATGTATTCAGCACCTGATTTACTAAGGCTGCAGCTCACTGCGCAGTCAGCTCCTGGCACGCACCTGGTACTGCCTGCTAGACACACTCAGCGAGTGAAGGAGTTCATAAGGCGGACAGAGCAGGTGGAGGCTGTGATGGTGTTGATATGGATGGTAATGATTGAGATAAACGCAGCCAAATGCACACTTAGATGTTTTAACTGAACAAAAAAGGTTTTTAATCGCAGCCTGTGGGGATTTTACAGCTCGCTGATGGTCAAGGTTGATGGGCACAAACCACATCATCTATCGACTATTCATTTGCATTTACAGTAGTCAGGTATTGTGTACTTGAATAATACCCTAAGTGCTTCATTCTTGTTTGTAATAATGTGTTTTCAGTCACATAAAAGCCTGTAATTAATTCATTTTTCCCACTGCAAGCTTCCCTCTGGCTCTTGGAAATCCCGTCTGCACTATGTTTTGACATCTCCCTTTCAGAGGCAGACGACTTTCCCCACAAAACTGGCACTCGCAAATAGCGTGACCTCAGTAAATCCAGCGGAATACGTAAGGGAGCTCTGTTGGCATCTCCTCTTATTATTTGCAGGATTCTGCCTTAACTCATAAGAACCCGCGGTGACACAGGTGTCACAGACATAAATATACTGGAAATTTCCCTACACAGCTTTATCCTTGAGTTTAACTCAACAAGTCCCTCAGTGACAGCTACTGAACATCCTGGTGCATCCCAGTGTCAATTTGCTAATGTTAAATAGCTTGTTTTTGTTATCAAAAGGTACGTTTCAAACAATTTAACAATTCTAATCCTGTCCTGGATTACAATTAGCCTGTCCTGACCATATTTTATGAAAAAGTTGATAACAACTTCAAAAAATAACGCTGTGACATATATCTAACATTTCTGATCTCCCAAGTGTTGTAAAGGAGCAGGCGTTTCACATTCCTATCAGCATGTGACGGATGTTAGGTGGCTTTATCGAAAAAGGAGGACGAAAACGTCCCGTATCAACGTTCGTAAGCTACGGGGCCATGGCGTGCACCGCATGGGTTGTGAGCTGACAATGACGCAGCAGGCACTGAATACTGTGAGGCCTGATGGGAGTCAACAGTAAGGACGCAGGCCCCAAAATATCAGTGAGCTGCTGCCATGGGAACCGCCCACCCAAGGGTCTGAAGCTTTGACGCCGCTTCCAATCATATTTCCAAAATATGAGGTTTTATCCCCTTTTTGAGGCTAAAACGAATATGAACAACAACAGCAGCATCGTTCTAGTTTGAGTGCACTAAAAGTGAGAAGATGAAATAACTACGCAAAGCTGCAATTGCAGTAACTGTAAGTTCTAGCTTCCCCCCATGTGTAGATAATGAATCACTGACAATTTAGTATGATTTTAAGCATTTGGGGCTCTCATGAAGTTACTCAAAATGTTCCACCTGCTGATGCCGCTAAAGCCTCTGAAGCATTAAATATCAGAAAATGACTCAAAGATTCAGTCATTTCTTACTTCCCGTCTTCTCTGAGTCCCACATTTACCGTTTCTTGCAATGTGTTCGCTGCACTGTCCCACAAACTGCTCTAATTACTCAAAATCAGTGCTCGCTACTGCTTTTAACTCCGTCTACTTTATTCTGATATCTGGCAGGGCGTTCTGTGATGTGCGCACGCCGATCAATGTCTGCTAGCAGAGCTGTGCAGTGCAAAGAACAGGCTGACCTAAAATGTAATGCGGAGTGACGAACGGGGAGAGATAATGATCACATTTTACATGATTATGATAATAATATAATGATAATAATAATCATTTTACAATAATGAGCTGTTTGTATCTTGGCCGTGAGATGGAGGATAAAGGAGGAGTTCAAACATCCGCTGAAGATTACCATGGCAGATAATTGTGGGATGCTGCTGGGTAGTGACATAATAACGCTGTGAGGGACATAAAGGGATAAAAGATGACAGTCTTCTCAGAATAAAAGCTAAGTCAGGCCTTCATCACTGTGTTAAACTGCACTCGCAAAATCAGTGAAACACACACTGATGATGGAAAACGAGAACAGACAGACTTCAAAAGACACAGAGAACACAGAGTTCAGTTAGACTTCTTTCAAACTATATTTTTTGATCCGCAAGTTGCTCCGCGGACGGCTACATACTGTGTGTGCTGTTGTGGCGTGTGATAGAATATGACATTCATATGCTAATAGTCAGTTTTAGGCCAATTATTTAGCTCTAGGTTTGTTTTTGTTTTTTGTTCGCTTTCATGTCGGGACTACAAAGAGAGTAATGCATTGATTTGGCATTGACAAATGCAAAAAATATTGACAACCCTGTTTGTTAAAAGGTAATGCTTCTTGTTAAAAAAAGGGAATAATCTATAACTTGTGACCGGCAGGTCTATCAGTAGAGTAAATACGGCGGAACAGAAACGAACAGGGTTTGCTTCACCACATCTTCACAAAACAAGCAATTCAGGGAAAAAAAAAAAAAAAAAAAATCAATCATGAATGTGTGAAGAGACCATAGTGTGGATCAGTGGTAACCCTGACAGCTCCATGGGAACCATTGCTGTGTATCACAACCAGAAATCACGTTGTGACACACTGATTAATCTGGATTAATCTTTAGTCTTAATCAAACGTGATTTTCTTCCCCCAGCACATCAAAAATAAACCCATAGATGACTTTATTATGACAAACTGTCATTTCCTGAGGCCGCCCAATGGGCTGTATTGTAGTGTGTGTGTGTGTGTGTGTGTGTGTGGGTGTGTGTGGGTGTGAGTGTGTGTGGGGGCAGGTGACCCATTTATGGTGAGCATCATTAGCCCCATGTAACAATAGATGGCAATTCTTAGCAGAAAAACTCCATCTATTCTCAGGGATGCTCAAACAAAATCAATTCATTTACACTGCAATGGTTTTAAGTGTACACAGTGGGGGGTGAGGGGGTGAGGGAGGGGGTGATGGGTTGGTTTGGAGGAAGAGGAGGAAGAGGAGGAGGGGGGGGGGGGGGGGGTTACTGAAGCAGATATTATTGCATTAAGTTGTACAGAATAAATTCTGTGTTAAATCGCGTCTGCAAAGCATTTCCGGAGGGAAAACGTGTGGGCAAAAGTTGACGAAGCACAAGTCGTGGATTCGATTAGAGCCTCGATTAGAGCTGCGAATGTGGGAAATTTAAATGTGGATGATTTAAAGACTGAATCACCTTCAGTCACCGGCACGCTCGAGCGTCCGTGTGGGCGAAAATAAGACAGTTTGCCTTCCTTATTTATTCTTACAGCCGCCGGGAGTATGTGGGGTGTTTTTTTCTCTCTCTCTCTCTCCATGAAACAGAAAACATGAATGATTCTTCAGGCTGATAATGAATGGGCTGCAGGAATAAAGCAAAGCGAGCGACCGCAAAGCCATGAATGAACGCGCATCCGGTAAATGAAAAGAAGTAGGGCGCTTCTTCGAGCCATTAAAAAGTGCTTTTCCACCTCTCGGCCGCCAAGCGACAGTATTTCTCCCTCTAAATAAAACCCGCTGCTCTCCGGACTGTTTGATCACATGCTGGGAAGGTTTGAAGTTGCGGCTTCATGTCACACATGCGTACCGACAAAGTGAATGGCACACGGGCGCAGGAGTGACACCGCGGCGACCACAGAGAGGGGAAGAGCACCGGAGAGCAGCCACGGCAGCCGGGAAAAGTCCGCGCAGGGGAGAAGAAGAAGAAGGAGAAGAAGAAGAAGAAGACGAAGAAGCGCGCGGAGAGGATGAAGATGAAAGCCGCGGGAGGCTACAGTTTCCCACCACCTGCGCATCCGGAACCTAAGCTCTAGGACGCGCGGCGCGTTGCATTTGGGTCAGTTGAGAAAGTTCAGCGACTGTGTACAATGGTTATAAATGGGTCTCACCTGAACAGCTCCTCGCCAGACCCCAGCGACACCGTCCTGAACCGCCCGCCGTGGGTTACCACAACTTTAGGGTGCTTCCTCATCTTCACCATCGTTGTTGACATCCTGGGCAACCTCCTGGTCATCTTCTCCGTGTATCGGAACAAGAAGCTCAGGAACGCAGGTGAGTGAAAGTCCGGGGGAGAAAGAAAGAAAGAAAAAAAAAAAAAAAAGTGCGTTTGCGAGTGATTGAGCTCAGCTGTGTTTAAAAACACAATAAACATGTCATTTTAAAGGGGCAGCCGTCTTCTGTAAGTTGGGAACAACGCAGTTTTATCAGTTAAAATGCGTTTAAATGGTGAGATACTGTTGTGTGTGCTGTATGCTGCGTGTTATGGTGAGTGACGGACACGTTTTGTTTTTTTTGTTATTTTTCTACGCTTTTCCATCTTTACCGGCGAGCCGGTTATTACAAATCCGAGCCACCATTGAAGACGCCTGTGCCCGCGTTTAATACAACACAATACAAGCGTGTCAACACACGTTATTGCTCATTGGCGTCCTTTTTTAAAAACCACTTTCCCCACAACATCACCCCCCCCAAACACTCACGTTTTGCTCTGAAACGCTCCCCACGTTTTACTGTCCAGCTCCTCATCACAGCAGCTGACTGTAACGGACAGTTTCACATCGACCTCGACTTGTCATAGCCTACTTTTGGAGCAGATATAATTTCTCTGACCCACGCTAAGCAGGCTCAGAGGAGAGGAGAGGAGAGCAAAGCGAAGAGAAAACACTAGAGCAATTATTGACACAGTCTGAAGGCACGGGGAAAGCCCTCATCCCATCACTGCTTGGACTGATGCCTCCCAAGCTTTCCCACCACTGAGATTTAATTTCAGAATAATAACAAGGGCATTATTTAATGTATTGTCAGGTCGATGATGAAAGTAGTGCCATGTTTACCATACACACCACTCCACTGTGAATTTAATTATGATATGGGCTGTGGATTAAATTGTGCACCCACCCCCTCTGAGTTTGGACAACACTGACACGGCGGTGTTTGTCTTTGGCTCGGGGAAGGTGGTAAAACGCTCATCATTTAATGGTCAGAGGACAGGGCGCTGCTGAGAAAACCCAAGAGGCTCCTGTCTTGCTGAGGTCTGCGCCCGCTGACTGGCAGCTACACATATCATGGCTGTCATCATTTGGAGGCTGCGGTAGGGTGATTTGCTAAATACACTCCTGACATTACCATTTCACTCACTGCAGAAATGTTGGGGTCAGAATAGATTTGCATCATGTGGATAGAGAGAGGGCAGCCCCTGTGAGGAATATTAAGTGTTATCTAAGGATGAACAAGGATATTATTGCCTCTTACCGTGATCCCTGCGAGCTCCCATTGCTTTGTGGCGATTAGCATTTCATAAAAAAAAAACCCAAAAAAAACACATGCAACTCTGCAATAGTTGCCCTGGATTGGAGTATTTTGACAGAGCTGGTCCCAACACAGCTGTAACCAAGTTGTCTGACATAGATTGTGTCTCTGAAACTGAACATGTATCTGTGCAAGCTGCATTACAATGTATGGGACAAGAGGAGAGATACATTTAGGAGACCACATCTTTGAAGTTGTTTTCTTAATTATGGCTAATCACATGTAAGGAGGTCATAATGCTGCAGCGGCAGGAATTTAATCAAGCTTGCAGTTAAATTATCGGCATATCCAACGCTTTAATGTTACCGATGAATGCCCAGAATTGTGGTTTGTTTATTCAGCTCATTGGACAATTCAATTTTCTTTTCCAATCATGCACACCGAGGAAAAGTTTAATGTTTGAGGATCAGAAGGAGGTGACGAGAAAGCCCTCAGCTTAATTGTGCTCTGCCAAACTGTCTGTGAATACCAAGAAGTCCGACGTAGGCTGCTGACGTGCTTCCTCCGGTCAATGCCTATGAAGCGGATTTGCTGCTTTCCATTCAAGTTTGGAAGTTGTGCATGCCTAACTAATGGCTCTTACAATTTTCTTTTCAAAAAGCCATCGTCAAATTGTATGCAAATTGGCAGACATATTGATTGAAATAAAAACTTTTCCCTTCATGCTCTCATCGCCGTTAGAATGTTTTGATAACTGGTGGGCTTCCGCTGTTTGTTTTACTGGTCTTATCTGCTGGAATTTGATGCCACGGATGATTGTTTGAAACGCAGCCACAAATTTGACTTGGACTGAGCAGCAATCTAAAGTTTCAGGCCAAATCGTGGGCATTGACAGCCACATTGTTGTCCAGAAAGAATTCAATTTCAGATCCAACCTCCTCCTTGGAAAAACTAGCGGGCAAAAAAATTTTCTTGGCATGAACGAATGCTGTTTGAGATTTCACAGCAAGTCCAACAACAAGGGGATAAATTAAATAATGAGTAGGGAAATATACTCGGTGGAGAACCTGGCAGGCGCTGGGGCCACATATTGCAGGCAGCAGCAGCACAGCTGTCTCTGTATAGACAAACTCCCCATCAGTGCAAGACATGGCCAGTGAGCGAGTGAGCGTAAAGCCAACAACACATGGTGAGCAGTTTGAGCTGCATGGCTGGATACAGAATCAGTGCTGTGAGCTCAGCTCAATGCCAATAAGTCGCCATTAAGTGTACCTGCTCTATTGTAGATAAAATAATTTTTAAATGCATGCTGAAGAAAAAGCAAAAGATGCCAACATGCAATAGTCACAACTGACCAATTTGGATAGATCTTCGGCTAATAGAATAAAGTGTGAGGTGATTTTTATGCAGCTTTTCTTGATGACAACAGAAGAGAATAAAACCTTGCAGTCCTGTGTGAATGCCGACACAATCACTTTTCATCCTGTAGATTGTGTCGATATCTTTTTTTTTTTGGCATGGCACTCTCCGCTATGTTTAAACCAGAGCCATATATAACTCGTTTGTCAAAGAAGACAATATGCTGATTTGACATGCTGTGAAAACATTTGAATTTTTCAGCACATTGGCAGATGGAAAATCCAAGCAGTCCTTGCCAACACAGCAACCCTGCAAGGTTGAGTGTCAGCAGTCTGCATAGGACAACAATGGCATCATGCTCTTTTCCACTCGTGTGTTGTCAGCTTGAGTTAGTGATCGAGAGAGATCAGACGTGGCAAAAGACACAAAAGAGGCGTGTCGTGTTCACGAGACATCTGTAGAAAATCTGAAAAGTCTCATTTCTGTCACGCCGTCTCTGTTTTCTTCCCACTGATCAACAGCACAGGCGGTTTAAACAGGGAAGCACATACTGTACCATTCCCAGTCGGAGGTGACAGACAAAGTTTGATACCTTGGCTCAGGGCTGCTGTTGCAAAATAAACCAAGGAGCTCCACATTGGAGCAGGACTGTCTGTTTTTGAGTGTGACATAGAGTTTATCCTTTTTCAGCGTTGCGCGACTTGGCTGTATGCCGGCAGAATGTTATTTTGGATCATTCATTACTCCTCTCTCTTACAGTGTTATTGCTGTCAGTGTGACGAATATTTTGAGGCATTAGTGGCGAATTAAGTGGTATTTACATGCATCTCCAATTAAAATGAATGTTTTAGGTTTCTAAATATCCATTGGCTTTGTTTGGAGATTCTAAACAGAAATTGGCTCAGCACTGTGCAGCTTAATAAAGAGATGACTGTGACAAGAAAACAAATCCCCCTCTGTAAATGTTGTACAGTAGATGTTGATTTCGCAGCATCCTGTTTTACTTTCATCATGAGGAAAACCATTTGAAAGACTTGTGTTGTGAGAATCCGTAATCCTTTGGACCAGGCTTTATCAGCACTGCACGGATCTGTATCAAGATTACACAAGTATGATTAAACTGGTCAACAACAAGTTTCTTGGGTTAAATTTGTTATGCCGTAACAGAGCTTAAGGTAAGTAAGAATGCACTCGTGTCTCTTACGGAGAAAAGCTCTTTTATTTAATTAAAAAAGATGCTTTAAGGGCTCTTTGCTGAGTTGAAATTGGTTTGCAAACGTTTATTTTCTCTGTACAACATTAAAAAAACATTAATATACCCCCCCCCCCACTTTATGGCCCTGGCACACATTCAATTTAAGTCGCGGATACCTGTATCGATCATTCCTGTCCACTGATCCAGCGCAATCTATGTAACATTCAACCTTTATTGAAACAACTAACACCCGCAAGTATGACATGATACATCTTATGCCAGGGACACACAGGAGGTGGAAGCTCTGCAAAGTGCCCCACAGGAATGCCTGCTTCTTTTTGGCACCGATGTTAACCAATTAGGCTGTTCACACGGGAGGTGTGGCGGCCTGGAGCCCCACGGCCGGTTTGCATATGACTATGACCACATTATTTATTAGAAATAGTATCACTACTGTTTGTGAGTATGATTTTCAATGTACACACTTATTCCACTTATTTGTCAGTTGTGTCTAAACAGAAAGAGAGAGACGTGCAGATACAGCAGATAGACAGAGATAGACAGAGAGAGACAGAGAGAGACAGAGAGAGACAGAGAGAGACAGAGAGAGAGAGAGAAAGAGAAGGGTGGGCTTGGGTGCCTGAAGTTGCATTCAGGCACAGAGTGGCTGAAAGATTCCTGGTGGTTCAGGTGTGTTGTTTACATGCAAACACCGGTGACAGGGTTGGTAAACACAATAATTTCATGATAGGTTGCAGTTGAGGTAATTGACTCCCCAAAATTGGAAAATTACTTGTTCAGTGACCAAAAATTAGGGACCAGGAACTTTTCTAAAATTTTGTACATCCTCGGTATAGTTCTCAAACAGTGTCAGCTTCCCAATTCATGCTGCTCTCTGGAACCATCTTCACCATCGCACACTTGAGTGGCCGTGTTTACGACTTATTGTACTCTCTGAAACTGTGTGTTCCCTGCATGGCCAAACACCAGTTCAAAAAACATTCACTGCTAAGTCTACATGAAGAACTCAGTAGCACAAGGAGAATACATTGGTGTCTATATAAAAGGTGGCAAGCACTGTGAAGTTATGCTGCATAATGTATCCTCTGACAGCAGTATCAATATCTGGTGGCTGTATCATGTGTTCCCACATCTGATGACAAGGCTGCCTCTTTGTGAACCCTGCTGTGCCCCCTTTGGCTCACACCGCTACGATTTCACCCACAGCGAGTGAGGGACAGGAGCATTGAGTGCATAGCAACTGTGGCTGGGAAGTTGAACTGTTGTTTTAACTGTGTTTTTTCCATTACAGTTTATTTGCCACATCATGACCAAATCTGTGTTCCCAGAGTGAAGCTTTAAGTAGTAAAATGTGTTGCATCAAGCAAAGGGTGGCCAACTCTATAATGTGGTTTTTATTTGTCCCTTTCACTTTGACGTTTGAGTGTGCTGTGCAGAGTGATGTATGTGCCGAGGTTGACACTAGAAGGCAGTTTTCACAAGGTTTCCTTGCGCACCATAAAGTTTTAGCCCGCAAGATTACAGTCCTGGTTGATGTGGTGCAAGCTGAAAGCTTTTAGTGAGCAGCAGCGGCAGCAGGATGTTATGTTAGAACTGTAATAAGTAACTGTTAAATGCTGACATGGTGTGAAGAGATGGAACAGTAAACGGGGAGGGAATGGCGGACCCCGCCAATAGCAATTAGCAAAAAAAGCAAAATAAATAGCAAAACAACTACAATATAAAGGTTTGTTTTCATTTAAAAAAAACTTTGAAAATGTCATTTTCTTTACAAGGTTTCACTTTTTTTTGTGGGGAAATCATATAACACATATGGGGGGGGGTCTTTAAAGTTTCTCCTTTGTGTCTGAGCCCGATTCAGCTTTTCAATAAAGTATAATAGTATTTTGTGGGAGTTCAAGCGGGCCTCAAAGTTTAAGTTATGAAAGGGGCCCTCAATAACTGAAAAGGCCACAGGTTAGAGAGTATGTCTGTATGCGAAAGTTTACATAAGAGGTATTTTACTGTATCTACTGTATGTTTTTTGCCAAGACATTATCAGATTATACTTCTAATAAAATAAACACATTCTCAGAGCAGTCACATATTTCGTGCTTTTCATCATGATTGAAATATTGGTTTCGAATTCGATACCACCTGATACAATCTGAGTGTTTATTCTGGAGTTCATTATATTTTGAAGAAAAGCATAAGGTAATGCAAAGACTAATGTAATAAGACAACTTTATTCAATTAAATCCCATATTTGGCTGATGGTGTTCTATCATTCCTGCTGTTGTCTAACAGATATGTGAAGACGCAGAAGTCATAGCTGCTCGCTGGGTTTGTCAGTTTCTCTGGTGATTGCTGTGATAAGCACCAGAGCAGCCAAAGTATGGAGGAGCAGCTTAACAGTATCAGAGCTGAAAGTAAAAGCCTCAGTGGGTGAAAAACATGGACTAATTGGGGACCCACAACAGCCAGCAGATCACGACTTTGCAATTAATTTATAGTTTGTCCAAGCTGAATAAATGAACATTGAGTGCGAGAGGATAAGGATCTCCTTCTTTTACTCATGAGGCACTTAACTCTAAACTATAGATTAGTTAATGCCCCTGCTGTCAGACAGGGCAAGAAAAAGGCTCCTGAGGCTGTTTTGCACCTGATAACTTACAGTCAGCATTAAATCTCTTTTAGTGCTCCTGTATGTCCTTAAACATGTAAAAGACCTTGCATGTTTTCATTAATTGCATCCGGCTTGCGTATCTGTCTGTGTGCACATTTCCCGTCAGAGGGCTTTTCGGCTCTCATAAGGATTAAAATTCAAACATTAGATCATACACAGATCTAATTAGGTAGCAGATATATGCATGGCTGTTGTTCCGCTGCTCGGATTGTGTGCATGATGTTATCGTTGCTTGTGTTGCCAGCATGTTTGCCGTTGCCTTTTACTCTGTGAGAGAGAGAGAGAGAGAGAGAGAGAGAGAGAGAGAGAGAGAGAGAGAGAGAGAGAGAGAGAGAGAGAGAGAGAGAGAGAGAGAGAGAGAGAGAGAGAGAGAGAGAGAGAGAGAGAGAGAGAGAGAGAGAGAGAGAGAGAGAGAGAGAGAGAGAGAGAGAGAGAGAGAGAGAGAGAGAGAGAGAGATCCATGATAGTGGAGATAAAGACAAGAAAAGTGAGGCAGCAGATTGGTGCGAGCCCGTCATACAAAGAAAACCTAGATTGAATGAGACAAAGGCTTATATTTTTGTTCTGCAAAAATATACTGAATCACCATATCAGTCATGTTGGTTTGTTGGTTCCGCCACTGGGTCTATGTTTTTGTAACATTAATAGCAACAATGGTGGGAAAAACGCTGTTTTTCTCTATTTGACTGCAGTATTTCAGTCTTGGCAGGTGCCACCATGTCCTGCTGGGTTTAGACCTCTTTCCAGGGTCATCAGAGAAAGACAAATTGACCCAGCAAGTGCTCATTTGACTTAGTCTGCTCTTTACAAGGTGCCTCAGCTTCTAGACGATTACATGATTTTCGAATATTTGCAGGATTATCTGTACACACAAAGCCTGCCTGCAGTAATCCATTCTGTATATATGATCTTCATCTGCTGTATGATAAGAATGTAGTTTTTCCAGAGTTCTCCTCTGAGAAAACACCTTCCTGTTTCTTTTTCTTTTTCTGGTTTGCATTCTGTGCAGTTTCGCATTCCCCTCGCCAAGTTTTGTGCCTCATCTGAGTCTCCCACCTTCCTTGTACTCCTCCTCCGTCCCAAGCTTACTCACCCTCACACAGGCAAGCTCGATTTTTTTTTTTTTTTTTCTTTTCACTTAAATTTGACCTTCCAGGCTTCATATTCCATGACACCCTGTCTGTTTGCATCACTCTGATCCAACACCCCCACCGTTCTCTAAGGACGTTATGTTGTCAGACTGCATACCTGTAGAGGAATTCTGCCAATAGCGCTTTGCATCAAGCCAGCCAGGCAATAAGACGGTTATCACACAAACCCAGCGGATTCCAGATTATATAATGGCCAAGTGGGCAAAATGAATCAAGCTAGTTATTTTGATAAGTGTGAAACAATGACCAGCCTGACACGGTCTAATTTAACATGAACAGGCGTCTGGCATCTGGTCTTCTCCGATGTGACCCCCTGTGTGTGTTTTCTTTCTCTTGCTCTCGCTCTGTCTGTCCCTCCGTCTCACACGCTCACAGCTGAGTGTGCTTTAACTTCAAAAGGAAGATATAATGAGTCTATAAATACATACACACATATATATATATATATATATGTGTGTGTGTGTGTGTATATATATATATACAAGAGAACATATTTGCAGCCATTTAAGATTCTATCCCTCCCACTCCAGCTACCCTCCTTTCCTCTTCCCATGCTTCCCTGTGCTATTTTTAATCATTTACAATATTATACAGTGAAAACTTCTTTCTGCTTGATAGGAGCTTGTGATGACACACATGGGGAGCTTAAGGCGGTGAGATCAAGTAAAACCTAATGCTCATCCAAGGGGAACTATGCATAACACATGCATACTGTAGACTGCTTACTGTAGAGCAGCAACTATTTGATTACACATGCATACACGACCGGCAGGCGCTCAGAGGTTAGAGATGCTGGCTGGTGATGAGCGTGCCAGTTTGAATCCCAATTGAGAGAATTAGTATAGGGAAGCGAGAAACGCTCTCCTGCGTGTTGAAGGTGCCCTTGAATGAAGCGCTTAGTCCACCATTGCTACTCAGTGGCCAACAGTGGAAGACTGTGGTTGGACTCAGCAGCTTCCAGCTGTGAATGCGTCAGATTGTATGACTGTTAAAGCAAGGCACTGACGGGAAAAAAAAGAAAAATATGCAGGGTCAGTCAATCCTCCTCGGATAGATTTTCTTTTTTTTTTTTTTTTTAAAGAACAAACTGACCTCCTTATTTTCCAAATTTCCCCTCCCCTATCTCTGTCCTTTTTGTTATTGTATCAGTAATGGGTGTAAAAACAGGGCACGGCTCAACATGTAAACAGCTCAATCAGAAAGCCTCGTCACTCTCCATCAGCCAACGGGGTGATTCTGTTGAATGGCATGTAATGATGATTATTATGGCAGACGCATGAATGCCATTTGATGTAGCCATGTGAGCACAGCCCCATTCAGCCTTATCAAAAACCTCTGGGTTCGGCGAGGTGGTTTATCACTCAGACACAGCACTGTTCTGCCTACACACTTGGGATGACTGCATTATTATTAAAGAAAATAATAATTTTAGCAACTATAATGTTGTTGTGCAGAGATGCAGAAAAAGAACAACTAAAGTCTGTATTTCCTGAGACATTCATGGAGACACATATTTGTTCCATCAGCCTGCACAGGACAAGATTCATCCTGAAACCTTAGGTGAACTTTTGCGTTACGTAATAACCTGTAGCTAGAAATGGTTTCTTTGAAATTCACCTTGGAACAGACTGAAACAAAGCATCAGTGCCAGTGCTTCTCAAAAAGGGGACTCTTTAGTCGGTTCATGAGAAGTAAAGTACAAGATGGTACTAATTTAAAGTCGGTAAAAGCTTAAGTAATCTTCAGTGAAATTTTAGAGAAATAATTTGCTTTATCTTAAAAGAAAAACCTATGCTTTTTTTTTTACCCTAGAAAACTGAACAATTGCTGCTCATTTTTATGTTCTTGATTGTATTCCCAGTTGTTCAGGTGCTTAAGCTTGCCCTTTGAAATGAATTAAACTGAATATATGGATGTTTGAAATTCTAAAAGTAAAGAGAAGACTTATTTTCATCCAAGTAGCCAAAAAGATTTGTTAATACATGTTTAAAGAATTATAATCAAGATTTACATTCTGTGCGTGACATTTTATACAGCTGAAAAGTAAACTCTTTGATCAGGCTCTGGAAAGGTCTCTGTACTCAACACTCCACGTGCACTCCTGCACTTTGTTTTACCTGCACAGTTCCAGTGATTTTGAAATAGCCTTGTCAACAGCCATTTTCTGATAATACAAGTCACAATTAGTGGTGCAGAGGTGTGCACTAAATCTCAAGAGGCGGATCATGACACATTCTTCGTGGCCTGTCATGTTTGTAAAGTAATTAGTTGAGTCCTACGCGTCCCTCTAATGAGCAGGAGCTTAGTGTGTGAGATCTCCTCACCACAGTATGCTTTCCTTTAATGACCCATAAACATGCTCCCCGCGATTATTGTCTAAATGAGTGTATTTTGTCACACTTTCAGACACATTCACTTGGGTTCATTCCAGCGTTCTTTGGGTGCCTTCCAACAGCAATAGGAAATTATGCAGTAGGAAGTTAGATGCTCACGCTGTTCAGTGCTCAGTGACCTAGTATGAGCCTCAATTTCTCAGAGAATATGAGAATGAACTCATGTGGCATGTAGTGTTATGAGGAAATAATCTGATATATTTTATGGAGAATATTGGACTGTGATAAAACTGTAGATGTCAGTAGGTGTGTATGATATCAGTGCTGCTTGGGAGTGTTTATTAAAACACTCTTTGCTGACTCTGCTGCCACGGTTGACCTAATATCTTCGAAAATCTAATTTTTACTAGAATCACTACGTGCGATTCAATGGCAGATTACACATTTGTTTTGCTCAGTTGGCTGTTCACTGACTTAAGTAGAAAGCAGACAAGGCAAGTTGAGTAGAAGTTAAGTGGTTACATCAAAATAGTCAGCGACAGTAAATCATGTATGGCAGATAATAGTGTGTTCTGTGTGTATGTACGTGTGAACAAGGGGTGAAAATTTATGGACTGAATGGTTTTGTCACTCATGGAGATGCATCTATTCTCCACCAGTAATACAATGTAGACTGCACAGTTTGTCACCCTCTATAGCTGCTCTGAGCACTAATGAGACAACAGTGTTTTTGTTGTTAGTAGTGTACATCGAGAGCACGGTAAAGATGAGGTCAAGTTAAGAATGGGATTCCATAATTTGTTTACAGCTGGTCCCAAATGATCTGCTTCCAGAGAACTGTTTCAGCTCCTCTGTCAAGGCCTGTGCTTCACCCAAAATGACTTTCTGTTGTATTAAGCAATTTGATCCTTGATCTTTATTCAGTCTGTCAGCTCCCAGAAACACAGTGCTTGAGATAATAGTGTGAGCATATAACTGCTTACCTAAACATCCAGCAGACACAGAGCAGCATTATTATTATTTTTTCTAATGGAGTCTTGTTTTTGACCCCCTGATTAATGAAAGCTCAATATTCACATACCTTTTTAGTTCAGTTTTGTCCAGCCATACGCTCTAAATACAAACATTAGAACTAAAACAAGAGAAATGCGGCTAAAACTTGATTAAAGCTGTGTTGATTCATAGTGGCTTTGGCACCATTAGCAACCTTTGCGCATTACACAGCTTGGTTCCTTGTTTCTCTCAAATCTCACATAATGGAGCTTTAATATCATGAGCGGAGACTTTAGCCATGGCAGAAAAGAAAAGGTATTCAGGCCTTTGGGTACAATTTACCAAACTGGACAGCAAGAGGAAGATGCAGTGATTCTAAAACTAATAATTTCAAACAGTGGCTATACCACTGTTATGCTTTGACATTTGTTGGCAGCGCATTCCATTAAAAACGATAGGTGGCTAATGGTTAAATATAATGTTGGAGGCACGTGGGTGGTGCAAAGTCAATAACATCCCTATCACTGTAGGAGGGGAAATGAAAGGAAAGGATAGTGATTCAAGTGTACCATGAGAGTCTTGTGACTTTCATCAACCTTGGCCTAAGGCCAATAGCAGTGACAAGTTCACAGTACAGTGGGGAGTGGTTATTCCAAATTTGGAGAAAAACATTAGTATTAAATTAAATAGTGTTAACGATACAAAGGGTTGGGGTTAATGAAAGCAGCAGTACCATATGAAAGGTTAATTTACGAAAACAAATATCTCTGTTTCTTATTTATTTTCCTAAATCGTGTTTTTTGTGCACTCCAGGGAACATCAGTCAAAGTTGTGTTGGTCTGGTCATTTTAAGAATGACGTTTATCTGCAGGAATTCTTCATATACAGGAGTATGGCAAAGGGCACAAAGAGCAGGGGTAGGGGGTTAAACTGTCATTTTATTTTCTCAATGTTTCTCTCAACAATGAATCATTTGGGTAATAAAACATAAAAAATAATTTCCTAAAGCACTATGTCATACATTTAAATTTCCTTTTTTGTCTAACCAACACTCCCAAACCCAAAGATATCAACTTATGATACTAACCAGACAAAAATCTAATAGCAAGTAAATGTTACTTGAAAAATGACTTAAATGGTTGATTTAGTTTCACCTCTGTTCACGTGTACAAACTTACAGATCACCACCAAAGGGCTGACTATGAGAAACTTGTAGATGATCAGAACTGATCAGACAGATGCTGCCATCATAGAGCAAGTCAGTCTGGAACTGTCAGCCATAACATGAGATAATCATATTATGACTGGAATAGTGAGAGGAGTGTGAGGCAAGCTGTTAAGTTGGTGTTTTCACAGCAACATAAAATTATCCCCAGTTTTGGGGTCAAGGTTATGTTAAAAAAATCCCCTGGACTAGATGTGATGTAGCCAAAGAAGAGACTTCAGTTACATCAAATGGTTACATCAGAACAGATTTTGGCCCACAGTGTTCTCTTGAGATGGGAAAGCTACATGAACTGGTGTAGAGAGATGCATAGACGGCGATATGCCCCCAGGGAGAGGGTGGTGATGCTGCCAGAGGCTTCAAACATCTTTCCTGCTGAGGGTGAAAAATGTTTGTAAAGCTGTGCGTCAAATAATTGTGAAAGCACAATATGAGAATCTGTCCTCCCCTACTTTTGTAATTCAATTAGGTTTCAGACAGGGGTGTAGCAGATGCTGTCAACTATTCTGCACAGAGGCTTAAATACAGTATCATCAGATCCAAAATGAGTAATTGATCATTCAGTCATCATCTGTGTTCATTAATTCCACATAAGCTAAATCACCCTGTCAAGTCCAAATTACTGCCCTGTGCTGTAATTTTAGATCAGTTAAGTGTGTGTGTGTGTGTGTGCGCGCGCGTGGCTGTCCCTGTTCAGGCTGAGGACATTTTTGCAAAATGAGGTCATTTTCCAGAGCCTTACGTCTTCACAGTTGAGGTTAGAATAATATAATGAGAATAAGAAGTGATTTTAGGTTAACTTTGGTAAAGGTTTGATGTTTGACATGTAACACTGAGGGTTCAGCGTAGGGGCTAAAAAATTACAAGGTTCTATAAGGTCCACACTCAGCCTCACAGAGAGTATGACATACAGTCCCTGACGAAAGTCTTGTCGCTTATCAAAGTTGTTGGAACAACAAATAATAACTTGACTTGTAGTTGATCAATTGGAATCTGAAATGGCTTATATGAAAGGCAAAGGCCTCTGGATTATGTGTATTGTACCAAAATAAGGTTTTGTATCATTCATTGAGTTTTATCATTTAATCAGATCAGATTTGGCTTGGACAAAAGTCTTGTCGTGCCTTTAAATGATTCAACCAATCACAGATTAGAGCTTCACCTGTGACAAATACTGTAATTAACACATTCCCAGGTGTGTAGAAAAAGAACCCCAGCACACCAGACCTTCATCTGAAGTGCAACCTGACCTCTCACAACATGCCAAAGATTCAACCACAGATCAAAGTGCTGATCATCAAGAACCTGAAGACTAAGTCTGCTGCTGAGGTGGCAGACCTCTTCAGTGTATCCAAACGTCAAGTGGAGAGGATAAGAAAACAATTTGAAGAAACTGCTGAAGTTCATGACAAGCCCAGGTCAGGCAGACCCCGTAAGACAACTGTTCGAGAGGACCGTTTGTTGCTTCGACAGTCCAGGGCCAGCCCTTTTTCAACTGCAGCAGAGCTGCATGAGGGGTGATCACCAGAAACCCCTGTATCTCGAAGAACAGTTTGTCGAATTCTCTCACGCAGTGGTCTCCATGGCCAAATTAGTGCTCAGAAGCCAGCATTAAACAGAAGGCAACTAAAAAATCGTGTTGCATTTGCAAAGGCCCACAGCTTAGTGAAAGGATGGACAGAAGAAAAGTGGCAGAAGGTAGATTTTTCTGATGAATCATCCATTGAACTGCATCCCAAACGCAGCAAATACTGCAGAAGACCGGTTGGAACCCGCATGGACCCAAGATTCACCCAGAAAGCAGTCAAGTTTGGTGGAGGAAAAATCATAGTTTGGGGTTACATCCAGTATGGGGGTGTGCGAGAGATCTGCAGAGTGGATGGCAACATCAACAGCCTGAAATATCAACAAATTCTTGCTGCCCACTACATTCGAAACCACAAGAGAAGGCAAATTCTTCAGCAGGATGGCGCTCCTCCTCATACTTCAGCCTCCACATCAAAGTTTCTGAAAGCGAAGAAGGTCAAGGTGCTCCAGGATTGGCCAGCCCAGTCACCAGACATGAACATTATTGAGCATGTCTGGGGTAAGATGAAGGAGGAGGCTTGGAAGATGAAACCACAGAATCTTGATGAACTCTGGGAGTCCTGCAAGACTGTTTTCTTTGCCATTCCAGATGACTTCATCAGTAAATTATTTGAGGCGTATGGATGCAGTCCTCCAAGCTCATGGGGGTCATACACGATATTAATTCTTTTTCCCAAGGGACCATAGCTTTATACTGTGATGTTATTGTAGCATGTTTGTGTATCCAAAATAAAATATAATTTCTACCGTACATTTTTTTTGTATGCAACATGACTTTTGTCCAAGCCAAATCTGACCTTTCTGTTCTAATTACATGATAAAACTCAATGAATGATACAAAACCTTATTTTGATATAATACGCATAATCCAGAGGCCTTTGCCTTTCATATAAGCCATTTCAGATTCCAATTGATCAACTACAAGTCAAGTTATTAGTTGTTGTTCCAACAACTTCAGTAAGCGACAAGACTTTTGTCAGGGACTGTACATTCAAGTCTGAGCTGTGAATTATGCTGTGTGCTGAAACAATTAGTTAATCAATAGAAAATGAATATATTTTCATTTGAAAATGTATATGTTGAACATATTAGCAAACACTTAATTCACACAACCAACAGACATGAAGCATTATGGTCATCTGGCAAATGTTGGCTCAATATTCACTGCATTAATCTCTGTTTTGGACTTGACCAACTCCTGAGATTAATATCTGGTTGTCCTTGCTCCACCATGTTCACCAACATTGTCACTAACTTTGTCTGTCTGTACAATGAGTTAAAGTTAGTCAGAGCTTTTCTGCTGAAAACAAGGTTGATGACAGCAGTAAGACTAAACCAAAACAGTAAAGTTGCATAAAACCAAAACAGTAAATCAGCTGAAAGATGCTACAACGCTCTGTAGAGCTGTCAGAAGCTGCAGAGTTAGTTGATAGTTTTCTGTGGATTTATCAGTATGAGTGATCCCATTCACATTACACATGTTCATTTGATTCAATGTTAATACGAAAATATTGATAACTGCAGCTTTTATCGCATTTATCAAGCAAAAATGCAAAACATTCAATAATTCCAGCTTCTCATATGTAAACAATGTTTAATCATAACACAAATTTGTTAACTTTTCACATTTGTAGTGTTAGTCCGATAAAACAAGTAATGCCAAGATGTCACTTTGGGTTCTGGGAACTTTTGAGTGGAATTTGTCACTATTTTCTGACATTGAATAGACTAAACAGTTATTTATATGCTTTCTTGAAAAAATAATTGTAAATAATGAAAAAATAAATAGTAAATAAATAATAATAAAAAGATGCAGCGCTAGTCATGTTTGCTTGTTGCAGAATTTGGTTTGCTTATTTGTTTCTCTAAATCTTTTAGCTTTAGCTCCCCATAGAGACAAATATAAAAACAAAGAAAAACTCATGCCTCAGGGTCCATTTGTTCCTGTGAATCTGATAGAAATATTATACAAGTGGTGGGGTCTTGTGATAGCACTGGCTGTGTTTGGGTCCTCCTTTTTTATTACCAGCTTGTTAATGTCATTCTTGCAGAATATTATGTATATTTGTGAGAGAGAGAGGGTTTGTATGACAAGGGTGGGTGAGTGATTGATGTCCGTCTCCCAGCTGCTTTGCTTGTTTACACATGATGCTTTTCTGTGTATTTATTGTCAGCCCATGAAGTGTATACACGCAGATACAGTACAAGTGAACTTTTGATCTTCCCATCGTAATTAAGATGGCTGCACAGGATGTGATGCGAGGTTGAGGGACACATGAATGTGTAAAATACAAGTGACGTAAGGTTTTTTAATATGGGGATTAGTGAGAATATGACATTCTGGTTCCTCTGTATATGACTTTGAAGCAGAGCTGGTACATGCAGTAAATAGGAAATTAGATACTTATGCTCGGAGTGACGTCCAGAAAAAGATAAGCCGTTAACTACAGCAATAAAATACGGCTCATCTGTTCAAAGCCCTCAAATTTATGGTATATAAGTCTGAAAACACAGTAACAAGATGACATTCCAAAAGAAAATGTAGAGAGAACTAACTATGGTATAAGGAGATTACATTGAGCTCTTTCAGGTCAATTGGGGTCAGTTAGGATGATGGAAATATCTGCTGCACAAACTAATCGTATATAATAAAGCTCAACAGATGCTAAAGCTCTGGTCTGACCTAAATTTACCATGGGAGCAACAATATATCAAAATATACAAAGGATTGTTGGCTTTAGGACAGTTACATAACTCATTACATTACAAATTCATCACCTAAAACTATCATACAATCCTGTCTCATATTATTCTGATCACCGTCAGAGGGGTAGAGATATGTGCCATGGGTATAAATTGTCTCTTAAATTGCATTGTGAACTAAAGGGCTGCATTCGGAGTGGGACCTAACACAAATTTCACGGGAGTGGGAGGTTTGGACTTTGCTGTGGGTGGGAGTGAGCGGTTCAAACATAAGATGTTGGAATTTTGTGGGATGAATATTAAGGACATTAGTTCCTCTATGTTTGCGTCAATGATGACACCGTAATGAAATAGCAGCTGGTTTATTGAGAATAAGCACCAAATGAACCTATGCGAATGTTAAGCACATCCTTTTACATGACTGTGAACAATACTGGACCCGAGCCAAATCCGTGCACTGGCATAGCTATGGATACACATGCAAGGTACGATGGCTCATAATAACCACAGGACAACAAAAATCAAATCAGGACTACTAAAAACAAATCAAAGTGTTATGTGTGTTAAAGGACTGCACTGGGATTGGGATCCCGCAGGTCTTAAAAGACCCAATGTAAATCTCACAGGAGCAGGCGGTTTAAACTTTGCCGTAGGTGGGAGCAGGCAGCCTGGAACACACACACACTGTGGGAGTAGGTTGTAATGTCCAGGAATCCAGCTGGAGAGGGTGGGGCGGGATTACAAAACAGTCCCAAATCTTAGAGACAACAGTGGAGATGCACAGAGTTACAGAGGCAGGACCAAAATATGGAGGAACTGTTCAAAACACGACGCTGCATCTATAAAACATTTGGACATACAGGAGACATAAAGCAACATCAGCACTCATTGAAGTCTTGTGTCCACTTGATGAATGTAAGTTGAATATTCAGTTTTTCACTGAAAATAGCTGGCTGCTGCTGGAATTGAATTTTAATAATAGTAATGACAGTAACCCAAAACGATTAGCCAAAGCGTTAAAACAGTGTAGGGCTGAGGGAAGCTGCATTTTTGGATGATAATTTAGGTAGGTTTGTCACAACGAATGATACATTTTTTTTAAAGTCTTTTAAAGTTTTTCTGTGCAGCTTTAAGGTGTGAAAAGCTAAAATTAGAGATCATCACACACATCATCTACTGTATGAAGAAACATGGTGGGCATCAAAGCAGTGGCAACAGATGGCTGTGAGGCACTGGTGAAAACACTGGATTCATGGTCTCCAATATCAAGTTGCAAATATTTCACCCAAAACAAGATCCTGAAATTGTACAGCAGCTGTCGTGAGAAAGTGGAGCAAACAGCCAATGCGCGCCCGCGGGTGCACAGACACACACACACACACACACACACACACACACACACCCTCGGCATCAGCTGTGGAATGTGATAAGCTCTGAACTTCCACCATGTATGAGACTGCCTCCACAACCAATACATTGTATATTAATAGTTAACTGAAAATAACTTTAACTCCAGGAATACATATTTACCATTGCAGAGTCTTGTAGGCCTTCTGTATTGAAATGTCTAAAAATGACTAGACTTTGATAATGCCATATATATATATATATATATATATATATATATATATATATATATATATATATATATATATATATATATATATATATATATACTTTGTTGAGTTACATAATCCTAGATGTTTCCAATCCAGTTCAATGTTCATCCCCAGAGACATTTGAAAGTTTATTCAAGGTTTAAATTTGCTTCCTCTAGTCGCTATAACTTCCGAGGTAACACAGGAAACACCAGATGATACATCAGAGGGTGAGGAAGGGAGTTGGCGAACTAGCACAGAATTATACTCATGAACAGTAATACAACATTTTGTCTGCCAGGAAACATTTTGTCTGCCAGGAAGCTGCCAGATAGCATAATTTTTTTTAAATTAAATGCACCAATTTTGCAACACAGTAATACAGTAGAGGCTTGATTCATTAATATGGTATTTCAATGGCAATCTAGCCAACGTCCAACCACACCCACATTTACACATCATGCACACCAATAGACTGACGAGATCTGTGGTGCCAGATGTAGTTAAATATCCAAAACACCCAGCATGATATCAGAGACAGTATAGAATTTAGGAGTCTTTTCCTTTATCTGCATCACATGGGTTTTGCCATTGCCCTACCCCATCAGGAAGCGAGCAGCAGGTCCTGAGTATATTCAGCCTGGGGGGAGAAGTCAATGTGAGCAGAAATTACAACTTTTGCCCCCTTCTCATCAACCTGCCTCTGTCTCAGCAGCACACTCTCTCAAGATCTGGCAACACAGATCATTTCTGAACCGTCTCTGGCAGTAGGCTGTTGACGTATTGCAATATTCACTAACAGTTAAACGTACCATAAACCGAAGATGAACAAATGTTCTCATTTTACTTTGAAGCGATTTCTAATGGAAAGCGGCCACTCTACATCTGTTCCACCAGGTTATTTTTCAGTTATTTCATCAAACTGGTGGGGTCCAAAGCTAGTTAGCATGTAAGCCAACAACCCCGCCTGCTTCTTTCCATCCACTGGAAGACAGGAAATGTTCATCATTTCATACCACTGGCACAGATTGTAATGTGTCCTCGTTTGTTAGTAAAGTATCTTTGGTGAAAATATCCAATATTAATTAACAATTCAATAAGATACATAAAAACATGTACATAGATAAACAGTAATACAAAAGTCGTACTTATAGATATCACATATCTTAAAAATATTTTATATTTCACATGTTAAAAGAAATCACAAAGAAATAGACGCACCTTGTAAAGTAAAACAAAACATTTGTTTCATTTTTAAAAATATGTGTCAGGGTCCAGAAAAAATACATATACACTACTCACAAAAAGTTAGGGATATTCGGCTTTCGGGTGAAATTTCAGGATGAACCTAAAATGCATTCTAACCTTTCCAGGTGAACTTAATGTGACCTTCTCTAAACCTTTGAATGCACATGTCCAACTGTTCAGTGTTTCAGTACTTTTTGCACAAGTTGCTGTTCTCTAACAAGAAGCTTAACAGCAAAATTCACAACAGGTTTGATCCATGAATCAACCAATACATTTCCTGGTTCAGTTAGAATTGGTATTTAAACAGTCCTCCTCATCAAGCTGTTCACATTCTGACATCACGAGACCAAGACGACACCTAACAGTTGATCAGCAGCACCTCGCCATTGCGAGGCTTCAAACAGGAAGTCCTCAGACGGAGGTGTTCACTGAGCTTAGAGGGTCACAGAGTGTCATCAGGAGGTTGTAACAGTGATACAGAGTGACTGGAAGAGTCACAGAAAGGAGAGGAGTGGACGTCCTTTGGCCACATCCCAATTTATTGAGACACTGAAAATGTTTTGTTGTGGTATACCCACCACTGTTGTTAGCTTTTCTTTCAATAAATTGTTTAAAATGAAGAAATGACCATTGCATGCTTCTACTTAAATGCCCTACTTTCATTAACTTTTTCCATTTTCCATAAATTTCACCTGAAAGTCGAATATCCCTAACTTTTTGTGAGTAGTGTATGTAGGGAGAGCCATCATGATACTACCACTGATTTTTATTTTATATTTTATTGTATATTTTAGAGAAAATTATTGATCATAATGCACATTTTTCAATGCGGACCAGACAAAAATCCATATAGGATTGAAATGTTGTCAGTATTGAACTTTTGTGGCAAGTTGATTGTATGATTGTTTTAGATGGCAGCACTGGGCTACACCAAGGTTGAATTTGCCACATAACATTAGCTACAGTAGCTGTATAGGTAGTTGTAATGGTAACCTTGCAAGTTAAAATTATGTTGGCCAACATAACTTGTAGCTATTTCATTAGAATGAAATGACATAACATGAGTAAAAGAGACTAAATGTAACGTGCATAAAACTTTGGCTATGTTCACTCAGTTCATCAAGTAATGTGAGGTTCAGACAGCACAATGAACAGTAAGGGTGTGGCTGTCAAAGAGGTTGATGAGGGTTCACAAGCTGTACAAACGTTTGGTCTTTGATATCATTGCAGGTTTCCTTCCTGTCTCTTACCAGTAGTTAATTTAGTCGTGACCAGCAGTTTTTCCAATTCAGAATGCAATTCGGTTAGACTCCTCTGCTGTTTATGGTTTCATGTTCATTTTATTTCAAACAAACCGAAATATGCATCTCATTTTCAGTGGTTGCTTTAAAAATGTAATTTATAACAGAAGAATGGTCTTCTTGTTTACAACCCTTATTTGATGTGAAGATTTGCTGGAAGGAGTTTCGCAGCTACTGAATGTTGTTTATAATTCCTGTTTATAAATCCCCTTGGGTAGAAGATGTGCTCTGTTCAAATGAAGATGACTGAACATTTAAAATCTACAGTACTGTACATGTATAATGTATGTATAATTAACGACCTCAAAATTTGGATGTTTAATAGAGGCATTTTGGATTTTACTGTAGCTCAGCTTTGGGTTTAATTGTATAATAACCTCAATAACCTTGAGGCATGATGACTGTGCTCATTTCATAATGAGTGGCAGTAACTCCTCATTAAATACTTGCTTTCCAGGGACCTAAATGACATAAATGGGATCAATCCAATCTTCTGACAGGATCAAGCTGCTTAATAATTGCAAATGGGAATCCAAGGAACCCTTTAATTGGTTGCTATGAGTTTGTGTGCTGTGAGTACTGGAAGGAGGCTGTTTGCTAATGTTAACTGTAGCACATAATTTTTTACACTTAGTTTTTTGACTAAAACACTTACTGTTTTCTGTTAAATTGTCGGCTTTAGTCTGTTACTTTTTACTATGACTATTATTTTTTACTATTACTTTTTACTATTGCTCATTTGAATTATGTAGAACACAATCTAATTTTGTGTTGCAGTGTTGTCCAGATCAAATGCCTGGGGAGATGAGCAAATATTAAGCATCAAGTTGAAGCCATCTGAATAATGTGGACTTTTGAGGTTAAGGGGAGCAGGAGAGTCAGAAATTGAGGAAACTATTAACAGTTTTAACTATCCTCTGTTGCAAATTCTCAACAATTTTGGAATTGTTTGTTATGAGACAGAGGTTAATGGTTCACTTCAAATATGTCTTTTCGATGCCCTGTGTAGTTCAGCTAACTCTTGTATGTACAATCAAAAAGTAAATGGCACAGTGCTGGGGAAAGCTCAGAGAGTTTTTGTGACTGGCCAACACTAGCATGTTGATATCAGTGGTTAGTGGTTAGCTCACTTGCTACACTATTGCACTAACTAGCCCCGTGAGTGGCACCTACATCACCAGGACTGTTGCAGAGCTATTTTGTGAAGATGTGCAGATAAAACGTACTGTCGGATCACATGACGCCAGATCAGATATACTGTACGGTAAGCGTGTCAGACATAAGTTTATCATTTCAGCTTTCAAGTGTGGCTCCATCTAATATTCTAAATGCTTGAGGCTCTTTGTCACCATCCACTTATCTGCTAGAATTTCAGCACCAGCAGAATCTGATGTTTCAACACCCTCCATGTGACCATCTGCAGACAGTACCTCAGGTCATGTATACAGTAACCCTCTGTCTGCAGAACTGGATGTGTATACTCTTATGTAACTGAAGTGATTTTTATTGTCTTTGTCACCAATTATCATGTCATCTTCAGGAAATTAAGAAGTATCTGGAAATAACAGGAATTGTGTTTTTTTTGTCCTTGGTTGAATTGAAGATTAAATCTGTAAATATGCATCAGGGAAGCAATTACTGTAGCAAGCAGGCAAATTAACAATACTGCAAATTTTAGACGTGTTGCTGTGTGAACTGTAGATTAAATTGTCACAGCACTGGGGTTGATGTGGGTTTTTAAAGAAAACAGGTGGAGCACGATCAATCATTTTGGGTTTATGTGTGTTTGTGTGAAAGTGAGTGAGGGAGAGAGAGACACAGGCAGAGACAAGAAGTGGTCGCCATTAACACTAGACTCAATATTATCCTATGTGTCCTGGTTGAACTTTAAGTATTTCTCCTTCTATTTGCATCAACCCGTCAGCCCCGTCATACTCTGCACTGGCCAGCCTTTCAGACAGCTACTCTACCACTCAGACTGGAATTACGTGTTGAATACTGAGGCAGGATGGAGGGTGATTACAAGGTTCCCTTTTTGGGAGTGGGACAGGTGGGGTAAGAACAGCTGCAAAATCTTTTACCAACATAGACACGTACCACCAAATGGATACGTGTGATGCATCTCTCTCTACAAGATCTGAGAAAATGAAATTCAAGATGGTAGCCCCCAGCTGCTAGATTACAAACACAGCTACTAATAGTTTTTAGGAAATAAAACCCCTTTCCTGTACTCATACAATGGAAAAACAACAGTTTGATCTTGAAGACCACATTGATGAATGTTTCAACAAACTCTTCACCATGAATGACATGAAAAAAGGTATTGGCAAGGAGAAAAAGACAACTTTGCTTCTATACCAACCACCAAAAGATGCTGCCATTCACAGCTGTTCTCATGCTGTACTTAAATCAGTGACATTTTACCTTCAATTGACAATAAAGTCTGTGGACTAGATTCAATAGTAGCTCTTGTCACAGTGCTTCACAAGGAATTCCAGCAGGAACACGAAAGCCTGAGGTCAGCCAGAGATAACTAACCACACCTGCTAAAGAAAACAAATCCTTCCAAAGCTCTGTTACCTCCCTAACATCCTAGCTTGCCTCCTTTGCTGAAGAAAACAAGTACATGAAATAAAACCATACTACAATCACACAGCGTGAGAGACAACTTCATTTTTTCCCAGTACCTCAGAGCGAATGCATGACAACACAGAACAGTTGATATAGTAATTTATGACCACCCACCTCAAAATCTCCCTGGACACAGGAAACAATATTTTCTTCCACCAACTACTCTCCTGCAAACAAATAGTCACTATCCATACTTGCAAATTTTGAACATTTCAAACAAACAACAGGTGCAATGTCACAGCAGACAACTGAAAGTCACAGAAAATGGATTTAACAACCAATTCCTCTGATAAATCCTAGACAGATGTAAAATACTACTCCAGAGTGATCCCCTACTTCCTCTATGTTAACTGAATGAAGCCTACTTGTATTTATGTAAATACACTTTGGTTTCTTGGGGCACCTGAGCACTTGGAAAAAAGAAGTTAATATGAAATTTCACAGTTTGTCTGTGTGTTTAGTGTCTTTCTTTTTTTTTTGCCTACTCTGTCTGTCTCTCTTCTTTTTGTCATACCATAGAAGGCCCATATCTAGCCATTCTCTCATGCACATGTACATGCAAAAACACACACACAGACACAGAGTACAATCAAGTGCTATTAACTTTGCATTTTTCACACCTGATCCTTCATGTCAATAACAGAGCCACGCAAGTTTTAAAACTGAAAAACTGAAGTCATAGTAAAAATACTCACTGTGAAGATGTGAAAAGAAATAAACCATCATGATACATTGTGAGTTTTCTTCCCCTTCAGTTTATCAATGGGATATCACTAAAGGAATCCAAATGAAAAATATGCACCATAAGATTGGCCTTTATGCAGACGACATTCTGCTTTACCTAGAAAATTCTGTCTCTTCATTACCTGAAACCATCTGTCTCAAACATTTAAAAAAATCTCTATTCACAATGTCAACTGGTCTAAATTAACCATTTTCTTACTCAGCCTCAATAGCTGGGATGTGGCAGTCCAAACACTACCACTCTCTGTGCGCTGGTAATCACATATTTAGGAGTCAGCATTTTCCCTGGGCTGTCAGAGTTAGTCAATCTCAACTTTAACCCACTTTTCAAAACAGTGGAGGACAACCTTCTCACTGATTCCCCTTAAGCCCCCATCCTCCTGGTTTAAACTGTCAAAATTGTACTGCAAAAACAAGACATCTAGAATGACACTATCCACTTTACAAAAATCTAAAACCCAAGGAGGTCTGGAAGCGCCAAATGTTCTCCATTACTTCATTGCCCACCAGCTCAAAGATATTCACAAATGGACCTACCTGAATCAATCCAACAAGTCTTGGACAGATATAGAACAAACATTATGTAAAGAAATCCCTGTTTCAGATACATCATTCATTAGCAGCTCTACAGGATGCCATTTACAAGCATGCCATGTCTCAAAAACCCTAGCATAGCTACAACTCTGACAGCAACACCACAATCTCTGGTGACACCACCACAATGACATTCACAACCTTGACTTCTTAATGAACAAAAAACACACTAAACTGTTTATCTAGTAAAGATGTCACACACCCCAAGCATATCTTCCAAAATAACACTGTTTTTCTTCCCTCATTTTAGTCCCATGCCTTCATTTGGTGCAGAAGTACGGCCTTGGGGTGAATCACTTCTTAGAATTTCTCCAGATCAAATCCTCCATTCAGAACAATATCAACATAAATCATCTTCCTTAGATCTTCCACCATTAATATCAGTACTGATCAACATCACTACTGAAAAAAACCACTATGCAAAATCTACAAGCTGCTTAAAGATAAATAATGAAACATCCAGTAGAATACTCACAATGGCTCTAATTATCCTCATGAACTTGACATTAAGGAACATAATAAATTTCATAAATTTCAATTTCATTTCATTTTATATTGAGATAGACCTCAGAGTTGGGCAAGAGCTGCCCTCATATCCTCAAGAGGGAGGGGCAGGAGTAAAACTAAAACTTATGATGACAATAATAATAATAATAATAATAATAATAATAATGATAATGAATAAATTAAATCAACAAAGCGGTGTGCTTTCTGGTAAGAGGGACTCCCTGCTCTGCGCCTGGGTGGTCCACTCTGCCGCTGGCACATGTTTGAAAAGGCTGGGTCCTACAGTTAGCAAGCCTCCTCCCCAGGATCTTGGGACTACCACCATTAGGCTCAGCCAGGGATCTCAGGTCAAGCTCTTTAGCCATTCCCTCCTCTGCTCCATCTACTTCACTCTCTCACATCTGCAGTGGAGCTCCAGTCACAAACACCACCTGAGGCTCCTTCTACTTCCCAGTCACAGTCATAATGGCCTGTAATCAGCTAACTCTATTAGAGCTGTAAACATTTTCATTTTTTTTTCCAAATTGCTCAAATTAATTTAAATGCTTATTGCTTATTAAATGCCTAAACTACATTGTAAAATGAATACTCTGATCATTCACAGTTCTTCTGCTGTCTTACTTGACTGTCAGGCTAATGTTACGGTCAGACAGCTGCATTTAACAAAGTCAGTAAACAGCCTCACCTTTATCGTGAATATTTCCATCTGTGGTGTTGAACCTAAATGCTCTCTCATAGTGTTTCTTAGATGGCTTTTTAGGGTTAAGTTAGCATGATTTTGGGATGGCAATGTTGGTTTGTCGATCCACTGTAGGAGATGGCTTGTCATGGAATTTTGTACAAATATTCACGGCCTCCAAAGTCCATGAATCTTATTGACTTTGGTGATCCCCTGATTTTTTTTCTAGTGGCACCATTAGGTTGACATGTGTGGTATTGAGTGAAACGTTTTGGCAACTATGTGGTTGATTGTCATAAAATGTAGTCGAGATGTTTATGTTCCCATTGTTATGAATTGTTTGGTGATCCAATGACTAAATTCCAATTTGTCCAATACTTTATGAATAAATGCCTTCAGATTAATAATGTTCCTATCAGCCTTAGCTGTAGTTTGATTTCATTAGCACATGCTAAACAAAGATGGTGAACATGGTTATACCTGCTTAACCTCAGCAATTTAAACATTGTCATTACCAGCATGTTGGCATGCAAACATAGACATTTAGCTCAAAGCACAGTCTCTCCTTGCCACTAGCATAGCTATTGACTCTTAGTCAGTCTCACCTGAATGGTGTCCATTATTCTACTACATGGGAGAGGAGTGCAACAAAATGCCATGTATTTGAGCTGTATAGTTTAACTATGTAGGTTTAACTAACCTAACAGTCTTTGTGAACGATGATGACCTGGGATTAATCTGCAACAGAATTCTTGTAAAAATAGGATAAACATAAGTTCAGAAGACCCGCCTCATTCACATATCCTCGGTATGAGAGGGGTTAAAGTCATTCTGGAAACAAGCATCAGCACCATAACCTGCGTCTGCTGCATTAATGACAGTTTGATGGGACTCAGCAGAAATACCTTTATTCAAACAGCACTTAGCTTCAGATGGAGGTTTCTGCAGGCATTGTCCTACTTTATGTCCTCTATTTGTAATCTCGGATCATAAAAAGAAGACAGAATATGCTATATTGTATTGAACGCCACGACAATAAATGGTATTTAGTTTTTCTATAGCAGATGCTATAGCTGAACCATACAGAGTGTAGCTTAGTGGGGAGCAGCTGGAGCAGTACTGTAAATCTTAGCAGCACCAGCAGCTGCAAAAGCTGTGGCCACATGGTTCACCCAACCCACAGCCCCTTAGGGGATCTAAAAGTACAGTATCCTCCACACATTGACCTGATGTTCATCAAGATCAGAGTCATGGAAAGATACCTACCTGTACATCCATGAATAAAGGTGACAATGCAGTTCATCTAACACAGATATTACTTAATTTTTATGCCTGGTCTGACTAACAGGTTAATTTTATATCCTGTTTTGCCACTAGTTCATGACACATGAAGACTGTGTAATCAGATTGACAACATGACATTGGACAAGTTGTCTAGGGGGCTTTATCTGGAAGACGTGACTGGACCTGTCAGGCTGTGTCAGGCCACCAGCTGTGGGGGCCTGGCTGACATCCAGTGTGACACCACCCGTGGTGTTTTGTCATCTCTGCTCCCTAACCAGAGAAAGTAAGTGTGGCAGACAGGTATTTTCACAACACATGATCCTCAAAATTGCAGTGGTGGCTGTAAGAAAGCGGCCCAGCAATTTGAGATCAAGACTGCTTGTTTAGGTTTTTAATGTTTGACGAGGACGAGGTTGTAGGCTATAAACCTCATTGGGCCTGATATGCTTAAATCCCACTCGAGTTGCATTTTAGTGCTAACAGCCACAGGACATCATAACACTGTCAAGAAAAAACAGGAGCTCATTAATCTTTCCTTAAATAAAGCAAAGACAAAATACTTAGTTGAGATCTGAAATGTAGCTGTTAGCAAAATTTCTTTTTTAATGGCTACAGAAAATGCACCACTGTTACAAAAATTGTGCTGGACAAAGGACATTGTGTGCTAACCTGAGAGTATCTCAAAGGAATCTTCTACCCAGTGGGAAAACTTTCTTCATCTGATAAGAGAATAACAAAGTAGAACATAGTGATAAGAATTCGTGGATGTCATGAGTCAAGAAATAACCTGAGGTAATAAAACACCACACAGAAACTACATTGTTTTGTCGCGGTCATTTTTAAGCAGTTTTTAACTGTCACTGTCTTTGTACTAGTGTTAACTGTCTTGATTAAAGCTGGATTCTGACATTTAAATAATCTTCAGGCTACTAACACAAGGATATTTTTTGAAAACAGCTGTGGTGCTTGATGCAAACTAGAATCGGGTTGGCTGTAATGCTGTTTTCCACTCTGCTGTTTCTGGTGGGTGCTTCCCTCACAGAGAGGGCACTTGAGGTCAGTCTGTAAATCCCTTCTTTCCCTTGCCACACCAGGGTAGGAATAAACCACTTCCACCTAAATCCATGTCAAAAGTGCTACATTTTCACTATTCTGTCAGCAACTGAAAACAAATTTTCTATAAAGTAATGGAGAAGGCTATTGACAGATTTTGTCCTTCAACATCCATGTTTTATTATTAATGTACTGTGTTTTTTTTGTACTCAGCCTAGACTGTTGAAATAGCTTCAGTAAAAGAAGTGAGGAGATTAACCCTGCAGAGAGTCTCATCATCCACGCCTGTCACTGGATTCATTCATAAACACAATATCCGCAAATCCAATAGTGACCTAGGGACATAATCACTCTGCTTCTTCGTAAGTTTGCCTCCATCTCTCTCTCTGGTTTTATTCTTCTCTCCCTTCCTCTGCCTCTTTCTGTTTCTCTTTCTCTTTGGATTATTATTAATGCAGTTCAAGTAAAGTTCCAACATCACAGTTGTTTTGTGTACATTTTGTCACATTTCTATGTGCACACCTGGAAGCTGTCACCATAGTTCTGTCCCACGGAGTGCCACAATAATCCGATTTTTTTTTTCTCCCAGTCATAGTGATAGCTTGGAGATATTTTGAGTGAATTACGCTAGATCCTACTAATTGCCCCCAACACATTGTCACAGACACACAAAAACACATCATATCCTATCATTTATCAAGGACTCATCATTAGAGTTATTAGATGAATTTGGTGGCACAGTTACTGATTACTAAGTCATGTATGAGAAGTCAGAAGCTCAGCAATGATGGAAGAAAATTCACAAGAAGAATTATTTCTTAGATGGAACGACAAGGTGCAGGAAGTTAAATCATTGAGGGCTTTGTTTGTGCATTTGCAAAGACCAACACAAGGTGCTTGGCAAGGTAACTGAATGGGTATCCAAGGACAACTACTATTTATTCTTTTTCAACAAGGTGTTCAGGTGTGCAATATTTTCCAGCAAGGTACACTGTAAGTCTGATGATCATTATTATCCATTCAGTCACATTCATTGTTTCTCACTGTTTGTGATGGCTGTGTCATTCACAGTGGTGCTTGATGAAAATAGCTCACCAAATGGAGAAAAACATGAAAGTATGAAAATATTTTTGTTCTTTGAGGTTCAGCGTCTCAAGAAGCATACATGTAGCATCACAAAGAAGCCATATTAGAATAGTAGGAGGAAGAGAGAACTGTCTGTTTGATTTGTCTCAAGATTTTTCACTGTGTGATCTGTGTGTTGCATCTCAGAACATCACACATTAATCAGGATAATAACACTGCACTGAACATTAGGGGAAGGCATTCATGCTGTCTAAAGCAGTTGTGATATTAACAATAAACAACGATAATTTTAATCTGGATCTAAATGCATCTTCTAGTTTGAGACAGCAGTTAAAAGTGTTGAGTTACATTTTTCACCACTGCCTTGTAATTTTTTTAATACTCTGCTGAGTATTTGGTTTGTGCTTACTGATGGAATCACTAGTTCAAAGGTGACTGAGATTGAACTAAAATTAATCAGGTTTTATTATTTTATTTTTACCTTTGTTTAACCAGGACTGATCCCATTGAGATTAAAAATCTCATATCTTCTACAAGGGAGGTAGCATAAAAAATAAACTGAACTGCCTTGTGTATTATAGTACACCAGTGTGTGTGCCTGTGGTTTGGCAGAGTAGGCCTTCCTATCTATGAGTAAAGCTTGCAGCAGATCCCTTTGTTAAATAGCATCTGTTTAAGGATATTTGGATCAACTGTGTGAAATTTAGATAAATCAGTAAAAAGAGATGCACAATGTTGTTTTTTTATCAAGTGCTGAGAAAATGTCAACACCTTGAGCTGCTCATTAATCAAACATTCAAGGATCTTGTACAGTATAGACAATTTTTGAATTGACCTGTAGTTGTTTAAAAATCATCGGTTCTCCCCTTTTTAACAAAGAGAACAAAATCAGATTTCCAAATCTTTGGAATTTCCTTATTTACAACTGTTAAATATAGGTTATATATCAGTTAGAATAATAGGTTAAACATATACTAAATGTATGAGGCTCCTCAATAAAATAAGATGCTAATTAAAAAGTAAGGATCAATAGGATCTGACCATTTTTCCTTTCCAGTGTCGAGAGCCTTTAGTGCTCTTTGTACTCCCTGCACAGTAAAAGGTGAAAAGCTAAACTGTTGACCATCATTCATGGGAACATCAGGACAGGGCTCCACAGTTGCAGAGCGGGATGAATCAACCAGAGAACCAAAAGATATAAAAGGTTGTTTAAATAGTTCAACAAATCAAATTTATCATGAACACAATGGTTACTTTGGTTGTTGCAATAAACACAGATAGCAGAAAATTTATATGGAATATTAGTCAAAATCAAGTCTGTTAGTGGACTTCTCTAGGTATTGAGGATTGGGGAAATGAATCAACTATCTAAGGTTCAAGGAATCACTGAGATTTAAAATCTGGCACATTTCTGGCATAACCCATAAGACTGAGTTCTCAGCAAAATACCAAATATAATGTCTTGTGCCATCTGTTTATATGAAGTCTTCCATCTTGCCGTCTTGTGCACAGGACTGGATATGACAGGCAGTACATTTCAAGGTCAGAAAAATACACACACTTATGGTTGAGCTTTTACTAGTCTTTGCACTGCTGTGAAAATAGGCCCAAATGTTTATAATTGAAATTCATAATATGAGATATGCATGTATGTAGTGTCATTATTATTCGAATTTACATATATGCTTGACATATTGAAATGTATTCATACTCCTGGGGTGGTTTTTCGCACATTAACATACATTAAAATGAACTTTCTGCAGTATACTCTGCCAAGGGCAGCAGACTTAAGGCCTTTATGTGCTTTTTCTTCACGCTCTGATCTCAGTAACTTCCCACGACATGGTATGCACTTAGACTTGACCTCTGACTGTGGGTATGAAATGCCTATAGTAGTTCATTAAAACCATGGGGACATAAGGCCACAGTGTGTCTAGGCTGATAAAGAGCACAAAATCGGTAATTAAACTGACCACCCACATTCTCTCTACTGTTCAGATATTATCTGAATTTGTTGTTTTCCATCTTAAGACAGCATCACAGCGTCAAACTTAAGATTCATCTGTGTAACAGCCTGTAACAGTTGGTAGACAGTTGTCTTCACAGACTGTCAGTAGATTCATGTCTTAAGTATGTTTTGCCAGAAAAACACAAAAATGTTGAAGTATGTGTTCCAAATTGATTTGCTGAGGTCTAAATCGATTTTTTGGGAAATGCCCTTTTTTACATAACGTTGGAGGGAAAATAATAATATATGCAGTACATAGACAGTTTGTTGAGTTGAGTTTTATTTGATTTCATCTGGGCTTGTATTACAGGTTCAGAATTTGATTATTTTATGTAGGAAAGTGGAATGTGTAAAATTGTTTTGAGAATTTACCAATATTTTTGCTCACATTCTGTAGGAATTAGACCAAATCTCTAGCAATATTAATAGTATTGCATGTATTTATAGGAACTAAGAGAATTTACAGACAGATTTGTGAGGCAGTATAGTACTGGGAAACAGTTCAATACAATAAATACAACAGTACAATAAATTAGCATTTCTTTGATTAAAAAAAAGAACATCTGATAGTGACATCCGATAGTATATTCTGTTTCGCATCAACCTGTCCTACCAAACTGAACGACTGGGTAATGAGGGTTGCGGTCAGAAGGGTGACCAAGAATACATGGACCACTGACAGAACTACTGAGTTTGCTGAGATGGCACATTTTGAATGACAACAGTCAGTGCAGCACTTGCTGGGCGACATGTCAAAGTACTGAAAGAGGTCACTGCTGGAAAAACAGCATGACGCCCAGAGCAAAACCTTGGTCTAGTACAATGAAAAATGTAGCTCTTCAGCTGTAATCCAAAGCAATCTGGAAGAAAATAGACAGCTCAACACCAGTCAAACCACATCCCTGCTGTAAAGCTTGAAGGTGGCAGTCTCATGCTGTGGGTGCTCTTTTCAGTGCCACAGCACAGGGGACTTGTGAGCTTGAATGAAGAGTAAATGCAGCCATAAATGTATGTGAAGCCTTATGTTATGGTGACAGATTGTATTCCCACAGGAAAGAATTACAGCCAATTGATTGCAAAGTCTCACTGATTAAACCTAGATCAGTTCTTGGCTTAGACTTTGTATGGGGCTAATGCCCAATTATGGGGAATGACTATATAATTGGTCAGCCCTTTGGCTTAGCCAGTGTTTATACTGGTGTCCGTGGGGATGGTCAGCACTGTGAGATTGAAGTGTGGGAGCAGCTGATTAGTAAGTAGCTTTTGTGTGGATATACTGCAATAAATGTGATTGGATGATGCGACCCAACAGAAAGTAGCCTCTTGAATTCTTACCCTATTTGATTTAAAAAAAAAAAAAAAAAAAAGAGCCAAAACTTGTGAATGGACGAGAGCCAAGAGGTGGAGCTTAAATTATTGGATGAATGTAGTCAATGAGCAAGTAGAAGCAAAAGATTGAAGAATAAAATAGCCTCCCCTGACTGCACTTACGCTAAGCTCCATATCAAATCACAGTCCCTCCATATCACTGCAGTGCCTCCAGGACAAGAAAGTGACAGTCCTGGTATGACCCAGTAAAAGCCAGGTCTTAAATCCCTTTGGAAAATCTGTGGAAAGACCTCAGTGTAACTGCTCACAGACACTTCACTTTCAGCTTGACTGAACCGGAGTAACTGTGCTCTGAAAAAAATGGGACAAAACCCTAATTCAGATGCTCAAGGCTGATAGAGACTCAGAGGTCTCATTACTGCCAAAATTAATTTTCAAATTATCAATTTAGGTGCTCAAAACTAATTTGGATGTGACACCTGTGTTGCATTGTCATTAGGTCTGAAAAACAACTCTTCGGACATTTTTCATGTGCGGTAGTTGCCCCCAGTTGAGATTATGCTGCAACACCATAAAATGTGAAATTATTTACCTACAGTTGGCCAGTGCTCGGGCTCAGATGGACTTCACTTGTACCTAAATCCTAACAGAAATTGGTTACAAGTGTGGGATCGCAAAAATGGAAAAAGGACACAGCACCAGGCCATATCTCTCCCCAAGCCAAATGAAAACTCAGAGTGATGCGTCAATCACAGGACTAGTCACAGTGACAGACACAGTGAGTGAGAGAGTCCAACAGTCAAAAGAGCCAGCTGCCCGTGGGCTTGCCACGACATAACCTTGTCAAGGTCAAGGCTGTTAATAAAGAGTGACTTGAGTTTAAAATCCTGTAACAGTTGTAACAGTAAAGACAAACCCTTGTCTATACCTCTTATCCTTAAGGGTGGCAGGGGTGCTGGGGCCAATCCCAGCTGACTTTGGGCGAGAGGCGTGGTACATCCTGGACTGGTCACCAGTCAAATGCAGGGCTGACACACAGAGACAGACAACCATTCACGCTCACACTCACACCTACGGGCAATTCAGAGTCACCAATTAACCTGACCTGCATGTCTTTGGACTGTGGGGGGAGAAAAGTAAAGACTAACCAAGGGAGGTAAAGGGAGCCCCTTAAAAGATGACTGTTTGTGTTTTGTCTCAACACACTGAAACATTGAAAACATACAGGATGCGTGGAGGTTTAGAAACTACAGCCGACCCTCATCTTTGTACACACACATATTTACAAGTTTTGTGATTTAAGAGGACCTTACACTGGCTTACTTTAATTCCTTGGAGACCTAGTCTAACCTTAACTATAATAACTACATCCTCAATCAAGTGTTTGTCCACAAATGGGTGTTGAGTCCCCATATTGTCGCTGTGTGATTACTGTCCCCTCAATATACTTAAAACAATTTGAGACACATATACACATTCATTTGCATCTGTTGTTTTAGTTCTATGGTCTGCCACTTTATCATTTCGGTTTACTTTTGCCACATTTATCAATCTTGCTTCCAGCCACAGCAGGCAGCTGTTTCTGGCACAAAAAAAAAGAAATCCGTTAAACCCACTGTATGCTATGTGCCCACTACTAAATGGTAGGCACATAATATTAGCAATTAGCTGATGAACATAGTGCCGCATTTACCCGCTAAAGTGCCAGATATCTCCCTTTTTGGAGTTGGACCAAACCCAAAATGTAGCTAAAAGCAGAGAGAATATTGGACTTCTTCCATTGTTGTGTTTAATGTGTAAATATTCAATGGGTTGCTAATACATTTAGTCACATTTTAGCCACAGCAACCTTATATGGTGATAATATGTCAGTGTCATTTTACTGCTTCAAGGTAGGAAAAAAAGTCATTGCTGCTTCAACCATCACACACACACACACACACACACACACACGCTGATCTTCATGTACACACACAAGGAGCAAGAAAACTCACACAGGTATCTTTATCCCCCATTAGACCGTGTGACCATATATTTTGTAAAAAAAAATATCCTACTTTTCAAAACGTCCCCACAAAGAGACACACACACACACATACAGTAATGTTTTCTAGCAGTCATGGGATCTAGTAACATCAGGTGCACCCAATTGCCTATAGAGGGCAGCTGAATGACAGATATAAAAGGACAAAACTTAATTAATGGCCACGTATGATCCATGGCAGTAGAATGGTTGGTATGTTCTATGGGAGATAACAGGCCACCGGGCTGATCAGTAGAGTGCTTCTAATGCCCAGGTGAGACTGACAGGTCTGCCTGTGGGTTGCTGGAGTGTGTCTGATACTGACAGACCAAACGTCAGCGCAGAAATGAAATTGCCTCTTGCACTGCAGTGACTTTAGAGATATAAGAGGTTCCCATCTGACATGTAGTAAATGCATCTTATCATGTGTGACAGGGTGTTGTCACATAGGCAAAACTGGATGTGATCTTGTCATTAGGCCTCGTAATATGGTGCTTACCACTATACATCCAACACATTCCACTAATATGCAAGTGACAGCTGTGAAAATGCTGTGTGGCTAGATGTGAAGATCCTCCAACGTCCTCATGACTGGCCACTCAATGTAAATACAGCTAAAATGCAGTGGTCTGCATAATTAAGGAATATTGGAGACACAGAGCAGAGTGTGCCTACACACTCAAGTGAGGCTATTACCACTGAGCATAATAACATATTTGCTCTTTTGCCTCTTTCAAGTGCACGTCATGTATTTCACTTAAAAGAGGTTGAGGGTTGCATTCACACTCCGTTGCCTCTCAGCGTGCAACAGTGTGCTCTGCAACAAGCATGTTTAATTTTCCCATCAGTTTCGAAACAAAGAATACACTTGTGTGCCCTTGTTTACCGCCCAGCCGGTAGATCACGTTTGCCTGGAATGCACAATGTGGAGTCCTTGCTGGCAATTATAATATGCATTATTTAGTAACAGGGACCCCCTCCTTTTCATTGTTCACCAACAACAAAGGTGACAATTGAATGCAAGTTTAAGTTTACATATACCAAACCATGAGGGGAAACTACCAAATGCATTTATGCATTTACACATAGCAATATTCACATATGCATGCACACAAACAATAGAAAATTTGCAGATGCATTCCCTCTCAGCATCTAGCCTTGAGGACTTCTCCCTGTGGCTTATGTAACAATGTAGCAACAAAAACAAATGGATGTCTCTGAAGGATTGTGCTGGTGTGTTTGCATGTTTTAGCATATTTACAAATCATGTTCACTTAAATAACTGGCAGCCATTTGTCCGACCATACAGTAGATTTTTTTGGATTTTCAAAAGGATTGTCCTTCCTGCCAGGCAGCTTTTGCTTTTCTTTTAAATGTCAGGGCTTTTTGAAAATGAAGAGCCCTGGACCTTGATTTACAGTGGGTCATCACATGGAATGTCTTCTGTGATAGTAATACACGTGTCAAAATTATGCTGTTGTTCTGTAATAATGCAATTACCCTTCCACTTCATTTAAGTTTCTGGTTTAAGTAAAGGAAGGAAATCTTTGTGGTGTGTGGTATTACAATATTCTTTTTTTTCTTTATGTCTATGTTCGGATTTTTCTACAATATCCTCTGTAAGTTGACATTTGTCATGAACCTTTTTGCATTACAGTCTACTGCCAGAAAGCAAATGTGCCAAAACAAGCAGAATAGTGGCACTGTCCATTTTCAGTCAGATAACTCGAAAATGTTATTGAATGAATAATTTGGCATTCTCTCTGCACAATAACTTGCGCTCTTTTTGTCTCATTCATGTGGATGGCCAATCCTCTCTGCTTCTCTTGCCAGTGACTCACGAGTCCTCCCTTGTCTCTTCTGTGGTTGTGTGTTTTGTCTATAGGGAACATCTTTGTGGTGAGCTTGGCAGTGGCAGACCTCGTGGTGGCCATCTACCCGTACCCTCTGGTCCTCACCTCCATCTTCCACAATGGCTGGAACCTGGGTTATGTCCACTGCCAGATCAGCGGCTTCCTTATGGGGGTCAGCGTCATTGGCTCCATCTTCAACATCACCGGCATTGCCATCAACAGATACTGTTATATCTGCCACAGCCTCAAGTATGATAAACTGTACAGTGACAAAAACTCTGTCTGCTATGTGTTGTTAATCTGGGCACTGACTGTGGTGGCCATTGTGCCCAACCTGTTCGTGGGTTCACTTCAGTATGATGCACGAGTTTACTCCTGCACCTTTGAACAGTCAGCCAGCTCAGCGTACACAATCGCAGTGGTTTTCTTTCACTTTATTTTACCCATCATGATTGTCACCTACTGCTACTTGCGCATTTGGATACTGGTCATACAGGTGAGGAGGCGGGTCAAGCCAGACAATCGGCCCAAGCTAACGCCACATGACGTTAGAAACTTTGTCACCATGTTTGTGGTGTTTGTGCTCTTTGCCGTCTGCTGGGCGCCGCTCAACTTCATCGGTCTGGCCGTAGCGATCAAACCAGAGGTCGTGGTTCCCCTCATCCCCGAGTGGTTATTTGTGGCCAGCTACTTCATGGCCTACTTCAACAGCTGCCTTAATGCCATTGTGTATGGTGTGCTGAACCAGAACTTCCGTCGTGAGTACAAGCGCATTGTAGTGTCAGTGTGCACGGCACGCATCTTCTTCCAGGACAGCTCCAACGATGCAGGGGAGAGGCTCAAGAGTAAACCATCACCACTCATGACCAACAATAACCAGGTCAAGGTGGACTCGGTCTGATCGTGTCAAATGAACTGAGAGAACCTGAATGGATATGCTGTGACTAAGACTAAAAAAGAAAAATGGGGAAAAAAAGCTGACAAAGTATCAAAAATACCAAATATAAATATAAAACAGCTTCTGTTCTCTGAGCTGTCCACTGACTGTCATATGGTGCTATCCGACTGACCTCCGAACAATCACAGTAAAAACAGTTGTGCATATTATCTTTGTCTTTTATCAAGCACTTCTGTTTCTGATTCTGCAGTACCTAGTAGTACAGTAAATATGATGTCTGTTTTGTTTTCATGTTTACAGTGATTATATAAATGTATCATGCATTATATAAGTATTTATTTTGTATGAAATGTCATGTAGTTACATAGTAAGATATATCAGGTTCCAGTTAAATGAAGACAAAATTTGATCAGGCCAATGAAAATCTTTTACAAAACTTGGTTGAAAATATAACCAGAAGTTTATAAATGATATTAACAAATTTTAATAGCCTCATTTGTGACACTGTAACACTAATTGAGTGCAAGCAATGTGGGTTGCTGCTGTCTTATTATACCCTGCAATACATTAGGTGGAATATATATTTTAGTCTCTCTCTCTCGCTCTCTCTCGCTCTCTCTCTCTCTCTCTCTCTCTCTCTCTCTCTCTCTCTCTCTCTCTCTCTCTCTCTCTCTCTCTCTGCCACCTTGTGAGCTCATTATACTGTATGCATGGATATCAGGAGTTGTTCATATGCAAAATAAAATCTGATATTGATGGAGGATCTGCTTTAGTCCTGTGTCCAGTTTACTCACAATCGCATTTATTGCAATTCTGTAAATGCATTCAGTAACAATGTATTCTTCAGCTCCATTGCTGAGATCTCTGTGCACAGCTTGTGACTAAATGGGGTAAGAAATATGAGTTGTTAGATGAACAGGCCAAAATGTCAGTAGTAATTCTTAACAACTGACTAACATTGGGGCTTTGTTTAACACCTTTATGATCGTTGGCCTGCTTGTGTCTCTTGTACTGTTTGTTTGTAATGTTGCTGTGTTCCATGGGTACAATATTATTGTCAAAACTATGAAAATAACATTCAAGGTGTAAAAAAAAAAACTTGAATTATCCTTAAATTATTATAGTTCATTTGCAGAAAAAGAAATTATCATGGTTTCACACAAATACCGCCAATTTCTACAGCAGCCCTGCAGCGGTGTTTCTAATATGTAGTTTATCTTGATTTCTGGTTGATATAAATGGTGTGGACAAAATATAAAAAAAACTGTACAAGACACTACAATTCAACAGCACCAAATGCTGCAGTCTTCAAAATGGCTGTAAAGTTGAATCAGTGTCTGTATTCCCAGATTTCAACATACACTGACAGAGGTGTACTGATCCTCTAGAGTCATATTTTTGCCAGGGATCAACTACGACACCACTGCTACAAATCTGCCAGTGTAATGTAATTTTTATTTATTTCTATTTTGTATTTTTTACTTTATATTGTATCAAGTTTGGCCCGCAAACTAATTTCAAGGCTAGCATAAAAGAAGTGAAGGTAAGCATAAGTGTCCTTCACAATGTGATGGACTATGCAGTATATAGGGGGCAGGGACTGTACACCCTACTGTACATCAGCATTTGCATGTGTGTTGCAAAGAGTACATGGGCAACCCGGTTAGTGGAACACAGACAAAGGCATCATGCATCAAAGAGGAGAACGGCTCAATATGCAGTTGAAATCCATTTGGCTTACATAACCGCCGCTGACCATCATCCTCAAAGCAAGAGCTGAAAGAGCCAGCTCCCAGCGGGCTCCCTGCCCCCTTCTCTATCTGTTTAATCCCAAGAGCTGTGTGTGGTAGGAAAGTACTGAATGGGTTGGGGATGAGCAAATGTAAAAATCCCAGGGATTTACACTGCCCCCAAACAGAGTTATACTGTAATCTGGGCCCAAAGATTTTTATAGCCAAGGATGTACGACAAAATAGAGGAGAAAAGTCAGGTGTTACATGACCAATGGCACTGATTTAGTCCCAACTTCCATTACTCACTTCCATACCAACAAATATATAGAATGTGTCCTTAACTGTGACAAGGTCATAGATCAAAGCTCCAGCAGAGCAAATCCTCCAAAAGGCAAAACACATCAGAGCCCACGCCAGCTTTAGTTCTGTAATCTGTGTAAACCTTGACAGGAAAGAAGTCAGTTTCTTGAAAAATGTTGTTCGTGGGGAAAAATGGAAGATTATTCATACAATGAACACGTCTATACAATATCTATTCTCTAGACTCTCAGCCAAGCGATTTGCTCTTCTGAGCTTCTTGACCTTGTGATTCATTCATAACCTTGTGAACACACGCAGTAGCTGATGAAATATTCTGAACTCCATGTTTACTTGATATTGGTGGAGGGTGACAATCCCTGCTGCAGTCGCCAGCATTAAACAACCAACTTTTATCGTATCCAACTTTTATTTACACCTGATCCGATCTGCACATCCACAATTCACTCCACTCAGCAGTATATCAGCCCTGGTTCTTCTGCTTCAGCCGTCTTGGTGGTGCCCGTCTCAAGCCACTTTGACTTGTGCATTCAAAGCTCAGTCTCTCATGTTTTGTGTTTTGTTTTCTGAACTAGCCTCATCTCCCTGTGCCACAGCACCGCAATTTGCCTGTTTTTCTGCTTATCTGGCTGCCTGCTGACCAGTCATCCTGTCTATTAGCTTCCAAGCTAGCTTCATCCAGCCTCACTCACATCCCTTCATTCCTGCTCTTTGCAGGCCACCAGCTTCCCTCTGCCTTCGCCTGCCAACATTCTCACCTCCATCTACCTCTGCTCCCTGAAAGTCCAGTCAATAAACCATCTCTTATTCATGACCCTGACTCTGTGTCCTGAGTTTGGGTTCACCCTGTTGATTGTGACACTGTGGGTTTTTTGGGGCTTTTTCAGCAAAACCAGCTGCCTGTTGCTGTTGGATACACGTGAGGTTGATGAAAGTGGAAAGTGAACTAAATTGTTATAGTCAACAACACTATGAAAAGTAAAAGGCTCGTAAAATCTGAACTGAGATGAACTGCAGAGTCTGTAATAATCATCTGTGGGTTTGCAGCTGCACTGCATTGCAGCTTGATTGGTGCACCTTAAGGTAATTTAAAAAGGTTTAGCAATAAACCTTGAAAATATATTCAATACATTTAGTTTAACTTCTGTCAAACTTTTTACTTTTTATCTAACAATGCTATACACAGCTCAGTGGCTGTGACACTGTAATGGATATTCTATCATCTCACCTGGAAGGTGCCACTGTGTCTTGCATGTTTAATTTGGATGGCTCTGAGTCTCACTGAAAGATGACTAAAATTGCTAAGATGCTGGATAATGCAGCTCTGTCCTCCCATTTTCCTCTCATAGAGACCTAATCCACCAGAGATTTGGTGCTGCCACCTGGGCCCCTGAAACTTCCCCAGAGCTGTCAAAGCCTGGTATAGGAAAACACTGCACTCCACAGTCCGAGAAAGACAGCAGAGAGATGATCATAATGATCTATCCACCAGTGGAGTTATATAAAATGACATGACAAAGAGATGGAGACCATTAGTGACCCAGTTGTGTTCCAACTAGACGTCATACGAAAAAAAAACAGTTCTACAAAATATTACTGAGCATAATTTTTGTTCTGCACAAAAACATCAATCCTTTACTTCTGTGCTGCATTACATGAATTGTTCAGAATGTTCAGCAGCATGACAATGACTCACTTGTCAGGAGCAGGTCTTCCTTGAAAAATGAAATGATAAGAAACCATTTTCATTTATTTTTGCCATTGTGTATTTATCTCATTCTCTCCGCCAAGAGCTGCAGTTTCGCTTCCCTTCTTCAGTGTTTTTCTCTCACAGGTTTCTCCAGCTTTCATCCAATAATGGAAGTTGTTTTCACATACCTTTTACCACATTTCCCAGTGGAGCATGTCAGCTCTGGTTTCTGCCTGACCACACAAGAATGATATGGACCTCTTTAGAGCATAGTGGGAGAAAAAGAGGTGAATTGAGAGAAATATACCAAGAGAAAAGAAAGGAGTGTAACGACACACGCTTGAGATGCTCGCTGGAGATGAATGGGGATACATGCGTGATCTTCCTCTTCATCACTTTTTCTTCAAACAAACTGATGTATTGGAGGAGTACAATTATTCAGCTCACGGCTTTTATTCAAAAAACAAGGAGTGTTTGAGGGGAAGTAAAACTAAAAAGGAATGATAGTATTTAGTTTTACTTCCCCTCAAACACCCTAGTTAATGGTAAGGCAGGAGCAGTATGCTGCCTCTTCATAACACCTAACTCACACAGACTTAGTTTGATGTATTCTTTGAAAAGCATTTTGCCAACAACTTGAAATGTGTCTGTAAAATATTTGTTTAATATTAAATGACTGTGTTACCGCTGTACGTGTTCCCTGTGCTGTTTGCTCCTTTTCCTCTCCTGTTGCTATAGCTCCATCCAGGTCTTGAAAGGTCATGAAAGCCATGTGACTCCACAGTTGGCCGCTACTCCATTCCCCAGTCCCACAGCTTCACTGGAGTAAATGCACGAAGGTGTGCTTTCTTAAAGTGACAGTACACAATTACTAAGAAATTAACAAAATAGCCTACTCTAAACGTAACGTATTAAACCTTAAGTCACATAAAACATTTATTTATCCACTATGATTAGTTTACTTTTAATAACTGCCCTCATATTCTCGTTTTTTTTTTTTTTTCAAAAGGAACATCTATAGCCAATCAGATGTCTCCTTCCGCTTTATTTGGAATGTAAGCATAGATTCAAGGGTATCATTAAATGTGATCACATACCGCTACACCCATATACACAGTACACAGTGTTGTAAATCAACTTCACAGCTCTGAAATGTTGCTCTCTGTTGCTTAGTTTGGGCATTTCTGTCAGTATAACATCCAAAAGCAGCACAACATTCTGACATTTCCTACTCTTTGAATATGTCACAGTCCTTCTGGTTAACCCTCCTCACAGTAGTTTTCCACTCACCTGCCAGCCACTCCCACCACCTGTCCCACTCACCTGCTCCTGATCACTCATTAGGCCAGTATTTAAGCCTTCACTGCCATGCATTCCTGGAATGATTGCCTGTTGCTGACCCAGTCTGTCTCTGTCCCGATAATCACCTCAGCCTTCTGTCTCAGACTGTGAATTTTGTTCCTGTCCTTCCTGAATCCTGTCTGCTCGTTGTTCCCTGGCTTTCGGCTGCTTTGATTTCCCCGGCCTGGTTTCCTGATCCTCCACCTGCCTCCGACTCTCCCTCTTACTGTTCCCTCCCAGTTTCATCTGGCTCACCCAATGCAGTCCTCACTGTACCACCAGTTCCCGTTGAACTTGTGAATAGCCTCCTTGCTCCACTCACCAGCTTGTTGATCCAGCTGGATTCCAAGGGCATTCTCCAAACACACTCTGAACCAGGTTGTTCTGAACTGAGCTGCTTGAAAGCGTGATAAAAGACTTTTCTCTGACGTGCTGTGTGCTGCATTTGTGTCTGAAATTTTGTAACACCGTTACAGAATGGGTCAGAACACCTCTTCAAGATGGTGGCAGTGGAGATGCATCTTACAATGTGGCATTTCCAGTATATATCTACAGTATTACTTCCACTAGCTGCTCTGCACAGGTAAGTGATAGCTCTCCTGTCATGCATCATTAAATGTGTTATGAATGCTAGCTAAATTGATTAGCTAATGGATGATCCCAGGTTGTTTGCTAAAGCTAGTGTTAAATAGCACTTGGCAAGCGTTCAATCTGCACAGGATAATGGTGTCCCAACTGGGATTGGAGCCCAGAAACCCTGCCGCAAATATATTAAAACTGACAAAGTTGTCATTCAATGCTTATTAAACTAAAATGCATTCAGGGAGGTGTGAAGTAGAAGGGGGTATAATGACAAAAGTGGGATTGAGATTTTTCCCAAGAGGCTTTTCTTTTTTGGCTCAGGCTAGATGGTTCCTCCCAAAAGTCCTGAATTTCTTTATAGGGGCATACTTATTGCAAATCAACAAATTCATGAATATTCCCATGCACACAGCATCATGGATAAAGCTGACATGTTACTACTTCAAATCATTTAAAATATCTTTTCGAAACTTAACAAGGTTTGAACTGGTGTGGTTTTGAGACTCTTACACAGGCAACAGTCCAGTAATTGCAGGCATCATTTCAGAACGCTGCAGTTGAGGTACACGCAATATGCTTGTTTGAGGATGAGATCCAGTGATGTGCATTTGTTTGCTTTTTGGGTTGGGCATAGTCAGTATTTATTACGTGCATGAGATTTACCGACTCAAACAGCTAATCCTCGCCTCATACAGCTTGTGTATTTTAAACAGGGGAATTTTATTTTTGGTCAGTGCAACATTGGTTTCTTTGCACAAAATGATGTACACTAACAGATCAGACTTTACTTAACAGGGTATATTACTCATTCTTTATGACTAACACCCTTCAAGAAGTGCTGCAAGCATGTGTAAAACCTGCAAGTGGTCCAAAATGCAGCAGTGTGTCTGGTCTTCGATCAACAAACGGCTCTATTATGTGCTCCGACTAGTTCCCTACTGCAGCTCCTTCAGTTCAAGTCTTTATTGTTGGCCTTTTGAATGGCCAGTGGCACTTGGCAGAATAATTAAGATGGTCTGTTTTTTTTTTTTTCTTTATCCTGCCTCCAGTCTTGGCACATTTGTACTCTACCACTGATTTTAAGTGTTGTGCGAGAACAAGTGTGTTTACTGCCTATCAAATCTGATTAAATGCTTAAATTTAAATACAGATACATGGGTTCTCGTTCAAGATTGTAGTAAAATTCAAGGTCTAACATTTGACAATTTATTGCTGCCACCATACTTTCATGGCAACAGAAGCTTATTATCTAAGCCTATTGAGGACAGCTTGTGGAAATCAGGTAGTGACAATGGTTTAGTATTAGTAAATGCCATTGAGGCCATAATGTAAAGGCTTTTTGAATGTAAACAATTTCAGGTTGACAATGTGCTCTTGTATAAATAAACAGGCGCAGCTTTTCAACAAACACTGCAAAGGTTAAACATGTATGCATTCATTGCACAGTGAAGTGCTCTGGATGAATATGTGCTTTAAATAGCTTGTTTTTCACTGCTCAATTATTTTCTGACCTATTCATGAAAACACTTGCATTTGTTTTACATATGTAGCACAAATGTTACTGTTCTTTGTGAACTGAAGGTTCACAGCATCCAAAGATTCCTACATTTTGACACTTCCATTTTTGTAAACAGTTTGTCAAACTCAGCTTTTTTTTCTCTTAAAACTACAAAATGGCTAACACAAGCAGGCAATAACCAATTTTATTCATCTTAACAACTAGAAAATTGCACTGCAGTGCAGCAGGTGATCTCTGCTACATCAAACTGTAACCTAAAATAAACTTATAACCACTGTAAGCCATGAAAACCTCATGTGTTTAATTGTAGACTCAAGCCGTGTACATAAGGTGTCTTAAACGTGCTTTCAATAAAGTTGTTACAAAAAAAAAAAGCAATCCAAGGTGGTGGTGAAGATAACAAACAGGGATTTAATCATGCGGTATCGTGTTTAACTTCAGATATGATCATAACATATCTGGTGTTGAACTAATCTGCAGATGCTCCAGTTCAAAACAAGTTTTCTATGGATGTCACTTCATGAGCTGTAATAAAATCCAAATAGTGACGTACGACAGAGAAGGTAAGGCTTGTTTTTAGCCTAGCCCATTGCCTTTCAAACTGAAGCAGTTGTTGATCACATGTGGCCCCTACCGGCCAGTATGAGTGAGCAGAAGTTGGCTGACAATGACGGCATAAAACAATCAAAGTAGGTCGTGCAGGTGTAAGAAAAAATATCAGGCTCATCGCGCCAGTAGTTTGAGATAACAGCCACAAACACACGTGTGCACTCGCACGGCCAAATGCGAAATAATCTGTTAGAGGCTTACATTTTACAGAGCCAATGAAAAGTTAAAGATGGAAAAGAAAAACAAAATGAATCTCACACAAACTCTAAAACCAAAGTTCACACTTTAAATACAATTTAAGAACAATATCAAGTCCTCAAACAACAGAAGAAAACCACTGAAGCCTGTGAGAGAGCCCTCCATGAGAGAGTCCATGAATGTGGATCACATGATAAACCTCTGTGCAGGTTCTCTCAAAGAACTTGGCTGTCTATCTCAAATGGTTACAATACAACAATACAATGCAGTGCACATTTTCAAGGATCAGTTGCGGGCACGGCAATAGACAATGGCAAAGCTCTCATATGATTTCTTTCAGTGGGAGTGTAAGTATAGTGTGTCTATGCAGAGACAGGTGAGGAGATTAGATACTGTAAGAGAAATGAAGAGGTTTCAAATTCAAGCCATATTAGTGCAGGAGTAGGGGAAATTAAGCAAGCATCTTTTTTTTTACTTGTATAAGTGAACAGTATTGCATGTGAGCACTGGATTATTTGAGAGGATATTGCCGGGAAAGGCACAGGGATGACTCATACTTGTGGAACTGGGTTTCAGGTGGCTCACAGACAATACTGATATTTTTCTGGCCGTCATCCCTTTTTATTACTTTGAGATTTTAAACATCCCATGGAGTGCATGTGCACACGTGTTCCAGTGACCATGAATTTGGGGCTTCAGTCATGAGCGCATGTGACTGGATGATGAAGAGCCGCCCAGCCAGCTGTAATGTTCTTGAGGAACACTTGCCAGGGGAGTGTGAAGCTGATGTCCTAATAGACTGAGGTGAGATGTCTGTGCCCTAATTAATGTGATACTACTTTTACTTTGTGAGATAATTAGATTTTATTTAAAAGTCACTTTGCAGGTGATGTCATTATCTACCATATAACACCGACCTAGAGGTGCAGCTCGCACACACACACACACACACACACACACACACACACACACACACACACACACACTTACACAGATACATATCTAAGCCATTTCACTCAACTGGCATTTTTCCCAGTGGACATTTTGTCATGTCATCGTAAGAAAAGCGCAGGTGATTATTTTAGAAATGGCTCTGCTCTAGTCTGGTGTCCCTGGTAAGCAGATAAGGCTCGTTCGTGATCAGACAGTAACGCGCTGTACAGAATGTCACGGAGAGACTCGCACCCCGTCAGATGTAATCCAGATTTAATGAAACACCATCAGATCAATCTGTTCAGCTTGAACTCAGTCTCCAATAATTGTTGTTTGAGGGCTGTCCCCCTCAAACTAAAAATATTCAGAACATGCATCAAAAGTGAAAATACACTGGACATCAACATGCATTGTGTGGTGTTTTTTCTATTGTGGATGGTTGTGTAATTCAAAAATAAGGCCTCCACTGCTATTGCATTGCATTAACATTGTTATTTGAACAGAATTTTTCTGGCCATTAAAACAAATTGGCCTTTTTTGTTTTTGGCGTAGTTCAGTTCAGATCGCCACACTTCCATTTCTATAACCTGAAAGGGCTCCAGATACTACAAACATAACATAGCATCAAGCCAAAGATGAACAAGTGTACTGTGCAATTCTATTAAAGACAAAGTAAATGTGTGCAAGTCCCTGTATTACATTATTTACTTCTTCTTGTCAAAGTAATGTAATATTTGTGTTATATATAAGTTTAAAGAGCTGAGTGAGTTGTAAGCCAAAGGAACCTTGAAGGTTATATAAATGCTGAGTGTGACCAAGTTTAGACTCATTAGGAAATCAGGACGCCAGCTTTAATGCATTTGTTCTTTGGTGATGGTCATCATATATTATTTGACTGCATTTAAATTATTCTGTGCTATCTGTTTATGATTATCATGCCACAATTGTGTTACCTTTGTACAGATGCACAAGCACATGAATAAAATAGAGAGACCTAAAGGAGGAATGAAACCTGTACAGTCCGGAGAGACTGCTGTCTCTCAGCAGCAGATGGAAGCAGAAGAACTGAACTATCTGAGTCATGAAAACCAGCCCCTTGCTTCTGAGACAAAAAGCTGCGAGGTGAATTTGAGGCTGCCCTAAATGAGTGGCAGCTTGATCAAAAACAGCTTCAGGTACGCCGAGAGGCATGCAGAAGACTTGAAGAGGCCATTAAGAGAGAGAGAAAGTTCTGAGAATTCTCCGGCTTAAGAAAAGAACCTGTCTGCAGGAAAATTTTTACTAAAGCAGGCTGTAGTTGATCCTCTAACAGTCCTCAGCAACCAGTGGAGAGAAGTATCTGCGTCCTCAGAGAGTCTGAAATAAGGATGGAGAATGCAGACATCATTGCTAAATTCAAGCCTATGGAGACAGAATAAGACAGAATAATATCCAAATACTGCTCTCTGACACAATCTCTGAGAATTAATTTACCATTGTTAAGTTCCAGTCCATGATAGATGAGTTCAAAGCATGACAGTCAGAGACCAATGCAGAACAGTGAGAAGTTGAAGATGCCCTTAAGCAGGAGAGGATAATAAACTCCCAAGTTGCAGCAGACGGTTGACTGAATTTCCTCATGTGAGAAGCACCGTGTCGAGCTCAAGGAGGCTTTGACCAAGCAGAAACACTGGAGGAGCCGCAGAAATTGGCCGTGGCTCTCCAGAAAGCTCAGGACAGGCTTCTGGAACAACAGCTGGCAGAGTCAAACCCTCAGCTTGTGCTCAACCTGCACGAAACTGCACTGGATGAGAACACAAACTCTCCACACCACCTGCAAAAGGAATACACAGATCTAGGTAGGAGGCACGGTGACATTAATTCTAGCTATCCTGAGCTGCCTAAAGCTCACAGTGCCCTCAAATTAGAATATGAGAGCCTCTGCTATGCACAAGGGAACCCATGACCAGAATCCAGTCCACCTAAATTCACAGTACCTTGCCCATAAAGGCAAGTGGTGACAGGAGATCTAAAGTCACATGCTGTTTTTGAATACTTTCAACGCTCTCTCTAGGGATTTCATGTGTTGAGTTCAAGGCAATTTAACCTCAAGGGGATTGAGTACACCATTACTTGAATGTGCTGTTTGTTTTAATTTAAATGTAAATATTCTGGGAAGTACAAATTAAATTAGAGCACTTAATTACAAAAGAAGTGCAACATCATAAATAATGATTTAATGAAAACAAAATCTTATTATCTCTCATGGTCAATTCTCCTGAAGGCCTGCAGAAAAAATGATATAAGATGTTAACCTGCAGCCCGGTGACACTAACTCTTCTCGCACATTTCGCATGCGTCATGTTACATAATTTAATCTTGCGAGACTTTTAACACTGCCAGAGAGAATTCATTTAAATCTGGCCCGTGCTCTGCACTCCAAATGTACGAACTGAGCAAGGTATGCATTTGTACAAACGCGCAGTATGCCTTTTCACAGCACAAGTTCTCACTTGTCATAGTAGGAAAGGCAAAGGTGTGACTAATGACACTGATGATAACAGGATCCTGGAAGTGAAGCAGCTAATTTGAATTATTTATACGTGCACTTTTCCCACTATCTTCTTTTGGGCCTTTGTGGGCCTAAAACATCCTCCTTGCTAATTCCCCATCCACCTGACATTCTGAGGGTGTACCTAATGATCAATTCAGTCATACCCTCATACCTGAGAGGAAGTATTAAAATGTTGCATGTTGTATGGACATGTGGTTCCTGAGCCAGATTACTATTGCCACACCTGGGTAAAAACTAACCTCTTATGACGGTCTAAACCCAAGTTTAAACACCACACAGTACTGGACCAAACAGGACTGAAACACCAGACACACTCACTTAGAGAGCATCCTTCACCTGTAACACACTGGGACAGCTTCATGCACTGTGAACGGGGATGACTAACTTATTCTCAATAAATTACCGTATTCCCTTTACCTCATTGTGCCCCGTTGTGTTGAATGAACCCTTTTATATGCAGTGAATGATACACAACAATCAACGAAACGAAAACCAGGAAACCAGCTATTTTTGTTGTTGTTGTTTTTTGGTGCCTCTTATCTCTGCTGAGATTCAGTCCCACGATTCTTCTATCTTTAGCGCCAACCAACCCCCACAACTAAAGACAAAGATGGTGACTGTGGTGGGAATATGTACAAAATTCCCCTTAATGAATCTCTGTACATGTAAGCATTCACAGCTCTTTCCCTCTTTATTCTTGGATTACAGGAAATGATGACATTTATTAAATGTTTTCTCCCTTTTTTCTTTTCCTAAAAGCCCTTTTCTTAGAAAGGGCTCTGCCATTTTAACCCAAATACTGCATCCAGATTGAGAGTAAAAAGAGCTGCATTAGTTGAACTTAATTTAACAGCTCTTGTAGTCTTTGGGGGACATTATTTCAATAAGCTAGGAGAGGTAAACTCATTTTAAGCTGTATATGTACACACACTCATCAAATCAGAATGTCAAATCATATGTGCTATCTTTATATTGAACTAAGGTCAGTGCAACAGTGTCTGCAACGTCCTCTGTAACACATAAAATCTTAAATTCTCTTAAAATCTTAAAGTGTGTGAATCATGCACAGTTCTGCTAAACTGGTCAGGCAGGATGTTAAAAACTCAGTTCAACAATAAACACATTTCTCTAAATAAAAAGCATCCATCACACAGTACAACTGTGGTTTTCCTAGTCGAACAGCTTTTAAAACACATTTGAAACCACATGAACATTAGTGAAACAAATAGGATTAAAAATTTGTCGAGCGCTATGAATGTACAAACAGCATGGTAGTCTAGATGTCTATGTCTTTAACCACTCATTGCATTATTTACATTGAAGTGCAGTCATATTTCATTTAATGTTAGCAGCTATTTTTAGAACCCTGAGAGAAGTGTAGGCACGAAAGGTTATGTGGGTCACATGTTATTCCAAGTCTGTGTGTGCGTGTTACTGTGTTTGTGTGAGACGGAGAAAAGCTTGTCGAGACACGTTTTCAGCAATGTACAATGTGCAGGTGTAGGTGATGCAGAACAATTAATAGAATTACCTAAACCTAGCAACCTTAAAATTATTCAACCCCCATTGCAAATTAGGTGTATCGGAAAAATTCACAAACTTTCACTTGTGTTGAATGAACTCAATCAAGAGCAATTGAAATGGTTCAACACAACCAATAATACAGGTAATTTCTCCACTTTTAAAAACAACAGTCTAAAAATGAATCAACTGGTGGAGTCTCAAGCATTCAATGTGTTTTATCTCAAGCACACCTGATGCAACTAATGAGGCACTTGATTAGTTGTTAGAAATATGGGTAAGTCGAGAGAATTATCCAAAAAGTTAGGAGAGGAGATCCTTGCCTTGCACAAACAAGAAAAAAAAGATACAAAAAGAAGGCACTGAATGTTCCTAGAGATTCTGTTGGAAGCATAGTTTGCAAGTTCAAAGCTTAAGGAACACTGGCTACACCACTTGGAGTTGGCAGAAAGAGAAAGCTATCGACAACTGCCACCGAATTTCTGAGGAGGCAGTTGGCCAAAAACCTTCGAGTGACTGGGAAAGTCCTGCAGCAAGACTTGGTGGCAGCAGTGAGTCTTCAGTTTCTACAGTAAGGCGCATACTAAACACTGAAGGCCTCCATGACCTAACGTCAAGACACGTCAGCTCCAATATGCTCAAAAACCATTTAAATAAGCCACCGAAGTTTGGGGATTTTGTTCTGTGGAGCGATAAAACAAAACTGGGACTTTTCAGGTGAAAGTTTGTAAATTTTTCAGAATACACCTAATTTGCAATGGGGGTTGAATAATTTTAGGTGCAACTGTAGGTGCAGCACAAAAACCTAAACTCACTCTGATGTGGCCACATTTCGAATATGAAAAGTGATTGAAACTAAGTTACAAAAAGCAGGGCTGTGACTTTCTTTAAAACGTTTATTACTACCACGATCAGAAAGAATGACACAATATAAGTAATGAATAAAACTGTAAAAACTCAGACAAAAGAGAAGAAATAGTCAGGTAACAGCATTTTGCATTCTTTTGGGTATAAGGCTGTGTTGCAGGAGAAAGCAAACAAACAGCATAAGGTCACTTATGTCCAGCGTAAAGTCCAGCGTGAGGTGTGGAGAGGGCAGAGCTTGCCACCCTCTTGTTTTACAGGCCTTGGAGATCTTTGGACAAGCTCTCCAGAACTGTTAAGTCACTTGTGCATCTGTCCAGTCTTCTCCCACAGGAAGACTTTGATGGTTGCTGGATGGTTGTCTGGAATCTGGTCTCTTGGTCTTCGATCTCTGCAGCTTCAGGTAAGCAGTTCAATCCACCCGCTGGGGCAGAATAGGAGGAAAACACACACGCACACGCATGCACGCACACACACACACACACACACACACACACACACACACACACACACAACACACGTTGTTTGAACTGTGAACAGAGTGTTCTGCTCAAGCCCCCATTTGAAGACCAAATACATCATAATGAGTGCATAAGGACTGACCCATTTCAACAGTTCCTCCAAGAGATGCAGAAATATTTAATTTGTGTAGCCTTTGCTGTCCCCAATGTCCCATAATTCATAGCACATAGGTCCATTGTAAGTGTACATTCAGGCAATCATCATGATCTATTAAAGTCAGAAATGTAATTTTACCACACCAGATATTTGCATTCAGGTGTCAATGTGAAAAAGAGAGTGCAGGGTGTAAATAGTCAGGGAAATGGAAGTTAGATGGACACATTTAACAATCAGGCACGTTTGCCTGTTGTCCATCCTGTGTTAAAATAGAAAAGACAATCGAATGCGGATGTTTTTTCCACGTCTTTGTTATTGACTGTTCTACTCTTGAATGTACTCATAGTGTGAGTTCAGCTGGGTGCAGGCAGGCCGTACTGCCTGGATAGGTTTTGTTGGTTGGGTGCATCCAGTAGTATGTTTATGCGATGGTTGGTTGGACCTGACACTGTCTTACCACAGTGCAAGTCAATGAATGAGATAGTACAGTTGCTCCGATTAAACAGGTCAGTGATCATTAAGTCAGAAGCCCGATGACTCAAACAAGCACGAATTCGCAAGAGCTGCAACCACATACACTAATGCATCTGTGCTTGCATGCATTCTCACATTCATACACACACGCACTCACACACACACATGCACGCTTCCCACAAGAGTCAACAACAGAGTTCATCAGGCAGGAAAAGGGGTGGAGCTAAATATGTCCAATCAAAGTGGCTTTGTGTGTGCGTGTCTGTGTATGTGGGGGTGAGTCTCTGTTATGTGAATGCGTTTAGAAAGTTATGCGCCTTTCTGTTGTGGGCCACTCACACCCTTTTTGCCAGTTTACATCAACATTTAATTAGCTCCTTTGGCTCATGACTAACCTCCTCACACAATCCTGTGCAGGTCTGTGAATCCATTTGGAAGCTAAGCACCTTTTTTGCAATAAGCCACCTCCACAGTCACTCCCCTTTCAGCCAACTGGCTCCCAGAGCGATGGAGAAATAATTGTGAGCCAACCAACCAACCGACCAACAAACTGCTTCTTGCAATTATATGAACAAATTCATGGAGTAGGGCAGTGAATACTAGGTGGGTATGTTATTGTTTTTAACCTGTGGCAGGGGTACACTGTTGACAATGAACACAATAATAAGGAGAATGTCATTCAAAATGCACTTTACTGTGTTAAAATATGTTTCCCTGGTGTGTCTAGAGACCCTTAAACTATGAGAAAAGACCATCTTCTTTTTTTCCTGCTCCATCTTTCTGAAATGAGTGTGACACAGGCCGGTTAGATTTCGTCCATAGACTGTATATAAGAAGTGGATGTAACCACCACTGATTTATGGACTAATGTGTTGAAGCCCTGAGTTTGGCTTTATGGGCGTCAACATCTTGGTTTCATGGCTGTCAATTTGTTTCATGCTGTGGTTTTTTGGAGCCAGTAGTGACATTCATTCCACAAAGACCGCCTCTGATGGGTTAGTCACAAGGCAGTCCCGCCCTAAAGCATCCCCTGCTTTATTGTCTATTTCACTTCACATGGGAGCATAATTTACTAAATGAACATCATGTTGTGTTGAAGAAGACTTGAAACTAGTGAAACCATAGAGTCTATGAAATATGTTTACTGAGGTAATAAAATCAAGGGAGAACAAGAGCCATTAAGCTTCATTTAGACCTCACAAACTTCTTTCATTCAGACTGCAACCAGAAGAGTCACCTGCTGTATGCCATTAGAGAGAATGCAGGTTTAAGGCACTTCAGCTGAGACTTCACCTTACAGTCTATGATTTGACCCCTCTTGTGATGGCAAGTGCAGTGCGTTTTGAGCATGTGACCTCCAGCAGCCCCTCTGCAGACTGACTGTCATCCACTGAAAACCTGAAAGTCACTGTCTGACATTATTGTTGCCTCTTTTAAAGCTAGCTCTGGTAAAACTAAGAGATAAAGAAAATACGAGCAAAGTATGCAAACTGTTTTGCTATTGGCTACAAAGTAAACAACGGGTTTACTTTGTTTTGGATTGAATTGTTCCTGGTGTGTGAGAGACATTATTTCAATCAGGATGCTTTCTTAATGAAGGCTGGTAACGATACAAACTCATGGATGGATCAATACTGGCTGTCCACACCTGACTTCAGACCTGGAAGCTGTATGTTTTGCCGTGTTTAACATTGTTTTACTCTTTATTGGGGGGCCTTAATGAGACAGGAGCTAAATCAGAGCAATCACAAAGAGGATGAAAGAACAATATACACTGCATCAGGAAATGAATGTGTTTAAGTAGGACACCCAGATAAATGTATGAACCTGAAAACGAGCTGGATATGTCTCCTTTTAGGAGTAGTTGGTTTTTGGGGACTTCCTACTTTCCAAACTCGCGGACACAAACTCATGTATAGTCATTTTAGTTCAGCTGCTGGATATCAATGGGTAGCTGAAAACAGAAAGAAAACCCCAAACATTTTTACTTTTCCAAAAAAAAAGGCTGGTTGGTCTATTTTCTCACTTGCTAGTTTCACAATGTTGAACAAAATTAGGCCACATTATGCACTTTCTTTCAAACTTTTAGTGAGACAGCCACAGTTGATAAATATTAATGCATTTTGGGAAAAGTAGTTCCCAATTGTTTCACACACTAAAATCTTGTAAATCTGGTGGCTCAGTGGGTTTAGATTTACAAGCATGACTCAGATAAGGCATGTAGGTTATAAGGTTTACTGTCTCAAAAAGGCAGGAAGACAGCAACAAAAAATAGACACGATACCTCTCCTATATTCATCGTTACTTTTCCATGTACTAACAGCAGCTACATTGATTGTTAATGTGCACTCTACCCTATAAAAAGTACGTTGGTGAGAAACACAGAATGTAAACATAGCAAGGTTAGAAACAAAAACGAAACAACGTAGGCACAAAGAACCATTTAAATACATAGTGCAAAGGGTTAACTAGAACCTGTAAACAAGTTGAATGGGTTATTGATAACATATCAGCTGATTCTGTCTGTCAACACATTAACTGCATTAGACAGTATTAACACAGCAGCGCGGCAGTCTTTGTAGGATCAGACCCTTGTTCTATTTATGCTGTTTAGTTACTGAACTTTATTTTTGAATGCAAGTGATGTCTTCATAACATTAAAGATTACACAGACGGCGTCAGAATAGTATAGAAAACCAAGTGAAAAGCAAAAGGTCCTTGTTACACTGTAGCCAGAAAGATTACTGCTTGTTACAACCTTTATTTAATGTCTGGGGGAACACAGGGCATAACCAGTTTACCCCGACCGTTTGTAAAAATGAAACAGAATCAACAAGAAAAGGCTGCCGAAACGCCTGTTGTGCAACAGTGAATAACATCAACACAGAAATGTCTAACACATAAACCAGCTAATATTGCAGAGCTGTGGGTCCAAGCCCAAAAACAAAAACCCACATTAACCAGAGAATAAAAAACTACTTTTGGTCTCAATTGGTCTAGTTGTAAGTATTGATTTCAACAATGAAAACAATACTACAACTAACAGAGCAGGAGAAAATGTGGGAGCAAGACTAGTTCAACAAGGTACTTCTACCATCTAGTCAGCAAAGACAAAGGATAAACTGTATCAAGATGACAGCACTTTAAAAACAGCGACACCAGCATCAGTTAGCTCAGGGGCCAAATGGCAGGGAGAATTGGTTCTGAGGGTTCATATACAACTCCACTGATGATCAAATGAATTTTAGGTGTGGGCGGCCACTCAGAGAGGGGCGCGGCACATGCTAAAACACAGTGAGAGAGACAGCTCTCTCCCAAAAAGAGGCCACAGGAAAGTCAGTGGACGTAACACTGCTATTAAATCATAAGAGGGTCATTTATCCAGGATTAAATTTGCTATTTGGATACACGCAAGTCCAAAAAAAAAAAAAAATTGAAACTGTACATATGAAATTAGAAGCTGAAAGGACAGAGCACATGAAGCAGTCTGTGTGATATCTACGATTATATTTCTACTGTAAGTGAGTCTGAGCTGTAGTCAAAGAGTCGTACAGTCTATTATCAGGCAGTGTTCACTCTTACATTTAACTACTTGTTTGACATCTGCATTCTTTTGTGGCTCATAAATGTCCAAAACAGCACATAACTCTAAAGGAATATTTTAAGAAATATGCAATTGTGTAATACTGAATTGAGTTGTGTCCTAATTAACAGGCTGTATCTCGTTAGCTGAACTATACACAAAAAGAAACGTAAAAACGACACTTTGGGCTTTCAGAGGGACTTAGGTGCTGTAACTCAGACGTGACTGTCGAGCACAGTTATTTCCAAAGCGAGGTTGCTGCTGACATGAGAGAGATATAATCTTCTGATTTTACACTCAAAAAGAAGATAAATAAGCGTATTTCCCAAAACGTTGAACCATTTGTCTAAAGATACAGCCAAACCAAACATAGTTGATCGCACCGTTAAGTTCATTCATTGCAGCTGGTAATTTGTGCACCTAGAAAAGAATTTCATTATGCTTCATACATCTTTAATTTTTATGATGAGTTATGACTGCTCATGTAAAGAAGCCTCCTGTCTGAATTATTGCAGAATCGCTGATCATATTAACTCTTTGGAGCCCACTATAGATACTATAGATAGCTGTTGGGAAATGTGAACAGTGAAGTGATGTTATTATGGTAAAACAGTCAGAACAGTATGACTTCTGCTATCCAGTGATATAACTTAACAAGACGGCCTGTACTGTAAAATTCAATAGATGTGATTATGAATGTAGGGGAAAACAGAAAAAACACTTTCCTACAGAAAGTCATTTTTTTATCAGACAGAACAGGTAACAGAGAATAATAATACGGCTGTTGTCGATTCTGCACCCCTGACACTTGGCTGTGGAAATAAGAAAGTAATAATCATTTCATTGTAATTATAACATGGCCTTTTATTTGTGCACTCTGGTGTTTTAGTCCATGAGTAACACTGACTAACACCATTTCACCACCACATATCTGCAGACCTCATATTAAATAGACAGATACTTAACAAGTGCATTGACATCCTGAGTCTTGATGGTTTTTCAAATGGGTAAAACTGTATTAAAATGAATGGATGGTTATTTTTAGCTTGTTTCATTATAAAGTGGCATATTCAGACCATCCAATCTATCCATTCGACGGAGAGATGATGGCGTCTGAATGTGGAATTAGCACATGCCTCCGCAGCGTCTTTGTAAGATTTTTTACTTTTAATGACTGCACTAATTAAGAAGTCCTCCTCGGGTCCTGGATAAAACAGGAGAAGCAATGATGGATGGGTTTAGGGACAAAGACAGAAAGGGAGTCGAGAGGGAGAGAGACAGACAGAGGGGAAGAGAGAAAGAGAGAGATGCTCAAGGGCGGCCCCAGTAGGAGATAGTGGTCTGCAGTTCACAGCAGGGGTCCCTTTTAGCAAAGGTCCAGGCGGTGACACTTCCTCCTAATGAGGGAGCAAGACAGCTTTTGGACATGCTGGGAAGCCATTAATAGTGTTAACTGGGCTAGCTGGAGGAGGATATAGCTTCCATGACATAGCATGTCAGCCTCTCTCTGTGTGGAAGTCTTGCACACACATTTATACTGTACATATCTCAATAACCACAATTTTCTTGTCTCTTTCAGTTCTGCTTTATTTAGAAACATCAGACATCCAAAGCGAAGACAAACAGCTATGCGGTCAGTTCTTCAGCTTGGCTTAACAAGGTCAACTGTGGGAACTGTGGGAACAGTGAGCAGAAGTCAGCGTACAGATACTTATTACAGTCTGCTAAACACAACCACTGAGTACTTTTTTGTAAAGTTTTCATTGTACAGTGTAATGGTTACAGAATGATAACACTATCAGCATTTAGATTGATTCCATGGAATCACTTTTATAACACTTAAAGTCCTTCTGCCTTTGTTGTCAGTCTGTTACTTTAAGTGAGAATGGGGAAAGTCAATGAGAGTTACATAGAAATATCATCCTCAACAAATGTCCCTAGAAACTAAAAGAGTATAAAGCTTTAACTTTTAAGTCTTCTTCATGTAATACATACACGTTTATTTGATTAAACATATTTAACAGTTTTATTGTTATTATTAGTGTGTAAAAATACTTTTAAAAAAGAGGGAAAGTTATAACTTTATTAATTTTTCTGCTGTGATAGCAACCCTTATATTTGTCTTCTACAATTTTTGGTTCTGACTGACAATCTTGGTACTGTAATTTGATTGGTGTAATCTCTGTGTGGGCAAGCACTAAAATCAGATTCAAGACAAATTTCTGTTTAATTTTATTTCGTCACACCAAAAAGAGCTTGGAGTGATGTGAGCAACATTTTTAAAACGCATCAAACACGGCACTGAATAAACTTTTGAGCCACCAAACTGTAACTGTGCCACCTAAAACTTGTGTAACCTCCAGGTAGTCACCCTGGGCACGGCACGGCACGGCACGGCACATGAATCTTCTACAGTCAATTACAGGACAATTAAGGAAACACACGCAGCCAAGGAAGGTAGCCAAAGACAAATGATCCCACATCTGTTCATAAAGAAGTCAAGGAAACAAATACAAGTGTTGTACCCCTGCCTGGCTCACATACTGCACACAGTACAAACAGGAGCTTTTCCCTGGGGGGTAGAATACCATATGGGCGCTGCCAAATCCAGAGTCACCTTGTCTCAACTTGGCTGGATCTGATGTGTTGCACTGTTTTGTGACAAGACTTCTTCAAATACCTTCAAAAACATGTTGTTGCTGCCATATCCGCTGCTTCCCAATTATCTGTCACGCTCAAGGAGAGAATTATTCTTTGTCATTTTCTTTCAAGCTCTTTTTCAAGCTATCAAGCTCATGCCACTGTATGTCCTCTAATATAGTACCTGGCACTGACCTTGATTAAACAACATGCCTTTCAGATCTCATCTGTGAGCATCTAAGTTGGTGCCAAAGCTGACAAAGGTGTACAGCTGTCACATTTTAATTTCTTTTCACATTTTGCCATTAACCATGCATAAATTATGATGATGTTTGACCTGGCTTTACTTGTCAGAGTTTTAACAACTTTGTCTTCTATCTCTTGTCAATGTTAAGGCTTCAAATCCTGTGACTTCTGTCAGTGACAGAATCCCTGGATATCTTAGGGGATCAGATTCTTGTCTCTTCAGCTGCCAGACACTTGGCAACATGAAGCTCAGAGTTGGGTTGTTGGTGTCAATTTTGCCTCCCAAATGAATAAAATGCTCAACTGTGCCATAGAAAGTGCCTGGTTTAGCACAGTTTTCTCTTTTTAATTGCATGTTTAAATTTACAGAAAAGTTTTATGCAACAGTAAACACCCACAATTAAAGTAAAAAAGAGGTTTAATATAATACAGTTTACAACAGAGTGTAACTGTAGTGATTAAACTCTTGTAGCAAGTTCCTCCGTGTGCACATCACCAAGTATCTCTCCTGGACACTAAATACAATGGCCATGAAAGCTCACCAGCGGCTCTATTCCCCGAGGAGACTGAGAAAGTTTGGCATGAATGTCAGCATCCTCACAAATTTCTACAGGTGCACCATCGAGACCCCGCTGACAGGCCACATCACAGTCTGGTACGGGAACTGCCCACAGCCACAAATCACTACACAGAGTGGTACAGCACAGCAGTGGCTACAGACTTCTGGTCATTCAGGATATCTTTCACCTGCAGTGCCTGCGGAAGGCACACTGCATCATCGAGGACCGCAGCCACCCAGCACGCAGACTGCTCTCCTTGTCACCATCTGGCAGACGATACAAGAGCATGGATGTGTGTGTGTGTGTACCACCAGACTTAGGGACAGTTTTTACCATCAGGCTTCTGAGCTCTGTAACCCAAATGTTCCACATTGCATATTTGCTTATTTGCTGTCTGTAAAAATGCACTATCAAGTATGGCAGCTGCTACTGTGCCAGGACGGATACATGGCCAATGTGCAATACTTCTGCATACATATGTGAGGCTATAGACTGTTAGTGCTTTATTGGTTTTCATTTTAGATATGCTTTGGGTTTTCTGAGAGGGAGGTTAAAAGGTGTGCCATTACCGAGAACAGCGGTAATGGCACACAGTTTTTAGCAAACTTTTTAAACCCTTCTAAACTGGACTTCTAAACAATTTTATTACCTACAATTGTGAGTTCTACATTATGTTTTTTACTACTACTGTAATAAATCAGTCTGTCTCCTTCTGCGGGTAATTCCTACTGCTGTAACCTAAGTTGAGTTGTCATGACAACAACATTGAATGTCCTCTTGACATATACACTTCTTCATCATCACACCTTCTTCATCATCTTTGTACTTTTAAACACAAGTCCTCATTTTAATATATCTGTATACTGGTAGGGGTGTCCCCGACTAAAAATTGTGTGGGTGTGGGTCACAGCGTTGTGCTCTGCAGTCCACAGCAATGAACAGAGCTGAGGACATAGACAGGCAGGCAGGCAGACAGACAGACAGACAACACACCACCTGTGTCCAGCAAAGCATGCTTTCCCAGCTATAAACACCAGGCGCTCCATTGAAAATGTATAGTTTGGAGTGCTTGAGAGCACTTTGGAGGGACATTTTCTTTCCGCCGAGATGCTCTTGTTGCTATGATATGATGCTATATCCACAGAAAAATTTTGACATAAGGTAGACTACCAGCAGACCAGCAATATTAATATCTCAAGCAATTCTATGTAGAATATATTATAATAACTGCATTCAGCACTCCCATATCGACCAAATAGAATGATCCTTCGTTTGATAACCACATTTTCATGTCACTGTGACGATTCAACTGAGAGATTGGCAGTCAAATCAGGCTCCTTTGATCGGAAAGTCGACTATTAGAGGTCACCACTATTAATGTGTTATATTTCACTGATCTTGTTCCATTTTTAGATCTCCATATCCATTTTAGTTTTTTATTGCAACTAGTTCTCTTACTGCAAAGCTGACCTATATTTCTCGTCTAATACATTTAGTTTTACTGTTGACCCTGTGTTAACCTACATGACTAATAAAACTGAAACTGAACTGAAACGGATGGTTTCTCTCATACATTATTGACTAGCTCAGCAGGCTAATGCAACGCACTGGCTATACTGTCTCTTTTGCTCTTCACTGCAGTGATGTAGGTTTTTACTCCAGGGTGTGTCAGTACACTGTGACATCACAGGGAAATAGACATGAAGCTACAGAGCTACAGAAAGTGCACTTTAATTTATTACATTAGAAAATAACCAATCCTGAACATGACCTACAGCTGTATGCAACAAAATGACCCAAACCAAGCCCAAACATTACACTGGCAGTTAAATGTGTGACTTAACAGGTATTTAGGCCTCAATCCACAAACCAGAGTGCAGTGCGATGTTCAACAGAACATTCAAGAACAACATTATAAACATGGTCAGACACTCCCACAGTACCACCACATATTGAAGTTGCTAAGAGGCTGCTGAAAAATATAAGTGTATGCGATTCTTTAGGATCGACACTGTGTCTTTTTTACATCAAAGTCCTTTATAGAGGATTATCCAACAAATGTGAAAGAATAACATTAAAAGAATGAGAATAAACCCCATTTCATGATAAATTCAGCACAGTTTGAAATGTCTTTTTGTGTTTTGTGGTTTTGCTTTTCTACAGTGATATAGTCCCACAATGTAATAATTCTAAAATTACATGAAAAATAACAATTGCCAAAAGTCGGTTGCCATAATGCATGCTTCAACAGACAGCTAATACAATCAAACATTATATCAGTTCATGATTGGCCTCACGTCCACATATAAAGAAGGGATAAAAGTGAGTCACATTGAACCAGCTTGTGCATTTGGCACCGACATGACTTTACTCTTTTACTTCACTGTGCACTGCTGGTATGTGGTGTTTTACACTGAGGGTAACATATGGGGTTAATGAACTGTGTTGTACACGACATATGTCTTCTCTTGCTTGGTAGAGACCACTTCCTCCTTTTTTCCAGGTGGGTATGTCCGGGCTGTAATACCCCACTGTGAATGGTGACACTCCAAAGGTCGGTGTGCTGTTCTCCTGTATGTGTCTATCTCCCTGAATGTGTTGATAGACGATTAGTATAGCTTTTTGGCCTTCGGTGTCACTTTGTTGAGACAAAGTGGATTTTTAAAAGCATTTTTTCAAACAGGCGACACTCAAAGAAATGTTCTATAACTTTCATGCAGTAATTTTAATAACCCCACAAATGTTTTTGAGAAGGTCATAGCTGAGTGACTAAATGACAAAAGACATTTTGTTTAAAGCGGGTCAGACAGAGCCCACTTTTCCAGCTATAATATGTAGAAGCATCTGATGGAAATGGTCATGCCTCCTTCCATATTTAATGGAAGTGGATTACCACTGCTGTCAAGGGAGCAAGTACACTTGCAGTCAAGAGACCTAATCAGGAGATTTAAGTAGTGTTTCATATGAAGAGGTCCAGTGGTTTGTACAAGTATTTGAATGTGATAGTGTGAGTCATAGAGCAGGCTAACTTGATATTATAGCTCATTATTTAGCCAAAGGGTGAGCTAATTAATGTTTGTGTCAGATGTAATGGTGTGATGTGGTAAAAATAGCTTGTATGATCATGAGAACAAAATGAATGTACAATATGAGGATGCTAACAATGCATGCAAATTTTTCTTATGAGATAATTGTTCCTTTCTTGCTTCGGAGAATGTCAGCAGTGTTGATTAAGTTATTATGGGAGGCACTCGCAATTTTCACCCACGGGAATGTTGGTTTTGCACTCTCTTGCATCTTGTATCAATTGTTTATATACGTTTTCCGAGAGCATGCCTCACATTCTCTGAACTGCACACACAAATCCAAAAAAACACACACACACACACACTCCTGCAAAGTGAAACTTCTTTCAAAACAAATTTTTGCGCTCTAAAAATGATTTTGTATTCAAATGGCACACACACCATCATATGAAGAGATATTTCTAAGAAGTTCGTTAAAGTTAGTTCATGTGTTTTATGTATTTCCTCTTTTATTGTTTCAGACCCCTTCACTTGTGTTTCCCACTCCTGTGATTCTCTGCCCCTCCCTGATTGTTTCCACCTGTGCCCCCTTCTTTGGTGTATATATTGCCTGCATCTTCTCCTGTCCTGTGCTGAACATTTTCAGCACTCTATGTCAGTGTTTAGTCAGGTAGTATTAAGTATTTTTGATCATGTCCGTCTGTTGGTGCCTTGTCTTTGTTCTTCTTGTACAACAATAAACTGCACCTTTGTACCATCTGTTTACCTTGTGTAGAGCTTTTGGGTTCGTCTTCTTGGGTGCACTTCTGGTCGTGAACATGATTTACGCAATGTAAAACATTATCATGAATGGAAAGCACCAATATGCATGCCTTAACAAAGGACTAAATGTTACACTTATGCATGTACAGTAGTGTATCTATAAAATATTTTTGTATATGGTATTTGTACTCAAATATAAACACATACTTCGGTATACATCCCAGCAAACACAAAGCTGGATGTGTAAGGTGTTCTACGTTAAGAATAAATGATACACAGTAAAAGTAAATTAGACTCCACCCTGTCTTCTGTTTTGGTTGGACACTGTAGCTCTCTATCCAGGCACATGGTCACCCAAAGTGGCCTGAATCTCATCAAAGATTATTGCTCTTCTTTCGCTTACTTACTTACTTTCGCTCTTGTTGCTATGCCTCTGTCTCCCATGTTGGCATCTAGTGCTCCACAACAGAGGAGCTCAGCTGTGTTCCTTTAATCACTCTGATTGCAAATTGAAGAACTGTGTCCATGAGAGAAGTGGATAGAGGGAATTTTTTTAATCCATGTGAACACGAGAAATTTTATTCACAAAGATTGTGCCAAGTGTGGAGAATTGTGCTGGGACACACAATTTATTCATAAAAGACCATTTTTGCTTGTAATTAAATAAATGTGACTTGAATTACTGCTTTTGTGATGCTGTTAAAGCCATGTTGAAATATATGTATTTAAAATATATAATATCTGATGCTTGCTCATGTGGGAATTCTTGAATCCTTAATTTTGAATTCATGAATCATTGGGTCTCTCTCTAATTAAAGAGTTTGGTCTAGACTTGCTCTTTATGTAAAGCGTCTTGAGATAACACTGTTGTGAATTGGCGCTATATAAATAAAGATTGATTGATTGATTGATTGAAAACAAACCCATGACTGAGGCTGACTGAAGCAAACACTGCTACATGACAATTAATGGTACATGCAAAGAAATTAGTTGTATTTCAGTGAACTCTCAACACAAACCCACCCAAATGCTACCGAGCCTTCTGACTGAAATCCTCATCCTCTCCTGGTATCATCACTGCTTGCTTTCACACACACACTCACGCACACAATACCTACAGAAAATGAGCTGATGGTGATAAGCATTTAAATACACTGTTAAGTTCTTAACTATGTACCTGCTAAGCTTTTCCTGTTGTAGTAGAGGGAGTGGGGCTGTCTGTAGGTTGTCATTGATGAAGTACAACGAGCATACCCTTCAATAATACAGTAGAATGAACGGATATTAAGTTAGAAGTCTACAACATTAACGTTACTAATTAACAGTCCAACAGTCCATTAGTCCAAGACCAGATAGACCTACTTGCCAAACATTGTCCTAGCAATACCTATTGTGCATGTTAGAAAGCCTGGATGAAAATATTATCCTATTTTTGTGAGGATAATACCACAAACTCAGACCCAAACACAATCATATGGAAAATACATAGTCTACGCACGCAAGGTGCAGGAAAAAACCCTTGTGAGCGCAGATATTTCTTGTCTGGAGCATGATTCTGTGGCTGGAGTCAAATCCATATCTGCTGCCTCAACTAGTTAAATTGTAGGAGGCTCTTTTCATCCATTTCAGCACAGCAATGTCAACATAAAATGAAACATTACAGTATATTTGTACTCTGTTTGGTGTTACGCCCCAGTCTAGGGGTTCTGGAGCGAAACACAAAATAGCCTCAGTTTCCTCAGTCCCAAGGGGTCACAGACACAATATACAGGTAATCAACAAGTTTATTTGCGCCTACAACGTACCACAATTTAACATGAACTGAGGGCTTCTATAAATTAACTGAAAACTGCCCTAGCAGGAACAAAAAGACAGGGATCTAGCTTCCTGGTCTAACAAACACAGGAGAAAAAGCTTCAAACGAAAACTGGCAGTCCACCCCTACAAAGACAACTAAAACGAAGGTTGGTCACAAAACAGGACTCAAAAGGATCGGTTGGGAGATGAGGGCTGCGGGACACTGCGGAGCAGGTCAGGACGAACGAGGGGAAAGCGAGCTTTGCCGTGCCGGGACGTGTGCGAGCCAAGAGCCAAGAGCCAAGAGCCAAGAGCCAAGAGCCAAGAGAGAGCCATTCCGCCATGTTGCTCCCTTTGTAGCCGACGTCATAGGACACGCCCCCAACCCGTGTCTACAGCGGGCAGCCCCTCCAACCACCGCTGGGCTACGGCACACGGTCATTTGCATTCTGTGGAGGAAACAGAACACATACACACACACACACACACACATACGACCGTGGTCGTAACATTGGCCACAAACCTGATATTTGCTTCAAAGTAACTTATCACACTGACTGAGTCACACTAACTGTTGAGTGCTTATGGTTGCACTTGCGTACAATTTCGAGTGTGTGTTTTCTTTCACCATGGAAAGGCTCGGTGCCCACACAGTGCTCACCGCTGCGGCAGGAAACCAGGAGGGAGGCTAGAGAGCATCGCCTGAGAGCATCTCCAGACATGATATTTTGATTCAATCAATATATCTGTTCAGTAGGGAAGGCTGTGCGCAAAAAGAAATTTATTTATTTATATAAAAAAATAAAATAAAAAGGGCACTTTCTCCCTAGGAGGCCAAACAGCAGGTGCTCAAGCCCCCTTTGAGGTCTATCTATTCACGTGCCAGGAACTGTGTGTAGCGCTTAAAAAAAGAGCTGCAATCTGAGTGTAAAGCAGAGAATGTAGATGTATTTTAGCAGAATTGGTTCAGAGGGTTGGTGCATGAGTTACAGGCTGTAGTACCAACATTAGCGTGTAAATATAATGTAAGAATACATTTCTCAGTGTATACCGGATTAATTCCTCTGTTTTTTACATGACTGCAACTTCACTGCACACATCTTTTGACAGAGATGGAAAATGTGATTTTTTTGATAGAATGTGAAGTGATATTTTTGGACCACGATGTTTCAAATATATTCAAACAGTACTTCTATACATTTACATCCGTGGGTGAAGAGTCTTATTTGTTCTCTTCTGTTTCTTTGCAGTCTTGCCACCACTCGCTGCCCCTTATACACTGTTGGCTGTTGAAGATGATTTTCAATTTATGTATCTCTTTTCCTGCCACTCTGTTATTATTTACCTATCGATCAAGATGACTACGTACAATACAGCGTGGTGTAGTGCATAAGCACGAAAGAATGTCTATATTCTCTGAGTCATATAGAAATAGTGATTTCTTTCATAATAAACACCCAAACACAAATCTTACTCTCTCTAGCAATCACGTTCACCTTCTGTTATTCTTCTTTTGAACATTTTTCAGGTTGTTTAATACTTGTGAATACCTTCACCTGGACCTTTATGTCACACCCCAAATATTCAGCTTATTCAGCATATGTATGCTATCATGATTTTTTTTTAAATGTTTTAATTTGAAATATCAAGATATTAGGAATGTTCAAACGTGGCTCTTTTTGAGGTATTATGGCTTTCTTACTGTGCAGAGGCTTTGCTGTTTTGCTCTTGCCCCTTTTTCTTTGTAAGAAATTACGAGCAGCAGCTACTGGATACCAATAAATCGTAGCCCACTGAGTTGTGGCGCTGCAACAAGCTACAGTTAATAAGCAGCAAGATGCCCCCCTTCTCTACATTTGGAACAAGGAGAACTATCAAGAAGCCTCCCCACTGACCTAATGTGCAACTGGTGAACAGACTTACTCCACTGCTGCAGGATGCTGGATCTCCGTCTGATGACCTGGAGAACATCTCATCCTCACACAGCGGGGAAGGGACTGAAAGTAACTCAGAAAGTAAAAGGCTACAGGGAAAGGGAAAGATGGGGCCTCAAACTCTGATTGACTTTGCTGTGAAAGATATGAGGGACATGTACAGTAAAAACACCAAAATGCTGTGCTTTCCCAAAGGTAAAGTATCTGACATGAGAGAAAAAACTTCATGCATACTGTGGCTGTACAGTCAAGGGTGAAAAACCTCATTTTGCACATAGGGTCAAACGATGTTGTAAAAAAACAGCAATCTGAAGTATAGAAACAAGATTTTATTGATTTCTTGAACAGAGTCAGCTGTCTGAATACTGAAGTGTTTATCAGTGGGCCTCTACCGCCGGTAAGAAGAGGGGTCAAGAGATTCAGCAGATTGTTGAATATAAACACATGGCTTCCAACTGCATGCACCATCCATTCAGTTCATTTTTGTGACAATTTCAGCTACCCCTGCAGGGAAAAAGATGTCTACAGTGGGACTGTAGACATCTTTTCAAGTCAGGTGGACTCTGCCTTAACAGGTTAGGAGTAAAACTATTCATTTTTTGTACATCACCCATCTGTTCCCACCACCTGAGGAGGACTAATCATGAAAGACCGAGCCAAGAGGAAGAGACCCCCACCCTCACCAACAACCACCTGTAAAGATCCCTCCCGATACCCCACCCAGGCCACCCTCCTCCCCCCTCTTGGAGTTCACTAACCAGATGAAAGAGGTGGCCACTGCAAGGACCATTTTTTCTCCCAACGGCATCCTCCCCCACCAATGGCTTCAACTCCTCAGCCGGCACTGACACAATCGTCACAGTTTCAACGCCCCCCTCCCCCCTCTTTGCTACAGTACCAGAATCATTCTCTGTCTCCACATTCAGTTAAAAGCACAGCATGCCTAGTTACTTGTGTGCAAAATACAGCAAGTTCTAACTGATATCTCCTGGGTCCAGGCTGCAAGCCTGATGGCACTCATGACTCATTCCAGGACAAGCCCTCTATGCCGGTAGCTTCCTCAATTCCTGTCTTGATGCAACAGAAGAAAATTGTATCTGCTAAGAAACAAGAAGCACCCAACTGATTCTGCAAATTTATCAAATTTAGTTTCCATAGCTCCGGAAAAAAAGGGCTTTTAACACATGGAATCTAGCCTTAAAAATCTCTGTATGTTTTTAGCTGGAAATTGGTTACACCGTGATGATTGTGCAGCTTTTCTTATCAAATCAGCCACTACTAACTTTTGGATCAGATCATTTCTAAGGTTGTGGTGACTGATGTTGAGTGACTATTTTTGTTGTCTTTGACAGTGTCATCTCTGTGCATTCAAATGTTCAAACAGAGGATACCAAGAAAAAAAAAATCTCCTGCTGCCTTGACATGCCAAGCTTTGTCAGGCATGTTTCAAACTGCATGGCCTCAGATCTTCTACAGATTGTAAACACAACTCTTCTTCAGGTGTCTTTCCACAGGTCCTCAAAACTGCCGTTATTAAGGCACAAAAAAGAACAATCTAGACACCACTGAAAGAGCAATTACAAGCTCATATTAAGTAGGTGGGAATTTCAGGCACAGTATTAAACTAGTTTGAATCCTACTTGAAGGACAGGGACTACTTTGGGTCTATGGGTAATTACACATCTGAGCAGACAAAAATAATGTTGAGGTCCCTTAGGATCCATTCTGGGGCCTCTTCTTTTCAATATCTTCAAGCTTCCACTTGCTCAGATCATGGAAAACAACAAAATCTGCAAATTATGCAGATGACATACAAAGTTACAAAACCCTATATGGGGACTTCGGTCCAATAGAAGAGCCGATCAAATGCATTGAACAATCAATGACTGAATTTTCTTCAGTTAAAGATAAAACTGAAATAATTGTTTTGGAGCCAAGAAAGAACAACTAAAACTTAGCGTTCACCTTCAAACGGTAATGCTAGAAACCACAAACGAAGCTAGATAGGACCATGTCCTGAACTTCAACAATCTCATAAAGACAATTGCAAAGTCAGCCTACTTTCAACTAAAACATATATCTAGGATTAAAGGACTTGCGTCTCAGCAAGACTTGGAAAATCTTCAGCTGGCTTGGCTAATATAACGGTGTCTTTACAAGTCTCCCTAAAAAGTCAGACAGTTGCAGTCAATTCAGAGAACTGCTGCTTGAGTCTTCACTAAAACCAAGAAAGCAGATGATATTACTCCTGTTCTTAGATCTTTCCACTGACTTCCTACTGTTTGTTTATAAAGTAATGAAAGGTTTAGACCTAAGGTACATTTCTGATCTGCTGCTTTGCCATGACCCATCCAGATTGTCTGGGACAGGTCTGCTTCCTGCATTCAGTTTTTATGCACCAAATGTCTGGAACAAGTTTAAGGAAACCACAGGTCAACTGCAACTCTCGGCTCATTTAAATCAAGGCTGAAGGCTTTTCTGTTTGCTGCTGCCTAAATCAAATAATTTATTCATTTCTTGCACTGCACTGTAACTGCTATTCTTGTCATTTTAAATGTCTTATTCTAGTTTAGCTTTTAGCTATATTCTATTGTGTCGGCTCTTTATTGTATTTAAATGTCCTTTCATATTGTGTTTCTTTTGCACTTTGTCACAATGCTTTTAATGTTTTATTTGAAGCACTTGGCCTGGTTGTTGAAATGTGCTATATAAATAAACTTGCCTTGCCTTTTAAACAGGTCACTTCTCTGTACTTATTTACTTAAATGAAGTTTTTTGTTGTCACATTTAGAATTCACAGTTTTTGGGTGCCCTGTTGAATGTTTCCCACCAAATGTGTTGAATGCATTTTCTTAATCGAATCAATTGTTTAAATATTTTAAATTGTGCATTGTGTACACCCATAGATGCTTGCTTCAGTCTTATTCACTCCCTCAGTTGACACATTGCTATGTTTGCTCCACAACACTACAAGTGGTCAAGCACAAAACGGTGCCTTAAAGTTTACTTCTTTGTGAAGAGCTGTAGTTTCTAAGACTGCTGATATTTCCTTTAAAAACTTGTAGTCTCTCTCTGGAGCATAGAACCAATAAACACACTTTGATACATAAAAGCAACTTATATTTAGTATTTAGTACTTAAAAAAAAAAAAAAAAGCACTAGTGGTGGTGTTAAGATATTGCTAGAAAGTGCTCCAACACTACTCGACAACTCACTACACTCTGTTGGAATAAAAGACAGACATACCGATACAGTGTGTTTTGTCAGTGTAATCAAGCAGGACACCCTGGGCATTTACAGATGGAGATAAAGAGAGAGATTGGATTTAAGTGCATTGAAAGACAAAAGATCAGCTCAGATGAAGAGTGAGGATAGAGTGATAGGGTGTGAATGTGCGTGCATGGATGTGTGTGGCTGGCTTGCTTGCTGCATGGTTGGCATATTCTCAGTTGGATGAGAGGACATTTATGTGATGTCAGCACGCATTAACCTCTCTGAAAATACATCGGAAACAAATAGGGACACATGTGCCCAGATCCCACCAGCTCTAAGTAACAAGCCTCTGGAAGGAAAGGCTATGCTGGACAACACAGAACACATCCAAAAATAGATATGTGAAGATGAAAGTGTAGGCTTCTTGGTAGCAGAGAAAACTCAGGCTTTCTAAGATTCTTGACAAATAGCGGATGAAATTTAGAATTCAGTTGCAGATTAATTTTAAGCAGCTATTTTTGTGCAAAATTAATTAATTACGTGGAGTTGCTTTGACCAACACTGGATGCAAATGGATGCAATCCTTCATACAAAGAACAGTGCAACGGCATTCCCAAACATATCCTTAGAAGCTTCTCAATTCGATCTGTCTCATGACGAGCTGATTTTCAAAGGTTGTTCATCTTAGTGACATGGCGGTGCCGAAACTTGATTGTTCTAGCTAATTGCAGGGGCACATCCGCCCCAATCTTTGCGGATGTGATGTGAAATGATCTACCATGACAGTTGTTTCAATGGCGCTAATTAGCTTACTGTATCGCAATCATATACTGTATATATGAATAGATGAGAAACCCACACACCATGGAACAAATGCTATGTTATTTGGCTGATGTTTAATTGGTTTAAGATGTTAATTATTATAGTGTGACCCAGGGAGATGCAGTTGAAAGCTAGAAGGTGGACCTTGGTCTTTCTTTCGCTGACTTCACTGGCCACAACCACTGAGCAATGGGTATGAATTGTCATATTAAGCAGTATTTTCTGTTCCCTGCTGATCACTTTACCATTTAATAGTAACTACTTGGAACTATCTGAAAAGAAACATTGGAAATCCCTGCCTGTAATATGAGAATCCCAATTCTGCTCTGACACTCTAATGATGTGAATAATTCATGTGCATAATTGATGATGTTTATGTACATATGCATAACTAGAAAGATGTGCTTGCTGAATAGTTGAAAGTGCCTCTTGCATGTTCAATGGTTGTGATTAGCTTTTACACTAATCGTACTGTGTCTCATGCAGTCTAAAATCCATTTTGAGTATACAGACATGCCTGGGAGCAAATGTGTGGGTTGGACAGGCTGTTAGGGTACTTAGGTGTGCTTTTTCTCACATTAAGTAATCAACTCAACTCTGCTCTTCTTTAATTGTTACCACCACCCTGCAGAACTATTTGGAAGAGCATCCTGCTTTCTCTTTCTTCACAGTAATGAAACTGTCCACCTCCTCTTTCTATCTCTCCCACTCACTCTCTAAAGCCTCGAACCAAAGGCAGTGAGGGCTGCTCTGGCCCTCTGGGCTTTGTCAGCCAGCTCCTGGCTCCCACGTTACAGACAGTCCAGTGTTTTCGTAGTACTGCCTTGTGGGCAGAGATGCTAATTTGAAGTGTTCCTGGATGAGACAGCTCTGCGAGAATATAAGCCGCAGTCCACAGAGAAGGACTTATAATGCCTCCATGCTTTAATGCTCTTCTACCACAAGCGCAAGTGTGAGAGCTGGTTTTAGAAACCTAAATTACCCTGGCAGCCTGTGCTACCCAGGGAAAGGTAGCTTTTGTGGGTTGTGGCTCCCAAAAATAGTTTCACAAGGCATTGGATCCCTAAATTTTTAATGCCTGTGCAGTCTGTAATGGGAAGCCAAATAAACAAGTTCTTCAATATAAACGAAACAGATTTCTTCATGCCAAAATTAGACAAACTATGTTTCCTGAGGGATTTACAGAATTGATGAAGTGGAAAGACCTGTGTCTGTTGATTTAACTCTTGGTAATGGAGGTGACCGCTACCTGATATTAATCCTGTAGTTATAGGAATGTCCTTGTCGACATGACCTTTGAGCAAAAATTGCACTAATTAAATCTCTTATCTTGTACAGTCTCGAAATTTGAACTAGAATAAAGAAATATTTTCGATGAACACAGTCTCTCTAATCTTTAAGCCCTATGATGGACTGGTAACCAGTCCACAGTGTATCCCGGTTCTCGCCCAATGTCAGTTGGGATTGTCACCAGCCCCCTGGTAACCCTTAAAGACAAGCTGTATAGGCAATAGATGGACGGACATCACTCTTTAATACAATTGCTTTTTAAGATAATTTGAATGCTTTATTTGACAGGACGGTGTAAGAGAGAAGGCCAATACAGGTGAGAGAGAGGGGAGATGACATGGAGCAAAGGTCACTGGCCAGATTTGAGCCCTTGCTGCTGAAAGGACAAAGCCAGCAGAGCCACCACAAACTCCACAAGTCCTTATTATTATCATTGCATATAAGAACAGTTTGGTGTGCTGAGGACAACTCTTATAAAGACTGGTTTTGTGAAAATTTACAGATGTGTGACAACAAAACAGTTGCATTTTCGTTTCTCTCACAAAAGTGAGTATAGGAGACCTCATTTACAATGTAAAGCATATAAATACAATCAAACTTTTTAAAAAGCTCATTCTGCTTCCTTTAAGTATGCCAAACAATTTAAAAGCTTATTAGAAAGTTTATTGCTGTGCTGGTGTACTCTTTATTGAATAGGAAGTGATAAACAGGATTATCCCATTGCCTTTTTGAATTACTACCTCAAAAGAAGAGAACCGTTTCTTCCATTTGAGTTAAATGGACCACTTTTATCCTGTTGACAGGTGCTGAGTCAGCAACATAGAGGTGTCTGCAGATGTTGCAGTCTTATCTCCAAAACCAGTGGAGACAAAGACAAATTAAGTGTTATTAATGCAACTAATGTAATGAGATAATGAGTTTATACATTACAATTGGATTATTACATCACAGGCCTTTGGGCAATATTTTTAAGTGTTACTCTTTCTAGTGTGGGTGTTTTGTTGTCATTGTATCATGTTGTGCTCTCTATTGGAGCTACTCTGGTGTGAAAAAATATGATACATGCAAAATGTATTTCTATTGCATCATCAATTTAATAATATATGTACAAGACAAATAAAATGTCAAAATCAAATACCATAAGTCCCAGATTTATAGTGTCTCCGATGTGTTGTAGACTGTGTTATGCCGTGTTATGACATGTTACATTATCCTACAAGTGTAGGATTTAAATCATCAAACATACACCCTCTTCACATTTGTTCAATATTGGCATGTACCATAGACAAATTCCCCAATGAGGTGAGTCCTGCTTGTCCTGTTTGCCCACTTTTACTTAAATCGTTGCATTGTCCCAGACAGGAAAAAAAAAGTTCACTGGACTAACTACAAATGCAGTGAATGTCACTGTGACAGTGCAGCCTAATAAGAGTGGTGCCATAGTCATCTATTGATTCTTTTCTGCAACATGAGGAGAAAATACTGTAACATACCAGAGATGATCTCTTCCTGGAGTGTCTGCTGGTTATGGCAGCGAAAAGACTCCTCCTATAATCCCTTCATAAAACCACAACTTTTGTTTTTCCTCTTGAGTTCTGTACTTATTAAACAAACAAGGTATTAATCTGTGAGCTTTAGAGGTGCTTTTAGGTGGGTTTTCTGTCCTCTGAACAGTGTCACGCTCGATGTTTTCCATAACCAACTGCGGGCTGCAGCTTCATATTTTTAGCACTCAGATAGAAGAGCGGCATCAATCTCCTCATCTTACTCTTGGCAAGGAAGTGAGAACTGTCAAACTATTCCTAACAACTGAGATAAAATGGATTTACCCCACTGAAGCATTGCAAGCCAAGCATTTGTTCTTATCCTCTTTAAAGATTAGCACCCAGAGTAGTAGTTGATAACAACCAAAGAGCAAATAAATGAGTGGGGAATAGGAAAAACGAGACAAGACTTCCAATTAAGCCATATCTATAAAAACAGCACATACTGTAGCTCTCCGTGGGATTAACTAACGTGGATAAAAGTCCATGACCGTAAGGCCCCATTTGAGCCCATGTTAAACTTACTGCAACTGTCCAATCATTATTCCGGTTCCTGATAATAAATGATTGTGTTTTTAAGAGGTCAGAAATTACTGGAACTGATGGTCATCAGCAACAGAGTCACTTCTTTGTGGATTCACTTTGCTTAAAGCACTTTTTCAGACCCTTTCCTGCCTTTGCCTTTGGTGGTGCTGCTGTGCTCCTGTGTAAAATACAGTAGCTCTATTATTACTTTTATCTTCAGCCACAGAGCGATGAGACCACCATGCACTGTAGGTCCAAAGCTCCCGTATCTTATCTTCTGATACATCCAAGGTCATTTCATGCCCACTGTGTGCTATCCTCCTCATGCCTGTCTTGTTTGAGTCATTGGGTGAGGACTTGGGTGCGTTTTCAGCTTCCAGAGCAGCAGAGGAGTCATACTACTTTATGTTCTCCTTACGCACATTTTTTGGCACAGACATAGGTTTTTTTCACTCATGTAATCATTTGTTTGTAAGCTTTGCCAGCTCAGCTCAGGGCAAGCTGTTGTCATGGCAACACCTGTCCCTTCGGATTATAGAGACTGTCACTGGAGCCAATTCAGCAAAGGGATTTTAGCTGCCTGGTAACATTTCTGCCTATTTTACCACAGACATGGCATCTTCTTAGTAAATCATTACAATAAAACTAATGAAGAAAGTCTGCTACAGACAGTTGGCATTCCTGAAAAACCCATATGAAGACAGATCTGCCAGCATGTACTGCGCTTTTTTATATGCAGCCCAGTCTGTGGGTTCATAAGTGAGGACCCACATTTGAATTAGTGACACCTGCACAGATCATTAGAGGTATATGAGCACAGTTTAATGAGAAAACGCAGCAAAGCAACATTTTTTCCCCCAAAACCCTCCAGAGAGCTCTGTGAGATATTTGCACAGAGAAAATGTGGGCGTATGTGCCCTGCAGGTAACCTCCTGACGTTCAATCACTCAAACTATGATTAAAAGATTTAACAGGTCTGACAGCTGTAGAGGAAGAAGTTGTACCTCCTTTTCAGCATTTAGGACATCAACTAAAACATCTATCCTGTCAATTAAATCATCTGATTGTGTAGTTGTAGTATCCTAATGAGTATTTCCAAGAAAACACAAGCAGACAGAAAATATCAATCAATCAATCAATCTTTATTTATATAGCGCCAATTCACAACAGTGTTATCTCAAGACGCTTTACATGAAGAGCAGGTCTAGACCAAACTCTTTAATTAGAGAGAGACCCAATGATTCAGGAATTCAAAATTAAGGATTCAAGAATTCCCACATGAGCAGCATCAGATGTTATATTGAGCAACAGTGGCAAAGAAAAACTCCCCTTTAACAGGAAGAAACCTCAAACAGACCCAGGCTCAATGTGGGCGGCTTCTGTAGGGGTCCGTGTTGGGTGGAGGTTGGACAGAGAGACAGAGAGAGAGAGAGGGAGAGAGACAACACAAACAGCAACCAACGTACTAGCAGTGACTATAGCACTAGCAATAGGAATGTGACTAAAAGGTTAGCAGTATGATATTATTGAAAAACACGATGAGTGTCCGACGATCCGCAGCAGTGATTCATGAACCAGAGAACCACATCAGCAGGACCAGGACCAGGATCCACAGGATCCACAGGATCCACAAGAACCTGAGAGATGAGAAAGCACAGAAAGGCTCCGGGGAAGATAGCAAGTTAGAGGCAGACATTTGGCTGACATGAGACATAATGATGAAATACAGGGTACATGCTTGTATCTATGAATGAAATACAGAGGGTATACTGTGGATGTGGATGTTAAATATTCCACTGTGAAGTAATGATTAAAGTAGTGTGTACAGTATGCTTTCTTTAACATATCTGCCCTGGTACCGTTCACGTGTCAATCAGTCAAGCATCATTCATCTATAATGATCTAACCAGAAAAACAATGGAATTGGGGAGGGGGGGTGCAGGGAGTTGATGAATTTAAAAACATTGCTCATCACTCAATAACCAGTAGAGTCTACGGTATTTAATCTCATGTATATTTAATGAGGAGATATTAAAAACGTGCTCACTCATATTGGGCACACCGAGCTGTGCGCTGCTGCTATTTTTAGATCCTCCTTCGACTGTTTCTGGCTCAGCACGTGAGGCTTTGGGAATGTCAACAGAAGGCTTCAGATAACAAGATGGAAAATGGGAAATGTCAGAGATGACAGAGCTGCTGTAAGGATCTTTGTGCATTTTTTCTAAATATTGTCACCATGATTAGCATCAGGCTTAGAGGTGAAACATTGGCCTTTTGCCTGTCAGGCAAAAAGCACGGTTATTTAGGTTTGACGCTCCCTTTCCTCCAGTGAGAAGATGATTTGGGGAAATGCTGCTGCTATTAATAGTATAGTATAGTCATGTGTGGAGAGAGAGGTGTGTAAAATGAGGGAGAGAGAGGGAGAGAGAGGGAGTTAGTGTTGGGGGATATGAGCCTAAGTGCATTAGCCAGATATAAAGCTTTGATAGGCATATGGGGGTCAAATACCAGTCTCCATAGTTCTCTCTTTCACTTTGTAGTCAATAATCCATTTTATAGTGGAGGACCGGGACTTGCTTTCAGCTCAGAATTGCTGCTGTCTTACAGTAAAAAAAAATCCATCTTAAGTCTTAAATTTTTATTATATTTTTCCAAGATACATGAGGGGAATCTGCAGATAAAATGATTACCTTTTCCAACATAGTTCAGTTTTTGTCCCTTACTTAACAGGATCTCAAGATGAACTTAAAGCTGCACTAATCAAGATTTTTAATACTTTCAGATGAACAATTATCAGACTCTGCAGTTGCCCTCTTCTCTCCACAGTATTTATAGCATCACTTGGTTCATTGTTTTGATTTCAATGCCTGTGACTTTACTGTTTCCGTTGTCTCTTACCATTCTCATCAACCCCGTTTAGCAGCAGGCTGCTACTTTTTAGCAAACAAGCTCTGACAAATATGCTGGCCAGCACCAAATAGATTTTAGCTGCTACAGAGCCGGATATTTTACACAGCAGTTGGTAGAGATCAAAAATAAATTAAGAAGAGACAACAGTCCTGTTTAACATTTCACCTTAACAGATTCATTAGGTGACGATATGCCATTGTTTTTGCCATTGTTGTATTTTGTAGCTTGTCTTGGCTGTATCCTGCTCGAATGGTCTTGGCACCACCTTTTTCTTTCTATTTTACTTGCTCTTCATCTTTAGCTCAATGTGTAGACAGTGTTGAGCAGTAGCAGTGCTACTTGCCGCATTATTTTCGCCAGCCACTATTTTCTGAATCAAATAGCTTTTCTGTAGCTTGGCTGTTTAGTTGATAATGTTTCCTTTCATTTTCCCAAGCATTTCTGTCATTAGATCTGCCAGTGGATCCTTCTGCTGCCATCTGAAGTAAAGCTGCTAAGGATCAGTAAGGGAAACATAAACTAGTAAGTAAAACAGGAAGTCACAAGACATCACTGACACGAGACAAGACTAGACTAAATAAAATAACTTGATATAATTTACAAGACATGACATCCAATATCAGCGTGAAAAATGATGCAGAGGAAGTTCTCTACCTTGTGCCCACATTTTTACTGAAGTGGATATTCTGTATCACAGCACCCAGGGCGTCTCAGCTGAAAAAACACTGCACCACCAAAGCGCTCTCAGGTGTTCCCAGCTGTGCATTTCGCAGAAATTTTCCCAGCTGGGAAAAAATGTTTTGTTGGACACAAAGGACTTCTTCTGCTTGTCTGTTGACCTCTGCTCAATTAAGTACTATTGACAGTGCAATGGCCTGCACCTATACATGCTTCAGGCATCACTTCATCACATGACCTCTCTCTTATTTTTTAAGCAGATTTAAAATGCATCATAAGGCAAAAAAGGCAAAAGTGGATGTTTCAGTTCTTTTGTCTAGTTTGAAAAAATGGAAGTCACTGTAACAAATTTAAATAAGGACCAATGCAATAAAAGAGCAAAAAACATAATTCAATGAGGCAAGAAACTATGACACACTGAAAATTCTTAGTCAGGGGTATCCCTGCAATACATGTTGGAGCGAAGAGGTGGGAAAAATGAGGGAGGAAAGTTAAGATAACTTTAGTAACTTTAACATTACATTTGTAGCTTTTGTCATTGAACAGCAGAGGACACATCCAAAATGTAAGTCTCTGCAAAATGCAAGTATGGTCGCTGATACAGAGTGGGCTTGACAGAAATACAACTTTTAAACTGCTAATCATGGATAAATTCAGTAAGATTGATTGGTTCATTGTAGTGAGGCTTCATTTAATGTAGAGAAATTGGTAACTTAGCTCACTATATTTTCCAAATAGCTTTCCCAACACTGTGTGTAGAACACAACAGAACTTAGCCAGCTGAGTTGTGTGTTGTATGTGGGAACAGCTCAGGCTGAAACAAAGCAGAATAGTTAACCCACAGTAATCAGCCTGAAATTTTACTGGACCTTTGAGATTTCCCCCAATCCACACAATTACCACTCCACATCTGGAGCTGGGACTTTCGAAATATCCTCCCCATCTGACCAAAGGTTTCAATAGCATTTAAGGATTTTTGTTGTCCCAGAGAGGACCACTGAAGCAATAATGGGTAAGATATAATCTAAAACACACCTGTTGCAGTGAAATTGTAGTTTTATCACAGCTCTCTAGGGGTTGTCAATAAGTACCTCTCTTTAAAGCGTAATATTGTGTTAGTAGTAGTCTGCAAGCATTACATTTCTGGAACCAGATGTACCCGTTTGTTTAGTATAAGAGCTTTGACTGTAAGTAAACTAATTTCAGGTTATCATCTGATTTATTTAAATCTTGTGAAAACTTTGGTTAACTTTTTGCTATTCTCTCATATAGAACATGGCAGTCAAGCTCCTTTAGATAAAGGGATAACAGTAAAACTAATGTGTAAAATTACTTTATTATTACTTTAAAGTTACCAACTTTACATATTTATAGATTACCATGAGACTCCCCTATAGTACAGGATCATATAGTACCAGGAGTATTTGTGTGCTTTAGCCTGTCAACTACAAAATAGTACTCCTATCCTCCAAAGCATGCCTTAAATAAGTGATTTCTTACAGTACCTTCAAGGCAGATCATGGTCTCCAGTTGTTTCACTGCACTGTGCAAATCAAGTTGCAGAGACATGAAACTTCGCTGACAGATTCAATCCATCTCAGTACATATTTTATGGATTTAATTTTCTTGTGCATTAAGGTCATGTGCCAATGAGGTAGTGTGCAAGGTCCGTCCTTGTGTAAAAGTTTACACAATGATATCAAAAGTTTGATTGACAGATAATAAAAAGCGTTCAGCACAAAGCCAGACATCACAGAGTTGTATGTCTAATCTGTTTTGTTTCTAAAATATCTAATATATATATAGATCCTTAAATGCACAAAGCATACCGTTCTAAATAGTCTATACTGGCAAGTCTATTATCACATGACAATAAAGCAACAACATATAAAGTCGGGCCTGTGAGTTGCTTTGGATAAGATTGTTATTAATGTCTCGTTTATTAAGTATTATTAACAGTCGTTTGTGAAGCTTTTTAAACAAATACATTTCAGAAGTCCTTTGTTTAGATAAACTCGGTGCAGGGGTGCTATTTAGATATTTGTTTTAACAGGAAGCAAAGTCAGATTGTTTTTTTAAATTAGTTTGTAGCTCTTATTTGGAAGAGTCATCTTTTGGTTATATTCATTTGTTGATTGAACAGCACCCATGGGCTCCTTTCTGCCTCTTGAGTTTATGTTCCTTAACAATTTATCACCTTTGTTAATTACATTTAGGTTAATGTTGCTTCCCCTTACCCCAGAGGGCTGGGTTGTAACATATCTTGAGCATGTTTTATGGATGTCCGGTAACTGCCCTGATGGTAAAAAAAAATTTATTCAGTTCCATTTAACTGCATGAATATAACTCTTCAAAGACAACACAGCTTATTCAAAGTGTGTTACGGGGGAATGAGTAACAAAAATAAAATCAGTGAGTGTGTTGTTGAGGTTTTTGTCATTCTTTGTTCAAATAAGTGCTTATACATGAAAGTGTAAGCAGATCATTTCTGCTGTAAATGATACTGACAATGTACATTATTCCTCAGTAAGATAAGGACAAAAATGTCTTTTAGTCTTTTTCACCTTCCAATCAGCCTGCTTTGATGTGATATGATGTGATGTGAAATGAAATCGACTGAGCAGTGATGTCATGATTAGTGTGTGGAAATCAGCTCAGCCTGTCAATCATCTTGCCATCACAGCACCCATCAAAGCCCCAAAGAAATGAAAGCCAAGGGCACAGAGATAAGACTGACAGGGGGAAAAAAGCGTGGAGGGGGGAAATAGGAAGCTTAGGAGATGATAGAATTTATTAGAATTTATGAGAAAAAAGGACAATATAAATGTATGAATAAGTAGAAACTAAGCTGCACACACACACACACACGTGTGTGTGTATATATGTGTGTGTATATATACATATACACACACATATATGTGTGTGTGTATTTATATTTATGTATATATATATATATATATATATATATATATATATATATATAGAGAGAGAGAGAGAGAGAGAGAGAGAGACAGACAGACGAAAAACAAAATGTTTGCACTAATGGCAAATACATAGATAGAAATCTTTGAGGCTTATTATGCTGTCAGTTACACTGGGCTTTAGCTCCTAATCTGATCCGAAATAGAACCCCAAATCCACTCATCTTTATTCCTCTGCTCACTCACTAATGTAGGCCACTAAGTACCAGCATACATACCGCTGGCTCAAATCTTTAGCAGTGATTGCTGACATCCAGTAAAGCTGAAGCTGGAAACACAATGTACCTGTCAGTGGGTAATTTGAAGAGCATGTGATGAAACAAAGGATCTGCTTTTCTTCGTAACACATGCACTGTATGTTTTTGCCCCCAAGCGCTGTGTGCTTCCCTGGGTGGACGCCATTTCTTACATGGGCAACCCCGGTGGGAAACAAACACCTAACTCAGCATTAGCTCAGTGTTCTGGATGCAAGGTGACACAGGCATCAACTGGAATGACACAATGTGACAATGCACTCGCAACTGCTTGAGCGCTGAGAGTGATGCTGGGCAAAACAAGGCATCTACATGTGTTAATGTGTCCATATTGCCTTGTGCCTCCTCTGTATCTTGTCCTAATACCTTTTTATTGTCTTACAGTAGATTAGATTGAATGGCCTTGTTGTCAAAAATTGCCCAAATTTCATTAATTCTTCTTGAACTATATGAAATGTCATTTTGTCAATTTGTATGCACTGAACAGATGGAAAATAAAAGTGTAGCTCTATGTTGTCTGGAATATACTGATTGAAACCACATTAGAAAGCAGCAATCAGAAATTCACAAGGACTTACAAAGACATTTTCTTTGTTATCTTGTCTTGATCTCAGGCTTAGTCCAATTTCACGCAGGCTACACCATATAACAGACTCTATAGGCTTGACCGCTCTCCTATGTACAGCAGAGTACTGTAAATTTGCATTTATTTGCTTGAACAATCATAACATGCTTAGCTATTTCCCCACAGAGGCTGACCCACTATGAGGGGCACCTTGGCCCTCAGCATCCTTTGTTATTCAGTGGCCAAAAAAGTAATGCAACATTTGGACGACTACTCCAACAGTCATGACCTCATCATAGGCCTTTTCTCTTGGCCCTGACTCTTAGTTTGGGCCAGCTACATGTGCCTGCGGCTTGCTCTCTCCACTTCCCCACCATGCGTTGAAAGCCCTATGTGAGCTATCTCTCTCCTGTTCTTGACTACTAGAGGTCAGAATGATAGGCAGGTCGAACTTCTAATTTTGCAGGAGCCCTTGCTGATTTCAGCTGAGAAAGTGTTCACTTGTGCTCACTGTGACACAAAGCAGAGCTTTTCCACGTTTGTTTGAAATAAGTTCTTGGAACTATAGTAGCTTCTACCACCAGAGATCAGACTGGATAACAGAGTCGCATTGATTCAAAAGAAAAAAACAAACAAAAAAAACCATTAGTTTGTGCATATAACATTGTATGTGATTTGTTTAAAAAAAATAGAATGACAACAGCAAAGCCTCTTTATCGTAGTTCCATACCCCTGGATTGATGCCAATAATTCAGATTGCCTCAGCAATTCAAACAGGTCTAGTGTTGTTGCCACAGATGGCTGGCTGATCTGTAGTTAGTATTATTAGACAGTTCATGACAGTGGAGATCAACAGGAAAGAGAGTGGATGATTCAAACTTGGCTTTTGTGGTAAGAATATATGGTAAACACTCTATCAGATGAGCTACTGGGGTGCCATCAGTGTTATGTTTCACTTCAAATATGTAGTACATTGATTGAAGATAAACACTACTTTTACATTGACATTGTATTTAGTTCTCTTTGATAGCTAATCTGCAAATGCCTTCCTTTAATCTGTAAATACGTTCTAACTTTTCAAAATCCAGACGTGTTTATTAGAATGGATTGCTAGTTGACTGTAATTTTCCATGATGAATTATTAAGTTCATACTTGAAAATAGACCAGCATCTCATGGTTCACTTCTTCAGCCTTTCATGGTTTGCTTGTTTGACCCCATTCATCTCCTACATAGGGGTTGTGTGACAGACTCCACTGGTGGTACATATGACATTGTGCATGTGACACAACAGCCTCTGCAAGTCATTTTATATTTTCACTTATGGTGACCATCCCTGTGTGCATTACACAATTCATCCTAATGAGAAAAGTAAAGGCTCCTTCTCAGGCAGGTCATGTGTCTGTCGATCATCTCAAACACACCTCCCTTGAGGTCGAGGAAGGGCTGATGGCTATTATCCTTATAGTGCCACACTTCTCTTCTGCCTTTAACCTCACCTGTCCTTAATCTAGGAGATACACTGGTTGACTCCTCAGAGGAATTCTATTGTATTTGAGGTGACAAAATACAGAACAATGGCTTCTCTACAAATTCTGCTTTAAGGAAGGAAGGAGGAAAATATTTATTTGTAATTGGCTTCTGCTACAATGCATGTACATGTAAACAGTCTCTGATCTGATATCTCTATTGTTAGATCTGCAAAATTAAAGTTGCTATAGTTAACGTTGGATTGAAATTACAACATGGTCAAAGTTGGGGAACCATCGTCATCATAGTTAGAACAATAAAGGAAAGATAATGGTTATGGTTAAATTATAGCAATGTTGAGTCCTAACAAAGAGGCAAACCACAGCGTCCAACATTTTGTTTTCCTGACTGCAGCTCCTGATGGACAGGAGTCATAATCCTAATTCCAAGATGTCTTTGCCAGTTGAATGTAAATGTGTGTTTTTTTTTTTTATCATTTGCTGAAACGACTGAGTGCTGTTTTACCTCTCTAGATCAAGGTGCAACATAAATCACTACAACTTTCAGACTTCTATGGTCTGTTTACAAAATATAATTATGTCTCACACCTTTGGAAATTATTGGTGACACTTTAACTATCATTAAAACAACATTAAAAGGCAGCTCTTGGATGAAGATCAATAGCCTTCACACCAGCAAGTGTCTGATGAAAGAGACATTTCAGATAGCAAAGAAAAATCCCATAATCTTCTGCATTTGCTCAAAGAACTGCTGTCTGTTGTCTAGTGTGTACAAAAAAGGGTTTAATTCTTTGTGAATCCTGCAGTTCTAACATAGATATACAGTACTGTGCAAAACTTTTAGGCAGGTATGAAGAAATACAGTAAGAATGCTCTCAAAAATATAAAATGTGATTCTTTATTTTTAGCGATTCACAAAATGCAAAGTGAGAAAACAAAAGAAAAATCTAAATCAAATCAATATTTGGTGTGATCACACTTTCATCACATCATCAGGTGTATGATTAACCAATTATACCAAACAGGTGCTAATGATCATCACTGTCATATGTAGATTGCAACACAGTCATTAACTGAAACAGAAACAGCTGCGTAGGAGGCCAAGATCTGCTGCCAAGTTGAGGCTGTGGAAGACAGTTTCATGTCACAGGTCAAACACCATGACAAGACTGAGCACAGCAACAAGACACAAGGTAGTTATACTGCATCAGCAAGGTCTCTGCCAGGCAAAGATTTCAGAGCAGACTGGAGTTTCAAGATGTGCTGTTCAAGCTCTTTTGAAGAAACACAAAGAAAAGGGCAACGTTGAGAACCGTGGGCGCAGCGGTCAGCTAAGGAAGGCAAAGGGTGAGTCGTTTTTTCTTCTGTTTGCTAAACAATTCGATTTTATATTTTTGAAAGCATTCTTACTTTCTTTCTTCACACCTGCCTAAAACTTTTGCACAATACTGCACATGTCCTGCAGTTACTTATTTAATGGAAACAAAACATTCAGGATATTTACTGTCACACTTATAATTTTGTGCATTTTGGAGAGAGTGATGGTTTTGAAAGGATCATTCTGCTATTCAGAAGAATCATTTAGAAATAGACAAGGTTATCATTTATCTAATAAATCATTCTTTTAATTTTGCTTCATTACGACAACAAATACATGTGAAATGTCACCACCAGCACGCAGAATGACTTGTAATGAAATTCTTAAATAGATGATTGTCACACTTTTTTTAAAACATTAATTTGTGTGTGGTTAATGTCCATGACATTCAGTTAATCTTCCTTGTATGTAATTCATTCAAATTATGAGGAGAGCATTGATATTCCACGGTGGAGGCTGTGTCCCTTCACATTTTCCTGAATTAAAACTGTATATTAATGTGAGTAATGATTTTAATGCCTACGTCATACCTTTTTTTTGACAATGTGTCAAAAGGAAGCGATCAGAAGACTAAAACGAATAACCTTGCAGGGCAGCTGGATTCACAAGATCACTATTATGTGAAAATCCATTGCTCTAAGTTATGTGCTTGTCGCACGACAACTATTTAGACCAATCAGCGTTTTGGTGTGATGACTGTAAGGAGCAACTCTTCGTTCTCACAAAAATGGCGGCTCCGAAAGAGGAGTCCACAAAAGCATTAGTTATATCCGAACTGGAGAGTATTTCTTTACTGATAGAAGAACGGTGCTCCTCCTGACTGGAAGAGGTTTTAACTATGATATATGGCTCATTGATCTGATTGGTTGAAGTTAGCCTGTGCTAGATGGAGATAATAATAATAATAATGATAATACATTTTATTTTTAGGGCGCCTTTCAAGGCTCACAAGGTCGCCGTACAGAATACAAGATAGAGAGATGGTTCATTCAATCAACTGCCAGTTATTCTTTTGAACATGCCCGCTGCTTTACAGGTCCCACGGACGCCTCCACAAATGGCTCTGTTGTGGGTTGCAACCCATCTGAGGTGTCAAATACATCATCTCTCTATTTTGAGTATGATAAATATGGAGAAGTTACACTCTCCATCGTATTACACTACAAGCTTAGTTTTTATCTTTTTTTATAAATGCACACACACACACACACACACACACACGTATTTTATCCTATTTCAGTCAGTTTTTCAGTCCTGACATGACCAGCAGTGCACTGTGCACAGTTAAACAACTTTTTCTCAAGTACGCACTTCACATTTATTTGTTTTCTAGTGGATGAGAGTAAAGGTAGGCAGCACAGTCTTGTTGAAGTATCTCGGTGTTTGTGTCGGGGGATGAAAAGAAGAGTGGGAGAGAAAGAGATAAAGATGTATTAAGGATTTAGATCCAAGCTCTGAGCCCAGTTCATTATCCCAAACAGCAAAGCCCTGAAGAGGAAAATACAAACATTGTGATCCACCATATTAAAGTGCGAGTGTGTGTGTGTGTGTGTGTGTGGGGGGGGGTGCATAGCTATTTAACCACACACACAACCATTTTCTGTCCTTTGAAATGTCTACTTGTATCAAAGTTCTTTGTTCAGTTTTTTCATCTTGTGTCTATTAGCCCAGTGTTTCATTATGAAACAAATCATAAAATAACAGACCTGCAACTCTTTTCTGTCAATAGCCTTCAGCTAATTTGGTTCTACTTCAAGTGGATGACCTTTGATCTCTACACGTATGCGTGGTTGATTTGCCTCTGCTTGTTTGTATGGACGTTTTATTGAAGCACATTCTGAGTCTGTGGTGTGTGCAGTATTAAATGAGGACTCCATCTGATGGAAATAAAAGCCTCCCTTTCATACTTTTGAAATGAAGGTGGAACAAATGTCAATCAATCTTTTATTTACACAGCACTGTTCATACGAGAGCTTTTTGAGAATCTTCATGCATGCTCATTTCTATATTCTACACACACAAGTGGTTCTTTAGACGTTCTTTGGGTTGATTGAGATGCTATATAGCACTGCTGTTATACAAAGAATGTGTTAAACCTGTGCATTATTCTTTAGATGTTTCTTGACCTCCGTTTAGTTGAGATGGAATAAGAATAAGAAAAATATTACAATACAATGTATTTCCCCTGTCTAAGAAAATATTCCAGCATAAATTATGCTGCAGGAAGCATAAAAGTAATCCAAAGACCATTATAGTAATATATACAAACCAACAATTTTTATTTATTATTTCCTTGAATTTTTATTCATAGAAAACATATGAGAGTAGATGTGAGAAGCCCTCGGCCGTAAAGACCTAGCATGTGTTGCATACACCCCCAACCCCTCCCTTATGATTTTGTACTCTGGTTTATATATCAGTAACCTCACACATGTAAAATCTGGGGATGAAAATGGAGTGGAATAATTTAAACTGCAACTGACACTGTGAGCTGTCAGTTGCAGTTTAAATTCTGCAGTAGGAGGAATAAGATTTGAGGATGATGAAAAGGTAAGTAGTCTTTGAATGAATGTAAGCCGATAGGAGACTCGACAGTAGGAGTTGTTTAGGGAGTCAGTTGAATACTTAAGCTCTTCTCCCAGAAATTATGTCACAAACTTCAATAAAAGGCTGTCATTGCATTCATATATTAATTACTATGGTATTTCTTGATGTGTTCGATAATTTACTATCTCAATCCCCCCAGTAGGTCCCTGAGGCCCCTTTGAGAGCCCGGCACTGAGAATTGCATTCAAGTATTAAAGTGCCTACCGAAACCTTCAAGAAACAAGACTGATAGTGTAGTTTATACACTGCATCTACACATGTGCTCTCGTATTAATCAACCACAGTATCAAGCCGGTGTTAACAGGGGATATAAGTCTCACCAGTGAGAGCCGCACTTTATCATAACATCTTTATCATCTATTTATTAATATCAGTTACTACCTTAATAAACATAACCCCAAATAGCAATTAATGCATGTTAAAGAGAGATATCCGACAACAGTTACTTACAGTTAATAAATGTATTACTTGACTGTTAGTTAATGCTTATTACTGTATTAACCAATGTTAATACCATCTTTATAAAGTATTACATAATGTATAAATGAATACCTTTAGTTAACATGAACACCATTGGTAAATGGTAAGTATTTAAAATCTAATATTGAAATCTAATTTCAATCTTCAGTCCTGTCAGGAGAGATGATGAAGTAGCTTAACCTCTGGAAGATTAATTAATAACTGGGTTATTGGTTAAATTTCTTTGTCACACAAACACACACACACATGCTTGCACAGGTATTGAACTGTCAACTTGAGCATTTCTTGAGAGTGGCACAGCGTTCTCACTATGAACACAGAACGATCTAATAATAACAATGCAGTTGCGGGATATTATGAATTAAGCAATTTCACTCTGCTGCTCCAATGTGCTAGTCCCCCCTTAATGTTCCTTCAGAACTGTGCAGTTTGTAGATGCCGTAAGAAAAACGTGCCTCTGAGTGTCTCTCGTAACCAGAGTAGGTGACTGACTACTTGACTGCTTAGTTTAATTATTTTTAGTATTCAGTAAGGGACAGTGCATTTAATTTTTCAATATGAAGCTGGGCTCTGGCAACCTTATTAAAGCTTTCATGGAACACAACAGAGGGTGTATATTTGAAACATATAGGAAACATTATGCAGCTGCACAGATGAGTGTAATGCACAACTTTGCATATATTTGCTCATTCGCTCTGTTTTATCATTCGCTCTGTCACATTAAAATAGCCGAATATTTACTATACTGTATGAGGAGCAGAAATACAGGGCCAGTTTTTACAGTGCTGTTTTAATCTGGACTGCTCACATGTGTCACCTGATGGTTGTTGTTGTGCAGTGCAGCTAAAGCTGGAATTAGCTGGATAAAGTAAGAGTTACCTGCCCCCTTCTGCCGTTGTATGTGTTGCGTCAGTTGAGAGGAGTGAAATCTGTACATGATCTCGCAAACCATCGAATGAGTTCTCTGAAACACATTGCTATAGTACACATAACGTACACCATCATACAGCCTGCAGTACAGCACATACTGCTGTAACACATAACTATACTCAGATAATTAGATCATCAGATATCGTAAGAAAATCCATACTTGTACATATTCCAAGGACTAGTCTGTGACTCTATTTGAGTTCCTTTTGAAAGGAAGACAATAGGTGATGTTGAAGACGGCCAATCCATCAGTGGACTACTCCCTGATCCTCAATAAATCCTTTGTGTCTCACGCAAGCGAATGTCATTATTGGCTATGACCATGTTAATGATTTTAGTCTCTTCCTCTTTTGAAAATATCCACCTCTATTAGGTGGTTGTCTCTCAACAAAAATAAAAGTACTGATGTGAAGTACAGGAAACCATCAATTTTACAAAATAGGTGCATACAGTGAGTTCAAATTAACTGTATGTGATATAATACAGTGATACGTGTAGCTGTTTGCTCTATTGTACCATATGTTGTATGCCTGAAAACCATTGTACTGTATGTGCCCTAACGGTGCAGAGTACAGAACTCCAGTATGTAAATTACCTACCATATTACCTCAAATAAAAGCCTCAATTAATTGCCGGGGGCATTGTCGACACAAACAAATACAGCCCCAGGAAAAAAGGATGGTGGCTATTCTTAGCACCTTGTTGTTCTGAATTACTCACCAAAAGTGTTATTGTCCATTTTCAGTCACTGCCGGTGACTGTGTGCTAATACCCAACGCTTTCTCATTCAATTCTTTAGCGTCTCATACTGACGCACAAGGCACACTTATTTATGGACAAGGACATGGTCATCCAGAGTTGCATGAATCTCATCAGAAACTATTTGTCTCCTTGTCCCTGCCCAATTTTGACTCTAGTGTTTCCACCAGGGGAATTGCGTGTTAATTGGGTTCCAGCTGTGATGACTTAAGTTAATGTTATTGAAAGTGAGCTCATCGTGCAGTTTTTGTTCACAAAAAGTTAGAACTTTATCACTTCAGTTTACAGTTTACATTCCACATAAAGGTCACACATGATTCAGATTTGTTTGACTGCTAATAGAACAACTGTGCAAAATGTTTTTGCCGATGTGAGGAGTCAGGGTAGATGGTAGGAAATTTAAGTTTAGCAATTTTAATGGCAGTGATCCATGTGAACACAATAGATTTAATTCGTGAAGATGCCAAATGTTTTGAATTGTGTGTAGTGTTTTGAAAAGTGAGGTTTAGAACTGCAATCTGTGTGTAAAGCAGGAAATGTGCTTGCGTTTTAGCAAAATAGGTTCACATTGGTTTAGCTAACAGAAATTAAGACTTAAGACACAGGCTGCCCTGACACTCAAATACAAACAGTTTTCTTTACTTAATTGGAGGAATTCTGAGTGCATTCTTGAAATGGTTGTCCAAAGCTCAGAGAGGAAACAAAGTTGAAGCGCTGTAGTTGATCCCATTGGAGTTCTATCTCTGAGTTTCCTCAGTTCTTGAAACAGAGCCTGTGTGTATCTGTTTAGATTTAAACATGCTCAGTGTACCTGTTGCAGCGGCTTTGCAGAGCAATATCTTCACACAGTTCAGTGAGATCAAAACCGAATCCAGACATGACGTAAACCTAAAGCATTTACGTAAAATGGGGTTGAGGTGCAGTAACATTTAGATCAGCTGTGATGTAAAAATAGCCTGTTATACCTTTGCTCTGGATTTGAAATGCACTTATCTGGGGCCTGGGACCTTAACGCAGGAAGTAATGATTTTTTCATTTGACCTTTATTTTACTGAACTAACAGGAAATTTGTATTGAAGTATGTTGAGTTAACAAGCAAAAAAATAATACAGATGTACCAATCTGACAGTACCTAAATATTGAATAAATATTACTAAATATTTCATAAAATAAACAAGTGCCAAACAAGCACATCAACAGTAAAAATGACCCACATTTCTAGATAAATTTTTAATGATACTAGCTCTAGCACACTTCTACAAATGAAAACACTAGCAATACCGTGGTCACCCAGGACTAGTTTTATATAATACTGTATTGCTTCTTTGAATTATTGAGTATTTCTTTGCATTGATGCTGCACAGACAGAGCTCCTGTCATCCACGTTCATACAGCATGAGAACTGAAATTTGTTTTGACAAAGTTTGTCTCTTAAGAAATTCCAACAGTGTGTCAAACATTTGGGAGCATTTTAGAGGCCTATGTTTGTATGGTCATGCAGAGATCAGTTGATAATATATGTAAAATCTCATTAGGTGGTGCCTGGTTTTCTTCTTGTCCTCCCTCTAACACTCTATCAATCTAATTATTTCATAGATAATAACTGTACCGGAACATATTTTGTGAGATGCTGTGTCTGAACACTCAAGGCCAGTGAACTGTCTGTAATATGTCATTCCTTAATGACCAATTTTGGATAGACTCTTGCTGAGCAGAGCGAAAACAAGGAAAATAGTTTCTTCATATTTCAGAATTGAAATAAACTCTCCCCAGAAATGTTATTTGAAAATTTTTTTTTTTTTAAATGTAACACAGTTGCCCCTATGGCCCAAGGGTTAAGGTACCAATCATACATTCCCCAAACTCCCCAAAAATAAAGACAATGAATCAGTGCTTGGCAGTAAATGTGGTTTTCACAAAAGTGAGAGGCATAAATGTTCAGGTTGGATCTACGAGGTTTCTGGAAAAACACACAGCACACTCATGCACGCCCCACATGACAGGCACACAGATGGCCGGTAAATTTCATGGATTTTTTAGAGCTCGACTGGACAATAATGATGGTTAATTGTAATATAATTGTCCCCATACGCCATGCCTGTGAGCCAACATGCACGACAACAGAACCCTGGAAATGGTTCTGTTCTTTTCCTATAACAATATGTATGTCTGAATAGATCTGTGTGCAATTCTGTGGAAGAGACCTGAGCATGTTAACCCATGGAGGTCAGTACAGAACATTTAATGCTGAGGTACTGTTTAAGTCGCATGTGGTTTCACAGCACTTTATTCTTACCTGTTTGCTCACAACACCGACACTCATAACAACCTTTTGTGCTATGTTAAGTTAATTAGCACTGACATATTCAGTCCATGCAGTCATGAACGTAGTGTTCATTTCCATTCTTACTTTTAGTGATCTTGACATTGCTCTAAGCAGCACTACAGACATGCTCTCTCTCTGGCCTGTGGATTATTGCCTGAATTAAATTACACTACACATTGTTTTAGTAGCTCTATTTACAGTTGCCGGTCTGTCGCTCTCTCGTTGCCATGAACACAACCCAGGAGTTCATGGTGAAACATCTGAGAGTGTGTATGTGTGAAAGATCCAGACGGACATGCAGAGACAGTGTTGTTCATTCTTGGGCGTGCAAGCATACAAGTGGATGTTCCTGTCACTTCATCTTCTTTCTGATTGTCACTGTGATGTCTCAGAGCTGTCCATCAAGAAAATATGGGAGATCACATGAGGAACATAGTCCATAGCAATGCCTCCAACTTCTAAGATGCCAGAGGCTTTTGGCATAATGTTTTATTCTCTGTCATCTTATATATCATATCTATGATTGAATAGGAAGGTCATTTTATGTTACTCCTACGTGTTAAAATCTTATGCTATCAAACTAAATTGGGTAAAATGTGCATGACAGCAGGATCACAGTCTAGCATATTTTGTCTGTTTCATAACTGGGGACATAAAAAGGGCAAGGGTTAAAAAATACAAGTCTACAAGGTCCAAAGGGGCAAAATATGATCCTTGTATCATTAATGTGACATCTTACCTTTGCAGAGACAATGTCTGTGGACCGAAAATGAAATATACTTAGCATGAACTGTAAATATTTCAAGCATGGGAGCTCCATGCGACATAACTTTGGCATACTTTTTAAAAATAGCACCATGTCGGCAAACAATGAATAATTTAATAACATATTTAAAAGCACACATGCATGTTTTAGCAATCAAGGTCTAATGCAAGTATTCATACTACATTCAGTGGTTTAGTGCGTTTGTCACAAGCAATGGTGGCTTAAGACAGTTAATGTAGAGTAATGGTATTCAGAAATAGGAAAAGAGGCCATAAAATCATTAGCATGGTGTAAAACAGGACTGATTTTAAGTGATTATGGGACTTGTGGTGTATGAGAAGTGAATAATCCACTATTTGGATTTAAAATTTATAGACTTGGAAGTCTTTATTCCTTATACATTATAGCTCCACGGTCTTACAACCTTTCTTGTTTACTGGCTTAATATATATCTGTTGACATGACATTTCCAGTTTGCTAAATAACGGCAGAATTTTAAGTAAGCGACTAGATGTTGGCCTTATAAAACTTTTAATTTGCTCAATGTTGACATTGATGTTCAGCCCTTCCACCTTAATGGGAGAGCTCCACAAAAGGAGAGACTATTAAAAACCTCCGTCTGCTTTCAAAATTTTCCTGTGAGGAGGGTCATTAGATCAGACTTGGAGACAGATTAATTGGTTTTGCGACACTAGGTTTTCCCCAGCGTTTTCTGTATTTGCTGATGATATCACTGTTTTTGTAATCATAATGAGGAGCTGTATTTTTAAAAGAACTGTTGCAGAAAAGAACAGTTGGCCAAAGTGCAGTGGAACAAAAATGAAGCATTGCTTCAGCAGGACCTGGCTGCAAAAGTGGGAATATAGCTCTTTTAGGTTGTTTTTTTTTTATCACGTATAACCATTTGTATTTTTGTTTGTGGTCTTACCTAGGTAGTGTAGGCTGATGGGCAGTTGACATCTGCTTTGAGACTGACAGAGGTACTTCGTCCTCTAGACTGCTGCATAGGTTTGTGTAGGAGGTTTTGCTCTTCCCTGTCAGGGCCCTGAACCATCAGTTGGAAAGTGAACACTTTTGGTCCCATAATATAAAAAATGCTCAGTATAAAGTGTTTGTAGCTGTTGGGTCACACTTGTCCTGTCACAGTTGTGAAATGAGCTTTTAGGTCCTATTTCTTCTTTTGACTTAATGTTTGAACTTAAGTAGCTGCCTTATGTCAAAAACTCTGTTCAGTGTGACTTGGACCAGAAACACAGACACTCTTAATTTTCAAAGGCTCTAATCTCAATGAACTCATCTCTCATAGAGGAAGGCTCCCTGCCTTTTCTTAAAGAAGATCAAGCTGGTAAGGTTGTTCTTCCCCTTTCAGATAGGAGTGACCTTACACATCCATCAGCTGATGTATGACCACTACGTTTCATTACAACTTGTGCAACTAGAGGATGAAAGCAATACTAGTACTTTGTCTCTTGGTGACAACTACCTCAGGTGAAGCCCCTCAGTTATCCAGGACCTGTTCATGTTCTTAGGCCTGGAGCAAATACTGAAATCCATTTTTTCTTGTCCTTGGATCTGCCTCCTGGCCTTTGAGAACCCAGTCCACAGTCCATTTCCTCGTTTCAGCATAAAAAGGCACCTTAAACGCCGCCTCCCCCTTTTCCAGGAACTCAGCCACATGTGAAGAACCGAAGAGAAGGTGATATAATAACTCAAACTGGCTTGATAAACTTATGATAAATGTTAACCAAAATGCATGCACTCAAATTGGAAACTGATATCATAATGTAAATCAAGAAAATAAACATTCTTAAACCAAAAATGTGTTGTGATTATTTGCAATGACAAGAAACATTACCACACGGTGCCAACTGTTGATGGATCCATCACATGCAAATAGAGTTAAAGTCAGAGAACTCTTATATTGAGATAAATTGGAAAATTGTAACAATTTCCTTTCATGTGATAGTAAGTACAGTGTCTGATTTATAAAAGAACAGATATATTCTTTTGGCCTTACTGTGTCTGAAAGACAGAATATTATATCCTCCTCTCCTAAACAAAATGTACTCTATGGAGGTCAAATTACAACATTCATTATAGAACTGCACATGAAAAATTAAAAACTATAGGCCCTCATTGGTCACATAATTAAAACTGCCTTTTATCCCCCCCTGTCTCTGGGACTATACTTTGAAACCCCCAGGAGTCACCAGTGTGTGACCATAAAGTGATGCTTCATAAATCATAATATGTGATTTAATTAACTATCATTTCAAATCTTTCTTTTCTGTCTGCTCTCTGCATCACAGCCTTGGAAAGCATAGGCTTGATAGACTATTATGCTCTTTAAGCATACAGATTGCTACAGAAAACAGTGTGAGATTTTAGAAAAGTACAGGGATAGTGAGTACAGACTGCGCTATCATTCTTCATCTTACACTCCCTCTTTCTCCCAAGAATGATGGATATTACTCCACTGGCTGCTTCCAAGAGGGTCAATGATGGTCGCTTAATACTCTAATCCACTGGCAAATGCTGATTCTCTTGAGATGGCAAAATGGAAAATACCAATATGCTTATAGTTTGTCAGTGTTTCTAAAAATGTGATTACTGTAGAGATTTAATTTGTATTTTCTTTATTCAGTGGTTACTTGTACTGATCTCTCAAGCCCTTATACAAAAGGTGTTATCTATTGGAGGGCTGTCACATTGGATTGTATAAGGTTATTCATGATATGAATTCCTCTGTATTCTTTATTGCTTTAAATAGACTGTAGAGTGGACTTGCTGCTGATTTTTCTACCAACCAGTTATATACTGCATACATTGTTTTATTCTCTGAGCTGTTCTTTTTGAAAATCAGTGAATTCAGTGTCAGTGCATATTTTATTTGTATATCTCCCATTTCTTTTCTTTGAACTCCATTTCTCCTCAGTCCTGCAAAGTTCCTCTTCCTAAAGCATTTTACGCAAACTTATCTAGGCCAGAGTCATAGACACTACTTGTCAAAAGAGGGTATCTGAGGTTTTTGTTTCTTACCTCAAGACAACCTATTTAAGAAATGAGCAACATGACTGCAAGATAGCCAACAATCTTGGTCTGTGCATCCATGTGTGTGGGAGGGGGTGGGGGTATTTCTGTTTGTGTGTGTTTTTTATTCTGTATCTCCAATAACAAATTGCTGCAGAATCATCCTCAGCCTAAGGGGGTGTTCACATAAGCACATGTTGCTAAAGATGTGTCTCTAAACACCTTGCCCTGTGTTGGACACAAAGTGTCAGTGCATCTGGGGCTGTCTGGCCTGTTTCACTTAGAAATTGTTATTGTGCATGTTTCAAAATAGAACATTTAAATTGCAAAAGAGAGAAGGCAAACTTGAGGAAAGGCTGATGAGACAACATAGTTCTAACATAGTCCTGCAAACTAGAAAATATAAAGGCCATGTTTTATGAAAATCACAACAAAAACATGAGTGCTTTAGATGCACCTTCTCTGGACTTTATAGCGGCTGTAACTGAGGGTGCTCTGATTGATCAATCATCGATCAAGATCAGCTGATATTCATTCTAAATTGTTTGATTGCTGGTCTCTATGGAGGCTGACCAGAAGAGGCTGTCAAATGTACATGTCGTCTTAAATCCAGTGCGGAAATATCTGAAAACTAACAAACAGGCAGAAAGGTCCCTTTTGAGTGTTTATCCAATAAAATCCTCTGTTACTACCAGACACACTTTACACACAGCAGACACTAGCTCAGAGGGTGCACAATGTTACTAAGAATCGTTAAATAAATTAATAATACTACATGATTAATAAAAGGCATCATATAGACCCCATGATCTACAGTTGGAATCCTAATCAGAGCACCCTTAGTTGTAATCAGTATTTTCACAATAATGAATCTGATTGTAGTGAGGAATTACTCAGCTCTGCAGTTTCCCTCAGCTCTACAGAATGGTAGAACATGCCACAGCTCTTTGTTGGTTGTTGTTGGTTTTACAGCCTGCACCTTTATTGGTTTGGTTCACTCTCACTGCTCTCGCTGCATTGCTTTTGATTGCAGAAGACTCAAAGCTGTAAAAACACCAAACAATAGACTGACAGGTGTCTGGCGTTTTGTTGTGCTTTTCTTTTGGTTTGGTTTCTTTTCACACAGAAAAAATTTAAAGTGACGCAATATACATCAAGACATGAGAGAACAATCACTCTGCTTCTTGGTCAAAACGAGAAAGTAAACGCAAGAAAAAGGTCCTGTCATCCCAAATATCAAGAAGTCTGCATACTTTGAGGTCAGACCTTCATTCATTCTCTGGCTAGCTGGCTAGCTGCTAGCAGAGTTCACCTTGTCATCGGATCAAATCGAGGTGAGATCATGTTTTCATCACAACTAACTGCTCCACTATTTGTTTGCGATGTTGGAACGAAACCAAACCCTCTAAAGGGTCTCGATTGCTACAGTCACAGCTGCCCAAATTAATTGTGCCAAGTTGGAAAATGAAAGTATTCAACTGGACTAAACACTGCAGGTTTAATAATACCGCACAGGTCTCAGAATTAAACTTTCAAGGAGGTACTTCACAATTGTACCAAAGAGGTTCAATAATTCAACAAATGCTCGTATGCATGAAACTTTACACATCTGGTCCCATTAGCAGTTATATAAATATAAAACTGCATTGCAATGACATTTATGCAATTACATGAGTCACTGAGGATGCGTATTTGTCTGCAGCTGCAGCTGTGGAGTGACACACTGTGCACATCAGGGTCTGCCTGTACTCAAAGAGTCAGTGTTACAATGTGTAACCATCTCTCTATTTCACACTAGCTGTGCCATTTAATGGATTTTACAGAGCCTGCTATGACACTTGCACAATATTTCCAGGATTACGTGTGCCTTGTGTCACTAACAGCAACACTCCAGTTATTGACTGCTGTAAATGAGGGAATCAAGCCAGCAACATCCCACTGCACCCTTTCACACACTGAAAATTGCATGTGTGTCGCACAGTAAACCTAGAAAGACACACACAAACACCCCAGAACCATTTCAGATGGAACAGGCTCGGGGCAAGCCCAGGGAGGAACAACCGGCTGGCACTGAACAACAGACCCACCCTTATCGCCGAGGGAAGGTAGTGGATGCACTGACAGTGAAAGGTGGGCATGTTGTGACTTCACACAGCCCCATTCACTACATCGAATTCTTCAGAGATAAAACTGCACTAAAGGGCAGGGCACAGACCGGGTCATTGTGCTTAGCCTACTCATTTTGCCCACATAGTGGAGATCACAGCTGCATGGCAACAAGTAGATAACATTTGGATAGAACTCAGATGCAGTGTGTAAAGCTGTATATTCTTTAAGATGGAGGCTGTGTGAGTTGTTATCATAGAGTTTAGTTTCTGTACAGAATTTAATACAAGATCACATTTTTTTTTTTAAATGAGCAAGAATCATGTGAGAGAAAATCCATTTAGATATGAATATGGATAACAGGGAATGAAAGACAAAATACTGTAATGCAAAACTACTGTCCATCCTAGCACTCTGCATATACTGAATAGAAATAAATGTACTAAATTCTATTGTAATAGTAGTGCAGCAGTTGTAATTCACACTGACTGCATAAAATTATATGCTTTCTGGCTGGTAGTTAGATGAGAAGATTGATACCACTCTCATGACTTTCTCATAAATGTGAAGGTGAGGCCACCAGTCAGTTAGTTTTGCTCAGTACAAAGACTGGAAACGGGATAAACAGTTAGCTCTGTGTAAAAGTAACAATATTTTAATTCAGTATGTTGCAAAGGAGTAGGAAACCTGTGAAGTCTGTACTTGCAAAGCAACCCACAGGCAGGCAAATTGGAATCCCAAGTTCACCCATTTATCAAATTTAGGTTGGCAATAAAAAATTGCACCTACATTTCTACAGGGAGGTGTAATGTAAGAGGGTAGTGAAGTGAGAAGTGAAGAAAACAAGCAGTGGAAATCAGTCACATTTTTTATTTAACTGAAAGTTCTTAGCTGGCCAGTTTTTTTCCCATCATTAAGGCAAACCTCGGAATCATCTGCGCCCTAAGCCTCCAGCAATGAAAACAGCAAAAGCACCACTACTTCCTCTGAGCTCAGTGCACTTGACTGCACTTTACACTCTGCACACTGACTCATGAAATTAGTGCCCATAGTGTCACTCACAAAAAACAGGTTTTAGCAGATGCCAATTAATTAATAAGATAATGCATCTAAAACCATTTCTTAATTGTGTTTTTCTTTTCTTTCTTTCTTTTTTTTTTAAATTCACTCCATTTGGTGGATTCTGCATGAAATTAGTGTCTGTTAAATTTGCACAATGGGGCTAATGGCTGGGCCAGGGAAAAATCTGGAGGGGCTTAAAAATTATATGGATGGAAAATTTGGCCGACCAGTTGTGCATCTTAGTATGGCTATTAATACTCATGTCAGAATACCATAGATGTATCAGTGAATCAAAACACACAAATTATTTAAATCTATTTTTTTTTTTTCATTAATCTGATTGGATGGGCAAGTTGTCAGTCTAGGTGGGCTTGCATATCCAGATTGACAGCTGGCATCTCACACCACCCACACTCACTTGTAGATCCTCCCCCGCTATAAAATGTGGACTTCATCATTCCCAAAACTAGTTGCTAGTAGAACTAGTAGAACTAAGATGCACTTAGATGCAGCCCCTAGCAACCAACAAGTCTAAAAGATTTTTGCTCTGACTGTGCTCGGTTGTTTGTAATCCTCCTCCAAAATACAATGCTATATTTGTATGTAACCTATCTGAATTTTTAAGCTCCCTTGTGCTTCTGTTGCATGATGACAAAGTGGTGATTTTACTTTCACACTGGCTTTGTAGCTCTTTTTATTTCAAACAGAATGCCTAGGAGCCCCTCTGAGACCACAGCAATTTCTTAATTTAGCTCTTACCCTTGAAATGAACGTTCACTGTTTGGTTTTAAAAGATTAAAAACTGTGTGATCACAGATGCCTTGTGTTAAAATCTACATTTCAAGCACAATTGCTCTCACACCTTTAAAGATCTCTAACTTTTACTGCTATATTTGGTAACTTAAATGTTCCATGCATGAGAGTCAGAACGACTTGATGTTGAACTAGAGCAACAACACCCCAGACCAAAACAGAAGTGCTCACCATGGCTCTGCGGCTGGGTCTTTGACCCAAGCGACTGTGTCTACTGTCTCTAGCTGTGTCTCTAGCTACTAGAACAAGGGACTGTCACTCATTCTTTGACTCAGTGGGTTTGCAGCCTACTGTGCTACTGTGTAAACTCACTGAGCAACTCACGTACACTAACAGGCACACACAGCTGGCACAGCCACCAAAGCACAGAACAGAGAAAGGAAGATTACAATGCACGCAGAGAGAGAGTGTGGTTTCATTCTCTGCCGTTTTTCCTTCATATGCTAACATAGCAAATAGTTATTTGCTCCTATATCGATAATCTGAATGTCCTATATATGACCTTCATGTACCCCTTAGCTTCAGTTTACCAACAAGAAGGTGATGATGTGTTCTTCAACCAGAAATATTAGTCCTCATATACCTCATATTCTCACACCTCTACACACACACACACACACACACACACACACAAACCATCATATGAATAAACATTTCTAACAGTTAATCACTGATGTGCTCAGTGCAACACATTAATGTGAATGTCTTATTAGGAGAATTATTCATTTTGCGTGTTCAGTGTGACACTTGCTACGTATGTATTGTAGTCTGTAGTATTTTTGAATGTCTTTATACTCATCTACACAAATATACTGTAAAATAAACAAAAATATGTTTGTGTTTTTTCCCCAAATAGTGTATACATCCAAACAAACACAAAGGTGGATGTGTAAGGTGTTGTACATACAGAACAAATAATAGCGAAATGAATTGGGAATGAGGATTGTAGTCATAGACCTTCCATCTCTGGACCCAAAGTGGCCCATAATTAGAGATTACAGCTCTCCTTGCTCTTCTGCATCCTTGTCCTTCTCCTCTTACTCTCACTCCTCTTGGTTTGCTTCTCTCTCTGCTATCCCTTTTACTTCTCTGATTGCTAATTGAAGAACTGTGCAACATGTGTTTGCCCATGTGAGGAGTCAGAGTGGATATTAGGATATTTAAGTTTAGCAGTTTGAATGTCAGTTTGTTGTAACCTGTCGGCATGTCAGCTTAGAGAAGTTAAAGTATCTGTTGCTCAAGCCTGAGTTTGGCCAAGTTAAGGCTGAAGCACACCAAACTCTCATTACACAGCTATTCTACAGTACGCCAAGCTTTATTCACCAAACAGTTAGCTTTCTCGCTTTTATCACGGTGGTGTCTGAGGGTGTTGCTTTGATACAACTCACAAAAATTGCCCAATTGGGCAACACTATCATCATTCCTTTCCAAATGTCCAAATCATTTTCAAAAATCCTGTGATACGATGACTAAAATCCAGTACTGCCTCAAATGTAACTCCTCATTTAACCTTTCGGGCTTTATTTCCAAGTAGTGTAGAGTTTACTTGATTTTATTTGGTGTTTTGATAGTCATCAGATTTGCTGAACTTGTCTGTAGTGAGAAGCACAACCAAATGTCAGCTTGAGACATTTTTAACCCTCTCTTGACATAAAGGTATCCAGTCTGGGATTCCCTCCCTACATCATTTACTGAGAGTTCATGCCCCTTTCAAACTACATTTAGTCACTTCAAGCAGATTAGCCCAACATGTGATACCATCTTTTTGCTCTTTTGATGTTTTCTCCACCAAATGTTTCTTTGGAAAAACTAAAATCCTCTTCAGATCCAGGTCTGTTCTCTAGCCTGAATATTTCCTTGTCCCCTGGTTATGTTCCTATCCTCAGTAAAAAAAAAAAACTAGGGCATCTCTCCAACTTTGATTCATTTTGAAATGACCTTTGTTTTCCAGAGTTTTGAAAAGGATTGTCTCTCGTGAAGGCTCTGGATAAATGAAAACCCCAAAATCACTATGCAGTACAATGAGATGTTGTTGGACGCTGATTCCAGCAAGGACACTGTGTCAGTGCTCCTTGACCTTCATGCAGCACTTGATACTGCTGACCACGGCATTCTTATTAACAGACTGAGGTGGTGGGTTGGTATGTTGTCAACTGTATTACTGTTTTTTTCTCTGGTTTTAGGTGAAAAGGTCCACAGTCTGTGGCTGGGTTTGTCTCCCAGCAGTCCTTGATTGCATGTGAAGTGCCTCAAGGCTCAGGAATCATTTTTTTCCTTGTATATGCACCTCTGGGTCACTTAATCAGGAAGCATGACATCTCCTTACATACCTACACACGACAGTTAAATGTCATCAGGTCAGGGAAATGGTCAGCACAAATTTGTAAAACCGCTAACATGGTCTATATTTTACTTTCATCATAAGACAAACTGTTTTCTTAAAAATTACAAATTTTTAAAATCTCACCAAAATAAAACATATTAAGTTAATCAAAAACTGAACTAAAACTGGAACAAAATCATAGCATTAACACAAATAGTGAAATGTATAGCTTGCAAAAGAACCTTTGCAGACATATTGTGATCATATTGTGTCTCTTCTGGAATACGGGAAAACAGAATCTAAATCTTCTTCTTTCAGACACATTTGGACAAAAAATTTTAAGATCCAAGCAGAGCCCAGAATCCAGAAGTCTGCATGCTGAATTTCTTTTTGGCTCCATTATGGCTCCATCTTGTGCTGTATTTGGAGCAGAGAAACTGCATCAAGACACCATGTTGTGTCATTACTGCTTCGGAGTTTCAACATAGATTTCTAACCTGCAACACATTTGTGATGCTTGAGCAGCCTGTTAAATGGTAAATGCCTATGGTATTTCAAATGCCTAAAATGACGATTACATTTTTCTTACAAGTGACCTGTAGTTGTCATGCAAGTTATTAGTCGTGTGACGCTGTTATAGCTCCACAAGTGTCTGACGGAAGACAGTATTTCACATCTCTGTGTAGAGTCAGAACACTGTGGTTGTTTATACCATTGAACCATGTTTCATAATGTCTTCTTCTTTGTTATAATGCAGTGTAAATGAAAACTGGAAACAGTGAGGTCTGTGGATTATATTGAATAAACGGGATATTGTTTTTTGGAGACACTCTGCGGTTCAATTTCTTCCGGCTTTGGACACCAAGGACCACATTTTATTCATCTCCATTGTATCTGCGTGGTGACATTTCAAAATCTGGGCAAGAGAACGACAAAACGATTTGCATGGCTAGACACTACTAGACGTGGGAGGCCTTTCTGTGTGCAGGTTTTGTTTGTAATGTCGTTTTTTTTTTTAGTATATTTGCAGGTCTGGCATTGGTCTTGTATCCTTGTATCCTTGTTTCTTGTGCTCTTCCATTAATTCCTATCAAAATGTGTTGCTTACCCTCTGCCACCTTCCTGCAAACAATAAAACATGGGAAGGAGAAACTCAAAAATCAAAACCAAAAACCAATTTATACATGCCCTGTCAACATTATAATATTCCTCTTATATTATTCCTCCTTAGGCTACATGTCTCCATATACCTAAGATCAGTGATGGTGTAATGCAGGAACATGAAAGAAAATCATCTTCTCATCTTCTGTCTAAGTAATTTTGAATCATTTTCGATTATACTAGAAATATTAAATCAATAGGAAAGCTATATCGTGGTCATTTTGTTTTTCAGAAAAAATAGACCAGTGTCTATTTATATGCTTCTCTATTTTTAGCCACAATGGTGCCACAGAGTTTGACACATTGAAAAGTGCTGCACATGACAGACTTACCCTCTGCTGTTCACGCTCTCTACCTCCATGCACACATCTCCCCTTTTTCATCCTTCCACTGTATTCATTGTGTTTTTCTCTTCTCCCTCCCTTAAATTATGTCTGACTTATTTTCTTCCCCCATTTTTCCCTTACCTGCCATCTCATTCAAATCGTTCTCTGTCTCACTCTGTCTCTCCCTCTCCCCTCCTCTCCATTCAGTCGTGAAGCGCTGACGACACAGTCACGTTTTGCTTCATACTTTCACAAACCCCTGAAGGCAAGCCATTTCAGGATATTTCACAGCCGAGCAGCACACCGACTCTGTCACTCTCATAGACGTGGGCAAACATACCCCTGCGCACATATACTTGCTTCTTTTTCCCTCACACGTGTGTCCTTAACCTGTCACAACTGGGTTTTACCACACCAAGACTTTTTGTGTGATGTGCAAATAATCCAAGCAGCAACAAAAGCAAGGGATTTGCTGAAGGCAAGAAACGGCGCAATTCATATATAGATTCATAAATGTATGAATGCAGTGGAGCTAAAAATAAAAGCAGCTTTATCTATTTTCTCCAACACCCCCCCTTACTCCCACTCTCCCGGCCAAAATCATTCAGCTCATGCTTCTGCTTTGCTCTCTGAGGAGATGTGCTAAAAATAGAGGTGTTTCCCGTGCACGTTCCAGAATTATTTCCCTCAGTCTCTAACCCTCTCTCCTCCTCCCTCCCTGTCTCTCTCCTCCTCGCACGCACTCTCCATTCTCTTCCAGTCCTCTGTCAGCCGGATACACATACACAACACACAGTCATTTAAATTGGCTACTTAATTTATTCTGCAGCATGGGCAGGGAGTAGTGTTTGTTATCTAAACGCACACACACACACGTATAAATAAAATCAATTCAATTTTCCATTTGTTAATAGCCCTTTGTGTTCCAGATCCAGAACAACCTCGCCGTAATCACTTTGGCTCAAAAACACATTCTGTATTAGAGGTTTGTTTATTTGTGCGATGGATAAACTGAAGACTGAGGGGCTATAAGGAAAAATTATTATTAAATTATTATTATTCATAGGCTTATATATATATGTGTGTGTGTGTGTATATATATATATATATATATATATATATATATATATATGCTTCTGTTTATTTCCACTGAACAAAGTGCTATTTATTTGTACCACATGGTAGTCAGAGTGACGTGGTCTGGCTGGATGGTTTGCATACAAAACATATAATTTTGATACTGGAGACTGTTCAAATCCTGAATGCCGCATTTGTTTAGGCAGCAAAAACACTTTGGTTAAGGCTATGGAAAGATTGTGGTTTTGGTTGAATGACGGTTGATAAACTTAAAGCATCCTGTCTTGTGATTCAAGTAAATGTTGAGTCATTTACACTTATAAGTGTGGAACTCTTTTTTGTAATATATTTGCTGTTGTAAATTGGTTCCCAAAGAGGGGGCTGTGGCACCTTACTGTGCCTTAAGGTTGTATTATATGTTGTAACACTGAGTAACGGCAGCATATTTCTACGGAAGCCCAGACAGGCAGCTCAGATAAGTTGATTGATTTTCTACGGCTGATCTAAATAGTTTTCTCTCCTCTGTTTATAACTTAAGAAAGTGTGATAAAAAGATTTTGCCAGAAAAGTTTTCAAACTTCCATAATATTTTTCCTTGCGGTTTGTTTTTTGCAATATTTTTCATTTTTATCTTATTTTTCTCAGAAGAATAAGCATGTTTTTTTTTGTAATACTCCATTCCAAATAGGACTGGCAGTGTTTAACAAGGTTGAGCTTTCTTTTGGTAAATAATCACAAGGTTGGTTCGATTCCAAAACGTCTTCTATTATCAAGGCAAATAATACCCTGAATAGTTTTTAGTCATGGCAGCTACAAAGCCTTTCATCGGCCTAACTTTGGACAATCAAACCAAATTTCCCTGCTTCTCCTGCCTACTTAATCCCAGATGAATAAAAGGCCTAAACAATCGGCAAAAACAGATAAGAGTGTGCAGTCTTATATTAAGTACATGCACAAGCCAGCTAATTGATGTAATCTCCAACATCTTCAACATATTTGTCTCAGGCGAGTGTTCCCACCTGCTTCATGAAAGCCGCAATTGTTCCTGTATCTAAAAAATCAGCTGTTTGTAGTCTAAACGACTACCGCTCTCTCTGGCACTCATTCCTATTCTGATGAAGTGCTTTGAGAAACTGGTTCTCCAGCACAGCAAGATTAACATCCCAGCCAGCGTGGATCCTCAATAATTTGAATTCAGAACCAACAGATCCACAGAGGACGCCATCTGCACTGCCCTTCACTCAGTGTTCACACAACTCGAAAATAACAATCAGAATGCTGTTTACTGATTTCAGCTCAGCATTCAATACAATCTCCCCCATGAAACTCTGCAACTGGATATTGGACACATACAATCCACACAAACAGACCTCAGACAAAGTGACAATCACACCTCCTTCTTCAGGACGTGTACTTTACGTGTCCATACCTGATGGCCGCTGAGCTGGCTGGGTGATGTCCTTTACCGTTTATAGGTTAAGTTTTAGGGAGCAGCATCTTGCCCCTCAGTGGACATGCTCATCCTCTGAAGTGGGCCCAGTGGTTTTTCTCACCTGATTTCTTTGCCCATTTGAGGTCAGAGTCCACATGTTTTTGGAGTTTAAGATTAAGAGGACTTCCTGGTTACTGGTTACTAAGTAACTACAACACATAGATATTTGTAGGGAGAGATCAAACACCAAATGTGTAAGAACAGTCGTTGAGATATTAGTACATGAGTGTTAACATAGATACGGCTGCAGCTTGCACAGAGGAGCAATAGAAAATACCCTGAATGAGAGTGTTTAAAACTGCCTGGTTCATAATTGTTACCCATTTCTGAGCATCAGTAATGTCAGTGAAGAGAGATGCCTGAGTAGAGCCCAGAGGATATTAAAAGACCATACTCACCCCAGCAACAGCCTGTTCAACCTGCTGCCATCTGCCAAGAGATACAGAGGTAGCGGTTACCATACCACTGTCATACCTGCCCTGCAGTCTGCAGTCAGTCTGTCAGAGCAACGTTTTTTCCTCCTGTAAAACTCCTAAACTCTGCACTCCACCATAATAAAGTTATATTTTTACAGTAGCAGAATGGGACTGGGATGTTGAATCTTGTTGTGAAACCCTGTTTTTTAGAATGACAATAAATAAACCTTGCACCTTGTATATTGCAATGTAATGATAATAATATCAAAACACCTACTTGCATATAACATATACATATAACAGAAGGAACAAGCAGAAAACATCAAAATCACCGTATTAAAAAGCATAAATATACAGTCCTGCTGCAGCTGATCACGGCTTACAGTTTCTGGTTGCCATAGGGACGCAACATTTTTAGTTTAGAGTTTAGAGTTTTTAGATGCACAGCAGAGCAGTGACAGAAAAATGTGTTGCTGCAAACAGAGCTGAAAGAAACACTGATACAAATCAGTGAAAGATACTTGACTTGGAGGTGGACATGGTGGTGGGAAGGAGGGTGGGATGATGCCCATGAAAAAAGTTGCCATGGAAGGATGTCTTGTTTTAAAAATGCCTGGAAAGCACTGGTCTAGAGGACACGGTTGCACCATCACATACAGCAAAAATTCAGAATACCGTTGTTTAAATCCTCCAACCTAAAATACACAACATCCAAAGTGTTGTGTTTGTCATAATTGTTTTTATTGAAGCAAAGTTTAACATCTGTATGTATTTCAGCTGCAACAGAACTAAACAATGGCAATTCAAGATAACTGTAAATAGAGTACATTACAGTACATTAAAAGTCAGTGAGAATATGAAGCTTTCCCTCTATTTGCACCCGCAATCTGTGAGAAATTAGCATCTGATTTACTAAATTACATAGTCAGCAAATGCATCTGTCTGTATGTAATAAAAGGGTTTGTTAAACTAATGCAGTGGGCGTCAGTGACAAACATATTAGAGATTGAAAAAGAAATGGATACACATAAAAAGATTACTCATAAAACAAATACAAGCAACAGGAGTGCAGTGACCATAGTGCATTACTGACATCTCAATGAAGGTCAAGCTCAGACTTAATGACCAGAAAGCCACAGCTCCCAGTTCACTGTTCACTGTTTGGTGTTGGCATCTTGTCTACAGTTATTATTACAGCTCTCTTCCCCTTCCTAAGAGGCTATTATTTTATTTTGAACTAATTCAGTGCCTGCATAGTTTTTTGCGATGCACTCAAACATTTTTCCGCTGTCATGTTGATTTCTGGTTAATTAAATTTCCTCTTCCCCAAGACAGCCATCATTTAATATACCTATGCAAATTTGCAGCTGCTTCTAAGACCGACAGATTTTTCCCTGTTAAACTGACCTCCTAAAATTGCATGAACCTTAATAAATCCAGCAAATCAGCAGAACACGCACTTATCCAAACTTATTCTATGGGCTTGGTATTTGTATGATCCCTTAAATGCATATGTAATAAGATGCACTTAACTTATTACTCTCCAAACATACTCTACATGTGAGGAAGTACACGGCTTTACAAGAAGTCTAGGCATATGCAAATTACATTACCAAGATTATGTGTTGCAAATGGATGGCAGGGATGCATATATTGAGTGAATGTGTGATTTAAAAAAAAACATTACATTTTCAGATGACCTTTTGTAGTGAATTGTTGCTCAAAGTTCACATAACTGCAGGTGCAAGGTAGTGCCATTACCACCAAGTCAGCATATTGCGGAAGGGTTTTATTTTCCCCTTTAAGTGCACTGTGCCAGGATTATGTTTTTTCAATGTGTTCTCACGGTGGGGGATATGCTGACCTAGGCCATGTGGTCCTCCTTGGTAGCCTCCCGCTGCAAAGCCATACCTTGACTGACTGGCTCAACAAACATGGCGACCGGAGAGTCCCATTTTTAAACTTCTGAGTATGTGCAGCTATCAGTATCTTTTGTAGCTTGTAACTGAGCCCTGTGGTTTGGAGCTTTGCTCCACTCCTGTGTTTGTGTTGTCTAATTTCATTTTACATTCCTTAGGCTCACTGTAACTAATTGCCCACAACTGTATCAGAGAGACTGTCCAACCGAGAAAATAACATCAGTCGTTCCAGCAACTGCACTAAAATGAAATATGTTTATTAAGTGTTCAAAACCCTCTAGTGGCCATGGTAATTATAAGGGCAACAGAGGAGGAAGAGAGGCAATTTTATTGAGCAGCAAAATCTGCATTGGGAGGAGGTCAGGTTGGATGTGTGAGTCAGTAAAGCATCAGATAGAAGAAGACTGTTGCTCTTTTTTAATTTTCAACCAACTATCCACAATGTTTCCTAAAACAAAGTACATATCTTAACCCAAACAATTATCTTTCCCCAAACGTCACCGTGTCATTTTTGTACCTAAACCCAACCAAACCTTAACCATAATATGATTTGTAATGGATTTCAAAGGCACAGACAGATGATGTTTCCACTTTGATAAAGATGTCAGATCAGAAAACACACGGACAATTAATGTATTTTGTCATTTGACTGGTGTTTATTTAGTGCTACTGCAAACTGAACATTTCCCACTGCTGATGGCTCACACTGAAAGTTTTCCACCTGCAGGCCAGCAGGAGTCTTTTATTGTGAAGCAGCTATAGGAAATGCAATGTATTTGTCGCTGAAATTAGCAGTACATTGTTAGGGGTCCTATTGTCCAATAAAAACTACAAGATTCAGTATGGACACTATTTTGTGAGAGGATTGATTTTAAATAATGAGGGGGGTGGGGGTGGTAATGCCATGTTTTAAATCGTGCAAAATGCACACTATATCTTTTTGGTTAGAGGCGTTCATCGTTGAGCCAATTAAACACACAGTCGAACATAAATCATAGTTCTTCTTCTTGGAAAAAAGGGAGAAAAAATATATATACTGTATAGATATTAGGCTTGGTCAGCACATTAGGTTAATCAAACTTACCATTTCCATTCTAATTTCCCTTCCAACAGAAATATCTGTGTGAGCCCTTGGACAGGAAAGATGAATGTACCTCACAGAAAACCACAGGACACAACTCATACGGCAACAAATCTTAGCAGACTTTTTTCAAACAATTAATACTGCTTCATGAAACTTCATCTAACAGTAATGCACATCCATAATGCTTCTTATATGAACATCTGAACTGCTGTTTCCATACAGTGGAACATGTATCCTTTCATATTATGTTCGCTTTGCTAAAGCTTTAGAGGAGCTAGACCTTTGGCAGCCTGTATGAAGAGTGGAGGAAATGCCAAGTTGCTGTCAGTGCTCTGTAAGTGCGTTAAGGCATGTTTGGTACTGGTAGCAAAGTAGCGACGCAGTAACCTGACAACAGTGTTAGTTCGGAGCTAATGGAAAGTCTGTGTCATTGCAAAGCCGATGCCCATGAGAAGAAATTAGGTGTTGTGAACGATGGGATTGCATGAGCAGAAAATGGGATTTGATGTGTTGTACATCGACATATATTCTGCTTGGTGCACCTCAGGTGGTCACTGAGTTCTTCCACCTGATAATATGGGGCTTCTTGACTAAAAGCTGTCTCACCAAGGGGCTTTCCATGTAGTAGTCACTGTAACAGTACTTCCATCAGTGTTACTTCTGCTGGTAACACTAGTAGTAATAGCACATTTAGCTGTAGTTTATGAGGTTACAGTCATTTTCCAAGTTAAACCATTGTTGCTAGTTTTAACTTCTTTGCATAGCCTATGTTAGGTACACACAGTTAGGTAGTTTAGTTGGCTAGTTTAGCCCAATTTTTCCTAAAAAAAGATTTTTTTCACCCACTTAAGGGTCAATTTATAGTTCTAGTGTGACATAAGATAATGGGGTTGGAAAGAAGACAAAAACAAAGTTCTGCCAAATTTGTTTTCACTACCATTTTGGATTTTTCTCAAATCTTTGTGGTCACTAGCCATTATTTAAATGAAACCCCCTGAAATGCTGACAACTCATAGACAAAGAATCAAATAAATGTAGTGGAGGATAAAGTAAAACATTTCTCAAAAAAATGTCATAAAGCAAGATTAATAAGTAGCTTACATTTTTCTTAAGTACAGTGCTTGCGTAAATGCACCGTGGATTAACCAATATTGAGGTTTCAAAGATGTAAAGATGCATGAAATAGAAACTATTCGTGGATAGAATACAGGATTATATTAAAGAAAGATTATATTAAATAAAGATGAAAGGTATGTGAAATTCAGAGAGGTTCATCTCCTCTGGATTATCTAATCTAATAATAGACTGTTAATGTTAACACACAGGTCATTTGAGTTCATGCATCACAGAATATTCTAACAGTCATTTCAGGTCAACACACTGTTCTTGGCTGTGGCGTGCTTGTTAAACAGAATCAAGTTACTTGAGGTAGACTTGCTCAAACTGTTGATAGCCGACACTCTGTGGTAAGGCTGAATATAGACATCCCAAGGATGGTAACAAGGTGGAAAATGAAGATTTAACTGAAATTCTTTTGCAACTCCCTCTCACCATCCCTAAAATTGAAGCTAGTCTGAGCGCCTCAGGCCTCTTTGCTGGACACTAAAGATGCTTTGGTGCTCTACCTTAATTCCACACACAGCCCCTAAAGGAGCACCCTTGGTATGCTAGGGTATACTTTTACGTCATTAGCAAATAGACAGTACAGCATTTACTGCATGAATGGTCTCTGACTCTGTAACGCAGGAGGATGTTAGGGGATTATGGGAATATGAGTCTAGCATGTGCATCACATCTTTACAATATAGACGTGGCATGGAGAAATAAGGCAGAACTCAGCAGGAACATAGAAGTTCAGGGAACACAAACTGAGTACAGCTTTAACAATCCTTCCTATATAAAGGTCATCTGTCATCTCAGAAACTTACAGTGTGCTCTTGCCGACTGCCACCTCCTTGAGCCACTTTAGGCTCTTCTACAAGGCACAGCAATTGGCTGATAGCCAACCATGGCGCCTGAGCCTCAGGCAACCATTCTGGGAGCTGCTCCTCGATCTGGTTGCATGTTTTCCCATACATATAAAAAGCGGACAGGAGATGGGACGGATGTTCCTTCATGGGCTCATACAGTTTTGTCATGGCAATTAGACCAGGGAGGAATAGGTCGTCCTGGCTCCACCTTTTCATGTCCTCCACCAGGTCTGTGATGAGTTGCAATTAATTTAAATTTAAATGTCATTATTCTCTGTCTCTCTAAAATACTAGTCTCAATGTAGACTCACACAACCTGAACATACAGTACATTCTAACTAACCTAACCTAAGATAGATTATTTTGGAGATCACCAAACATTATGGGAAATGTGTTGGACCTTCTGTGCTGCACTTGTGGAAGGTTGATCAATATCTGCAAAGAGAATAGCACAGACTTGCTTTGAAATGATATAATATTCAGGTATTCTTTGCTTCTAGGCAAACTGAACTCTCCTGCTTTGCTGAACTAAAGCCCAAGGCATATTCAAGAGCATACACCATACTTCACATGATCTATTCCACTTGCTTCCATCAGGGTAAAAAGGAGGTAGAAACATGAAATCCATGACTGGTATATATATATTTATTTTATTCCCCTTCTCCCCTTCTTTGTTTTGCCTCTAGTTATTCATAGTGATTATTTTATGTGTCTATGTGCTTGATGATCTACAATTTTGATTTATCAAACAAAAAATATCTTAATTACTTTAATAACAAAATAGTGTGGATCTGGCAGCAATTCAGCACTGAATTCAGAGCTTGATGTTGACACCCTGTCCTTCTTTAACATCAACCCGCTTCAGTGAAATCTCTTTGTCAACCCTGGAATGCACTGCTGCACTTTCTAAATCACCCACCTGCCCCTGTGACTGCATTCCCACTTGATTTTAAAAGGCTGTATTTTAGACAGTTGGTCCAGATATGTTAGCTATTGTTAACAGCTCTCTGTCCACTGGTGTTCTCTCCTCCTCTTCTTAACATGCCGCTGATTACCCCGTTTTAGGAAAGCCCCCTCTAGCTCCCTCTGTTTTAGGTAATTTTAGAACAACCCCTCCAAGATGCCTTTTTTTAAATCAGAGATTTAAAAATTTATTCACAATCAAAATTTTTTTAAATTGGTGTATGGTGCTTCCTCTCTCTACAAAACATTGAAACTGCTTGGTGAAGTCAACAAATATTTGGACCAATAAGTTATTGCGTTTGTCTTGCTGATCCATCTGGTCTTCGAAGAATAATTTATGTAGCCAGGTTAAAAATTGTAGTATATATTCTATTTTACAGTTAAAAAGTAATTTCATGAAGGGTTAAAAACATTCAATGCAATTAATAAGTGTTAAAAAGTACAGATGTTTGGTTATAGAGAGAGAGTTTTATAAGTATATTGTGTTTTATTTTGAAGAATTCATGGTACTAAGAGGAAGTGGTATCTGAGCACGACAGTGACACTGGATCTTAATTGGTTGAGTGAGGTGATTGACAAGTTGTGTACCGGTAAAGAAGGAAGTGTACAGGTAATCTGATGTTACTTGATTGAACAAGTCGCGACGAGGACTGTGTGAAATTCTGTTTAAACAAACGTGTAGTTTCCTTTGGACTTTCTGTGTGAGGACTTTTTTACATGTTTCGCGGGAGCAGCTGGAGACATTTCGACGTGACATGTTGTTCAAGTGTTCCGGTGAGCGCGTGTGTGTGTGTAGTCTGTGATGCTAGCTGTTTGAGTAAATTGTTAGCATTCATTAGCAAAGTGAATGGACTTTTAGCCACCGTATAGCTAACTCAGCTTTCTTAAAATAGGCTTTTTAGGACATCGTTTTCAACCCTGAAGATTCTGCAAACAACGCAGTGAGCTTCAAGTCAACCTACAGAGTTCCTTCTACCTCGGTGAGAGGGAGAGGGAGCGGGACTACTCCAACTCCTGAAACCTGCCATCTGCATCTTCACCGGAAAACGCGGGTATTTACCACAGTTTTTTTTTTATAAGGTACCGCACGTTTATTTTTTTATTTGCTCTTCGGAGTGAAACGGGCATTAGTTTTGGGCAGTGGTGGGCCGTCAGGGCCAGCAAGGCCTTCTCTGCTGGCCTGAACTCAGAATCACTGGCTTAAGTTTTAATATTTTCCCATTAATCTCTGGGCTGTGGTGCTTCCAGCAGTGTGTGTTTATATTAGAGCTTTTAGCCAATCATATTTCAGCCATCATGTGCTGCCCTGAGGCCTTCTGAATCAGAAGTGCAGGCGCCCCTAGCTTAAAATACATCGCAGTGAAACTGTTGCTTTAACCAATCAGACCCCAGCGCCATCTAGCAGGCGTACGATGACGTCAGTATTTTCACGTCCTCTGATTGGATGGTCAGAGAGCTCAGCCAAAGCTAGCGATTCTTACCTGTAGCGACCTGCACAAGCTAAAACTTTATTGTAACTGTCAGTAAGTATTAATGGCAGTTTTTTTTTTTTAACCCACAATGGCTGATGCAGGAGGAGATGTTAATTTGGTCGCAGATCTACTTAGAAATCAATTTTCAAGGCGGACTTTCCAAGAAAAGTTGGACATTTTGAGGAAATGCTGGCCAACCCCGAAGCTAGCAAGCCTGTACCAGCCGGGAAAAGGGTTTGTCCGCCACTTTCAGGTCAGTAACTACGAGCGGTACCGTTTGGCTTACAGGCTCTGAGGAGCACATTGTATTGCTGGGAATGTCTGGTGTTGGCAACTGAATGAGTCGGTGTTTGGATTGTTTGATGTTTATGGCGCAGGTGCGTACACATCGTACCAGGCCTGCAACGTTATTTTTAAAAGATCTGCCGGCTGGTAGTGTGTGTATGTGTAAAGTGTGAGAGTGGGCCCACCTCATTTGGCTTAAGTGTGCATGTAGCCTACATGTAAAGGCAATTTTTAGTTGGTTTGAATTAATTTTCATTGAAGGAGAATATTGCTATTTCTTTTGGAATTATTAACGGAAAGAGCCGTAGATAATTTTTGTTGTCATTGTCCTTTATTCTCCTAATTTTTCTAAGTAAACCAAGGAAATTCATTATTTCTAAAGGGATTCATGTCTTATGAGTGATTATTCATTTACTGTACTGTGTGTAAGAGGTTTAGAGGTAAATACTACTGTGCTTTAAAAAGTTTATTGTAGTAGCAGCAATCAGAGGTAAGGTATATTTGATTCATCGTTTGTAGTAATACAGTATTGGGTGGTAATTAAAGTTCATGTTGGGACTCAAAACTAAAGTAAACATTTTAAATAGGTAAAAGACACAGTGAATTGAAGAACTCAGGGCCTTTCCCAGAGTTGCTTAGGGATAAATGGGCTACATTTAGTTAATAGTTGGTCAAGCAGCTTAAGTACTATACACAGTGGCAAAGAATCATCCTGCTTTTTGGGCCCATGTTGATGGATAAGACTGACAGTAAACTTTAAGATTAGACAGTGAGAAGAGACTTTGTACCAGTAGTGCTTGTTGCTGGTTGCCGTATAATAGTGTACAAGCAGTGGACAGCCATACAGCTTCAGGTTACTGCAGGGCTTAGAAATAAATGGTAGGACCACCACAAATCACCATTTGCAGGTACCATGCAAGACTTTTAGTAGCATTGTTGAATATCCAAGCAAAGAACTGTCAAGGCTTTTGCACAGCTGCTCCACCACTGACAGCTCTCTGGCATACAGGATCTCTGATCAGTTAGAAAAGAATTTGCCTGTCTGCCAACTCAGTGCCATGACCCTTGCTCCATAGCCACCTCCACACTGCTTGCACTAAGTGATAGGCACACAGGCGCAGTTTTGTATTGGGAGAGGCCTTTTTCAGTGCTCCCTTCTCTGCCTTGCAGTCATCTGAGAAAATAAGACTGGGACCTCAGTGCCATGACCTTTGCCCCATAGCCACCTCCACATTGCTTGCACTAGGTGAAACGCACACAGGTGCAGTTTTGCATTGGGAGAGGTCTTTTTCAGTGCTCCCTTCTCTGCCTTGCAGTCGTCTGTGAAAATAAGACTGGGGCCTAGCTCACCTCTCCTACCAAAGGCATCCTGCAGTATAATCTTTCTCCAGTGACTGCAGACCCTCGAGAGTTGTGACTTCATCTTCACTCTGCGTCAGGATGACACCCAACCGAAGGCCTCCTGCTCAGCTGTGAGCTTGGCTGAAGAACAAGAGGCACTTGTCATGGTCCATGATTTCCTTACTGCTTGTTCCTCTCCAGGGGGTCTGTGCTCTCCCAGCTTGGCTGCTGCTATTGTCCCTCAGCATTCCTCTGGTGCCACTCTCCTTGGCTGTCTGCCTTCTGCCTTCTGCCCTCACCTTGGCGCAATGCTCACCTGCGGTACATGTTGTCAACAGCCAATGGCCCAGCACATGGTAGTACGGAGATGTCAAACTTTCTGCTTTCCAGGTGTCTGTATAAAGGACATTACCTCAACCACTGCAGCTGGTTCAAACTCACAACTCTGCCTCTGCAGTCTTTATACATGTAGGCACCAGCGACCTAAAGGATCAACAGTCAGACATTCTGAAAGAAGTTTGTGCGGCTCATGGATGTCAGGCAGGCACTGTAAACAGACCAATGATGCAATTATGACTCAACTGGCTATGTGGAAGTTGGGGCATGGTTAAAGTATGCTTACGGTTAAGCAACTAAACCACTTATTAAAGGTTAGCAAAAGGCCATGTTTACACTTAAAATATAATCAAACATTAATTGACGGGATGCAAACACAGGCCTCAAATGCAAAAGCAAGATAGGCAAGTTGATTTGTACTATACATTTCAGCAACAAGGCAATTTAAAGTGCTTTACAAAACTTAAAAGCATTGTGACAAAGTGAAAAAGGAATACTTTATAAAAGGATATTTAAGGACAATAAAGAACAGAGACAACAGAAAATGGCTACAAGCTAAAATAGAATGAGACAGGAATAAAAATTACCAGAAAAAAAGTTATAGTGTGGTCCAAGAAATAAATAAGTTATTATTTGATGAAAGGCACAGGCAAACAGAAGAGTGTCCAACTTTGATTTAAATGTCACGCTGCTCCCTGCATTGACCCTGAACTTAAGCACTAGATGTTAATAATGAAATACAGATTTGTCCAATATGAACTCGGGATACTGGGCTGTAAATGCCATATAAAAAATCTGTGATGGATGTGTAAGTAATCAATTGATTGCAAATATTTGCACTGTTTGTACTGCTAAAACAATTGCCTTGCTCAAGGCCACCCCAGTGGTGGCATTGAAGAGTAACAGACAATGCTCTCTCACTTCCTCACCCAGATTTGTTATGCCAGCGCAAGGATCAAACCAATCAACCCAAAGGCCACCGCTAATTTGCCCCATCCACTTACATTAATAACGGTTTCCTTTTTAACTCATGTAATCTGTAATTAACTTTTCCATTCAATTTATTTTAAACTCAGTACCTTTTGCCTTCATCTTTGCTATTCAAGTATTCTTGCCCAGTGTGACTCAGACTGATTGTCTTCCCCTCCTGTTAAATTTGTGCTGCAATTGAATTTTGGTGTCAATTTCACTAGCGGGTGAAACCCGTGAGGCCCTGCACTCAGACTTTTAATGTGCTCATTAGCATGCAATTCAGTCAGACCCACACCAGCACCAGGTTAATCCGCTCTCTGTTAAAAGCAACAATAACAACCTTGGGTTCTGACCCTTTTTGTTGCACTACACAATCTATTATTCACTGTTCCATTTTTTTTTTCTCCAACTCATTAGTGTCAGACAACAAGATGAAGTAGGGATATACTGTAGAGGACACTCATGATTCTAAGATGGACTAACTGATCCCCTTATATTGGATAGCAAATTAGTTTTTATGCTTTATGTGCCCTAGTTGTTTGATGTTGCGTGTCTATTAAGCCCCTTGAGGAGTATTAGAAGTTTACTTAGATAAATAGCAATGACCCACAAAAAATATGCAGTGAAAATGATGACAAATTGGATTTGAAGTACATTCAATAGAAGGTATGGTAAACCCATCATATGAATGCCATGCAGGACATTAAAATGAGTATTATACAAACATTTTAAATATCATCAAACATGCATTATTAGTAATCTCTCCAAGTCAACATTATAACGTTGTCAGACAGAGGTATTAAATCCAAATTTCTGTCAAAATGCTTATACACCTAGTAAACATCAGATTTTTAATTACTACTGAAATCAGTATTGCTTGATTACATTTATTGATTGTGAGCTGTGACCTGCCATTGGTTCTTGGTCGATTTGATATCAAAACGTAATTTATTAACTATATGAAACATTTTTCTTGTGTTTTCTTACTTTGTTTGGTTGCGCTTACATTTTCTCATCTTACATACAGTCAAGGAAGTTAAAAATATTGAAGTCCATCTATCATCTCATTTAACTCTATTAAAATTAAGCCAAAATATCTTGATGGCCCCATGGTGTCTGGAGAGGTCATAAAGCCCACCCCCCCCATGTTAGTAATGGGACATGGGGCAAATCAAATAAATCAAAGTACATGTCAAATAAATGTTTGTCGTTTTAGTTTATTCTTACCATACTGATGTATTTTGACATTCATTTTTCTGATACGTTTAGTTGCTGTTAAAAAGAGGGAGGGGAGTGTGTGACATCATGATTGACAGCTAATCCTAACCCGCAATCGAGTCCGACAGGTGTGTGGGTGTGACCTCAATATCAAAGCTCCGGTCCCGATCACAACTGCACAGACTCTGTCTCTAAATGACATCGGCAGCACAATAAGAAGCATTTTTGCACAGTGGGAGTAAGTAGAGATACGTCATTCATCTTTACATACAGTCTGTGGTTCAGACCTTCAGGTTTATGGTACTGCAGACCATGCACAGCATCACCATTGGCTTAGACTGTCAGAAAAGTGTTCAGTTAGTATGTGTTTTCGTAAATCAATCAATATTGATTTTAAAAGATGCATGTGCAAGCTGTTTAGAGATCCATTCCAGTTCAAGCACTGCTCTAAATATCTATGTAACTTCTGTTTAATAAAGTCCTCTATAGATAAAATGATTATTTATTATTTGTGGGACATCCTAATATAGTTTCTGTTTTATTTCGACAAAAAAAAAAAAAAAACGGAAAACTGTTTTACATTACTTTTCCATCAAATCGTGACTCTCACTAAAAAATTAGCTTCAAAAGTTAACGACCAAACAGCTTAAGTCTGATGGAAGCCAGTTGTGCTCCTGGTGCGCTAGCTTGATTCAACATGTGCACATGCACACACAGACCATAACCTAGATATCCTCAAATCGAGGTAAATGTAGGCTTAAGAATAATATGCCTCAGCTGACAACGTTCAGCAGAATAATAATGGAATTGTCAAGCTACTGTCAGATTAAAGAAGCCACCTGCCTATGTTTTCTGTGATTTTTTTTTTTTATTTTTATTTTATTTTTTTCTGTAAACCCATCAGGTTGAGCTTGCCTGCCGGTTGGACTAATCCTCTTGCAATCACTTCATTGATCATCCACCTCCTGTGAAACTATATGCATGTTAAAGTGTAAAGAAAAAGAAATGCTTTCAGTGCAGAAAGACAGAGTTGAGGTGAATAGCATGCAAGGATACCTGATCACATATATTTATTTGAACTGGTATGGTGGCCCAATCCCTCCTGACCTATCAGGAAATTGATAAATACTTCAGTTGTAAAACAATATGAGAAAGTAAGCCAACAATAACTATGTTGCAGTAATGTATGGAGGACCAAACTTTACTTTGCATTCACTTTGATTTAACTTGCATTAGAAGATGAATGAATTAATGAATAAAACGAAGAAGTAATAGCATTTTATAAAAACATGCATCCATGATGTAATTTTAGTATGGAAGGTAAAAGACAATACAGCTGAGGTCGTCTGTTTTTTAGGTGAAACTAAGATACATTCAGTAGGATCAATTTCATATTCATTTCTTTACATGTTTAATATACATATTTTTCAGTTTATCTAAAAATTATGTATAGTTATTTAGTCTGATCATATGAGAAATGATCTTACTAATAGGTTATTGGTCTACCAACTGATTACTCTTTTCATATTCAAATACAATAAGTTAAATTTGCATATATACAGCAGAGACTGCACAGTGACTTCAGAGGGACAGTAAATATATTGCCACTGTTTCCCAGATTAGACTTTTCTGCTTTGCTGTTTTGGCAGAAACCCAATGCTTGTCTAGTCCATCCCCAGTGAGATGTGTCTCAGAGCTTCAGTTGTGAGCAGCACAAGGCAGATGAGAAGCCATTTTCTATAGCTGCATCCTGTGAGCCTCCAAAGGCCAAGCAGATTAGCAACTTGAAACCATTTTTATGTAAAGGAAGAAAAAAAAAAAACAGGTGAAGAAATGGGTCAAATCCACCACGATGAATTGTAAACACAATTATTGAGGTTGAAGTACTGACCTTTACCTATAAGGGTGTTTATGGGTGCTTTAAGGCCAAGCAGTGGAATAATCTTGACTGGGCAAGGCAATGATCTGACCTGAAGTCATCTGAATATCTGTCTATTGCCTGAAGCAAAAAAGTTGTATTTTTCAAGCAGTTAACTGTGAAAATCAAACAAATCTGAAATGACTCATGTCAGTTTGTCCAATTAAGTTTTCTTCATTTAAAGTGCTTCAACACCAACATGCTCAATCTGATGTGGGTGTAGACATTTCAAAGGTAACTAATTTAACTGACTCTGGAGCCTGGCAGTTTCCAGACTTTATGCTAACTAGAGCTAAGCTAAATGCACAGACATGCATTTGGTGTTTATTCCAACATGTGGTCCTATTCTGTTAAAGCTGAAAGTTGACGTGAGGTTATCCTGCCTCCCTGGGAAGCACAAAGGCTTGAACTTGTTGTGGCATAATGCACTGCAGCGATCATTTTGCAGACCCTGATCCAGCTTTGCACGTCTCCAAGGAAAACATTAAATCTACTTAACTGTCCAATTCACTTTTCAGTCACATTCCTATTTAATTTGTCTACCATACAGCTGCTGAAAAGTCATTTAATCACACCAGCACTGCTCTATATCTAATTTACCTCTGCAATCTCAAGACAGTTGGCTACTGCCCTCAGATGACATTTTATCTGTTCTGTCAAACATTAGACCCACAGTCTCATAAGTAATAATTAAAGTAGTCATTTGTAGTAGATTTTATCTGTTATAATTAAGCAGATCATCAGCAGTAAGGCAGCCATCTTGGGGATATCATTTATTACCGAGTGACATCCAAGATGGACGTAGTTGTGCTCAAATTTAATAAATCGCTCTCACCGAATACCTCCAAGTCATGAGTAGAGACAGAACATTTGAAGACCACTTTAAACATTATGGAGTTTGTATAAATGGCCACCGGTAGTATAATTAAATGCATACACCAATTTCAGTGCAAGGGTTTTTTTTTTTTTTTATCAATTTCATCATGTCAACATATGCTCATTCTCTCAAAAGTCATCTGCCTGAGCCAACATCATGCATGCACACATCAATAGGTTCATTTGATGCTTGAAATATTAATACATTAATTCCAGTCTTGCCAGGTAATAATGAATGTCTTGGTTTCTTTAATGAGCACTGCTGTGCACATACTACTGTAAGTGCCATTGCACTTAAGATGAAGTATCTCAAGAAGGGAGAAAAATCCATGTGTTCATTAAGAAAATATGGCTCACGGTCATGGTGGTGGAGAAGTGAGAACAACAAAGAATTACAAAGAAAACTGAAATCAACGGAGCAAAATGGAATCAAAGTGATCTCACCTTCACACCTAATTTAACACAAGGAATTGAGGGGGATTCTGAGAGAGACTCATTTGTTGGTGTAATAACAATTTCTGTGAATACACCTGTCTTTTTCGAGAGACTGGGTTTGAGTCATGTGGTTGTAATTAAATGCCTGACTGACCTTTTTTTTCTCAGTTCATCTATTTTCTTACCAGCAGTCTTTTTGTGAGTTCTGTGATGATGATCATAATTTCCTAAGTCTTGTAAAAAGGTTATTGGAAAGATGTAATTATAGTGTCTGACCTCTCACCCTGTCAAAACCAGTGGCTGTGGCTATGTCTGTGCTCACAGTGTGTAAAATGCTTTAGATATGAATGCTAAAAATAAAAAAAAAATTGGTGTGTAGAGTTTCAGGCCAGCTTTTATCCTTCACCAAGAGCAGGCAATATTCAGGAACTGATTTAATCGAAACATTTTCATGCGAAATGGTAAGGGAGAGATAGCTTCAGTAGTACCCTAAATATCACAGGTCCACACATCACTGAAGGGCAGAATATCATTAATGGTATGTCTCTTGCTGAAGTCTGCAGATTATTCACAGTGAGTCTCAGTTGCCCCTGGAAACGCAAGCCCCCCTGAGACGCTGCAGCTCCGGCCCCCACCATATCTTGGATTGAACCTCGAAACTTTGGTCCATTGAAACATGCAATTATTATGAAATTGGCTTTAGCTGGGTTGGTCCAAGTGGAGAGCTTTGCTTCTGTTAAGAGACACCTTGAGTGAAAACCGCTTTTCATGTGGAATTATGCAGTTTACAATACCGGGGGCAGATCTGACATTTGGAGTTCTTCGTTTTTTAACAATTGTTTTCAGACAGCATAGAGGTAGACTTTTTTTTTTTTTCTCAAAGCCAGTGACTGTTGTTTTGTTTTTTTTTGTGCTGAAATTATACTTAGAGTTTATCAGCTGTAGCCAGGTAAGATAACGTTGGCATAATCACTTGCTTAAAAACACCATCTACAGATGAGTTTTTAATGTTTCCAGCTAAATTTGTTGTAAGCTAAAACCATGTAAAAGGATTTAAAGATGCACTTCATGGCTCCATACATGAGCTAAAAGTCTGAGGCTAAATCTGCTGTCGTCTGATATGCTAACATTTGCAGTTTATGTTAGAACATGCAAACCTGATGTTTAATCGATTCCTTACACCTTCTGTGCTTATATTTTCCTTTTTTTTTTGGATGGAGTGGGGGGTGTCTAAAAGTAGGTTTAAGAAAAATAGAGGAAAATCAATAATAGCTTGTTATCCCAGCAAAATGGGAGAAAAATTGAGAACTGCATTTTACATTCATTGCGTTTCTCCAGTCTGACCTTCTATTAGATGTATCCATCAAGTGAGAGAATTTATAGAATGAAAGTCTCAGCTGCAAGCAGAGCAAACCGAGAACACAGCAGGGTCATCTCTTGACCATTAACACCAATTCCATTGTTGCTTTACCCTCTGCCTGCTTTAACTATTAGGTTTTTCTCTGAATGCTTCAACACTAACCAGTTTACCAAGTGTTCTAAACTGAATGCATGTTCTCAGCTTTACACTCACTTGGTAATTTTATAATGCACTTTACACTGTTTTGACAATAACCTTTCCAAGACAATGAGTTCACATACAAATCAGAGCTTAAGCACTATAAAAAGGGAAAAGGTAAACATTTGGTTTGGACAACAAATGGTTTGTGTGTGCTATAGTTTTGCAAGAATTGTTTTTTAGAGATGTACAATGTTTTGTTGGTTTGCTGTAAGGTTTGTGGTTAGTGTGTACAGTATCACAAGAATAGTTACGAAGATAGTGCCTCAGCAATCAGGGAAAAACTGTGAAGGCCTGATCCCGTGAGGAGTGCCATAGGAGGTCAAGGATATCACTGCCTTTAATCTCTCAGGATAGAAATGATCCAATTCCAGTTAACTGTCTCCGGCCAATAATGACACTGCAGTGCCCTTAAAATACTGAATCACGTGAGCCTGGTCTAACTGGTCTTTATCCTTTCAATGGTGGTCACTGTGGCCTGACACTGGCTCTGAGAGGAGATATGATTCACTGAGAGCGTGACCCTCCGTCCCACGCGATGATTACACGCCTGCTAATAAGGTGAGTTAGATATTGATGGAAGTCACACACTAAAGACGGTAAAATGGTGTGGTACACGCAGAACCCACAGGGAAAAAGGCACATTAAAAGGAAGTAAGACTGCTCAGCCTACTCATTCGTTTGTAGGCAGGCTGTAAATCAAGCTAGTGGGTATCAGCATCAGAGACCACTATACATAAAGAGGTGTCGCTTCTAGTGCTTATATATACTGCATAGTTACAGGCTTTCATAGGTCATCCATGTAGTTGATTACACAATGTCTTTCATGACCATGTACTTAATTTACTGACAATACTCAGTGTCCAATGTTGGAGAAAAGACTCAGTGAGGTGTGTTCAGTCTGACTGTAGATAGAGCCTACGAAGCAAAACCATTTGTCAGAAAAATGAAATTTTGGCCTATGGCTCCTGTTAAGAAAAGGGACCCTTTTGAAATTCCGCAAGACAGACAAGACAGATTTAAAAGACATTTATATATTTATGATTCTGCCAGTGACAACAAATTTTTGATGAACTCATGCATTATGCCTTACCTTTCCTCTGCAGTTACAATTTACTCTTGTCTCTCCTTTTTTCTGCCTGTCTCACCCACATGTCAAATGTTCTCTGCATTGGATAAAGACGACATTTTGTAGATCAGTTTGACAGTGTTTTTTGAACATGTATTCAGGCACCTTTTGGCCAGACAAACTTTTTTTCCCACAAGAGGACCTACCAGATGCTATAGCTAACATTATTAATGTCCATCCTCCAGAAATAAGAACGTATTCTTAATTCTGGATTTAAATAAGCATGTTACTTGCTTAAGTTTCACCTGTGGTTTCACATGGAACACAAACCCCTGTCTTCTGTCTTTCCCAACCAACCACCACAGCCTCGTCCCGACACAGAATTTCTTGATCTTTATACTACTTTATAGCACTCATTTATTGGTATCAAATGCAAAAGGGCATACACTGTAAATAAGAATACTCACCAAGTTGCAATGAATCACATTTCCCATCTTTTAGGAGCAGCTAACTGTCTACCTAAATCTAGCCCTGTTAACAAGTCAGCACATCTGTCCACAGAACACAAAGAGGCTACAAAAAGACATCAACAATCCATCAAACTACTGGTAAAACACCAAACAAGCTGTCCCCTAAATGATCAAAGTCACAAAGATTTATGATAATGCGATTGTACAGAACACCGCAGGAGCCAAAAATGGGCTTTTATTGAACTTTACACAAAGAATTATGCTTCTCTGAAGATACGCAGAAAGGTGTTAATGGTATGGTAAGGGATGGGTAACGGCATGTCACAGGTGGCTTATAGAGAAGCGGATGTACACACTTTCCTATATGGAGCCTGGAGAGGCATAATTAAATATGTAAATATGTCAAGGTTAGCAACAATTTTCTGTCTAAACTGTTCAAAGCTTTTTTTTTCCTTCAGTTACTCAACTACAGCAAATACCTTCAAAACTGTTACAGAAAATACATGCAGCAATGTGATTTCCCTTTTGCTTTCTTAAATTGGAATCAGTGATAAGTACTGAATTTAAAATTGTAATCCTTTACACATACTAGACTAATACCTCACTGCCCAACACTATATTAAGGTAGAAACCAATGGAAATCGAAAACAGAAACTTATTGGAAGAAAAAAACACCTTGCTTGCTCAGTTGACTCAATTTGCATATCTTCATCTGCAATGAGAATAAAAATACTTCACAAATGGAGCATTTCAAGGTCAAGTAAAAAGCGACTTGCTTAACGTTCCCTCTGCCAGTCTTTCCGCTGCCATGAAAAAGTACCCATAATCTCATTACAAGTGATGTAAAGCAGCGATGCATAGCAAGCATGCATACAACCTTGTAACCACATGCTTGAATATATGCTCAGACATGTAAACACAGACACATAGACACACACATTCAAAATGAACCCAGTCACTTAATGGGACATCGGGTCAGGTATTAATAACGTTAGACAAGAATCACTTATCATTAAACCAATCTCTGTTTGGTCATCAAGCTCTTGATCTAAGTGGTAAATTGCACATAATAGTAAAAGTAAGATAATGAAACCAGTAATCATAAACAAGTAAATTATACAGTGAGGAGCTCCCCACAGGTCATAAATGGTGCCTGAAGTGTTTGTGTTATTGTTCTCATTCAACCCCTAATTATTATGTGCATACTTGTAGATAGTTGTGAGGATGTTCACTTTTACTTAGAGAATTATCTTTTATGATGCCGGTTTGAAAAGAAGAGGCTGTATTTATGAGGTTTGGGTAGTGGAACAGTTTTCCTTTCATCTGTCAGCAGCCATTAAGCACCACCAGAACACTGACTAGCTAAACAAGGTTGGCTCTCAGTTCTCCCTTCTCGCTCTATGCAAATTGGTCCCTTTGATGTTGAACCAACAGCACAGGGAAGGACAGAGTGAGGAAGAGAAGACATCGGAGGGAGGGGGGAACAGGAGGATGACGAGATGGGCTTGTTTTTAATCAGCAACTGGTTCTAATGAGGACCTGTGTCAGCAAAACAACACGGCCATGCTGCTGACTGACCCAAGCAGAATTTCAAATATTATTCACAATATTAGAATTTTATATAAATGGCTGATAGACTTTTGTTGTTGCTGCTGTTCTTATTCTTTCTGTTATGTTGTTTTGGGGTTTGGCTGAAGAGCCACCGTTCACGGGTGTTTTAGAGGAAGAGCTGCTTTTATTCTGTAAACCGTGAAATATTTCCACAAACCTCGGACCATGTAATGAGCTGGCTTGAAACTTTCTTTTGTAAACTTTTTTTCATCAAGAGAAAGGTAAGAAATGCTATTACAACGTAACATCCTCACAACAATGGGTCTTGCTGTAGATTTTCCTCAACCAATACTTTTTCTCCCTCAGTCCCTTCCTCCTTTCGGGGTTATGCATGCTATAAAAAAGGCACTAAATGGATTCCATAAGGTTACTTGTATATATTATTAAATGGTGTTTCCATTAGACAGCCATAATTGTAATGGCAAGGGGGGAAATTACCACATACAGATATACGCACACATGCATACAGAGACAGAATCTCTTTTTGCACATTTACTTACACACACACGCACACTATCAACCTTCCCTATCAGGTAATAGTTGCCGGCAGTTTTTTTTAATTAGAAGTCAGTATGACTTGAATGAAAGCAGCTACTGTGGATGTGACTGATATACTATAAGTTATTGCAAGTTAATTGAAGAATTAATGACAGGAGAACTCAATTTTCTCCTGGTTAAGTAGTGTGCAACTACAGGAAAGTGGTATGTATGCCACCCATACATATCTGTCGTTAGAGAGATAGATGAAGACGTGACAGGCACGGAGATGCTGCACGCAGCAGCAGCAGAAAACAGCTGGAGAATATTCATGATACATTTCATACATATTCCAGCCATCAGATGTTTCACTTGCTGCATTAAACAGTATTATTACAGCTGACATGATGAGTTGTGCAACAATCAGGTGGCACTGATGTCTACCAAGTATGTCATATTATATTACATATAGATACACCATGTTAGTACAGCACACTGGTGTGCTGAGATCAAAATCACATTTGTTTCATTTTGATCAGAGTAGAGTTCAGATCAAGTGAATATAATCTGTTCACAGCTACACTCATCTCATGCTCATTTGCTTTTATGGAGGCACCCAATTAGACAAATTGATTGTGTGATTCTAAAACCAAATGAGAAAAATGTTTACTGTAGAAGTTCAATCGTGGGCTGCTCCAGTTTGCATGTCAACAACTTTGAGACATAAATGTATTAGTCATCATGATCTTTATATGCAAAGCACTGAACTGTTTTATAATTGCAGAGTAGAACTCCCCTGAGAAAATTGTGTAATGTCTCTAATTAACATTATAATAAAAATTAAGCAAAATACTAATTACCAAGATGCTACACGAACTTAGAAAATGCTAATTAAGCAATGAGGTACTGAGGCCTCATTTCATATAATGCATGATAAACTTAGTCAGCACTGTCATGGTAAGGTCCGAATTCAACATTCAGACAGGAAGCCTGAGGATAATGAAGATGGTGCAATTTTAGAAAAAAACAACAAACAAACATTTACTCTAATTCTTTTATCATAGTTTTTCAAATTCTTCATTTGCTCAATGACATAACATTATACCAGCTGTTCCACTGTGGCATGGGAGTCAAAACAAGGTCTATCCACAGTATTATTATCCAGGAACATTACTGATAGTCTGACCTGTATTTGACTGTCTGCCAGTGTTGTGCTATTCATCACCTTGTTGTCTAATCTTTTTCATAGAAAATTGCTAATCCAGCTTAAAAAGTTTTCATCATGAGCATATCAATATGCATATCACCATATTCTCTGATCTCTGCTCTCACCAGGTAATGCTGTATCATCACACATCTTTGGCTCATAGACAGGAAACTGGAGCAAATCAGCATCAACAGGAAGGACTTTGGGCCAAAATCAGAATGTCAACAATTTGTTGATTATCACCAGTGTGGTCTGAAAAGCTGCTGATCGAACAACAGATCAAGTAGCCAACAGTGTGTCATTTTGATATGGAGGATTAGGCACTGACTGTTGTGACAGTCCCAGTCTGGCTGTGTTCCCAGTGGCAGGTCAGACATTTATGTTTTCTATTGGCTGGAGCTGTCACAAAGTCAATCTAAAGCAGTTGCAGATTGTCTGTGGCATATCTCTGGGCAGGGAAGCACGATGGTGCGGTGGTTAGCACTGTTGCCTCACAGCAAGAAGGTTCCTTGTTTAAATCTGCTGGCCAGCTGGTTTGAGCCTTGAACCTTTGTGTGCAGTTTGCATGTTCTCCTCATCCTTGCGTGGGTTGTCTCTGGGTACTCTGGCTTCCTCCCACAGTCCAAAGACATGCAGGTTAGGTTAATTGGTGACTCTAAATTGCCCGTAGGTGTGAGTCTGAGCATGAGTGGTTGTCTGTCTCTGTGTCAGATTGAGTGGCAACCAGTCCAGGGTGTAACCCACCTCTCACCCAATGTCAGCTGGGATTGGCTCCAGACCCCCCCGAGCAGTATAGACAATGGATGGATGGATATCTCTGGGCAGGAACTAGCATCAAACATTACTGAGAGTTTACATTTACATATGGTGAGAGGGTATTTGTGCTATAGCTGATTGCAATGATCGAAGGTTGTTTGCAAAATGGCATGGACAGAATTAAACATTTACATAGTGATGGGGACATCCCCAACTCTGCCCACTGTCAGAAGTATTTGATCAAACAAAGGCAAACATACCATACAATTTATATCCCATCTGGCCTGGCAGCAGAGCATAAATCCCACATTTGTGTGGCTTGTCACATACTCTCATTCTTGGAAGCATCCACTGTGAGCAGTTAGCTTTTTTTTCTAGTCTTCATCATTTGTGATTTTGGCAATAGTTTGTTTGAATATAACATTACATCACTGTGCGATGTACAGCTGCAACAACAACTGCAGGTGGAGAGTAGGAAGTGATGTTACACTGGAATCATTATCACGAACTACCAAAATGCCTATGTTTTGCACCATTTACGGTTGCGCACATTGACTAACAGCTTTTATTGGGTACTAACAGTTGTTGTTCATAAGGCAGAAAAATATGAGAAATTGAGCGTAAAACACCACCAAAAATGGTTTGTGAACCTCTGTCTGCGGTCGGGAGGAGTAGCTTTGGATAATGCTTGTGAGTGAAGTGACCATTGATCATTTGAATCAGCTGTCTTGGGGCATGGAGAGATCTAAAGCAGCACAAGGGGTACACGAAAGTTTTCTGCCAGAAAGTCACTGTTTCTGTACCATGTGAGAGCCTAAACTTAACCAAACTGCAACTGAAAACTGCAAATAATAAGTCTAAAAATTAAATGTTAATGTTAACTTTTGGTTTAACACATGATATAACCTGATTTCTTGAATGAAATTCAAGAAATTGCCCCTCTTTAAACCACAAGGATCACCTTAGACATGTGTTGGGATTTTCTGTTGGAACCCCTCTCATAATATAATCTAAACTAGCACAATACAGTCTTTTCTCCATTACATCCATGCAGCATTTCACTTTCCCTCTGTCTGGATGTCACGCTTCATCTGAATCACGTGACTGGCAGCTTGACAGATGATTCGTTCCGCTGTAGCAAGATGCCAGAAGACAATTTCCGCTCATTGTTACTCATCAGGAATTTATCTCCTACAAAACATGTTACATGAGCTAAAGATGCAGGGTATGGACAAAACAATCTTACTAAAGAATAAGTAACTGATTTTAAACCAAGTGCATGGTATCCAATTACAAGTTATCTTATCACAAATTTCATTCTTTCCTCCCACTGGTTCCAAACAACAGCCCCAGGCTCTCAAACACAGTTGAGTTCATGTTGAAACAACAGTGAGGCCAAACACAAGCTTTCAGCCACTGATGAAGGCTTCACTTGATGTGCCTTGTTTGAACACAGAGCCCAGTAATAAAAGCTGCCAAAACTCAATTGTGGCTGAAATAATAGGGTGTGGTGGCATCTTGGAGTAATGCCGAAAATTCAAAGCCATTTGGGAGCAGATTGGTGCTGACTGCCTCTGCTAAATAAATAGTTGCATCTTTCCAAAAATAAAGGTTTACAGCATTTGAAGCTAACTTTAATGGAAACTGTAAGCACAAAACTGGATCATTAAACTAATATATTAACCGCAAGGGGTGTTATAGCTGTGACACTTCCTGTTGGAGAAAAATAAGTATACCTTTAATGAGCACTCCACAACACCACAAAATGTATCACTAAGTGTATAGAGATTTTCATGAGCCATTAAAAAGAAATAAAAAAACGCAAAATTCTTCCTTATGTGCTGAGGTGGATACAAAACTGGCTTTGAAGCTCTTAGCCTTTTACTCACTGAAGATGCAAAACCTGTACAAGGCTTCAAACCTGCTTTACTGTAACTTCTATATGCTCTGTCTGTTCTTTGAAAACCAGATACAAAAGACATAACAATGCAACTCAACAAAGTTATAAACATAACTAAGCAGCTGTAAATACACATACATGCATGCACATTGTTTGGCTTACGGTGGGATGGATGTTTACACTGACAGTTGGCAATTATCTCTATGGGTGACAGAGGAAGGCTCACACCTACACAGCGCAGTCCACTCGCCTCCATCATAGCAGTTGGAAATATACTGCACAGAGAGGAATGTGATACATCAAAATGTCTCATGGTAATACTAATGTAGATAGTACCAAAACAAAGAAATAAAAAGAGGGGACCGACAGAATGTGCAAAACAAAAACAGTTGATCCTGTGGCTTAAAAAAACAAGAGCTTTGTCATGACATATGGTTTCCTTATTCAATCAGCATCTGTCACTGCAGATACAATGTTTGTCATCCTTCTTGAGGGACATTGCTCCAACAGAAAAGTCCAAACAGCACTTCCAAATAATTACCCTAGTAGCAAAAAAGTTTCCTCTCTAATTTCTCAAAAACCATGCATATTAAATTAGAGAAACTTTTGCTGATGCTCACGACAGCAGAATGCCACCATGCTGTACTTTAAGAGCATCCAGGCGTGTTTTGAATCACAATAGTGAATATTCAAAATAAGAACATGAACCAACCAACCCCCACCCCTCCCACAACCCCTGCGCCTTTGTTACCTCCCACGGGCTTTGCCTTTGATGCACGATTGACAGGTTCATTAATTAGCTAGTTAGAATGGCAACGTGCTGGCATCTGTGCTCCACACAAAATAGTACAGGAGAGGCCTGTCTGTTTATATCACCATAGAAATTTGAAAAAATGACAAGTGGTGTGCACAGTGTGCGTTAAGGGCAGGGTCATTTAAAAAAAGGGGATACCACTGTTCTGCACTAGTCATTTGCACTGGTCACATTGGAGTGGCACATTGGAGTGAACTCAACAGAGGGGTAGTTTGGCAGATCAGAAGGGGGAATTGTGGTCACTTGAGGTGGGACTTTGGGGAAAAGTGAACATAACTAAACTAATATACTTTATTAGGGCAGTACCCCTATATAATATGTAGTACCCCGAAAATTTCATATTATCCCTAAAATGCACATGCATATTTTCTTTGCAGGTGCCAGATGTCAAGTAGCTGCAGAAAAAGACATGATCTCATGATCTTTATGTGGACCACTCAACTATGTTTACAAATATGCATTCATACTAATCACTGCCTTTTATGTAATATGTTGAAGTACAGTTTTATATTTAAATCATTTGTTGATTGATCTATTTATTTCGCTGGGCTTCTGTGCGCCCCCACAATACCGTGGTACCTTGCCTATTTTCCTGTCACTTGGCAGCTGTAGTTACTAAATAACTTATTAATTATAAAGATTTCATTTCTCCTACCTAATGGATGCTTTATCGTTTTACTTTTACGTTTACCTAATATGAATGTAGGACTTTCAATGAAGTTTTGATACATTGGTGTATTGCCATATTGACTTAAGCAAAGGATCTGAATATTTCTACCACATCTGAAGGGAAGGAGGACTGCACTTCCTCTAGTGCTTAATTAACAAAATCATTTTATTTGTGGATGTTATGTTGGCATTTGTGGAGCTCAACAGGTGTGTTCCTCCAAGTGAACTGAGTTGGCAGTGATAGCACATTAATTACTGTTAATTAGACAACTAGACCACACAGATTTTACTGTTAAAACCATAGCTGTGGGCACACTGAATGTTAAACAGCTTGGTGGCATCTCTAAATTTCACATTTCCATTTGCTCTGCCTCAAATACACACAGACAGACACAACACACACACACACACTACAAAATGCAAGCCTTGTTATTGCATTCGCTAGTGGCTGGTTGCTGTGTTGAGCTGATTTGGTACTTAAATACTACTACTTAAATAGAACATGTTCAGTTCTGTTACCGTTTATGTCATTTAGATGGACACATTATGTAATGTTCCACCAGGGATGTTGAGCCAAGATGTGTGCCTGCTGACTGTGGACTTCATCACTGAGATATTTACAGATGACATTTTAATGTATTTTTGTCTAAAGTATGAAACTATGCATCATACTGTAGCCTACTTTATATTCTAGATTTTAGATTTAATAGTCTGTCCATCCATCCATCCATTTTCTTCTGCTTATCCGGGGTCAGGTCGCGGTGGTAACAGATCAAGCAGGGCACTCTGGATGTCCTTCTTCTGAGCAATGCTTTCCAGCTCCTCCTGGGGGATCCAGAGGTGTTCCCAGGTAAGATGAGATATGTAATCCCTCCAGTGAGTTCTGGGTCTGCCCTGGGGTCTCCTCCCGGTGGGACGTGTCTGGTAAACATCCAAAGGGAGGTGCCCAGGAGGGATCCTGACCAGATTCCTGAACAACCTCAACTGCCCCTTTTGATGTGGAGCAACAGCTCTACTCCGAGCCCCTCCCGGATATCCGAGTTCCTCACCCTAAGGCTCTCTCTAAGGCTGAGCCCTGCAGATGAAACTCATTTCTCTGAAGGTCACCATCTGAGGAAGCCAACAGAACCACGTCGTCTGCGAAAAGCAGAGAAGCAGTTCTGAGATCTCCAAACTGGACGCTCTCCTCACCTTGGCTGCACCTTGAGATCCTGTCCATGAATATCACAAGGGGCAGCCTCGGCAGACTTTCCCTTCTTGAGCCACTGAATGGTTTGCCAGAACTTCCTTAAGCCCCCTGAACGTCCTTCTCCGTAGCTTCCCAAAACTTCTGTCACACCTGCGTTTTCGCCTCAGCGACCACTGAAGCTCCAAACCCTCTGGCCCCACCGGTACCAATCTGCTGCTTCAGGAGACCCCCAAGCAAAAATGTATAGTCAAAAAACCTGGCTTTGCCCTTGTCCAATAAGCTAAGGTGTAATGACAACTACAGTCTGACATGTGAGTCAAGGGCAGCTCCTGATCATATTGCAGCTATTAACTCATCCTTTCTGTCCCAGTCAGCAAGGTGTGTTGTTTATAAGCACTGTAGGTTTTGAATTCTCTCCTCATCCCCTCTGGTTCATGTTGCACTTCACGCCATGACAGTGGAAACGACCACTTATCCTTCCCAAAGTCATAGATGCTATGTGTCAGCAAACCAATGTCACTGTAGAGGAGACAAAGAGCACGCTAGCTGTTTTTTTTTTTAAAAGCATGACAGTCTACACAAGGTCAAGCTGCAGGGGTAGTAAACTGTAAGGTAAGCATGTCGATATGTGTCACGTGTGCATGACCATGTCTGGCCGTGCTGATGTTGAGTGTTTTGCATCCCAGGGCACGGAAGGACATCAGTGTCAGGGAAATTCACAGCTTTCAAAGGTATCTCAAGCTTTCTGTTGATTTTGCTCAAAATGATTTTGTTCCACAGTGCATACAGTCTCATATACAACAAGGGAAATGACCAACAGGACACTATGCCAAGCTCAGTTCTCTTTCTGTCTGTGTTTGTGTTCTGCCTAAGATAAGGCAGCACAATTTATCACATAAGCGAATAATTTGCACACATTTCAGAGTTGTGTTGAGTGAGAGTTAGTTGAGCCAAATAAACTGGCTGAAGTTTTCACACAAATTCTAGACAGAAGATATCTCATGGTTCCAGGGCTCTGGCACAGGACTTGGCATGGATCTACTTCTGACAGGATGCCCTTGTGTTTGTGTGTCTGTGTATGTGACTCTGTGTATGTGTGTGTGGGCAGGCATGTGCATACAATGGGCCAAAGTGGAACCGTAAAATGACTTGGCTACAGTTTTGTGCCCTGGTGTGCTGGACTCCAAGATCTTTGAGGAGCTTTTATCTCAACAGATCAAAGCGAGTTATAGATGTAGTTTCCCTTGCTTTCAAGGATACTTGTAAAAACCATACCATCTAGCTTTTGACATTTACTGCTAATGCTATGGTTGGGCTGTTCTGACATCTCATATGTGACTCCACATGTATAAAAATTATGAGGAAAAGTAGATTTCTCTTTACATGAAAGGAAGCACAGATTTTTTTTTTGCACCTAAGAATTCTTTTTAGAATCCACTTTAAAGAGCCATGGTAGTAATTTAACATGTTTATGTCCGACATCTAAAAACATCGTCAAGTGAAGCACCCATTTAAAGGATGAGAAAACTCTGTGAACCATAGTGCTGACAGTCCAAAAATACCTAATGTGGAAATATATACATTCACTATCAAAACCAAGCAAAATTGAGTATGCACAAAGACGTGCTAATGCCTTCTTATCTTAAAAATAAAAAAGCCATGTGTGGATATAGCTGTGTTTTATAAATTTCAGTCATTGTCACACTGGACGCAGATGCATAAGCCTTATCTCCAATCCCTCAGCAATTAAATGCACATTAAATGCACATTAATAAATTAACAAAATTACCAGGATGATTAATGCTGCAGCTAAACAATGCGTTTTTTTCTCACTGTATCTGAAATGCTTTCAAATTCTGTGGGAATATGAATTCAACATATAGTATTGTGAATGACTGTATAGAGACGGCACCAAAATATACTCCATTCAAAACTGTACCACCATATATTCACACATTATAGATCTAATTCTTGACAGTCAAGCTGGCTCAGTCCTCCATTTTCACTATCCGTTTTAGGGCATGCTGCAATATTTCAGTTGTACAATAAAAATAGTGCCATGATTCTTCATTGACACAGTCCAAATACACACTGGCACAAAGCTGACTCCTTGTATGCATCTAGCCTTGTTTTGTATGTGGTCCAAGTCATATAACTCTGGATCAAAGACCAAAGTTGGAAATCATGTAAAGAAAAGAAAAAAAAAAAAGGAAAGCAGATGTCTGCAAACACATTAGAGCTGACAGTTCAAGGAATACAGGAATACAAGGAATACAGTTAAAGTTGGTAGATTCAGCTTTCATAGAGAACAGCTGCTATGGTCAACCTGAATTTATGTTGGTTCCAACAGTAACAAGATTTAACAGCAGAAAAAAGAGGATCCGAATAGCCAAAAAAAACTCTTAAACCATTCCTGCAGCCCATACATATGCCCAGTGTGGTCCACGCTCTATTTTACCAATAGATGGCTTGATGTATTCCTCAAGCAGACGTGCCTTGTATTATTTTTTTTCCACATACATTGTACAGTTTACTGTAGTTAACTTTTTCTTGCCAATGCTACATACATTTATCAACTTTAAAACCTAGCATACCAACCATCATCACTACAACTGGGAGCACATCATTAGGCACTGTGATAAGAGCTCACTTAAGACTTGTAGTCATTAACCATTTATACAAATTGAGAACTCCCAGTGTGTGTATAAAGTGGTGAAACACCTGCCAAATGTTGTGCTCGCAAGTCATAATATCGATTGACGGTTGTGGTGTTGAAATTGTCTCATTTTTCACTCCTGACACACACACACACACGCACACACAAGCACTTGTGTAACCCAGTGACTGCGTAGACATAAAAAGCCTGGCACCTAATTTCATCTTTGATGTATGTAACACTAAAAGCAGAGGAGAAAAGTTGACATTCACTCCTAACTCCTAATAATGAGGCAGGGAACCGATGTCACATCAAGTGCCGCTTGACACGGGATGAATTACAAAAAATCGAGGTGGTGACTGGCAGCATCAAGGATGATTTTCTGCTGAGAAGGTGGACCTACATGCATTGCATTTGAAAGATTAAAGCTAATAGCTGCAGAATTAAATAAGGCTTGTCTCGGTGTAAAAAAAAAAAGGAAAGAAACTGAACATGTGCATACACTCAGTCTCTTGTTCTTTGCAAATAATTGTGCACATGCAACAATGTAATTATTGCACTTTATTCATTAGGAAAGCACGATTTAGCTGTTTACACATGAATTAGAAAGGCAATATCCTGTTTATTTTAATTTTCCATGTCTAAATGCCATTTTGCATTGTTGCCTGTACTGCAGATTTTGCTATTATACTATAAGAGAGAGTGCTTATAACATTCTTCTGCCGAAGGATAAAAATGAAACAAAAACAAAAAATCCAAACTGTTAAATGTGTGTCAACTCAGTGCTTTGTGTCTGAAAGGCAACCGACCCAATGTTCCATAATCAGGCTGCCATAAGCATAAAATAGCAAGATCCACTGTCACCAACCATTACTGCAAAAATGTTGTAAATATCACTAAATATCTGACCAGCACCACCAAATGTCTGACCCCTTTAGTTGGCAACACCACACAAAGCATAGAAAAATCTTTTTCTCCATAGAATTGAACTGGAAACAGACAAGATGATGGTGTTGTATGATGTCAGTGGAGACCGTGAAGTAGAGATTAAAGCACAAACAGCAGTGAAGTACTTCAAACAGCAGAATACATCTCAAATCGAACCATATGTTCTCTGTTAGGTCAGCCCAGTTTCCCCAGGAATTATGTTTGTGTTGGATGATTCAGCAGCACACAATTTATGTCCAATGCCAACATTCACTGCCAATGCAGGAAGTGCTATAATGCAGCGGGGTGGAAAGTGAGGGCATGTGTCCGGGTGGTGGAAGGGTGAGTTATTACGTCCAACTGTCGTGCAGGACGATGGAGTTTGTCTCCTAAGTTGAAAAGCTGAAAACCGCAATTACAGATGTATCAGTTCTTCTAAGTAAGCTCTTCAAAGTATTTTGATAAATTGAATAATGCATAGGATATTTGATTGCAGCCGACTGTTCTGCTCTTGCAGATTTTTCCCTATATGCTCCCAATCACACACACTAACCGTGCATGGCCTGGGTGGAATATTTGAAAGCTTTGGTCCATGCAGTCTGCTGGTCTGCAATCTGCTGCTGTGTGGCTGCACGATATGAGAGTTCTGTTGCTTTTTTCTGCTCACCAGCCAACACTTCAGATGTGACCTACCCAGGTCTGCTTTTATGTACTGCAGCAGGAGATAATTTACTTCCATATGGCCCCCCTGCATACAGCTCTGCAAACAGAAGGTAAAGCATATCAATTTGCAGATGAAACGAAGTTATATTGCCATGTCATCTTACTCCATAAACTGTTAAATCATAAAAATGACAATGTATTTCTCCATGTCCAACTTTAGCACACAGTACATCTTTGGTCTTTTAAATCCTGCACCATAAATATAACTGATCTCCATGGTAGCTTTAAAGATGAAGATGAATGTGGTTACAGTATGTGTAAATGGAGCTATGATGTATTCAAATGCAGCTCATTGCACACCCGTTAGGAACAAAGAAATATTTCTCACATATTAACGGACATAATGCATCATCAGCTTCAGCAGCGAAACATCTGCTACATTTCCACTGTTTGCCCTGATTGCTGTCATGTGCTGTCTATCACACACACACACACACACACACACCTAACAGCAACCATTACATAATGTGTTAGGTAACAAGCACTGCTAGGCTTTTTTCATTATAGGTCTCTAACAATTTAACCAAAATCTCTCAGTGAATGTTATCTTAATTTGACTTATTGAAATGAATAACACTCTTGTACAAAAAAAGAAAATTGTTATCTTACAAATTATACAGTCTAATCTGCAATAGTCTTGCTGTGAGTCTATGCCAGATGTGGTGAGCGAGGTGGAGACACCACCTCCCATTCATTTTCAATGAGGAGCAGTGAATCACTCAAGCATAGCATGATGGGATTTTCAGTGATACAATTGGGTTGAGCAGGAAAAAAAGTTTAATTCAAAAATTACACCTAGGATCTGACATGTATTTGATTTCCTTGCCAAAGAATATGGATGGATTTAGATTCCTTATGTGTTGCCATGTGGAAACTATCTGAATTATCTGACAATGACCATCTAAATTACTTTTTAAAAAACATTTCAGACCTGCTTGTTATGCTTATAAGTTGATAAAAGATTTATTTAAACCTATTTCAGGCTTCTGTTTTTTACAGATAAGGAATGTTCACATTCAGGAGCTTTAAGTACAACAAGGGATTCCTGTGGGGAAAAGTGCAGTTAAAACAATATACTGCATAAACAAGGGAACTCTGCTAAAATGTGGGATTTGTAAAATAAGGCTGAGGCTTAATTTGTTTTCACACTATATGTAGCAATAAGCAAATCAGAGTTGTGTGAGATGCAAACCTCCCAGGTACACTACAAACACTGGTTTTGTGGAATACCAATCAAATCTAATCTGAAAATTCTACATGTAATATAAATTAGAGCATCTCTTAGGTGTAAAATGGGGGGGGGGGGCAAAAGTCTGTGGTCTGTGAGGATTTCACGAAAACTATAAATTAGCGTATTAATTTGGGAGCATGCAGGACAGTCTGTTGGATTGAGAAGAAGATTGATCACCAGTGGGTGGATATTCATTTCTACTGAAGATTTAAGTCCTTAAAAACGAGTCACAAATATATACATAGTCTCATTTCAAAAGTCTCTAATTTTCAAAGGTAACTAGGCACTATAATCTTTAGCAAACCCTACTAAAACAGGATTAGTGAATTAGTTTGGGACTATTTTCAGCTGCAAATGAATACACAATTTGATTGTTTCTTTCATTATCCAGCAGTCATGATTCCATTTAGGACATGCTGTAGTTGAGTGTGACGAGTCAGTACAGACTATGGATGTAGGAGAGCTGAATACAATACATTCAGATGGCACATCATTTTTTCCATGAAAACTGTTCACTGGCCACATACATCAAAGTATTTGTGTTTTTGCCGTTTTTGGCAAGTCCTTCTCCAGCAACCATTTGCATCATATGGCTATTGTAGACTTTCCAAATTTTATTGGACCAACAGGATCAGATTCCAAACTACATCATTCCAGGGGTAACATTTAAAAAAAAAAAAAAAAAAAAAAAATATCATAAATGTATGATTGTGTATGGTAAAAATGCTTTTGAGCTAATGAGCATCACATCAACTTGGAGGTTGTAATACCATGTGCGACCACAACACTAAAATCGCCTCATAGCTGAGCTCCGTTCCCATCGGCTTGGTGCAGACTCACATTCTGAGTTTATTTAGTCCGCCGTGTCTCTTTCCTAGCTGGTTTACGCAGCTTCAAATATGACAAACCCTTCCCACCAATGCGCTAAAACGGGCGGTGTGGATATAGTGAGTGTGTAGGCACTGGATATGTTCAGGGCGTCAGATTGTCAAATATAATATAGAAGTTAAGTGAAGTCACTCAGAGAAACACATACAGGAACAGTCTGATTATCTTTTCTCCCTGAACACCTGTTAGCAGCGGGAACAGCGTGTGCAAAACAAAGTTTCATATTCATGTGTTGTGCAAGCTTCAAGGAGCATGACATATGCAGATGTTATCATTCGCGTGGCAGAGACACAGTGAGTAGAATTGGTAATACGCTCATTAGAAAACGCGTGGCAGAAATCTCATTAGTTTTGACCATTTCATAATTAGATGGGGGATTTATTATTAATCTGGCCATTAAGCATGGAAAGGCTCAGTCTTGTCCCATGCCCCTTCCCACTCACCATCCCACTGCTCCTGTTGTTCACATGGGCTTGATTGACATTGCCAGGGGTGTGACTGTATGAAAATGAGACCTCAGCTGTTCGACCTTGGCATAAGCGGAATACTAAAAGGACAGGATGCATGCACGGAAATCCAGTGACAAAGGGAAGATTTACTTACAGATGCCACAGGAAGTTTACCTGCTTGTTTTAGAGTGAACAAGCTGTCATCTTAGTCACTGTCAATATATTTTTAACACTCGTGCAAGGACACGTAAGCCAGCAGCTTTTCACCCCTTCTGCCTCCTTAACTCTGTTTTAGGTCTTTACCCAGAAGCCTGTACTGTTATCCAGTTACACTGCATTATGAATTAATCCTCCTCAGCTGTCTGACCCAGAATCTTCCCCCCGCTGTGCCAGTGTGCACGCTGCTTTCTGCCCTCTGTCATTTGTTTTTTCAGAGGCCCTTATTAGCCTGAAGTGGCCTTTCAAGTATGGGGCCTGAAAAACTCTCGCTCGTTTTTTTAAAACATCAGTCAGCTCTAATTTTGCCACACCCCTGGATCAGGAGAGTGTGTTCATGTCCTATTGTTTTTTTTTTTTCTTCTTTGCACATTCTTAATAAATCTTTATTTTGTATCCTTCAGCTTTGTGTAAACTCCACCTCAACAACCTAATCCAGGCAGTTTTTCCGGTAGAACCTCTTGCAAGCACAGCACACTTTTCTTTACCGCTGCTTATGCCAGCCTTTGCTCTTGATCTGTTCGATCAATAAATGACTTTTAAGAAACTCTGCTGCCGTGGTTACGGCTTGTCTGAGACAAAGTGATTCCTGTTACAGTTGTACACTGTGGAGATTAACAACCTCCTTCTTCTTTGTTTTTCTGTCCCTGTATTTCCCTGATGTAAAGAGTGCATTGATTGCAGCTTCCTTCAAGGTCACATTGTTGTCATGTTTACCAAAGCAAGCACAGAAGCGTCTTCCTGATTGGGCATCACTAATCGGGTGCGTCATCATCCCCATTCATACAATAAACTTCCCTCATTGAAAATGTATTGAAAGTGATGCACGTGTGACTGGATGAAATTGATCACTGAGGCTGTCCCATGAATGAATCCCTGTTGTGTTGTGTTTAATTACCCGGAAGGAGACTCTGGTCTGTTATAGAACAAATCAGCTTTCCTTTTTTACCAGCATGGAATCTTTATATCCCGTTTAAAGTTGTGTGCATTTGTAGTCCTCTTCCCCTTTGAGGAGCAGGAATTTGCTCTAATTGCATTGTATTCATGGAGTCATTAACAGCCATGTAGAGGAATTGTCTTGTCTGTCAGCCAATGGATGTGCATCATCAGCCAATGGATGTGCGTTTGTCCAAGGCTATAGCCTGTCCGTCCTTGGGAGCTGGATCTTTCCTTCACTGTGGTGCTCCCGGAGGTTTCTCTTTTCCCACTGGGTTTTTTGAGTTTTTCCTTCCCGAAGAAAGAGGGTCATAAAGGGCAGGTGATGCCTTGGACTGATCCATTGGCCTCATCGACTGCTGGACTCTTTATTAGATTGTTTATTCGCTTACACTTCTTTATTTCAGTGAACTTTGTAAAGCACTGTGAGACAACTCTGTTGTGATATTGGGCTATACAACTTGAATTGAATAGGTATCACAAATCAGTGGTGAAGGTATCAGAAATGTTAAATTTTTACAAAGTGTCTGCAGAAACGGGTGCAAATGTGATTAAAATATTAGCAACACAAATAATCATAAATTAAAGTTCTGTTTGCCACAGTTGGTTTACTTTGAGGGAAAATCAGTACATAATTTGCATTTTCTATTTGTTCCCTTTGATTTAATTTCCAAAGCCATTTCCTGAACTGTGCTCTTCACACCAGGATGTTTGTTACGGTAAAAACTATGATAACCAGCATGTTTGCAGGGAGCGTAAACTCCAGATGAAAATAATTATAACGTTGGGTATTTTTGGCGAAAATTGGTTTTTTTTAAAATGTGCCTTACAGAGGCAAACTCATTCTCTACAGTTGTTGAAATGAGACATGTGTTAGCTGCCTTTGTTATTGTGTGGTTGCTATTCAAGTGCTCTGTTTTTGTTTGTGTGTCAGCTTTTTATATATATATTCAAATATATATACATATATTCAAACAGGAAGTCCTCAGACGGAGGTGTTCACTGAGCTTAGAGGGTCACAGTGTGTCATCAGGAGGTTGTAACAGTGATACAGAGAGACTGGAAGAGTCACAGAAAGGAGAGGAGTGGACGTCCTTTGGCCACATCCCAATTTATTGAGACACTGAAAATTTTTTTGTTGTGGTATACCTACCACTGTTGTTAGATTTTCTTTCAATAAATTGTTTAAGATGAAGCATTGCATGCTTCTACTTAAATGCCCTACTTTCATGATATAATATCACTGTAGCATTCACTTTTTACATTTTCCATAAATTTCACCTGAAAGTCGAATATCCCTAACTTTTTGTGAGTAGTGTATATGTGTGTGTGTGTGTGTGTGTGTGTGTGTGTGTGTATATATATATATATATATATATATATATATATATATATATATATATACATACACATACAGAAAGGACTTCAAATTACATTTGGTGTTCAAATAGCAAAACCATTTCAATGGTACAATGGTATACGTCAGAGGGTTCCTCTATTGTATGTGTTGAACTTTGTAGTGAATGTTTTTAACATCAGTCTGTCATGTACTTTGGAAAATTCATGAGATGCTGTTTCCTACAGTGGCCCTGAGAGCTCAACATAATGCAGGTTAAGAAAACACATGCAAACAGGCAAAATACAAGCAAAAATAACATCTTAAACTACTTGACAACACGTGGAGTATTAGAATTTAGGATTACATTTAGTATTTAGAAAAAAGTGAAAAAACAACCAAACACAGAAAACACTGAGGCGTTGGCCTCAAAAGAGAAAATGAAAAGCTGTGATGAAGGCCAACTGACAGATTTTTCAAACATACTTTTTTTTTCCATTACCTGCCCCTTTTTCTTCAAAAGTCGACAAAGTGGTCATTCATGTTGCCACTCACCCCAATTTAACTCCAATCCACCAAATAATCCAAGCCATAAACAGCAGAGGTGTCAGGGGTGCTCATGACCACAACGTCAAATCCAGACGAGGGCCTTTGTTGCAAAATGCCACTTCCTTTTGTATAGTTTTGTTGCTCACTTTTCCAATTTTCTCAGCCGATTTTTTTTTTTTTTTTCCTACCAGAATACTCACTTTGCTGAAGGATTTGGTTAGACTATTTTGAAATGTTTTCTAAAAGCACTGTGACATTTGCATCTCCAACTGATCATTGCAGGAAGAGCTTGTTTTCATTGATTTTATACACTTAAGGGCTCAATGGAATCCTGAAATTAAGTACATCTAAATTAGATGAAGAACCATCAATGGTTAAGCCCCCCTCATCACTATATTGAGTAAACATAATCTAGGTTAGCATTCTGTGGACCATCCTCCTCCTACACTCACATGCACATACAGTATATGCATGCTCACACAATAGACCACACACCCCCAGCATCTAGAGCTGTCTAACGAGGATTAGTGATTGAAAGGCCGAGGCGTGGGAACTACTTCTTCTCCCAGTGTTTTCACGCTGAAATTAGGTCTCCTGAGGGAAATGACATCAGTGCAGTTCAAAGAATGATGGGTTCTGAAACAATGGATGTGCAGCTCAGGGATTTGCAGCAGGTCGGTCTTAAGCTCACACAGGCTGGAGGCACACAGATCTTCAATGATGAGTGCAACGACAACAATTAATGGCCGTGTATGCGCATGTACTAATCCTTATCGATGACAAAGTTATGCTGTAAATCAGCAGTTGAGGCCAGTTTAAATGAATCAAAAACATATATACATTTTCACCTGGGTTGTATGTCCTCACAAACCAAAAAAAACATGTTGTCAAGAGGAAATCAACAAAATCCTCTTTTCATGAAGAAAGCTTTGACAGACAACAAAAAAATCTTTGATAATAGCAAATACATTAAAGAAGTTGGCAGAAAATACAAATTACCTGCAAATTATTCATCAAATTCCCACAAAGTATGTTAAAAAGCAACTAAGTAATAACAAGAGTCGACTGCCATGCTAGTAGATCAGTTTCGTGAGTTTTAAATTTTGGCTATGTTGTCAGCATATGTTAGCATGCTAACAGGCTAAACTAAGATGGTGAACGTTGTAATTGGTTCCACAGGATTGGCTTGTGTGGCTTTAGACTTTTAGTATGATGTTTTTGTAAATAATCTTGATTTTAGATTACACAACACGAAATGATTACCTGAGATTAGTTTAGATTCAACATCTTAGACAATAAAATGCAGTAAAGAGTAATGTCTATATGTATAGTGGCATAGTTTACAATTTACTGCTTTTAAAATTCCACTTTAATTTTCTTTGATTTGATTTCTCACTTTAGACGGATCACAAAGCTGGAAGACAGTCTTCTATTTGAATGACTTTATTAAATGTGGTGCAGTGCTGACCTTCTGTCCTTGACCAGTTGTTGTATTTTGACAACCTCACGTTATCACATATCTTCAGGCTTGCTTTCCAGCTATTTTTCTCCACATTTTCCTCATCCCCTCTACCAGATTTTTTTTTTTCCCTCCACAGACTTCCACATTTCCACCTAATCTTTCATTTGAAAGATCAGACCTGCTATTTCATTTACAGATGGAAGTTTAATCTTATGTCTTTACAGCCAGTGCACCAATTTGTACAGAGATAATTAGAAAAGAACACAGGTTGTCATTTAAGGTGCAGTTTCACTTTGAAGATGTTTCCTGAAAGAACAACCGCTGTGCAGAGCAGCTCAACCCTCATGTTGTCACAGTGGGGTTGCCAGGTTGGTTGTTACTCTATTATGAACTATACTTGTGCGACTCTTTGACATATCGCTTAAATGGACCTGCTAGCAAGGCTAGGCACATCCTGAATCAATCTCAGTACTGAATGTGTGCACAGAGAAGAAGCTGATATTGATCTTTTCAACTGAGTGAGGATTTGTCAACAAACAAGTATATATCCCACACAGTCTGACTTTCTCTTCAACTGCCTATAACTCTGCAATTTAAGCACTAAAACTTCTAGGTAGATGGGAGAAAGTGTCACAAATTAAATTTGGCCATGACCCTATTGGTCTCCTACATCTTCTTGTCCATCAGTCTTCTTATCCTGCCATTCTCAAATCCAACCCTCTGCTTTGAAAGACTCAAACGCTTATGTGTTTACTTTTCTCCCCTTAGTACTCTCCACCTGTTTCACTTTTTCTCCTCGAGATTTTGTAACGTACTCTGAGAAGAAGATTTCACGGATGTATTAGCCGTCAAGTCTCCGCTATAACCACGCTAAATCCACCTTTAACCCTTTGATTTAATGTGTCATTCAACAGCTATGATAAAAACCTTCTGCTAATTTCCCCCAGCATGGTTTCTGTCTGTTCTCTCAGCCCTCTCTGCTCCTCAGATAGCTGCCTGTGATGCTCCCACTGTTCTCTGCTTGTTGCCAAACGCACTGGTCCAACATGGCAAGCACAAGCTGTGATACATCTTCCCACACAGTGTCAGCAAGTAATTCAAATAAAGCAAAATTCATCAAACACCTTGAACATCTTGGTAATTTGACAAATCTTTGATTTTTCTCATTTCTCTGCATGTCACTAACTGCCACAGTTTGTTTGGATCTATTTTCAGGTCACTCTGGCTTTGGTACTTTTTCCTCAGATAAAATAGGAATACACATTTGTTCTACTGCTATGCTCTTTAAAGTTAAGTCTTGGTATAAGCAACAGACTGTAACTTTAAAGTAAACCCTAAAGTACTGAAAACCTACTGCACAGAGAAATAAAAAAAGTTCTTTATCGACAACCACTACCAGCACGTTTCTCTGGTTCTTTTCTTTGGCCTTGACATGTCGATGTTTACAGCGCCGTCTTTCAATTACTCACACTGGCTCTTGTTTACCTTTTGAAAAGTTATTTCAACACAGAAAAAAGAAAGCCCTAACAAAGAACAGCTTCAGGATAATGCCTGTAAGCTCCGTTCAATCTTCTGTTGTCACTTAGAAACTAGCCGTGGAAGGAAATGTGAGGAAAACAGAGGAGGGAGGAGAGAGTGGAAACTGGGACAGGGACACAGGAGAGAACAGATCAAGACAGATATGCCACAAGAAAGAGAAATCTCTCAGAAGTAGCAAAGGGTATTTGTATTGAGTCAATCTGACGATACCAAGAAGACAGCAGGGAAACAGGGAAAGCCTCTCTCAAATGTGACCTATTGATCACGCCTCGCAGAGCGTCCCTGGGTGGAGCTTAGATGACCACTTTGGGCAGAGCGAGAGGACAAGAGCGGAGAGACAGAGCATTTACCGATGGCAGACAGTGAGTCACAGGGGAAAACGTGACAACAGCTATGACTTGCAATTACGGTGGTAACCAGTCAGAGAAGTCTAAAGCTCTGAAGCGTGTTCAGAGCAGAAGAGGATGAGTGTACATCCTCTGGTCCACATGCAGGCTGCACAGTAGCAAACTGACAGACATTTACAGGATGTACTGGCGGACAGAAAGATGCAGAAGAGAGATTTTCCCATGTGGTGCAGCACATCTGCTGTCAGCCTCATTAGTGTTAATGACACGTATGTCCACAGCAGTATTTGTGCTGCTATGTGAGTAATAATGTATTTCAGATGCACTGATATTATTATTATTATTGTTGTTGTTATTATTATTGCAGTTAAGGGAACTGCTCATTTGTTTTAGTAATGGAGCTTGTGGAACTTGTGGAAATATTGATGGTATAGATTATTGTAAAAGTAAATTTTGTGCATTTTGTCCTAATCGTTAATAATCGCCTGCAGTATTGTTGCTATGGTGACCTGAAGTTAAATAAATCTGTGCACCGATTTAGAGAGGGGATTTAACCTAAGCCCCTAGCTGTGATGTGCTTTTTCACAGATTTTGTCAGATGAGGACTGGTCGTTTTACCAAAGGATTGGTTAGAAATGATGGATACAATTATCTAAGCATCATAAACAACCCTAAATGATGCTCTGTGTTATCATAATTTGAGCCTAAAGTAAGTAACACAAATTGGTTGCATGTCATTCAGGCGTGTGAGGAACCAACAGGAAGACAGCCTGCTCAGCCAGAATAAGACTCTAATGTGGATAATCTATGGGCTCAAAAATCAAATTTCCTGAAAAGGATTTCTGCAAAATGTAATGGTTTACACAGGGTGAGCAACTTAATCGGAATGAATGAAGCCCCATCTTGAAACATGGCATCCATTTCTTTTTAAGCCACCTACGTGTTAAACTGTTGTCCAGGTCTTTGTTTAGTGTTGCCTTTGATATCAATTTATGAGACATCTGCCATCCAATCAGAAAGAAATATTGGTATTGGCCATGATATTAGAATATATTTTATTCCATTTTGTGCCTTAATATTATTCCACCGTACAATGCATTTGTTTCCTGCATCAGCGTTTGGCTTAAATGTCATCTAATGCTTGAAAGACTGAAACTGATGGATGTGCTTTGAGGCACGTGTTATTTTTCCAGCATGAATCTGCCATTTAACAGACTTGAGGAATAATCATCAGATAATAACAGTCCAATCTGAAATAATGTCTCCATCATTTTCATATTATTATTATTATTATTGGCTGCTGGTTGTGGATTCATGGGATATTTTGATCTTGGTGCAATTGAATCAACGACAATGTGACATGAGGGAGAATATAGTTTATCTCCTGCATGTTATTATTTGAGGTAGATTTACTGAATTAAAGCTGTGTGTAAACAGTAAAATATATGTTGTTGTAAACTAAAACAGCAGTAATGCCAAACAAGCTGCCAATAATTTGGAGCTTTATGTTTGGAAGCAATGTCTGACTGGCCAGTGCAAGAGAGTACACAGATTGTATTTCTTGGGTAATAACTTCAGTCATCACCCTATCAGTCAATATACAGTTGATTATACCAAATACAACAGCTACATCACCTCCGGTCACAAGCACAGATTACTATAGTACTACAGTATATACATTTGGAGTTAATGTATGTATCATACAGTCTCTCATAAGATATAATTTGTGTTCATCAGGTTTCATGGCACTGGCACAAATTTGGCAGAAATACCAGTTCCTTAGTACAATCCTGTAAGGCTTAATGTTATCAGTGATGAAATATGGAGGTATGCAGTAGTCCCTCGCTATAACGTGGTTCACCTTTCGCGGCCTCGCTGTTTCGCAGATTTTTTTAGTGCAATTTTGCATGCCTTTTTTTTTTTTTTTTTAGAGTGTATGAACACGCATTGTGTTCTGCGTCCTGATTGGCTAAGGGACTGTAGACCAATGTCAATCAATCTCCTCCGTGCCGTGTCTCTGTACAGTACAGAATGCGTTCGGCTTGCCAAATTTACATCAATGTTCAATCGCTAGCAGTGTGACTTTTAACTTTTTGTTTGCAAGACAAACAAGTCAAACAAGAGATAAATGTGAGAAAATGTTAATGCCTGTCTGAGAAAAGTGTATAAACTGTATGGTGAGGGGTTTTACAGCCTTAAAATATATATAATAATTGTAAAAAATAAAGCTGACTACTTCGCGGATTTCGCCTATTGCGGGTTATTTTTAGAACGTAACCCCCGCAATAAACGAGGGACCACTGTACATCTCCAGTACATCCTATGATCCATCACTTCACTGTATTAACTGCCTCACATGCAGGAAGGTAAAGAAATGAGTGGAGAGCACCCAAGGGGCAGTGTATTACCTTCTTAATAACCTGTGTCATTTCTCATATCAGGTGCTTAACCATTGGCCAAGCCTCTCCACTCATAAAGAACCTTAGCCTTACCGATTCCCCTTTGCTCGTGTGTGTATTATAGATACCAGAAAAAAGTGTGACGCTTATATGGTGACTGCAATTACTGAGTCATTCTACGACTGGTGAAACAGGAGCAAGAGGCGATAAAATGACCAGGGCAATCTTTCAAAAGTATCTGAAGGGCTAAGATCATCTGAGCCGAAGATGCTTTGAAGAAGAAAGGCCCCTGGTTGACCTGTAGGGCTGCATCAAGACCACAAAAGCTTAGCATCAAGTGAGAAAATGTTGCTACATCACGGCATAGCAAATTGACCGGCTGTAGACATGGAGTTTTCTTAGCTGCTAAGATGGTAAAGCACACCTGCCATCGTAGACCTTGTCGGCCCATTGGTGTGCATGATGTATAGACATAGGTGTGATTTCTGTCTTTTAAACATGTTGACCACATAAAGACCCATGTATGGATCCAAATGTTGTCCGTATAATATATATTGTCTGTATAAATAAGAACATTTTTGCATGGAGCGAGTGTGCAGGCGCCACCTCTTTTTCATTGATACTTTGGAGCAGCCCCACAAGCTGTAAACACATTTACATATTATTACCTGTTATGGTAAACAATTGTCTGTTCATACATCTACCTGACATGCATCAACATTAGCATTCATTTGGAGTCATGTTTCTGAGCACAAGGCAATCCGTCTCATTTAAGCTATGTTTGGGTTTCCATATACATGACAACATACAAGGTGATTTAAATATTTATGCAAATGCTCGGTGATTTATAAGAAATTAATTCTTAAAATTGTCAGTAATGGTTCCCACCAAATTGCTAAGGCTGGAGAATGCATTTGCATTGCAGGCATGTATGTATGTTTGAATACAGATAGCCTCTGATCATGTTTAGGGATGCAAGGATTGTGCTCACACCAATTTCCATACTGATTGTGGTTATCTCTGTGTTAAGACAATCTCTCATATTTCTGATTTCTGTGGGATCACATTCCCAGTGGTGAAAATGAAATCACATCATATAAGCTGATATTGTTTTGACAAGCTTTTCATTGCTGCGATTAGAAGTGGGGAAAACAATTAATGTGGTGTCATTTTATCACAATCAGATGTTTTATTATATATATTTTGTTCTTTGAAGTTTTGTCCCCCTTAAATTAATCATGTTTCAATACAATCTGATCAGTTTTTGTAAAAAAGAGTTTAGTTTCTGAGATACTTAATTTGTCTTTGATGCAAACTTGTGCTTTTTCATCTATAGGCCTCTTTAACAGGGACAGTGCACATTAATAAACATTTGTGTAAATGTGCCAGTTAGCCTAAATATTCATGCTTAGTTGAGCCATTGTGTGTGTGATGTTTAGTGCTAGAACATGTACAGCCTGTGTGCTGATGACAACATCACTCTTACAAAGTTTAAATGTGAGACAGCCTCAGGCCCTGAGGCAGGTGTTTCTGCAGTTGAGGGATTTGAAAAGGGAGTGAGAGGAATGTAATGGATCACCAATCAATTTCTGCGCCTCATGTTTGGACCAAGTGCCATCTGGGGGCAGTGGCAGCCAATGGTCTCAGATGTGGATTCAGCTCTGTCCAACTGCTGTCTCTCCTGGGTGGTTTAGTTGCCACAACATACTGTAACTGAGATGGTGATAAAAGTGCTTCACTACACATCCAGTTGCCCTGATTTTTTTAGCTGCAACATTAAGAAGTCTCCAGTGTACTTAAATATTCAAATACGAGGCTTGTGCTGATGTCCCACTTGTCACGAAATGTAGAAGTGTGCATTCTGTGCTATCAAGTCATTGCTGAACAGCTGAAGAACAACCATTATGAAATATAATTCTACTTTTATGACCCCAAACACAGTCTTTAAAAATTTATTCAGAATTAAAGTGAAGCAAATCATATATGTGGCACAATTGCACACAAAGTCAATGGATAGAGTAGTGGACACAAACAGCCTCGGCTTTGTCTGCTTAGACGGTAGGCTCTGATAATTGTTCTGCCACCACAACCTGCCTCAGAACCATGTTATTATCATCACATGACACCTGAACTACAGTTTAGTGGTGATGGTTGATAATGAATGAATCCTTTTGAACTTCACTTTTTAGTGTCTGGTGTTGACTGGGTCAGCCTGTGGAACGCACCAAATGCACATGACTTTTCCCACTCAGAATACCCAGTCGCTGTTATCGTAGTGTACAGCTCACACTGCCTGCAACGGTAATGCAGTCAATCAGTGACTCAAGTCGAGTCAGCCAGGCAGGCAGCTACTCACTGAACGGCATCAAAGAAAGCATTCTCTCAGACCGGGATGAATGACTGAACAAGAAGCAATCGGACTCAAGTCAGAGAGCCAGGCAGCTACCCTAAGACCACTGTCTTTATCAGCGCTTCAGTGATATTCAATATGAATCCAAAATTGCTGTTGCAAGAGTTAGCACCCAGCTTGGACCCAGCTTTGAGTTTTATTTATTGGCCTCTTTAACAGGGACAGTGCACATTAATAAACATTTGTGTAAATGTGCCAGTTAGCCTAAATATTCATGCTTAGTTGAGCTAGCCTACTTTAGCATTAGCACACTGCTAGCAGACTTTGGTCTGCTACTTCCCCAGGAAGATCACTTTTGTGGAACATCGTGCTGGGCTGACATAGCCTACCCACATACAAGTGGAATGCTGAATCAAATGAATGGATTAAAATGATATTAAGAATATTTGGTCTTTATGAATGTAAACTTATACAAGATGACTGGCAATGCACCTTGAAAGGATGATACATTTATATGTATGCATTGTTACGTTTTTGTAGTACCAGTGTTATTGTGTTAATAGGACTTAAGTCATAAGTTATTCAAACACGTTAGAGCCCTTAAGCTCTGCTGCCCCTCCACTTGGTGCTGAACTGTGATGGATGCAGTGAGGCTCATCTTTGCTCAAAGCAAACCTGTTTTGCTACACATGAATATTTCTCAAGAAAAGATAGACGCTGGAAAATGAACCCAGAGTACTGTGGTTAAATAATTACACTTATCCATAACACTTTCTTCTCCGTTATTCCACCATACAGCTATTCCAGTCATAATTCGTGCAATCCTTTCATGTAATGGAAAATTATTTACAAAGACATCATGCTCATTTCACAAAAGATATTTCAATGCGGCCTCTGCTGAGTGGTAAAATTATAAAGCAGTTTAACCTGAAAGGAGAGTCTGCTATGTGAGTTAAGTGACATAACTCTGGTCTTTCTTGTCTCTCTTTCAAAGACAGTATTTTTCTGAAGTTCCTCTAACTTAGAAGCAAATTAAAACCAAGACCCTTTCCCACACTCATGTATGTCACTCATGGAAGTGAATTTTGAAGCCTGCACACACGTTGTTTATTTGTTTGGTAAGTGCAGGAGAACTGGAGGACCAATCAGTTGTGTTGCTAATTTTAGGTTCTCCCGATGTCTCACTTCATCAAAGCGCACAGATCAAAGCAGCCAGCTGTCTAATTCACCTATTGGAATACATTGCTACTCCGTGACTCTCGTCTGAGATTACTGACACTATAAAGTTAAGTTCTGAATAACAGCAGCTGAATAGTGTAGTAAATAGACTTTCTTAAGAAACTGGTATCTCATTAGGATTTCTTGTTGCTGAGTGAGAACATCTGTTTGCCTAATGTTTGGTTTTAATTCTGTGTAACAAACATAATATAAATGTTGTGGTGGGTTCCCAGTATGGGAGGAAAGGCTGACCTTGAAGCACAAATGCTCTAACTGACTGACTGTGGAGATGCGTATCACATATGGATTTCTGTGAGGCCCTGCAGTCTTGCTAGAATGTGAGATCCCCAGTTAAGAGCGTCTGCTTCATCATAACTTTAGGCTTGAGTTCCCATGCAGCAAATCAGATATGGGTTCATGCATTCAAGCCTTAAGTGATCAATGCGGATCCCCCGGCAGCGGCCTGTTTCTCACCTCTCCCCAAAAACTGCATATAAAATATAACCACCACAGGGTGTTGTGTACACATGAGTAAATTTCGATTTGAGGTGCAAATGTCATAATCCATAGTTATTACTTATCAGTCTCCTGAAATCACAACAATCAATTCACTCACCAGTTTATTATTCTGGTCATTTATTGACTCTCCCAAACACAACACTTTCTGATGTGACGCTTCTACCCGCAGGACAACTTCATTTGTCTTCACCTTCCAGAACAATAAATCAGTTTTATGATGTGACAATGTTATGGTTAAGGTTTGTTTAGGTTTAGGGCAGGATCATAGTTTGTATTAAAACAAGTACTTTATCAAGGTAATATTGTGATTCTGGTTTAAAATACTCCTTCATTAAAGGGTAACTACACACTTAGATTCTGCTGTAAGTTTTATAGGGACTGCTCAGTGCAGTTTGACCAGTGATTTGCAATATTTGGGCTTTTTGACCCCTAAGATAACGTCTATGTTTCTCAGAGTGATTGTCCTTTCCCACTGGTTTAATTTTGAACATTTTCTTTGGAACAAATTTTAATGGGCTGTAAAGCTTAAACTAACCAGGATTTCACAACAATAATGATTTAAAGATGAGGCCGGCCCAATATTTTTATTATTTTCAGCATATCCTAGGAAAAGACCAAAACTAACAATGTGTTAGTCCATCTCTCAATACTCTCTGACTTCCCTGACCTGTGTGTCGCACTAAACCCCCAAGTCCCATTTCCTCCCTCTATTGATACAAATATTCAAAACTGGTTCCCCAAAATATAATTCCATTCTTTAAAAAGGACATGTAATTTAAAACAGCCAGGCAATGTAGTTATTAACAAATATTACACAAAAAAGATTTTTATTTAGTATATTTGTTGGGTCTTAGCTTCAGCTGTGGATTAATGTACATTTTGTGCAATAGTGTGTGTATAGAGTTGAACTGTAGTATGAAGCAGGTTTAATGCACAAAACAATCAGCTTTATCAGGATTTGAATACACAGGCAATACTTGTCATTGACAAACACCAGACTAATATTTGACAGGAAAACATGTTTTTCCTTCTCATTAAACATTTCAAAACCTCTCAGTTTTATCTCATGACTGTGTAGGGAGTCCAGAACATTCACTATTCAAACTTAAACTAGATTACAGTACAAAAACTCACATGATGCTTCAAATTCAGCCTGAATTAAAGTATTGAACCTCCACTGCTGGTATGTACCAAACAATCTGTATAGTGAGTTCAGACAGTGGACAAGGCAATGAGTTAGATACTGACATACTTTTCTTTAGTGGACTGCTTTCTTTTTAATTTAACTGCAAGTGTTAGAAATAGTATGCTATAGCATTACAGTGTTGCATTACTGTAAAAGTACCGTACTATAACGATAAACAGTAGTACTAAGTGGAAGGTGTAAAACAAATGCCATGTAGATTTATCCACAGGTGTGTGTTTATGCGATCCAGTGAATCATAAACAAGTCCTGAGGCCCACTGAGAGAGGTGCTTTACAGCGAGGGGTAATCTGAGTGTGAGCGTCTGTCTGCACTGATGTTTTCATCTGTGTCACGTTGAATCGTGCAAGTTCCTGTGAGATCAGAAGTTCTGACGTCAGAGGAGTCAGGAGGATAATCTCAGCTATTATGTGTGAAAGCCCATCTTCGCCTAATCTTCTGCTGTGAGCATATTTATAACTGGGAGACATAATCAGTCAGATCCACACTAGAGTGTGTATGAGATACAGTACTGTACGCATTCAAAATTGATTAGGAATGTAACATTGGCAACCCTGTGGACTCAACAGTTCATGATTGCACATGCATGCTGTGTAGCCATGCACATGGAAGGAGCTTGAAACTGATGAAAGAGTTTAAATTCTTTGCAAGACTCCAAGGTTTGCAAAGATACCACATGCAGAAGGACTTTAAATAGCTTAATGCAAAAACATCTTAATGAGGGCAAAAATAACTTAGAGAGAAAAAGAAAATATCCATAAAGGACATAATTGGAATTGTTGTCAGTGTTAAAGTGATTTTTAATAAATAATTATTCAGGGGGAAAATACCAGAAAATGTACTTAATGTATCTTAATGACATTTCTTAAATGAATAAAAAGTTCATTAAAAAAAAGTGTGAAAACTTGCTGGTGATGACACTACATGTGAGGAAAAACCAATTAAATATCTGTAATTAAGGCAAAAACAAGGATTTAATTCAATGTCAAAATAACCTGACAAATGATAATGAAAAGAGTGTCTTTAACCATTTTGAAGGATTTAGTGGCATCTAGCGGTTCTGCTGGCTGCAGATTGCAACCCCCTTAATACCCCTTGCCTCACCTCTCCTTTTCCATGCAGCTAGAGAAGCTACGGTGGTCCCTAGATTTTTCTTGTGTTACATAATAGGTATGATCCTCTATTAGTCAATACACAAAATGGTTTTCCTTTCAACTGGTCCATTTGCGCCACCAAATTCAAATTGAACAACGCAAAAGGCCTTTTTTGTCCATTATGGGCTACTAGAAATGCAGCAATGCAATATTGAAGAGAGGCCATGAACCCACGCTGTTGTACAAAGGAGCCCAAATATATTTAGGAAAAATAAATCAAGACTGGCCAAAATTAATGGGACTGAATGAGCTTACTGTTGCTTAACATGCATGCAATCGGAGTAAAATCAGTCAGAGTTTGATTGATTTAACATCAAGGACACAGTATGAGGTCTACATGAGGACATGTGGTGATAATAGCAGCACATCGTAAAGTTAAAAATCAAGGAATAATTTCAGGTCATGCAGTGCATTTTAAGTAACTGATGTTAAAAGCATCAACGTTTGACACCCTCATCATTTGAGATCTAGAAGTCTTCTGTGTCCTTCACACACTCGTTGAGGGTCTCTTTGTGTAATTTCTGTTTAACTGTCATGCTTTCAGTAATGAGTTGCTTTCCGTTCAGGGCTAAATGAATTCACCACTGCTCTCTTTCTCTTTGTGGATGGTCACATCAAACCAAGGACAACTCCAAAGAAAAGAAAGGGGGTTCATGCTTTCTAGGACAAGCCCTTGGTTTTAATATAACTGTTAGTGTTACAGAGGGGAGCTCACTGAGAGCAAGGTCTCCCTTTCAACAGCGATATCTTCATTCATGTAGTCATTTTCTTTCAGCACAGGAGTGACACTTAATATTTTTAGAAGTGGTTGTTAAAGGAGTAGTTTGACATTTTGGGAAATATGCTTGATGAGAAGATCAATGCCACTCTAATGTCTGCACAGCAGTTGCATTATAAAGAGCATTTTCCAGAATGTTGCACTATTCCTTTACTGTATAACACATTAGCGTACATTCCTATTTGATATTTACTTTTCTAATAATTTGTGAATGACAGTCAAAGCTTATTATCAGCTTTGTTGACTTTGCATCAAACCGTGATGCTGTATAAAGCATTGCCTTTTATGGGAAGGTTATTGGTGGACTGGAGAGCAGGAATGAGAAATGGAGATGGGCATGAGGTTAGAACGGGGTAACTGAGGTTTTGTATTTATTGAGTCGGCGTATTGTTTCATGTGCAGCTGAGCAGACGGAGAATTCTTCATCATCTTCAGCCCTGATAAAGATATCTCTAAGTGAAGTATTTTGAAATGGCACGAGTAATACTTGGTGAATCAAGCGGCATCAGTTAAGGCCGCTCTCATTTTGTCCATGCAAGGTGAGGATGGGTAGAGCATAACAAATATACACAAGTCTGCTTCAATCCAAATAAACATAGCACATTTGCTTTCCCATTATACACAGTTAATATTTGGCCAAACATGGCTGTTTGGTCAGGCAGTTTTGACCTGTTACATGTCACCCTGAATCTCTCCTTGTTATACGCTGTGAGGTTTTAACTTATCCAATTTATCCTGTCAAATACAGGCAAGACAAGCAGAATGGATACAGTGACTTAGCAGTAAGTAATATAATTTTGTTATTGCATTATTTGAGCTCGTACAAATAGCAGAGAACCTTCCCGTCAGGACCAGCGCAGAGTGTGAATAAGTAAGCTCAACGCACAGTGAAAGAGCTGGAGGAAAGAAGAGTAACACAGGAGCAGTCACTCTGAAGCAAGCTCTGTGATTAAAGAAAAACAATTTGCTTGGCAGAAACACAAAGTCACTGGTTAGAGGGACCCTGAAGCTGAGGTTTTAATATCCATCTTTGGAGAGCGTGTTCAGCTTTTTAATGATCGTGTTAAAGAGAGGAGGAGTGAAGTTTTCTTTGCGATGCTTGAACGGTCACTTAAAGCCTTCATCATATATGGAGCTGGAGCCGCGAAGGATTCAGTCCTTCTGTAACCTTGCTGAGGCTTTAACCTTGGCCCTCTTCTGCATTTCAGGCCCCGGCTAATGATTATTCCACTTTGCTTCTTTTAACACACTCCTCTGCCCTCAAAATGGTAATCACACCGCACTCTGTGGTTAAGGGCAATCTGCCCATTTTGCATGCAGTTCATCTATTGCTTTTGTGCCCACTGGGAAGCCCAGGGGCTTGTGGAGGAGCCAGTCATGGAGAGCCTGATAAGGTGCAGACTTTTAGAAGCATGTCAAACCCTTTGCTTTCTCTTTGTTTGTCTGGTTCTCTCCTCCACTACAGTAGGGAGAACTCACGCACTTATCAGATGTCCCTCTGTGTTTGTCCTACTCTGTATTCCACTTGAGGTATTTTGATTGACGGCCATACTGGTTGAGCCTTTGAAGCAATACTGGGACAATATTTTGTGTATGAGAAACATGAGGTGAGCCCAGCTGAACACCTTTGGGAGATTATGGATCATAATGTAACCACCAGAATACATAGGGTCTGGATGTGGCACAAAAACGTCTGCAGCAGCATGCCTGCAGCAGAGCGCGTCCTTTGCAATCAACTGAAGCTGATCCACAGAAGTCGCTTGCGCCTGCGCAGGCACCACGCTGACCATTTTCACAAGGCTGGCCTATTGTTTTCCTTCTATGCACAGCTATGTGGCCACTACACAGAGCGGGGGAAGAAAACAGTTCTTTGTTAAAAAAAAACAGAAAACTACACAGAACTGTGTAAAAATCATTCAAATTAAATATCTCATTATCAGATGCAATGCCTCGCAGCAGAGCAGCAGCCATATGGGTGCTTTTATATTGCACATTTGAAATAAATCAAATCAATGTCTACCCAGGATCCTGTATTTAAAAGCTCTAGTTAATCAATTCATTCCAGTTTTCGTTCAGTAATTCAGCTAACATAGCCTGTTTTAAATCTCCTCAGAATAAAACGGCTGGTGTGCAACCACACACTCCAAAGACGGAGTCTGTGTAGCAGTTAAAAAGCCCCATTCCAGCCCGCCTATGTGTCACGTCCTTGCCCCATGTATCTCAGTCGCCAGTGTCAGTGCTATCCACCACTATCATCAAAGTGCAATAGCGAAGCAGTGGAGCTATTCTCGAGGTTCTATAGGGGTCTTAGTGAGACACACCATCTGAGTGGATCAGCAGCAGGAGAGGACACTAAATTTTGAGTGGAATATATAGCTGCAGCCTCAGTCTTCCAGCACAATATCGTGAATGTAAATGCATATTCAGGACTTCTTTTTTTAAAACAAGTAAAATATAAACATCAAAAAGTCAGCTGGAGAGTTATCAACCCATGTACGGAGTTAACGTTGGTTAAATAAGCCAACTAGCTAGCTACAGCTGATAAAACCTGCAGATAACAGCTGTCATTTCAAGCCAGACTGACCTTCATCTGTGGAGAGGTGATACAAGCTACAGCCAAAAATAAAACACATAATGAAACAAGTTTAAAACACATCTAAAATAGTCGGTAACCACACGGAACCACAATGCTTTCAAAAGCACAGTGAACTATCTAACAAATAAGCAGATTTTGAAGAAGAAAAAGTAAAGCGCCCGTTCTTCGACGTCCAGTGGCACAAACATTCTTTTCAAGCGCGTGATCCTTCTTTGGACTTCTCATCAGCAGCTTCAAGAAAATTGTTTTGACCCCAATCCAACACCTTTGTTTGCCGGCGGCTGCTTATAATTGAAACTTAACACGAAGCATGTCCTCTTCTCTTCTGACTAATGAGAAATGAATATAGAAAGATTATTTTGGAGTCAAGGTATGAGACGGACTAAGCACTGATATATTGAGCTGTGGCTGGTTTTTAAGTCTTACCCCACTGTAGTAAAATTGGAGCCATGACCTACATTTCAAACAATTTAGCTGTGAGATTAAGTATTGGTGTACTTCAAAGGAAAGGAAGTGAAGAATGCGTGGCCTTGGCGCCTTGAGCACTGCGCACCAGTCCACCTCAAAGCTGGTGGCTAACTGGCTCGCATTTCTAAGGGAACAGTAAAGACGGGAGGCAGATGGGTTTATTTTAACCCAAAAGAAATCTCTCTTTTGCTGTGTTAGCGATATCCTCAGCTGACAATTCTGGTGGACAGATTATCTGGTTTGTGTTATCATTGCTTCTCACTGATCTTCATTTTCAGTTTGTCTCTTCTCCAGACTTAAGCTCTTAAACTTTCACTCAGGCTGTTATCTCCCCGGCTCTCCCTCTATCTAATCTCAGCACTTCCTGTTCAGCTACTTTGTTCCTCTCTTTCTCCTCCTCCCTTTCATCCACATCTCCCAGCCTCCCTCCGTACTGGACGACATGATCCTGATTGGAGCTTGGTTTCTAATAGGGCCGCTCATTTGATGTAAAAAGAGACTGGCGAAGACGGTAGAGCAAAAGGGAGAGGGGCTGGGAACGAGTGGGTAGTGTGTCTGTAGGTGCCGGTGTGGTGATTGCGTGCTTGTTTGTCCACGCACACGTGTGCGGGAGAGTGACTAAAAGCAACCAATAGAGATGGCAGCGTGTCATGAAGCTCCAGCATGGTGCTCAGTCAGATCCAGGAATACTGTCACATCCTATCCTCCTCAGCGCTGGTCTCTGTGCTCTGCGGGCCGGTGAGCTCTATAAGACATCACAGAGATGTAGATAGAAAAACTGCAACATCCTAGTTACACCTTCCTCCTGTGTCCTGAGGCAGCTGCAGCTTCTATTAATCTTTAAGGGGTCATTAAAAGGGATTTGACTGTTGTTTTAAGCATACAGCATCGATAATGTGAAGGTCAAATTCACAGCACAATGCAAACCATGAATACTAAACCCTACATAAAATGGAGGATGACTTTACCCAGAATAAAAATGTTTTAATTTCCGTTTATCATTACAATTTCCAATTTCCCTTTTTTTTTCCTTTCGACAATTAATTCTAGCCTGATTATAAGTACAGTAGAATAATGGGTTATTTGCAATTTTCTCTTTTAAAAGATAAGGCTGGTGGTCAACAAGCCCATTAAATAACCTAAATTAAAAAAAACAGAGAGAAAAAGACGAAGTTAGTCTTTCTCTGTTTTTTTTTTTTTTTTTTCCATGCTCTGAGGCTCTCAGGAGCATATTAGGAACTGTAACAGTGTGGTTCATTAATCTGCTCTCGCCACACAGACACAACTTGTTAGTAGAGCTCTGTCACTTTTTCAAAAGGTCAAGTTTAAACGAATTCGAACCAACACTTAATCCTTTCGAATTAATTGACAGCGATGATGATGATGTTGAATTTGAAAGAGCGTCCTCTGCCAGAACACGAGGCAAAACCACTTCAAATGCCATGTTGCACTTATAGACTGTACATCTATTTATATTTCTGAATAAAACGCAACAGCCCTATTTGTTAGAAAGTTCAACTCGTTGTTTTTTGCCTGTTAATGAGTTTTTGACAATAATTAGAATGTAGATCATCACCAGCTTTATCCTTTAATTTTCAATTTGATCTTTTAAATTAAATTCTGAGCAAAGGTGTCCTCCGTACAGATGAGGACAACAAGTGGCAAACATGATTTAAGCCTGCTGGGATGCCTGTCACTGTCAGGTGTGTGTTAGGCTGTGAGAAAACTAAACCTCATTTTTATTTGGGATGAGTTAAGTCCATAAAGTTGTTCCTTAAACTTCTAAAAATCCAGAGAGCCTTCAAATCACTACATGTCTGCTGCTTCAAGAGGACGTGAGTTTGTTGAGACAGTGTGCAGCCATTTGCAAATAACAGCCAGGGGGTTTCTTTTTGCTTACACTATGTTTGTCTCATGGTTAGATTGATCTTGTCATATGTAAATCATTGTCAGGAGACTTTAAGTACGACTCGGAAATGCGATTTCTGCCATGACAGGATGAGAAAATCTGCTCTCTATTCTGTAATAAATGTGATAGATCCAAGCTGCAGAGATCCTAAAACCAGACACGTGTTAATTTAACATTTTTAAAGGGACATTGCACATTTATCATGTGTCATTCAAGTGTCAGAACAGTGAAGATCTGAGACTCACAGGCTATAAACTGTACACATGCTGAACGCAGCTGTCACTCACATCAACATGGAGCTGCCGGGCACTGAGACAGAAAAAAAAAAAAAAAAAAAACAACCGTAGACGCATTTTGCTGTTTATACTGTTCTTCCATCCCCCTCACTCACTGCCTGGCATGCTCACACACTCACACACACGCACTGCTCACCATAGCAAACTCATTCTTATCCTCTCCTTACACCCATTTAGAAAAGCATACTCTGCTGCCTCTCTCTGGACATCAGTTTGAACTACACTTTATTTAAAAGCAGGACTGTTTTAAATGATGGTCATTTTATAATCTTCTCTCTTGTTTGTCAAGACATTATTGTATCCTTAAAGCATACAGTATGGTTTATTTCTTTCAATCAATATGTATTTATATAGTGCCAATTCATTCAACAAGTGTTATCTCAAGATAGCTTTCCATAAAGAGCAGGTCTAGCTCAAACGTTTTAATTAAGAGAGAGTCTCAATGATTCAAGAATTCAAAATGAAGGATTCGAGAATCCCCACATGAGCAAGCATCAAGCAAAGAAAAACTCCCCTTTAACGGGTAGAAACCTTGAACAGAACCAGGGGTAGATTTGTGTTGGGGTCCGAGTTGCGTGGGGGAGGGAGAGAGAGAGAGAGAGAGCAGGGGGGTGGGAGGGGACATGCGTAGCAAACAACCATAATAATAGTAACTATATTTCTTTCTCCATGGAGTCACAATATTTCATAATCCATTCAATGGAACATCAGTTTTGAACGTGAAGTGGGAAATCTATCATCCTTTTTGCGTCTCAAGAGTGGTTTCATCTAATTTCATCACAGGGCCTAAGGTCATATGTGTGTCTCAGATGAAACTTGCTGACATTAAAGTCTGATTGAAGCCTTTCATGATGTTTTGTTGTTATTTCATGGCGTTTCAAATGTGTCTGGTGGGTTGTCTTAAAGGAGTACAAGTATATCTTCAGCCAAAAAGCAGCCGTGTTGGATACACAAGTAGCACTATAATGACAGGAATATATTGCAACACTTTTTAACTTTTGCTGTCGCTCCCTCTGGTGCAAACTTTGTGGTTAGTGACTCCTCAACATTGAGCAGTGTTTGTAGTTGCAACTCTGTTGCAGATTGTATATGTGTGGAGCTGTAATGACACAGAGGTGATGGCCTCAGTGTTTATTTTCCTGGGAATAGGAAACTCAAGTGCAGTTTACATTTTAGAATTTAAAGTTGTACATAGTGGAATTTTAAGGGGCAGATACTAATATCTGCTAGATACAAAATAAAGTCAATAATTGTATGAATACATTTAACAAATAGCAGTATTTAGCCCTAAAAGACCGGAGAATCCTCAACATGTTTTTAGATAAAGAATTTTGAAAATGGTTGAATTGCATGTGGAAAAGAAAAGACATTTGTGATGTGAGCTGTGTCACCAATAACTGATTTTTCCTTCTCAAACTGTTTCAGTTTAATTGTTTTTCATGTGGCTGAAAAGCTAAAACTATTTAGGGCACAAAAATAAAGCCAAGATTACAGAAGAATCTCAAAAAACAAATGTTGTATACAATATGTTTTTTCCCTACCTTCTTCGTTATCTCATGACCCCTCGGATTTATCTTGTGACAACTTTCAGGGTCCTGACCCCGTGTTGGTAAGCAGTGTTTCTGTGGTTCATACAGTATCTGTTTGAATCTCTAAGTCCACTCAGACTTTGAACAGGCTGCTGTCAGACTTTGCAAACTTTCCTGCCAACTGCCAAATCTGCACTAATGCACTGAAAAGTGAACAAGAATATTCTGTCCACTTCTGTGACTGCAGAGCTGATACTACTGTACGCATGGAGCTTTCAGTTGTTGCTGCAACTAACTGAAATGTTATTTGAAATGATTACATAACTGTAATGCACAGAAATATAAAACCGCCAGGCAGCAGACTAATGGGGTCAGTCCTGTGCACCCTCAGCGTTTTCCATCTGAAGTTATTTTTTTTTTAGTCTATCAAAATGTCCAACAAAAAGAACAGCGAACTATCAAAAATGGTACAATGAGTAAAGAGAAAATCTGTCCACTAATAATACACTCTGAAGGCATCAGTACAGATATGAAAACACAAGAAAATAACAAAATTAATCATCATCAAATATTTACTATTACAGCATACGGATCCACCAGCTGTAGCCACTGAATCTGAGAAAAAGCTCCTTCATCTGAGCCATTTATTAGAGATCCTCAGATAAATGAACTCCTCCTGCTTCATTTGGTGCTCAGGCGCCTCAGCTCTATACAGCCATTGATTAGAAATGTGCTCAATAATTCAAATAATAGCATCGGAAAAAGAGCATGCAATTCATCATTAATCATGTCATTTTGGTGTTAGGCAATGACCCTTGCAGGCATGCCAGCTAAATCATCTTGTGACATTATGGATGGGGTCATTTGTAACTGTGTCATGCTATGATTATTACTTTGTTACAATGGATCCTTCTGACCTCAATGTAATTCAGGCAGTGAGGAGTTTTGCTCATTAAAATCATGAAACTGGATGCATTCTGATGAGAAGTCAGGAGTTTTACCAACCAGCTTTTTCAAAAGCACTGAAGGCGTATTTGACAATGTTCAGACTTAGGTGTGAGCAGTTTTGTTCCAAAACTGAAACACTTGAAAAAATGCTGAATTTAATGTGCTTTAAAGTGATGCCCCGATGTGATACATGAAAATCAGAGTGCTTATCAGCTGTGTGATATCAAAAAGCTGCAGATAAAGAGCTAAAGTCCAGATAATAAAAGTATCAGATTACTTGTGTGTCTATGAGAACTCCAGTGGGGTGGTCATGCTGTTCTGCGTCTGCTGGATGTGTACAGTAAGTGGGTATTTTTGTGAACACATCAGCTGTAGCAGCTTTATAAGTCAATAGTTTTCAATGTGTGGGATTCTGTATGTTTGCTTTGGATTTTGTATCAGTATCAAAGAGAAAGCATGAGCAACATTTGATATACAGGAATATGTTTAGTTTACAGAAAAATCAGTTTCTTCAACATCCTTCCCAGTCAGACTTACTCGAGATTCACAGTAAATAGATGATCTACCAAACATGCAGTAATAAACAAGCGTCAACAGAAAAACTGTAGGGCGATTCAAGAGAAAAGTTAGCATTCTGTGGACATGTTGCAGAAATGAAAGACTTTTCTTTGTTGTTGTGTTTGTAGATGTTATCAATATGTTAAAGCCCTGCTGTGACCCCCTGAGTAAGAGGGTTAAGCCACATAAAGTCTTTTTTGTCTATATACCATACATTCCTTCTACAAATATCATCAAAAAAATAAAACATCTTAAGCATTTTAAGCATGTTTTCTCACTCAGCTATTGACACAAAAAAAAATCCATTAAGCTCATAAAATAGTTATGTACAGTATATGTCCTTTTATTCCAAAAGCATGCGACTGAGAACATGATAGCGACTGATACCAGTGTGGTAGCAGCATTTTTCAATCAATCAATCAATCGATAATTTGTTTCAGTATGACCAGTCAGTTTTCGTAGTTATACACTCTCACTCTAATTCTGAGATTTATGTAGCTTTTTCTATTAATACTGATACTCATCACTGCGTGTTGCTGATTTTCCTATCTAAACCAAAGAGTTCAGATGTTTAGATATTTTTCATGTTAAAACATATTGTGGCGCAAATATAGCGCAGACTTGTTGATATACTGCAGAGACATTTACCCAAAACTAACAATGTCAAAAAAGGAGATCACAGTTTGTTTTTATAAGGCTTAGTTTTTGTAACCATAATGCCTATGATGATGAGAATATTCTAAAATCTAAACATGAAGATCATTACTTTCCCTGACCTCTCAAAGGGTATTTATTAAACATTACCATGTCCATCACCATCAGAAGTGGGAATGATTTAGACAAATTTAGCAACTGGCCTGTGGAAAGCAGAGCAGATGCTACTTTGATGAAGTCTCGGGTCTCCTCTTTTCCAGTTTGATCCAGATGCCTTTCTCTGGTCTAAGGATGAGCTCTCCTAACGGCCGCAGCTCTTCACGCTTCTGACAAGCCTCAATGTTAAAGTGACGCAGAACGTACGCCAAGACCACCTTTTCTTCCATCAGTGCAAAGCGCTGACCTGTGAGGAGCATTATGGAGGTACACACACACACACACAGCAGTAATTCTCACTGAGGAAAATCAGGAAAGTATACATGGAGACAGATCCAGTACACCCCAAATTGAATCTGTTCTTACCAATGCAGTTGCGGAGTCCAGCGGAGAAGGGGATGTATGCGTATGGAGGCCTGCCCACTGATTTCTCAGGAAGGAACCGCTCAGGCCTGAACTCCTCCGGCTCAGGGAAGTAACGCGGGTCGCGGTGGAGAGCGTAAGTAATGACGATGGCATTTGCACCTTTGGGCACCAAGAAACCATCTACAGACACAAAAGGAAAAAAATGCAGAAAAATAGAAAAAATACATGTCAGATAAATAACATAGGATCATTATAAATGTCGCTGTCTTAATAATTAATATTATTAATTTGAACATATAACTTCTTGCAGAAGTTGCATGATGTGACACAGACAGTAAGGCAGATACCCTCAAAAACTGAACACAAAAAGAGTGACCTCTTTTTTGCTCGGCTTTCGACTTGGCTTTCAACACACACACACACATACACACACTGTTTACCTCATTTTGTTATCCAGAGAGACCTTGTCATTGATAAGAAACTCCCCAAGAAAATTGGGGGAGAGGTAGATATCTATTAGTCCTTTCAGAAAGCCATCTCGTACCAAACATCAATCATCAGACACACAAACAACTACAATATCGACAGCCACTACGACAACAGCACCAACAACCAACATCGGAACACCTCAACATAATCACAGACCGAGACACAACAGATCACCAAGGTGCGTTACATATTATAAGCTAAGGTGCGCTTATTTTTGTTTCACAGTTTGTTCAGCAATGCGCGACAAATGAGCTATGTGCCTGGTTGGTTCAGAGGAGTGGCACTTTATACCATCTGCACGATGCTCATATACACCAAATAGGGGATGTGATATATCTCTACTAATGTCTTGTGCTTTCCTCAACACTTATTCACTGACAATGAAAAATACCAGGAAACGGAACAAAAAGTTAAAGTGCTCTTCACAAAGGAGCAACAGAGGAGGACCAGTGTGCCTCTGACCACTCAGAACTTTTTATGCATCAGTTTATGCATGAAATATAGACACTGCAGACCTTTCTTTGTGTTTTTTGTTTGTTCTTAGAATTCCATGACAGCATCTATCATTGTTTCTAAGTATTTGTAGTCATCTACCACTTCAACACCGTCCCCATCGATTTGTTGGTGTCTAGATGGTTTTTAAAGGTCTTGGTGATCTGGGGTCTTTTTTTTTTTTTCATCTTTTGTTTCTGCAAATGTGGTGCAAATTCGGGAGGCTCATCTCACAACACAGCATGTTCCGGATGTTACACAGACGCTTGACATCATATCCATATCTTATTTGAGTAAAATACAGGCTTTGCTTACCCTGTGCGAATGAGTCTGTGCGAAACACAGACATGGGGGGATAACTTTTAAATCACAAGGTCCCCTGGTAATACTTGTTCCGTACAAATAAAGAACACTTGTTTTTCAGAAGAAAATAGCAGTGGGAGCCTGGTTTCCCATTGCCTCTTACAAAAATACCGCTGCCTTTGGAGATTTGCACTCAAAAAATGAATGAATGTTTCATTCAAGTGTCAAGTGTCATCACTCATCTGTAACTCACTGATATGGCAGTCTTCACCGAGGCTGCGGGCAAAGAAAGGCACAGAGGGAAACAGTCGCAGGGCCTCCTTGATCACGCATTCCAGGTATTTTAGCTTCTTCAGATCCTCTGTGTTAACAGGTCGGTCAGATGTACCTTTGAACATTAAACAGGAAACGCCGGTAAACAGAACAGAGTGTTAAGTAGTTCTTAGGTCACATTGTTGCTGCATTTATATCTTTGACATATTCCCTACTTTACCCACCTTACACAGCTGATAAGAGCTCATTATTGCATAGCTGATAGTTGATACATGTTAAAGATATGATAAGGTATAAGAAATGCCCATAGAAAATAAATCAGCAATTATTAACAGACTGGTAATATAACACAATGAAGTAAGGTAATCTAACTACTAATTTTACATTAAAAAAGACAAGTCAAGTTGATCTCAAAATGAATGCCTCTGTGTTTGAGGTTTAGATTCTCAAACTGGTGCAAACTTAGCATCTGTTATTACTACAAGACCATCTAGCTTACATCATGGAAAAACTACATGGAGGCCATGGTAAATCCTCACTGCAGTGAAAAAAATTCAGTTATTCACTATGTGTTTTGGCAAGGATTTTCACAGCTATTATCCCTGTATTAGCTCCCCTTGACTTGTGAAGAACAAATGAGTCCAAGCAAAGATGAGTCAAAACGCCTTTGGGCAGGAAAATAAATGATGTCATGAAAGTGAGAAGGTGAGGGAGGGGGGGGGGGTGCTGCTGCTGTTACCGAACACCTCCTGAAGCTCTTGTTGAACTTTGCTGAGCACCTCAGGGTGGGAGCCGAGCAGATGCAGGGTCCAGTTCATAGAGGCTGCTGTAGTATCATGTCCCTACATTACAAGGACAGTTAAAGACTGAAACACAACACATTAATTGCAAGTTTTAAGCTGCATTATTTGTCATTAAACTGCCATTTGATCCATTCATAATATAAAATACTCAATAGTGCAGATTTAAGTATTGTGTCTCTCATGCTGTAAGTTGTTTTTTTAGCCACTAACCCTAAACATAAAGGTGTCGACTTCCTCCTGAATGTCCTCATGGCTCATTCTGTTGCCATCCTCGTCTGTGGCCATCAAAAGCATGTCCAGAAAGGCTCGTCTTTTCTTCATGATCTGGTCAGAGTCGTCGTCTGATTCAATACTGGAAATGTTCTCCACTCTTTCATTTATCACCTGAGACAAAAGGTTAAGACTGAACATTGTCCTAAGTTCTGCATGGATTCTGCATTATTTTAATGTAATAAACAGCAGACATTCACCGATTTTCAAACCGCTGGCTCCATGACTCACTTTGTACGTAAAGGAGTGTAGGATCTTGAGTGTTTTGTCATGCTCCCAGCCCTCGCCAAAGTACTTGTACAGAAAGTCAGGCCAAACCCAAGGTGTCCTCTGTCTGCGGCTGATGATGTCACTCATTCTATGGACAAAAAGTTAGAAAGAAGACAAAACATGAAATAAATTGTCAGATAGTCACTCCCCTGTATTATGTGTATTTGTGTGATAGAGAAGAAAATGAATCACCTGTACACGCTCTTAACATACTCAGAATCAGCATCACTCTGGGCGTAAATTTTCTTTCCCATTGCAGTTTCTGAAAAGACATCATGAAAAGGGTATTTGAATGTCCAAATATAAATTCACATCCTAATAAAAGGCTTTGTAAATCTGCACACATTACTGTGGACTGTGCCTTGCTTTCTGTGGGACGGCACAATTATCACTTGTTCCGAGATATAGAGACAATGTCCTGCATTTTGATTGGCTCTAGTTTCCAAAAGTCAAACCGCTGCAGGACAGATGCCTCTCTAAAGTCTCACCTCTATTCAGTGGCTGTGAAGTAAGCGGGGAAGACTGTCATCAACAACTAGACAGTAATTGCATGAGATCCCGAGGCGTTACGGAAGTGTGTGTTTGGAAACAGCAGCCTCAGCGGTGCACGCTTTGCTCCTGTTCTTCCTTTAATCTTCCACTGTCACCAGGAAAGCCAGTACAAGGCAAGGTGCTAAGACTAAGATTTTCTTTGTCAGGCTGCTCAATCAGAGAAAAAAATCTCTATAACCCCCAAATCTGCTGTATAAAAAAAACCTCTCAAATTCTTAGTTTTTTTAAATTAATATGATCCATGGGTGGAATATATTTTGCAAACATTTATCCAATCATCACCATCAACAGCGTCATCTTTGATCATCATAAATTAACAAAATGTAAATTACTACACTATGAGCTAAATTCTCTCAGCATTGGTAACATGTCACACATTGCTCCACACAAACATCCTCTATGTCCCACATTTGGTTTGTGGGGCTCTCGTCACCGTAGCACGCGTCCAGTATACATATACTCACCACAGATAATGTCCAGAGCACAGAGGGTCACGCAATCGTAGCAGTTGAACGCACCCTTCCCCGCGTGCTTTTCCAGCTTCTCCACCAGGATCTCCGCCTGCTCGTTCATAACTTCCAAGAAGTCTGTCAGGATGGAGAAGTGGAAGGTGGGAGTCAGCATCTTCCGCCGCTGACGCCACTTACGGCCAGTGCTGATCGAAAAAAGAGGACATCGAAGTGTGTTCAAGGGTGAGAAAGAACAAAAAAAACACACACATATTCCTCTAGAAATAGTATTAGCTACAAATAGGATTCACTGACAGTATTCATATGATACGACATGGATAAATGTTCATTTCTGTTCACATCTTAGCTGCTATCTTGAATGTAAAGGAGTCTGTGTGAACTGCTGTTGTGTCAAAGTATGTTCCTCCATCAGATAATGATTCCTGGGGCTGTGTCCTCTGCACTTGGCGGAGATCTGATTGTATGGAATTTACCCTTTCACCTGTTTTTAGTCATTGCCATATACCAAGTCACCCTTTAAGCAAACCACCTGCCAGCTCCTGTATATAATGACAAGACTTCCATTTCCTCCATGCTCAGATGAAGGTCACTACACCGAAACCTTTAGATATTACATAGTGAAAATATATGACTTTAGCACTACAAGCACTCAGAATGTGCATCCTCTCCAAGATCTAACTTCAGTGAAATTCACTTTATACGCTTTTATACTCCTCTAGAATCTCTGTCCATTTTGGCCATTACGTAACCTTTTATTTCAGACTTGTCATTTATTTCATTATCTTGTTTTTTTTATTCAAACCTACAGAGTGTGTTTGCTTTATTGATGCAACTTGTGCTATTTCCCGATCATCACTGGCAGTCTTAATGTAATGAAGAGAGGAGTCACAGATGCACACCTAGTAAGAAGGCCAGTTCCAAGCCAAGGGTGGAGGAAGTTGTATGCATGGGCTTTGTCCATATGAATAGGGTTGGTCAGAATGGTCTGTGAGAGAAGAGTGAACAATTAAATAGCAAAGTTGTTGCCTTTGACTGATCCCTACTGCACTTTTATTCCCTTTGTTTCATCTTACCACTTTTTACTCCACTGTTTAATTTCATTTCATGCAATTTGTAAAATTTAGTTTTATTCTATCTTGATTTGATTCTGCTTTTTATTGCATATTGTTCTGAATGTCAAAATAATAAATTAAAAGAAATGACAAGGCATGTAGATATTTACAAGCTACGCTCACTCTATACTTTATATTAGAAATGTGGAGTTGTCAGTGACTATACCTCAACAGTTTCAGCATGAAACAGAACCACAAATGGTATTGTTCCAACCCAGATTTTAAGCAGCGGCGCATCAGCGAACTGTTGAGTATATTCCTCAATCTGACGAAAGAAATCTGAAACAAAGATAAAAATAAAAAACATCTATGTATACAGTTATGGATATTTGCACTATATGAGTTCTATGTGCCAACCGCTCTATGACTATGTGCACATAAATCAGCGTCGCAGAATGTTGATTGCTTTCTTACCTCCTGGATTGTTTTTGAACTGCAGTGCATTTCCAACAAAGAGATATGTCCCTTCCACCTCTGGAATAGGCTTCATTGCAAACCATTTGTGCAGGTAATCGCTGAGCAGCTTGTAGGTGATGTAGGTCAGAGTAGCAATGAAGATACTGACTCCAAGTAAAGGTATCGTGTAACTACCAAGTAAAACTGCCATCTTTTTTGCCGTGCGTATGTACAGTTTGTGTGTTGAAGTCGCAGTACCAGGCTGTCCTCGTGTGCCTTTACTGTCAGTGCGTGACATGTCTGCTTTTGCTCCTCCTTTTCTCTGTAATCAATCCACTGACAGTTTTCTTAACTGACAGTTGGTTAAGAGGGCCCACTGCATTCGTTGTCATTTACTGTTCTTTGGCATATTATAGTACTTTACAGGGAAATAAGAGAAACTTGATATGGGATATTGATAAACATAAGCAACAAAAGTGCAAAAACAGATGACAAATGTTGGCCCAAGTTATATAATAAAGAAGTTAATAATTTACCTCATGATAGCTGGCCGGTCCTGAACTTTGCCCTATTTTTTCTCTCCTTGTTCGGTCTTTGTAAGCGTCCAATCTGATTGGTTGATTGGTTGATGAATAAAAGTAAATAATATCAGGTAAATAACTTACAGTATACCCTTTATCTCTCTTTGCACAGGCGTTTTGGTGTTGACTTCAATGAAGTGCTTTTTAATCACATGAAAACACGTAGGCTATCATTTTACAGTTTAGTTTTATTATAAATTTATACTATTTACTGTATAAATTCAATATATTTCTTATTATATAACACTCATAACACTGAATAAAAGCTTTTTTTTTTTAAAGTTTGACTGTTATAAAGGTCTGCAAGACATGTTTTAAGTAAGTACAGTTATTTAATTGTAATTTTTTTTGTGGTGCCTCAGGATGGACTTGCTAAATCAATATCCCTCTGACACAGTCCCTGCAAAGACTATCATGTCCATAGGTAGTATGGGGATACTGAAGTCATAAACTATTTATCTATTTTGAATTTGGATGTTGCAGCATCCTGGAAAGAGTTTGCATTCTGGAATGAAAAACATAATAATATAATAAATGAATAATACATATATTGAATAATATATTCCTGATAATGTCTTAGAGGAATTTCTATTTCCCAACATTAAAGTCAAAATGCGTTTTTCAAAGTATAACTGCCACCATTTTATTTATCCAATGTTCTGAACAGTGGATAAGTAACATTTTAGATTTTTATAAGATACATTGACAAATATAGAGACCTTTTTGACTGGATTCATAACCTCAGTATTTCTAAAAATCTGGTTTGACTTTATACCGCGCGGTTCACAAAGGTATTTTTAAGGATGTTAGACTCTTGATTTATCCTCTACTTTGTACACTGTGTCAATTTGAAGCCTTAAGGAGGGGGTAGAAAGCATTCAAATGCTGTAACTTTTTAAGACATAAAGTTTCTCACTGATATTTAGAAGCTTTAAAAGCAAACAACTGAAAACATGGCTTTAAACTTTTGACTGAGAAGAGAACAAAAGCAGAGAATGCTTTTGTAGAAAAGCTTTGAGCTTTTTCCAATTTAATCACTGAAACACCAAGAATACTGCATAAAAATGGGCAAACAATTACCACAAGACTTTTATTAGCTGAATTATACATTTAAAAGGTGTTCTGTCATCACATATGACTGAGATATGAGAGTTCAATAACTCCTTTGATTTAATGGTTAATTTTACTTTTCAAAGTATGGGCCAACATTTTAGAAAACACTTTGTTATGGGATTAAATTATTAAAACTGTAGTTGGAATATTTTCTTAGTATTAAATGTCTACTGTACATAGCGTTTACAGTAGATAACTAAAAAATGATTGTAAGTTGAGAAGGATTGTTGCTGAAAGACGTGTAGTTTATTGGAATGTTTGTTGATGTAAAGCTGCAAATGCAATAAAAATACATGATGACTTGTGGAGTATACAGTACACATATAAGCACAATATTCACACAGAGGGCAAAACAATCTGCAATTGATGGCGAGTCATAATGATTAAACACACACTGGTAATTATCATAACGAATTTCCCACAGAATACTGTCAATCCTGCAATCGATTAGTCATGCCAAGTGCTATGAGGAGCTTCTGGTGGAACGCCGGCACCCTTTCCTTATGAACAGGCCAGTCCAGGATGCAGCATGGTCGCAACATGCCCCTGCGGAGGAAGAGTGACTGAGATAACTTGTAGTCGTGAACATCCTGCAGGAAGACCAGGACCACAGAGTCCCTGCTGGCTTCAATGACCTGGTGAAGTGCATGATGGGCTTTAAATCTGGATAGGGAAAGATAAGGAGCACAGATGCACTTCATTACTGATACATAAAAAATATATGTTAAATTGATTTAACTAGATGTAAAATATATATAAATGTATAAATGAAGCAGAGTATGTTTGCTTTACCGTCTACACCAGGGATCTTTGAGAAGAGTTTCAGTGACGACGAACAAGATTTTTCTAGACTTTCTCATATTATCCACAATAGATTCGAGCTGTGACATGCCAGGGACTGAATCTCGATCCTCCAAACAAAACCTACAATTTTCATTCTCCAGAGGGACCATCCTTTTCTCCACCCAACCGCCGTCTTCCTCTGCATGTATGACATAAGCGTCGTACTCGAATTCCCTGCCCTCTTCAACTTTGGCATCACTAAACCCTAACGTGCGATTGATCAATATGTTCCAATAAAACTGAATCTTCCAGCCATGGAACCGCACCAGAAGTGCAGTTACAGTCAGCATGATAACCGCCGTGCTGCTCAGTATGAAAAGTGCCTGAAATGGCGTCATATCTTTGCAAGAGAGTGCGTCAAAATTCATGATGGAGTGGTTAAAGTAAGCCAGTGGAGTGTTGCACACATACTGTTCCCTGAGATCTGTCACACTGCTCATATTTGTGTTATTCAGCCATGTCACGAACCACAGGATGCTCTCACATGTGCAGTCAAATGGATTTCTGTCCATAACAAGCAGGCTGAGGTTGCTCATGGGAGTTTTGAACACTTCGGGCCTCACAGCTGTGATCAGGTTCTTCTGTAAACGTAAAACCCGCAGTGAGCTCAGATCATCAAAAATGGAGTCCTTCAGACTATCAAGGAGATTGTAGGCCAGGCTTAGTTCATGGAGGTTACTCAGCCCTTTCAGAGCCCCTGCTGGGATCTCATCCAGCCCATTACTATCCATCTGTAAGCTTGTCAAGCTCTGTGCCTCTCTGAGAAACAGCACTGGCCCACCGAGGTTGGCACTCTTCCAAAAACGGGCCAAGTTATTGTGTTGGAGCTTCAGCACCTTCAGGTTGCTAAGCCCCTTCAACAAACTCTCTCTGATGTTAGCAATGTTGTTGTTGCTCAGATCCAGGTATGTGAGGTTGGACAGGGGGCTGAACGGAGAGGGATCCAGGTTCAAGGCTGAGACATTAAGACTTTTTCCCAAAGTCAGAACTCTTAGTTTGGGCACATTAACGAACGACATGGAGCTTAGTGAAATTTTCTGGTGGTTATTGGACATGTGAATCTCCTGAACTTCATCCAGGCCTTCAAACTCTTTGCCGGTGAGAGTTTGCTTGATGAAGTTGAAATCTAGCAGAAGGATGGTGAGGTTTCTCAAAGGGGAGAAGCTTCCGGGGTTAATCTGTGTAATATCTGTTCCTGTCAGATTTAGCTTTCTGAGTGGTGATTCAGCAAGTGAGACAAAGGTTTTGTTGGTGATGCTTCTGAGTGAGGTACAGCTACACCAGCTCAGATCAAGTTCGCTGAGACTCGTCAAGCCTGTAAATGTGTTCGCTGTGATTTCCCGAATTGCAGTTCTCTGTAACATCAAATTCTCCAGGGCACTTAATGGCTGGAAGGAGAAATCATCAATAATTGGGGTCGAGGAGGTATGACTTTTCACCAGAGCCTTTGTCAATATGAGTTTTTTCAAACTTCTGAGCCCCTGAAGTGTGCCCTTGGTCACATGCTTGATATTGTTGTCCGCCAAAACCAGAGTCTGAAGTCTGGGCAGCCACTGAAATGAGAGTTCTTCAATTTTACCCATGCCGTTACCGCTCAGATCCAGAGAGGTTAGATTTGTCGTCTGTAATCCCATAAAGGTTGTGTTTGTGAGCGTGACCAGCTTCATCTTCCGAAGAGACAGGGCATCAATGGCCATCCCTGACAGCTGTGAGCAGAGTTTAGAAATAACCTGAGTGCCCATATTGCTCCCATCCATAATTAAAGTACGTAGGCCTGAAATGGGCTTAAAGCAACCAGGCTCCAACTGCAACAAAGCATAACAAAGAGCTTTCAGTAACACAGAAAGGGGAAACAAAACAGACCACTGAAAGCAAGGTGTTAAACTTTCTACTACTGTTCCAATTTTAACAACACCATTAATTTCCCCTTTCTAGGTAGGTTTCTTACTGTTTTTAGAGACACGGATGACAGGTTGAGGACTTGTAGAGAATGGTTGAGGAAGGAAAAGTCATCTTTCTTCAGAGTTGTGAAGTCACTGAAGGCCAGATTGAGGTTCACCAGGCTCGGCAGCTGGGGCTGAGAGCCGAGCTTGGCCGACTGCAGCTTGTTTATGGAAACATCGAGAACTTTCAGGCTCTGTGAATTATGGAGGGGGAACAACAGCAAAACAATGTGTTATTCGATGCAGGACAGGCCAATCAAACAAGTCCCTGAAAGTGTCATGGTGTATGAGCCTCTTAATGCTCCACAGCACATTTCAGGCATGATCTCTCAATATCATAACTGTTCCGCTGCAACTGCACTTTATTACTTTAAAAGCAAATTCAAAACCCCTTTCTTTTCCCTTAGTAGTAACAGAGGCAATTTACTGCACCTGTTCCCAGGTGCGTTGGTGCTACTTACCTCTCTCCCACGCCATCTCCTGGGCCAGTCCTGCAACTCTCCCTGTTGCAGCTGAGCTCAGAACCAGCCCCCGCCTCCACATGCTCATATTGCAGAACAGCAATTAAACATTTCTATTTATTTTTAGATGATTATTAATGATGCATCAACTTGTGAGCAGCGTCTTAATAATGTAATTGATCAACATGGAGCCAATTTTAACTTCTTTATGTATTACAGGGTAGTTCAAACTAAACCAAATAATCACATTTTACAAGGTGATCATGCAGTTTGTAATTAGAATATAGTTAGCGGTGTGAGAGGATTCGCCTTCTTTAGCCTTTACACACAGGAGCTTCTTCAAGTCACGTTTGGGTCAAGGGGTCCCATTCAGGCCAACTGTGAAACTTCTGAGTTAATGGTGGAGTTAAGTTGTCTGATTGTTTGGGTTGGCTGGCATCCTCCGGATAAGGAGTGACGCTCCGTTGTCAGGGTAACCAAGATCATAGGTGATAGCTGTGTCGTGCTCCAAATATTGCAAGATAGACTGTCTCTTGTTGGAAATTTCAAACATGCTGACGGTGATCTGAAGATGCATGCAACCTGATCTGAGATAATGTGAATGGTCATAGTTTCTTTATCGAGGTCTCGAGCCAGCTTTTCTTCACAGTCAGAACCAGAATCAAACATTTCCATCACAAATGGAATAGTGACTAGTGACCACGGCTTTCAGATAAAAAACAAGATACTGAATTGCAGTACTGGAGTAAATGTATTTTTAACTGCATAACAATGAATTTGTGTCATATTCATAAAGTGAACTTCATTACCAGTCAGAAGCCAAAACGTAATATGCAATATGTTAACCCTGTCAGGCCCTCACCATGGTTTCATTATACATCCAAGGAGCAGTATATTAGAGACATAATGTATTCAAATACACTAGATATGCATAAAATCAAAGAGGATTGTTTTTTTTCGAAAAAAATACTATTCAGTATCATCTCATTTCCGCCATCATCACCATTATTACACCTTAGCTCATGAGGCCTTTGCTACTACTTAGCCAACCTGTTGGTGTAACTGTGCATCTTTACCTGTAGTGCAGAGAAGGGCTCTCCTTGGAGCTTCAGCCTATTACTAGCCATAATCAACTGTGTTAGATTGGTGCAATGGCTCAAATCCTCCTTCTTCAGCAAATGCACTTCATTGTGTTCCACCTTCAGTGTCTGCAGCAGAGGCGGTGTTTGGCACAAACCCCCATCCAGCTTGGTGATACTGTTGTAACTGACATCGAGGTGAAGGAGGCCTGGGTATGGTGTCAGTGACACAGGGGGAACGCCCTTCAGTCTGTTGTGAGACATGTCCAAGCTTGTGATGTTCCTGGGAAGGTTTGGAGGGATCTCACTGAGGCTAAGGTGGCGGCAGTCAGCTCTGCCGTATTGTACATGGCATTCTGTTTTCTTCTGTGACTCCACGCAATTACGCGGCCCCGTCATAAAATAACACATGATGATGATCACCGGGAGGAGAATGGAACGAGGGGCACACATCATTTGAAAAAACTTTTTAGAGAGAGAGAGAAACCAACATTAATTGATATTTCTGACATTTTTTGATATGTTCTTGTTATTCTGCAACTTGGGGGCAATATAATAAGAATAACATTGACATATTATCATCTTATGCAGTTGTTATGGCAAATAAGTAGGCAAACAGTTTCATGTTTACACAACGTATTTCTGTGTGGGTGTAAATTTGCTGGCTGTAAAACCAAAACTGACTTAAAAAGGCATTCAAACACTTCATAGATGTGAGGAGAACTGAGAAGTGTGGGATAATACTTCTCTGTGGATTCATCACATAGTCATCTGAACTATTGTTAATACAAAAATATTGATTAGTGCAGCTTTAATCTGTGGACTTGTGTGTTACTCAACAGTGAAATGAGTTTACATCCTGACATTACAACATGTGACATTCATTCAAAAAGCTGGAGAAAACGTCTGTTCCAAATACATATATTATTATTACTCACAGTATGCTAACACGAGTATCACTAGGACTGTGTGGATTACAGCACTGCTATATTGACGTCCACACCCTCTAATATTTTGGATAGAATACCTCCAGAGTACTTACCAGATGTTTCCTTCGCATACTATCTGGCTGTTGCATCAGATCTTTATAGACTTCAAACACTCAAACTTCCAGCAGCACAGCCTCTGTTTTTCAGGAAGGCAGGCAGACGAGAGTCTCACTGGGATCTTATGAAACAGACTCTGCAGAAACAAAGCAGGAAAATACGGAAATGAGAGAGTGGCAGCTCCGGTTTCACTTCTGCATCATTGTGTAAATCCACTAGAGAATTTAACTGTTTCATGCAGGAGGATAACCACAAGTTGGGGAGTTTGCACTCGCAGAGACTTACATCCTTCAAACCAGACTGGAACCCATGGGACTAAGTAGTAAAAGTGATCACACATTCGCAGTGCCTGTTTAAATGTTAATATGGCTGTAGAAATTGGCAGTGAGCTGGTAAGGGGTGGTGTCAACAGGCGTGGCTTAGCCATGGGTGTGTTATTTGACCATTGGTTTTGCGGGTCTGGCAAAAAGTCAGTCGGTGAATGCACATTTATCTGAATCTATGCTGTAATGTATGTATGTGTGATAAATAAGGACGAGTTGATGTCAGTTTCCAATGTTTATTAAATACTAAATGTGGTGCATATGTTTAAATGACAGGATGGCAGGGTAGGGGGCCAATTAATTTGCATACACATGCTTTACACATCCTGATTATTAGCTCATGGTTGTGGTGATTTCAATTAAACAAAACACAGGACGAACTGGCTTTGTGGGATGAATACCGTAAACATGTGAGTAGACGTGCAAGACATTTCATGTAAAGCTAATTTTACCGTAAATAGTGTTATTTATCCGATTTACAGTGTCTGATAAGTTAAAAGAACATACGACTTTAGCTATCTCCTTCATCCCCATTAACACTGTGTGTGTGTGTGTGTGTAGGTTGTGTTTTAGGCTTTGCTTTGTATTTTTAGAGACTTTTCAATATCTTGCATTGCATAATCAATCTATCCACAACCAACCACTTTTATGCGTCTGCATTTAATCTGCTGTAGTTGTAGTCCATGATGTGCTCCAATCCACAGTTCTATTTTAAATATGTTTGACATTATGAATTCAAATAGTAGTTATGACACACATTATTTGTACGAGGTTGTTACAAATTCAACACTCAGCAGCTCACCTACCTTATTCAGGATCAGAAACCAGGCTGGCATGCTATCACTTTATTTGTGTAGTCCAAGGTTTAACTGCTGGCATTGGCATAAAGCCACACACTTATTATAGTCAAAGTGTAACCAATAATTACAAGTTTCTCTTTTAAGAACAGCTTCTGCCATAAACCTGCAAATACTACAGATTAGCATTTGTTCCTTCTTGCCAAATGGTAGTGAGAGATTCACTCACCTGTGGTCTGTAGTTCCCTAAAATAGACTCTGCAGCAGCCAAGAAGCAGAAGTAAGTACTGCTCTGCGTGATATTTTTTACAGTCCCAGATGAATTGTAAATTAAAAAGAAAAAATAAAATGAAATCAAAAGAGTTGATGGCCCTTATATGCCAGGGGAGGGTAGGCAGAGCATGAATACTCTCTTTCATTAACACAGTCACGCGCACACACACACACATACACACACACACTGGGAGCTGCCCAGTACAAACATTGTTTTATTTACTTATGTGCTCAAGGATATTTTCAAAGTTCTGAGGCAGGAGTGGGTGCAATCCATCCACTCACTCAATTGAGAAAAGAGCAATCTGTCTAATGATCTTAAAATGATTGATTATTATTTTATCAGGCTACATTTCATAACTTGACATGCCCTCATTCAGAACGTCAGGGAAGTGAATCTGGAGAGACTAATGCTGAAAATATACTAACTGGATTAGTTCAAAATATCCACTAGATGGCAGTAAAGTACTGTGTTTGATCCTCTAACAGCCCAGTATCAACCAATCTTGGTGCTTTTCTTCCCCTAGCATGTTTTTGCTACAAAGACAAACAGTGAATCTTTCTTTGATACCACAGCTTATTATTTCATATTGTATTTGCTTGCCTGCAAAATGCTTGTACTTGCCTTTGTTTCTCTTTCAACTTAATTAACTGTAAGTTTAGTAAAATGTCTTACGTGTGTTGGTAAAAGGAAAAACAGTCTAGCTGATAAGAATGATTTTTAGTATTTCACTGGGCACTTTTATCTTTATTACACAATAGAGTTGCACGTCATCCCTCATTGTTTGACCGTTTGGCTAAAGATTTCACATTGTCAGAAGCCAGACTGCCTTCTTTAGGAAACTATTTTTGAACAAACCTGTTACATGAATGTTACTTAATTCATATTATTGGGGTGTCCTGGTGACTTAGGGGTCTGAAGTCCTTGTTTGGGTCCAGCTGAGGACCTCTGTTGCACATTTCCCCTCTTTGTCATTTATTTTGAGCTTTTATGAAAACTGTTCTGGGCCACCAAGGACTGTTAATCCTCCAAATTATTTATTTATATATTGTTAAAAATTACGAGTTAGTTATTCAAAAAAGTATAAATCTTAATAAAAATGTATATAGTACTTGTAATGTATATGTATAGATGTGTCTTGCAAGTAAATAAGATATAATAAGTAATAAGAGTGAAGCTAATTTACTGAATATCTTTACAGTTCTAAGCTGCAAGTAAGTGCATTACTGGGACAGTCGGTAACACCATTAAATCTGAAGACAATCTTATGGCTAAGCTCATTTTGAAAGGTCAGCAGTAATGTAAAAGCAGACGTTATCTGCTGCTGGTGCTAAATGAGTCATAAATTTGAAACACAGTAGATGAATTAACAATTCATTTTTGAAAGCAAGAGCAATTAATGGCTTTGTTATTGATTAAGGGTAAGTGTCATTTCTTTATTATTATAGATTGATGATTATCCTGTAGTCTTTTTGGGTTTTAAGTGAATTTCTCTTCAAACAGAAACACTTATTTCTCATAATTGTTTTAATATCCTGTTGACAGTTCACTCACTGAGCATGCTTCCGAGTGTCATTTCAAATCTTTAATCATATCATACTAACAGCCTCTCTCAATCACATTGTGTTAATTAGTTTGACATCAGTTGCACAACAGAGCACATGTCCCATCATTCCAAAGTATGCCGCTAATCCAAGCCAGCACTGGCACGCTTCAGAGCTGCACTGTGTCGCAGTGTTGCCGAAATGAAATCCATCATGACCTTTGATCAGAAGTCTGACTGCATTCCTGGCCCTTTTTAAATTCATTGTTTCAAATACTGTACACAGGATGGTTCTGTCTCTTTGGTCCACATTGAAATAATTCAATTAATATTGGATGGATTGCCATGAAAGTTGGTACAAACACTCATGGTTTCCACAGGGTGAATTTTAAAGACTTTGGTAATCTCCTGTAGGGCCGCCATGTGTTTTACAATTGTGATTACTACTTAATAGATCCTCAGATATTCATGGTCCCAGGAGGTGGCGTCCACCTGATTACCCCACTGGTGATTAATAAGATAAACCTGTAAAAACTGTGACTGCAAAACTAAAGACATTTGCATGACCAGCAATGTCATTGTGAGCCAGTGGGCATGCTGATGTGACGGCTGTGGACTCTTAGTCCTGTTTTATACATGACTGCAACCATACACACATTCAGTTATACTGTATAAAAATGCTTGTGATTGTTCTCTGGATTTAATCGTACTTTCTTACACCAACCTCCGACACGTGTGTATCCAACCAACTCCTGTCTTAACCCCCCTTTTGGCAAAGCATGTCAGCATTTTCTCCTGTTCTCCAGCTCCCCTGCTTATTCTCTTTGCTAAAAGATTGATTATATGGAGATTTATGGAGGGAGGACCCTGACCCAGTGATCTTTCATGTTTGTGATTCTATAACATGCAAAGCTGGAAACATTAAGTTGTCTTGAGAAAGAAACTGTGATAAACCCTCTTCCCCATCCTTCATCGTCATACAGACACAGACGCACAAACATCCGTCTATCCCCCTCTCTTTTCCTCTTTATCCTTCCCTCAGATTAATAGAGCAAGTCCTTCCTGGGATAGACCTCAGGCCACCTGATTGGTTTAGCCCCGTGCTAAGCCGAGGCAGCTTACAGGGCTTTGTGCCAATGGATTGCTGAAGACCTGTAAAAAGTGGGCTAGCATGGTCAACCCTGGTGATGGTGATCACAATTACTAATGTGATGAATAAAAATGAGAGATAAGATTCAGGAGTTTTTGTTTGTGTTTTTTTTTGTTGCAGGAAACATCAGCAGAGATCAGAAGGCACGTGGAGATAGAAAGGGCCGTGATGAGAGCAAATGATGCAGCAGGGGATTGTTGCAGCTCTGCTCTGCTTTAAGACGGGCTCAATCATGAAGTGCACTGTCAACAGCTCAGGAGGGGAAAGAAGCAAACAGAGACATGAAAGCTGACAGGACTTAGGTGTGCATCTGATTCTGTCTGGAGGAGAAACTTGGCACTGGAATGAGGGATTAAAAGTAAGGAGAAACGCCCCGTCTGTACTGTGTGACAGGCATTGCTGTACATGTTTGACTCCCCTGTGAGCGGCTTGTGCGTGTCATGCATATGTGTGATTGAATGCACTCATACAAAAGGGATAACCGGGAAGGGGGGGGGGGCAGCGGCTCCATCAATGGGAGTGTGTTTGCCACATTCTTCATCTTACCAGCTTGGGTAAATCTCCTCTCCCTCATTTGCAGATTGAATCTCTGGAGTGTTGGAATGCCTCGACACAAAAGGTGAGTTTGCCCTCTTGGCTCTTCACTGCTATGCGTGGTGGATTTTAACCTATGTTATGTAATCCTGTACATTAACTCACCCAGTAACGCCATTATCAGTGTGTTCAAATCCTCACTACATGCTGATGTTCGCCAGAAAGCTGTGATCTGTGCCATTTACCCCATGAACAGCATGAAGTGGCTAATGGAGTTAGTTGTATTCTCGCAGCAGTGCATTGTCATTGTCTGATGTAGTGGATGTGTACTGCTTGTGTGCAGCTCAAGTGAGACAAACAAAAACTAGAGCAAGTATTCCTAGAGAGCAGGGGAGCAGTGGTAATTGAGGTCTTTGTGAGCTTGACTTTGCACTGATATTTTAAGAAGTGTGTGTGTGTGTGTGTGGGGGGGGGTAAATTCCATCTTTCATCTTCACAGGGAAAATCGGAGTAGATGAGATGAGAGTTCAGATGAGAGAGAGAGACGTGGAGGAGGGAAAGGGTAATGTACATACAAGGAGGGAGTAGCAGCAGTGATGTAGCATGTTCTCCCTGCCCTCTGCAGAAAAAAAAGACACTGCAGTATATCTCCCCCTCCCCAGTTTGCTGACCAATGATATTTGGAGGTCAGACGCCCAGTTGTGCTACTGGTGTCAGCCGCTGACAGACGGCTGATTCAAGAGCACACGAACTGGTTGTTACACCTTAGAGGCAGGGAGGGGCAGCTGGTTAGTAGCAGCGTATGTGCATTTTGATTTTAAGCACAACAGAACATGGCTGCACTAAGCTCACTGTTCTTTATCAGATTTTGCCCTTTATTAAGGACATGAACACACGTCGTACATGCATGACTCCACTGTGTGTCACACTGCACAGAAGGAATTGTGGAGGTATTCATTACAGAATAACGATAGAATTTCTTTGCTTATCGTCGGTGAAAACATACACTGTCAGCTGCAAGTGTTGTGGTGCAATTATTGATGTAAACACTGTATTTTTTTATTTTCTATTTGAGCATTAGCTGATGGTATGTGCTTCTCATCACTGCCTAGTGCTCAGTAAGTGCTGACTCAGGTCTCTTCTCACTATAAGTGGTCCCCAGGGGTGACAGGACATCAATACTGAACTGGAATCAGCAGCGTGGATCTACTACTGTCCTGTTAACTCTCTGCAGTGCAGCTCCGTAAAATGCAAGGACGGACAATTCAGTTTGTGGGGAGTGCGGTTTTATATTACAGAATATCTTACAGTCATTCAATTAAACGCGTCAGTGTGGCTCTTAGAGAAGCCTTATAATCCCCATCTGTTTTTCTGCAATAGTTTTCAAAATAAATCTAATTTTGTTCAATATTCTCCACGCAACCATATTAAACAGCCACATGAAACAGAGCAATGTAAACAAATCTTTATATGATGACTACCAAATTAGGAACTAACTACTTTTTGCTATGATATACTGTGTAATATGTATAATGTGTATAGACATCAGAGTCAAACCTGCATTTACAGATTTTGTGGCCACTTAGGGCTGTGAACACATCATTAATATTGTGTCATCATATACAGTTGATAGGGCTAATATGTTACCACCAGTTGACTATTTACTCATCCAGGTGATACAGTGGCATTTATTTGGAGACCTGCTTCTGGCAACCTGAGTAAGTTTAATATTCATCTTTTTAGCTCTGTGTTGGTCTCCATCAACTCTCTTTGGCTCCTAAATGTCCACTGTGTTCACCAGCTAGTTGTTAACTTTGTTCGTGTGCTGTTTGATGCTGAGCAGGTAGTGCACAGTGGGTATATCAAAGCTTTGTCATTGACAACAGCTGCCTGCTGTGGCTGAAAATGACTCTGATGAAAGCAGTGAGCTGGTGTACCAAACAGCAGTGAACCAAAACAGCAAAGTTGTGAGTTGTTAAACCGAAACAATCAGCTGAAACAGGCAAAAATGCTGCTTAAATCTGAGGGGAACTTTCCTTGGGTCTGTATGCATTTTGGGTTCAGTCTGAATCAGCAATGACTCAATTCTTTATCATTTTAAATACATTTTAGGTGTTTGCAACCTCTTCAAAGGACTATGTGATGAGATCTACTGGAATGTATGGCTGCAGTTTACAGACAGTTCCCAGAGCTTTGTCCGCTGGTTTTGACACTGCGAGGCTTTGACCATGAGCTAAAAGCTGTAAGACAAATGGCCTTTTCAGAGGGAGATTACACCTTTCTAACACCAGACTGAGAGCATGGAAGGCAAGTAGAGCTTTGTGCATGCCCCTTAAGCTTTTCCTGCAACAGTCTGGCAGTGCCAACAGCCCGACCTTGTCAGTGATAGTTAGTCGATGGGACTTAATGCCTTCTTGATTTTAAAAGCCATATGGTTTGAGGGAATGTCGGAGGTGGGATGGGTCCTTTCAACATACAAATAGGATATCATGATTACAGGAACTTTACACCAGCAGAAGTCAAGTACGGTACATGAGCTGCCTCTCATCATCCTCATTCAGGGGTCATGATGTTGCAGTAAAGTCGGACATATTATTTTAATTACAAGTGGCTGCAGACTTTTGCCATTTTCCCACATGATTTGTATGTGCCGGTATAATACCACCATTATCCAAAAGCAGACAGGATTTTCAATCAGGCAAATAGAGAAACAAACCAAAACTACAAGAAGAGTGGATGTGCCCAAAGCAAATAAAGCAATAAGATCCTCTAGATTGATAGGATTTAGTAGACTGTATGAGTATGGGTGGTTTCAGCTGATAAATAAGTAAATAAATAAACACTCATGACATTTTTCTTTCGCTCACTCCTCTATAATAAGTTCATCCTCCTTTGGCTAAGTACACAAATACTTCTCTGGGTCATGTGGTCAAAACTGATTTAGTGATTTAGGTCTCTTTTGATGTAGCAGAGCAGCACTGTTACCAAAGAAGGAAGAGGGAGATTCAGGGGTCACATTCCTCATCCTAAAAACTTCTCAGCCTGGACAGATTGCTTTCCCCCAAAGACAGAGGAACAATTTGCTACTGTGGATTACCATTATTCCCATTTCCTGTTAAATGTTGTGTACTTGCTGTGACACTGTGACGCAACGTACTGGAACTAACATTGAAAGGAAAGTAATGGCTTTGCCACTATGTTAACAGGAATATATTAGCAGAATTTTTTTCTGCTGCTCATCCTGTTTTGTTTTTTTTTCTATTAACTTAAGCCCATTTCTTCACTCAATTCAAATAATTTCATATCCACATTTTCTCCTGCTGTTCAGATCCACAGACAGAGACTCAGGGGATTGAGATAAATTTGCTAAACTTGTGCCCTTATTTGCAGAATTGTGTGCACAATTGTGCACCACTGCTATTGTATGTTTGGTCTGTATTAATCTCCTCCTGTGAGCTCCAAATGAATGTCCCTGCTCTCCCCTTTGGCAATGCAGGTTTGATAGGATTAATTGAGCCATTACTTAATTACAAGCCTGAGAAGAAGCTGAAAATCTATGAAGAGGATTTGCAGCTTTACTTATAAATCAAGCACAGAATTCTGAGGCAGATCTTTTTTTTTTTTTTTTCATAAATACTTTCCACCAACAGGCTCTTAAGCAAGTAGATGATGGAAAGAGCTGATATCGCGGTCAATTCTGCCAACTCTGTATAAGCAAGTGCAGCTGGTTTTTCTACTGCTGATATGGAACATTACAATAATTACTCAGTGTAAGCATGTGCAGAGATGAGCAAAACAACATCAAAATACGGCGTGTGCTGTTGTGACTTACAAACGTGCTGTTAAAATTTGACGAAATGAAAATGAAAATTGACTGTTGACTGTGAAGAATCATACTTGTAATTATCCCCACATGACAAAAAAATGCTGTGAAGCTATCACTCTGTTTATGACTTTGATTATGACATTTTGATTTGCTAAACATCTATATGAAATTTGACAGACATTAGAATAGGTCATTCTCAAGGATAAATCTCAGTATGAAAAGCACAGGTGTGACTAATAAAAGTAGGGATGGCTGAATTTAGCTGCTCCAGTTTCAGGGTACTGGTATTAAGCATGCTGGCTCACTGGGACACCATCGTGACTTATTGAGAGCCTTGTCATTGAGAGAATTGAAGACATTGAGAGAATGAAGACTCTTTAAATGTTATTAGTAACACTTACTTTAATGCCCTCTGCTGGCTGGCTTTAGAGAAACTAACATCTACTTGGAGGATGGAGTGCATATCTCAAAGCTAAACAATCGCGAACAGACAAATTCAGCTAAAACAGCTGGGGTTGCTAACACCTGAGCATGTCAAGTGTGGCATCAAGCAGATAAACAGGATTGTTATCCACCATAATACGATGACCACAATGTTGCTCTTGCATGTTTGCTTCTGCTTCTGTTCGTTTGGTGGTGAAACGAATTGGTTTGCTGTGAGTGAAATCTCCACCTTTAGGTAGAATCAGAATTTAGTACTATTTCAGCTTTTCATAAGATGTCCTAATGCTCAAGCAAACTGTATATACTGTAATATTTTATGGGCTGAATTATATTACATCTACAGCTCCTGCTTAATGGTGCTTTAAAACATTATCGTTGGCTACAGACCACAAATTCAAGTGAACTTAGCAGGACTGCAGATACCAGACGGTGCTTGTAGTCCTGTCCAAACACGTTATGCTTTTTCAAACTCATGAATTGAAGTAGAGAGTCAGAATTATTTCATAATGTTAGATGAATAAATTCATTCATGGTTGGATATGACCGAAGAATATTCACACTTGCACCATGTATTGCAATCCATTGCACTACTTCTGTTACAACAGCGTCTTTTGAGAAGCTTGAGAAGTTTTTTAATTCAGATTTTTTCAAAAAGCTTTTTCATAGAGATGCTGATTCAAATCCACAGCGATTTTAGAGAGCTTAATTTGTGGTATTTTTGTATTGTAATTGATTGCAGTGACCCTTTTTTTTGTCTTAGGACACAAACATTTAAGATGAACGCCCAGTTTTCTTTGTAGTTTAACTCAAGAAGAACTGTTCTTTGAAAAAAAAAAAAGGAAGACAAACAAAGAAACAAATAACTGATGCAAAAGCGTTGCTATTTGTTATAATAAGACACTTCTGCATGATGGTATCCCAATTCTCTGAATACACCATCAAGAGTCCAACAAATCAACAATAGACCCCAAACACTTCTGTCCTGACCTGAGAATGTGTGTATTGACACTTGATAGTGTGGACCTGAAAGGTTCAAAGACCATGTGAATACACAGTATGAGCCAGCTGGCACATCCACCAGTTGACTGGCATCACAATCTCTTTGAGATGCTCTCACTCTCAGTCATGTCACTTTCATTGTTCCCTGCATACTGTTTGCCTCTGCACACACACTCTTATTTCACTTCCTCATCGTCCATTGTTTTCAATCCAAGTTTCCTCTTTCATTGGATCTTACACATTGTCCTTAATGTTCATTTTGTCTTTTCAATGTTGCTCAAGTCTCATCTTCCCTGCTGCTCTTCTGACGACCATTCTGGCAGACATGACATCAGCATCAAGCTACGCAACATTTCATCAGCCTCAACAGCACTTATCAATTCACTTAGCAGTCACACAGGAGAGGCCTGGTTTACCGACCGTTGGTGAGGGGGATTGAGGCGGATGAAGTGCAGAGTAATATTAGAAATGTATTCCAGAGAGACTGTCTATCAGTAATTATGTTTGGAGGACCCACGTGGGAAACATGGAGAGGTATGTTGCATAACAAGCGTAAGCTGCCCTGCCTTCGCTGCATGCCCTGATAAGGAGAAGCAGAGAGGTGTGTGAGGTTGTGAGCTCCGAGAGTCAGATTAGATGTTTCAGTATCAGGTTTGTAATGGATCATTCTATATTGAGTGGTATCACTGTGAAATAATTAGACATGCATATGATTACTCGAGCGTGAAGAGGAAACAAGAGTATACAGGCATGCAAACAGCTCCTTCAGGCTGTACTAAGGCTCTGATGTGCTATGAGCTAAACACTTATGCGTACATGCGCTCAGCAACAATACTAACATTTGCTTACAGTAGTTATTAGTTTTGCAGGTAATTGGTCATAAACTAAACTGGAAAAAGTTATATTATATATATATTTATATATTAATAATTAGAATGTCTCTATCAAATTTTATACCAACCAATCCAATAACTGTTGAGATATTTCACATAAAACCTCATGGTGGCACTAGAGGAAAATTCCAAAATGTCTGCACAGAATTTGGTGCCAATCCAGAGAGTAGATGTTTAAATACTTCACAGGATAGGTGATAAGTTTGACCTGTTGGTGGCAGTAAGGGAATCAGCCATTGCCGGTATAATTGGAATTCATCCAATGGGTACCATGCATGTCTGAACCAAATTTAATGGCAATCTATTCAATATTTGTTGAGATATGTCAGTCTTGACCAAGGTGGTGGACCGACACCTGGCAGACAGACATCAATAAAACCATGGTAGCAGCATGGCTTTATTGAGACACACAATTATCCCAATGATTTAGATAATGAACTATGATGATCGTCATAATAATTTGAGTACTCATGTTGTTGAATGCTAAACAGACTTAACAGTGTGCATCCTTAATATCTTGGGGATATTTAAAAGCCTGTGTGGAATGTTGTCAAAGAGTATATCAGGCTGACAGATAATGTGTTTTAACTGAACCAAATGTTTCGTAATATGTTTTTCATCAGGCATACTACTATTCCATTTTAAATGGAATGGAATTTTATTGGTGTGGAAGAGTCCTTTGGTCTAAACACATTTGCTGTGTGAAATTAAGCATTATCACCTTGTGTAGCTTGAGGAAATTGCAAGAGGGAGAGATAGGCAGAGAAATTAGCACCCAGGAAACCTAAAAGCACCCTCATGTCCTGCTGTTGTAATTAAAGTGTTTGTAGAACGACAGCCTCTGCTGGTGTGAGCTGCGTCTGAAGGTTTGACAGCTGCTGACTCCTCATCTGAAGGGAGAAAAACAACAAGGTCTGCCTTATACTGTGCCATGCAGATGTGCTGAACATGAAATATTGTCACTAATTTGAAAGTGGCTGACAACTTGACAACTTCAAAAAGAGAGTCTACTCAATAGGAACCTTTTTTTTTCATAGACAACAAAGTCTGTGTTTACAATGTTGTGTGAGTTAATTTTACATGCAGGCGGTATTAGCTATGCTAGAGTCTGTATTTTTTTGTACATGGCTCTGGGAGAGAATATTGTTTTAATTGTTGTAGCTGCATTGATGACTTTTGTCCTTTTGAGGGCAGGAAAACTGGAAAAATTTTATAGCCTATTCACACACCACGAAGTCAGGGAGCAACATTAGCATTCATATTTTTGTCAATATGGTGAATTAAAGTCTAATTTTGATCTTTTTAGCTCTGTTTTTGGTCTCCACCAACTAAGAGAAATTTCCGTGTCTTTAGCTTGTTAGCTGTTTAACTTTCTTTCAGCTGTCTGTTGTGAGTGGAAACAGGTTTGTGAGAATGGTAAAACCATAATAATGAGCTACACAGGGCTAAAAAAATGTGGTTTGGTGATATATCAGTGTGACTTTGTCACTACAAGGGACACTTTATACATCATGCATAGTCATCTGATCCATGGTTATCATCGATAATATTGATTCATGGAGTTTTAAGGAGTATGTGCAAACAGTTCAGACAGACCACAGCCAGTCAGGAACATAAACATCTTGTTGAATATTAAACAAGCTATGTCAGCAGATTTATTTGTGAGATCTGTTACAATATTGAAAAATGCGTGTGCGACAAATATTACAGAAGAATAATTCATTTTGCCTCCAGTCTCACCCTCTCAAATATGCTCCACACTATTGAATTACCAGTAATTGAAAAGTACTAAAGAACAAGTGTTCAGTGGTTACCTTCAACGGATATTACAGAAAGTTAATACATTTCTCATTATATCATATATATCGTGCATGAGTCTGCCTTCCATCAGTGAGTATTTTTCAGTGTCGGCTCTTGTTATTTATACTTTATACTTTATTTATATTTCAGTTAATTTCAAGTGATATATAAAAATAGCCACATCAGTAGGATCCATGCCCAGCATTTCATCTCTATATACTTTTCATGATACTGTGTTGCTATTATGCAGCTTGGCTACAGGCGTTACAGACATTAACAGGAAATCAACTTCAACATAATTATCAAATTCAACCAAGCATGTAGTCATAATATGCAGCGTCATGAAGTAAAGATTCCCATGAGGTAATCCCGTCTAGACAGGTAGACAAATGATGATGTCAACTTGTATAAGCTAAAATTTTGCCTATGACTCCTGTGTCTCTGTTCCTCTTTGTCACTCACTGTGTCATTTGTTACTCTGTTAACCTTCATCCTCTCTCCCCCCCACCATTTTTCTCTGTTCTTGTTGTGTCAGCTTCTCCTAAACATCTGTCATAACAGCGCAGTGCCAGCTTTTATATAGAAAGTGAGGAGCCTTGAGTGACAGTGGCATTTTGACTTGGCAATGTTGACTCTTCTTTGATTGATATATCACAGTGGGAAGGCAGAGGCCAGGGTGAGAGTTGGGTTAGATGTCGTGTAATTTGTATTTTGGTGGTTGAAAGACAGTTTGCTGACAGAATTCAGCATTTTGTTCCCTTCGCTCTGTCATTGTAACGTGAGGGATTGACGGTGTTAAAGTTGCAGCAGCCAGTGATGTTTAATTATGATGGACGTCTCACTAACAACAATTCATGAAGCGAAAAGTAGTCTAATAAGATCATCTAACAATATAATAAAATACAAGCCCACTTCAATAAACAGAGGGTAAAAGGTCACTTTCTTTGGCAACAGTGACATCAGCGGCCTTGTTCTCTCGCAGATTTGCTGAGACATTTCACCTGGTCAGCTCTTGGACATCAAAGCAAAACTATAAGTGAAAGTGGCATGATGTCATTGCCACACAATGTCCCCATGCACTCATATGTCATCCAATCATTCAGCACCACTGTGCTACTTTAACATTGGCCAGACGAATGAACCTCAGTATCTGCTGTTCCAAATGTGGATCTCTTTGGAAAGCAACAGTGGAAAGATGTGAGACAGTGCCACTGCTCAGATAAAAGAGTTATTTTCTCACAAGATCCATGTGCCAGCCTGCTCTCCTTTATTATGGGCTATTCTGAGAGAGGCCAGTGCGATGTGGCGGTAGTATCTGTTAGGGCTTGGACATCAGATGTGAATGAGGATAGGTAGCCACTGGTTGGTTAATGATGTCGTGCCTTCTAAGATTCCAAGACGCCATGTTGCCATCCTAACGGGGAAATACTATAACGGGAAGCATTATTACACATTTGCATTTGGATGAAGGTCTGGCTCAGATCCAGATACTCTGTGTGAGTTTTTTGACCATGGCCCTATTCAACATATCTTGTATCCAAGGCCAGCTTTTGGATTTCACCCACGTCAACACTCGACTCTACTAAATGAATGTGGCACAGTGGTGGCACCTCTACTACCTCTGCTTAAAGCCCATTCTTGGCTTCCAGAGGGGGTGGGTAAGGATTCCTGTGACTATATGTAGTGACACAGTCCAGGAGGCCTCGCTATCTTGGTTGTCTATGTAGCCTCACGGCATGGCTCTATGGTAGCGCTGTCGGCTGGTCAGTTGGTCGGTCCACCACTATGGTCCAGACTGAAATGTATAGCTATACGATGGTTAACTGTTACATTATTTAAATACGGTCATAGCCAAGAGTGGATGACGCCAACTGACTTTAGTGATCCTCTGAGTTTTGTTTTTTTGGTGAAATGTCTTGACAACTATTGGATGGATTGCCATTACATTTGGTACTGACAATCATGCTCCCCCGAAAGATGAATTCTAATAATTTTGGTACCTTAACTTTTCATTTAGCACCACCATCAGGTTAAAATGTAATTTTTAATTGCTTCATGACTAAAAACCTGCAAAATGAACGTCAGATGTGTGAGAACGCATCTGAAATACCTCATGGTGACACACCGATAGTGTTGTTCTATAAAATGCTGTAATCTCCTTAACTCCACCCTTAATATGTCTGCACCTGTATCACCAATAGACCACTGCATACCAGACATAACGTATCGTCATCGTCCCCCGTGGCCCCGTCAGAATGGATTGCTAAGAGTATGTCTGTGGATAACATACCACCTATAAAAAGGCACCTACTTGACAACAGTAAGATTCAGTAAGGGCTGCCTATACTGCACACAAGAGCTGGTGATAAAAGACCAAACGCATGCATGCACACACAGTCACAGATGTGGTCTTGTTGACACTTCAGAAAGGTCAGCTATCAATAACGGTCTAAATTTGTACACCTGTAATGCTGACAGAAGAAAGGGCTCTTTATGCATGCAGCTTTATTAAAACTATTGATTACTTATTTGTTGTTAATGCAACTTAAGGTATTACTTATATCAAAAATTATATATTAATTAAGGATAGGAAGACGTTGCCTTATTTTGCTCCATTAAGCAGTAAAACATGTTCAGTAACATTAACTATACTAAATCAACTGACAGGAAAATCAATGAGACATGAAATATAGTAGTGAAGACTGACTTTTTTTATATAAACATAAAACAAGCAATCTACAGATTAAAAGCACTGCATCTTTTTTTTTTTTCTTTAAGCAAACAACATAATTTATCAGTTTGATTAGGTGCAAGTGGTTCCATTATTAGGATTTCTGTAAAGCAGTGCAAGTTATGCTGCTGTTAAGTTGATGACATGAGCTAGCTTTACATTATAATAAAGCTATTCCCACTAAAGCGCTGAGCAGGTGAACACATAGAGGCTCACAAAGGATTGCATTGGCATTTACATAAGCGTGGGTGCACTCCTACAGTGTCATTTTCATTAGGTGAAAGAGTCATATCTTTGCTTTTTGTCTGATTCCATATTAGTTCACCAGACCATCTCTAATAGCTCTCTGAAGGTTTTAAGAATTCATGAGCTTTTGCGTTTGCTGTCTCATTTCAAATCTGCAGATCTCTGATGTTGCACTGAGACTTCACATTTGTAATTAGCGCAAAATATAGATGGATAGATCGATTTTGTTCTGAACCTGCTTCTTCAAGTACAAAATAGACACAGAGGACAGACCATGCTACTTCCTTTGAAACAAAGGCAAAGCAATGGTGTGAAGGGCATGTTTTCTGCCATGCTCACAGGATACCTAGCATTGACTGTAAAGGACTTCAATCTGTAAATAATTGAACAGCTTAGTGTGTGTGAGAAAGAGGGAGACAGACAGACACGGATGAGGAAAAGTCCCCCAGTTAAGCCATCAAAAATCAAGCCACGGTCCAGTTGCTTTGCTTAATGAAAACAAATACAGTTTTGTTACAGGGCAAAACTTAAAGAAACAAAACCATAATTCATTTTCTGATGTTTTCCCGCACAAGGGTGGAAGACCTCACAGCAAAAATGTAAATTTTAATTTAAAATGTCGTGTTAAAACCAACACCATGCCAGCACTGATATAAATCCACACCTATCAGACTTCAACACCTTCAGATCATTACAGGATTTTGAAGCCACAGAATCACGTCAGCTCCCTGTCAGCAACTGAGAAACCGAACTAACACTTAAGGCTGAAACACTAACTGTGAACACTGATTAATGATTGCTAGAAGCTAACTACATAAACCCATTTATCCAAAATACCTCACAACACTGTAATTGCTGGCTACTAGAATTTATAATCCTACCCTGATGCTAAAAAGCAAACAAATAAAAGATGATTTACATTTTGTGTCTGAAAAATATCCTTATTTAACCTACATCCATATGCTGCAGATGATCTCCATTCGGTGTTAGTTTGCACTTCTAAAGTGTATCATTATTGGCCTATTTTGGACCATAAAGCAGGTTTACATGATATTTCTCTCTTTTAGAGTATTTGTAACCCAACACTCAAACAGTGGGCGACTTCAAACAGCCCAATACTTCTACAATGAAAGCCAAAACTTACTTGGTATTTATATATAGCTCAACATTTCCCCCTGAAACAGTTTGATGACAGCATGATATGCTGCCATGCAAAGCACATAGATAGAAATGTTTGGCCCTCTCTAAGCCTGACTGTATTATTGTCATGTCCCAACCGTTAACACACAGCCTGCAGCCCTCCATAAACCCTCGGCAGCGCATGTGTCTCCTGTGTCTTCTTCAGTCTTTTTTTTCCCCCCCGCAGCAGATAGGAAGGTAAAGTGCTGGAGGTAAATGTTAGCAGTGGGGCTGCACACAGGCCCGCTGCGCGTCCTCTGCAAACACTGATTGAACCGCGGGCGTTGCCATGGCTACACGGAGACCCAATGAGAAGCCCGCGGTGGACTGTTGCTGAATGAAAATAACAGAGGCCATTTTGCGCACGGAGCCACATCATTCAATAATAATAAAAGACGGAAACGGGAGGCAGGTTCAGACCATTTCTGGACAAACGCGGGTGTTTAAGAGCCAGGCGGTGGAGCGGCGTGGGACCGCGGAGCGAGACGGGCGCTTGTCGCCACAAAAAAAAAAAAAAGGCCAGGAAAGAAAAGCATGCGGTAATTGTGCCGCCGCCGCGTCGCCTCTTCACGCCGTGCGGACAGGGCAACTTCACCGCATTGCTATCCGAGCCCCGGTGACACCCCCAACAACCCCCCCCCCCCAAGAGAGAGGGAGCTGCCTTTAGTTAGCACACCGACACCGGCCACATCCATGCGCGTCGAAAAACAGGTGTACGGTTTCATCACAGGGACGCCGCACTAGCTTCCGCGCTGATAGTGTGTGTGTGTGTGTGTGTGTGTGTGTGTGTGTGTGTGAGGACTTCTGCTCTTGTTCGAGTGAGGACTTTTAAAAAAAAAAAAAATGTCTCATGGAAGAAGCTGATTTCCTGACGGCATGTCGCGGAATTAGTCGAGTGGGCTGGCAGTGGTTTTAAGGTAAGCGCCTACTCTCACACACAGTATCGGCAGTGTTGGTACTAATATCTTTCCCTCCGCGCCTCTGCTTCTAGCAGCTGCAGCGGCTCTGACTTAGGGCTGGGTATCGTGCTGTTTGAGTGGGGTAAACAGGGTTTTTTTTTTTGCCCTGCAAGCAACAATGACTCTATCGTTGTATCCAGCGCGACCAGGGCAAATGAATCAGCTCATCCGGGATGCGGTAAGGTCGCTGCTAAAGTGCATTCCAGTGGACTGCTGTTTCCAGTGCATTAAAGGAGAGATGCGGTCAGAGCAGGGAGGATGTTAAATACTGCAACCACAAGCTTTTAAGCTGTGGAAAAGAGAAATATTGCTCGACATTAGTAGCAGGCGACAGACTCAGCGTGAGAAACGAACAATAACAAACAGGCTGCTTGGTAGTAATAAGCATGAATTGAGATATCCATGTTTAACCTACATCTCAAATGCTTAGGATAATCTCTATTGTTAGCTTGTACATCTACTGTGCAGTGCAGAGTTTTATGTGTAATCATACAAAAAATGATTTTGTAGTGTGGTCAGTTTGGTTTGTCATGCACATTTATCTTTTAGTTGTTTACACAGTAGATAAAATCTTACTCTTAGTTTTACCCTGTGGTGTTATTCATTTAATGATCTATACAATAATGCACGTGCATTTGCTTCACCTTTAGAGTATGGTGTATGATAAAGGCCTCACACGGGCACTGTAAAGTCTAAGATTTTTTCTTTTTTTTTTGCATTCACCTACCATTTAAATGTTTATATCAGCTAGTCTGGTTTGGATAATAAGCAGTCTGGCTGTTTTTGCATTTTAATGTCATATTTTAAGACTGTTGCAAATCCTAGATCTGACAGACGACAAGGCACCACAGTCACCCCCTGTGTTTCTGTAGTGCTATCTGCTAACTGGTATAAAAGGGATGATGTAATGAGGAAAGAAAGCAAAGAGCCAGCAGCGATGGATGGTATCTGTGAGAACCATTTGAATGCCGGGTGAACAGGGAGAGTGGGGTGGTGTTCAGGATGCACAAAGTGTAACATTATCTCTCCGGGAACCTCATACCACTCCCGGTGTGGCCTACCTGTCCTGCGTGCATGTTTGTGTGTGTGTTTTAGTGTTTAGGCTTCGCCGGATGGTATCTTTGATGTAGTATTTTATGTATTTCTATGACTGCATACTTGCGTCTGGGGGAGAGGAAGCAGCACAGTGGGATGCAATATGACGAGCAACAGTTGGCTGCTATCTGTCTCACGAGGGGCTGCTACACCAATAAACAACCTCTCACAGAGGCTTAAATATACACACTTAATGGGCGATCATAGCATTTTGACTTGATTGATGGCCAATGAGCCAGAAAGTATGTCTCTGTTAGCGTTAACTCAGTTGCACCTGCCAGTTTAGAGTTACTGAGTGAGACTGTGTGTGTGTGTGTGCGTGCATGCATGTGTTTGAGTGAGAGAGGTAGCGGGAGAGAGTGAGAGAAGGAAAGGGGATCAAGACAGGCCATCAGGGAATAGGAGAATGTGATACATTTTCTCCTGAAAGTACAGAATGTAACAGGGGGTTACTCTCATAGTCCGCTTACTTTCTCTCTCTCTGTCTCTTTCTGTCTTTCCCTCTATCTCTCACACTCCTTTTGATTTTCCTTCGTCTGGGTATTTCCTTGCTTTGTTTCCCTCCGTCATCTTCCTCTCGCTCTGGCCCTCTTCAGAAGCTGATGTCATGGCTCAAGCGGTGTGTGAAAAGCCCGTCTTATTCTCAGTCTGGCTGATAATAAAGGCCGCCTGCAGGACATTCTCACTCTGCGAGTTCTCTCAGTGACAGAGCTGTTTGATGATAGCCGACGTTTTACCTAAATTGCTGCACCAGTTTCTTTTTATATAAAAATGTTAATTTGTTGTTGAGAGATTGATGAGGATCACCGGTGATTCTGGCTCAGTTTGAGCCAAGGATTTCACAAAAATGTTGAATGCGTCCATTAATTAATAAGGCAGTTAATGAGAATTCCCACTATAAAAGAAGCTAAGAACATCACATTGTGGGAAAACAAAGCTTAAGCCTGTTTTAGATTATTTACACAAACAGTGATAGAATGATAACATCTGGCTTTTTGCTGCTGTTACAATTGCAATAACTGACAATGAACACAAGGGGAAGCACCTCATGTACCACACACAGTCAGGTGGACACTGGCTTACTGATGCACATTTACAATGACCAGATGGAGAGAAATGATAGGCAGAAAAACAGGATAATATAGGGTGGATATTAAATGAAGTGTATGTTGTCTTTGTGTCCCTTGAATAACAAATGTGTTTTAAAATTTTAAAAATAAATGTTCTGAACTTTTAGACAACCAAGTCAATTTTACTAAAATATGCAAACTGCTTTCAGCATGTCCATGCAGTGCTTGAGCATTTAGTAGTTTGATGTCCTCAAACTCAGAAATGTTTTATTAAAGAATATGTCAATATGACAAAATACTAAATCAGCCAGACAGTATGTTATTTTCTATCCCTGCCACCTAAATACTATTTCAGTCCAGTGAAGTTTAATTTATTCACGTCAGTAGATATAAGAACAAACACGTTTATCTCAGCAGTATAAAAAGGCTGAAATTTTAAAAATGGCACTAAGTAGTCGAGGATGAAGACATGCTTTAAACTGATTAGTGACACAACACAGAGGAATTAAGTAGCCTAAAGCCCTTTGAGATTATGGTTAGATAGTTTTAAATGTACTATAAATTACTCACTGTCTTGTTAATTGACATGAAAATGTTGTCTTAACTGTGTCAACACAAAAGACAGTGAGTTCCTACCTCATTTTTCTCTGTTGAACAATATATTTGTGTTTTCCCTTATTTGATCTGCTCTCAGGTTTAAGTGTTTCCCAGTAAGTGACACTTACTAATGTGAACATGCACAGCTCTTCTGCTTTTTATAACCCGTCACTTACTTAACTGGGAATGGCAGGGCCTTGCAGAGGCTGATAATGAATTAGGTGTTGAAACTGTACGGGTGAGACCATGTCGACGCGGCCACTGTAGTCCAGCGTGGCTCATAGGTCAAAGTGTCTGTGTGGTTGAGTGTGAGTCTGTGTCAGTCGCTATAAAAATAGTTTGCTCTGGTACTTTAATGAGACCATTCCTAAGCTGCTGCTGCGTCATGTTGGTTTTAATTATTTTTCTAAATCATTCCATCACATGCAGACCTTGATAGGTGACACTTATCAAAGTCCCATTTTAGTCCCATTTTAGTTTGAATCCACGAGGGATGGGATCCAGAATCATCATCAAACACTATAAACTTCTGGTGAAGTTTGTTCGGATGCCGATAGAGGTCTTAGGGCTGGGCGACATAACAAAACATATAACCTTGATTAAATGTTTTCATATTGATCATTATCAATATTTATCACATATTGAAACACAAAATATATTTTTTCAGCAGTTCTTCAGAGGTTCTTTGGGTTGGTTGAGGTGCTATAAAGCACCACAGCCGTACAAGAACCTTTTAGCCCCCATATGGTTCTTTAGAGGTTCTCTGCTGGTTCTTCAGCTTAGTTTAATTTACTTAGGGGAAGGTTTTCATTCGGCAAAGGTGCTATGTTGCACCTATAAAGATCAGTACTATTTTAGTGCTATTTGGCACCATTCTTGTTTAATGCTGCCAGTTTGAAGAGAATCCTGATAATGACTGAAGCCTGAAGACACCAGAGCATTCATTAGTCAGACCTCAGACTATAGTTTATTAACATGAAAAGTAGAATAACATAATGTAAACATTTAACTGCAAATGTCGTTTGGTTTAGAATGTATTTTGTGATGAAAGAATCTATTGAATAGCATCTTATGAAGTGGCAATGTACAGCGAGCTGGTCATTATTGCAAAGCAAACTCCAGCAGGGTTATGAAGGACCATGATGCAACTCGTACCATCACACAGCTACTTACTTAAGAAATCAATGAAGAGAAAATATGGTGTTTTCTGATGGAGAGCTTCTTCCTTTGGATCAATATTGTCATCCAGATTCATCAGAATTGCGTCCATAGCAGCCTTCTGCTGTACAGAATACCATAACCAAACCACTGACCAATCAGCATCAAGAGTTAGACAAAGCTGTGAAATATATGCACACATGCTGCTCTGTTTCACTCAGTATCCTTCTCTTTCCAGGGGAAGTCTATTTTCACATCCACTGTCTTCACCGGTAGCTCAAACAATGATTTGCAGTAGGAACTAGACAGGTACCTTGACATGCAAGCCAAAAACTGCAGACTGACTTGTCATGTTTATTTTTGCGACAGGCTGTTGGATATATCACATTGAGTAAAACATGTCCAAGGTTTATCATAGTTATCAAGATAAATTTCCCTACCATCCCATATCTAGATCGTTTTATCGCACAGTCATATCTTGTCGGTCATCTTTCCTAAAGCCTCATGTAAGAAGATAACGTCTGAAGTAAATAGGTAATAATTATAATAGAGGACTAAACTCAGGTGCTTTGGCCTTTTTATTTTATTGGTCTCCTGACACTATCCTGATTCGGGGTCTGAGGGTAACATCATTAGCACCTGTCAGTTGTCAGCTTTTCACCATACCTCTGTGATCCTTGGCACGTGACCAGAAATTTCCAGGGACCAGCTGCTGTTTGATCATGTCTGCTCACACACCAATCACCGTAGCGGGCTGTGAGATCCCCAAGGTCTGGCGCCCTGGTGTTTGGGGGGGGGCGGCATAGTTACAGCAGTGCCACTTATCATCTGTGCCCATCTAGATGGGATTTTTACATTACCACTTCATCATTTGCACAATGACAGCAGACACAGATATCGTTGATCCGAGACAACTCACCCATGTTTGATTTAAAGGTTGGCAACATACTCACGCAACACTTGTCAGAGCTTAAAGTTTAGCCTTTTACCTTTATGGATTTATATGCTTAAAGTACTTGGTGTTGAACCAGTTGTTGTTTTTGATGATATAAGATGTAGATCTACACAGGTATTGTTTTCATGTATTGGCATGCTATCCTAAGGAAGGCTGCTGACTAAGGTGACATCACACACTAGAATCACAGTTGTTTTGACTATCTGTTTCATAGGGTAAAATAACTCACCATTCAGTAATCTTATCAGCATTCACATGGAGCCAAATTACCATAGGTTAATGGATTTCCTTTGTAGTGACGGCTGAACCTTTCCTGAGCCCTGCTGCGCAGTTAGTTGCTGATTTTTGTGCCCGTTTTATTTATTTTTGAGTATGGGTGTGAAGGGAGGAGGTGGTCCAGAAAAGTGTATTGCACAGTAGCTGCCTGGTTGGTTTTAGGTATCCAGGCTCTAAATATGAGATGCTAATAGCAGTAGTTACATCATCATTCTGGGAATAGCAGGGAGTCTGGGGTCTAGAGGTGCCTCTGGCTGACCTCCCTGCTGTGTATATTCAGCCTGTGTGTGTGTGTGTGTGTGTGTGTGTGTGTGTGTGTGGTCATTTCCAAATATACATTCCCATATGGATTACACAGCATTAATATTATTAATGACACAGGTGAGTGGACACATACTTATTCTGTATGTATTCATAGCCTAACATGACACTGACTGCACACGGTTAATTTGTGATAAAAAGAGAGAGAGTTGGTGTGTGTGCTGGTACATTTGCACATCTCTGAGCAACCCTTCACAGGCAATTGAAGTGTCAGCAACAAAGAGTGAAAGAAAATCTCATGTGAGAACAATTTGACACTCCTGTCAGTTTCTGTGTGGAGTAGTCCACTTTACATAGCCTCACACTGACGACATCGGCTACTGTGTGACATGAAAGCCCAGGAGGAGAGATGGGTGTGTGGAGTCTCTCTAACACCCCTCTCTGTCTGCTTCCTCCCACTGTCATCCCCACCCTAGTTCATTTAACCATACATGATTTGTCAGAGGTGTACCTACCTGATGCAGTTTGTACCCTAGAATTACGTGTATGTGACTGTGTTGTTGTTGGTTCGCTGTGTGAATGTGTGTGTATGGATATAGTCTGTCTTTGCGTGCATATACGTGTGCATTCTTTCTGGAATGCATGCATGCAAACATGTGTGCGTGTGGTAAAATAGAGATAGTCAGCCCTGTCACTTAGCCCCCACCCATCTACACAGTGGGGGGGGTAACTTTCCAGTCTCATAGACGAGCATGCCTGAGTCTGAAAATAGCCGTATCTGATCACAGCTTCACCCAAACAGGGAACTCTCTTTCCCCGTCACTCCCTCTCTTTGGCCCTCTAACTTTCTCCTCGTTCTGTTGTCTCTGTGCTTCCCAGGCATTACACGGGGTAACATCTGGGAATAAAGCCTGACCGGGAAAGAGACTTATCCTGAGCAGTGGGAAGAGGAAGAAATAACAAATCAGATTTTACGAAGACAAAAAAGAAGGAAAAGGCGCTTGGGCGACAGCTCACCTATACCTGACTCTCCTTAGCAAGTCTCAAGTCTTTTGGTTTTATGACGGTAAGAGTTAAATTTCCTCTGCTTGATGGACTGCTGCACCTGCACCCTGCTAGTCAAGAGGGCAGGCTTTTAGGGTTGAAAGGGTCAAAAGACTGCAGGGTTGCATTTCATCAGTATTCAATGTGCTCATGTGCATTTTCATGCCAAACCACAGGAGAACTTTATTTATTTTAGTTTGAAAATTGGGGTTGAAATTTTTTTAATTGAAATTGAAAAATTGAAAGTTTTTTTCATCCTGTTTTATTTAGAATTCATATTTCTCACTTCATGATTTACATACATCCGTGCTTTGAAGATTCAATACACACGCAAACAGATCATATCGTGCTGTTTCCTTGTTTGTGATGTGTCCATATTTACTTGCTATGAAAACACTGATGCTTTAAAAGGATCGCAAATTAAAACATCTAAATAGATTTTACAATCCAAACACCAAAAGGGAATTGTATTTATCTGTTCTGCCAAAACCCACAATTATAGGCCGAGAGGAGAATTTCTGTCTTTTGTGACAGTGGACAGAGGAAATGGTGTCAAATAAAACAGTGGCTGCTACCACGGTCACCTCAGAAATAGCATCACGAAATAACTTGGATTACAGTTTTGTGGATTGAAAAGTTTTATACATCAACCCTAGACGACTGACTTTTTAACTGACAAGGGAAAGTTCAAATTAAATGTAGCTGCACATACTTATATCTTATTTTCATAAACTAAATGAGGACAAAATCCTTTAATTCAGACCCCGAAACTTCCTGTCCTGTTTCCTTTCACCTCCTACCTTCCCATATTTTTGCCCCAGAATCTTACTTTCCTCCCTCTGTCCCTTTTTTACTTCCATCTCTTGTTACACACTCTTTCATGGTCTCTTCTTTCCCACTCAACAAAAGCCATGCACCAATCCCTCCATTAGGCCAGTCTCAGAGGTGTTGTGGAATGTCACCTTGACCCCTTGGGTACACAGTAAGGGGTGGTTCTCAGCGTAGCACGGGTTCGCTTGGTTCCCCTGGTTCCCTTTCTCCCGGACCTGGCATACAGTGAGGCACTTTGTCTGTTCTCTGGAAACGTCACAGGGTGCCCCATTTTCCATGGTTAATTAGTAGTAAAGAACATAAAATTAATTCATTCCAGTCCCACTAAAACTTTATTTATTTACAGAACCTGTTTATGTTTCTCCTGTAGAACTTTGTGGTTAGACATAAGCATTATTTGGCACAGAGATGGTTTGATTGCTTGGTTAGATCTGTGTCATCTGTGATGTGGGTCTAGGGGGTCTTACTCTGTTGGAGAAAGACCAAAATGAGTCAGGTTTGAACACACATTTATTTGTATGTCTAGAATAAATTCCAGACTGTTATGAGGTATCTGTGTCCTGTAAATGAAGGACCTTATCAAAGCTGTACAGAAATACTATTGTTTCCTTTTCAGCAGCTTGAAAACTCTAATTCCCTTGGTACTGTCACTGTGTTTAGCCCTCCTCTTCCTCATTCCTTCCTGGTATTTGTTTAAAAGCTAATGCATAAAAGGACAAAGACATACAAAAGGTGCCTTAACAGAATAACTGCAAACACAAGGCTCTTGAATTACAGTCTCATGTGAATATGTGATACTCCCAGTAAAGAGGCGTCTTTCTCTGTCTGACATGTGAAATACCTTTTTTAAAGATGCCTTGGTTTTTATACAAATATTTAAGTCATTAGTTTTGCTGTAGTTCAGTACCATTAACATCAACAAAGCTCTGGAAGAGGAAGGAGATTTTTGTAGCTAATTGCAGTTTTGTTCCAATGGCCGTCATGGAAATAGAAACAACACAGGAGCCAAAATCAATAAGACCGTTCAGGAAAGTCTGGAAGTGTATAAGATCTACAACTGAGCCCCCACACAAACAAAAAGTCTCAGAATTTTGAGTTTTATAGATAGTGACTTAGTTGTCGTTCCTCACGGTCAAACCTATGATGACTCATTTTAAACAGATTCAACTCTACGAAATACTTCCTGCTGTGTATCCAAGTGGGATTGTGAAGTTTTGCATTTCTCTTTAACCACCTGGTGAATTTTAAGAATGAAATATGTAAAATAATAATAGGCCTTACACCCAGAGCGCATCAAGATTCCTCAGATGGACTTTCGATGATGCAGACCACCTTAGAGGGTAAAGGGTCCTGTCTAATGGCAGTAAATATAGCACCCCTGCTAATCAAGTTCCTCTTATCTTCATGCTAGACACTTAACACTGGTACCTGGGGAATCCAGACTATGTATGGGGAATGTAATCTTAGCCACAGCTGATAGCAGATCTGCTTTAGTGTACCCCGTGCGTCATATGACAGACTATATTCAAAATATTTTGTTTGTTGTTGTTTTGTAAGTTATTGTTATGGTATTAAAGAATAGCATACAAAGTCTCTACTTAACAAATTGTACGTTAGGAAGTAAATTGCTGCAAATTTTCTGTCTAAGATGTCAAATTGTTCTCCACCCACTCATTTTTTTCCTATTTAGTTGCAATAATCTACAAGGCTTCTTCACTGTCTAAATCTATTTTGCACGGAACCAACTTCCTCACGAGAGTGATTAATAATAAGCACTGCTTACAAAGAATTTAGCTGGAAGTGCACAGAGAGAGACCATTTTTCAGGATTAAATTCTTTGCTACTGCTTCACCATCCTCCCCCAATCTCTAGATAGGAGTGTTTACAATCCCAATGTTTGAAAAAGCTATTTTCTGCGTTCTCCTGAATGTTTCATTCTGTTAACATCTTAGGCCTCAGGCATTGGTACCAGGTTGGTTACAGCTGGAGTGAAGGAAAACTGCATATAAAAAATCCTCTGAATACCTTTTAATTGAATTATTCAGTCATGCTAGGTTGGCTTATACTGTGAGGAAGCTAAATCAGCATTTGTCAGTCATGAATACTTTGTCAAAGCAAACATGAGCACATGAAGCACATATGCACATTTACACCCTCTTTTGTCTTTTGTGAGTGTCTTTTTTGTTTCTATGATAGAGCGTATGCTTAGTGTTTTGTGAGCATAAGAAAGTATAAAATGCAGTGATTTAGTCTGTCTTTAGCTGACCACATTACAGTTAAAGTATCGCGTTTGAAACTGAAAGAGCTGCTGAGGTGACTGACAGTTGTTCTCCCCTCAGTCAGCCATTTGAAAAAAGCTGAAGCCATAACTGTGGCCCAGCTATAGCTCTAAGTCAAAATGTCGAGTCAGGGAAAGCTTTAAGCTTCATCTTTGAAATTGCTTTAGCGTTCAGCACCATGTAACATTGTCCCTGCGTCCACTCGTATATGCTGTCATTTCCTTGTAACTGTGCATATATTAGCTTCTTGTGTTTGTCTCAGTTTGCAGCCTAGAGTTCTCCAGTGCTGTAATCACTTCCCTTCATTACAAAGCTCTACATGTTGTGTACATATTGGAGGAGAGGAGATGAGACACTGGCAGCTCTAAAGGTGTTGTTTACTGATGATGTCGTGTCCCCAGACGGCTTTAGCCAGACAGCTTACATAATACTACATGCTAATATTGGCTTCTTTCTTTTTGCTATGTTTGCTCCATCATATTTATTCCTTAATAATCCCTCGTCCTCTTTGCAATCTGTGTCTTTTTCTGTGTTCATTTATGTTGTTTTTTTTTTTTATTTATTTGAGTTTTCCTGTGCTTGTCTATGCTATTGTCCATGATCTTTTATCTTTTTTTTTTTCATCTTTGTCTCCGGGAACATCACTGCATACAGTGAATGCATCTACACTAAAGTTCTGTATAGTAATGGTAAGATAGCAAACCCACAAATTGTCACATTCAATTCATTCTTCTTCCCCCTTAGCCCTGACTCACAGTGCCGGGGCTTGTGTTGCGTAATTGCATTAGTGCTCTCAGGCCAATGGCTCTGCTCGTTAGTGGGCTTGTGATGCAATCTGCAGAACACACGGGCCTCTGTTGTTTGCACTATGGGCAGCGAGTGGGCATGCAGGGTCAGTGTATTGACCTTCCCTATCCATTCATACAGCCAGAGGGGGGTCTGCTAATGAGTGGCAAGGTTGAACAAACAAAGGCTGATAACAGAGATTCTGTTGGAAGTAGTTGTTGTTCACCTAGTGGCAGTAATGTGGTGGTAGAACAGTGACATTGTGCTGATCAAATATTCCTCATAAAATGGCCTGCATCTAGCAGCAAGGAGTTTTGTATTTGTGTGATAGAAAGGTTTAAAACAGTGATTTGTGTCCTTTAGTATTTAGCTGTCATAGATGTGCTTCTTTAGTAATACATCAAAACCCCTGTATGCATAGTATTTATATAGATTTAAACCATTCTTTGGTTGAATAATTTCTTACTTGTCTAAACTGCTTATTGCTCAGAGTTATTGGCTGTTCAAAATAAAAGTGTAGGCCAAAAAAAATGCTAATAAACCTGTGACCATGACGGTATGCTGAAACAATAGCAGCCCATGCATAAAACAGCTAACCTTTACTTCATAACCTTTTGCAAAACCTGTACAAACCCTCAGAAAATGTGTGACTGTTCTTCTTTAACATGTTTGGCAAGGAACCAGGGAATAAGCTGGATATTCATTCTGACGTGCATTAAAGGATAACACTGAGGCTCAGCAAGCAGTCTGACACATGCTCTGTATTGTGCATTAATGACTTTGAACACACCGTGATGTGAGTTAGAAGTTAATACTCTGAATTCATTTTGAATTCAGAATTTTGACTGAATAATGAGACCGGTCATGGTGGAAAGATGCTTATATGGTCCAACAGTACCTAAGCTAGTGTACTATACCAACTATCGCTCTACCGTAAGTTAGAAAAGTCCATCAATGGCCTCATTATTTGTTAATGTGTCATCAAGATGAATAGGTTCACTGTACTATACAGCCACACTCCAGTAGGTTGGCAGATTGCTGAGCCAATATTATTTCATTAACTTATCCAAAAAAGAGGTTTGGGAATGGGAGACAACAAGTGACGAGATGCCTTTGCTGCAGCTGATATAATTCTCTCCTGTTAAGGGGTTTGCAGGGTTTACTGAAATTACCAAGTTTCCTCTGAGTGTAGTAGCTTTAAGTAAAGCGTTGTTTGTGTCAAGACTGTCAGTGTTTGAACATTTCCTGTGATTCAAGCTATAAAAGAAGCCACTGGATGTGAATTTAATTTACTTTAAGACATTTTAAGTGTTAAACCCAAGAAAATACAGTTATCCTTCCCCTGCACTGTTGTATTAAGGCACTGAATCATTACTTGTTTGGATGTCTCCATGACTTGGCTGTCTAACATGAACACTTGAAGTACTAGAAATACTTGAAGCTGTGAAATACAGCATGCACTGAAAGCACAATGGGTAATTCCTCACAGATAGACTCTTATTTTGATTCTCTAGCCTTTCTTTTTTTTTCTGACCACAACCCTGCACTCCCCACATTTGTACCACAAAAATGCTCTGCTAAAAAAATCTGGCTCCATTTCAGTAATTAAGGAATGAAGCAATTCTAAATTCTGCCTTTTTTGGAGCGGTGACTCTCGCTGTCCCTTGGGTTTCAGGCTCTCCATGTCTCGACAAAGATTTATGTTGAATCTCCAGGGAAATTCTGTTGCCTTGTTGAGAAGGGAATTGTTCTCTTTGATTTCTTCAACGAGGCTTTACTGATTGCTCTGCTTCATCTTCAGTTTTATCCCCATCACACTCCTGAATCCAGGTTTATAACTAATGTTCACTGCAGGGCATCACTGCAGATAATACATAGTGTTTCTCATTAATTCACATAGAATATTGCACCTTGTGTCTGGCAGAACGTTGTTTATTTTTTTTATTTTTTTCTAATCTCATTAAGCTTTCAACAGCTGATAAGCCTCTGTATGTTGAACAGCTGAACAGAAAATGTCTATCTGATGACTTTTTGGTTAGGTCTCTAAATAGATTTGCTAAGGAGCTTAATCTGTTGACATCCTGTGAGTATGTTCAGTCTGAATGACCACTCCAGGGTCAGGACCCTTGAGGCCATAGTCGGCTTATCTCCAATGACTGTTCACTCTCTCCTGCTGTCTTCACACATGTGCACACACACAATAAATAAATGCACATGACAAATTCAAATAAAACCTTTATACTGAACGCTATACTGAGTTTTGATCAGTTACAGTTTATATTTTAATTATGTTTATTTATTCTAATGTTTATACACATATTGATATATTTTGCTGGATACATTCATGAGGGGATTTCATCATGGTATATTAATTTATTTAATGTCTGCAATTTAAGAGCAAGTTTCTTATATAGGTACACCATGTCAAAAGTAACTAAAATTGTCTAAAAGGTATGAGCTTTGAAAGGAGGAAGTTGTTGATCTATCGTTAGTGATCTTGTGAAGAAGGAATTAATTCATAAATGAGAAAAGGACGACGTCGTCTCCTCTGTTGTTTACTCTTACAGCATCCTGAGGTACAGTATGGTAACTTCAGGGTCATGGGCTGGTGGACGGTGAAGAGGCATAAAAAGTCATTGGGAAGTATCTGATGTTTTCTTCTGAGTCCCTTCCAAGGGTTAGAAACGAAGTAAAGGATTGGGTGGTAGCATAAAGCTTTCCAGTGGTTTCTGCCATGCTCTGCTGAGTATTTGCACTATGGGAGTGGTCTCTACCAGTGATGTTCTGCTGATCTGACGGGTAAGACTGGGTTTGAGTTTGAAAACAACGTGAACTATAAACCATAGTAGGCACAACATTGAAAAAGGTTGTGTAGAATTCTTAACAGTTGCTTCAAACATTTTAATCATCGTTATTTAATTTTTTCATTATTGTAATTTTCTTGTGGAAACATGATGACATTTGTTTATAGACACTTGTTTTGTCTACGCAAAGGCAGACGGCCAGTTATTAATGGCATCCTGGCCAGTTCTCTTTGAGGACATGTTTGTTTTTTTCTTTCCTTCCTTTTGTGTTTCCATCAAACTGTCTGGGCTACATTTTCCTTCATGTTTTTTTGTTTTTGTTGTTTTGTTAGATAGAGACGTTTTGTGATGTTTGTTTAACCTCATTCTCTTGTAGTATTGCTTAATTTCTGCTTTGTCTTCTAAGTGGTGGCCACACAATACTTTTATGACATAATTCAAAAGATATTATGCCCATTTTCAGGTTGTATTTGGGGGGTCATACTATGAGTGCACACTGCATGTTGCTCATACCCTCTTACTGAACACTCCGTTTTCTCTCCCAGGCTTGTCTTACCCCATAGTTTGAGAGTTTGTAGAGACACCGTGGGCACATATTTATGTTAAAAAGACATTAAAAGTGCATTTTGCGTAATGTGTCCTCTTTAAATAGTGCACACAGAGATAGATTAGATAGATTAACCCCCACTGTGTGTTAAGTCCCACTGTGACCTGTAGTTTGTCTTTAGAATTTAATTTGTCTCTACAGGAGTTTTTTCAAGGTCAACAATAATGAAACTCCTCCGGTGTGGAAAATTATCATGTCGTCAAGGGGAGCAAAATGGCCATGCTGTGATAGAAACAGTCTCTAGTGATGACTTCAAATCACTGTTAATACACTTCTAATAAAGAAACAGAGGAGGATGAGCGTCCAACTATAGCTACTACCCTGTCTTATGTTTCAAAGCTCAAACCCTATTAGTCCACTGATAAGAACCAAAGTGAGTCCCAGTGGGTCACTCAACAGACTAATGAGACTTGACGGGCTTGCGGTGTTGGACATCGCAGCTTTCTGTGGCTTATAGCTCTGACTTGTGTATTTGCAGTCCCACAGCTATTACACTCAGTAATTATATACACACTAGTCTCCAGAGTGGCCCACCAATGCCTAAATTACAGCTGGTGGATAAACCATGGCAGAGTAAGAAAATAAAATGACTCCAAAGAAACATAACACACCAAATTCTTAACTGCAAATGTAAAACTAGGAGAAGAATTGAAAACAACTCAATGGAAATGAAAGTCTTTTGTTTATTCAGGAAACTGACATTTAAGTTCATTCATTATTAGAAATGATAGGATAACAAGTGTTTAATCTGTCAACATTTGCTTCTACAGTTTCCCTTGTAAGTATTACATTAAGCATTACATTTTTGAGCAGCACTCACTGAATATTAATGGAAACATTTAGTGCCTCTCTGGTGTATGCCACGATATGCATGCTGAAGAGAATGATAATGATCTATTACCGGCTTTAGTGTGAGTGTGAGTGCTGCAGATTTTGTATTTAAAAGCTTAAAAAGGCCTATCTGGACACATAGTCAGAGTTGTTCGGAGGTGTAGAGCCTGGCGGGTTTCATTGCCGTGCCCAGCCATAACATTACACCATGGTCACAGCTGCTGTGTCGCCACGGATCTGTCCCCAGGAAACATGATCCTGTTTATAATCTGACCATCGTTTGGACGCAGACTGCCTGCGACGCCAGACCCATGATTTACCCCGGTGCGTGTGCGTGTATGTGTGTTTCTCAGAGATAGATTTACGAGGGCATACAGTATGAGGGTGAGGATTAGGTCTTGAGGGACTGAAAGTATCCCACAATGCCAGACTTGATGTAGTTCCACAAGTAACAACACTTCCTTCTGTGTTTGGAAACCTTCACATGGTGGAGTAGTTGTATATCTGGGTGAGTCACGGCATATTAATGACCATTAGTATAGGGGGGTGACGGTACTTACAAGTTAGACTTGTTTCTGAGCTTTTGTGTATATCATTGAAAGACTGTCCGGGTTGAATTTATTATTAAGCATCTTCCCAGAGAGAAATGATCCTAAAGGTAACTTTTATAGGTGTGTGTAGGAAACACTAGCTGTACAAACTCAGTTATACATTTGCTTTGCAATGTCACTGTTTTGGCAAAACAAAAGCCAGCACAGTTTATAGCAAATAAAATTTCAAGTGCAATTTCATACGACCCCATTATGAAAGAAAGAGCTGATTACTTTTATTGACTGCTGATCTTGGAACAGATTTTATTATGCTGTATTATCTGCCCCCTTTTGAATTTACATATTCACTAACAATTGTTTCTTATTGGACAGATACAAGTAAAACATGCATTCATATTTTGTTATGAAATGCTCTGTGAAATGCAGTATTGTTAACATCAAGTGTGTTTTCTTTAGATTAATCTGGCTGTGTTAATGGAATTGTTGTATCAGCATGGAGGCAAAGGAAGAGAAGTCATTAAGAGGTGAAAAAACAACCACTTAGAGTTTAAAAAAAGAAAAATATTGGCCATTAATAATGTATTTTTCTACATAAAAACAACCATCCATCTTGATAGAGTTATTGTGAGAGACATATACATGGGAAATTTTACAATTGAGTAACTTGCCAGTTGTCTCTGATGGACGATACTGTGGACTGATGGCCTTGTGGAAATGCAGAGCTTCCACAGTGAGAGAAAATACTAGAAATTCATTTGCAGTATCTCTCTGTTTTTACCATGTTCTCAACTGAATCGAGCCTGGGGTTTCAGCATGGTCACATACATGTTAATGTCATGCCATCCATCAAGTACCACTCATAACTAGAGCCAACTTCTAAGGCAGTCGCACTGTGCATCACATTCCCGAAACTTCACAACGGTATCTATGTGTGTGTAAGGCAAGGTGAACCTTATGTATGTCATAGTTATTTACATACCAGACGTGCATGATCCCTACTGCAGCCACTGTGGGCTGTCACTTGTAGTATCTTTCATACACACTAAGTCCTATGATGACACACATGTGCATGCATTCATGCAAAGGTGCAACAGTCTGAGTTGTGCCTTTGATGTGTGCCCTATTCATATCAATCATGCACCCTGCTGCAACAGTTCCAAGAAAATGTGTCCATATAGGAAGAGAGAGCCATCACATATGGGTACAGTAAAGTAAACATGGCATTCTGAATCATTTATCAGTGCCATTCAAGTTATTTATGTGCTCCAAAGCATTTGCTTAGGCCATTAAGTCTCTCACTCAGCTGGAAGAAGTTATGTTCCCACATTTGGCTTCCATGGGTTTAAGCTCTGGCGTTGACATCCTCATAAATATGACAGGCAGTATGTGTTTTAATCTAAATTTTTACTTTTTGTAAAATGCAGCATAGTAAGTCAAGTGAAAAAGAATTGAAAGTGTGTAATTGACCTTCTTAGCACGTCTACAGCTCTAATGAGAAGATATTATGAACTCTTTTGCAGCGGGTACTCTATATGCTGGTTATTAATGTCAGCATAGACTGATAATCAGACTGAATTTCCCTTTCAGTTCAATTCATAAGAATCAGTAAACAAATCAGAGATGTGGGTGGTGGTTCTGAGGTCTGGAATCAGGCCACATTATTTTGCCTGCAAATTCAGAAATGCAGTTAATGATTCGGTTGTCATGTCCAAGAGATCTATTCGTCAGGTTTTCTCAAGATTGAAAAAATTAAATGTGTGAAAGGAGTTTAAAACTGAGCTGACTTGCAGTCAATTGCAGCATGTCAGCACACAGCATTCCTACTCCTTCACATTATTAATCTCTCCAGACTCTGCACAGAGATTTCTGGCTCTCTTTGTAGTGTGATTTGAAGAGCAAAGCTAATGACCTAGTGGGCAGCAGAACTGGCAGATTTCCAAAAACACTGCCCATATGTGAGATTAAATACAAAAGAGCAAGGTTGTCTCTTACAGTTGCAATAATTCAATTATTTATTGTATGCTACATTACATTAAGACACTGATACTGATATTTAATGCAAGTGCATTCACCTATGGAGATAAAATCCAAGCAGTCTCAGGGAGATCATTTTGTAAATTTAAAAGAAAACGTTTCTTTTTCTCCAGTTCAGCAGTCATCATGGAAGACATTCTTTGCGAAAAAATTGATTTTTTTTTTTGTCTAAAATACTTTCTGTTTATTTTCCAGGAAAGTGTGTCCCCCAGCAGCAGATCAGTAAGAAGTGCTCTTCAATATGAATACAGGTATACAAGTACACACACATATTCACATGCACACACACAGACCATATACTGTATGAGATTGTTGGGGAATAAGATTGTTATTTCTGTTTTAAAAAAACAAAACAATAAAGAAGTCGATATGTTTCCACATTTCAGACTTTTAAAAGCTGTGTGTGCTAGTTTTCCCCACCACTGACACAAGTCAATAACTCTAACCCTGACCATGTGTCACCATGATGGTCCATTTTCAGCTGGGGTTTTTCCTTACTAAAAGCAACAGTAAGCATAGTAAGCCTGTTGTTTTTAACCACAGTGACGTAATCCAGCTTCAATACATTCCCAAAGCTCTGTCCTAAACTTGGCAGTAATCCAGAGCTGAAGTTTGTATTTCAGCTGGAGAATCAATGATGAGTAATCCGTCTTTGAGCCGTCTTCGCACACCACACACCACCACTCTGTGTGGCTGCCAATGGTAGCTTGACTCATCTTGGTTGTTTGCCTTTACTGACAATATAGAAGACAACGCATAAATAGCTTTGGCATGTGTTAAAGTACAAACAATAACACCACCAGAATTAGAAACACAAAATTAATTTGATGGAGAAACAAAACAAGTTAGACTCACGGATTTCAAACTACTTGTAATGTCCAACAGCTTAAATTGTAAAGAACTGATCTTAGCGTTGGCTAGAGTTTCAAGGAGAGCATTTGTGAAGAACATCAGCTTGTTATAAGAGTAATGAAAGTAGTTTGCTACAGTTAAGCTAATGGAGGTGTTTCAACGGATATATATATAGATATAGACACTTGATTTCTCCGCTATCAACAAATATCCCCCATTTTAATTCAATGTATCACATTGATTTCACCAAACTCATGATTGATTGATGATTCTGTCTGTGCAAATTTAAACCTTATTAAAAATCAATCATCCAGAGTAATCTAATTTAAAAGGATCTAATTCCTGTCGTCATAAGCATACTGTATCTGACAGGAATGCTCAGGCCAGTGTAAGCTAATGCACTACAGCATCTTTAAACTTCTACTTTGTAATTGTGCTGTACACCAGTTTCATTGCGTTTCGTGAGCTCATGCAGTAAAAATCAAGCTCTTTAAATGCATGCGCTTTGCCTCCTCTTGTTTGCCTTATGTTTCTGGCTGGACACGTTTTGTGTGTGTATGTGTGTGTGTCTATTTGTGTCTTTGCATATATGCATGTGCATGTGTGCTGCTGCTTCTGCCTCTATGATCACCTGCCTGGCTGTGATTTCTCAGATAGCGGAGGATTCGCTCGCAAAAGCGTGGCCTTGTCACTCATGCTCTCTCCCATGAAGAGGGTCCAGAGCTCACCAAATCTAGGCACAGGTACTAACACTCACAGAAACACTACAGATTAACACGTTTTAATAAGAAGAGTTACATAAGAAGCTACAAGACAGGCCACCTCAGTTATTGAATGGACTAAACTGTCAAAGCATCAGGTAAGTCTTAAAAAATGGCTTGTTTTTCTAAATCATGTTTGGGCTTGAGCAATCTGATATGCAAGAGCATATCCGAAATACTTTCAAATAGGATGCGGCTGCCTCGGTATGCTTGAGCAATGTTTGGACTATGCTGTTTTTTTTTCTCATCAGTTCATTGTATAATTAGTTTGTGTCCTTTTTGTTTCCGTCTTGGGCTTGTTTTTGCTTCCTAAATCAGTCATAAGTCATACCGTACCTACCTATTGTTGATGTTAATCTTCCTTCCTTTTGACAGCTCTCATATGTCATGCCCTTACACTCCATGCCATTTCCCCCTCTTAATGAGTAGTTTATTCTACTCTTCCTGTCGTCTAAGGTTTTTATTCACTGTTTTTCCTGCGTCGTTTTTTTTTCTCTTGCTGCTTCTCTTCTGCCAGCATTGAGTGGTTAGGTATGGCACAGCTCCCTTGACCCTGAGCTCTTGGAGAATGTGGGAATGTTCTTGGATGGGCTTGTTGTTTTGACTAAAATGGCACAATTCTGCTTAATTTTTCCTGATTGGTGTTTCATGCAAGCAAACTCGGTATACATGTATAAGCCTCTTGCCCATTTCCTTTCACACATAATTTGAAATTATAGGTCAAATCAAGATGAAAAACAGAAGAGCTTTTTACAGAGCAGGCGCAAAAGCTGAAGCTAAACTATTCTCAGCTTCCAGAGGCTACAGCTGGTCATCCGCAGCTGTCTCCATCCCTTTCCTCTGCTGAAATAGCAATGTGTGTGCCTGAACCTTGACAGCATCCAGGTTTACAGCTGCACCCATTTAGGCAGTCTAGCATGTACAGCTTCCTTTTACACAATAGTAGGGCACAGTCTGAAAACTGATCAACTGTTGTCAGATATTTAAGGTTTAGGAGCATGGTAGGAATGATGAAACCATCGTTTAGAGGGGCCGTAGGATCCTGTGCGTAGCCATTAGCACATTATTGTGCAGGAGACATGCAGGCGTCAGCTCCTGATGAACCCTCAAATTTGGCAGGGATGTACAGTACACTCACCATTATCGTTTGATACTGTTCTACTTAGAGTCTATACTCCAAATCTGCAATGTTGTTTTCTAGAAATACAGAAAGCACCCTCCTGGATGTTTCCAACACTGTAGACTAATGGAGGTTAAGGAGTGTTTTGTGTGCTGTGGAGTGAATAATCCCATCTTGAGCCATCTCCACTGGTACCATCTGCATTGCCGTGAGCTAGCTAACATAACCAGCAATGTGGAATCACTTGATGGGAATATAAGTCAGTTAAGTTAGTTAAAGGACAATGCCGGTTTATTTCAATCTTGCGTATTTTCCATAAATCTGTTTGTTGTTGCTCTGTGGATCTGAATTACTTTGCACTTGCCACCTCAGTTGTAGAGAGTTGTGGAAAGGAGGACTCCTCCTCCAACAAGTTTCCAAATAACTATAGTTTTTACATGAATCATCTGAAATGCTTGTCTCTGTGTCTGATCCAAAGTAAACCCAGAAAAAAGCTACCTGAAATGGCGATTATGGCAACACAGAATGTACTCATTTCTAATATTAGAGCCAAAATCTGAATTTTTTTACCCACTGCATTGGCAACCTTCTGACGTAAGCCCTCTGTCATACAATATAATACTAAGTGAGATTTGACTTCAGCATCTTGAATCTTAACAAATTTTTGTCTAGTGCATTCATATAGTTTTCACATTTCCTCTTTGAATGTCGACAGGAAAACTACATTTTACAATTGTGTGATCTGTAAACTACAGGAGAAGACTCATTAGTCTGTCTCATTAGTTGTAGAAGCAGTACCATTTGCTGTGTGTACAAGATCAAGTGGTTGAAGACTTCTAACAAAGTGGTCGCTTATTCAGAACAGAGTTCAGAGTAGTTGTGAATGCTAAAATATTAGTACAGAGGGTGGTTTTGTGTATCACATCAGTATAAGCCATCCAAATAAGATGTTTTCTGCTCTTTTCCTCGCGACCTGTCTTTTTAAACCTGTGTCTCCTCCCTTAACCCCATCACCAAGTCTCTCTTTGTCACAGCAAACATTCTCACAAGCATTTTGCAAGATTACCACCTCTTTAGATGTAATCCTTTGCAGTATTATTAACATTTGTTGCAAGTGAGAGTCATGTCACTTATTGTTGCTGTGTCTTCTCCAATCCCTAGGGAGTGACTCTCACTCGTCAGACTTGGGTAAGTCACTGCTCCTTTTGTTGGATTCAGGCTGAGAGTCTTGACATTGGAGATGATAAAACAAGCAATGAAACACCCTGTAGGGGAGCAGAAAACTTAATCAAAACGCACTGCAGTGTATGATGTTAATATTAACTTTATCTTCAGATTCATGGCGGTCACGCAGTGTAACAGATGGCCTTAAGAATGGAGACGCCAGCAGCTCTTCTCTTGCTGCCAAAGGTTTTCGTAGTGTCAGACCCAACCTGCAGGAGAAAAAGTCACCAACACAGGTAAAATGTCCCACACACCTCACTGACAGATGCAGACGTTTTGCTTTTTTTGTTACTGCTATTTAGAATTCAGACAAATAAATGTGTTTAGCTTGTAAAAGTCGGCTGAAAACTGTTTTCTTAATGACTCCAAATTTACACAGAACCATACTGTATTTGGGACAATTATGTATCAGGTTTGCACTGATGATTGTTTGTTATTCTTGCTTGGACTTCTCTTGGCTTGCATTCTAATTGGCCAATAAGGATATCAGTCACGTGCCATTGCCACCCCCCAGGAGAGAGAGTTTCCACTTCTCGCCCACTGGCACTAATCCTCCAGACTACAGCTCCCTCATTGCCCTGGCTAATGATTTTAGCCCTGGAACGCTAACATTCACTCAGAATGAGAAAGCAATTTTGAAAGAGTCCTACGCTATGAGTAGCACATCCTCTTACTCCTTCTCAGAGACCAGTGCACACCCTGTCCAACAGACACACCAGTCCACTGTATCTAATGATGTTAACAACTGCAGTGCATCTGCCAGTACACAGGCCCAGGAGCGTAAGGTGTCCTCCCTCAAACTAACCCCTGTCACCACCCCCGACCCCCCAGCTCACTGCAACTCTTACCTTGACCCCCAACTTAAGAACCAAACCACAGGTTCCCTGTCACCCACTTCCCCACCTCCTATGCCCAGTGGCCCCACCCTGTCTCCGCCCCAGACACAGACAGCCTCGCTTTCTGTCCTCTTGGGTCCCAAGAATCAGCCTTCAAACAACACAGTGGAATTCAAGGTCCCAGATCAAGCTCCAAACCAAACCCCAAGTCCAGCTCCATCCAAGGTGGAGATTACGAAGGCTCCCCCAGAAGTTCCACCAAGACCCTCTCCTGCAAAACTGTTGGTACATAACTGAAAGAACACAGAGAGCAATTATTGTGTCAATTTTAAGGTCACTATAATACAGTATCCCTGGGTTTTTGTCTTGGTGACATCAAGAGTGATTAAAGGGTGACACACTAGCATTAGACGCCTGCAGTGCTCACTGAGTGCACCATACAAACAGAGAAGAAATAGTCATTGTACTGCAGCCAGGATGTGCCAAAGTCAGAGGCCAAAAGTGATAAAATCGCTGTTTTTCTTGTGCCTTGAGGCATAAAAACACTGGAAAGTCTGGCAGTAGTGTTCTTTGAAGCCACTGGTGTTTGGTCTTAGATAGAAAACAAGAGGTGCAGGTGCTTTTATGCTCGTCAAATGGTGCCTGAGTGTGTTGCCCTTTAGTTTGTTAGTCTTGGTGCTGCCATCCGACCACCAACCAAACTAATTGTGCTTCTACATATGTGTGAACTCATACTGTATGTGTGATAACCTACTGTTTCATTCACTTCATACCATTGTAACTGTCTGTATATTGTATTTGCTGCCTACCACCGAGTTTGAACTAACAGAGCCTCTTCAATTCACAGCATTGATCATGTTTTGGAAGACGATACTGCGGCCTCACACTGCTGTTTTCACAACAGCATTTCACCTTCTGTTAGGCTCACGAGTTACTTCCACAACATTAAACGTGGCTAATGAGTGATATCACTAAGCACTCTCCTCCTCTCCTTCTCTTCCAATCAACTCCCTCTCCCTCCAACACCAGGGGCCTCCCTCCCCCGACCCCACAGCACGGCACTCCCCCTATCGCTGCCACAGCTCAGAATCACTCGACTACCTGTCAGGCCTAATGCCCAAGACTCTGTCACCCACCCCGTACGCCCCTATTGGAGCTGACAGCACAGCTGGTGCAGTCAGCAGCGCGAGCATTGGTGGCTGCGTGTCACCCTCAGCTTCCCCAGTGACGGTGTCAGCTCTCAGCCACTACTCGTCGTCCACTGCGGGTCTAATGGACGAGCTTCAGATCTGTAGCCTGGACTCACCTGGCGCCTCACCCACGCCGTCGCCCACCCTCAGCCATGTCTCTACCTACACTTCCACTGCTGGCCCTGATGATGTGCTAACAACCTCTGTGGCCTCCACTGCTGCAGCAGCCACTTTCACTAACGTAATTATCCCAACAAGTCACTGCTGTAACACACATTATTACCAAAAACTGTTACAAAAATTACAAATTTTGTTCCCTGCTTACCCCACTCATTTGGATGGCTGAACCAAATCTTGACAAACTGTGTTATCAATGTTGATTTTTACCTTTCACTAACTATCAACTACAACCTACCTGTCAGATACCAGAATTGAATTCAGCCCATTATGTTCCCTTATTATCTGTACTCATTAGAACTCTATGTCTACTTGTGCTTGTCTGTGTTTCTCTTTGTTATGCCTTTTTTTTTGCAATCCAATGCAGTTATACTGTCTTTTAAAGGCCACTTCATATCAGAAATTCATGATGAGAGAAAAACATTTTTCAGAGAAGTTGTTGCAGGGTGAAGTTGGAAGCAATTGGCTGCTGTTTGCTGGAATCTTTAAAGACTAAACTTGTTAAGGGGCAGATAGAGGCTTTTATAATGTGTGCCATATGTGAGGACTCTAGTTGCATACATTTCCTGTTAGCTCATTATATTGCCCTTTTAATTATGGCATACATTTATTACATTCATGTGTAGCTTTTTATCCCAGTTGTACCATGACTGATATTGAGAATGAATTGCCTTTTTTTTTGACTCCATGGAGTTGTAAGAATTACAATCGTTTCCAGTTCTTGCAGTGTGGACTCAAAAAAGGGTGTTAAGGGGGTGAGTGGGGGAACTAGGAAAAAGTTCCTTTGGCCCAAAAATTCCTTATCCTATCAGTTAAAGTTGCATTACATTGTTACTGTTAATTACAAAACTTAGATTTAGATTCCTTTGGTGCATGGTGCTGTTCTACCACAGATGCCAGACCCAACATTAAAATATGCGAGCTGTTATGCCTCTGTGTAGACAGCCATGTTGTCTGACCCATCAGAAGCATGTGAGACAAACCACTGAAAAACACAGCTGAATTTCACAGACGCATTGTTGGATACACTGGCAATAAATGTTGTCAACACAGTGTTTGTGTGTCGCTTTAATGTGAATTGACTGCTTTTGCTAGGTAATCAGTGGTTTTAGCACTACCATGAATCTTTGATCTGAACACACAGGCCTTTAAATTAAAATACTGTTTTTATCCTCTGTCAGATGAAATCACATGTTGCTTTGTCATGTTGAATGGGAGAGCATCTTCCAGAAGAGCCTCCCATTGTAATTTTATCGTGTCCGTCTTGTTTATGTCACAACTAATTTATAATGAATCGTATGTGAATTTGAACGAGTTGTTTTTGTTTACCGTCACTGTTTTTAATCTCTTTTGTCTGTTTTAAAGTAAAAGGATTCAATAAGTGGCCCTTTCCCTCACTAACTGTTCTTATATTGTACACCAAATCAGCAGTTCCTATGAATCACATCAGCCCCAATATCTATCTACATGTGCATTCATTTTCCATTTTAGGTTCCTCTACCCCTTTAACCAGTGTTTTAAGTGTTGATGACTAATAATGGTTGTATAAAACTAATCACTCTTTTGTTTTGCTAATTTTCTTTGTACATGTACACTCAGAACAGAACAGCAACATTCTCATAGTCAATGGAAATGTGTACATTTTGCTGCCACTTGTGATTGGTAGTCACTGATTCCTTCGGTTTCTGGCTTTTGGGTCACTCTTAGGGCCAGGTCCTCTCTCACGCTATGAATGGAAGTACTAGCCATCCACAGAGGCCCCTCTCTCCGCCATCCTACCCTCCTCCCCCCACCTCACTCCACACTGGGCTCCAGAGACAGAGCAGGAGTTCAGGTGAGTCCCTGATCTTTTGTCCTTTTATTTGCGCCAAGGACACCACATGTTGAATCATTCACATGCATGATTAGGGAAGTTATTTCAGGTTTTTATTATATATTTAATTCACAAGTACTACAAGTGCTTGACAAGTACTATTTCCCTAAATATTTTATTCAGAACTTCTCGCTATCCTTAAGACCAATTAAAATGCACTGAAACACACAAATGAAGATAAATGAACATAAAAGACCTACAGAAAAAAACCCTTAAACTGTCATTTTGCTGTATATAATAATAAAACCTGCTCTGAAACTGTGCTTAGAATTTCAAGAATATGTAAATCTCATATAAAGGATCTTTATGAATTAAGCCTCTGTCAGTTTTATGGGTCTTTAGGTAAATATATTTGTTTACAATCCCAGAATATGGTGTATATACCTATTAGAAGACAGAACCATTCAGTTGTAGAGCACAGTATGAAATTAAGTGGCACAAAAATGATGGAAAGACAATCATTGTTCTTGTACTGCTCAAACCTTTAAGCATACAAGATAGCAGTTAAGAAGGATGATTTGGTGTTCGCTTGTTCAGCTGGTGTTGGTGCCCAAACTTGGATTTCTGTTTGATTATTAGTAGGTACAACTGACAGTGTGTCTTCCTCTTTCCCCTCCTCTTCCTCCTTGTATCTAGAGGGCAGCGAGTCAGTTACCAGAGAGTCTGTGGTGTCGGGCCACACCAGCGTCAGCAGTACGGTGCCCATTGCCCGCTTCTCAGAAGAGGAGAAAAAGGTGTCCGTTATCAAAGCCCCTCACTACGAAGGCATCGGCCCTGTGGACGAGTCTGGCATCCCTATCGCCATCCGCACGGTGAGGCCAAACATACACAGAGCTAAACATGCTGGTTTGTCTTTTGACCCGTCTCTATTGTCTTGCTATGTGATCGGGCTCACAAGAGGGAATTACTTTCAGCTGTCTGCAGCTTTTGACCCCATATTAACAACTCTTTATCTGTCACTCTCTCTATCCCTCACAGTATCTGCTTTACTCTCCCTTTGTGTGCTAGTTAGAAAGACGAGCTCTTGTCTTTGCTTTAGTACTTCAAGGTCCTCGCTTCTTACTTTTGAAAGCGTGTGTCTCTGTGTTAACTCTGTTGTGGCTTTTCCTGTATTAACACCTTACCATTTCTTGAAGAACAGCATTTAAAGGCGTACGTGCTAAACTGAGTGAGCGAGAGAAAGTTACAGGAAGAACGGGAGCCAGGCAATTGAAAGCGAAGAGAAAAGGTGAAAAGAAAAAAAGGCAAGAAAGAGAAAAACAGATGCTCCTTGTTGTGAGCAGACAAACATTTTTGTGGGCACTTTATTTGGTAACCGTGGAGAGTGAAGTGGTAATTGGCCCGTGCATTGGCCGTGCCAATGCTACATGCTCAGTCACACACACTCCCTCACTGTGAAGCCAAAATGCCTCTTCTCCGACCAGAGTCCAGACACAGTGTTTAGTGCTCCTGAATAAAGAGAGGATTAAGTCTCTCTGCCATTTGATAGCTCTTTTTTGAAGTGGCTGTTAGATCTATACTGTATACACAAAGACACACATTCCAGAGTTTCTCCTGGATTTTCCAGGCAGAGGACCAACTCCACCAGGAGATTCCACTTTGGTTTTGTAGCAACATGGCTTCTGTATCCTCTATGCTGCTAAGCCAAACCTGCTGATGTTGATTTCTAAAAGTAGACACAATCATCTTAACACACATAGACAGAAAATAAACTGCCAAGTTACTGATAGCTCTGTTATGTCTTTTTCTGGCTATGTTGTCTCTATGTTTTGATGTTGTGGCAGTTTCTACACAGAGTATGTTTGAAAGCTGAAATATCCACATTCTGATTTATTTAAATGAGGATGAAGCCTTGTTGTTTGTAATGCACGAATACAACATTTATTTTTCCCTTAAAATCACAATGAAACGGAAGTGTGTTAATCTTCTGTAATGTGACCTTTTTCCGAGTGAAACAGGATGTGTACACAAGGGATATTTGCAGTACACGAGGGATGTAAATTATGCTTCAGGTTTGATTGGAAGAAACAGTTTTTGACACGCAGCGTATTACAATATTAACAGTTAACACAAGGGCATGGGATTGGAACTTGAAAATGAATCGTGTCCGTGAGAGCCATACAATCCACTTGTTAGACTAGTTTCTCATCGGCTACAAGTTAAGAGCAGTTACTTTGAATTAAGTTAAATAGCCTGATGTGAATTATTCTTGACAACATTATTTATCTCAGATAGAAAAAAGGAGATTAAGTCTTCCTCAAGCTGCCTCACATTCTGCGCTTGATCAACACTTCCTAAAAGAGAGAGTGTTTCCAAATGAGATACATGAATCTTCATAATTTATTGATGTCTCAACATAAGTTAAATTCTCTGTATGTGGATCTCTAAACAAGCTGGGATTGTGTTTTTTTGCCACCCATTGTTAGGTTGAGCATTATGATCTTTGTGGTCATAGTAGGGGTCCTTCTTTCTTTTTGGCTGGCTGGTTGTGGGTGGGACCTTACTGTTTTACCAGAGGCCCAGGTGTGATTGACAGTGCTTCTGGATAGCCACGTCAAGAAGTGACTTTGGCACTAAACAACCGTGAGAACTAGAGACGCAAAACTTTTTGTCTTTGGCCTTGAGACCTAAAAGTACTACCACCTCCAGCTTTGTTTCATTTGGACCAACCACCACAAACAAAAACTTGAACGAGAGCGGTCTACTGACGCCGCCTGGGCTGGCTGTTCATGGGAAGCTCCCAGTAGGAGCTAACCACTGTTACTGACCGGAGGTAAGCCAGCACAAACCACTGCTAGCCAGCCCTCTTTTTCGTAGTCGCCTTAGACACGACAGGATCCGAAGTGCCACTCACTCTCATAACGTCAGTAACGCCCTATAAAACAGTGGGAACCCTTTTTACTCTCTAACTTCAGCAATCCATTTTATGTTGAATTTCGTGGTACATAAATCTCAATGATTATCTCTCTCTCCACAGACGGTGGATAGGCCTAAGGATTGGTATAAAACTATGTTCAAACAGATCCACAAGGTTCACAAAGCCGGTAAGTCTGTACTGAATTACCCTGAAAGGCAGAGATGTCCCATTATTTCATATAATTTAATCATCAGACATGAGCAGAATTGGTCATGCATGCATGCTGTGTTCACGTGTGTGACTATGTGTGTATCTTTGTGAGTCTGTGCACGCTGGTTCTTGTTAAACCAAAAGACCCAGAGAACCTCAGAGCCAGACCTCATTAGACGAGAGCAAGAGAGCCTGGAGAGGAGGAGGAATTGAGAGACCTTTAACAGACACTGAGCTGTCCTGGGAATCTGCTCTAATTTTGTGGGCTTGACAGAATCACACAGTCAGTACAAGGCTTGTTTGTTCATAACTGCTCAGGCTTCTTCTTCTGCAGCACACACACACACGCTATTTCATAACTGTGTGTGCCTAAAAAACATCTACAGGCCTGTGATTATCTTTCTTAATGCATCTTGGAGAGTTTCCACGACTAATGAATATTCAAATATCCTCTTTGAATTTATAGAGCAATATTCCAGTCTCACCAAAGTCTGTCTTGTGAGTAACCCCCTGTGGACTTTGAAAATTTGTTATGTTCTCATTTGTATAAAACACCAGCTTTGAATTCAGCCGGAATACAAAACATGCATAATACATCACTTCTGGGCGTTGCTTTCCCATTCTAATAACTCAAAAAAGACAAACAAACAATTGTTTGAAAGACGCTGAGCTTGTGGATGAACAAAGGAGTATTGGTTTATGCTGCATGGATGGTTTTGGTACTGCCCTCCATAGTGAAAAACGATCACTATTGAAAATTACTTTGTAACTGACTGTGTACAAGCTGAGTGAGGGTGCTGTTCTCCCTCGAGCGGAAACTACAATCTTGAAGGCTCTGTGCCATGCAGTATGTTTGTGCATGCATTCCAATCAGTCTTTGTTCCTTTCCTCTACAGACGATGACTATTCTGACACATACAATGCAACATATGCTGTCATAAACAATGGTGAGAGATATTTACTTGTAACAGAAGTTATGTTTCATACAAAATAATTTCTTCCGAACCCATTTGTCTCCTTCTGTCTGCCTTGTTCTGCCTCATTACTTCTCCACTGTCCTGTCCTTAACAGAAGACTACAGCCTGTCATCCAACGCCACCATGGCCCACCCTGCTCCCAGGACACATACATACAGGCCGCTCGCCAAAAGCCCCTCTGACAATGGAGGGCATCTGGGGCCTCGGGAGCCTTCGCCATCCCCTGTACCCCCACCTCCTCCTCCACCCATGCCTTCTCTCCTCCAACTGAGGGCCAGAGACAGTGACCGTGAGAAAGACTTGGCCGATGCGTAAGAAGAGCTTTGTCTTATCCCTTTCCTTTATTAGACCTTTATTAGTTATGAAATACTGGCACTCAATCAGTTGTATAAGTTATCAAAATGTTGCTTGAATACTTGAATGATAACTAACTGAGTGTCAGGCTGTTTCTAAGAATTACGATTTTGATTTTGTCACACCAGGAATGAATGGGGTCCTCCCAACAGGAAAGTGGACACACGGAAGTACCGCGCAGAGCCCAAAAGTATTTTTGAGTACGAGCCTGGGAAGTCCTCTATTTTGGAGCATGAAAGACCAGTGAGTATATTTACAAATGTTCTGTCATTTCATTATAATACGTTTTTTTCCTGTTAGAATCCACTAAAAAGTCGCTGTTGGTCATCTCATTGCTGCCTTCCTTCATGTTGTCTGTCGGAACCAATCTTGAATCAGCTCAGCTAAGATTTAGAAGATCTGATGCCTCCGTAGCTGGCTTCACACTGGCATCTTGGGAAACTATTTCTATTAGTGTGACAGTGAAGTGATTTCTGTTGTCTGTTGACTATTGTTGTAGTTATACTTGGAAGTTCTGTTGCTGCTCTGCTTTTCTTCTGAGCTAAATAGAAGGTCCATTTCTGAAGAGAACATTAAGCAACATGAAGTGGAATAACACGGCAGAGATAGAGCTACAGTATAAAAAAACAACCAGATGGTCAAATTGACAAAAAATACCTTTTACCTTGCTAGACATTATGTTGTTGTTAATTCATTTTCATATAATGGTCTTCTGCATGGACATCTCTCTGTCAGACACATTGTGGGCGTTAAAAAGCAAAGGTTTCCAGTGCAGCATCCTCAAGTGAATGTACTGGCTGTTCACTTTGTGTGGGGTGAATGACAAAGCAGACAGCAGAGATAATTACCGTGTAGAGGGAGGGAAAAAATAATAGACGTGATGCATCTGAGATGAGGACAAGATAATGGAGAATGTGTTACAGATGAAGAGTCTGTTGTGTGGGAAAAGATTAAAAAGGAAAGGTTTTTGTGAAGGATTGCAAATATTTAATTTGATGACTGCAGAGAGCTCACCCAGGGCAACGATGCATGAGTCAGTTTCTGATAAGGTAATAAAAGGAGAAAACTGTAGGGAGTCAAAGTGAGCTCACACTGGCTAATTTGCTGTCTGAGACTTCCTGTCTGTTCAGAAGGTTTTTTTCTCCATTCTCTAAGGTAAGAAATGTCACCCAAATCATCCTTTTCAGTGGTGAGGCATCCATTTGGGCAATTGTGAGCCATAGCAAAGAATAATGTGTTTCTGGCACTCTCTTTCTTTAGTTTTTTCAGCTACAATACTTGTGTGATTGGCAGTATATGCTAAAGGCTTCACTTTTCTACACGGTGACTCATTTTTCTCAAAGCTGAATTCTCTTTTTAGAAAGAGAGATGTGACACCATAACACCTACAAAATATCTCCTGGCATTGTTTCATTTGGCGTGAAAGCTCCATTTCTATGTGGGAATGGGGTTAGAAAGAGCCGACAGGGTAGTGAACCACTGCATCATCTCCAGTTACAGTTAAAATAACAATGAATAAGGCCCTTGACAGAAGAGTGTAAATGGAAACAAATAGAGAAACATATCGGAGAGTAGATTATTAGCTTGCTACACAGCAGTAACCATTGCTTTGGCTTACCTGTCTAATTTTGTTGCATGTAAATAGTTACATCCCGGCACAGTTTAGTGCAAGTTGATTTGATATGAAAATGTTTCCCTCAGGTGACATTAGCAGAGATGACTTTCTGCTTCCTTAAAGCAATTTTGTCTATTATGCATGTCATGCATCCAAAAAAATGAAGGCAACACAGTATTTTTATTTTATTTTACAGTCAATAACATTTAGAAAATGATAGGGCAACATCAGACAGCAGCTTACAAGCCTCAATATGAAATATACATACCAGTAATTTAAACTCAACATGAAATATTAGTAAATCCCCCTTTTTGAAAGCATCTCAATTATTAGACATAATGGATGCCGATTGGGCTAACAGGAGGAGAATGTGGCAGATTTGTGTGACTTTATGTGTAAGGATCCTAAAAGAAACACAAGGCAACATAAATAGGAATTTAAAAAGAATAAAATAATAAATATGGTCATTTTCATAGTTTTGAATATGACCTGCTAGGCCAGGTTAGTGATTTATACCACTGTCCTCCTTTGATGTTTTACCTGCTCTGTAAGTTATTAATCTAAGAACACAACGGCTCACAAAGCATAGTCAGAATATTAACTCTGATGAGTGAGGATTACAAAAATAATTGACACTTACCATGAGTATGGCAGTGTGTAGCACTTGAGCCAGTTGGCTGAGTGTGATCCCATACTGCTCCCACCAGTGCAGAAGTGAAACTTACTATACATCCATGTGAATAACCCTTCATGTCTTTTCCTTACAGTTCTTCAGTATGTGCCTCTTCATCTTCTTCTTAAATCTAATGAATTCTTCTAGTGAGAATTTAGTATGCCGTCTGCTGAGCCTGCACAAGGCTGGATAATGAGGTTGGGTGTTAGATATGTAATGCTCCAAAGTAGCATGCTGATTTTCATTATCTGTCACCAGTACACGGGCTTAGCATAAGGCAGCGGTAATGTGATTCTGTCATGGGATTCACAGCCCTGTTTATTTTAATGCTCATGAAATTAATGAATGTCAAATCTGCCTCTTCGGTCCCCACTGCTGACAAGTTAGACTGTGGATTTTGGTCTATTAATTAACGTATGCAAGTTAAATTACTGTCTGATAATACGGCACTATTGTACGAATCCTTAACGGTTCAGAATTACTGTCAAATCGGTTAATTTAGTGAAGCAAACACTTTGTCAGTAGTAGTGGGTCTCCTGCATCACTTTCGTTGCCATGAGCCAATCTAAATCATCCTGGTTCATCCTGTGCCCATCTCCCTGTGCAGCCTTTGGCCATTCCTAACCATGAGGTCCATGTCTCTCTTTGTGTGTGACTTCTTTCCACACTTCCTCTCTCTTCTGTCTTTCCTCTGCCTCCTCTCTCTGTCACTGTCATGCTTTCCCAGACCTATGATGACATAGATTTAGAGAACGAGCCTTGGTATAAGTTCTTTTCCGAGCTGGAGTTTGGGCGGCCGGTAAGTCAGGGCCATAGCTATTCCCTCAACCACAACCCTGCCATAGGCATACACCCACTTTCTCCACCCCACCCATGATTTTTTTTAAATGTCCTCACCAATAGACTGGGTGGGGCTAGTTGTTTGGGCATGTGGTACTTGTTGGGTGCTGTGACCCCCCCTCTCCCCCCACCCTTGTGACAGGCTGTGTTAAGTCTCTGCGTTGCTGGGGTTTTTGGTCTGGTGGCTAGCAGGCACTGAAATGTTCACACAAACATTTTTGTAACTGAAATTTGTATTCCAGTTCATTATTGCATCTTGCTCAAGGATAAGCAGGAAAAGAGTTTAAAAGGCAGTGTGCTTCAGATACATTAGCTGCCCTGACCTTTAGGCTGGTAGAACTGCACAGAACACACTGCTCAGTAAATCAACCACAACATTGATAAACATGGAATAGATGAGTTTCCTAATTATTTATATTATCTTTTTCTACATAACAATCAGAGTCTGAGCAGTTTCTGCAACATCTTTTGCACATGCTAACATGTGTACCAATTGATCAGCCTTTTTAAACAGCAGCCTGTTTATTGTTTGATTATTCATTCATTTTCTCCAGTAGTTTTGTTTATCCTCACTTTTGATAGAGGGATACCCTGCATATCTTCAAGCATAATACTTTAGCGTCCTCTGCTGGATGTAGGTGGTAATAACATCCTAGTGGCTCAGGGGAGGGATTGCCTCTAGCCACAGATCTGGGATCAAATTACCGCAACCTGACTGATTTACAGAGTGTCATGAGGACATGCCTCTGTCCATGCCAACATGACATCAGGTGATGATTTGTTGGGCTTATTCGAAATGTTCAGGTGAAAATGTCACATCTGGAGCTGGCATGACCTCCCAGTGTCATGTTGGGCTGTGTGTTGAGATTTTTACCTGCAATATTTTGAATGCTTCACATTGAATAAGCCCCTAGAGTGTAGATGGTTTTCCTACATGCACTGACTGGTCCAGCTGGAACAGAATGTCACAGTATGTTCAGTGTTGGAGTGTTTATTGAGGTGACAAGTCACAAGACGTTTTGACCGCCTGAGTGAACAATATTTTATTTGCACCAGTAATCCAGCACTAAATCACACATTTGAGAGTGTAATTGATTGCACTCTCAAATAAATACAACACCGCAGCTTGTGCTTCACTTGGCTTTCTGCTTTACAGCTTGCTCTCACATTCTGCATGTGTGTGTGGTACATGGGCACATTTTTGTGTATGTGTGTGTGTGAGTGTGCTATCAAGGTAGATGTAGTAGCCTAATTTATTTTAGCATACTGTAGTTTAAATGTTGCTATATTGAAATTAGCAAAGAAATATGTCATCAATAGGTTGCATTAGAATGACCATATGAATGAATGTGTATAAACCGCAGGTGTGTCAGTAAAAGTGTGTTGAGTGTGTGCACATATGTGTATTGTACATGCAAAGCACATGTGCAGTGTTTGTCAACTAGTCCATCTCCGGTGACTCAGATTCTCTAACGGGTGTCACTCTCTCCACATGTTTCTTGTCTTTTGGTTTCTCCCCATGATGTCACCACTGCTTCTCCTCCTTCACCTCATTTTCACCTTCTTCCTATTCCTCCTCCTCCTCCTCCTGCTCACTGCTGCTGCTTGGGGCTCAAGCCTCCTAAAAAACGGCTGGATTATAATCCAGACATCTCCGCTCGCCAGCGCATTGAGGTAATCTCACATTCATGAGTGCTCCAGTAGTGTTTTTAATCTCACTATTTCTAACCAATCATAGGAAGTGAAATCTATATTTTAAGACAAATGTAAGACATGATTGCTTGACTTGATTGTAATGTAGTGTAGCACCAGTTCAGTGTGATTTCAAATCGACATGTCAGCCATCTACCGCAAGATGAAAGTGTTTTCTGTGAGGACTATTGAACATCTATCTATCATCTATTTGCTTGGCATCCTATGAAAAGCTACATGTTGTATCATATACATAAAGATTTATTTCACTGTCTGCTAACATCTTTCTCCTCTGAACATTATTATGAAGAAATAGATTTTGAATTTGAGCTCAAAATATAATTAGACATTTTTTTATGCTTCCAAAATTATTGTGTGATGCATTTGATGGTTAGCCTTTGCTCAGAGAGACTTCTACTGTTTAAGCATATGGATAAGTCTTTACCACTTAGATCCATTCCAACTGATCCATGCCAGGTTTTGCAGGGTAACATTTGCCCCTGAGCTCAGCTCATAACATCCTTTGCTATATCACCTTTGCCATCATCCTCCAGAGCTGCCCAAGAGAGAGCAGACATTTATCTTCTCCGTTTACACCGGTAGGCCTCGTCTCAGTCAGGTGTGCCATGTGGAACCAGCATCCATCACACCTTAAGCTGGGGGAGCGTTTTCAGTGTGGCACAGCTACAAGCGCATGCAGGCTGTGCATTGTGAGCTGCTCTGCCTCGAGTCTTTGTTCTTGCGGAGCTCACTTTTCCCTTTTGTTGTCTGCCCTATTTCAGACATCCCTGCACTTCGCTCCTGCTGACAAGGCTCCAGAGAGACCTGCAAGGTAACCTCTGTTTCTTTTATTTTCCTCTGCATCACCCCTTCCCTCTCCCCCATGGTCCTTGTTGTGATTCAGCACGGAATCAAAACTGCTCTTTCTCGTCTCGCCTCTTGATTTGCAAGGATTAGTGTTAGTCTTTATTTGCTTTTGTCACTGAAGGCAGGACTGAGCCAGAATAAATTAACCCAGCGAACCTATTGATTCTGCCCTTCACCTCCTATCCTTCCCTCAACCCCCACCCCCTTCCTTCCCTTGTCCTACTCCCTTTCACCAGTGGCCTGCTTATTCACTCGCATTTTCCTTAGTGAAAAGAGAGGGCAGAAATGGGATGTGATGAATAGGCCATGGAATTCATAGAAGTGACATTGAGTGTGTTTGTTCTGAATATAAATCCCATTGGTTTTTTAAGACATTTTGAATAAGAATTGCTATGGCGACTGCGTTGTCTCATCTTAATAGCTTAATGTTTAGAAGAACAAGCTTGGATGGATGTAGTTAAAAATGCATTAATAATACCAAGGATGTATCATTCTTTCAGTCTACAAATGACCATGAAAATACTCAATCTAAGTTTTTCCCAATAGTAGCAATATATGTAAAGTTCATTTGTTTCCAATTAACTTAAGTAGATTAGCATTCAGAAGCATTCAAATGATTTGTAGTGTTTTCCTGTAGTTCATATGTGATTAGGGTTGTGGAGCACTGTTTACTTTCTCATCATTTATTCTATTTTGGTCTAGACTGAGTCTGTAAGTACGATGATACAGGATGTATAGTAAATAGAGTCTACTCACAGGACATTTATAGTGCCTGAAATTCAATTTGCCTTCTGTAAACTACATTCACCAGTGTATAGTTTTCTGAAAGCAGTTGTCATTGATGTCTGACTGTGTTGCAGTGCCGCCAGCGACTACAGGAAGAGAAGGAAGTCTGAGCCTTCAAGTTCCCAAGTGAGTGCTCAGTCTCAGAGCAGGGCTGCAACTTCCCCAAAACCAGTGGATGCCTACAGACCCAGCAGCAGCCTAAAGAAACCTGTCATTCGTTCCTCACCATCCTCACCCTCCAGAGCCAAAGGTACACACACATATGATGTCATATGTCTATGCTATACTTACCTAATCTGTCTGGTGTGATCATCAAGATGTTTTCTTGGTTGGTATGGATGGGAGTGTGAAGAAAAAACATCGAATCATCTTTTTTTCCACCCTCTTTTCAATAATTATTCTTTTTCCTCTCCCCAGCTCTTCCGCCTTTTTGCTGGGTATTACTGCTTAACTTGCTTTCCTCCTTCTTCTCTTTCACCACGCTGCTCTATATTGGACATCTGAAAGGTGGGGACGCATGCAACATGTATTCAAACAGTTTGACCTCCCCAGGTCCTTATCAGCACCCCTATCTGCCCCCTGTCCCGTCTGACCCTGCCCATTGCCAAGAGGATGCCAGCCAGGAAGGCAGCTCCTCCTCCAAGCAGTCTGTCTGCTGTAAGAACAGTTGGCAGACAAAACGCCAGGAACCTGAGACATGGAGCAGTGCGGAGGAAGCACCGCCCTCCCCTGGCAAGCTCAAGTCGCGCAGCTGTGATGACCTACTCAATGATGGGCGTTCTGGCCCAGGTGGACGCAATGCCACCCGCTCAGAAAGTGCTGGATCACTGCTTTGTGATGGGAATCCCTCAGGTTCGACTGGATCCACCTCCACTCGCTCACTGCCACGTCTCCACCGGCGACGGGCACATGATTCACCAGGCTTTCTCCAGCTCTATCGTAAGATGCACCAGATTGACCGAGCTCAGCTCATCCCATCTGAAGTCATCCGCTCGGTCCGGGCTCGCATCCTGGAGCTAGAGCGCCAACCTCACCTGCATCGACACCGCCTCTCTCCTTGGACACCCTCTTGGGGCATGGAGGTGCCACGCGATATGGTGCCAAACCGCATATCTGAATACGAGCGCCTTATTAAGAAGTCCAAATCCATGCCCAACTTGGGTGACAGTGAGGTGCCTTCTGGCACTACCACGCCGGGTGGCTCATCGTCTCGAGCCAGCAGTGGCGGTGGTGGCACACCTAGTTTTCCAAAACGCCGTTTTTCCATAGAATCTTTGCTAGAGGAAGACAACAATGGTAACAGTGGAACAGTACCTCACACCATGGCTCACTTGCATCGACCTCGTAGCCCACCTGAGGGCCAGCCTCGGGTTGGGCCGGAGCCCAGCCGTGGACGGCCCTTTCCTGCTCCTCCTGTTCCCCAAGGCCCACAAGCCAACCCAGAATACTCTGACAGTGAACAAGATGCTGTTGCATCAGACCTCAGTGACTTCATCCAGGTGGAGGGCTCCTCATTTTGCAGTGAGAGTGACTTTGACCATTGCTCCCTAACCTCCTCTGAGAGCTTGTATGGTTCTTCCACCCTCCACCACCATCACCACCTCCGTCATCACCACCACCATCACCACCACCACCACCCTGGTCACCAAAGTCTAGGCCAGAGCCAGGGCTACCAGCACCGCCACCTCATCAGCACCTGCAAAGGCCGCTGCCCAGCCTCTTATACCCGCTTCACAACCATGCTTCGCCACGAGAGAGAACGAGCACGGCAGGAGCACCAGAGACCTTCACAGAAGAGCCGCAGCAGCCATCCCCAAATCCAGAGCTCACAGTCCCAGCAAGCGATGTCCAAGCTGGCCTTCCTGGTCAGCCCAGTGCCTTTCCGCAGGAAAAAGGGCTCACCACCTACCTCTAGAAGAAGCAGTGGTGGCGGAGATCGAGGTAGCAGACCCAAGTCCAAACAGGCCATTTATGAAGCACTAGATGCAGCCTTGAGAGACATTTATGAGCACATTCAAACAGAGAGAGGCCACAGAGGAACAAGGGCACCTGATGATAGCATCCTGAGGAGAATACTGGCCGAACTGCTCCCAAATGTGCCTGAACGAAGTTCCTCATTGCGGGGGAGGAGGGGGTGTTGGCACGGGGGTCACTCTTCTGCATCTTTGTACCCAGATGGGAGCCCCACTGGGTATGCCTCGTATAGAGGGGATCCCTCCACACCACAGTTACAGTCACCACGGCTACAGTCACCAATCAGTGCCTGTTATGGACGCCATTCAGACACCTCAAACAATAATGAATATGGAGAGGAGCAGGGCAATGGAAATGGTCTCTGTTGTTCAGGTGGAGAAAATACACGTATCACACCTCAAATATACTCATGTGCACTGTGTCATGTAGTCAGTCACACCTGCACATATTGTTTTTCAACATAAACATACACGCATGTGCACACATATTCCAAATATACATCCACATACACCTCATTGTCTCTGTCAGTGTTGCCTGGGCTCATTCCCCCATTTCCCTCATTGGTCAGCCGATACATCAATTACTGTGCTTGTTAATATATTTATGTGACATTCAGGGAGACCTGTTTACTGTAAATTCTCAAGTAAAACCTGGTGTCAAAACAACAGCCATTGTTCTGTGTTAAACTCATGTCAGTGAAACTGAACTTGCTGATGTCGCACATTAAAGATCTGCCAGTAAAATGGGAAGACGGCCGTTTGAGCTACTTGAAGGCTTTTAATTTGAAACATTGCAGAGTTTGACATTACCTCAATGCTGAACAACATAATGGCAAAGTAGGGACAATTAGAAAATCAGACTTACAAGTAAAACACGACTTAATTGTTGCAAGAGATTGTCTCAATTGAAGGCATGGATTTCTTTGTAACTGAGGTAAATACATATTTGAGAATTTGCAGTATATTACCCAGGTTGGATTAGATAAATGTGAATGTTCCTCTGTTTGTCTTTAATTTGGTTATTGTTTTGGTTTTATTATTTGTCTGTTTTGCAGATTGATTATGGAGTCATCTTATTATCCCACAATCTCTCTCTTGTTCATGTGAATCATACTTTTTGGGTTGCATTCCCCTTGTTTCATTTTGTGTTTCAGCTGTTTTGTAGGATTGCATGTGTCATGTTGTGGGAATTACAATCCCCTTGTTTTTCCTATGAAATGGAAATAAAACAGACCTATGTTTGACTCCGAGCTTTCATTCCCTCCTTTACCTGTTGGAATGGCGTCATCAGTGTACCATTCAATACTTTCCCAAAGCACATTTTGTAAGCATGCATGTGACATCATTGTAGTCCCAATGGCAACTACAGGTAGCTCCTATGTTAACCTTTTTCATGTGTCTCTGCTAACCACAGACCAGGATGTCTCCAGGTGTTATTCCACCATGGATGGACGCCACACACCCCAGAGTAGAAGACCTACTCCTGACAGAGAGGTACAACATTGAAGCTGCTAGTGTTCTCAACAGGGACGTGCACTTTTAGTTTAGTTTTAGTTGCACTAAGTAGTTCACCATTTTATTTTTTAATTAAGTTTTCAGCTTACGCCTAAAGTCCACCTAAATTATGTGTGAGGATTGGTTGGCACCATACAAATCTATCATATTTCTTTGTCTTAAGCGTCACAATACCAGTTACATTTTCTCACAAAATTATAAAGCTGTATTTTATTTTTTGCCTGGTAATGCTCGCCGGCTTTCTTTCTCTCACTCTCATCTCCTAGGTCTCCCATAAGCAGATGACACAACTTATTCTGTTCTCTCTCCTCCATCAGAAACAGCCTGCAAGAGCCATTTATGATTTTAAGGCACAAACCGCTAAGTGAGTACAGTAAATGCACAGAGCACGCACAGGGAAGCCAAGCTTTAAAGCATGAATGTCTAACCGCATATCAGCATATCTGGACTCACTGCATTCAGTGTTATGATTTCTGATTAAGCATTTCTTACGTAAAATTTCTTTTGCTTTCTGAAACATCTTCATTGTTGCATCTTACCACCACACTTGGATGGCTTATCTGATTTATTTTATAAAGTCTTTAAATCTATGCATGAATAACTCTGATTTCTGTTGTACTTGATCTTATTTCACCCTGCTTCAGTGGCTGAAGTTCTGTAGCTGATGCTGTTTACATCGTGAAATGAGCAGTGCTGGTTGAAGTGGTCAATTGATGACTTCACACCTGTGTATCGGCACTTTGATGACATGAATGTGTTGCAGGGAGCTGACATTTAAGAAGGGTGATACAGTGAACATCATCCGGCAGATAGACACCAATTGGTATGAAGGAGATCACCGCGGGCGAATTGGGATATTTCCCATGTCATATGTAGAAGTAAGTGTGCATCTGATAAGCTGTATGCGAGTGCTGTAGATGTGCGGAACTGTCTTATATGTAGTTTGCCTCTCTGATTTCCCTCCCTCTTCAACACATGAAAACAGAAGATGCCATCCTCAGAGAAGCAGCAGCCGATTCGTCCTCCTCCGCCAGCACACGTCAGAGAGATCGGAGAGGCAGTAGCTCGTTACAACTTCAACGCTGACACCAACGTGGAGCTGTCTCTCAGAAAGGTAACTTAACTGTCTGTAAAGCTGCAACAATGTAGCAGGTTTATAATTACGGGTGTAAACTTGAATTTTCCTGAAGTATTGTTTTGAGTTTTTCAATTGATTTTTGAAGTGATTTTATAAACTCAAAAGTTTATCTTAAATTATACAGAAACAAGTATTTATCCAGATGAAGTGAAACATGAACATTATCAGTTACCAGCTTCTCACCAGGCTGTAATGATCTGTTTGTGATTTAAGACTCTGACTAATTTCAAAATTTTAATACTCTAATTACATAATACATGGTGGCTTTAATAGGTAGTAATTTGCAGGTCTGTTCATTACAACAGTGCTGTATTGTGGTTAAAAGTCATGTGTACGTTCTGGGTGTGTTGTGTGCGTTTAGGGTGAGAGGGTGATTGTGATAAGGCAGGTGGACCAGAACTGGTATGAGGGGAAGATCCCAGACACAACCAAACAGGGCATCTTTCCAGTGTCATACGTTGACCTCATCAAGCGCTCCCCGTCCAAGAGCTCTGCCCGCCACATAGACCCACATGGTTACCTTGGCAACAGGACACCGAGCTCTACACCCGTCAAGGTAAGGGAATCACTACAAAACTGAGACAATAGAACATAATAGACCAAGACAATAGAGTTACACATCTGTAACCAGTAGTTTGTTTTCAATTTAAACCAATAAAGCACTTTGAGCTGCCTTTTAAATGAATGAACTGATTGATATCTAATTTGGGAGTATGTATTTATTTGTATTTGTGAACAAAAGTTTTGGATATTAAGCAACATAGCAAATGCCAAACATGTTACATCCCCAAAAAGGAAGATGTCTTCAGTTTAGTGAATTTGTTGATTAATGAAATTGTTGTTTTTTATTTGACTGTTCACACAGTCAAATAAAAAGGTAAATACATCATCTGTGTAAGTGAGTACATGCAGCTTTTAAGCTGGGTTTAGCCCTCAAATGACAAAACACATACAAAACATACTCTGTGCTCTCTGTTCCAGTTTTATAAATTGCCCTGTTCCTTCTCTTTCACTTTACCTTCATGGAGCCTTTCTACCACCTACCTCCATGCTCCACTCCTCGTGACCTCCCTTCCCCTCACCCATCGTTGAGGAGGCTTGACGTGCAAGCAATCACCAACGAGTGGCTGTCCCTCACAATGGACCCATCAGTATCCACTCCTGCTTGTTCCCTCTCGACCACCCCTGTACCACCCACACCGCCCCCTCTCCCCACTGACCTTACACCTTTCCTAAAGGCTCAGGAGCCTAAAGCACCCTCACCTGTGCTGTCACAAAGAGGCTCCGCCCCGCTGCCACAGATGTTTTCCAGGACTCCTCCTTTTAAAGAGGGGAGTGTCGGTTTAGGTCACACCCCAGCTGCTCCTCCTTTCTCCCCACCTCCTCTCCCCCCTCCTCCTCCTCCCCCTCCTCCTCCCCTTCCTCATTCTTCATTTACTTCTCCACTGCCAGACTCTTCACTTCAATACAACAGTGGCAAAGGAATAGGCCAAACATTACACTTTTCTAAGCCAAAAGTTTGCACAGTGCCAGAGCCAATAAAGTCACCCACACAAGTTCCTCAGCAGTACAAATCAAATGCGCAAGTTATCAAAAGCAGCAAAATCCCTGATGTGAAGCTGCAAGTGAAAGACCCTTATGACGAGCTGTTGTCCATGATTTTGGATGATTATACCAGTACAGACGACGGTGACTTTACAAGATTGTCTTCAATGGATTCCCCACCAGCTACGTTAACCAATGAATCCCAGAGCAGGTTTAAGCTAAAAGCCGAGGAGTCATACCAGCCAGCAGTGAAACCCCAAGCAGTTACTCCAGCCAGCGACTCAGCAGGCAGCGTTCGGTTAGAGGCGCAGTTTCACAGGCCTGTGACGATGGAGCCACTCTCCATCGCTTTGGGAGGACAGTCGAAAACTGAACAACCTGTCGAGACTCAGAGACCACCATCGGTGAAAGGAAGGGGATTTACTGAGTTGTTCATAGAGGAAGAGGATGAAACTAGAGCTGACAAAGAGGAGGAGATTAAATGTTTTACAGAGAGACTCAGTCCACAGGTAGAACATGGTGTGAGCTGCATCTGTTGAGTTTGGAAACACTACAGGGCCCTAGAAGGGAGCTGGAGGGAAATAATTTCAATATTGGTCAGAAATAGATCATTTAAAAATAGATCTACTTGACAGAAAAGCTCAACAAACTTGTGTCACATTTGTGGCCATTTGGGAAATCTGAATGTATTTAAAGGGAAGCAATATGTTTTATAACTTCACAGCTGAATGATCAAGAAGTCTGACAATGTCCATGGTGACAGATTGTTTTACCTTCATCCACAGCAGAGAATAGATTTTGTGCTCAGTGACACTCCATAGTGAAAGACGAGTGTGAAGGGACTGTCAATAAAGGACAGTTAAGTACTGTAATTTGGCATGCAGTCATCATACGCACTAGATTGAGGGCAAAAGAATTATAAAAATACTGCAATTAGGAGCATTTATAACTAGAGATTTATAGACTGACACTCCCTCAGACATAGACAGTAATTTTCTCTATGTTCCCAGAAAATTGGGAATTCATTTAACTTGTTTTTTGTTGTTTTGACTTTAAAGACATGGACACAAGCAGTATATTTCAATAGATGAAGCTTAAGTTTTCTTAGAATGAGAAAGTAGTCAAATCAAAAGTAGGTCCTTTTTTAAAAACAGCAATCTAAAATATTTTCCTCTACGTCCCTTCTGGGGCTCCGTAAAATACAACATTTAGCTCCAGTGATTCGGCTTCAGAATTGATGTGTGTGTTATTACCTCCTTAGGCTGATGTCTCTCCTCCCACTCCGACACGGCCTCCTCACCCTGGGCTCTCCTCACCCTCCATACCACCACCACCCCTGACCTCCTTACCTCCCCCTTCTTCTACCTCTTCTTCTACTTTGTCTTCTTCCTCTTTCACTCCGTCTTCGTCTTCTTTCTCCCAGTCACAACAGCAGGACCGTAGCACAATCCCTCCCTCTCCCCCTGCCTCACCTCGACCATCCCTTCCTGTCCTAATGACATCACAGCTGCCTCTGGTCTCTCCCTCTCCACCTGTCTCACCACCTCCTCTCCACTCCTCTCAGCCCTCCACAAGCGTTCCCTCACAGCGCTCTGTATCTCACCCTCCAAGCTCTCCCTGTCTCTCTCATCGCGTCACATCCTGCCCCGACTCAGAGTCTCCTATCCCTCCTCCCGTCCTGTCTCCCCCTAAACCTGCCTCTCCTCCCCTTTCCACTCCACGCTCTCCCCCTATTCCCCCCACTGCACCCCATCCAGGACGTAGGTCTCCCAAGGTGAAGGTAAAGCTGGAATGTGGAGATGATGGTACCCTGATATTACTCTTCTCTAACCTTTGTGCTGTTGGCATTAGTGGATCTGAGACCATGGCTGAAGTGATATGTCAACTAATATATTGACAAAGTGAATGGGCAACGTTTTCCTGATCTGATTAATCGTTTATGGTTTTTATGTGGAAACAACTTAATGTTTTCTTCCTTTTTATATATATATTTATATTTATGGTTGGACAAAAATACTATTTAAAGACGTCACCTGTGGCACTGTTGCTGGGAAACTCTGATGGACATTTTTCATTGTTTTTTGTCTTTTTATAGACTAAACGATTAATCAAAATGTGTCAGCTGGTTAACAGACATGAAAAATAATCATTTGTTGCAGCTGTAGCTGAGACTATGACGTAATTTACTCTGAAACATTGCACAGTAACGTAAGCGTGCTGTACACAGCGGAGACATTCTTGAACTAGCGTGTGTTGCTTGTGTTGGTCGTACTCTGGTGTGTTTAGGAGGATTTAAGTTGGAATCGGCATGTAATGGATGATGTCTTACAGCATGTCTTTAGTCTTTGTGCCTGTGTGTTCAGCTTGTAGTGAAGGCTGCTGATTTGGTTACTGTTGTAGATTATCGGTGTGTTGCCTCTGGTCTTTCTGCCTGTCAAGCAGGATCCAGTTGTTGGTGGTAAACCTCCCCGTAGCCCCATCTTGTCCCGGAGGTCCTATCTGTCCCCCATTAGAGGTCGAAGGGTAGGAGGGCATGTCTCCATTCAACCGTGCTCTGACTGTATTGTCTTTGTACAGGAAGGAAATGTTTAGAAATAACACTTAACATGTATACTAAACTTATACAGTGGAGAGAGGAGAGGAGAAATTTAATTACTTCTGTTGACTTCTAGGCCTGAGTATTTGGTTTGTCTGTTCATGTTTTTCAAATGAACTGTTCACACCACTGGGTATAATTTTTTTTTTTTTTTCCTTCATATACAACAACATTAGCACGGTGGTTAGCACTGTTGCCTCACAGCAAGAAGGTTCCAGGTTCAAATCTGCTGGCCTGTAGGTTTACGGTTCAAGCCTCGAACCTTTCTGTGTGGAGTTTGCATGTTCTTCTCTGTGCTTGCGTGGATTTTCTCTGGGTACTCCCACAGTCCAAAGACATGCAGGTTTATTAGTGACTCTAAATTGCCCGTGAGTGTGAGCCTGAATGGTTGTCTGTCTCTATGTGTTGGCCCTGTGATTGACTGCCCAGGGTGCACCTGGACGGGGTGCCCCAGCTGTCTTTGGGTGAGAGGCCCAGCCCCCACATGACCCTTAAGGATAAGCGGTATAGACAAGACAAACAAGTCTCTCCGTTCATCCTCCTAAATCCCAAAACGAAAGCCTCACAAATACCGCATTTTGACTTTCTTTCTCTTTCTTTCTGTTTCTGTCTTTCTCACAGCGATTAGTACAGGATGCACTCCAGGGTGGAGGAGACCCGTAAGTCATATTTAATGTTATTCCACTGATTTTCTGTTATCTGTGACAAGAACGTAGCTCTGTGGCTCTTTGTTGTTGTAGGTATAAAAATATGTGTAGTAATCAACAAATGACATAAATATTTATTACCCTTCCTGCAGCATATCGTGGGTATCAGCTCACCGTTCGTTTTTCTGACACAGGTACCAGGCCGTGTACAACTACATGCCTCGCAACGAGGACGAGCTCGAGCTGAGGGAGGGCGACATTGTAGATGTGATGGAGAAGTGTGATGATGGCTGGTTTGTCGGTAAGAGGAGGGAATACATGGTTGTTGTCCGTTGATTTAGTTGATGTATCTCTTAAAACATTATTTTAATTGTCAGTATTTGGAAAACCAGCAACACATGTTTGTGCCAAAGTGAGACCACTAGATGGCACTGTGTGATCCCACCACATCTAGCATGACTGTTGTCAAAATGAACCTGCACAGTTGAGCTCAGTCTAAGTGTGATCGTCCTGAGAATCTGTTTGCCATCTTAACCTTCACATTCTTTTACGAAAAAACTTTGCCCTCTGACGATGTTTCAGTTTGAGTTTGATCTCCAGGTTTGGCTGAAACTGTCTCTAATGTCATTCCAACTCGCTGCAGTCTGGACATCAGCCAGAGATTCAAGCACCTACAATCTCATTTTGTCGCTCTTTGTTTTTGAAGGGACCTCTCGAAGGAGCAAGTTGTTTGGAACCTTCCCAGGAAACTACGTGAAGCAGCTATAATGATGATTCCAGACTCCCTCCTGGCTCCAACCCCGTCCACGACACGTTCATCGCCCTCAGCAAAGCACCCGCAGGACACCGCCTCCCTACACTGGTCCCTCAAGACCTGTCGCACATTAATGTGTTTGCGTGTATGTGTGGCTCGTCAGCTTCACACAGACAGAACATTTAGCTCTAACTAGCCATCTTTAATGGAAGACTTCTACAAAATAATGTTGTTTTTTTTAATCTTATCTTTTTATCCTTATTTTTCTATCACGGAGAACCCAAACTTTGTGCTCCAGTCAGTGACCTTTAACTTTTGACAGTGACGGAAGGATATTGAAGGAACATTGCAGACACTCAATTATAGAAAACAGGGCACTGCAGTGATGCTTGTCTTTCTGATAAAGGGCAGTAAGATCACCACTATCACCTTCTTTTATTTTTCTGCAGTATCTCACCTTTAAAAATGCTTGCTACATTTCATTTCAGTGTTCAATCACAAATATCCCCAAAGACATTCAGCGCAGAGACTATTGTAAAAACAGCATTCTGTCAGCAGGTCTGTTTTACACTAAATATGTTGAAGCGATCGCGGGCATGAAGCCGATACTTCAGGTTAAAGGACGTTTCTTCCCACAGGTACATGTGGAAAAGACTGCATGTATTAATGTTATGTGTAAGCCACGGTATTGATTGGTTGAAGCATTTGGGGATACATTTGTCCTGAAACACTATCGCTAATCATCATTAAGGAAAGATTTTTAAATATTGCATTTGAAGAAGTGAGGAAGTATCATTGTGCTGTTGAAGCATTAGATTAAAAATTTAAGATTAGAAAACACAAACACATTTTCAACTTGTTGGTTCTTGATCTTCACACTAGGATTGATGCACTTTAACAAAACTTTAACACAATTTCGTGTTTTGTTTTTATTTCAGATCTCACTCACTAGAGGTCAGTATGGCTGCGAGGCTTTGGGGAATATTGGTCATGTTTGAAAAGTGTATGCAAAAAGGTTACCAACCTTTTTAGGTATTATATTTATTAGAGGACATGTGCTGGTCAAACTGTGTTAGAAGACGGTTTTAGAAAGGATGGAACATGTTTGTTTTTTTTACCATTGGTTAACAACAGCAAACCCACATTTGAAGGATTGTTATTTTATTGTCAAGCAAAGTATCATTGTCCAGATAGACGCCGAGTGACAAATGCCACAGTAGTTCATGGGCTATAATTACGCCAGATGTCATGATGTTTTATGTTGAACTATTTAAGATGCAGGATGATATCGCTTTGTATCAAAAACTTCAGTCATGTAACTGCAGTTTTTTCGCTAGACTCTGGTGGCATCTTTAACTCTGTCAGTGAGTGAGTCTCTGTCATGTAGTTATACACTATTTGGAATTATTGGCAAGTTCCATGTTATGTTGTCATGCTTAGTAAATATGATTTATGTTTTTTTTTTTCCTCATTTTACTTGTGTCACATTGGATGGACACTGACGACAAAACAGTTGTTAATGCACCTTAAGATATATTTTGTTTTATCATTCACACATCATACGTCACCCCTGTCGTCCACTATTTGAGCTGGTGTGAGAACACTTGGTGTGTGTGTGTGTGTGTGTGTGTGTGTGTCTGTGGTGTTTTTGTAAGCCTTTTGTATGAGAGCTGTAAAATGGCCAACATCCACTTGCTTTATAAAGTCGGCTTTTTCTCACCCACCATCACATTTGGTTTCCTCTCCTTCTTTCTTCACATTCTTCATCAGTGGTGCTAATTTCCACTTTTTTCACGGTTATTATTGTAGCCTGGCATGTAGGCCTTCTTTCCTCCAGTTATTTGTTGTTTTAAGAGCCAGTGACGTATTTAAACTGAAGTTACTGTAGGTAGAGTGAGTAGAGTTGGTGATTGCTGCCTTACTTCCAGCTCACTAATTTAATAGCCATGTATATGTAAACCTCTTCTGTGATGCAAAAAATTAATTTATGCATATATAGTGTAGAAAACATCAGGAAGGTGTATGGAAGTGTGCACAGAACATGATCACAAACAGTGTTGAAAAATACAGCAAACCTCTCGTCTGCCTTTGATACATTAGGAACAGATTTGGATTGAAGACATGAATTTGACTCCTGATATGTTTATACATGTAATAAAAATGTAAATCTTATATGTTATTCATGTTAATATCAAATTCAATGCACACTCTTGGACCTAAGTATTTCTACAGTATCTTAGCATTTGTTGGATGATTTTATGGGGCTGTATTGCTAATAAAATCCAGCTGGTAGATGAAACATTTCCAATTATTTTTTCCTTTCAGCTTAAGAGGAAAGACAGCTTTGTTTACTGATGGCTGAAGGTGAAATCTCAGTCATTTTTATATTTGAAGGTAAGCTGCAGACCTTTTGAACCCTTTCCTGCCTTTTTACTTCAAGCACAGATGTGATGTGATATGTATTCATGGCCTCCATTTGACAATTCTAGATATGGACAGTAGGTGGCAGTAATTCAATTATTCAATACATTAACAGAAGGGCTTTGCAAATATTTGATGTAACTGTAAATGCATAATATTTTTTCTTAAATCCCAATGAAACCTCCACTGAGTTTTTCTTCTGTTTTCCACAAAACGCATGAAAAGACCAAAACCAGCAGTTCAGTTGTCCATCACTCCGTACTTAATGACTTTCCTCTTCGTCACTTGGCTCCAAGCTTACTTCTCCCTACTGAAACAGGTCACAGATGTATGCTCCCTCTCTCTTTTTTTAAAAAGTGTTAGCAATCTCTAAACAGCTGAGCACTGTGGTTTTTAAGCAACATGACTAAAACAAGAGTAAACAGTGTATTTGCTAGGGACTATTTCCAGCTGTGGATTAATACATTAAGTACTGTAGTTCTGAAGCACTTCTAGGGCACCTTCTATCAGATTTAAAGCTGTCTCGATGGTCTGACCACCACTTTTAACATACATGCCTGTTGTACAGGTTTAATCAGTAAAGCAGACACATGCTGTACTGTGCATGTATGTGCTCACATACTTGAGTTGCTGGTGTGAATTATTGGCAGTGAGAAGGAGAGCGATTGAGTGGATGAATAGGAAAACCTAATGCAGGCAGACGTGTCTGTCCAAGGAGAGAAAAACTTTGGAGTGTGAATACTTCATCAACTTCCCTTATTTGTCAGGGAGTTACATCGTCATGGCAACTGCAGAAACAAACCAGGAATCTGGCTCACTTTTAAAAAACTTTAAGATTTTCAGCAGATGATGGATTTTGTGGTGTGATTCTTAATTTACTCAACCGTGTTTATTTATTTATTTACAGGATGGAAACATGCCATACTCAGTCTGTGCTGACATAAATTAACAGGCCTTACACACAGTTTGTTGGCAAAAGTGCTCCAGTGAAGCCTCTGGTGTTTTTTATGAGTTTGGATATGATGCAGATATGAAGAGCATGTGGCAACAAGACAGAAATATCCTCGGCTGGCTAATAAAACATTGTGATCATAAACAAATAGCACGTGAAACAAGGTTTTTGTAGCCTAGAAAAAGTCTTTTCCAGAGAAGAGAAAAAAAACTCGTCAGCAGACGAGAGAGACACAGTTTGTGGTATAAGCAGAGAAAAAGAGAGATGACGTGTTGAACTGGATTGTTAACAAGCTCAAGGGTGAGAGGCATGGGTCCCATCCAGATCAATAGTGGCTGGAATGTGCCTGTGGGACCTCCAGGGCCTCGAAGTGGAGCTGTGCCTCCAGACCAAATAAGGACAGGAGCAGCAAGACCCGTCAACCAGAGCGAGAGGAGGCCAGCCAGGCTGTGAGCTACGCTGGGATGAGAAGAGAGGGGAGGGGGGGGGTCTGGAGGCTGGTTTACATCCTTACTCTAAGTGTCCATTTAGGTACTCGCAGACTGTGAGCCAAAACTGGATTTGAGCAGGGAAAGTGAAGGTTTGGTAGCAGCTGATTTAAGAGGCAAAACATTGGCTTGTATTTGGAAAGAGAAGCAGTAAGAAAAAATTGGAGAAAGAAGTTAAACTGCCTAACAGAAAAGGGAAAACTGGCGAGCAAGTGCTGGTAGAACAGTCTGGGAGCCAGTTCCCTAATTCTGACCAATTACTTCACTCCTGGGGAGGGTCCTGTCCATTCTCCTCCCCCTGCACCCGCCCACGAGGTTCAAAATCTCCATCACTTTGATATTTCTTTGCTCTTTAACTGTGTTGCCTGCAGTGTGCAGGTTCACTGTCTGTGCTGTTGTTACCTAACAGCAGGGAGACATTGGAGGGCCATGTCACTCAATGTCGTGCTGGACGGTCCGGCCCCCTGGGGGTTTCGCCTGACGGGGGGAAAGGACTTCAATCAGCCCCTGACCATCTCCAGGGTGAGTGAGTGAGAGGATACCTCTGTCATAAGAACAGAAGAAAAATGGTATAAATCAGTTTGCAAAAAGATTTACCTCTTATTAACTTCATCAAAACAAAACTATTTCCCAGCGTGTAACTGCCATAACTGTTTCTACTGTTCTTGGATCAGCCAAATGTCTAAAATGTGAATGTGAATGTGCTTTAGGTGTCCAGGCCAGAAGAGTCTGTGTTTGCTTTAGCGTCAACACTGTGTTTCCAGGAGGGTTCATTCCAGAAAGAGTCTGTCTGGACTCGGCGTGGTATGGGGTTGCACCTGTGCCACAGCGAATACAAGAGGCTTAGTTACAAATAGCAGCTTACATCGTACTCTGACATGTGCACACACACACACATACGAGTGTCTCATTGAGTGGATTTCAGGCTGAAGCTCAGTGAGATTATGGTATTCTTATCTGAAACAGTCCTGCAGAGTGTGTTAATCAATCAAACCCTGGTGAAAAATATGGAAGAAAATTAAATCCTCGAGATGTAGGAACCAATTTGTTTGTCCAAACTTGTTTAAATCCTCCACACATTCTGGACATTAATGCTGACAGGCGAGTCAACACAGAATACAGAATACATTTGTTAGAGATTGGAGAAGATGAGCACAGTGTTACTGTATTTGAATCTATTATAACATTGGGGGTTGCAGATTAAATGTATTGTACTTTGGATGAACAAATCATTTAGGAGACAGAAAGTTAATGAAAAATAAAAGCTCTAAAAGCTGTTTAGAGGGTCATGGTTGCTGACTGGTGAATTTTAATTTATCTTCATCTGTTGATATAAATGATTTCCTGGAACTAACTTGGTATTTCCTGTTGTGCACAAAGTCCAACCAAACAGCAGAATTACATGTAGTGAAATAACCACAAGTACTATTAAGAATTTATTCAATTTAAAGGAATCACTCAGCATTTTGGGAAAGACTTTATTCGCTTTTTCCCAGTGAGAGTTAGATGAAAAGATCCCCGCCACTGTCATATCTGAGGCTAGCAGCAAGTTAGCTTAGCTTAGCACAAAGACTGGAGGCAGGTGGAAACAGCTAGCAACACTTCAGTTTTTGTATGGATTAAACACATAACTATAATACAAGATACAGCTTTTAATACATAAATAAGGAAGGAAGGAAAACACACACAGAAATGAATATATATCACAAAGAAAAAATATTACTTCACAACATATATACCTCATCTCATACATATATTCCTCTATCTCTATGGAAAAACCCTGTTATAACTTGCTGTAACTCTTGTAAACACTCTGGATTTGAACAGTGGTGTCTTCATTAGCATTCAGACTTTGTGTGCTGTACCCCCGCTGTCACACAGGATCAGCTGTGGAGAGACCCAGTAATCCCGCTCTGTTGGGGTTATGTGCGTCTATATTTAGGGGAAGACCTCAGGAACTACTGACTAAAAGCACAGTCGGGTCTCCAAACCACTGGCTGTGTCCAGTGACCTCACACCTGTTGTGTTAGTGGACGCTCGGAGGCTCAATTCGAGAGCAGTGATGAGAGAGGACAGGGATGGGCGAGGAAGGAGGGGATCCCATGTGTAAGCGGTAATACAAGAAGCAATGTGTTAAAATGTACTTGTTAAAGGGAGATGACGCTCTAACATACCTGACCTCATCGATACATTCAACTGTCTGTGGCACAAATGAAAGGAAAATGTGGCTGCGGTGAAATCTCCGGCTTTATTTAAGCACAAGTGAAGCGTCTGCCTCCACTGCCATGTTTGGTCAGGAACATCCTCCTCTTTACGACCCGCTGGTGTTCCCAGCTGGTTGAAGAAAGTAAACATAAGTGATAATAATCTTTTTCTTCAGCAGACAGCAGCCTTAAAGGGCCACTCCGCCGAATGTACACATCCAGATCAGTTTACTTGATCTTCATGTCATGGGGAGTGATACTGAACCTGAAAACAGTCTGTGGCTCTGGAGGAGCTTTGTCAGGTGTGAGAAAATAACCAAGGTGATGTCATCAGGGTTATCTTACCTTGATTATGGAGCACTAACTTACTTGGCACAACCAGCTTGCAAATCAAATCAAAAAACCATGAGAAAGAAGGAAAAAGAGAAAACACAGAGAAAGCAAAAAGGAATAGAGGGAAATATGGTTGTAATTTAATCAAAGACAAATGTTTGACGTGACAGTTGAGCTGCATGGAAACTAAAAGAACCCAATAGAAAGCGTAGTTGTGCACAGATTCAGGTAACAGACATCGGAGCAGTAAAACATGCGATCAGACAGCAGCAGTCCAACAAACGCTCCACTGTAAATTACTGCTCCCTCTTTGGCAGCGTGAGACATCCCCTCAGCACTTTCATCGACACTTATTTATAGGCAGATGACCTAATTCATGTTTCAGTGTAACATCCCAGTGTTCAGTATAGCTAAATGTCCCGTAATGCAATATGGCTGAGCACAGGTCATGACCTGTGAAGTGTAAGCGGGGGTGTCGGTTTGGTTTGAAGATGCCCACTGAGGTATTCTCCGTGACCCTGATGGCTTTCTGGGACTTCTTATTCATCTTGATCACTTCCTGGCCGGCAGAATACATATTCCATCTGGATGCTGTCACTTACTGAGAAGCAACGCATGTTTACTTTATCTCCATGACAGGGGACGGACAGTTTACACGCACGCATACCAACCAGGGCAAAGCCTTTCCCTAACGGCGAACCCTCCTGCTGCATGTCAGGGAGTTACTTAGTATCTTGCAGAGTGCATGTGGTGAAAAAAGTGAAGATTTAGGTCATGAATGGCCTGAATCTTTTCTGTTATGCGTTTGACTGAATAGTCTGGCTTCTTAGTGGAGTCTGTTTTGTGTTTAGGCAGAGTGAGAGTCAGAGAAAGAGAAGAAAAAAATCATATAAAGCTGTGATCCCAGCAGGGGAACATGGACAACAGGCTTTGCAGTCGAGTTCTGTATTAAGAGGTGACGTGCCGGTGATGGAGAACAGACCATAACGTTTCACAAGGCACCTCCACCTGTGCATACCGAACTGCTGGAACAGGATTTATAGAGAGACGGGAAGCAAAAGACTGACTGACATTGCTTTGGGATTCCTTCTAATGTGAAATCACTGATTATAAAAACAGTATATTCTCTTTTTCATTTGTATTATTCATTCATTTATTAACTGAAAAAAATATTAGCAACAGACTTATTTCCCTTCACCTCTACTAATGTGTCAGGTGTTTCATCTTTTGTCCACAGCCCTGTTTTCAGGTCTGAAACTTCTCATGACCTCCAGCAATTAGAGATGTCAGATGAAGGCATATATGTTTATGGTTGGGACTCAAAATGAACTCTGTAGAACATATTTATCTATGGATTTTTGAGGGATTCAAATCCATAAATCATAAAAGGAAATAAATGCTAAAAGCAAATCAAGAGAACTGGCATCTCTTCTCTCTTTCTCCTATTTTTTAAATCAGCAGTCCCTCTGCTTTCTCAACATACAAATGGCTGCTAAATAATACTGTCTTCATAAAAGTGTTGAAACACCACAAGCCTTTTCTTTTACTTTGACACCAGTCTGGATCGTCTCATTGGACACTTAAAGACACAGCAGTTAGTTGTCGTCCATCCCTCTTATTGCGTCTTCTGCTCCCATCCAGGTCACTCCCGGCAGTAAGGCCTCCCTGGCCAACCTGTGTCCTGGTGACGTCATCCTGGCCATCGAGGGAGCCTCGGCCACAGACATGCTGCACTGTGAAGCCCAGAACAAGATAAAGGAGTCCACCTATCAGCTCTCTCTGACTGTTGAAAGGTTATAAGCAGAAACAAAAACTCTGCAAACAGGTGTTGGACTGAGTGAAGACAATGCCTGCACAGTATAATGAAATTTAATACATTAGCTTTGCAATAATTACTGTTAGAGAAGCGTGTTCCCTCTCTGTGTCAGACAGCTGGTTATTCAGTTCTAAATTAGGTTTTATAGGCCCTGGATGTGGTATTTGATTGGATCAGTTGTTGCTTTTAGGTCCACATCCAAGAGTCAATAAATGATATCATAACACACACTGGCACTATATAACAACAGTTCTTTCTGGTATGTAACCCCTAAAACCAAAGCATTGTCCATACATTAGTCTTTTTTCTTTAATATTTAGTTTGAACCTCTTACCTTTTTTGTGGGTTGTATAATGGGACAATAGTGTCCCATAACGCAGTCAAAAGTCAAGTGAATTTGGTTTGGCTGGTGTCTTTGGCTTAATTTAGACAGTTTTTCTCTTTAAAAAGTATTTTATGATATGACAGAAAAAGGCCAACATGTAAGCAGAAGTTCAAACCTCAGTTCTGATGTTTTATAGGTTGGGATTATAGAAAACTCGCACACACTCGGAAAAGAGTCAGTTCATCCGTCATGCTGTGGTGACCTTCTGACCAGGATCTGTTTTTCATTTCCAGGAATGAATCAAAGCTGTGGTCACCCCGTGTCACAGAGGACGGTAGAGCTCACCCGTATAAAATCAACCTGGAAGCAGAGCAGCAGGTTTGTAAGAGTGTGTGAGAAACAGTCCTGTTTGTTAAAGATTATGGTAGCCATTCTGCCTCACATCATCATTGTCTCGGTAATGGCCTCACTTCCTTCTTCTCCCTGCAGGAGTACAAACCTATTGGCGCTGCTCACAACCGGAAAGCTCAGCCATTCGTTGCAGCAGCGAACATCGATGACAAGCGCCAGGTGGTCAGTACAGCCTACAACACTCCTATCGGCCTCTACTCCTCAGGCAACATCCAGGACGCCATGGAGGGCCAGATCCGGGGCCTGGTGCCCCCAAAGCCAGTGAGGTGATGGTTCTCACTCACTCTGCAGCTTAGACATGGCAGTTGGGTTCTTACAAAGCCCTGCACCTCACATCATCTAACAGCATGTGAGACTTGAGTGCACTGACTGTCAGCCATGCCAGCAATAGCAACATGGATCAACAGATGATTATGTCAATTATGCATCGCCAATCATCTGATTCATATGAAGCAATTACCAATGCTAGGCGATGCAATGCACCCTTATTACAGCGCAGTGTGATTTGACACAGTTTGATCCAACGTGATGAAAAATAATACCACGCTGTGCAATTCAGTCTGGCACAGTTTATTTTGTTTCTTTATTTCTTTGGATCTTCGTAAGATAACAGCAAATCATAAAAGAACTAAAAAAATGAAATTGTTACTTCAAATTTGTTTCTCTTGTACTGCAACTCAGTGGGCATCTCATTTATGCTGCCTCTTTTTGGCCCTTTTACAATGAAGCCCTTTTACAAACAAGTCTTCTGTAGTGCAGGAAAAAAAATCTAAAAAGGAAGATTCCAAAAAAAAAAGGGAACAAAAGGGCACAAATGCACAACATGACTTCACAACTTCACAACTCACCTAATTTTAGTAAACATTTGGGTACATTAAAACATATTTACTTACAGCTGAGACCTTAACCTTTAATTAGTTGCTGGTTACAATATTCTAGTCTAAATCATGCCAGAGAAATACTGCAGAGAGTGAAAACCCCTGGAGTCAACATGGTGGTGAAGATAAGAGATAGCATAACAGTGATTTATTCATCTCGTGTCTTTATCATCTAATAATGCTAGTAGATATAACATATCAGTAATGGAATCAATCTGCAGATGCTCCACTTCAAAATGGATTCAAATCGGATTTTAGTGATGTAAAGACTTCAGAGATGACGGATCACAAGTTCATCCCAGATTGTATCCAGTTCATACTTTTTTTTAAAAATCTGAACAGTTGCATCTTGAATTTTTGTGCTGGTGCACTGATGCAAATCGGTGAATGAATGTGTTGGTCTGCGGTACAAAGGTCCAGTGCATCAACTTTGGTGTAGTGGCCATAATTGTGACATCATGTGACACACATGGGCCTAAAGATGTTTGTACACAATAAGTACAAAAGAAACGGTGGAAGATAAAGTTTTCGGACAAAATGCTGTACAATCACTCTTCCGAGGTGTGCGTGGGTAGTGTCCATGTGTGAGTGGGTAAATGTGAATGTAGAGTTAAAGCACTCTGAGTGGTCTTACAGTCCATTTACCGTTTATTATCAGAATTATTATTATTCTTTTAAGAGCCATATCAGTGTGCAGAGAGTCAGCCAGCTCAGCTTTTAGCGTATGAGTCATTTGTAGTAATATTTAGCATATTAAACTACTTTTGCTTTATGAATAGTAAAATAGTGGTCTATTTACCTCTCTCCCAAACTACAAATTAAATGAGCCTCGGGGTTCATTTATGACCTTGAAAACACGCATCTGGGATGAAATATTCTAAAGTTAAAGGTGTAAAATGTTGTAATGAGCAAAGAGCATCTTATCGCAGGACTAACCTTTCCTCTGGCGCCACTCTCAGGCTAAAAGTTTTCCCTACCACTGAGAGGATTTAATAATAGCAGAGAGCTCATTTTTATTTATCCAAGTTGTGTGTGTGTGTGTGTGTGTGTGTGTGTGTGTGTAATGACCATAACAGTCTCAGTGGGCTTCTAATGTAGCCGTAGAGTTTGTTCCCACTGTGATTTCTTCCTGTCTTATTATAGTTACATTTGCTGTCGTCCACCTGTTCTTTCACATGACTCAGGTCCTGAATCACTCAGCCACTCAGTTTGTTTGGAGGTGTCAGCTGAGCAGCTTAGCACTGCCTCAGATGCTCTACAGCACATTAGCCTCTGGACTCCCCCTCCCCTCATGTGTATTTCATTAGGCTACCTGATAGATGGTGTGTCACACTGAGAATATATTACCACAGCTCACAAGAATTAATCTTTCATTTGCTCAGCCACAACTTCACAATGAGACATAGTATATCATGTGAAAGTCACGTCAGCTGCCAGCAGATATCACGTCTTGGCTGCTTTACATGGAAATGTAGAGGTGAGCTTGTTTAATTATAATGTATGCTTAACCACTGTAACCAGCAGATAGAATTATTATATATCAGACCTTATGCTTATGATAAATCACAAATAACAATACACATTAAAAGGGGCATGTTGTAGAACCAGCATGCTGGCAGACTCTAAAATCTCTAATTAATCAACATCTTCTTTTCTTTCTCCGTGTGGTCCGGCTCATGAATTATCTTACTCCTTACTCCCTTTTCTCCATTTTTTTTCCTTTTAAGGTCGACTCACCACGCTGTACTGCATTTCTAAAATCTCCAGCTGGTTGTTCTCACCTGACCTGCTTCACTCAGTAACCACAAGTAACAAAAAAAAAAAAAAAAACATCGGCGCAATGCATCATTTCTGCCACTAACATGGAGAAATCCCTCTTAATGAAACTGACTTAGGCTGATGTGGGAAAAGAAGTTGAATTTGTCACTGTCACATGGCAACCTAGAGGCCAAAGCAGCGCTGCGTCACAGACAGCAGGGGCTGCATTTGTGTTTGCATCCTGACCAGGTAGTGTTCTGTGTGTATGCATGTGTGTGTCTGAATGTGCTGCTCAGTCCCAGGACTCTGACCAGCATCGAGGATTCTGACGTGTACCAGATGTTGCAGAAAGACCAGGATGAGCCCCACGAGCCTCGGCAGTCTGGCTCGTTCAGAGCCCTCCAAGACTTTATTGACAGTGATGGTGAGCTCTTCCTCTTTCCTGGACGGTTGCCTCTGCAACACAAACGCATCTCACAGGCTGAAATGATTACCTGCTCATGGAATTATTTGTACTTTTGCTGACACCAAAAAAAAAGAGAAATAGACGTACAGTCTCATCGCAGCAACACACACAAATGTTTTAACCCAATACATTAACTTAACAGTTAGTAACACCATCACTAACATCGGGTATATTTTACCTGATAGAAAAATACATCTCATCAAAATATATTAAGTACATCAATACATGGCAAATTGAAGTACAGTTTTTTTATTTTCCCCTATACAACGTGTCTTGAAGACAGGCACTTTGTCTACAACGACTTATTTTTTATGTCCCACACATCAGGAACAATTCTGGGTTTCAGTGTCTTATTCAAAAACATTGAAGCTAGAACCATGTGACCACCCTTCTGTATCTCATACGCTACAGCTGAAATGAGAAAATCAAATTGCTCATTTGATGACCTACAACCTGTGGCATAAACAACTTATTGCAGTAAAATATATTCATTATGCTGCAGGGAACACATATTTATTTATTTATTTATTTAAATCATGTCTGCAATATTTTGACACTGTGCGACTAACTGGTCTCACAACGTCCCAACGTACAAAAGCACTGCTGCAAACGTTTCCTGTATTAAATGAAAGGTAAAATATGTCGTGAGGTTATGAAATACACTAATCCATCAGGAAGTGTCAAGAGGTTACAAGTGTGCCTGCCTCATATCTCTTTAGTGTTTTGTTTTTATATATGTGCTCCAATTATGTACGAGGCTTGTTTTGTTGAGTGGTTTCTCTCCCGTGTGGGCAGGCACTCGTCCCATTGTGACCAGGACGGTAAAAGCCCCGACAACCAAACCAACTCCGCCCACAGGAAACCTCCAGAAACTACCTGTCTGCGACAAGTGTGGGAATGGGATTGTGTGAGTAAAAATAGAGACAATTATCTGTGATTCACATTGAGGGCATCCATGAATCGATGCAAACAAAAGGATGGAGAAAATTGCCAAAACAATGCAGTCCACTACATCATCCATGCATCATCCAATACATCGCAAACTGTAAAATGAATGTATGTCTGACCATACTGTACATAAACACGTTACCTTTATGCTAATACATTGTTCAACAAATGCAGGAATCAGTAGCACACCAATGTAAATGTCTATGTGTCATAACATTAGATATGTAACATAAATTTTATAAATTGGAACATCTAAAATTTTTAACCTGCAAACATGGTGTTTTTAACAAAATACTGCAAAGTTCTCAGTAAAAAACCAAATAGGTGTTGCTATGATTTTGTCCATCACTTATATTTGAATACACACACACTGTTCTGCAAACGTGTAAGACTTACAACAGTCAACTTAGCATTGAAAAATGTAAAAGGTTTACATCACTCTCCATGCACACACTCCTCTTTGCTTTTGACATGCGCCTCTCTGTGTTTTGTGCTACAGCGGGACAGTGGTGAAAGCACGAGACAAATATCGTCACCCTGGCTGCTTTGTGTGCTCCGACTGTGACGTCAACCTCAAACAGAAGGGCTATTTCTTTGTGGAGGGGCAGCTGTACTGTGAGACTCACGCTCGTGCTAGAATGAGACCACCGGAGGGACACGACCTCATCACGACTTTTCCCTCTGCATAGATCCCCCCTGTGGCGAGCACAGACACACACACACACACACACAAACTAAACGCTCTGACACACACACACAAACAGACACACGCTGGCCAACAAGCCTGTGTCCTACATCTGTTTTGTGTGTTTATCTGCACTTTGGTGTTGTCTCTGTGTGCAATAATAGATCGATAAGAAAACACTTTTCTCCCTGGAAGTGACAATATGATGTTTGCTCGACAAATCACCTCTGTGTGGGAACATTTTAAAGGTGATAATTGAACGGCCTGGCTGTTTAAAGAGCCGAGCAGCAGAGACGATAATAGGCACTGACATTTGACACTTTCATCTTGCCAGTTTTCTCACAATTTAATGTCTTTCCATTAAAGACTTTTGCTCATACTGTAAGATGGCATCTGGATGTGAAGTCTTGAGATCCAAAGCACCACTAATAGATATTACCAGGCAATCTATTATAAAATAGCCAATGCCAAAAAAAAGCAAGTGTAAGTATAGTATTAGCATGCAAATAGTCCTAAAATAAAAGGAAGAGGGCTCAAATGTGTACATGTGGTTGTTGTACTGTCTTCATTAGCTTCCATATTGCAATGACACTTTGTACAGACATTCATGTTCCCCAGAGGATAACGCTTACTGACATTGTTGATCCCCTGACTTTCCCTGCGGTGCCACAATGAGGTTTCCATCTTTGTTTTCTTTTAGTTAAGTTTAGTTTTAGTTTAGTTGTGGAACCCAGGAGGAGTAGCTGCTACCTTTGTTGCATCCCAATAACGAATTAGATGATGAAGATGAGACGAAGTTAGATGTCTCAGCTGTTGGATTACCATGAAATCTGAAACACATTAATGTTCCTTATATACTGTGCCATCATCTGGTCAAAATTTCAGTTTGACTATTATTTTGGTTTCTGAGCAAATACCTGATAAACTAATGATATGTGAACATTTCAAGGGACATTTACCATGAAACCTTGCAACTTATGGTCTTTTTCTCAAAAGGCATTTTAACCCGTCACAGATTGAGCACAAGCACAAGTGTAAATAATATAATTACAGATGGCTCAATTCCATTTAGCTGCTTCAGTTTCAGCGTACTGTACTGGTGTAGTGCATTCTGGCTCACTGTCACGCTGTCATGGCTTACTGTGACACTTGAATAGCACAGAGTCATTGTTAATGTTGTTAGTACCACCTGTGCTCAAAATGTGAGCTGTGAAAAAAGGCTTTTTGGAATCAATTGTAATTGGATTAACTTTAAACCTCAGCTTCTGTTCTCTATGGAGCTACCAACTTTTTTACAACCACTTTTCAAGTCTATAAGTGGAGATTATACAGGTAGATTTTTCTTCAAAAGGCTTCCAAGAAAACAATAAAACACATAAAAAGCTACATTTGATTTCACATATTTCCAGTCGTGCCAGGCAACCACACAGGTGACTTCTCTTTTTGTATGAATTTCCCACTTTTCAAGACTGTTGGATTGACATCTCTGTGACTCTCCTGTTAGCTTTGTTGTACCGGATAGAGAAAATAAATACACCTTCATCACTCCTATTGGTACATAGCACCCCAGTGACCTCACATGAGGCTAACTTACATAAAACAAGTGACAATATAAAACCAAGAGTATGTTTATGGTTTAAAAAAACATCATCACCTCCTCATAGTTATACGGGAAACTCGTCATCAGCTGAGTCATCATGATTATTCAACAGTTTGGTGGCCTGAGAGATAAAAGAATGCTTCACCCTGTTGGACCTGGCCTTTGGTAGTGTTAGTCTGCACCCGGGGGGGAGAAGCTCAAACACAGAGGATAAGGAGGGCACTATAAATTTGACTTTTGTGTTTTTCAATTTGTTCTCTTATGCAAAATATAAGTCACATCAGTCAGTTTAACATTTGATTATCTCTCTGATGACTTTGACTATAAGTTGCAGTTAGTGATTATTACCCTCACACACTTGTCATACCAAGCATTTTAAAATCCATACAACAATTCCAAGGTTCGAGTTAAAATTAGACAGTAAGTTATTGGCTCAAACCTTTTAGAGAGATAACACGGTTAATACAATCCATCCCTACTTTTGAGCAAAGAATTTATTTTCTAGTTTCATCTTCATCTCATCTGAAATTCAACTTGCTTACAGTGAGAGGGAGCACATCTGGTTACATCTGGTGTTTGTGGTTCATTTTTGTAGCCTGGTCTTCATCAGCTGTTCTTTTTGTGGAAACATATCTGGGCGGCAGGCGGCAGGCGGCAGTCACCATGTGTGGTTACAGTGATGTATTCAACCGTTTCTGCTAAGCAGGTACAACAAAAGACAAAAGCTACACCTCCCTGTGGCACCAGTATTGATCCTATCGCTGTTAGAAAAAAGCAGCTTTTTTTTACAACCGTCCATTAAGCACAGATGGAGGGTTTTGTAAACGAAGACGTGGTTTTATTCCTCTGGTTCGTTGTTTGGCCTGCTTTGAGAGAATATTGATCAACATTCATTAAACAATTCATAATTTACATTGCAATGTTGTAATATACTGTCTTGGTCCCCTTTTTTTTTTTTTAATTGGCTTGATCTATTGTTGTTCAAGGGCACTAAAAGGATAATAAGGACGAAAATGTAATTTGTGTGATTAAAATATTGCCTGCCTCTGCTGCAGACACAGTTACACAAATGAGTCTGCTGAGGATGAAGCACACTATACCATTGGTTTCATCATTACTCACTAGTGGTGTGTTCAAAACTTCAAACGTTTATTTTCGTTGATCTAAAAGTATCCACAAAACCAGAATATTTCGATAGATGTTATAGTGCAGTCATTACTAAACATGGCATCAGGGAAAGCTTACAAGCACCTGCAATAAAGTGTTGAAACATATACATTAATATGCATGATCTAGGCTTGATTATGACTTTAGGATACACACAAATAATTTTTAATAAGAATATTACGGCCCAGCAGTTGCATCAATAGGCTTAAATCTTTGGTTCAGTCCACTGCACATACTGCATATTGAGAGAAGTGACTCTAGCTGCAGTGGTAAGACCCTGTCTAGACAGTATGGGGAGCTAAAGTATCATTTTTGAGCTTTGTGACTGTATAACAGCAGAAAACATTATAGTCAAAGTATTGAGTTGAATGTTTTGAGGTTACAAAGTGCCCACAGTCTGTATCAGATAAACTGTACAGTATATTTAACTCTATGTGGCGCTGAGGGCAATGTAGGGCTGCAAATAATGATCGTTTTGATTATTGATTGAATATATCATTAAGGGCATTTTCACACAGACAGTTTGTTTTCTCTGGTCCGAATCAGTTGATGAGTTTGAAAACTTCAAGTGTTTTCTTCTTGATTCAGTTCCTTTTCACACAGAGATGTTCCCTCCGTTCACTCCGTTTATGGGTCTGCATTTTGTTGATTTTCAGTTCCAGATTGTGATTGCTGGACCAGTCGACTAGGCAGGACACCTCGTTTCTAGAAGCTGTCTCAGTCCCACCAGTGTTGACAAGCAGATCATCATCTTTACAGCATCAGAGTAGGAAATACACTCATTGGTGTAAAATGAGAAGATCAGAGGTCATACATATCCCTGAGAGGCATCTGTGCTTATTGTCAACGAGTTTGAAGATCTGTTGTTGATTTTGACAGCCCATGTTAGTGAGGCAGCACAGCGGTGCGGTGGTTAGCACTGCTGCCTCACAGCAAGAGGGTAGGTGTGAGTGTGAGTGTGAGTGTGAATGGTTGTCTGTCTCTGTGTGTCTGTGTGTCCTCCTGTGACCCTTAAGGATAAGTGGCATAGACGATGGATGGATGGATGTTCTAACAAGTAAGAAGTCCAAGACCCAGATACATAGTTACATAGCTGCGAGAGTTTGTTATACAGCCTTGTGGGTTTAATTGTACTAAAAGTTGAGTTATAGTCGATAAATAGAACTCAATCAATCAATAAATCAATCTTTATTTATATAGCGCAAATTCATGGCAAATGTTATCTCAAGACACTTTTCATAGAAGACCAATTCTAGACCACTCTTTAATCAGTAGTTACCACAGGATTCAAGAGTTCAAAATGAAAGATTCAAGAATCCACACATGAGCAAACATCAGAAGACAATGGCAAAGAAAAACTTCCCTTTAACAGGAAGAAACCTCAGACAGAACCTCAGACAGAACCCAGAACCCATAGACCCTGTTGGGGTCTATGTTGGATGTGGGTACTCTAGCAGAGATGGCAGGCACCTCTAGATGCAAGATGGAGTGGAGAAGGAGAGGTATAGAATCATCCACCAGCCTATAGCCACAGCTCTTGACAGATGTTTATGCTGTACACTCAAACACTTTCATTACAACAGATGTTAAGTTTGTTAAACAATAGGTGCCTTAAGCACAGGAATTAATACTGCAGCTTTAATGCGTGCACGTACTTCACACAGGTTGATAGACTGATTAAAATACCAGTCAAAACAAAAGCATGTTCTGCAGCACACCATTTTAAAGTTGCTAAGGATGCAAGATCAGGGCCTGCAGCTTTGTTGCTGTTCTGACTGCGCAGCAGACACCTAATCTTGTGCTCCCCAGCCATAAAAAATGGACTTGAGGTTTTATTACAATTGCAGCAGAATCAGTTAAGTTCATCAGGGAGCTTAGGGTCGTCATTACAGACGTAATGTTTGGCTTTATCAGTAGTAATTTACTGCAGCTCCATCCTCACACCTCTGCTGTCCTCGTCCTGGTGCTTGCTCTCCTGCTTCACTTTGTAATTGGCCTTGGGCTTCCACACTGCCTGCTCAAATATATATTTGAGTTCTCTATTGCCCCTCTTTCACTGAAGAAAAAGTTATTATTTGTTATTCAAACATCTGTGTAAAATAAATAAATTCTACATGAGCAGCCAAAGTAGGTCTGCTACATGAGACCAATTTGTCTTACTTTTTAATCATAATTTTCACTATTATCATCAGGTTAGTCATGAAAGAATTGAAATAACATTGTTTTGTGTTAGGTAAACAGTAATTTATTGACGGTCCCTTAGTCAGCCTCCAGTAGCTCAGTATGAAGGCTGGGATCCTTACAGAGGAAGAAGATGCTGCTGGTTCTGGAGTAAATATCTCTCAAAAATCCAACTTCAATCTAACATTTCACTGTGGTGAAGACTCATATTTTTCTCAGGGGCTGGACTAAACCACAGCTACAATGCCAATGAATATCTACTCTGACATTCTTCAGGTGGCAAAAAAGTACCAAAAATGAACTGTAATGCTGCTCCATGTCTGCTGAATGAAATATTGTGTCAGAGCCAAAAATGAATGCAGCTTTAAAATGTTCTATTTTATCTTTCCACCAGTCCAAAAAGCCAAATTACAATAATGTGACCAGCAAAAAGGTTGAAGCCCACAAATGAAGGTCAGTTTTACTTCATGAATGATAACATAGTGACTTTTCTGCCTAATTGAATAACGGATTAAAACGACTAGTCCCTAAAGACTTAGTGTACCCTTTTAAAAATGTTATATAAAGTAATCTATCCCACGTAAATGGACTCATGTGACTAAAGAATGCCACAAACCACCATTAACTAAAAGAAGACTCCATGTACTTTAAGCGAGCTATTTAATGAATATGCTGTCACATTGTGTTTCTCTACTGGCTTCACTTAATTATTTCACAATAGAAATACATTCAATTGACAAAATCAATATTCATCCCACTGACAAAATGCCATTCATCAAATATTAATACATATGGATGGAAAGCCATGGGGCAGACATAGGGAGCGACATAAGTGCTTTCCCTTATGAAAGCCAAAAGACAAGACCATCAGCAAACAAGGAGGAATTTAATTTGTTTCAAAGCTATTGTTCATTTTACTTGATTAGGAAGTATCTTCCTCCCGAGGGCACACTTTGTGGCAGCAGCAGCTGTTCAATAACGTCAGACAGTTAAAGAAACAATTATTGATTTAGTGCTGAATACGCCATGAATAGCTTACTAAAAATGGAGCTGTAGAGCTAATATCCCAGTCCCTCGGCTCCTCACGTAAGCACAAAGAAAATCAGTGAGAACCCGGTCAACAGGAAGGGCTCTTCAAAACCTGAGCACCGGTGTAATCATTGTAAAAGCAAATAGTGGTGATTAGGATGCTCCCCGCAAACAAAGACATGTTGGGAGGGGGAGGAACTCCTCTCGTCTGTCTAATAAGAAAGTCTATTTCAGTTTCCTACTGAACCCATAATGCAAACACACACAAACATCTGCATCCCTCTGTGCTTGTAGCTCAGACCGCAAAACATAGACCCAATAAATATTATGGCTTAAGTACAGTAGACTAATTAGTGGTGTGTATGTTGATTTATTTGTATGTATTTTTATTTGTCCATTAATTTCTATGTTTCAGCATGCAGTCAAATTCTTCTCTAACACCTCTAAGCTTGGCTCCATATGCTGACAACTGATGAGACATTATTATTATTGCTACTTCATGGTTGATAATATGTGTCCATTAAATGTCCATTTAGAAATATTTTTAGTATGATAACAGTGAATGAAATGACTGGAACCCTTTTGAAATACATCACAAGACTCTACAGCTTTGCCAGTTTTCCAGTCAAGATATGTCTGAATCCTGACGGTTATCACTGACCACTTATTTTAAATGACAGATGGACATTTCTAACAAAAACAGCCAAATTACAGAGGCTTGTGAAAATATGTCAGATATGTCAAATGGATCAACATGTAATCAAAATCCACATTTTATCATGTTTCATGTTGAGACGCATTTCAGTTCATCCAGATATGGGGATAACAGTAGAACTGCTTCTTGAGCAGCCAAATTACAATTATCGATTTATCTGTAGGTCTTTTTTTTTTATCAAGCATATAGTCAGGAAACTCATGTTAGACATGTGCACTCAGAGAATTACGTAAATGATTAATTGTCTGACTAATACCTAATACGTAGCCTAAAGCACAGCATATAAGCCAGTAATTGCTGTAATGCACGCTAATGCTTAGATATCAGAAGCTTAATGAGGAATTCTGTTGAAAGTGGTGTGGCTGTCTACTTTTAGTTCAGTTCAATTAGTTCATTTGATAGCACTAATACAAATACTAATTAATGTACTGTTATTGATCATACCATTAACATAGCAGCTTAGGCATTGTCACAAAAACATATGAGAATACACATATATGAATTCTGTGCAGAAGAAGTTTTACAATTGTTTGTTTCTATTCTTTTAATGAGCGTATACATTATGTGGACCCCGATGCACACTGGCTTGATAAATTGAATAAAGGTCCTTGCATCCTTTGATAAATACAGAGAATTTCTGATTGTTAACAGCAGCATATTTTACTTACATAACATGTAATTATGCAGTGAAGTCTCCCGATTACACGTAAATATCTCCAAATATTTCCCTGCCATGAGATGATGTGATTGTTCTAAAAAGCAGGAAGAACAAAAGTATGAAAAACATCTTACTGCCTTTATATAGTTATGTACAAATTCAGAAAAAAAAATACATTAACATGGATTCTACTTTTTATACTACTGGTGATAACTACTGCTGATTTACACTACAAAATGTACGACATTGTCCACACTATAAAAACAAAGAATTTCATATTAAACCCATCTTGAGTGAAAACGTGGACTGATATCCACGCTGCTGTGGGAGGTTTTTATGGTGCAGAAAAGTTAGGCATTGGCTTGTGTTCAAACTTCAAAAGTGCACCCATGATTGAAATTGGCTCTCTGCCTCAATTAACAATGAAAGTACTGTCAAGGATGAGTCACTTGCCAGAAAGTTGCAAAGTAATTATTATAATGAATATTGGACAGAGGTTTATTATTTATGAGCATCTTTTCTTCTCTAAACAATCACTGCCAGGTATCATAGTCACAATTTCACCATTGTTGAGTGTTTCTACATGCTTCAAAGGAATTGAATCTGGAAAAAACTTCTACTTAATTGAGGGTTCCAAATATCTTTTCAGAATTAATTTTGTGTGTAGACCATGCATGTTAGATTAATGTCAGAAATGGGGTCACACTAGATGGTTTACTACCTCCATTATTGTTTAAATTGTGTATGAATATATTTGGTTGGTTGTTTTTTTTGGTTTGTTTGTTTTTCACAAATTTTTAAAATGATTTTCTTATATTGTCATTTTCAGCAGTTAAGTGTGTAATCCAAATGCTCACGTTTACTTGAGCAGGACTTTGTTTCTACACTCTGAGAATGTATCATGCGAATATGTTTCTTTTTGTAGGAGCTTTATTTAATGTGATTCATGCATAGGCGTTTTTCGTGGTTTGTGCTGTAAGCGATATACATACTTTCACGGCTCTTCATAATGTTCTATGCAGTAAACTGAAATGAATCATACTTGATGGCTTGACACGGTACTTATGAGAGGAGCAAACTAGCGCAAACACCTCATAGAAAAGAACTCTCATCCTTCAGTGACACAAACACAGTTACAAAGAGACAAGAGACTGCGACACGAGAGGTGATATTATGTTGAATGTCAGCAACATTCCTCAGCAAAAGAAAGTCAGTTTGACTCTATAGGCACAAATATGACCATTTTTCTTTTTCTACCAAGGGACTGTATGGAAATTATTTGAAGGTGGAGGGGGGGGGGGGAGGAGGAGGGCTACGTGTAGTTGTCAGAAGTGGGGACACAAGACACAATGAAGTGAAAATAGATTATATATAATTACACAAAAAGTAGAAATGCTATGTCAATCTCTGTAATGTAACCTTATTTACCATTATGTTCATTTCCCTTTATAGATACCTGATACTTTGTGATGATGTTGTAGTTGTATTTTTACTACAAAGAGCCCTGCGGTACCATCATATATTTTTTTTTATTACCCGTTTTCAATTCTAGTGGCTTTTTGGGACAATACTAACAGTAAATTACAAGAGATTCATTTATGTTTGTAACTGTAAAAACATAGTTTGCAGTATTCTTTTTAATCCTTGTGTCTGCAGGTATTCCTTTCAGCCTGCAGCCACAACAACCTTCACCAATAATGTGGGGCTGTGTGTAGCGCGAGAGGTAAAAGCTAGGCCAAAACAATTCTCCTGCTGCTTGTTAAGCACATTGCAAGGTGACTCAGAGGAACAACAAAGGAAGACTTTAGAAAGGAAAATTTAAATGATTAAAGTGAAAGGGGAACAAAACTCGGATTTTGAAGTGTGAGGAGGATGTGTGATTGACAGAGCTCCAAAGATTGGGTTGTCGGTGCCCAAATTTAAGATTCAAACCGAAAAAACATAAAGGTGCGTGCCCAACGCAGACAAACTGCATCAACAATGAGGAATATCCACCAGAATTTGACTCTCCAATACTTTGACAAGTTTTGATTGGAATGAGAGCTAGTGTGACCCACCTTTGCTGCAGTGTTCATAATGGTTTTTTAAATGTTAATAAGTCATTTCTCATTTCCCTCAATTATGTTCATCCCTCATTTCAAGAGGTCACAACACCCACCAAAAAATGAATATAAACTTCACATTTCCACAGATGATTATCCTTGTCATGAATCATGAATGTGCGTCTTAGACATGCGTTGACTTGCTGTCTGTAAACGCTCCGTCTTTATCTTTTTGGGTTTCTCTGCCTTCGGAGCGCCTTGACCTTGAGCTGAAGGGTTGATAACACTTACACACGGACAAAAAGGCCGTCCTGTAGTTGTTGTTCATCCACCCATACAGGATGGGATTGACAAACGTCGAGCACATAGCCACAATATGGAACACAGTGAAAAGCAGCTTAAAGTCCTTCATGTCCAACACAGCGCTGTCGATGTCAACAGCCAGCTGGAATGCATGGAAAGGCAACCAGCTGACGGCAAACACCACCACCATGGTCAGCAGCATCTTAGTGGTCTTCTTCCTGCGTTTATGGCGGTCATTCCGACCTCCGTAAATCACGTGATTCTTCAGTTTAATCCAGATGCGGATGTAGGCGACAGAGTTGATGGCCAGAGGTAAACCGTATTGAACCAGAAGTGCTGATATACTGTAGATAATTCCATTCATGCGACTTCCTGGCCACTTCTCTGTGCACACCTGAATAGACTTGTCTGGTGAAAGGTCGAACGTCCCGTACTCCCTGAAGATGGCGAGCGGGCTGGCCAACAGGGCGCTGACGGCCCACGTGATGACAATGACCACAGCGCACATGTCTTTGGACATCTTGGTCTCCATGTGGTAGACGATGCTCCTGTGGCGGTCCAGGGCGATGACGTTCAGGGTGATGGTGGACACTTGCACTGCCATGCCTTGAGCGCAGGGCAGCATGAAGCACAACACCTGACCAAACTTCCACTCGTCATACAGAGTGTAGATAAGGGTGAAAGGCAAACACAGCGTGTTCACCAGCAGGTCTGCCACAGCTAAGTTTACAATAAAGAAATTGGTAACGGTTCTTAGATTTTTAAACTTGTAGACAACATATATCACTAAAGAGTTCCCAATGACTCCAAACAATATGATTGTGCTGTAAGCGAGGATGAGAAACACTTGAACTCCGACCAGCTTTGTGCTGTCGTCCAGCTTTAGAAAATTCTCGTCATTTATTGTGCTGTTAATTGAACAGCAGTTGGAAGATTTAAGTTCAAGTTGTGAATCTTCTATTTGAGTCACGTTTACTTGATCTGCTGCATCCATGGTGAACAGTCCCCATATGTTACTCTGTGAAAAGATGGACATCAGTTTCAGCAATGCAAATACATGTTGTGACCCACAAAAAGTAAATTATTTTATCTATTATTGTTATTTCTATTAGTTTACAGACAACAACCTGACAAAACTTCAGTAAATCTCCAATAATGAAAGGGTGACATCTAAAACATATGTTTATTTTCTTTCAAAGACTATGAAAAACATTTCATTTAATGAAAATATAGTGGGCACGCTGGACGTATTATTTTCAAAATATGTGTTGACTTGGGATTCTAAAAGTATACATGCAATTGATGCATAATAAATATGTAACTTGCATTACAGAGGAAGATCAACTATGATTTATGATAGGCATGTTAAAACCATGTGTAGAAACCTTGTAAGATGAGATGGTTGTAGTGAAAATATTCAGTGCTTTTAGCAAATTGATACGTGCTCCTTTGATAATATTGAACAGCACATTTTTAAATTGCAAATTTGACAAGTCTGATTAAAATGAGCTAAACATCACTGCAGATGATGCCATCAGGAGACTGATGCTGGTGCTGTTTGACGGAAAGTGTAAGGTACCACAAAAGCCGCAGAAAAGCTGTGGGGACACTTTTTCTGATTTGTAAGCTATCTTCAAATAAATCTCAAACTAATATGAGCCTATACTGTCAGTCAATCCAAAGCCCTCAAAGTCTCTTCTGATGCCCTTATCAAATGAATTCTTGATGTTCGTAGGCAGTTTATAGGATTACTGCTGTGAATTTATACAGGTTTTATCTTTTATCTATCTAGCACAGGGTGGATTTTCCCTTATAGAGATCTTGGACAATCGCATTGAACACATGAACCATAACCACATACAGTATTGTCCTTGACAGACAAGTGCTGCAGAGATCTTCATTCATCACTTAATGTATCTCCTCACAGGCAAACCTAAATCTATAACAATCAAGAATGAAGAAGAGTGACAACTTGTAAATGTTTGTCGTGATTAAGTTATTCAGAAAAGTGCATTTAAAAGTTCAAATGCTGTTGTCACTGACCACCAGCAGCATGTCATAATAATTTCTAGAGAAAAAGACAATGTAAGTGAGAAACGTGGCATGGGTCAGGAGCTGTGTTGTTCAGTCCTACAGTGAGACAGCAGGCTGCAGCTATTTTTTCCATTTGATCAAAAGATCAAATGCTGAGATTAAGATTCACTCACCTCAAGCTCCAGGGTGAGATTTTCAGATTCCCCTCATTGTTTCTGCTTCCAGTAAAGTTAAGTGACAGCTTTTTTTGACACGGTTCGCCTTGTTCCTGTGAAATCCAGATAACCAAAATAATAGAAGCCCCTCAGACATCGACACCGAGCAATCTTCATAAAAGAGGAACAACGTGCGCGCAACAGCAAAGCGCGCAGCATTTGCCAGTGCGCACTGCAGCCTGTTTAACGTAGAGGGCGCATTACTTGCCCTGTGAGACTCTGGGAGACCGTCAGATGGGGAGTTGGGAGGAAACGCTCCTTTCCTGACCAACATCCTCAACCCGAGAGAAGATGTATCCTTGTTTTACAATGGATCGTTTTTAATGCGCGTCATCCTGAGCGAGTAGCCTGCGCGTCTGTTCGTCCTTGAATGGCAAAAGGCACATCTCTGCCCCTCAGTGCCCAATGCAGAAGGATAGCCCGTGAAGAATAGTGTAAATGGAGCATTTGTGTTCAAAGCTCAGCTAAATACCTACAGCACGAGAAAACCATGTTTTATTTATATTTGAGAAAGAAAGAATCAAATCAGCTTTTCAACGGTTTAACATTAATGCCTGCTGCTCTGTTCTGAGTGCACCACTGCAGTGGAGAGCACACAAAGCTCAGCTATTCAACCAACACATGATATGAATCTGTGTGAGTCCATTTGGTGTAATAATCAGTAAGTCATCAGAGAATCCTCATTGGTAAAGACACAAACTGCTTCACATGCCAGGCTCAAGTTTTCCAAAAAGAAAAACAATTTTTTTATAAATTAAATACATTTATAACATCATAACATCTTTATAGAAAGAAATATTTGCCATGTCATTACTAACATATTATCCAAACATAATGCAACATTGACTGAATTTGACAGCAGAAGAGAGGTTGAATGCAGGAGCACACACATGGTTGCTTCTTTACGACCTTGTTAGCACTAAGTCAAAGGTAATACTCATATTATGTTACAGCACAGATTGCCAGTTTGGGGCCAACACTTACAGACAACCACACCTTCATGAAACACTCCAGAGGGTCTCCTTCAGCTAAACAGATTGTGCCTTTTAATGAGATTCACAGCGATGATTATTATGCAGCAATTAACAAATAAGTCTGCCAACATCAACTAGTTAGTACTGACAGTTGGGAGTAGATCTCAACCCTGAGCCTGGAAATGAATTTTTGCAGACACACATCAGTGATGATGACAACAGCATCATTGTGGCTCAGTTGATATTGAGTAATTAAAGCACTTTACTGGAATGGTAAAATCCAGAAGCTGCATCATCATTAGAGACCTCGCTTGAAGTAGCCCTAACATTTATATCATGGTCAATGGCAATTACCAATTACCAGAGTTTACCATTTAAAGTGTAGTACTGTGTAGCTGACCCATTTCAAACTGTTAGGCCTCTGGCTGGTAATTGGGTTCATAATTTGATTGCCAATGTTAACCAAGACACCATGAGGCCATTGGATATTGAGTTAATGTCAAGCAGTGTCCTTGGCAAAAGCTCACTTTGCCCATAGTGAAACTACACAGATGGTGAAGTAATGAGAAAAACCAGCAAACCCTGAATATATTGGGCAGAGTTTAGGAGTTTAGGAGGTGAGGCAGACTGTAAAAGATTACCTTGTTTAAAGTTAAATGTCAGCAAAAGACGAGAGTCTTCTGTTGTCAATGAAAAACAATACTGTGTTTTAAGATTACAGCTCGTTAACTACTATTCTAACATTTTACAGACTACTTTCTTCTTTCTTCCATCACTTCCAGGCAGCTATTGCATCCATTACATCCAGCAGACATGAGGCAACTTTAGCGTTCATTTGGGGTCATGTTTCTGGCCACATGATGAAAGTCCAACATCCACTCTCCTTGTAGCTCTGTTTTGATCAACTCCTGCAAAAAATACATTAAGCTGCTAAATGCTTCACTATGTTCACCAGCTTTGTCTTTCTGCTGATTGCTGGTGGCCAGGTAACGTGCAGTGGGTCTTCGGAGAGCTTTTGGAATTACTCTGATGTGAGCATTTAAAGCAAATGAGAACAGTTACGTTTGTGGCCTTAAAACCAAAGCAATGAGCTGTGAGATGCTAAAAAAAAGTCTGAGGCAAACTGCAGAGCAGGGTGATGATTCTCTGTTGGTTCATTGCAAGCTGTACTTTCTTATTATGCGATATTTGTTCCCATTTCGACATAGAAATATTGATCAGAGTACCTTTAATGTATTTTCCTTGTGTTATTGTTTTGAATCTATTAGAGCTACATATGAGATTGCAGGAGATTTCTGCATAAGAAAATGAAAAGGACCATTCAGGTTTAAGTTTATCATATATCACATTCATCACTATCATTTCTCTATTTTTAACTCTCTCAAATGAAGTTCCCAAATGACTGCTTCAGATCATTTATGTGAATTTCACAGCATTAATAAAGCGGATAATATCAGTAAACAGAATTAAAAGGCATTCTTAATATTAGTTTAACGCTTGCACAATGTCTATGTCCTTTCCAGTGCAAAGGCAGTGCAAGGGTATCTATGTAGATGACTCTAGATTATATATTTCCTAATTGTTTTATGGTTCATTTGTCCCATTTAGAGTAGAGTTATAGAAATCATTTTCTAAATTAGAGCCGCACATAAACAACAACATACAGCGATCCAGTAACTGAACATGACAGCACAGAGAAGTGATTATTGATTGTGTTGTTCTAAATAGAATAATGCTCCAGGGATGTCTGAAGTGGCTGAAGCATGTCTAAATACCTGCAGGAGTTTTTATGCCTTGAAAACTGTGTGTGTGAAGGACAGCAGCATGTTAATGTGTTAAGCTGCACAGGGCGCTCATTCAGGGCACAGCCTATTAAGATACAATTATTGACCGAATGCCATCTGTTCTTTACAAAGCTTCACACCCCTGCATGATATCATGATCCAAACACCCCGTGTCAGTTTGAAGGTAAAATGGTTAAACAAGGGAAACTTCCCACTGCATTTGCTGTGCTGTTATACTTCCTATCCTGAGCTATTATTAGTGGAATCAAATCTTCAGTGAGAAATAAGCACACATTTTATTTAGATCATTTTAAGATCTAAATAATTAAATGATAATAAGCAAAAACCTTACTCTATATTTAGATGTTACTGCTTGTTTTGTTTTCTTGTGAAAACACGAGGATGCAAGTGTCCAAATTCAAATCCAATGTGACAAATCCCATGATTACTCTCCAAACTGTCTTTTTACTGATATGAATTTGATAGTGACAGCAGATGACAAGAAATGAAGGGACAGAAAGGACAACATTCAACTAAAGTCCCTAGCCCGACTCAAAACGAGGAATTAGATGTATAGCGTATGGCGAGCTCGTAATTAGCTTTTTCAGATGCAATGAAATGTATTTTCTGTTCATATGGCTGCGCAGGTTTCACTTAACAGATGTCTCTCTGGGTGTGTAAATTTCAACCTTTATCTGGATCTCCAGAGACACTAAGTGAGATGATCGTGATAAAAGTTCAGTCAAGCCTACAAATTAGCATTTAAATTACAATAACGCATCGCTCTTCCTTTTCACACACACGGGGCTTGCATTGTACATGTGTGTGGTCAATGTGATGAATGTCAGTGCATGAGGATGCAATTGTCCTATTTCTCTGTTCAGCATGAATCCATTCTTCCCTTCCATCACAATCGCTTCCCATATCGACAGCTTCTGGACCTGGACAGTCTCTTTTGTCAGTTCTGCAGTTGTGTAGGAGAGTATGGTCATAAATTGACATTTGTTAAAGGATATGACACCATGTGACTCTGCCAGTATTTATGTGACTTTACACAGAGAAGAAACTGGAATGGAATGGCATGAAATGGAAACCATGTAGTCTCTTGCAAGTACATGCTCGGCACTTGTGCCATATACCGTTAAATTTCAAGACAGCAGATACCAATGTTTTCTATTTAAATTAGTAAATTAAATAATAATAAATACATCATCTGTGTTAATTGCTGCGTTTAAATTGGACGACAAATGTTTATGTTATTTATTTGCATCTAAGCCTAAATTGAAATGTTAAAAAAACAAAAAGACCGCTGCTAGAGGGAGAGGCACTTAATTGAGTAACTACTAGTCTTTCCATAGTGTGGGAACCTCTTCACAGTCTGAATGTTTGGATTTTAATATCCCTCAAGGCCTTGATATGGATGAAACTGATGAAATGGAGACTTACTGCTGTGTTCAGATAGCAAACATAAAGGGCGTTCATCTGTAAAAGGACAAAATATCCATCAAGCAATATAAGAAGCATAAACTATGAGTAAACAAATTCATCAGGAAGAATACACTCATGCTTCTTCCCCCTGTAATGGTCCTGTTGAATGGTGGACATTGTAAACATATCTATGCTTGGAGCACTTTATCCTTGAGACAGAGTTTGTTTGTGCTCTTGGCATAACTTCATCCCACCCTGTTCTTCCAGAAACAAAAAATGTGATTGCTAAAGCAGCCATGTGATCCATGTTTGATGTATTTATTTGTAGCTATAAGAGGAGATCATTGTGGGAATGTAGATATGATTGGATAGATCTCCCTCAGTGACTCCAGGCTAAAAGCTGAAAGGTGCCAATTTTAGAGGTGACAAACTCACTTACCCTTCAATCCCAGCAGAGACTGTGCACCTGCACTCCGCTTAATAGAACTTGGGGGCTTCAGCCTGTTACATCAGCCTCTCTTGAATCAATACATAGTGCTCCTCTGCAGGAATAGTGCCTTACTCTAATGTCAAGGCAATTATCCTCCATTAGCACTGGTCCTTATCTGTGTTCCTTTGTTTCAGATACATTCATAGAGTTTGACCACATTGAGTTTTTACATCTTACTATCCTGGACATGGGCTTGTTTTATCTGAGCTAATGGTAAGGAGCCTCTGGTAGTTGTAATCTAGAGCCTGCTCCCTTTTTCTACAGGTTACAGATGAAATGATGTATCTTTTAATGGTCTCTTTACATTTTGTGTGAATACATGAAGCTAATGATATTATATCATTACTGGCTCATATTTGAGTAGTATTTTATTAATACACAACATCATATAATTTCTTCTTTTAAGCAAAACAAAATGCTGAAAGTGCTCTGTGGAGTTTAAGTAAGTTTACTTACTTACTTTATTTTGCTTTGAGGCCAAATTAACATACCGATTGCAGTTCCTTAGGGACCTGCTCTATAGCACTACTAGTGTTCAAAATCTTCATGGGGTACATTTATTTTGAAAAAGATGAGAAGAGCAACATGTAACTTCTGTCTTTAAATACAATAAAATCCAGTTCTTTTTCACAGAGGCTTTACTCTTTGACAGTCTATTAGATGGTTGTTGTTCTCATAGAACCAGGATTACAGGTACCTCTCTGTTCTTACTGTGCAAAGGGTTAATCGATGATGGAATAAATTCTAAGTGTATTTATGTAGCAGACAGGCACAGGAAGTCATTCAGCTGATTCATAACATTTCACACAGTCTATGCTCTGCTGCCAGTCGGCCAGTTTATCAGCTCCTGCTGTTACAGAGCCTGTCGTTCCCCCCCTGTCCAGGAGCTGTTACCAGAGAGCCCCCACATCAGTTAACCCCATACCCACTCACACACCTGCTTTGTATTCCCCATCAGCTCCACGGTAAATGCATCCACTAAACCTGCGCTTTAGCTGTTGTTTCAGTTGTTGTGTGCCGTCCAAGCTGTAGCGAGCTTGTTCCTCCCTGCTCTTTTAGGACCCACTGCCGGCTTTGTCGTCCAGATTGATTCTCTGATTCTCCAAATAATTAAAAGGTTTTTAAGAAACACAGACATTACAGGGTAATTTTCCACCGTTTAGTTTGAAGTCAATTTCATCTCTTTTAAAGACTTACATAACCTTAATAGCTTTGCGGGCACAGACAGCTCCACAACCACCAACCATAATAAAGATTTATTGGTTTGTTACATAAATAATAGTCCTAGCACACCACTGAGTGTCTTCCTGTGGGCTGTGATGCCATTTTTCATTTTGGACAGAAGCAGAATTAATAATTTATAACACTGATACTCTGATGCTCTTAATATTTCTTGTTCATTATGAAGCATCTCCTGTATTCAGTTGAACTATTATCAAGTCAATTTGGCCTGCTAGCTTCTTGGGAGAAATGCGAAAAGAAGTTTTATTAATGTTGCTCATCTCAGATCCTTTACAATGACAGAAGGTTGACCACTAAACAACTCATTTAACTCAAATTTGGACCGCTTGTGGCTATTTTTCCCAACCTTGTATTCAGTAGTATGTTCTCACAGACAGTTCTGTCATTCTGCCAGGGAAGGTATAAAATCCACTTTGATGGAAGCAGAAACAATGAAAGTATTTGATTTTTAATACAGGAAACACAAGAGGGAGTATGTAGAAATACACGTTTAATGGACTGACACACATGACATTTGTCTTCACAATATATCAAAATTATTCTGTACATTAAGAAGAAACTTATTGCACTTTGTCCAAGCCAACCTTTTTGCTAAAGCAAGATATATAATTATAATATTACACTAATGGTGAACTAAGAAAGCATTCACAACAATATACCTAAAACATCCATCTGCATACACCATCATGTATCTACAGGTCAGTCTCTTCTTTCCAAATACCTCTGTTCAGCTTTATCTCACTCCTCAGGAGTTTTCCATTTTGCTAAGTCAAAGTCAATTTATAATCTATGAGCTGTGACTGTTAAATGAAATTAATGTTGACTATCAGAGACTGGTGAACATTAATGATGAATAGCTTGCAAAATTAGAAATCTAACAAAAGGGTTTATAACATCGTGACTGTCAGGATCAAATCATCGAGGCAAAGACAAATAAAACATCAGATAAAAAAAAAAAATCAACAGTTTTCCAAATAGCATAAAAAGTAAAACGCTGACATTTTTTTTAATGGTGCACACACACACTTCCCAGTGGCTTTAGTCACGCAGCTAAACCACAGGACTGCATTTGAGCTTCCAGCATGTTAAGTCTTTTCTCCTGAGTCGTCTCAGCAGAGGCTGTTAGGCTGCCATCCAGATGGTGAATGAGATGAGCAGGGTCGGTAAAACTGTCAGTGGCGTCACACAGCCCAGGTACAGCATGGTTCCTGCACCACACAGTGCAGTCAAGTAGGAACTCATCCTGCTGCAAACAATCTTCCGTACTGTTGTGCAGAACTACAAGAAAGAGAGTGAGAATCAGCGATTTGAGGCAAAGTAGATCGCAAATTATCTGTGTAGTAGAGGTCTGTCAGCACTACCTCCAGCACGGCAGTAAATTTGGCGTGAAGTAACACTAGGTGGAGCTAATCGCCTCGTGAATAAGTTAATTTTCATGACTGGTTTGAAAATATCCCCATTTGAGCAAATATCAGTAAGTCTGGCTGTAAGATAGCCAGTCATTGTGAACTAAAGCTGTTTACCTCGGTCACACCATCACAAGTACATTTAGATTAACACCACCTTACACCGAGTGTTACACGCAAATTCTGTTTTTCATTACTGCAAATCCTGCACGTGCGATGATACTTAAACCTTTTCCATGTGACCTTTCTCATGCAATATTCTCCAGGATGTAGTGCAGAAACACTTAAGAAATCATGGAAAGGAGTTTTGCTTTGACAAGCTGCTCAGCCATGACATTAATAATAGCTTATATACAGTATATCTCTAATGCAACAGACAGTTTGCAAACCACAATTCATTGACTAATTCAATCATACTTGATGTTAATTGATCTTATAGTAAAGGATAAGATATTTTCTCTGCCCTAAAACAGTTATCATGCATCTATAAATCAATTAAAAGAGTTATTGGTCATTGTAATCATTCCTCTTGTTCATGCTGGCTGTGGAGAGATTCCTTCCTAATGCAGTTGCATTTTAAGTTTACAGTACACGTTCTATGCAGAAATGAATTTCAAGGTTCAGCCAAAGCTTACGTGAGGCTTCGGCAGTCTTAGTATAGTCAAATAAAATGGCTATCTTCCAAATTTACTGTATTTTCATGGCAATATTCTCATTTTACTATCCCTGAAGCTAAGAAAAGTTGGCAAAGGAACAAAGAGCTAAAATGGCTGTAACACCACAAGATATTGACTTGTAAGTCTCATATTAGCTTTGGTTAAGCTTCGCAGTTTTACACAGCACAAGGCCTGTGGATTTGGTCCCCATCACTTACATTGGTTAAGAAAGGATCTTTTAACAACCAGTGTGGAGAAAAAAAACATAAAGCGATCCTTAAATGTTTACTGATAGGCCAGAGTCTGTACCTGGTACGTCTGGTAGCTGATGGCCATGCCATATCTGCAGTACATGACGTAGTGTTCACAGTTGTACCACAGTAAGCTGTAGGTGACTGAGCCCAGGAGTTTCTCTGCCCTTCTGGCCACCTCATCCCCATCCAAAGGAGCCCTGCTGCACACTTTGTCCATGTTGTTGACCAGAATCTCTGAGCCATACGCAAAATCTTCCACAGAATCCACTCGGACGCTGGCAACCTTAGTGAGGACCCCCAGCAGTAGGCGGTTATTTGTTACCATCTTGGCAATTGCAGATCTATTCCTGGAAATAACCGGCAGGATGTCCGGAATCAGATGAGCCACGCGATTGTCGCCCAAGTAGATACCAAAATGTGTGAATAATGTCCTGGGGACTTCTAATAGATCGCCACGCTTGTAAAGAGACAGGTCATATTTAGATTTCTCTTCCTTCTTTGAGGCTACAAAGAAAAAGTTGAGTAGTTGGTACAGAAACATGATGGCAGCATGCAGCAAGGTGGTTGACACCCAATTTATTTATGTTGGAACTGGGAGTGGCCAAAGTGGTTAGTAGGATTAAGTATTGACCAACGTTTAAGTACGATTTTGATAGAAATAAAGGAGCTTTCTGTAATCACTTTGCTGTGTTGTTGGATTTTGAAAATCAGGCCTTGTTTCTGGCGTATTAAGGTCAAGGGTCCTCATTAAAAAGGCTGGCCCGGCAACAAGTTAAATCCTCATTGAAAAGGTCACTGATATTGAGCCATCACACCCACATAAACAGCCTTTGTTTATTCGTAGACTAGACTGGTCTGCAGCCCTTTAAATTCATCTCATCATTATTCAGCACTTTCTTGGATATCTAGAAAAACACACGATGATCACGATGTGATCATCGTTTTAGGGGTGTAATGTACTTTTGACATATAATATCGAATTAGTTTAATCCATTGCAATTTATAGTAAAGGTCAAAGGTCGTAACTCCAATATTACAACTAACTGCATTTTAATGAAGTTGCTGTGATGTGATTGTTCAAGTTTGCAGTATATCTATACTTTCTATTTACATGCATATTGTATCAATCTTTTAGATCTGAGTCTCTCAGTAAGGAAACATATCATGATATATCACATATGTTAAAGCTAATTTGGGGCTCAGTGAGAGTCACACTCAGCCAAGACACACAAGACACAAGTAAATATAAACAGTTTATTAAACATTTGTCATATTTACAACATTATATTAAGGACACTTCGATAAAATACCCACTGTATATACATTAAGATATTATTGTAGACATTATATTCTTTTTTTGCACTGACTCAAATGTCAGAATTCATGTATTTCCTCACCCTTTTATGGGAGGACAAATAAACACCATATAGGACACTATTGATGCATGAATCAACACAAAACATTAAATGTCATCTACACAATAATAATGAAAGTATGGTTGTAATGCAGGCTCATAAGGCATCATGTGACAAGAGTGCACCGCTCTGAGGAGGTTTCCAGTCAGTCCTCGCCATTCAGTTCAGTTTGTTTGCAGGTTCCTCGTGCTGAACTGCTTCACCCAGCCATCCACAGAGTAAAGGGGATAAGGATTGTGGGTACTGTAGTTGACGTTGCCATGCCGAAATAGACGATAGAGATGATTCCAAGAAGGCCTGTGACAATCACGCTGCGCTGGTCTCTGATGATTGATTTCAAGACCTCACAGAACTACAAGGGAAATAAATATGGTTAATTATTATTTCACATGTCCTGCTTAATGGACTAATATTTAGAATTTGATGCCATGGATACATGAACAGTCGCCCGCCTGCCACATATATAATCCTATCTTCCTGTGAACAGTGTAACCACCACTCAAAGTCAGACTGCTAACTTAACTTGGAGGTAACCATGGCAACGGTACTCCTCACCTGTGATGGTTAAACACACTCCTAGAACTCCTAACTCCTAGAAGCCCTAAAATCCCCTCAGTGTTGGATGCTTTCAGTAATCTGATTTGCAGATTTGTTTGAGAAGGTGCACCACTAAAGCACCATGGGAACTAAATTGTGTCCTGTATTATCAGGGTTTCTTGTAGTGTTTTATAGTGGAGGTACAAATGAGGACCATCTCTAACATCCAAAAAAAAGTATATATCTTTTTAAAATAATAAGTTACAGTAAGATAAGTTACATATGATATGTAGTGGCACCATTTCACACAGCAGATGACATAGATTTAATGAGTTCGGTATTTTCTTTAGTAAGTAAATTGATTATCTTGATCTAAACCGTGTCAGAGGCGCCCTGTGTCAAAATCTAGTTTCTAAAATTTTTCTTTACACTATATTCACATGGTGCATATTCCTACTAAAGCTGTGTCTAATAAAAATGCATCTAATGGGGACATGGAGATGACAGGGCACATACACAAAGCACCAAGGCTGGGGGCGGGGATCAGTGGGGGGGATCTAACACAAACTCTTGCTCACCATCCTCCTAGCTGTTAATCTGACTGTGATTAAACTGTAAAAAGTGAATCAGGATTTAAACACAGCATCTTTTTTTCTGTGAGCATGAAGACACACTCCAAGGTGCCAAAAACACAGCTTGTAATATGTTGACCTGCATGATGCACTTGGCTAAATCTGGATACAGCCAATCAAAAATCACACTATTTACATGATCAATAACCAATGACACTTAATGAGACATAAGTATCATTGGTTACTGACCAAACTGAGGAACCTGTTAATGACTGTACCTTCTCTGTTTGCCGGCTCACTGCAGATCCATATCTGCAGTATGTCACAAAGTGTTCACAGTTATTCCACAGCAGACTGTACGGAATTGCTCCGATGAGTTTTTCAGCTCTCTTCGCCACATCTTCATTGGCTAGTGCGTGATTCTTCACCGTCTTGTCCGTGTGGTTGACCATTATGCTGGAGCCATATGCAAAGTCCTCCAGCGTGTCCACGCGCACCGTGGCACACTTGTACATGCAGCCGAGGATGAGCCTCTTGTTTGTGATGACAGTACTGATGAGCTTCTGGTCGTTTGTGAGCACAGGGAGGATGTCGGGGATCAGGTGGGCGACTTTATTATCACCGAGATAAATGCCGTAGTGGGTGAAAAGGGTTCTGGGGACCTCCAGCAGGTCTCCTCTTCGGAGAGTCGGTGGGTGACCGCGTTGTGCGTGGCGCTCCCGGCTCTTGTCCGCAGCATCCGACCAGCTGGACTCAAAAAGTTTGAACTTGGAGAGAAGAGAGAGCTTCTCCACCAGGAATGTCAACAGCTGCAGCATCGTGAGACTTTACGGGGGGGAAATATCCTGAGGCGTTTGAGTGAAGAGAGCTTTTTATCCTGACTGGCACGAGGAGGAGAGATGGGAAATCCAGAGGACACGATTGGCCACGGGTGCCCTTGTGCACGTGCGCATTCTCCCTCCTTGACCTCCTCAGCATCTTAGTTTTTTTTTTTTCTGCCTGACGCACATTGCTCGCCTCTAAACACTTTCATTTGGCCCTCACGAACTGCAGCAAACAAGAGAATTAGCTGTGCAGGAGGGAATTTATTTTAAGTGAAACGTGCAAAGAATTAAGGCAAAGCACACTGGTTCTATTCAATAGTGCAACCGTGCAACACAATAGAGTGAAATAAAGCTGATGTAGATTAAATGAATCATTAATGACACTGGTGTGAAAGTGAGTAAAGTAAAGTTTGTGTATAAAATGACTAGAAGTTGGTTCCAGCTGTGTGAGACAGTTGCCAGATGCTGTTTCAGTGTGTTGTTCTGACTCTGCAACTGTTCCTGCAGATCTGAGGACTGCAGGAATGTGTAAACATTAGTAATAAGAAAGTAATATGAGCAGTTGTATTCCTCTCATTTAAATCTGGTAAAGGACAAAATGCAGTCACATAAAGAGGCAGTAAGTTAACGATAACCCCACAACAAAATCACTCTTAATCTACTTTAAAGCTGCACTTTTATATATACAATGACTAGCCTACATGTACATGTTGTCATGCCGAATACAGAAAATGATCACCCAACTCTGTGATTACCCTCAGCTCTGTGGAGTTTAGCATCTTTCAGTTTATTGTTTTGGTTTTCTGGCCACAACTCCACTGTTTTGATTCGCTCTCATCAGCAGCATTTCCAGCCGCAGAGGGAAACTGTAAATAAAGCAAGTGAACACTGGGGAGCATTTAGCAGCTTGAGGGTTACAACCTTAGTTAAGGGATGTTTAGGCCAAAACCAGATCTAAAATCAGAGTGAATATTGGACTTACAAATGCCTGGTGGCAAAGTTGATGGTAGCATTTTAAAAGTGTCTGCTAGATGAAAAATGTAAATAAGCAACTTGATAGCATGTCATTTAATCATTTAGGTAAATTCATAGAAGTCACTGAACCTACAGTAGCTTGAATGGAGGATATCTTTAAGAATTATTACCACTAAAAGGCTCTTGAAGTATCAAAAGTATCCTTTGAGCAGAACAGACCACCTTACAAAGGTGCATATAACAGAAATTCTTGTGAACAAATACTTCAAAATTGCTGCGTACAGTAATCCAGTAAATCTACTGAGTTACTTTCCACCACTGAGCTTTACCATCCCAAAGCATAGGCTCAAAATGAGTTTCATAGAGGGCCATAACAACTTGAGATTGTGCTGCAAAAAGAAACAAAAGAAAAGAAAAAACTGACTGGCTAAACTGCTGGTTTTCATTTTAACATTCGTTTTGTTTTGAATTTTTCAACTTTTGTTTACCCTGTTGGTGATTTGAAACACATTTCTTATTATACTACTAAGCTAATTACCCTCCAGACAATGACTTGCAGAAAAGTTGGTGGGCAGTGGACTCAGTGGCTAATCTGTTTTGTCCCGGCATCAGTCTAGGATCAGCGTTGGGAAAAAGCAGGCTGTGTTGTGATGGTCTGCATCTTCTCAGAGGAACCATATGATGAGATAAAACATTCCTTTGACCAGATTATCATAATCCTGTAGGCTTCAATTACACGCTCATCTTTTAACCCAGAAAATACCTTGAGAAACACTGCAGCCTTCTTGATCTTGTGTCTTTGAATAATTTGTTACAGTACATTTGCTGACCTAGATATGCCAGATCCCTGCAAAAGGGGCAAATTATTGCTGGTATTTAACTCAGGCCAACTGCTTCTCCAGACTATGGGAAAATTAGCCTGACCCACAAGGCATAGATACCCTTTTGAGGAAGTGTGTGTGTGATTAATGAGTATACGGCATTACACATCTTGAAACGTGAACTTATACCCTGCAAAATTCCCAAATGATAAGATTGCAATCATAAATTATAGGCAAAAATAAACTTTCATATTACTGTTTGTGAAGTGTGTGTCCGCAGTGGTACCACACGAATCTTGAGTGAATCAATTACCTCAATAATAAATGAGTGAGTGTGGTGGTGAACTGAAACTGAATACAAACATATTATCAATCAGAATTGAAAAAAAAACTATATTGGGGTTGAAAAGAGTCACACAGAGGTTCAGTTTAATTTCTAAGCATCTACACGCACACTTTTTTTATATTGATTTATATTGCATATCCTTGTGCCATATTCAGTGGTGGCAGAAGTATTCAGATCCTTTACTTAGGTAAAGTTAGAAATATTGTAAAATACTGAAAATTACAAGTAAAAGTCCTGCATTCTCAATGTTTGTTTAGTGAAGGCTCTTAAGTGTTGCCGGCAAACTAATTGTACTAAAGTATCAAAATTACAACTGAATAGAATTGCCCCTTCTCGATTGTTCTGTTAGTTATCATGTGAAATATCACTGGATGATATAAGCAGCATGTTGTAGCTGGTCAAGGAGCTAATTTAATTAACTTTGTTTTAGGTTGTTTGATCTATAATAATTATTCATCATTAATAACATACTCTTATTAAAATTAATCTGTAAAATAGATCAAGTAAAAAAGAGCATGTACTTAAGTAACATGAAATGGTAATATTCAAGTAAAATACGGTAAAACTGTACATGAGTGAAGTATTTTAGTAAATGTACACTTGTTGTTTTCCACCAATTTCTGAATCCAAAGTGAACATTCATACTGCAGCCAGAACAAGACAAGCTTTCCACTGTACAATATCTAAAATTTAAAAAAGAAAAATCTTAAAAGCAATAAAAATGGACAGAAATTGGTAACACTAATCAATGTGATTTCAGAAATCACCAAAAACAGATATTAAACATCTATGAAAGGAATTATCAAGGTAATCATGATATAAGCCATGAAAAATTAAACATGCAGATTTACCTGATATCTTTATTCTTACTTTATCGTAATTCAGCTCGACTGGTTGATTTGGAACAACTTGTTTTTTCTCAGAAAGAACACAGAACGAGTGCATACTGTATGAATCAGTCAGGGTAATAAATGACACAATGAGCAAGTGCATGAAAGAGGCAAGCATTTATATGCTGGTATATTAATATCATTCTAGCATAGCTGCATGACCACATGAAGCCGCTCCAAAGTGGGTGTAAGTAAATTAAACATGGAAGCAGAGCAGAGTACAAGAAACGTATACAGTAGTGCTAATATCAAGAGTAACTCAGTCGCTTAGCAACACAATCAAACTTGAGGCCAAAGCATCGTGTTAAAGATGTTTTCCCATAAGATGATTGATGATGTTATTACAGCAAAATCATTTATGGGTTGTGGACAACAAAGTGTCAGCCATGCTGCATGTTTTACTTCAGATCCACGGTCAGCTGAGTCGACTTATCTTCTGTGACCACAGGTTGAACCCTGAGGTGGCATTATAACAAACCTTTGCCCTCTGTCCTGGGGAGATTTACACCATGGTCAAACGGCTCCAGACTTATACATGTGGCCAGTGGGGGAACCTACAAGGCTCTTTAAATTTAATTCCTGGTCAGACCATTCGTGAACTATGCTGACTTTGTTTTTCAGCCTTAAAACTTAAGTTGATTACTGGCAGACATATTTCCTACGGTCTCATGAAAAACAGCGCCTCAGCACCATTTAAGTATGGTTTGATTTACTGTCTAAACATTGACTTAATCCAGAAAATGCACAACTTCAAATTGTTTTTCTATTGCTGTGCGTTCTGTTGAAGTACATACAATGTAAGAATGTTACCCTGGCATCAGTGTCTGAATACATTTATAACAACAGCTCAAAGCACAGCTTAACATCCTGGACACAGTGTTCAGGGAAAGTGTTCATGTCTTCATGGCACTTACAGAAAGAAAGAGACACTTTCCATCTGGTGTTTCTACACAAAGAGGCCAGTTCAGCAAAAGTTCAGCACTGTTTAGGTTCATGGGCCTGGCAGTTCATTCTCAGGTCAGCGAAGCTTTATATCCATCCTGGGCCTGCTTTTTTCCACATAATAAAACCAGGTCACACAGAGGTAGTCAAGGTAAGATTTATCATCTAATGTCAACATGAGGCCCACATATGAAGCCTTATTCAGTTTTGTTTTGTCACATATATCTGCACTGTTTATTTTGCTGTAATAAAAAAGAGGCTTGTTTGCACCCTGAGGAATATCCCTTGGTTAGCCATTACCAACAGCTGCACAGCAAACAATATATTGGCGTGATCAGACCAGTGAAACGTGGCCGTAACAGTATGGAATGACTGCAAACATTCCTAAAAAAAAATGTATATCTTTTAAAATGTTGACGTGATAGATCTATTAACCCACTGACATTTTAACCTTGAAATCCAGAGCAGACAAATATTTCCATTAAAAATGTGGGCGTCTTGCTAAAACAGGCTCATCTTTCTCAAGGGAAGAGGTGTAATTCACAGCAGCATGAAACCAGAACCCTGTGGGGAGATAAACATGACAGACACAAGAGGTGATTGAGCATTTCTACTGTGCTGAATGTGTGAAATGATACATATCAGTGTGATAATATTCACTCACAAACTTTGAGCATACCATTAGATTGATCACTCTATCAGTTCGTGCTCTCTACAAGTACAGTGATGACCACCAGTGCATGCTGAGTCTTTGATCTGACCATCGTACACTGGTTGAATTATTGCAACCAGATTCAAGCAAATTAAGGCCACCTATAGCGCACACCATTACTTCCAAAAATGATGCATCCACTCCTTTGAGTCCAACACCGAGACGTGTTACCTTTAGCTTTTCTAATGGTGACTCCAGCCTATCTGTTACATCTGCTAAATTATAAATGCACTCAATGCATAAATTGGTTTGGCAAGAAAATTACATTGAATAAATATTGTGAATCTTACATGCAACAGGTGTCAAATTTAAGCTGATTCTTTTATTCAAGTCTTGAATTCAATCAATGTACTTTATTTTTTTATTTTCATTTGTAGTTAGATGTTCAGTTAGGGTTAGAAAATGTTGTTTCCCAACATCAACGTCTAAATTGTGTTTCAAAGCCCCCAAATGATGACAGAAATGGTGGGCAAATATTGAATCTTTATCATTACTTGTCCTAGAAGTGGTCCAAAACAATCTTCATCATGAATTATTTGATTGAAGTTATTGAATTTTTAAAGTATTGTAGAAGACTCACAATTCATTCAGATTAGTGTAACATAACATGGTTATTCCAGACCGACTGAGTGGGACTAAATGTTCTAAATGATCTATGAAAACACCTTAAAATATCACCTGAAAAAAAAACAAGCAAACAAGCCTGCCTATGTGAAAACTAACTAAATAACTGTTTGGAAATTGCCGATATCTGACATGTTTAGAGTTTGACAAAGAAGATCATAATCATTAATTTATAGCATCATCTGACATGATTTGTTGATGCCAAATATTAGTCGAGTCCTCAGCTGTCACACTGAAGGCAGAGATCTGTGATCCTGTGCTCCCGTCTATTGATCTGTCTTGTATCAGAGCGTTCAGCTCCACTTCAGTCAACAACAGCTGCACATGTGCTTCTCATAAATGAAACCAGTGAAAATCCCACATTGTTTTCTTAGAAAAACACTGTGAAGCTTCCCTGCAGTGAAAATACCCCTTTGTTTCTGAAATACAAAATAAACTGTCTATGAAGAGAAATTTTATAAAGGTCTGAAGTTCAATATATATGATTCATCTTGTCTTCATTGCAGAGCATCTAAAGAGAGAGAAGCATCTATACAGACTTTTTCGGTGGGCCTGAACTTATTTTATCATAACTTTATTGTATCAGTGTAGTTTTGAGTCAGATTAGTTTCTTTGGAACAACTGTCAAATTTAGCTCACTTCTTTTTCTATATAATTTTGCATGTATGTGTTCTCTTAAGCAGAACTACATTGTTGCATTCTGAAGAGCAATAAAGTTTTCAATTTGAATGTGTGCTCACTGATTGTAAAGTATGTATGTTTGGTTTGTTGTGGTTCCACTCCCACTAGTGGTTTTACCTATAGGTGCAGCCAATTTTCAAGTAAGAGGTCAACATTATTCACCAGACTGCAGTATACTATACTATTACAAAGTGACCTGATAAAGTCCATGAGCCAGGGCTCATAATCATACATTCTTTTTTCTATCTCTCTATTTAGTTTCTTTTCCCGACAGAAATGGGTTGTCATATTCTTGAGATGTCTTATTGCAATATCTTACCTGACATCTCCTCGACGGTTCAAAATGAATATTTTTCCATGGACATTTTGTGGTTTTGTTTGACAAACAATTTGTTCATCTGGCATTTGTTAGAACATTTTAATTGACAACCCATTAATGTTTTACAGGGACATGTTGTGTCTTTAAGGAATGACTCATGCTGTCATTTCTCTTTTGATTTGTATTTTATGATGAGTAAGAAAGGTTAACAAACTGTGTCGCAATCCCAGTTCTTCTAGTTTGACTGATAGTTCAAGTCCTACAGAAAAAAAAAATGCCATTACTTAGTTGATAGAAAAGTCTGAGTCATCAATCTTCTCAGCTTGCTTTGTCATCGTACCTGCACTTTCGGCCGTCTTCTGATGGCTCAACTACAGCTGTCAAGCACAGATTCGTCAAATCTGGGAAATGACCGCTGTTGGCTGTTTGAGTCACAGCTTTGTCCCAACACAGTGAGTGGGATGTTTGCATATGAACCCCTTATCAAACACTGAACTGAGGACCTTGTTCAGATAAATATCCCTCAGAGTCGAACCGCTCTTCAGTCTGCAAAGAGACAAGACCACAACTGGTGGCCAAAGCAACATGGTGCCGTCGCTTCTTAATACAGCAGCAGGACTTCTGTTACTTTTCTCCTTCTCATCAGCAGTAAGTTACTAAATTCAGATGTTTGGCAAAACCAGTTGTCTAGAGCACAAAAGTCTGAATTGATTTTGCTTTTTTGTTGCAGCAAATCAGAGGAGACAGCCTTGCAACATGCATCCCAAAAGATGACTTTGTAAGTATGCAGTTATAAATGACACCTTTACATAGATAGATAGATAGATAGATAGATAGATAGATAGATAGATATGAGCACACAATGATCGGTATGTTTCGCTTGCATTATCTGTATTCAGGGAACATACTGTCCTACTACATGTGGAGTGGCTGATTACCTGCTGAAATATATGCCAGACGTGCGTGAGGATTTGGACAGTATGCAAGACCAGCTTGAACAAATTGCCAATTTGACCCAAGGGACAGAAGAAACAGTCGTCTACATGAAAGATTCTGCTACTTCAGCTCAAAAGAGTTCCCCACAAGGTAACACATTCAGGTCTCAAGTCATCAGCTGGCTTTGTGTGCCCTCACCTTTTTCAGAATTCCTCTGTGAAGCACTTTAGTCACTTGTGTTAACGTATGTTCTTTAAATAGATTAAATTGATGGCTTGACTCAAGTCCCACTGCTGTTAATATATTCAAAGTATCATTTTTATTCCAGATTCATACTTCAAAAAGTCAACGAGTATGCTGGATGATGTTCTTCGTTTTGAGAAGACCATCATCACACAGGAACAGCAAATATTGTAAGTTGTCAAAGTTGTAAGCACATTTATTCAATTGATTTGCAATATTTTTCCAGCCTTAGTAACTAGTTACTGTGCAGGCAAGCAAACAGAGTATAAATCATGATGCATTGTTATAGATGAAATACAATATGTAACATAAAACAAACACCAGGAATAATAAATGAATATGATGTTTAATATAATAATAATAATAAAATAATACTCGTCAGATGTTCTTTATTCTTCTTTTTCATTATCTAACTTCGTATTCTAGCCTTATCTATTTTGTAAAATATTTCTGAGCTTCACACTGTTCTGTGTAAGAAGCTGAGAGATGAATTAGTCAGATCCAGCTCGTGTAACTCACATTTATTTCTCTCTTTCCAGTGAACTTCAGAATTTAATTTCATCCAACGAGAAGAGAATGACAGACTTGAAACAACTTTCCAGTCTGCTGCAGCAGAAATGTAGTGAGCCATGTAAAGAAACAGTCGAGATCCAGCCCACCACAGGAACAGGTAAAAGAAAAAAAAAACACTGACCCTCTGGCCAGTCGTGTTTCACAAGAGGTTTCTAAATCAATCTGAACATTTGTCCTCATTCAATGTTTAGTTAGAGACTAAAATCAATATAGTGCATCAATACAAAGTAAACAGACCGGTGTCATTTGTTGTGACCTCATTTCAGCTAAGTTATTTCTAATCTTTATAATTTAAAGAAATGTGGACATATTTACCGAAAAACCAAATCAAATAACAGCAGGAAAAAATATGTGATAATTTTTAGCATGATTTATAATAAACAACACTGGTCTTAAGCAAAACAAAACAGTCTTTTACATTTGTTGAGCCTTCCCTTTTCATCTTCTTCTTCATCCCTTTTTTCATCAGACTGCCAAGATGTCGCAAACAAAGGCGCCACCGTCAGTGGTCTCTACTATGTGAAGCCAGCGAAAGCCACCGAGCAGTTCCTGGTCTACTGTGAGATTGACAGCTTTGGACGCGGCTTCACGGTGATACAGAGGGTATGTTTCACTTTCATTGTGTTGAACATAACACTATGTTTCACCACAGTTAAGGAAAAGGACTCTTTATTGTCATCATCTCGATCAAATGATTCCTGTCCAGTATTTTGTTGAAGAGGAAGAATGTGATACTGTGAAAAAAACATAATTTGTCTAAAACCAAACACTTGATAATGCTGGTTGGTGACTGAATTAAAGTTTTTAATTGAATTGAATGAAAATAAAAATTGCAACATCCTCTCACCAATATCTCAAAATAACAAAGCAGAACGGAGTTGGTACGGAATATTTCACTACTAATGACTGCAAAAGGCAAAGGATAAAAACCGAAAGTAGCAACTTTTTAAGGTTAATACTCTACTATCCCTGTCTTCAGTAGGAGGAAAAGGATAAGACTCTTTTTTACACACCAGTTCCTTAGTGAACTACTTTTTTAAGAGTTTTAAGAATAAATGTTTTGTTACCCAACTGCAAAAACAGGACTCAAAATCTTACACTGCTATAATCGTGACCCTGATCACTTTTTCGTGTCCACAGAGACGTGATGGCAGTGTGGACTTCCACAAGGACTGGAATCAGTACAAGAACGGCTTTGGTCATCTCTCACCAGATGACACTACAGAGTTCTGGCTCGGCAACGAGAAAATGCATCTGCTGACTGTTGGTTCGACCATCCCAACTGTGCTGAGGATAGAGCTTGTTGACTGGGATGGCACTAAAAAGTACGCACACACACACATGCGATAACAGATTATGTAAGAGAGGTACAAAGGGACACACTGGCAAGGTAAACATAACCCTGATAATGAGGTTTCCTTTAAAGAAGAAAAACAAGACTCATCAGAAGTTACCTCATACATGAATCCTTCATTCCCCTCTCTATGGCCTCCTTTCTGCAGGTATGCCGACTACACCATGTTCAGAGTTGGACCAGAGATCGACAAGTACCGTCTAACATATGGCTACTATTTTGGCGGTGATGCTGGAGATGCTTTCGATGGCTATGACTTTGGAGATGATCCCAGTGACAAGTTCTACACGTCTCACAATGGCATGCAGTTCAGTACCTTCGACATGGACAATGACAAGTATGATGGCAACTGTGCTCTGCAGGACGGCTCCGGCTGGTGGATGAATAGATGTCATGCTGCACATTTGAATGGCAAATACTACCAGGGTAGGACTGCATGGCAAAAGGCAGCGCCAAACTTTTTCATTGGTGTTCATTTCCATGATTGATGCTGTTTAAGGCCCTATAAGTACAAAACAGTTATCCAAGCACGTATATTTGTAAAACTCATTTTATGTCCACTCTAAACTGCCTGTGTTCTCTGCGTCTAGGTGGCAGGTACTCTGCAAAGGATGCAGGTGAATTCGGCTACGACAACGGCATTATTTGGGTCACGTGGCACGACCGCTGGTACTCCCTGAAAGAGACGACCATGAAGCTCATCCCCCTCAGCCGCATCACAGCAGGTGGCGGACAGCAGGGAGGGGTGAAACAATTTGGAATTGGAGATGCTTAAAAAGTAGATTACTGTGCTTGTGGTCTATTTAGGCTGCAGTTAAGGTGTTCAGCACAACAGCACTGAAACCGCCTTACATGAAATAACGTGCGTCCATGATAAAACGTCTGACTTTATGATGTGTTCATGTTTTGCTGATCAGACCCAGCAGGACACTGATGTTCACGTTTTCTTCCTCATTGTTTTTTCAGCACTAAATAAATGCCTTTTCTTAACCAAATATAGTTTGTCGTTACTTTATTAAACAGGCTTAGTTTGGACTGAGTAGCTACCAGCCTGAAGATACAACTTAGAAAAGTCCATATGCCAAGCAGCTCTGTGGAGATGAGACAAAATCACCCCCTAAAAATCAAAACATAATCAAGAACACTGAAGTAAGAGTTACCAGAAACACACACCTGTATGTAATGTAATGTGGCAGCCTTTAAATAAATACATTAAGCATAAATGTAAATGAAAATATAATATTTTATCATCTTCTTTTATATACTTCTGCAAATAGCCAGAAAACTCTGCTCTGCTATTTACACCTGGTCCTCTCACATGGTATGAAGGCAGAACAATTGCACATTTGGAGATGAGTGAGGCAACTGAATGGTTTACAACCAGGAGACTATGGCTTCAGCCCCCTGTAGGATCAGCAGTCAAAGTACATGTCTTTGTTTGTAGTTAGTTAACTTATAAATCCGGGAAATAACCGCTGTCAAATTACTCACAGTGAGTGGGATGTTGCCTATGAACCCCTTATCAAACACTGAACTGAGGACCTTGTTCAGATAAATATCCCTCAGAGCTAAACTGCTCTTCATTCTGCAAAGAGACAAGACCACAATTAGTGACCAAAGCAACATGGCACCATCGCTTCTTGCGGCAGCAGGAGGACTTCTGTTACTTTTCTCTTTCTCATCAGCAGTAAGTTACTGAATTAAGATTCAGATCACTAACGCTGTATTCTTGAGCACAAAAGTCTTTATCAATTTGTCTTTTTCTTGTAGCAAATCGCACTTGACAGCCTGGCAACATGCACCCCAAATCAGAGCTCTGTGAGTATTCAAATACAAATAATATGTTTACAGGTTATGAGCAAACTAAGATTCAGGATTTTTCACTTGTCCTGTCTGCATTCAGGGAAAGTTCTGTTCTACTACATGTGGAGTGGCTGACAATCTACTGAGGTATATAACAGAGGTGAACAAGGATTGGGAACTTGAGACAATTGCCAATTTGACCCAGTCATCTACACTTTCAGGCCAATGCGTACCACTCCTCCTCGCCCACACAGTAGGGATTGCACACAGATCACTGGGGGTTTCAAAACCCATTCCTTCCCCTGTATACATAAGTGCTCAAACTCCCCACTGACATTTTATTTCATTTTCATATTTTCTTATTCTTGTCTTGTTTTCTTTTGTAAAAAAAAACTGAGACGTAAATTACTGAGGATCCAACTCACACACTAATCTTGATTTCCCTCTTTCCAGTGAGCTTCAGGATTTAATTTCATCCAATGAGAAAAGATTGGCAGATTTGAAAGAACTCGCCATCCAGCTGCAGCAGAATTGCAGTCAGCACTGTAAAGACATAGTTGAGATCCAGCCCACCAGCGGAACAGGTAAAAAAAAAAAGAATAAATAAAAAGTAACTTTATTGACCCTCAGGCCATTCCCATTTCACAAGAAATTTCCCAATCACGCCTCATCTGAACAATATTGGTCCTTATTCAGTGTTTAGAGACAAATCAATATGGTGCATCAATGTAAAGTAAACAGATTTAGTCTAGATGTAATTTGTTGGGACCTGAGTTATTTCTAAACTTTGTAATCAAACGAAATGTGGATATAATTACTTAAAAAGGTTAACTAGGTCAACAACAGGAAAAACATGTGCTGATTTAAAGGTCTGGAATGAACCACACAGTCTTTCACATTGTAAATGTTTTGTCATCAGACTGCCAGGATATTGCATTGAAAGGTGGTACCATCAGTGGCCTTTACTATGTGAAGCCAGCAGCAGCCACTGAGAAGTTCCTGGTGTACTGTGAGATTGACAGCTCTGGACGTGGCTTCACAGTGATACAGAGGGTATGTTTCACTTTAACTTTTAGGGAAAATGGCTTTTTACTGTCTTCATCTTGCACTCAATGATTCCTATATAGTGTTTTTACCAAAGAAGAAGAGCTTAGTACTCAGAAGAAGAAAAAAATTGTGGTGGATTGCAGAGGATATGTTCAGGAGTCTTGCAGCCGGAGGAATGAAGCCGCTCCGTTGTCTGGTGATACGATAACAGTCGCTGCTGTATCGCTTTCCAGACAGCAGCAAGGTGAACAGGCTGTACCTGGGGGGGGGAATTGTCTTTTAATGTCCTTTAGGCTCTGTGCAGGCACCTCACCACACCAACACCATTGATGCCAGGTAGGAAGACAGCCCTCCTGTCCTGGGCCGCACACATCCCATACTAGTTTGTAATGTTTCCAGTCAGGGTGCTTTATATTGATCCTCTGTAAAAAAAATTTAACAAGACCTTAACATGGGGCTTTTGCCTTCTTAAATCTCTTTAAGAAATACAGTTGTTTCTGAGCTTTCCCAAAGAGGGTGGACCATGATAAGTTCTCTGTGATGCTGATTCCCAGGAAATTAAATCTTCTTACTTACTCCACCCCAGCTCCACTGATGCAGCTAGGGGTGTGTGTCTTCGCCTCCTGATTTGGTTTTCCTGAGCAGAAATTTTTTCTCTGAGCACCACTCTGCAAGACTGCAGATGAATTCCTCCTGACATGAATTCTCATCACTGCTTGTAATCCGGGCGATGACGGCGGTGTCGCCCACAAACCTCACAGCAGAGTACCCTTGATGTGGTGGATAGCTATCATGGGGTTACAATGTGAACAGGAGGGGGCTGAGCACACAGCACTGGGAGACTCCAGTGTTCAGCACTTGAGTAGAGGAGGTGTGGCCGTCAAGCCGGACTGTCTGGGGTCTGTTTGTGAGGTAGCCCTGAGTTGAGCTGAGCTGAAAACACCAAACAGCATTCTGATGTGGCTGTTGTTAATTTGTTGTTTTTTTAAGACGCGTGAACACTGAGTGGAGGGCAGTGCAGATGGTGTCCTCTGTGGATCTGTTGGTTCTGACTTCAAATTGGTGAGCATCCACGCTGGCTGGGATGTTGTTTTTGATGTGCTCGAGAACCAGATTCTCAAAGCACTTCATCAGAATGAGTGCCAGAGGGTGGTTTAGGAACTGTAGAATTTGTAGGTACAGGGACAATGGTGGCTATTGTGAAGCAGACAGGATCACTTCCATTTGACAGTGACATGTTAAAGATGTTGGAGATGACATCAACTGATTGGTTGGCACATGTTCTTAATACCCGGTCGAGGATGTTACCAGGTCCTGCTGCTTTAGTTATATTCACTCTCATCAGGGTTTTTGGAGGTGGGGCAAAATTAACAGCTGACTCTTGTTGAGGAGATCAAACTGACCATAAAGTGACCATAATGTGTTAATGTCATCTGGTAACATGGCCTCACACATGTTGGGGTTGCCTCAGCTTTTGTAGCCTGAGATGGTCTTGATGGTCACCTTGATGTCTTTGCCTCCTTGATGCCAGCTTTCAGTCTCGCTTTGGTGGTGTTCTATGACTCCTTGAGCAAAAGGCAGCTGTTTTGGCTGTGGATGTTACTCTCAACTCTCCATTCGCCTAGGCTTTCTGGTTAGGGAATGGTATTATTGTATTTGTGATCAGCAGATTTTCTTATGATGGTACTGTTGGTGTGTATTCCTCAAGACTGATGTGGTTCTTCCAAGTGGCTGCATCTCTAAACATGTGCCAGCCTAAGCACTCCAAATAGTCCTATATTTGTCCACGCTTTGATTGTTTTTTTGACTCTTTTGATAGACTCCTTTAATAAACTGGGAGTAAGAAGGCAGGAAAAGTAGGGAAATGTGGTCTGATTAAGTGAATGGTGGCGAGGATTGGCCTATTAACTGCCAGGAATACTTGTGGAAATATGGTCCAGGATGTTATTTTGTGTTTTATGTTTTGATTATTAAAGCAACAACAAGGCCTTCCTCAGTGTTCAAATAATTTTCTTTAAATCCTACATGTGATGATTGATTACTTTTAATGACTGGAAGAGGCAAATCATAGCAATCGAAGGCAATGTAACTACTTTTGAATGGTTATTATATATTCTAATAAACTAAAATAAAAAGACTTCCTCTCTTTTCAGCAAAAATGAAAGGACATATTCCCCAACCATTTTTAAAACCCCTCCCTTCACTAGTAGTTATGATACAGTCCTTTATTGAAATATGGCATTTGAGAAATGTTTTGTTGACTAAGGAGTCAAAATCTTGCACTGCTGTCATAAACTTTGACCCTGATCACTTTTTCGTGTCCACAGAGACGTGATGGCAGTGTGGATTTCAACAAGGACTGGAATCAGTACAAGAACGGCTTTGGTGATCTCTCACCAAAAACCAACACAGAGTTCTGGCTCGGCAATGAGAAGATACATTTGCTGACTGCCGGTACAACCATCCCACTTGTGCTGAGGATAGATCTTGTTGACTGGGACGGTAACAAAAAGTACATACACATGCACACATCCATCCATCCATCCATACATCCATACATCCATACATCCATCCATTATCTTCCGCTTATCCGGGGTCAGGTCGTGGTGGCAACAGATCAAGCAGGGCACTCTGGGCGTCCTTTTCCCGAGCAATAGGGTGTAGCAGAGGTGTTCCCAGGCCAGATGAGATATGGGACGTGACCTGACCAGATGCCTAAACTACCTCAACTGGCTCCCTTTGATGTGAAGAAGCAGTGGCTCTGCTCAGAGCCCCTCTCAGATGTCCGAGCTCCTCATCCTTTCTCTAAGGATGAGCCCAGACAACCTATAGAAGAAACTAATTTCATCCGCTTGTATCTCGTTCTTTCGGTCATCACCCAGAGCTCATGATCATAGGTGAGGGTTGGAACATAGATCGACTGGTAAATCAAGAGCTTCGCCTTCCGGCTAAGCTCCCTCTTCACCACAACGGTCCAGTTCAGCACCTACATTACTGCTGACGCCGCACCGATCCGTCTGTCCATCTCACGCTCCATTTTACCCTCACTTGTGAACAAGACCCTGAGACACTTGAACTCCCCCACTTGGGTCAGCAACTTGCTCCCAACACATGATAATAGATTATTAAAGAGAAGGGCAAAGGAACACATGGGCAAAGGCAAACAAAACCCTGATAATGAGGTTTTCTTTGAAGGAGAAAAACAACACAGAAGTTAACAAAAACATGTGTCCTCCATTCCCCTCTCTGGCCTCCTTTCTGCAGGTATGCCGACTATGTCATGTTCAGAGTTGGACCAGAGATCGACAAGTACCGTCTAACATATGGCTACTATTTTGGCGGTGATGCTGGAGATGCTTTCGATGGCTTTGACTTTGGAGATGATCCCAGTGACAAGTTCTACTCATTTCACAATGGCATGCAGTTCAGTACCTTCGACATGGACAATGACAAGTATGATGGCAACTGTGCTCTGCAGGACGGCTCCGGCTGGTGGATGAATAGATGTCATGCTGCACATTTGAATGGCAAATACTACCAGGGTAGGACTGCATGGCAAAAGCCAGCGCCAAACTTTTTCATTGGTGTTCATTTCCATGATTGATGCTGTTTAAGGCCCTATAAGTACAAAACAGTTATCTAAGCACATATATTTGTAAAACTCATTTTATGTCCACTCTAAACTGCCTGTGTTCTCTGCGTCTAGGTGGCAGGTACTCTGCAAAGGATTCAGGTGAATCCTACGACAACGGCATTATTTGGGTCACGTGGCACGACCGCTGGTACTCCCTGAAAGAGACGACCATGAAGCTCATCCCCCTCAGCCGCATCACAGCAGGTGGCGGACAGCAGGGAGGGGTGAAACAATTTGGACTTGGAGATGCTTAAAAAGTAGATTACTGTGCTTGTGGTCTATTTAGGCTGCAGTTAAGGTGTTCAGCACAACAGCACTGAAACCGCCTTACATGAAATAACATGCGTCCATGATAAAACGTCTGACTTTATGATGTGTTCATGTTTTGCTGATCAGACCCAGCAGGACACTGATGTTCACGTTTTCTTCCTCATTGTTTTTTGAGCACTAAATAAATGCCTTTTCTTAACCAAATATAGTTTGTCGTTACTTTATTAGACAGGCTTAGTTTGGACTGAGTAGCTACCAGCCTGAAGATACAACTTAGAAAAGTCCATATGCCAAGCAGCTCTGTGGAGATGAGACAAAATCACCCCCTAAAAATCAAAATATAATCAAGAACACTGAAGTAAGAGTTACCAGAAACACACCTGTATGTAATGTAATGTTATCATCTTCTTTTATCTACAAATAGCCAGAAAACTCTGCTCAGCTATTTACACCTGGTCCTCTCACATGGTATGTGAGCCGCATCACAGCAGGTGGTTGACAGCCTTGAAATAAATACCAATGTCTGAAATGTCTATATTTTGTCCATTTCATTCACTGTCAAATGACAGTTTCACAGATGCACACGGAGCTTACAGTGGATAGAAAATGAATATGTTCACCTGAATAATTGTCAGATTATGTTAATATATATCCTGAAACTCAAATCCAATAAATGGATACATGCAACCACTGTACTGAAACATCACTTAAACTATGTCAGGGATAACCAAAAGCCTTCAAGACCATATACTAACTTAATGTCCAACACCTGTATGGAATCACTGCAATAATCTTGATGACATGAATAAAAACAGCTGATAGTCTGTCTGACTGGAAGTGCTGTTTCATTCAAAGAGACCACCATGAGAGAAATGCTATGTAAAATCCAATGGCAACCTTGAAATACCCACAGGGTTTTATGGCCAACAGAGGACAAAATATCTGGCCTGTATGTGAGGGTAGCAAGAAAATGTTTCATCTGGCAACCTGTTTGAAGCAAACCTAAGTTTGATGAACCTGCAACAACTGGCAAAAAGTTTTATAGGTTGAAAAAACCAAAATGGAACTTTTAGGGATACATGCCATATGTTTGATTTAAAACCAACACTGCCCATCAGTTTTGATCCCTGAAAATCCCTGCAGCATAACAATGGCAGCACTATATTGTGGGTATGTTTCTCATCTAAAGGGACTGGGGAAATTTTCAGAATGAAAGGTATGATGGTTTGAACCAAACCAATGGAAATTCTGGAGAAGAACCCGAAGAGGTCTGCAAAAAGACTGAAAATGTGTCCAACAGGACCAGGACCTAAAGCACAAGACCAAAGCTACCATGGAGTGGCTTGCAAAGAACGAGGTGAATGTTGTGGAGAGGCCAAGTTGAAGCCCTGACCTAAATCCCTCAGAAAATCTGCAGACTGAAGGTTGTGGTCCATTAGCAGAAACAAACAAAGCAGCTTCTGCAAAGAAGATTGGGCAAGGTCTCCAAATCCAGGTGTGCCAAACTAGAACTATACAAAAAGACTGCTGGCTGTGGTTCCACAAAGTAGCCTGTTAACTTAGAGAGTGTATCAAGAACTTTCTGTTGTGTTCATTAAATGTACTAATTTTTCAAATTAAAAGACTTCACTGCATTCATGATATGTTGTATACTTTGGAACACGGCAATCCAAGTTCCACTTTGATGTGTGAAATTTACAGATCACGACACAACAGGATATAAAAAGGGGGTGTAATGACAACATATCGACACACACACAAGCATGGGAAAAGAAGAAAAGAAGATTCATTAGTAATCTGACTAAAAATAGGACATTTTGAACAAATTCAATGCCAGGTTAAAAAGAAGCTAAGAGGCTAAAATCTATTTGCTTTATAATCAGAATCAACTTTTATTGGCCAAGTATATAAGCACATACAAGGAATTTGACTTCGTTTTTTCCACTGCTCTCGTGTACTTAGACATAAACAGACAAAAAGGGAGACAAGAACATTTAACTTAAACAAAAAAACAAACATTTATGGTCTATGTTCAATGTAAATGTGTAAATATACTGTATATATGAGTATAGGTGTAAAAAAAACTTTGACAAAGAGTGTCCTTTTTTAGCTTAATGTCTCATAAAATGTAATTAGATAACTGAAAGATATTCACCTGGACAGTGATTATGAAAGTCCTTCTAAAAGGCACTTTAAAACATTCTGGTACAAACTTAAGAAGCATGCAATATAATGATTTAAACATATGTGCTCTTCGTAGTGTCATTCAGTACTTCTAGGTGATTTGAAAAAGAAAGTTTCAACTTGATATGCTGTTCTGCATGCCTTAAACCCCCAGACTTATTATATTTTCTAAACGCTGACTTTAATTACCCATACACTGAGGATTTTTGTTTTATTTTCTTCCAACCTCAAGGTTACACAAGACAGGTTTACATTAAACAAACTTGCCCAGCACAGTTTCAGTTGGAATAATATCTTCTAAAGCTAACATCAAAACCAATATGCGACCTGGTTATTGTGGCACAGTTCTTATCAGGAAGCCATGCTTATTTGGATCCACATTTGGACAGTTTATCTGCTTTGCACAGTGTACTGGCAGTACTTGTCTCCATGCATCACCACATTCACCTCGATAACCATGAGTCCAAATTCCATCTGGCTCCAACTCGTTGATGGTTGTGTCAAACATCAAATGTCCTTTTATGGGCAAGTATGGGGTATAGTTGAGCAAAAGGCTGATATGCAGTCCCCCTCCTTCCCTAAAGTAAATAAGTGTTTTTCAAATTGGTCTCGCAGTAAAACGGTTAAGGACAATTTTGGTCTAAAACAGATTGTTCTGTTATTGTCTTACTAGGCCAATATGCCCACCAACACGCTTGGCACCAACTACGAAAAAATTTTTTGGAGAAGATTGAAGATTGGATAATCATTAAACCATGTACTACAGCCCGGCACACAAGGCAGGAAAATTAAATATTCACCCAAGTTCAAGGTCTTTAATTGTCATACGCACAAAAATGACAGGAAGCAGTCACTGGCAGCGAAATTCTTGATTATCAGGCTCCCAACATGTTAGTATGGAAGAAGAAAAGAAATCACTTGTGTCTTGTGTCTCTAAAAGTCAAAGAAAAAATCTAAGACACAAGAAACTAAGACATACGACATACAACAGTGCAACAGTTTGGGTATGATAAAATTAAAAATACAATAAAATAAAACAAAATATGCTGTGGTTAGCATGTGAGTAATAGTAAAATATACAAACTGTAAAGTATACATAATCAGAACTGCTTATAGAAAGGTAACTGAGCACATGGTTTGTAGCTGCTGTTTTTGTTGCTGTTTTATTTTTGTTGCAGTGCCCTCCTGACCGGTAGGTGGCGCTGACAAAGCTGCTGGCTGCTGCCGGTGCTGTTTACTTCCGGGTCGTTTGGTCGCCTGGTTGCGGTGATGGTCGTGTTTTGAAGTATTGTGATACATTTTAGAGCGCCTACAAGCTATAATCGTCGATAAAGTAGTTTCTTCAGCTGTGGTGTTTTGTCTGTGCTTATACCACCACGATGAGTGAGGTAAGCGGCGGTTTAAAGTCTTTTTTATTGCCTTTTGTTCGCTCCCGCTCTGGAGCCACTGAACATACACCAAGTCGGGGCCCGGCTAATTGTTGGGTCGCGTTACGTTTACGATACGATTTTGCTCTGTATATCGTACATTCAAGCGTAGGGTAGATCATAAATGTCGTCGTCTTTATATTGCTTAAATGTAACGTTTTTAAGATAACTATTCCCCTCCACAGGATGTCCAGAAGCACTCAGTCCACACTCTGGTCTTCAGGTCTCTCAAAAGGACGCATGATATGTTTGTGTCCGACCATGCGAAGTCCATCGCACAGGATGACGACAGGTAGCTAACAGTAAAACAACACTAACAGCTTTTGCAGAAGTGTATGAACTTTATCTACTTCAGACGGACATTTAAAGCTTGAATTTAAATCTACCCTTTGTCTCCAATGCTCGGTCAGTATAGAGAGAAAGAACATTGAAGTTGCATTTATTTCTGTTTGTGTGATTATGATGAATCTCTTACAGACATTTAGATTAAATTATGTCTAGTAAATGTTTGGTCGTGTAACAAGGGAGAATAGGCAGAGACATATTTACCTTAAACTTAAGTTTTCACAAGGTAGAAGTCACTCAAACTGAGGGAAGGGTTATACATTTAGAAGCCATTTTTACTGTGTTGATACATCTGATATTGTAGGACAAATATATTATATCATGAGATGGCTGATGATGAAGTACATTGTTTTGTCAGGTATTTAAGTCTCTGAATTAACTAAAGAATAGATCAGTCGAGTTTTGATATATATCAGTGTTGTGATATGAAGTTACATAATACCACAAGAGAAAATGAGAACATGACAAAACACATCTTCTCTGTATGATGCGTGATTGTCTCCTGTATTTGCAGCTTCAAGTTAAAGATGGACGTGAAACTGAAAGCAGATTATGGTGCAGTTTTACACATGCCTGTCCTGAAGGAAGGGAAAGACAGAGTGTCACAGCTTCCTGGCAGCCTGCTGAGTCACCAGAGCTACACACAGCCAGGTGAGGATGCAAATACAACAAACACTGTACGTTACCCTCAGTATGAGAGCAGAGAGTAACAGAGAACATGATGAAAAATACTCGTGCAGAAAATTTTAAAAGCCAGAGAATCCATTTGGTCTCTTAAAAATTTTATTTTGGAGAAATTGTAAGATAATGTTCCTGTTTTCCTGAACACTGATGCTCTGAAATTTGCTCATTTGAGGTGTTTCTTTGCCAAAACCTTTCAGGGGATGACCCAGATTACCTGATCACAGGGACACATGCTTATCCCTCTGGACCTGGTTAGTACTATGCTATTAATTTAATCAAGATGCATGCTTGTAATTGTTCTGAGCCCATTCAGGCAACTGTTTCTGCATTATTCTAGTGTTCATACCAGTATTTTCATTCAATAGGAGTGGCTTTGACTGCTGACACAAAGATGCACAGGAATCCGAGTGAGGGAGGAGTCCACTCCTTGGCTCTGGCTTTGCCGCCCTCACAAGCCAGGTAGACCTTTAATTTTTCTCCACAGTGTGTAAGTTAAGTCAGTTCTAAGTTTAGTAAGCTATTGGCAGTAATTTGGCATAGAGACTCAAGATGAAGTAAATTTTCAGAACTTTTCCATGATTTTGACATGGAAAAAATATGTATACAAATATACAATATATACAAAAATGTTGTATATATAAATATACAGTATATAACAATATAGAAACAAACAATTTTCCCATTGTTGAATTTTAGGCAGGACATGAGCCGCACCGCAGCCAGTGTTGGTGACATCCATCGACACGCAGGAGGAGCAGAGAGGTCTCATCCTCAATCGACTGCTGTGGTAAGTTGTGTGTTTCTACGTTCACTTGATGCAACGTCTTGTTTACCTTTTACTGTAAAACCCCCGAAAAAGTACAGAAAATGAGCTGAGTATTTGGTTCCAGTTTTTTTGTTTTGTTTTGGTTTTTTTTTTAGTCGCTCTTGGAGGGAGGCGGAACCAGAAATTCTGCGCTTATGAGGAAAGCACCAACCATGCCCAAACCCCAGTGGCATCCACCATGGAAACTGTTTCGGGTGATTACAAATCATTTCAAATGTTCCAATTTACGCTGTGTTTTCCTTTATTTGTTGATATAGTTGACACACGGACACTAAAGTGAGGCCCACATGTGGGGTGTCTTATCTGACAGGTCATTAGTGGTCACCTGGGCTGGGTGAGGTCCATTGCTGTGGAGCCTGGGAATCAGTGGTTTGTCACAGGGTCTGCAGATAGAACCATAAAGGTGAGTAAAGCTTTATTCATTCAGTTGTTTCTTTCTTATTTTGGGTGTGAAATGTCAAACAGATGTCTAACAAATGTTATCCAGTACTTTCATTTTCTGTTCACCTATCCGGGTAAATTATTTTAAATTATTTATTTGTCATTTTCTTATGTACTTGCATACATAAAAAAAATGAAATGCTGTTCCTCCCATCCCTACAGCAATGTAGCCAGAGACATTGTCATATATTGCTATTGTTTACTGAGTCAGTGTATGAATGCCAGGATGGTTGGCAGGATTATTACATTATTACACTCTGCTGTTAACTTACACTTTTATTTTCGGATCCACAAGCAGCATCCAAAGCATTTTTTCCAAGTAACTACAGCAGCAGCTTTAATGATCGTGCCACCTCAAGCTGGCATTGTGAAGGCGCTATTTCTGTTTTTATAATGCTCATATTATGACGGGAAGGCTGCTTGTCTCGACAGATCTGGGACCTGGCCAGTGGGAAGCTGAAACTGTCCCTGACTGGACACATCAGTACAGTGCGTGGTGTGGCAGTGAGCACTCGCAGCCCCTACCTGTTCTCCTGTGGAGAGGACAAGCAAGTCAAGTGTTGGGATCTTGAATACAACAAGGTACAGCATTGTGGCAAGAGTAAAACATATGACCAACAAATCTTAAAAAGTTGAGTTATGGAATTACTGGATTATCCTCGCAATCTGTTTATTAGGTCATCAGGCACTACCACGGGCACCTCAGTGCCGTGTATGATTTAGACCTACATCCAACTATTGATGTGCTGGTGACATGCAGCAGAGACGCCACAGCAAGGGTAAGCTTGTACTTTGCGTGTTCGCTATCAAATGTACAAATGATAACATTGAAATAATGTGATTTAACTTAACAGGTTCAGTTCATGTGTCAGGAAAGGCTTCTCTCCTTTACTTTCATCAGTCACTGTTGCATTTTCATAGCTTTATTCATTCCCCCTGCAATGTTACACACAAGTTTCTTATCTGAACTCTTCTTGGTCATGATTTATCCTCCGGTTTGTGTTCAGTTTCTTGTCTTGTGTTATGCTTTCCTAGCATGAGTACATTCTGGCTAACAGATACCTACATCTATCACCTTATACCTATATAGCTAAATGATGAACAACATATTCATCCAGCTCTGCTTTTAAGAGAACACCTCATTGTCCCTTGGTCTTGGTGTAGTTTTCTGTGGTGTGCACCCAAGTACGAATAGCATTCATCTCTCACACGTTAGAAAACTGAAGAAGGAAAAGTATAAGATCGGACTGATGTTTTGAGAAACCATCCTTCCATCAGGGGGCTATAGTTGAATACGATGTATGAGTAAAGATTCAGTAATTAAACTAATTGCATTTCTTCTCTGTCCGTGCAGGTTTGGGACATCAGGACAAAAGCCAACGTGCACACATTAACCGGCCACACCAACACTGTGGCCACAGTCAGATGTCAGGCTGCAGAACCACAAATCGTCACTGGTAAATACACTCTTAAGTCTACAGTACCAAATACATTATTCTGTATCGTCATTTAGTGTTCGAGTTGTTGCCGTTCAAACAGCCTTTAACTGTTAATCTCAACTGACTATCTCCTTGCAGGAAGCCACGATTCAACCATCAGACTGTGGGATCTGATCGCTGGAAAAACCAGAGCAACTCTGACAAACCACAAGAAGTCTGTCCGAACTATTGTGCTGCACCCCAGACAGTAAGTGACCCAAGTCACCTCACCCTGATGTTGAGCTTGTGTGAGTGTCGTGCTGAAACATTTAAGCAGTTGAATACTTGATTCACTATTGTAACTCATTTATAAAGTAAGTAAATATGCTGAATGTTCCTATTTTAGGATTTTTTTGCTTTTCTCAGGTTTTTATTTGAGGTTTTGAATTGCTGTTTTTTTTTTTTTTTTTGTCCAGGCCTATGAAAACTTGTAAGCACTCAAGAAACATGAAATTGGAAAATGAATAAACAATAAACAAATACAAGCCCCTGCTGAGTTATTGCAAACATAGACATTTTACCCAAAGGATTATATTGCAGGAATTATCGTGAAAACAAATAGTTTTTAATATGCTTAACATGCTGTCGTCTTATTTGCTGTGTTGTGCAGATACACCTTTGCTTCTGGTTCTGCCGATAACATCAAGCAGTGGATGTTCCCAGATGGAAACTTCATCCAGAACCTGTCGGGCCACAACGCCATCATCAACACCCTTGCTGTTAACTCTGATGGCGTGTTGGTGTCTGGAGGTACTCATAACTTGCTACACTTTTCACTTTTTCAACTTCACTACTTGTTTCAACTACAGAAAACTTTAATATCTATAATAATAGAGTCTTCTTTTTCCCAGTTATTGATTAGAAACACATTTAGCTTCAAATCGGGATTCATCATTTGCATGTTTTTTTTTCTCTCTCTGTAGCTGACAATGGAACCATCCACATGTGGGATTGGAGGACGGGCTACAACTTCCAGCGGATTCATGCAGCTGTGCAGCCCGGATCTCTAGACAGCGAGTCGGGCATCTTTGCCTGCGTGTTTGACCACTCGGAAAGCAGACTGATCACCGCCGAGGCCGACAAGACCATAAAAGTATACAAAGAGGACGACACCGCTGTAAGTTATGTCACATTAAAAGTTTAGATTTTAAAGTTTGTCCCCAGGCAGCAGATGTATAATTTGACTATTTTCTTCCTTGCAGACAGAAGAAAGCCATCCAATCAACTGGAAACCAGAAATCCTCAAGAGAAAACGATTCTAATCATTTTTTATTAGTTCTTTTATTTGTTGTCATAATAGCAATCCTGAATTTTATGTCTACCAAACCGCCGGTTGTAGATACACACATTAAGCTTTCTACTGCGTTTTCATTAGGCAAACGTCTTCATAGCTATCTCGTCCTTGACAGAAGCGAAATGAAGTTGAATCGCCCCGTTCTATTCTAAAAACCATCTGCAGTCTTCATTGTACGACGTTAGTCCGGTTAAGTGGCCGTTGTGGACTGCCAGGAAGCTCCCCGAGTGTTTATTCTTGATGATGACGGCTCTCCGATGACTGCGGTCTGTCTGATCCACCAACATCAGCCACTCTTCACACTCAGACGGACTGACCTCACAGTGGACCTGGTTCCTGCTGGAATCAAACCCTACAGACACACAGGCAGCGCATTGGGAAAAAAATCATTTGAAAACTTTTTTGTTTTTTTATTGACTCAACAGGATCCATGTTTGTACAGACATGGAGAGAGAAACGTTGCCCTTTTTCTAGCTTGCAATGTGAAGTTTATTTTGCTCAATTTATTAAACGCCACGTTTTTTGACATACTCATACTCTTTCTTTTGTTCAGTTAAGATGAGTTTCTGTACTTACCGAGGTATCTGTTGGTGACTACGTTCCTGTAGTACTTACAGCCACTACCCTTAATCTCCTCCCAGTAACACTGATCTCCAGGTCTCTCATTGAGCTCCACTGTGTTTCTGCAGTCACCGGTTTCATACTTTGTCTGCTCACCTGTAAACAACAGAAGTGAATGCCTCACATACACATATTTTAATGTGTGTCTGCAACAGTAATTATTAGAACTAGTTTCTGTTGTTAAATCCAGACTAAAATATCTTAACAACTATTGGATGGATTTCCATGAAAATGTCATAAAGACATTCATGATCCCCAGAAGGACTTAGTTTTTGTTAAGTGTTTTGTATCCTCGTCTACCTGAGTCCTGGATGTAGAGCTTTGAGAGAGCGTGGCGAAACCATCGGCCCAGTTTCCTCTTCAGGCAGGGTTTGGGTGCTTCTGGCTGATCCACAACCTCTCTTGGGGGTTCTTCAACTGCCAGGAGGTGACCTGCGTTAAACATGATCTCCTCCTCCAGAGACCTGAGACACATCTCAAAGTGTTCCTCGTCCTGTTCTGCGTTTCTGAAAGACCATTGACAGCAGTCATAACATGAGAGATCAGGTGACAAATGTTCTTGTTCACTCATTGTTGCGTGCACTCATGTACTGTAATCCAATCTCTCAAATGTTTTTAATTTGGCCAACACGTTCTTTCTCAGTAATTATTAAATTAACACACAAAAGTTTAAGTGATGGAATACACTTCAACAAAATCCACTGTCATTGATTTAACCTTTAGAGATGATGAAGTGGTTTAAAAATGTGTGACCTGTACTCTTTGAAAGGCCCCCTCACCTGAAGTCCACCCACAGCAGGCCTGCAGTGATCAGTCCCAGCCACTCACTGGCTTCCCAGCTGTCGGCCAGCATGACCGGCACGATGATGACCTCCCTGGTGTCCGCGTAGCTGAGCTCTTTCTTACAGTTCCGGGATGCCTGGTAAGCAGGAGTCATGAACGGACAAATCACCGCAGCCTCCTCCACGCCTGCTGCCATCCTGAAAACACACAAACACACACAGCTTTTGCTTTAAGAGACCAAATGGATTCTAATCTACCTAACTCCAGCATGGAGAAACACATTGTTTAGTAAATTATCCACGCGTTGATTAAGATGAGGGTTTAAACCACATTCCTCTGTACTCACGCATCATTTATGTTCCCCGTCACCCCTCCTTCAATATCCATCCACACTGGCAGACCATCATCTTTTAGGCGGTTGTATATCCTTTTAACAAGAGCCTGGTCGTCCCACTGGTAGGAGAACATAATATGAGATGGCATTTTCCCTCTTTTCTGGGAGAAATCTGGGAGAAAAACTATCCTGTATGAACTCTGTGGTGGAGTTTCCAGTTTGTGAAGTTGCTGAACAAAGTGACCCAGACAAAGGGAGGCTCGGTAGTTATGCTGCTTGTTTACTCAGGTACACAGCTCAGGTTACATCTGTTGCTTGGCTACAGTGCTTCCAAGCACCGATGGGAGGATGGCTGCTACAGTAAGACCTGCAGGAACCCATGAGGGCTCGACAGTGATAATCAAGGCACTTGTAAAGCTTTCTGACTTTAAAATGGAAGTCCTCTTATAGTTTGTCCAGTGGAAAATATACAGGGAAGGTTTTTTGGATTTGTTTTTTAGATTACAGACATAATTTCTGTGGAGTGGTGAAGGCAAATTAGGTAAATTAATCCTTCAGTGAATTTATTTGGATGTCAGATTAATTTATGCTGATATACAGTTGAACGTGCTCCATGTTTGGTGTTACTTTAAGCGTAATATGACAGATGAAGGAATTGTTATTTGTAATTCAGCCAACTATTAACTTAATTAACTATATTATTAACTATAATATACTTAAAAAGCAAACTGGTTTTGTCTTTTTTTTTTTTTAAAGACACCAGAAGTTATGGCATTGTAGTTGCCCATAACGTTGCACTTTATAACCCCAGCAATATAAATATGTTGTCGTGTTTTCAGTTTTAACTCTTCTGCCTGGCTGCTGCTTCTAATTGTTGAAGAATTGAGGTTGCTCTGTTCCTTGTTGTTTTCCTCTCTGATTACCAACTTGGGGAAAAAAAACACACAGAAAAGAAAAACGAAATATACAAATATAAGATGAAAAAATAAGTCTAATAAGCATCTAACTGAACCATTTGCCACCATCAAACCTGCACTTTAATCTTTCACTCTGATTCATTCATTTGTCTGTTTGTCTTTGTGAATCTATTTGTTCATATTTTTAAATTGCTGAGCCATTATGCCCTCCATAATCATTCCCATAGCTTTATTTATCACATAATGTGATTCTGGTGTGCTGCTCAAATGAGGTTCAGAACAGATTTCCAGGGTATGTAAACGCATAAAAACGATTTGTGGTAGAAACAGCCAAGATGTACAGATGCTTTTATATTTTACCAGTAGATGGAGCCACCCCAGCACTTTATGGGTTTTTGCCAAATCTGAACCACATTGAACCGCTTTTTTTATGTGGTTTATTACCTCCTCACCAGGACCAGGCGGCTGATGCACAGGTTTTATTACCTCAACATGCAGGCTGCAGTTGAGTCCGCATGAGTTTTACTTCTATTTCCTTCACTTCTCTGCGCACTTTACGATGTTCAACAGGTCAAACACACTCTGCCACCTGTCAGCACGCGGCGCTGTAGATAATCTCTCGGCCTAATTAAATCTTAAACAATCAGGGCCACAGATGGAGCCGATCAGCGTGGGACGTGCCGCCTGCCAGGAGGTGTGCTCAGTGCGCACACTTGGTGCTCTGTGGCCACTCAGTGCGAAGAAGCCCAGGGGATTTGCGCGCGTAGATGTGTGGACTTCTAGGCTTCAAAACCACGCAAGAAATGACTGATGGATTGTGATAGAGGATGAGTGCTGGCTGTTTGGCTACGCGCGTAAAAATGCGCTTACCGGTTTTTGTTTTGAAAGGTGCTGTAAAATGTGATTGAGGAGTGGACACTCGCGGAAATATGTAGTGTAACTTCGACTCGGACACCCGAAGTCATGTGTACAGGAGGAATGGGTCGCAAAAATGCAGCAACTTCAGCCCTTCGGACGCTCATCCTGTCGCTGCTTTGCGCGCAGGCCCTCGGACAGGTGTTCAACCTGACGCTGTCTGTGAAAGAGGGTTTGCCTGCCAAAACCATCGTCGGAGATCTGGGAGCGGGGTTAAGCAGGCCGAGCACTGGTTTCTTCATCTCAGAGAGCAGGGACTCATACGTGTTCAGAGACTTGGAGATAGACGCAGACACGGGGATCATCTCCACTGCTGTGGTCCTGGACAGAGAGAGCAGAGATAAGTATGAATTCGTGGCAGCCACTCTGACAGGTGAGATGATAAAAGTGAAACTAGAGGTGAAAGACGTGAATGACCACTCACCTGTGTTCCCCTCAGAGGAGGTTGACTTGGACATGTCAGAATTGAGCCCCACTGGGAGTCGATTTCACCTTGAAGGTGCTAAAGATGAGGATGAGGGGGAGTTTGGTACCCGGGGATACAGGATCACAGAGAGTGAGATGGGGGAGTTATTCCACCTGGAGTATCGCAGTGGATCTGAAAACCACCAAAGTCTGGATCTCATCCTCGCAAGTAAACTAGACAGAGAAACGCAGGACTTCTACTCCATCACCATTGAGGCCTTTGACGGTGGCATCCCAGCCAGGAGTGGGACTCTCAAGGTGAACATCCACGTCTTGGACGAGAACGACAACCCCCCTGTGTTCAACCAGACTGAGTATCACGCCTCGCTGCCTGAGGATTCTCTGTTGATGTCTGCTGTGTGTCAGGTGCACGCCACTGACCTCGACCTGGGCGACAACGGCAGAATCACTTACGAGATCAACAGGCGGCAGAGTGACCCAAATGAGGTGTTCTCCATCGATGAAACCAGCGGGGTGGTGTATCTCAACAAGCCGCTTGATTATGAGACCCAGGCTTTTCATGAATTGATCATCAGCGCGAGAGATAACGGGGCTCAGCCTGAGTACAGCAGCACTTTTGTGGGTGTGAAGGTGCTTAATATCAACGATAACAGCCCCAGCATCAGTGTGCTGTTCCTCAGCGAGACTGGAGATGCAGTGGTGTCAGAGGCTGCTGCAGTTGGGGATTATGTTGCCCGGATTTCAGTGTCAGACCCCGACTTTGAGGAGGAGAGGGTCATTGTCACGCTTGAGGGGGATGATGGGAAGTTCAGCCTGAAGCAGACAGATAATTTTCTGTATGCTTTGTGCGTCAATGCAGAGCTAGACAGGGAAGAAAAGGATCTGTATGAGTTGAAGGTACAAGCGTCAGATTTTGGGAGCCCACCCCTGAGCAGTGAGATGGTCTTCCTCCTCAGGGTGGCCGACACCAATGACTGCCAGCCAGTTTTTGAGAAGGATGTATACATCATCGGCATTGCCGAGGACGCCCCGGTGGGGAGTTCCCTCATCCAGATGCAGGCCCGAGACGCAGATGAGGGCGTCAACTCAGACGTCAGGTACTCCGTCCTCAAGTCCAACCAGGACAGCCTGATCAGCATCGATCCAGAGTCGGGCCTGGTCACAACAGCTGCGGCTCTGGACAGAGAGACACACATGGAGGTTTGGTTCCTGGTGGTGGCAGCTGACGGAGGGGAACCGGCTCTGTCATCCACGGCTACAGTCACAGTGCTGGTGGAGGATGTCAATGATAACGAGCCTGTGTTCCAGCAGCAGCTGTACAATGTGTCCATACCAGAGCACAGTGACATTGGAAGCTGCTTTTTACAAGTATGTTGGAGAATATTTAGTATAAAGAGTCTGTTTACTCCAATAGTCCAGTAGAACCACATTTTCTCACCAACCCACGGGGATGTCTTGGCATGCAAATAGTTTTAAAAATTTAAATTGCTTAAATTGTTCAGCTTTTTAGATATCTGTCCATTAAAGTTTTGCCTTTACCCCAGTAGACTTTTATGGGGGGCATATGTCTTTATTAGATAGTACTGTATGTACTACAGAGCTGACAGGAAATTACATGATGTGCAACAAAGTTATTCAGCTGGACCTCAAATTACATGGCCAGTGTCTTAAACTCTTAGGCCTCCTCTAGGCCTCTCATCCAATAAAACTTAAATGATCAGAATTTTCTTTTTGACTGTCAAAGCGCTGAAACATTGCATTTCAAGTGTTCAATGTATTTCCAGAAACGCTAAAACAATGATAATATTCATTATTTTCAGCGCTAATTGGCGCCAAAATTTCTGCATGGAAAGACATCGCCGGAGTTTAGTGTGAAAATATATCTTTGTTATTTGGATGAACCAACCTTTTGAGTTATTTTCTGTGTAGATTCATCCTCTTCTTAGTGACAATGTCAGGTTGAAGTTAAGCCACCCATCACAACAGTGTTTCATAACTTAGGGGTCGCAACCCATCCAGGGGTCACAATATAAATCTCAGGGGTCATGACATGATTAACAGAATATGAAACTAGAAAACCGTAGTTCTGTTTCAGAAAATGATATTTCTTGTTTTTGTGCACACAGAAGATTGAATCTTACTTGTTCAGGCTGAATGAGCAAAGACTACATAGTGATGAACTGCAGGACTCATGTTAGCAGAAGCAGACAAACAAGAGGCATTATGCTAGTTTACATCAGCACAGATACTTTAGTCACTTGTTTTCCTCGTAAAAAGCTCGGTAGGTTTACCGCTGCGATCCTCAAATGAAATACTCTGACGACACAAGCAGACGTTTCTTAATTTTAAGGGGTCAATCTTGGGAACTATTGCTACAACAACGACACAGTCCGATGGACATTTACATTCAGCTTAACATTTTGCTTGGTTATATATCAACTAATTTGGTTTTACAAGAAACAGTTGAAGATTTGAGCGCAAACTAGAGCAGTTTAAGAAGTCTCCAATGTGAAGATTCAACATCTCATTCTCTCCGTCTTGCTTTGTCTTTACGTCTCATAAGACAAAAGTAGCCTTCAATCTGTGTGCACAAAGACATCAGTGTTCCTCCTAAACACACACACGCACCCTTTCCAGTTCAGCACTGTGGCTTTGATATGACAGATGTGATGCCTGGTACCACACTGGAGCAGCCTGGCACAAGCTCATTACAAAAGAAGCCTTTTTCTTTACCAAAACATTTTCTTTATACTGAAGTGATATTTGGCATTTAAGTCCATTATCAGGGACAAAACATAATAAGTATTTTTATGCTGTAGAGTGATCCAGCACGAGCCTGAGCAAACACTCTGTTAGTATGAAACGACCCAACGAGAACATACTAGATGTTCCCGGGTATAAAGCTCGTAGGGTGTGTTAGACTTCCGCTCAGACTTTGGCCCATGTTTCTCAAAGTTCTTCTGATCAACGTTCATACAGTCTGAGATGATATCATCTTTATGGCTGGAAAGTGAGCGCTCTATCTGTAAAATGTGTCTGTCACAAGTGCATGAAAGGACATGAAAGGAGCTCCGTCGGATCGGAGGCTTTTCTTTTTTTACGCTTTTATTACTTTGAGCATGACAGGTATCATGATTCATGTTTACTACGAGGTTAAATCATTAATGTATGACAGACCAGCACCACCATTTACAACCGATGTGCAGCTACAAGGGCTGAACAGCACATCCATTTCCTCGTATTTTACATTTCACAAAATTTTACATGAAAAACTGCAAAATGTACTGTAGAAACATCAAAATAGGTATAAGTCAGTGATAATGAGTGTTAATGTGTAGCAGATTTAGCGGCCTCAAGTTTATTTGTATAAAAAATGTGTATAAAGATACATGACTTGTATGACTTGCAAAGGTCCAACCTTTGGCACTGTACACATTTAGTACGGCTATTTTTTCTCTTGAGTAATAGTGTAACAGTGTTTTTTTATTTACCTGCTATTTCGATGGAAGCCATAGCCTGTTTCTTTGCTGTACTTTATATGCCCCCTATAAGAAGTAGTGCGCACAACAAAAGCACAATAATGTGTTTTTGTTAGCGAAACATGACATAAAACATGTGAAAAGACAAACACAACACAGTGGGCGATTAGACAAAGTTAATATGACGCCGCATTGATGTGGTTTGGAGAAATAGGACAAAAGACGGTCCTGTGAGGTTAAAATATGTAGGAGAGGATGTAGATATGTAGGAAAGGGAAAAACAAAATATGTAAATAAATAATAATAGACAAAAAAAAAGAAGCGAAAAAGGAAGAACAGCAATGATAAGTAATAATAAGAAAGGTTAATGTGTATATTAAATAAGTTTATCAGCAGGGGGAAAAATTACATATGAATATGCATGTATACATAAATAGTAATGGGACAGAGTCCTCTTGCTTTGGTAGAAATAAACAGTAAAAAAAAGTAAAGTTTAAAGAAAAAGCTCTATATGAAACTACCTGACACTTAATAGGAGGTTAAAGGTCTGTAAACCAAGGTGACGTATCCTGACAACAGGCCAAGACAACAGCCTTCTGGTCAAGGACACGCATGCAAACCAAGGATTACCTTCAAATTCAGCTTTACAAGTTCAACACAAGTAGCAACCGCCTCCATTAAGAGCAAGTCCTACTGCACACATGTTTTCATTTGATTTAGCATTTCATTTTTATTCAATCTCCCTCCTGAATCAGAATCAGAATCAGAATCGGATTTATTGTCATCATACAGTAAAGTACAATGAAATTTCGTTTGACCTCTTCCATATAACATACCAACAAGACAATAAATAGAAATACAAGAATATAAAAATAGGAAAAAGAAATACCCTGAACACAGTTTTTTCATTGTTGCTCACTTGAAACTGTATTTTTCTCCTCTTTAGGTTGTTGCTACAGATTCAGACAGCCCTGAGTTTGGCGTGCTGCTCTACTCTCTGTCTGACGGCTTTGACAAACAGGACAAACACCCCCTCTTCAAAATCTCACCTCAGACTGGAGAGCTGTGCGTCTCAGAGGATATCGATCGAGACTCGGGACAGACGGTCCACGACATTTTGATCAAAGCTGAAGATCCAGTGAGTGGGCCTCTTTTATGGATGATGAGTTCTGACATACTATGTGGTTCATCCACTCTGCATTCACAAAATTCTCTTCTTTTTCTCACTTTTCAAATGTCAGGGAGGCCTGAGCGCTCAGACGTACGTGCACATTGAGATAGTGGACCTGAATGATAACGCTCCTGTGTTCAACCCTGACGAGTACACCGTGAGCATCAGTAGCCACGCGCAGCCCGGCACAGAGATCCTCAACGTTATCGCCACTGACCGAGATTCTGGCCTGTTTGGACAGGTCACCTATGAGGTGCTACCTGGGGACATGTCCAGTTTGTTTGCACTGGACAAGCAAGCAGGTATAAAACACAGGATTTTCAGGGTTGATTTCAGATTTTAAGTAATTTGTGGACTAAGATATGTTCTTGAGCTTAAGTTATCAGTCTATGTATCCTAAATATGGTGGCCTGAGGGGATTAAACTCTTAAACAAATGGACCGACAATTATTATGTTTTGTTTTTTCATTTTTATTTAAATGTTTTTTAAAGTGCTGTTGTGTTTTCAGAAATATTGTTGTGTTTTGCCCCTCAGGGCTTAGGTCATAATCATATCTTAAAACCGACACTGCATAGCATCCTAACATAAAGTAGCACAGCAATTACACAACATTGTGTTTTTTTAGTTGGATAGTAATGTTTTTTTTTAGTTTTTAAACTCCATTTGATTGACATTGTCACGACGCGACTTGTCACATAGAGCCAATCGCTGGTCTTTAAGTAACTTGTGTGACTGGCGGTCCCAGTATTCAGGGATAAACAGCTACTTACTTTGAGTAAGTCCCACTGATATGATTGTCAGTGTCACTGCTCAGCAGGGGTGCAGAAAGCCCAAAGCTTTATATCCCCATGTGGCTGAATGTAAGATCAGATTTGCACTAAGCCACAATGTAATACGGAATAAAATTTTGAATAAATAGAAAAGCCAACCATTTTTAAACGGACATACTTGAAGTAGCCATAGTGCTCATTCTCAGATTGTAGGTGGGGCCTCCAGAATAATGGTTGCTTTTATGGATTTCGTAGTAACTTTAGGTGGCAAGAATGGGTTCCTCACCCATCTGTCATCATGCAGTTGTCTGTCTACTAATGCAGTAAACAACAGTTTGGCTAATGGACATGTGGTTATTACTAGTGCAGCTTGCTGCAGAGTTTGCAGCATTTGCAGATTTTGGAAAATAGCATCTTTGGTCATTGTTTTGAATTTTATTTAGATACTTCAAATACCTGTTTGTGCACCTTAACTAGGTATTGTTTGTGCTCTTTTTGCCTGTTTGTTGCCTAAATTGTATTTTTGTAGCCCTGTTTTGTGCTGCCTCCATGGTCAGGCCTCTCTAAAAAAGAAAGTTTTGATCTCGGTCACAGCTACAATTAGTAATTTTCATTATTAACAAAGCGAAAAATTAACCTCCCTTATGGGTTGATTTTACAGCCTGACTGCTACAGCTTAATGAACGTTTAATTTATCCCTGCCGTCCCTGTAGGAATGCTCTTCCTGACCTCCAGTCTGACCCACCTGGGTGCAGCCAGTGTGAAACTCTCAATAACAGCACACGATGGGGAGGGCTTGACCTCAGTCAGGCCTGCGGAGGTCACCATCAATGTTTTACGCAGCGCCCAGGCTCCGGCTGTGTTCCAGAGGTCACGCTACACCTTCACGGTGCCTGAGGATGCTCCGCCAGGGACCTCTGTGGGGACAGTGGAGGCCATAAACCCAGGAGGTGATTATATTTCTGCCCACATGCTTGTTTGCTAGTCTGAGGGGAGCTGGATCAGATGGGTGTAAGAGTAATTGGATACACAATACACAATAAAATCAGTGAAAAAGGTTTAAATTAATTTTTTTTGCAGGTTGCAACAATTGCCAAGTTGTACCGCATCTGCACCAATATTACGACTACTTTATATATACTTTATTTAACAGACCAGATATGAGCCAAAAGGTATTGATTCATGTCTCAATACTGCTGCTTAGTTATATGTTGTGTCTGAAATCCAGGAGATTTTAAACTTTTACACAAAATTGAGACAACTGCACCCCCCACCAACCCCACTCTGTTGCCATGGATTAAGTGAGGTGGCTCATCACAACTTTGTTAACCTATATTTGTGTACATTTTGCTGAATTGGCGCCATGAAAAGTATGCCGAATTAGCTATCGGCGGTTCCTGTTTGCAATGAGTCCATGGTTGTCCAGATAACTATTACTGGATTACTTTGGTCCTGAAGAGAACTGAAAAACATGCTGATTCTCAGGCAAGTTCTGGAGTTAAAAGGAGCTTCTTTTTTCTAAGCCTCCATGATATTCCTGTTGTTTTTAGGACAGCAGCATGCACCTATCCTTAATATTTACAGTATGAAGATGGGGAGCAAATATACTTTAATTATATTTACTAATAACACTAACTTTTAATTTGCACATATCAGTTTACACAAAAATATCAAAATAAAGTTAACTGGCTGATTTAAACAGCAAAATTTTCCAGAACTGATTATTGCATTAATGCATTATTTACACAGGATTTGTCCTGAGAGATGATTGTGACAATTGAGCGATCATTGTCATTGTTCAAATCTCCTTCCAGACATGAAGAGGCAAGCAGTAAAGAGGAAGGCTGCAGCTTAATCTTTAATCCTCCTTAACCACATGTACAGATGACAGATAAGAGTCAAAGATGAATCTACATTATATTGTATCGTTACTCTTGGAGGTCAAAGATAGTCCTGTCGTAAATATACACCTTGACTGTTGTAGGAGGGTATTGCAGGTCAAGGTGAGCAGAGTCTCCTTTCTCTGTGGAGGGTTTCCTAGCTGCCTAATTTTCCAGGATTATCCCTTCATAGTCCACTTGTTACGTGCCAGTAACTCCTCTGAATCCCTTCGACAGCTAAACCACTCTACTACACGAGACAGTCATTTAAGGTTGTCTAGTCAATTAACAGATTAATGCCTCAACTTAAAGTGGAAACAACAGAATTGAGCCTGTTTGACAGAAGTTGGGCACCCTTAAGCTTCGGTGGTTTGTAGTTACTGCTGAAGTGCAACAAACACTTAGAGGGGATTAATGAGATCTTCTGACCTGTACTGTAATTACTTCATGTTGCTCGACATGCCTGTGCTGTGTAGTCAGGTGACAAGTCAAAAACTATATTTGCATACCGAGTATGGTGATCCACCATGTGCAGAAGAAAATATATATATATATATATATATATATATATATATATATATATAGTTGGTTTAAACACAGAGGAGTGTGGTGATCTTTTACTATATCAGACTAAACCTTAATATACTCGTAAATAAGTTGCATTTAAATGTCTTTGCCATCTTTTTATTTATTTATTCCTTTTTTTTTCCACTTCCCTTTCCTTTTACTCCTTTTGTTTTCTTTTGGTTCACTTTGTTCCTCACTCATACAAATATTCCTTCAAAATGGAACATCCCTGCACACTCCAGTACGATATTTCCCACCCCGACTCTTCACCTCTTGTTACAGCACTTACCTTCAGCTATGATCACTGTGCGCATTTCTGTTTTGTTCTGCTCTCAAACCAAAAACAATGGAGGTGAATGGAATGAATGTTTTGTTGTTCATCTATCAATAAAAACTCTTTGTCTCCACAGACTCTATGGAATCAGTATCCTACCGCATTTCCTCTGGAGACCCTCAGGGTTTGTTCTCCGTTCACCTGAAGTCCGGCCTGATAAGCAGCATCAAACCTCTGGACCACGAGTCGCAGCCGTACGCGCTGCTGGTTCTTCAGACCTACACTGGCACCTCTCCAGTTTACAGCACCACGCAGGTCAACATCACCATTGCTGACGTTAATGACAACGCTCCTGTTTTCCCCAAACTCAGTGACACCATCACAGTGTCTCAAAACACACTCCCAGGGACAGTGTTGTTCATCGCTCATGCACACGATTATGACAGCGGTGCCAATGGGCGGGTGCAGTATTACCTGAAAAATACCAGAAATGGTACGTTTGTCGTTGACCACAACCTCGGGACGGTCACATTAAATCGGAGTTTACAGGCGGATCATCAGCAGAGGTACAGCCTGGAAATCGTGGCTAAAGATGAAGGAGAACTTTCCCTGAGCTCCACACTGAGCCTCACAGTCAATGTGGACCGCACCGCCACTGAAGACAGCCTGGCCTTCGAGACGTTGGTCTACCAGGTGGAGATAGGCGAGGGCTACAGGAAAGATTCGAGGGTCATCCAGGTCAGAGCGCACCGGAGCCGGGGAGCTCACGTGTCGAACTCAGGCCTCACCTACTACTTGGAGGCAGAAGCCGGATTTCCTCCTGCTCCGTTTCGGATTCACCCAGAGACCGGATGGTTGTATCTCTCTCAAAATCTGGACTATGAGGCTGAATCCGTGTTTCGTTTTCGGGTGTTGGCCACAGCCAGGGAGGCGTCGCTGGCCAACATCACAGCCACAGCCACAGTGACAGTGCTGGTGCTGGACATCAATGACAACGCCCCGGTGTTCAGCAGCGAGGTTTATTACTTCACTGTGTCAGAGGGGTCGTCGCCCCAAGGCCTGGTGGGAACCGTGAAGGCCATGGACAAGGATTCTGGGAAAAACGCCCAGCTGTCATACATCCTGCTCTCAGACGGGAAGTTCTTTCGCATAAACGCCAAAACAGGTAAAAAGAACAACGTTAATAACACTATCATGAGGTTTTGTTTTGCTTTACTGTGCAGCCTCACCTCTCTGTCTCTTCTCTCTACACTTCCAGGTGAAATTATCAACTGGGTGGCGTTGGACCGGGAGCAGCACAGCCAGCACAGCCTGAAGGTGATGGTGACTGACCAGGGCCACCCTCGTCTCAACGCCACCGCCACCGTTCACATCCTGGTCACTGACATCAATGACAACACTCCGCAGTTTACACACCTGCCTGCCAGCAAGGAGCTGAATGTTCAGGTAAACATGCTGGGATTTTTTCTTGGAAAGAGTGTCTTTGATCGTAGAATCATTGCATTGAGATTGCATTGTTTTTCACCTTTGAAAGACTGAATGCCTAAATATCTTTAATTTATTTTCTTTTTCCCACATTTTTAAGCGCTTTAGGGACTTTTCATCCATGTCAGCTTACAATTTTAGATTGAAGGTTAATTTTGGATCTTGGAAAGAGTAAAATGATAACAAAATAATCTCACTGTTCTCATAGCTGGGATGATGGTGAAGGTATGAAAAACAGCCACTGAGTGGACCTTGTTGTTGACATCAGATTTATCTGTTTTAAGTGTGCAGGTTGACTGATGTGTTGTTATATCCAGTGTCATTCACAGAGTGCCTGTTCCTCTCGTAATTGCAGATTTGGGCTGGTCTACCAGCAGGATCCTTGGTGACAAACATGTTTGCGAAAGATTTAGATGCAGGAGAAAACGGCACAGTTACCTTCTCGTTGGTCACAGGTGAGTTAAGAACATTATTTGTTTTTTGGAGCAGTACAGTATGAACATTTACTGTTATAAGAAGTGCCTTATTGATGAGCTCCTCATTATCACCATCTTGTATTTCCCTCAGTCGATTTAGATGAGGAGGGGCTTGGACACTTTGAGATTGACAGTAAAAGTGGAGACATCCGAACAACAGAGCTTTTCACCCAAAACTCTGAATCGTACTACACTCTGAAAATAAGTGCCAAGGACAGCGGAGCCACACCTCTGGAGGACACTGCAGTCATTCATGTACAGGTACAGTCATCAAAGCAAATGAGATTTCTTCAAATCTTATTTATTGTAGAATACACAGACCACACATGTAGCTTACAAAGTGCTTTCCCAATCAACAAACTATGCTTTGCTCAGTTTATACATTTTTATGTCAAAATATTCTGGCTTCTGTCAGTAATTATTATTTCAGTATAACAAAGACACAGCCATCAGCTTACATCTGCATTTTCAAGAGTTCAGGCCCAATTTAGAACTTCTTATCTTTTTCTTGTCTCACAGTTTTTCACACCTTTCTCTTTAAAACATCCACAGAATTTTCAAAGGAAAGCTGAAATGTAGTCCACACATTAAATGTTGCAAGTGTATGTGTACTTGTCACAACTCCAAAATGATCCACTACATGCATAAAAATTGTCCTAAAATAGGCTCAAGCCTCTGTACAGTTTAACAGTGATGTGATTCTTGCATAAGAAAGGACACATTTCTAAGTAGACTAAATTTGGAGAGACATTTAATTATTGTTTTTTCTGTGGTGTGTATGTCCAAAAAGATTCATCTTGACAAGGTTTTTTTCTCTCCAAATCACCACCCCTGAGAGATTTTCTGTCTCTTTAAGGGGAGCCACATCATGTGCTACATTTTTTTGTCTTTACTACTTCCTAAATAAACTAACAAACAATATTACACTGTATGTATTTCACCTGCAGGTTCATGGATTAGAGGCTCTGTACGACCGCTCTGACCACCAGATTGTGAGACGTTTTACTGTGAAAGAGGACACGGAGCCAGCGACTGTTATCGGCTCTGCCAGCGTGTCAGATAAAGGGAGATTCCACTATTCCATCTCTGAGGGCGACGGGAGCATTCACTTCGGCATCGACAGCTCCTCTGGTGACATATTCATCAACCAGCCGCTGGACTACGAGTCTGCCACGCAGTACTTCCTCATGGTCCGAGCTGAAGGCGTAGGTCTCACTACTGGAGTGAACACGTCCGTGCTGGTCAGCGTGATGGTGGAAGACGTAAACGACCACACACCCTGGTTCCCAGATAAACTGGTGATGTTCGGCCTGTGGGAGGACGCTGCAGTCGGATCACTGGCGTTAGCTTTTCATGCCAGAGACGCTGATGGGACCCTTCCTAACAGTGCCCTCCGCTACTCCCTGACCTTTGACCCTGAACTTAGCAGCTCTTCACCACGTTTCCCCTTTCAGATCAACCCTCACACAGGGAGTCTGACTGTAGCAGCACCTCTAGACCGGGAGACCACCTCCAGCTTTGCCTTCACAGTCACAGCCACCGACCAGGCGAACCGGAAGGATGAGCGCAAATGGACATCGGTGACGGCTCAGGTCTTCTTGCTGGATGTGAACGATAACCGGCCGGTGTTTATATCAGCGGACTCAGTTCAGGTGATGGAGGACGCAGAGGTGGGGAGTCTGCTGCATCATTTTGTGGCCATAGATGGAGATCGAGGGGAAAATGGGGTTGTCTCTTACATCATCTTGGCTGGGAATAAGCATGGATTCTTCACACTAGAAGAGAAAACAGGTAGGATTTTTACAGGGTAGATCAATGAATTAACAACCATTTTCAATAGAGCTAGGCCGACAAATAATCTGCTGGCATATTTGTATTGGCGTGTATTTCAGAGGATAGAAAAGAAGAAATGGCAGAACAGAAAATTTAGAAGCAGTGTTGTCCACCAGAGCACTGAAGTGTATTTTTCTGCTGTAAAATGACCTCAATACATATTGTGATTCTTGTGAAGTATATCTGTGTGATTTGTTTATGTGATGTTCTTCTATGAATATTGGCCGATTTATGGTCTTTAGAATTTTAAACTCTTAAATAATCATATCGGTATTGGCCACTAAAATCTAGCATCATTCTGGTGTTTTTTGAAATTAATTAATGTTCCTGTTATGCAAAAATTACCGATTAGTCGAATGGTTGAAGCGCCTTAAAACTTAAAACGCCTTAAAACCTGTCAAATCTCATATTTTTCTCCATTATCATTCAGAGAATATTTGTGACTAAATAAGCAACAATCAAGGCTAAACGTTACTTAGATTTTTTTTTGGTTTTATTGGATATCACTTCCCCTTCTTGCCCATCGTCTTCAGTGTCCATCTTCTCCCATCTTCTACAGGCCTCTTGTTTCTCTCAGCCCCTCTGGACTATGAGACACAGCGTTTCCACCGTCTGACCGTCCGTGCAGTGGACCACGGCCTGCCCTCGCTCTCCTCCACCCAGACTCTGACAGTGGAGGTGGGGGATGTGAACGACCAGTCGCCTGTCTTCAGTCAGAACATCTATAACGCCAGTGTGGCGGAGAACAGAGACCCTGGAGAACCAGTGATCAGGGTCTCTGCAACTGACAATGATTCAGGTAATAATTAGAGAGTTTGTTATCACACAACATGAATAATAGCAGCAAATCCTCACAATCGAGAAGCTGAAACCAGAGACAGTTTGACAGATGTGCAGTTTTGGGCTGGATAGATAAAAGAAAAAGATAATAAACATAGTCTGTTTTTTTTCTAAAATCACAAATATCTTCTGTTTGGGAGCTGGGAGCTCTTTTCATGTCGTAGCATTCAAGTTTAGCCTGAAGCAGTACTTCTGTAGCGGTGGAAATGGCAGTATGCCTCCAAAGTCCCTAGATGGCAGCACTAGTATGTGTCCTTGAGGCCCAGTAGCCCCAAGCCAGATTTAACCAGCATGAAACCAAATACATAAAACCAAATATAAAAACAAAATAGAGTTAAAGTTAAGTACAAAGCATCTGAACTCCAAAATATTTCTATATTTTACAGATTATGAAGACAGGAATAGATGCTTTTTTTTCCCCTTTCTGTGGCATTTAAACCATTAAAATACTTCATGTATTAAATGGCAAACAGTGGACATTTTTCTGTTTAAGCAGTAGTATAAATTTCATTTTTATTATATTTAAAGAGAAGTGTCTCATGACCAAATGCAGTTCACCCTGCCATGTTTTGGTCAAACTTCAGCACTGCAGCGAATCAAGGTTATCGTCTGTTTTGTTTCCCTCCATTAGTAGTTTAATTGAAACCAACCCCTGGCCTTCTTCCTCATGTGCTGCTCCGTGTTTTTCATGCGCGATGTTCACTGTACATCCCAGCAAGTCTCATTCATCTGACCCCTGATCACATTCACAAATCTACACATCAGCCCTGTTTATTTTAACACGGTGTGCACGGGGCCTCCTGAATCCCATTTCATCTCGTCATGTTGACAGTACGAGTCCTTTTAAATACCTAGGGTGGAGGCCATGTGGCAGGGGGATCTGTACAGGAGGGGTTTCGATGTGAACTAACATTCTTGGGGGTGAGAATTGTCCAAGAACAGCAAGCACACAGCTCCTCTGGGAGATTTGAAAGGACCTCTCTCATGATGATTTCCATAATCCAAGCCATCTGTGCCAATAGGCGCCGTGTTTTCATCTGTCCCCACAAATCGCCTCGTCTGGCAGCTCAGCCGGCTCTCCCACCAGTCTTATTTGATTATCATTTGTGCTGCTTTTTCCCCCAACGCTCTCCAAAGATGACCATTGTTTTGTGCCTGTCTTGGTCTCTGTATCCAGTTTCCATGTGTTGTAGTGAGTCAGAGGAGATGTGCAATATCAACAAATGTGACAGCTAACCTTTCTGTTACTGTGCGTGTCCTGGATTTCACTTTGTTGAGCAAATGTTCGTGTGTCCAGAGGGGTTTCTTGAAAGAAAAGCTGTTCTGTCCCCAAGGTCTCAAGAAGACAGATTAAATTTTATTATAAAGCACTTTCATGTTCAGATTTGATCACCACATCAGAGTTACCATGTATGTTTTTCTTTTTTTAAAAACTTTTTGACTTTTTTATTTTTGCTGAAACTGAAGAATTTGACGCTTGTTCTGAAAAAAAGGATGAATTTAATGAATGTCTAGCAAGATCTAAGTCATGCCGTAACCTTAAAGTCCATATGGAATTTAATTGCTTATTTTTGTCTACATACGTATCTGCTCTGGAACTCACTTGTCCTGGAATCTCATTTGAGAAAAATCAGAAACGAAAACCGAGGAATTTATATATGATATATTTATGGTTTCAACATAGCACCACCTAGTTTTGCATTCATTCGACTTACCTGCAAATATCACTTCTATCTAGTTAAATACTGGTGTGGTCTTTACCCTTCAAGTACCACTAACACCAAGCTGTCTGTCTGTGACATGTAGGCCACAGCACAACTCTGTTTACTTTGTCTCTCATTCCCTCTCATGTAACACCGGCACTCTGGCAGCAGTTGGACTTTAAATTGGACAACTTGATTAATCCCCAGAGCAGGAGACTAGTTTGGTCGCCTATATACAGTGACGAGTAAAAAAGACACAAGCCTGCCTCCTCACTAACTTAAAGATAATGCAAAAATAATTGCTCAATTAACAGATTATGCATAAAAGGATGATAATAAAGTAATGCGTCTTAAAATAGATTCAATGAAGACTTAGAAATTGTGTCAAAAATGCAATCTGCATCCTGGGGAAACCAGCAAATAACATATCATGAAAAAGTTTCACAGTTGTGTATTTAGAAGTATCTCGGCATTCATACATTTTTCAGACTGCTAAAAAATCCTTCCCAATGAAATGGGAGTCAAGACAATTATACAGCTGGCGGTAATGTTATTACAAATGACAGCATAAAGGGTCAGTTTACTCAAATGACAAAAAAAACATGTTTTCTCACTTACTTCCAGAAAACAACATAAAACATCCACAGAACAAGCTGTGAATAGTTTTCAGGGAAGCTTATTTCTTCGGTAGAAAGTAGTTCCACTGAAAACCTTAATAGCTGCATGGTGCAGATATTTGTTCCTTTTTCATTCTGACCTGACATCCAGGTAGTACAATGGTAGAAAAGGTAAACAGAGGGCAGTTGTATATTTCACTCGCTCTTGCACTCGTGTCAATTTCAAATATATATATTACATATTGTTCTGTAGTAGCTGCTAGACAATAATACGCCTCACCACCACAGTGTGTGTGTGTCATTTCAAAGACAACTTTTTCTTTTGTTAAACATGTTGCTGCCAATAGAAGAACCACAAGACCTGCGAGCAGCAGGGCCAGACGAGTGCAGCGCAGCTCAGATAAAGGGTCTAGCTGCCCTGTCAGTTTTCAAAGGTGACACGTTACATTGTGTGAATGAATACCCTGTGGTTCTGTTTTCAATTTGGCAGCAGATAAAAAAATTATAGCAGCCAAGAACACGAACTCATTTGATGAGGTGCTAAACTCGACCTCAGGACTGATATAAATGCTGAGATCGAAAGAAAAAAACCAACCTTTTTTATCAGTTTTCTTTGAAAACGTGAACGTTATGGGAAGGTATGACCTTGTTTTAGACTTGAAAAAACTAGTGGATGAAAATGTGATTATTGATTGATTTTCATGTCTTAATCATTACAAAGTCAGTATGAAATCACCATGGAAGAAGGATGTGTGGACTAAACAAAACCTTAGACTTTACATTCAGATTAGAGAAGACAGCAGTGGAAAGCAGTGGTACCGTACCTTCAGTTAGAGACTCCTGATCTGTTTTGGTTGTTTAAAGATTTCTTAATGAGGTTTTTGGTTTAAAGAGATTTATAAAAAACTAAATGCTTGGCGGCTGAGACAGAGTACCTTGTATCCTTCAAAGTAGGACATTTCTCTCTAAATCTTTTAAAATGTTTTCTCTTTGAATTTGTGATTAAATGTGTTGCACATTCAGTAACCATAATAATAATAATAATAATAATAATAATAATACTGGAACCTCAGTTTTTCTTTTTCTGGATTTTATTTTATTTTTTTCAAATGAGGATTTGTGCTGAGGTTTATAGGGGTGTTAACAGTACTCCTGAGCTTGTAAAACCTACATTAACGTCCTGTGTCCCTCCCCCAGAGGAGAATGCAGTGGTTTGGTACAGTCTGTTGCCCGGCCCCGGCTACGAGCTCTTCAGCATCAACCCTTACACCGGTCTGATCACCACAACCTCCTACCTGGACAGAGAGCAGCAGCAGCATTTTACCCTCAGAGGTAGGCCACATCAACAAGCTGATGTTCACACATGACCCAAAACCCCTGAGAGAAACAGAAGTGTGAACGCTTTCAAAAACCCTGTTGAAGAAAAACATATGGCCGCTTCTTAAATTAATAAACTTCAAGAATATAATTTCAGGCTTATAAAGCTTCGTGGCAAACGAGCAATGTTGCTAAATCACACAGTATTTCATGAGTAAAGTGATTTTCTAAACTGTCATCTTGTAACTACATGGATACGTGGATTTGCCCGATTCAGCTCAGCAGGTGAGTAAGTGATTGACCACATTGTGAGTTCCCTTCGCCGTAAATAATCAGGGCAGCATGTTGCAGCGTCTGGCGGGGGGCAAGAAAGTCTTTAGAAAGTCTTCACAAGTCAGGAAACGTAGCGACAAACGGCGCAATCAATCACAATCAGGATCTGATGAGTAAGGAAAAAAAATGACATCACTGCACCAGGCTACATTTAGTTTCATAATCACCATACGGACACATGCTTAGTCTCTGCATTCGGCTGATGTAAGTTTATAGCTCATATTTACCAGCTAGACCAGTGTCATCAGTGACTGGTACCAGGATTGCCTGAATGAAAAACATCTTTAATGTAATCGATACTAGTGTGAAACCGAGGAGCCTGTGATTCTGTTCTTTTGTACAGTGTTCCCGCTTGGCTGCACATTTGTATCAATACTTGCTTCAGATAATCCAACTAAAGGGTTATAAAAATATTCAATATAAAAAAAATCTAAACTAAGCTAAAACAAAACAAAATAAAAGTCTTCCACAGTCCCTATCAAACAGACATTTGTCTCATTCTCTCCTGCTCTCTGTTTCTCATTCTCTGCCTTCTCTCTTGCCATGCTTCACAGCCAAAGTCATAAAGAATTCAAGCTTTGCTTTTTGCATGAAGGCAACATTATCCAGCAGTTTGATTTATGTTAAGGAAACAGTAGATTTTTAAAGGGCTGAGGTACAGTATATCTAACCTCTGCTGCTGCACCCTCACCCTCAATTACATTCTAACTATTCAGCAGTGTTTTGTGATAAACTGCTTTCAGATGTTTTATCATAATATTTGTACAGTCAGCAGTATGATGAACAATTAAATGTAATAACAAAATATAATAACAGGAAAGCCTGAATGTCTTGAAGTTGTGCCAGAATCACACAGGGCTTATTGGGAAATACTGAAATATGTGGGGACAATTTTCTCTGGCTGTAGATGAATTTGGAAAGAAATAAAAAGTTCTTTTCAGCATGCATCATTTTATTTTTTTTACATTTTTACTGTCTGTACTAATATTAAAAATCTGATCTGGCTTCATTTTTACGTCAGCATGTGTGAGATTGGTTCATTGTGGTGTTTAGAGACTCAGACCACTGGGCAAAACTGTATATTTCGACACGCTGTTACTGGAATGCTTATGTTTTCAATATATACAGTAAACTACTGCCAAAGGAGCTGCTGTAATACCAGTCTGTGGGCCTCTTTGAGCTGTTTACCAGTAGTTGTATTTCATATCAAGCTGTGCTAGCGGCTTATCTCTATGGATGTCCATGTCAGTCATTCTGTCAGTCCACCCACTTTAGTCCAGACTGCAATATCTCATCTTCTGGGTGATTCTTCATTAAACTGAGAACAGATATCCACGTTCCCCAGAGGATGAATCCTAATGATGTTGTACTCCACTAGCAGCACCATCATCATCATCATCTGTACTGACCAAGCATTATACCGTCTAAACATCAGCATGTTAGGGGTGTCACTGTGAGCATTCAGCTTAAAGCAGCACTGTGCCTGAGTACAACCTCACAAGGCTGCCAGACTCATAGTCATGTTCTCAGATTCCTTTGTATTTAGGTCCAGGATGTAAATAAGAATCATAGATCAGGTGGTTAAGACACTTATGTACTGCGATTGTCTCCCTCTCTCTCTCTTGCTAATTATTTCCTGTGTGCATTTGTATTCTGAGCTATCTAATGAATGCAAAATGGCAACTTAGACTTAGACTTTCTTTATTGATCCCCCATAGGGGGAAATTCACGTTACAGCAGCAACAATAGAAAAGAAAGAGTGAAGAAAGCAACAGTAGAAAATAAGCAATAGCAAATAAATATATGTTGTAATGATAAATAAATATTTACACTATGGACATAAAATGTACAAGTATGACTAACAAGACACAAAAAACTAATTAATAGAAATTACTGTGTATAATGGGAACCCCTTTTTTTTTTTTCGATCAGGAAAAAGTTTGGGATTACTGATTTCTACAGTGTGCTTAAGTGTGACCTCCTTCCGTTTTCTGTCTGCAGTCCAGGCTCGTGACAGCAGCACGCGGCCTCTGTCGGGCACGGCCACAGTTCTGTGTTCTGTGCTGGACGACAATGACAACCCACCAGAGTTCATGCAGTCATCCTTCCAGATCAGCCTGCCAGAAAACCTGCTCCCTGGGGTCGTCCACACTGCTCAGGCATCCGATCCAGACCATGGGGAAAATGGAACGATCCACTACTCCATATTAGGTAAGGAGCCCCAATAATGCCCTGTATGTCCGATTATTTGGATTTTTTGTTTTGTTTTGTTTTGTTCATCGTTTCGATCAGTGAAAACATTTAAGTTTTAAACTGTGAAGTGGTCGACATTGTGAAAAACAATGCCAAAGGAGGAAGAAATTAAGTGATCCCACGGATTTTAAAACCTGAGATAAGAAATAACTTTGAAAAAGAAAATGGAAGGACATTATAAAAGTACTACTTATGAACATCCATCCCAGTTAACAGACCAACTTACAGGTGACATTTTGAGTTGTTATGCTTAGCTTACTTACCATAGTTGTGACTGCATCAAGTGGTTTAAATAATCAACCGAATTAAACTGTAGTTTTGCTTATAACCTGTATGAACGTATGACTGCTTGTGTCAAAGAAATGTTGGCAAGATCTAAGTAATGACTTTGGTTAGTACAATATTTCCGCTTTGGATAGACATCTGTTAAACCGGAATTTAATTTCTATCCACTCTCTTCAGGTGAGGACTACAGAGGTCGCTTCACCATCAACAGTCACACAGGTGTTGTCAGCACCACTCAGATCCTTGACCGTGAGGAAAGGCAGAATTACACACTCACCCTACAGGCCCGTGACTATGGCCCCACCCCGCTCAGCTCCTCCACCCAACTCCAGCTGCTGCTGCTGGACCAGAATGACAACATCCCCTCCTTCACCCGCAAGAGCTACCACGCCTCCATCAGCGAGGGCCTACCTGCAGGAGTTGAAGTCCTGCGCGTGAGTGCCTTTGATCCCGACGAGGGATCCAACGGGGACGTGACCTACACTCTGACAGAAGACAGCAGCCAGGGGGCCTTCTCAGTGGACGCTTTCACTGGAGTGATCCGCACCACGAGGTCTCTGGACAGAGAGAGCCGGGCTCAGTACACCCTCAAAGCCGTGGCTACTGACGGCTGCACTCAAGGACCACTTAGCTCTATGGCATCGGTGACCATCCAGGTGGAGGATGTGAACGACAATGTGCCGGTCTGTGACCAGAATCCCATCAACGCATGGGTTTCCATGAGGACTCTACCAAACCAGATAGTTACCTCGGTGACTGCAACAGACGGTGACCAGGGTGAGAATGGGACTATACGGTTTACGCTGTCCGATGAGGAAAATCTATTTGACATCAACAGCGAGTCAGGAGAGATCTCGCTGAGAAGACGAGTGAGGGCAGGTTTCTCCGGGAGGAAGCTTCAGGTTGTTGTTTCAGACCGAGGACGACCAACTTTGACCTCCACCTGCCTGTTCTTTATCCATCTTAAGGGAGAACATGAAGGACTGCAGTTCACAAACAAAGAGTACAATGCTACTGTAAAGGAAAACAGTAGAGCTGGTAGGTTTTCTTACCTCTATTCCCTCTGTTTTCACTGATGCCATCAAAAACCTCATCAACCCTTTTCACTCTCTCTTTGTCAAGGCACTTGGATTGCAAAAGTGGAGGCCAGTGATCAAACCAACAGCAGACAGAGGATCACATACACCATATTTAGTGGCAACGAGAATCACATTTTCTCCATCAACCGTCACACAGGTAAGAAAAATGAAATTTTACAAACAAAAACATTGCTTTTGTTCCTTTTTCTTGCTTTCGCTTCAAGGTTTTTACCCCAAGTTTACTGGTTATGATTAGCAAATTGCATTCTTATGTATTTGCAGAAACGTCATGCATGCTTTCATCATATAAGTTATGTTAATAGCAGAAATTCTAATTCACTCATCCGTTTGATTTTCCACAAAAGTATCCAGAAAATAACTTTTGATTCGTCGTGCTCGCCATTGTTTATGTCTAACCAATCCAAGTTTCAAGTCCAACCATTTTTGGCTCTTGTTATTTTCTATTGCTCTTCAAAACTCCCTTTCAACTTATCAGATTCATCTGGTTGTTTATATACAAGTATTTCCGAGAGATGTATGATTGTTGCCTGTCTGATTTTATCATATTCTACCCCAAACTCATTTTTGGATTCATGTCTACATAAAGTCATGGGGTAGACACAGTTAGACTCTAATACGCTATGTTACACTGCCGCAGGACCAAACACTTTTTTAAGATTACCACAAAAACTTGAACCTGAATGTGCGTCTGTCAACACCTTTTTAATAAAATCCAAAGTTTGTTGTCCTTTCCAGTTCTTTCCCTTCATTTTTCCCTGATTTGATAAAAGGGCCAAAGTTTAAAAAAAGCTGATAGAGTTGAACAAACATTACACTTTGGCCTTACAGTCAAATGGGCTGTCAGTTAATGAGCTATACCAGACAAACCCAACATCAGAGATGTTTTTGTGGTATACCTTTTGTTCCCCCTCTTATTCAGGTGAGATCCGTGTGCAGAAAGACAACTCTCTGGACTTTGAAGTGAGCCCTCAGATCCAACTGGTGGTGCTGGCTGACAGCGGGCTGCAGACAGCCCACTGCAGGGTCTCCATCAGCCTGCAGGATATGAATGACAACGCACCAGTGTTTGAACACAGCAACTACAGAACTGCTGTCTGGGAGGGGCAAGTGCATAACACCTACATCATGCAGGTAGATACTATGAATTTCAAGACCTATTTGACTTTAACCAAGCATGTACATCATATATTTTGTTGTGATAATTGCTAATCTGAGTAATAACGCCGCCTTTCCATGTTTTCTGCAGGTTTTTGCATCTGATGCGGACAGCGGGATGAATGGGCAGATTGAGTTCTCCATCGTGTCCGGTAACCCTAATGAAGCATTCATCTTAGACTCTGTTCGTGGGATACTTGCTACCAATGTCTTACTGGACCGGGAGATCACCCCCTCATACAAGTATGCTGGCCTCACATATTAAAAAGAATTATGTAGCTATTTCTAGAACGTATGATAGTCAAAACATGGCTATATTATGTTTCTGCTTATGAAAAGACAGTCCCAGTCCCTGTCATAGCTAGCCTCTGTACCAGCATCTGTGAGTTATAGAGGGTTTTTTCTATTCAATTTTTTTTTTAATCGTCCAATCATTTTGGTAGCATTCAACAAACCCACATCCCACGAGTCTTTACCATTGGCACGCTGTCAAAACCTTGTGGGAGCTGTAGCTGTTTAATACTAACAAAATGATCATTGTTTTATCTTTGTAAAGAGAGTAGGCAAGACATCTGTATTAGTTTAAATTAGTTTAAGTGGGGAGTCAACTCTTACTATGTGTGGTCATGGTGACAGCGCCAACGTGGCACAGTGGGGCCCATTTCACAAAGTGATTTGAGAACACTAGAAAGCATTAACCATTAGAGAGCTGTCTGACAGATTCTGACAGAGCAAAAGAGATTCAAATCTAACTGAATATCCTCATGATTCAACTGCAACAGCATAACTGGCCTAATCTGTAATTCTTGCTTTTCAAAATGTAGTTCAGCACAACAGTTATTAATCTGGTCAATTCTGTCATTGAGAGAAAATTAAGTAAATGTCCTACCTAATCCACAGTCCATAGTATGTATCTGGGTTAAATGGCATAATTTGCTTACTGTCTTCATATAACAGGCTGGTTCTGCAGGCAGCAGACAGGGGGAACCCTTCACTCAGCAGCACCGCCACCGTCAGGGTTCAAGTGGTGGACGTCAACGACAACAGCCCCGCCATCCCCCCCATGGAGCCTGTGGTCATAGCAGAGAGTGAGCACAACCCCAACTATTCGTTCATTGCTTTCACTTGCAAACACACATTGGGATAAAAACACTGCCTATGGTCTTTGTCTATTTGTGGATTTAATCTTGACGTTTTCTGTTTTACTGTAGATCTTCCTGCAGGTTACATGGTCACCCAGGTGACTGCAAACGACGTGGACCTGAGCTCAACCATCATCTACAGTTTCTCAGACAACAGTAGCACCAACTTCCCCTTTGCTATCGACCGATACACTGGCGTGGTTACACTGACTCGCGCCCTGGACTACGAGGAGCAGACAGAGTACACTGTGACAGTCTGGGCGTCTGACTCCCTCCACCAGACTACTGGAGAGATCAGAGTTCAAGTGCTGGACGTCAATGACAACGCTCCGGTCTTCACCAAGGTCTCCTACCAGGTACAGATGATGTATTTGTGGATAACAAGGGACAAGGCCTATATATTCTAGTTGGGGCCACCAAGCCATGGATAAAACTATACATGCACGTTAATAATACTGTAAAATAACAATAGGAACAACCCTCTAACAAAGCAGGCCTTATTAAGGATTTATAAATTGTAATTCATGTTGAATAAATTGTTTATTAATGCTTTATTAATTAGATTGATTAGGACAACTTTTGGACTTTTATGAAGTAATCAAACTTTTGTTACAGATAAACCATTTATGAAATATGACTTATTAGAAAGTGTTATCTGACTGGATATAAAGGACAAATCATGATCTTGCTGCAGGTGTCACTGATTTGTTTTTTTCTCTCGTTAAGGTGGAGTTGTCTGAGTTGGTTTCAGCAGACACGTCAGTTTTGTCAGTGTCCGCTACCGACAGAGACTCTGGACTCAATGGCAAGATCACCTACAGACTGCTTTCATCTCCTTTACAAGGGTTTTACATCGAGCCAGACAATGGTGAGCACAGTTTAACAGATGGAAAACTAATCCTGCAATAGCTTTGATATAAATGTCTCATTGACAGCAAACCTTTAGTGTGTGTGTATATAGAAAGAAAGAGGGAGAGGTCAAGAAGTCACCAGAGAGATAAAACAATGATCCAAAATGTATTGTAGTTCTTCTGTAAAAGACATTACCTCAAGCTTTGCAAGTGTCATAACTTACAGCCATCTGGTGGTCTGATTTTCATATTCATTCCTTTTATTCCTTCCATTAAAATCAGTTTTTCTGGCATAGTTAAACGGGCACATGCCAAAAAAAAGGCACCTAGAAAGGTTATGAGCAGCTTAGCATACAGTATCAGCGGTTACTGTGAGTTGCCATTCTGCTAGTAGCAGTATATTTCTCCAGTGTTTATTTTTTTCTAGTCTTGGATGTGCAAGTGGTTTCTTTGGAAAGGGGGAAACAGAGGCAGCAGTGAAGGCAATTAGGAGTCATTGAGATAAAGAGCTTCAGAGGAGCCATGCCCATCCTATTATCTCACTTTTAAAAATCCCTAAACCCAAGAAAGAAAGAAATCGTACAGAGCTGAAAAGAAACCACCATTCCTCAATCCTGGCCAGTCATTTCCACTCAAGTGTGATTTATGAGCTTCTATCATGTTTGAACTCCAAAGTTTAATATCAGAGAAATGCATTTTCCCTGTTTTGCGGCAAGGAGCACTAATGGAAAGTGAAATTTGCATCAATGTTAACTACAGCACTGTAAATAGAATCCAAAAATGTAATATGGTGCTTTTTGTGGTGCGGTGCCTCTCAGTTTTTCCATGTCTTTGTGTTTCACAAACAATAAGTGGTGCTGCTTTCGAGTAGAGCCTCAAATTGAATGAAGTCATCATAAAGAAAGATTTAAGTGGCAGTGGAGTGGAATAATAGACTGAATGGACAAACACTTAATTGTCATCCAAGAGAAAAATGTGCTCCTACAGTCTGCACATGGAATTCATTACAGAATAGTCACACAGGAAATTATTTTGCATTGTGGCGTCTAATGATGAGGACAATTTTGATTTAACTCACACTGTCATACAAGCAGACATGTTTTATAGTTGTTATTCTGAAGAGAAACAAATGCAGGAACAATCTGTGTGTATTTGCTAAACCATCTGTTTAATCAATTGAAAAGTTGATTGTTATAGCTTTACATTGTTAAGACCAGATGTCAGGCAGCAATGAAATGGTAAAGATAAAATAAACATATGTTTGAGTGAGTGCTTAATGTCTGACTGACTGACTGACTGCAATATAATGTTTATATGATATAAAATGAAACATTTTCATAATTGGATTTTTTTGGCCACTGGGTCTGATATATTATCTTCTTGTAAAGTTGTTATGGCAAATGGGATAGAAAACAGTTGCATATTTACACATCCAGCAGATACAGACATTAGCATTAATTCAAAGTCATGTTTTCTGACCATTAAAAAAAAACCAACTCGCTCATGAACACGTTTTGTCTTGTAGGATCTGTTTTCACCAATAAGCCTTTGAAAGCCATCACCAACAGCAACCTGATCCATCTTTTGGTTGAAGCCAGAGACGCAGGCGATCCTGTGCAGTCAACTGTCACCTCCATAGATGTGCTGATTCTGGACACCAACGATCATGCACCTTTGTTCCATCAGGACATCTACACACTGACCGTCCCAGAGGACACACCCACAGACACCACCCTGCTAACGCTGTCTGCAGAGGACCAAGACTGGAGCCCTGAAAATACTCATTTGGACTATTCCATCATCAGGGGAAATGAGGAGAAGCGATTCTGTCTGGAAGTAAAAATGGTTCAGGCTGAGAATCAGATGAGAAATGTAGGAAAACTGGTTCTATGTAACCCTTTAGACCGTGAGACCACGGAGAGCTTTGCACTAACAGTGAGTGTGTCTGATCGAGGAACGCCTCCGCTGAACAGCTCTGCTGTCGTTATGGTTACTGTGACTGACTGCAATGACAATGCACCTGTCTTTTCCAGCACAGAATACCATGCACAGGTGAGTGAAAACACCCATGTAGGTACCAGGCTGGTCCAGGTCACTGCTCAGGATCCTGACCTTGGAACCAACAGCCTGCTGCGATATGACATTATCTCAGGGAACAGCAAAGGCCACCTCAAGCTTGATCCTCAGTCTGGCCTTCTGGTGGTCAACCACATGCTTGACTATGAGGAAGACTCAAAGTACACCCTCACCATTCGAGTGTCTGACGGTGGTGAATCAGCTGAAGAACGTAAAGTGGCTTTTACAGTGGTCTTCATCACTGTGTTGGATGAAAATGACAACACTCCATTCTTCATGTTCCCTACTGTTAACTGTTCTGTGCTGGAGAACCTGCCAGCATTTACCCACACCTGCTCTCTCCATGCTGTTGACAATGACTTAGGCCCCTACGGCAAGCTCACCTACTCTATTTTATCCTCCTGCTTCATGGACTATGGCAGTGGCAGCCCTGAGAAGAAGGAGGCCTTTGCCATCGACCCCCTAACAGGCGACATTCACACCAGACAGACCTTTGATTACGAGCGTGACAGTGAGTACTGCTTTGTCGTGGAGGCCAGGGACAAAGGAGACAAAGCCGCTACTGTGAGAGTGCAGGTGACCATCAAGGGAGTGGATGAGTTCAGTCCCGTCTTCACCCAAAAGCAGTATAATTTTGTCCTACCAGAAAATGCAAAGCCTGGAGAGACAGTTGGTTATGTGTTGGCAATGGACCATGACAGAGGGGTGGACGGGCTGGTGGAGTACTCCTTTCTGAATCAGTCACCATTTTTCTCAATAAACAAAACCATTGGTGCCATTTTTCTGTCAGGTTCTGTATATCGCAGAAGAGGCAGCCATGCCAATGAGGACATGGTGAAGCTGGTAGTGTCTGCAGGTAGTCCTAGATTGGCCTCCAGAACCACCACCTGCCTAGTTTTCGTCAATATCTCCAGCTCAGCAGAGGCACTCACTGGGGTGCCTCTTGATGCGCACATGCTCAGTTTGAGTGTGTCACTAATCATGTTCCTCCTCGTCCTCCTCATGTTTGTGGGCTTGGTTCTCAGGTACAAGATCAAGGAAGCAGCAATCAAGAAGGCTGCTGCCATTGCTGCAAATTTGAACCACAGCAGAGGCTCATTTGATAGATCCAGCGGCCAAAGGCAAAGTGACTTCTCACTGCAGGAGATGAAACGGCCCAGCATTGTGTTAACCAAGAGGGACATATTTCACCCACACAATCATTCAGACTCGAGCGGCCGTGGATCAGCAGAAGGTGAGACTGCTGAGGACCAGGAGATCAAGTGGATTAATGAGTACCCCTGCCGTAAAAGAGACAAATCTGTGCAAGGCAACCAGACCGTGGAGATTCCAGACTCTGCTGTACTTGGGGATACTATCTCCTGCCACTCTATCGTTGTAGATCCGGATCATGTTGTATCGGTCAACAAAGGTTTAATCTCAGGGATGGCCAGCACAGAAAGCCTCCACCACTTCAAAGAGGAGGGAGGAGGTGAGGGACTACTTCCAGCAATTCTTAGAGTGAGGGATTTGGAGGAGAGCATGAGGATGAAGGGGTACGCTCCCCTCTCTGAAGCCCACGCCTCTGCCGATTCCCTCTCTTCGCTGTTGTGTCTGGAGGAGCAGCTGCAGGGCAGCTACAGCTGGGACAACATTTTGGATTGGGAGCCACGTTTCCAGACTCTGGCTTCCGTCTTCACTGATATCGGAATGCTCCCTGACGAGGAGCTTCAAGGCGGTCGTGAGGACTTGGCAGGAGATTCAAACTGCCTCATGTACCCGCCGCCTCTTATAACAGGAGTAGCTCAGCCTGGCATTAGAACTGTACCTCCACGGAAACCGGGGCGTGTGCCAAGCCTGCACAGGAAGCCCTCTTACCCCAAATATGCATATTCCCCCTTAGCAAGGAACACAGGACTTACCCCTTCAGCCATGACGCCCACTTTCTCCCCATCCCTGTCTTCTCTCACCATTAGGACCCCCAGTGCCTCGCCAGTTGTCTCTGAAACGGGGGTGGGAGGTATCAGACTTGACTCAGGACCCCTCACTGCAAGCCTGTTGGAGGCAGAAATCCAGGTGTAGACACAAACTGTGGACAAGTTTATCTGTGACATTCTTTCATTCACCATATGAAGGTATTTCCCTTAATATTGTTAAGAAACTTAAAGGGAAACTGCACAGTTTAGTTTTGATTTTAGTTCATTGGCAACATTACATTTATTAAGATACAGCATACCAAATGTTTTCACAGATAAAACAAATAAGTCCTGGACTTATTTCCATTTTTGTCCCAATTTTTATGGTTTTAAACTCATTGGTAACAGGTTTAGTTTTGAAGGGGCGATACCGGGCAATGTCGCCATTTGAGCATAATATACTCATTTAATTACTTAGTTTGAGGTTGATTTCATAACTCGCTTCTGTGTTAGAACTAATATCTGGAAAAGCCTGAGCTCAGTCTTGCATTATATTCTAATAATGCAGCACTTTGAACAAGAGCAGATGTTTGGGTCAGCAATTAATTTGTGAATGTTTTATTGTAAACATGTTTATATGTGCAGAAAATGAAACACTTTGTTATTGCAGTTGGTTGCTGCTTCTAAATGGAAACTTTTTCAAGGTTGGTTTAACTTTAATAACCAAAGAAAGGCAACATTGTTCTGTGGTTAAGTCTGTTTTCTTGGAATCATAAAAACTGTGTGTTGAATACAGATCCATTTTTGCCTCCTTCTTAAATATATTCTGCCAACAAAATCCCATGACAAACAGAATTTATTTTACTCCTTCAATCTAGGACAGTTCTTAGTTTCTGTATTATGTTGTTTAGTATTTCAAAGCTAGACAAGAGTGGAGGCTTATGTTAATATCATCTGAAACCCCGAAAAAATATGAGGGATTCTTCACTGACAAATTTTGTACGGCTTCAATAATGGATTATATTGTCCTGCTGTCAGCATCAGCTTGATGGAAGATTTTTATAAACCAGTTCCCCCATTCTGGCTATTTTACTTTTTCTCCGTGACTGAAATGGTTTGTTCCTTTCATGATTGTTTTTGTGCTGACTTTAGACTGTGGATACCCTGTTAATAAACAGCACTTTATGTACAATTTTCAGAGAATTGTATGGGTTTAAATATTGATAAATTTGCAAACAAATTTGCAATAAAGAAACTATCTTCTGTATTTTTTTGAGTTCAATATTTAAAAGGTGAGATGTTGCAGAACAGAATGTCTTTCAGGATGATTTATTAGCACATTCATGTGTGTATCATGTAATGTTGATATAATAGTAAAATGCACTATTGGGGCAATGATAAAACAACAAAAAATAAGGAAATAATATAACAAAACAAAGGAAATGATCATTAGATGTATTTTCACCACACAGCTAAGACTGCTTCCTATGAGTAGTCAAATTGAAGGGTCACACTTTAAAATGTATTTTTGAATCATATTTTGGTTTCTTAAATTCATTTTTCACATGACACTCAGTCTTCTCCTTTGGTTTACCATATCATGTAGCATTCATCATACTGTAAAAAATGGAAATGCTGTGGTTAAAAATATGATCATGACCTCTTGAACTCTGTTTTCCTCAATACTATTCAAAAAATAATACAAAATATTTTATGTGGCAGGAAACAACACTATTTTACATAATTTTATGTCGATGTACAGTATGTATACATGTGTGCATATATATATACAGAGAGAGAAAGAAAGAGAGCGATAAAAATATACTTTAATACATACAGCTTCGGAGACTTTTTATTTTTGCAGCATGTAACAGTGATCTGAACATCTTAGAATTTTGCTTTTCTAAGAAAAGTAAAGAAATGGCTCCACTTGGTCTGCTGTTAATCCAAATGTGCTGCCCTCAGGGAACATGTGAGCTGAGGAAGCTGAGGAGCTAAAGTCTTTATCAGATAGTTTCATGAACGATAATAAACAGTCAGGCCCCGAAGCAAACCAGCCAAGTGTGTCCTGCATGTAGTTACTGATAGGTGCGTAATTATTTATTGACTCTGTTCAGTCTGTCCTCTGCACCTCGGTGGGTTTTGACAAGCTCTGCACTCCTCTGTATTTGTGATTTCAGCGGGTCCTTGGCCCCCAGATCACAGTGATGGAAGAGATCTCTCGCCATATCGGGTGATCTGACCAAACCGAGCTTCTGTGTCTCAGCACACAGCTTAACGGTCCCCATAACTGGAGTTAAGAGCTGCTCAGTGGATCTTTATCAAGTGCGGCCTGCCAGTCAAGCAACAGAATTTGCTGAGAGAGGTCAGGAAGTCTGAGGCACAATGAGATTCCTTGGCAGTTCTAGGAAGACAGAGAAGTTTTTGGATTGGCAGAAATACATTCTTATGTACAATAGATACTTTCTACGACTATTCACAATTTAATAAAGCAGACATTTGGAAATCATGCCACTCTATGTGCACTATGCTGGAACACTTCTTGTCGCCATGTTTGGTGCTTGGTAACTCCTTTATAAACACAAACTGAAAACACAAATGAATTTAGGATTATGCAACATGTAAGCTTTTATATAAAAAGAATGATGTTGTGCTGCATATAGTGTTGTCGCCTGGTTATAAATTTGTGTATACAAGCAGGTCAGTTATCAGACTTCTCCGCCCTGACCTTATTTTGGAAATATGGCTTCCTTGCAAAGATGCTACTTCTGAGTGGAGCTTTCCCTCTGAATTTTACAAACGTTCAGTGGTGGAAACTATTTAAATTTCTGCATGTTGAAGCTACTTTGTCTTTATTTCAGTTTCAGTCATTTTTCAGTCATTCGAGTCATTTAAATCCCAGTTACTTAAACTTCAGTCTTTTGTCACGCACATGTACTTGTCTATGGCTGATTAGAAACCCAGTAATGTGTATACAAGAAATCAGCATTTCAAGAAGAAATCAGCTTGGGGAAATCCCCTACTGCTATCACACAAACCAGGTTTCTCGTTTACATGACATTTAAGAAATCAGCCCACTGTAGAAAATCCATCGTAACCCATTTGCATGCAGACGCACTGTCTGTGTTGATGCTGGTCATTTGAATTTTGCAGACGTCATTTTCAATTTACACACAAGCTGCAGGAGTGTTTGCTAGTCCAGATAACATTTGTCTCTTCTATCTAAGAAAAATAGATACAAAAAAGTTTACTTAAAACAACCTGCATAACTGACTAAACCTACGTATTAGAATTGCTAAACATATGCCATATGTAGGCTGAAAATGTATAGGTTTGTTAAAACATGAACCTTCTTCCAGGTTCTCCAGATCAAGTCATGTAGCAGAACCCATCTTGAGGCCTTTATCATGTCACCTGATATGTTGTATAAATGCATATTCTAAAACAAAATTTCAATTCTTCAAATGAGTGAGCCTGGGGCTTTTGGATCTATGGGGGTCTCAGCAACCTATTGGGGGTTTTGGGCCCCAGGACAGTTGCCCGCTTTGCGCAGTTAGTAACCAAGTTTTGATCCCAACCACATCAGCGTCACTTGAGGAAATGACACTGGTGGACGGAGCCGCGTTAAAATGGCACAGTCGGACAGACATTGTCATCTGTATTAAATCATGACTTGTCAAATCTGGTCAAGGATGAGCTCACAACATTCCCACTGTCTTTTCCTGCAGAACAAGAATAAAAGATTATCATCTGATAGTCCAAACTGATAGTCACTTGGAAGAGGAGGCATTGTGACAAAGCACAGCTGTGTTTTCATCCTGGCTTGATTATCATATTCATGTCTATTTGCATTCTACTGAGATAACCCACGGCCTGTAAATAAGTTCTGCATTGTGGGTTTTGGCTTGTTTCTCAGGAGGCTGGACTTGACAGAGGCTGTATGATGCACTGAAGGCATTTAGCTTGTGACTGTATTTTCTGAAGAAAGTATAGACGGGGTGAGAGCTGATTTTAATTCATTGTTTTCATATCCAGTGTTTAAGGTTTTGATGAATTGCTAAATTTTCTTGTTGGCTTAAAATATGATTTGATGGAGTGATCTGACTGGTGGTAGACCTACATTTGTGTTTAACTAAACTGAAATTTTGATGCTGACAAATGTACAATCTAATTAAATGTAATTGCAGCACAAATCCTTTTTTTTTTGTGGTGCCAGAGATACAGTAGATTGTTAGACTTTTACCTAACAGTATGTTTGTGTATGTAATGCAGATTTGTAGCATGAGATTTTCATCACAAATTCCACCTGTTGTGAGTAAAGCTATAACAAGAGCATCAAGGAACTCTTCTGAAGTTCTCTTAAATGAAAGATGGTACAGATTATAGACTGACCGTAGACTGGAAAGTGAAAACAGCACAAGCAGCTCATTGCAGTGTGGGCCACAAGCTTTCAGTCTTCAAAAGCCCCTTTAACGGTGTGTATTTTTATATATGTTATACTCAAGTTTTTTTTAAAAAAATGCATGAATATTCTATTCAACTGTACTAGTTCCTCAGTATGAACATTTTCCAAAAATCTCATCTTTTTTCCAAATAGGACTCGTAAATCTATTTAACTGATGAAACTCGATGCAGCAGAATGAGATTTTATCCCACACATTCTCTTTCCAAGTCAAAATCTGGGGCCTACATTACCTAACATTCAACTCAACCACCAACAGATTGGTTGGATGTTTGGCTGTACTAGCAACTAGTGAAGCCTCGAGCAGCTAGTCTCAAGCGTAGATGAGGAGCCGAGCTCAGAGGGCTGATCAAGCCAAGTTAATTTATTCATACAAAATAAAACAAAAACGGTGACCTCACCTATTTCTTTTTTCATGTTAAAACGTGTAGTTTTTAAGGTATTGGTATTTTTAAATTTATGATTATAAGTCTGATACTCACTGATAATTAAGTGGGGAATTTGACTAACTTTGATCCAAGTGGCATATGCCTGTTTTCATCCCTCCAGACAAGGATGGGAATATACACGCTTCATAAAGGCAGGAAAATGCTTCCATCATCCCAATGCCATGATACTGTATAGTGGCAGTTCTATGAGAATTACCGTCCTGTTTTCTTTGCAAATATATGGATCTGTAAAGCCCTTTGAGATCATATACTGTGATTCGAGGCTCTAACATTAGCTAGCTACATAAACATGAGCTGGAATCAGCCAAAGCCTTTGGCTACGGTTAGCAAAGGGCTAAACTATTAGCATCAACGTAGCCATTCATTGCCTGCTTTCATTCGTGCACATCTGCGTTTGTAGAATAGCTTTTAACAGTTACAACAAAAATAAACTGCCTACCCTCGCTTTAAATTCAATGCAAATTTAAATGAGATCATCCACTTTTTATTTATAAAATGATCAACACAGGCGCAGTTTTGTATCTCATCAGTGGAGAGAAATAGTGAGCAGGGTAAAGTGATTCACTGAATTCAGACATGTTTTTAGTTTAGAGGAGAGCCAGGATCTGTTTAGGGTCTATCAGCAGGTTTGAGGCAAAAATATAAATCATCTTCTTCAGTATCATAAATTACCACTGGGTCCTTTGACCCCAGACAATCAACATATGTGCGGAGTCTTTTCCATAAATCTGTAAGTTCATCTAAGCTGTGCTGCTGAAAGATTGTGTAAACATTGTCACACTGAGAGTATGCTTTATGCTTCATTTGCAAGCTGGAAACAATCCAAATGTTTTCTGTTTTGTCTCTCTTCCACATTTTTTCCCAAAACAAAAAGAGGGCACCTTTGACGGCAAGAGAAAGACAGAACCCTTAACCCTTATTATTTGTTAATAATTTTAGCATTTATTTATAATACAGTCATTTTCCCCACTGCCATTTGTAATCTTTGCAAAGGAATCCCAATGTATTTGACATAAAGAATGTGTTACAGAACGAGAAAGAGTAAACTGTGCTGGCCATAGCTTACCTCAGTTTTTATCAAAACCATGTGGAACATCTTTTCTGTCTTTTTTCAGATGTTTAACAAGTGTGTGGGACAATATATGCCAGAGTGCGTTGCTATGCCTGGTCCTGATGGAAATTAACGCCGACATGATGTGGGATAGCTGAAAAGAGCTGGGAACAAGGATTTGTAGTGGGGGAAAAGTGGGGCAACATACAACGCGTAGAAACTGGCTTGTTGCTTGGTAGATTTCTTGCAGACTCCTATGGAAGCTCGTTTTTTAAAATCTTGCATCAATTTTAGGAAAACAAAACTTCCATACCTCTTAAATAGATCAAGTCCTGTTAATATAAGCTATAGTAGTTAGAAAAGTAGATGAATTTATTTAACTACATGTATTCAAGTACTATTTTTAGATGCCATTTGAAGATTATTTCCATTCTATGCTATTCATAATAATACAGCATTACATTTCAGATCTGAATGTTGTGCTTTTTACACCACTGCATTTATTCTACAACTATAGTTACTAGCTACTTTAGATTTTAGAAAACTTTTAAAATAGGACGCAATACACCCCAAATACTCAATGCTTAGCCACTCTAGTAGCATGGCTCTATGAATGGCAATGGCAGTGTATCAGTCCATCTCTTTGGTCCAGACAAAAATACACAAGTATACACAAGTAAGTCACAAGTATTGAATGGACTGTCATGAAATTTGGTACGGACACGTATGGTGACACAACGAGACTTGCATTTGTGCTTTTGAACAAAATGTTGGGATGGATTGTTTTAAGTTTTATTTTGTTCATGTTGGTTAACCAAATACTTGCATGAATAAGATTTCCATTTGACAATGTGGGTTCACTGTTCGCCACCAATGTTAGCAAAGGTAGCTGCAAGCAACAAACAAGCAGCAACCCATGCTTAGTTGTGTATTTAAGCATATTTTTGCATATTTTGTTAAGAAAATCAGTCAGTGGGCTACAGCTGAGATCCATTGTAACTGTTGACTATAAACTGTTCAGAGCCATCTTTTAAGCTTACAGGTGGTTTAATACAGGTTTTCAAGTATTCCTCACAATGCAAACCTTAGCTGGCAGCCCAGTAAGCGAGGACAAGACTCACTACAACACACACACGCCACACACATGTAGTCAGGCCTGGAGCCCCTCGAACGAGACCAGTGGGGAGAGGGAAAAGGAGCTTTTTTTTGAGGAGGGCAGGAGAAGGAGGGTCAAACAGACTTTGGATGTATGAAGGAGCCTCAAGCATCACATTTGGGTCCAATCAAATCAGTGATGTTTTTGGCCACAATATATAAAACAGATGGACCAAAAATGGGAGGAGTGCAATTCTTTTGTATAAAAGCTGTTCGGAGTGAAGAAGTAGCATTCTTTTTCTTTTTAAGGCAATTGATCTTTGCTTTGCAGCGTTCCTTTTTGTTTTCTGAAATGTTGTCTATTTGTCCATGTTTCATACTTGTTTTAGCATAGAATGAATCTGTCCCCACTACTGATTATTCTCATGTTTTGTCTGTAGCTTGTGTGGCCCTCTGTGAACATTAATAATATCTCAACCTTTGACCTGCTTGTAATAGGAGGCCTAATAGATTGAACCACAAACCAGAGTGTGAATGTCACCTTAAAAGAGTGTCTCTGGACATACAAAGTTGTCTCACACCCCCAAAGGACCTCTAACCCCTCAGGAAAGCAGCGGGAGATGAAGTGTGCTGGGGGGGTGGGGTTGTTTTAGCCACAAGGGTGAAAACATGAGGGCAGGTGCTCCCTACTAGGGCCTCTGCTCCCAGTATAAGGGGCCTGGTTCTCCTGTGATGGATGGGTCTAGCTGAGATGCCAGGCCCCTCTGGGGCAGAGTCCACAGCAGGGGAGGCACCATCTGGGAACAGAATGTCAAGGCTGGCCCGAGGGTGGGGATTTATGCCCCAACCTCAGGTTCAAACGGCTGCGTCTGACACAGCATAGACGAGGTGGCAATGACAGCTTTCCTCCCTTCTAGTCCAAAAGGAGTTCATCCATTTTTGTCTTGGGGACATCAGGGGGATAAAGGGGTTCAAACAACTTTAAGGTCAAGTTTTTCCAACCTAACATCTTTTTTTTCACTGGGTATCACTCAGTGTCTGTGTGTAGATAAAGAGCAAAGGCAGCAAATGACGCAGACAAGTGTCAGTCTTTACGGCAGTGAGTCTTTGTGTTTGCCCTGCCCTGCTCTGATGTTCAAAAAATGTTCAAAAATAAAGGGATCTTTTTTTATGGTTTTTTATTTTGGTGAATGCCCAACTTCAACAGCATGCATAAATTAAGAGCAGACAAACTGAAACAAACAGACCAAAAGCCTTTTCCTTCCTAGATTTCCTCATCCCCCTGAAGAAGCCACAACCAAAGTTTTTCCAAACCTCTACACAAAGCTTATATAGCAGATCCAGCCACAACAACCCCGTGGAATAAACACAGGTGGTGAGTAACATGAGTTCATCCACTGACCAGTGAAATCTCAGTCGGTTAGTGCAGGATAACAAGAATCAGAGGCCCAGGCAGTTTTTTGATGGGCCTATTAGTGCCTCGGCTGCACAGGGAGGTTGGACGGAGAGAGGTATTAAACAATTTAGGCCATAGACACAGATGTGGGAGACAGAGGGAAAAGCTCAGTGTGTGTTTAAGTGTGTGTGTTTAAGTGTGTGTTCCCAGGCCTATGAAAGTGGTCGTGCAGGACTATGCACAGTGTCCCATGTGGAGCTCATTTTATCCCTTCACTTTGAGGATAATCTGCAGAGTGTAGGAGCATAAAGCATGTGCGCGTTTAAACTATTTAGTTTACTGGCATATACAATGATTGTGACTATGTCTGTGTTTCTTAATGTGCTTATACACAGAACATAAAAAGACAGAAAGTACAGAAACAGGCGGTATCAAACAGCCAAGTAAACATACAGTTGGTATATACAAAACAACTACACAGGCTCCATATATTCATATGCCTTGGCAAAGCAAACAGAAGTTGTGGAGGGGAAAACTTCCGCTCTACAAGGCGACCAATCCACCGGAAAACACAAATTTTCAAATAAAAATGAATCTCCCTTGGTTGTTCCTGACCTTTGTATTCTTTTAGCTTTACCTTTTATTTCCTGTGTTAGTTATTTGTACGCCGGTTTAGTTTTCTGAGCCATTTCATGTTCATGAAACGTTCATGTTGTAGGCTACATCATTTTGTTGTCTATTAAAGCTACAGTAGGCCGCATTTTTGCAAAAGGAAAATGTATTACCAAACATTAAAGTCAGGGAGCAAAGTATTGAATGCCATCTTCACTATCCGAAAGACAATAGCTTCATTTTTTTGCTAGTACATGTTGTGTCATGCACATAATGTACACTTCAGGAGTGTACATTATGGCATAACATGTTGGATAATAATTCACTTTCCAACTATCAGCAGCAAAGTGAATGAGCATATTTACCAAAATTTAAAATTGTTATTGGGGAAAAATCTAAGCGTCTTCTAAAAACAAGAGAGCTGGACTCACTGATGTTGTATCTCTGGTTTTTATGAAGCAGTTATAGAATGTATAGGCTTGTAAAGATGACGGTACAATACATAGTTCATGAAGCTCACATTCCAGGTTTCTAAAACACTGGAACACATTTGAGCTGGTGTGTAATATTGAGCCTTTTTATGACAGTTGTGTTGCAAAATCTAAATTTTGGAGCAAACTGTGAAGTTAAACGCCAAGGCATAACCTCAAAAAGAACTTTTATAAACAACAATGACTTTGTTATTCACTGTGCAATTCACCTGCACTATCCCAACCCTAAAATCAATTGATATTGTATTTTATATGGAGTGATATGGAGCGCCAGCTTGATTTTTCTGAATACAATGAAGCTTTTGTTTTTAATAATTCTTATAAGCAATGGGGTATTTTATTATTATGCTTCTTTGGCAGAGCAACAGCTTTTCTTCAAAAAATAAGGCAAACAAAGCAGCTTCATTATCTTGACACTGAGCAAGTTTGTCACTTCTTGCTCACCATTCCAGTTATAATAGCAGCCTTAAAACCCAGACATCATGCATGGAATGGATTAGAATAGATGTTATATTGAAGCTTGTATACACTGGATGTGTTATCTGATAGTGCATACGTAACCCCATGCGTTATGTGGCAGAGCCAGGGCGATGTTTTGGTTGGAACACTATAACTCAATATTGTGCCATCACCATAATTTAACCAGGACTGTCAAGCAAAGATTTGCAGAGTATTTAATTAAGCACCACAGAGAAAGATAAGCATAGCCATGTTTACTTTCTGGTCTTGTGCCTTGTGGTGCAGTGATGATGCTCTGAAACACTTTCACAGGGCTTCTGTTTCATCCCTCTGCGACAAATACAACTAGAATGTTAAAAGATTAGAGTAGAAGCAGTTTTGGAGGAGGTTGTTTTCTTGGATGTTTGAGGTTGGAAAAGCCCTCGGCGTGAAAGGGGAGCCATCATCTAGTTAATGTGAGGCCAGTGTGTTCAGGGATGTGTCTCCCCAGAGTTTAGGTTAACTCAGGGTATTTTCCCCCTCCTCTCAGCAGGACTCTGCAGGTTTAATGTGCACCGCCTCTGGCTTGTTCCATCTGCCTCCACACACCATTAGGCATTAGACACACACGAGGTAGCGATGCTACTGTAAGTCAGCGCTAACACGCTCTCTTCTGGGAGTGTACTGAAGAATAATAATGGGCTTGGTGGTTCCCTCTGACTGCATTAAGGGTGCTTTCCTCTGTTACCACAGTAGGAGAATCCAGCACATGGGGTTTAAACGTTGCCTTCTTCATATGAAAACAACAGGGAAGCAATGATGACATGTTGGTGTGTCCATTAGACCACTTAATGTTCACAGCTGGCAGTTTTACAAGACCATTTACTCCTATGGAGGAGAAAATGTCTACTTTAGGAAGCAATACAATAAACTTTGTAGAGTAGTGAAATAAGAATACCAAACATTATATGATGGAAAACTCTGACAAGTACTTAGCACATTTCTAAAAACCTAATAAATGGATCAAGAAATGTAGCGTTCTTGTGGCTGACAAGGTTAATCTAGTTCAGCTTTATTGGCCTCATGAACAAATGCCAAGGCTGAGAGTATAAATAATAATGTAATCTTGTTCATTTTTTGGTGTGGCAAATGCCACTGAAAGCATATATTTTGCTTAGAAAATAAGCATCTTTACCAAAATACCAAATAATAGAGTAAACATGCGCCTTCTATTTGGTTAGCTGTTTTATCTCCATTGCGTGCATCTACATTCGCTAGTCATTGTGAATAACAAACATAAACAGCTGACTGCGCTAGTGACAAATGAAGGCAGCAAAGAGTGCTTGGAATGTGAAAAGCAAACAGACAGACAGCAGAGAAGTGGATTATGCTAGAAAGAAAGAGAAATCATTTGAAAATGTAGATATTTTTATGAAAATGGGCTGCAAATAGAAACCATTTGCAGCTGCTATGAATCGAAGCCGCAGCTGTCCTCTTTGAAGGAGCAAGATACAAACCTTTCAGTATGGGGAGTATTTGACATGCAAGACAGACATGATGACGGTCTTTGCACCTACTGGAAAGGGTCAGTGTCCATACTGACCCAGACCAAACTATCGAGACGGTCAAACTAATGATAATAATCCCTTTGGCCATTGTGTCCAATGTTAACTTGAAAGTAACTATCTTCTTTTTTTTTCTTGTTAAAAGGGTTTTTTGGGGAGTTTTTTCAATAGCTAAATTGAAGTTGTTATGACTGAGGGTGTCGTGCACTGTGCAGATTTTAAAGTTGTAATTTGTGTCTGAGTCTGAGTTGTGATTTGTGGTTTTGGGATATATAAATACAACACATTAGGGTTCTTGCAGACTATGCTTCAGTTTTTTTTGTACAAAATTATCATGCTATAAATAGTGTTTTAGGTGTTTGAGTGCTGTAGGGACTGAACTTGATTATGGATTTTCTAATGTCGATGCAATAACTCCTTTTTTCCATATACTTTGCTATTCTGACATGTATGTGTTGTTGATATTATGATTTTTTAAAAATAATTTATACTTTGAAATGGAAGGTTTGATTTTATTATGAAACAGACGTGCATGTTCAGAGCCTTCTTCCATTTGCATTTGCTTAAAATCATCCAATAAAACACAAATGTTGACAAAACAGATAAACATTTCAAACACAGCAAATATAATTTCATGTGCTGTTTTCCTTCTACTCTTATCACGATGACTTGTATTCCAGAGCAAATCCTCTAAAAAAAAAACAACAAAATTGTATTTTCTGTTTCTGTTTCTCATGCATGGCTGTAGTTTTTGTTAAGTCTGGGGTATCTGGAAAGAATTATACCATTAACTGCATTTACTTAATTTGACTGGAGTTATCAGTCGTACTTGTAGTACTCCGGGATAAACCAAAACAGTTTACACTTTCAAGAAAGAAAAAACAATCATATCACATGCATCTGGAAAATTAAATAATGATAATCCTGGGGATCAGTTTTCTGTTCTATGCAGGGTTTTTTTGGAGATTGTTAAATGCTGATGGCTTTGTCCCATTCTTGAAACTGTAGAAAGCAACTGCAAGTCAAATCTTGTTTCATGCTTCAGAGGGGCTGTTTTGAAGTTTAGAGGTTGAATCAGTGAGCAGGCGTTGTTCAGAGTTTACACTGAACTTGGTGTAAAATCTGTTTCTGTTCAGGCGACACACACTTCTCAGCTATACCTTTAAACAAAATGTGTCCTTGTTGTGGTGTCACAACTGTGAATGAATACCAAACCTTTATTTACACTTGAGCCCGTGTCTGGTATTCCAGGGGTCACTGTGGGTCACTTGCTAACCCACTGCCACCATCGCTAAAATTAAGAGGGGTGGTTTTTCTTTTTTCTAACCGACGAATTCCTGTGATGAAGGTATGTGAGATTATATTTCACAACACAAACTGTCAAAAGGCAAATGATCCATGACTTCTACCAGAGTGGTAATTTGTTCATGTCATGGAGAAGCTGTCATTGTAGGAAGTAAAAGAATTTAAAGACTTGACTTCATAGGAAAAAAAACAAACAAGATCAAGGCCAAATGATTTGTCTTTTTAATCTGCATTTACATCCAATAAAGACTTTAATTTGTAAAATTAAAACAATAAATCATCACGTTCTCAAAGTATTGCATTTGCTAATTGAATCAGCTTAACGATCCAACATCACAATACTATTAAAATATGTGATGTTGCAGATTGACACCCAGTTAGACTTCAGTAAAAATGATCTTTATGGATGCTCTAAAAAGCCAATTTAGGAATTTAAAAAATGTTGGCAGGGTGTAAAGAATAATACACATTTACTAATCAATTCACACCTACTTACAGGGAGGGGTAAGAGTAGCCTTTCAGTACAAATTTAGATCACACAATATGAATATCATAGCAGGAAAAGCAGATCAGAGGCAAGGATTTACCTACACTTACCACACTGCTTTTCTAAAAAAGAAAATTCTATTTGTGCAAAATCTCTCATATCTTCTGCAGCAATTCATATGTTAAATCAGCAACAATCCAACATATTTATAATATCTAAAAGAGATTAAATGATATGAAATTGCTCCTGTTCCGTGTTAGCAGTAATGTTGTTTCCACTCCCAAAGGCAAAATTAAATTAAAGGCAAATAATAGGCCAAAACAACCCAGCTCTGATGTGTGTGATCTTGTCTGTTTCTGTGCTGCAGTCATTCAGGATCTACTCCTGACTGAACTTGAACAGGTTTTATTCTTATGTTTGTTTGTAGGGGTGAAAGTGAAGAATTTCTACTGTCTTCTTTTTGGAATTTCACTTTTAGTTATAAATAGAAGAAATACAGAACTTAACAAGAAATCTCCTGAAAAAGAGCACTGAAGTCCCATCATTAAATATCAGTCTGTAAGTTTAAACCTTTTTCTGATTTTAATACATAAAAGTAAAAGTTCATCTACTCATTAAACAGAGAACAGCAACATCCCTTTTGAAAGGAATGTGTGAAGGTGGCAAAGACCAGGGCTTTGTGGTGCCCTTCTCCATATGGGGTGGAGATCAGGTAGGGGTCACTCAGAAACCACTTCTCTGATGGCAGAGCTGCTTGTCCTTTGGTCTAAGTTGTAAAATATCCCCATAGAGCCCTTCACTGTGTGAGTCCTCCAGCTTCAGTATTGGTCGGGGGTCAAAGAGCAGGGCCCGTCAGAAGGATCTGCTTGTCACACTTGCTAATGACTTTTTTTTGGATCCAATAATACAAAAAAATCTAAAAACAGCGTGACACATAATCCATTAAACTGCATCTTGTAGTTTTTACACTTTTTACAGTTTTTGTAGTGAGCTATAACATGTTGATTAATTATTTAGTGAACTTTAGCAGTGCTGGCAGGAAGATTGTGTTACTTTTGGTTAGCTGTTTCCTCCTCTTTCCAGTCTTTATGCTAAGCTAAGCTAACGACTGCTGGCTGTCACCTTATATTTATTGTACAGACATGAGAGTAAGATCAATGTTTTCATCTAACTTTGTGTAGAAATTTAAGTTAACGTATTTCCTAACATCTCAAATTATTTTTTTAATGGCTTTTTATTAATTACATTTAGTTACCAGTTAACAATCAATAACAGGAAATCCAAATAATTTAGTACCTTCTCCACATCTTTGTCTACTGCTGTGTACAGTGCACACATCTCTAATATGCTTCTGATTGTCCCAAAGTCTGGCAGAGTCGTCTACGTGTCCCACCGCTCCTCTGAAACCCCATACTGAGTCAATTAGACCTGTACAATAGGAACATCAATTACGCCAAGCAGGCACAATCTATATGACTTAGGAGCTCTAATGAGATTAATTCCTCTTGGATGGGATAAATTCTTTCCCAAATGTCAATGCAGAAGGAGTGATTGAAGTTAACAAGCTCATTAGTGCACTTCAGGACAATGTTCAGAGCTGCAGAGTTGATTCTCAGTTGGTTGTTAAGGGGCCGTGGAAGATAAGTATAAAGACTAGGGGTCCTACCGGTGGAGCATTGTGCATCTTTTTTTGTGGGCCAGTAAAGAATCCTTATTTTATCAGGCATGTTAACACCAGGAAAACCATTTTTGTCAAAGTGTTTTCATACCAAATGTATGCTGTTCACTCAAAACTGGCAGTTCTCGTGCACAATCCAATAAAGATTTCAGGCCAATGCAGCTATATAATGTAACAAAAAAAGGTTTCATTTTTAAAACAGGCTCACTAATTTCCTAAAACAGTTGGGCACTGTGGTTTTTAACCAAGGTTACTCAAACAGGAGTAAATAGTGAACATTTTGGGGACTATTTTCATCTGCGAATTAATCCACATTTGACGCACTAGCAAATATTTATGGAAGCAGAACAGTGTGTGTAGGATTTATTCAAAATAGATTACAGTGTTCACCTTCATAACAATAAAGGAACATTTCATTGTACTTGTTAGCAGGATCACTTCAATGCTGGTTTTGTTTTTTTCATAAATTTATTGAAAACATATACGTATATGACATAAAACATCACCAGATGAATCCTTCAGCCTTCAGATCAGATGTAATTTTGCCCAAATACATAAAAATTGGACTATGGGGACTCTACGCTAAGAAACAACACTTTTCTAAAACAGGCTGGTTTGGTTTAAATAAGTCCCGATGGCTTTGATTCTCCTCACATTGCGAGACAATTCCTCATGAACATTCAATAAATTAATTCCTTGAACATTTCCACTGGGGAATGGCTTTCTTTTGAACCTGCAGCATATATTCTGTGATTCATTTTGACAGTCGTCTAGCCCTTGATTCTTTCTGCATAAAGGAAGGACAGCGGTAAAGGGCGGAGGGGAAAGAGAAAGAAATAAGGGTTACTGGGCTACAGATGGGCCACTACGTCTGACAAGCTGTGTCTCATTTTCACACAGAGTTGTAATGAGAACCTACTGGGGTGACTTTAAGCACAGGCCTAGGATCAGCTTACGTCTATCCCTCTGACCTTAACTGTCTGTGAAACCATAATGTTAATAGAGACTGCATGTTATCTTTGTGAGGATTAAAGCCTTATGCTCGGTAAGGTTTGATCCAATCCTAATTGCCGTCCATTTATTCCCTTTTGGATCCTTTCCAATATTTATAGCCTTCGTTTCTTGTCATTTAAAAAGACGTGTAACTTCGACTACTTTACCACATGTTCTGATCCCTGAAGGTTTGTCCCATAAGGGTTTACATGTACAGCCCAACCGCACATCATGAGTCTGTTTACAGCTGATCACGTTAAGTCACCCAAGAAAAGGTTAGCATGTGACCTGCTACACCACAGGTACAGTTTAGCAAGCTGACCTACTGCTCAGCGAAAGGGAGTCCAGTTGCAGGTTAATAGGGGGCTCCAGCCCTTAAATGGCCATAGAAGTGTTTCTACAGAGACCTGAATAGAATTAACACACTTTGAAGGAAAGGGGATAAGAGGGACAGAGTTGCCCTGTAAAAGCAAGTTAACCCTTTGGCACAGACTGAAGAACCGTTTAGCTCCCTGCTCCACACATTCACATCAACTTTGGCTCTAAGTGCAAGACGATGTGGTGGCCAAGCGAATACATGCAAGCACACATTCCTCACAGAATACTTTGTAGCATTTATGTATTTCTACTGTTTACCTTGCAATCACTGTGACAAATGATAACTGCCGCTGTGATAACTTTTCAGAGTTGTATAATTCTTTCTCAAAGTATTAAAAACTGCTGTGCAGCGTTTTGGCGTTTGATAATCCTTCAAACTCGTGGATTTGTTACTCACACTGGACTTCCTGGATCGTATTTCATGTCTCGCTGGTACCTGAAGTAACACACCCCCACCAGCACAGCCCGTTGCGTTATTTTAAAGCAGGGCTGTTTTTGCTCTTAATGCCAGTTTAACCCTGATAGACTTAGAAGACATTGTTTGCTCTTTAAAATAGCAAGTAACGCTGTTTTTTTGATAACACAGGACCAAATGGCCCACAAACGATGATGAGCCCACAAACAAAGCTCAGCCAACTCGACAGAGCTATTTAGCATCTTTTAGCTATTTTTCTTTTGGTTTTCCAGCCCAATTTTCACTCTTACCACTCTCATTACCTCGTTTTAGGGTCAGTCCAACCAAATTACAGACATTCTCATGGACAGTTTTAAGCCACTTTCTCCCAAAGAAAAAGTATTTGTGTCATGCACAACGATACTGTGTCTGAACAGAGATGTTGCTGGTGAATTTCTTGAATGTAACTTTTTAAAGTTTTGAGCACAATGTATTACATTCCATTCACCTCCAACTTAAGCTTGTGCTGTGGTAGTGGCGGACATGTCAGTGACATATATCAAACATAAAACCAAAACATTTTGGATGGCTACATACAATTACTTGTCAATGAGAAAATATGTTTTTTTTGTGTGATTTAGGTGAACTGACCCTTTAAATAACAAAAAGCCCTACTGTAAAGATGTTTCACTGTGACAAATCAATCAACAGTTTCAACATGCACATACAGCCAACATGCAATCAGTTTCTGGAAGTGAGCAATGTAGATTTATCATTATTGTCACTAGTTAATAATGTGGATTCATGAGTCAGCATGAGACATGTAATTTAATTTAGACCACTTTGTTCCACAGTTGGAAACACTAACTGTATCTTCAGTAGAAAAACAATGTAACACCTAATTTAGGGTGCAGCACTTTATTCACAAAGCGATTTACACATGCCAGGCTCACCAAATCATTTATAGGTTCTGTCTTGTTTTCATACGGAAAGGAAAACATGTGAAGTGGGACCTTTTGCCAAAGTATCCTCTTTGTTCAGCTCTGTTTAAAAAATTGGCACACGTAGAGCTATAAACTTTAATGGCAGGTTTAATTCAGAGCAAATGAACTACAACTGTGTTTTCAATTCAAATTCTTTTTCCTACTACTTAAAACAAGTGACTCATAACCTTTTTGAATGATTGAAGGAGCTGCTGAGTGGAGAGGATAGGAGGTTCTGAGAGACCGAATTGTGACAATACAGGAATCAACATGTGGTGCTTTGCACGCTAGGTGAGATTTAGAATACATTAATGATCATCAGTTCATTATAGAGGTGGGAATCTATTTTTGAATGCCTGAATCAATATTTTAGCCTATGTGGAGGTGGAAAGAAGTTACTGCTTTTATTGCTATAGTCTGAGTCATATCTGCTTCCAGAAAAATAAAGCAGAAGTGAGAAAGCAGACAATGACAGACCGTGCACATTTTAAATCCAGAGTATGTGGATTTAAACTCACAAACGCGGTCCTGTTCATTTCCAATGCTGCTGAAATATAAAGTTCAAAAGGCTGACTGACATGTGATGTGCATTGAGAATGTATGCCTCATGATATGCAGTCTCTAGAAGTGTATGATTCACCTTTTTCCAGTGTTAAAAAAGTAAACAAAAATTGCATTAAATCATAATGTCGAATCACAATATTGCAGAATCGCAATAGTTAAAAATCGCAAGCGTATCGCCCCAGCTCTGATTCATTGCATCTGGAAAAACATTGTTGTTGAGTTTTGAGCATCACAAATGGAAATCAATTTATCTTCATTGTATTGGGGTGGCAGCAGAAGTCTCAGTGACAGATATCTCCAAGTCTGGGTGAGTGAAACCAAAAAGATCTAGCAGGGGAAATGGGAAAATATGAAAATTGAACCTTTTAGCTTGAAATACCACAAACATCACATTCAAGATTTTAGTGTTCACTCATTTCAGCGTCTTCCGAAGGAGCAAGAGGAAGGTCAAACCTGAGAAGAACCACACTGCTTGTCTGCAGACCAGACTGTAGCTCAAGGGGGTCTGAGAGCGGATAGGAGCCAGAGCTGCAGAGCAGGAGCAGGCAGATTTGGTTTCACCCCTGGGTGTGCTGAGTGGAGGTCTGCTTCTCACACCAAGGGCAAACAATATTTCACCATGTGGTTTGAACCTGCAGACCTGCCCGGAGGATTTCACCACTAAACTCCTAATGATGGAAAATTAACGCTCCACTGAGCTGAGCTAAAAGCCCCTACTGACAACATTTCCAAACTATTTACAGCATGGGTCTAAAAACAGCAAGTAAAGGGATCACTCAGGATATATTTCTGTTGATCTGGGCGTAATGAGGAAAACCTGTCAGACACGTTTTGTTATTATTTCCATTAAGGGCAGTAGATGAAATAGAGAGGGGAATTGTTAAAAACTCAAATAAAAGTGCTGTGAGCTATAATTAGAAGTCTAAAATGCAGACCCAGAGGAGCGACGAGGGAGAATTTAGGCTTTTCTTTGACCGAGAAGACAAGTGTGTCCACAAAGTTCACCTGATACGGGGAAACCAAGTGTTGAATGGAGAAGCGGTCATTACGCACAACACATAGACTCCTCCCAGGCATGTCTGGAAGAAAACCTCTTGTTACAGTAGGAGCTGGCCACTGACAGAGGCTCCATCCACGCTGACTGATGCTCAGCAGCCTCTAATTGAGCGTTTGTGTTAAGATTTTGCAGGTTTTACGCGCATCCAAAATGAGAGCCCTTATTTCTACAGTGACAGTGTTGTGGGTGATGACAATGCCCTGCACAGAGGCCATCCACGGATTGTACAATTTTGGCCAGCACGAGTTATTCTACAAAAAGAATAACTGCAAGCCAATTCCTGCAAACCTCCTCCTGTGCCACGATATCGAGTACACGGAGATGCGCCTCCCGAACCTGCTCGGACACGAAACAATGAATGAAGTTCTGCAGCAAGCTTCGTCCTGGATCCCACTGGTTCAGAAGCAATGTCATCCGGACACAAGAAAGTTCCTCTGCTCCCTTTTCGCTCCCGTCTGTCTGGATGATTTGGACGAGCCCATACAGCCGTGCAGGTCCCTGTGCGAAAGCGTCAAGGACGGCTGCGCGCCCGTGATGTCCGCGTTTGGCTTTCCTTGGCCAAAGATGTTAGACTGCGACCGTTTCCCACTCGACAATGACCTGTGCATACCCCCTGCGGGCATCGACAACTTTGCGCCAGTGACTAAAGAAGGTGAAGTTTTGCAAAATTTTATTTTAGGGGCAAATTTACCTCCCCCAACTCTTTTGCGCAAATGCCAAATTAATTTACAGTGACACATAAATGCTGCCTCATAGAATGCATGCGTGAAAAGCATGATTTAAAAAATCATCATTCAAATATATCCACTCATCTGTCCATTTCTTGCACCTGAATCCACTGTGGTCACATCTGGCCATGTGCGTCCTACTGATTTTGCACAGCACATAACACTTTGTGCTGCATTATGGCAGATTATGTAACATTTACCATGTCAAATTTCTGTTTTAGTGCCCAGAGTGTGCGACGCTTGCAAGGAAACAGATGAAAATGACAATGAAATTGTTGACAACCTGTGTAAGAATGACTTTGGTAAGTCCACCCGCCTATTTTATTGGAGCAGTAGCTCCCAAGGTGAAGCTCAGTGACCCCAAGAGGTCACGGAGGGAGGTTCAAGAAACACCAGGAAAAATACCACCATTAAATGTGTTTCATTCACAAGGCAGTAAAAAGAATAAATGTAAACTGTGACCACGATCTCCCTCCTCACCTTTATCTCCCCTACTGCATGCATCTTAGTACTGAACCATATGTAAGTAGGCCTAAAACTCTCAGGTGGTTTTTATTAGGACAACATGTCAAACAGGATAATCTATATAGAGTTTTTTGTGAAAACACTGCCAGTCTCTATTCCTTACTTTCTGTGCTGCTTGCATCAAGCCCTGAAGATCAAAGTGAAGGAGATCTCTTACATCAACGGTGACACCAAGATAGTGCCGGAGACCAAGAGCAAGACCATTTACAAGCTGAACGGAGTGACGGAGCGTGACCTGAGGAAGACGGTGCTGTGGCTGAAGGACGGCCTGCAGTGCATCTGTGAGGAGATGAATGACATCAACGCTGCCTACCTGGTCATGGGCCAGAAGATGGACGGCCATCTGGTCATCACCTCGCTGAAGCGCTGGCAGAAGGGACAGCGTGAGTTTAAGAGGATTTCACGCAGCATCCGCAAGCTGCAGTGCTAGGGAGGAAGAAAAACATGTGTCACAAGCATGTGTCACTGTTGAAGAAAATGTTCAGTTGAGCTCTTTCCTATTATCCCTTTCCAGTTGTCACCGAAGTTGCAATTACGGTTCATAGATTCCTCTCTAGATTCCAACAATGATACACGTCCTGTGTTTTCCATTTGGTTTATGGTTAAAAACGCCCAATATCTTATATCTTTGGCAATATATAGCATATCTGTCCAAAAACAAGTTGCATTTATCTGACTCTACATTTAGAACTCATATTGATTTTCATATTGTGGAAGGTGCTATGCATAAATACACTCACGCTGCGTTCATTAATAAGGCCACAGTTTCTAAGTGGGTAAACAGCACAGATTGGCCACATCGTCTAAGCAGGGGACACATCTATATCTGGTTCAGACACAGAAGTAAGCAAACATATTCAAAAAGTCCTTTAAATTGTGAGATTTTGTGAAGTTCACCCACTGACTCCCATTCATTTTGCCATCAGTGAGCATTGGGCGCCCCCTAGTGGTCGGCTTTAAAGTGGCATTTCCTGGGAAAAGCTGTCTTTGCTGTCACCTCATTAATTGCACTCAGCTGGAGTCCCATGTGTAAAGGAGTCACTAATTACACTGTTAGAGTGAAAACTATCAGAGCTCTGAATCCAGGATTAAAAATAATTCTAAAAAATCATTAGCAGATGTGGCCTACTGTGAAATCCTGCAATGGGTGTGAGTTTGGGACATTTTTTCCCTTCTGGTGCTCCCTAGAATCTGTTTCTGCCTCTGCATCATAACATAGAACTGACACTTTATGGAGCATTTCTCAAGCAGGGTTAAATCATCAGCAGTTAATTTAGGTCTATTCAAAAGTCCTTTGACTCTTTGTCATTTGTTCTGAGGAGCAAATGACAAAGGGTCAAAGGTCTTGACTGTTTGAGATTGGACTCCATGTTTAAAGTAGTAAATAAAAAAAGCTCTGGTAAGATATTTTGGGGAAGTTTGAGTCTTCCTAAATAAGGTATTTGCGTCCTATGAAAGCTATTTTCTACAGAAACAATTAGAGAAACGGATTCATATAGTGTGGTGCATATTGAGTGAAGCTGTGATCCCTGTGTGTGGAGTGTGACGTTCAAAGACAAAATGTTTTTTTTTTGTTTTTTTTTGTATTCCTACCGTTTTCTCAAACAAAAATGAGAGATAGCTGGCTATATTCTCTTAAACATTTTAATACTCTTGGTAATCTTTTTGTACTTGAGCCACTGCAAACTTTTCTACCACAGTATGATTAAAAACTAGTATTTTTCTACTCCAGACTTTCAAGTAAACGTTTATGTCAAGTTTCGGTTTGCATTTTCATCCTGTTGTTGGAGTAACAGAAGTTGTTGTTGTTTTGTAGGTATTAACAAATATCAATGAGTTTTGGTTGGTAGTGTTGATTTGAGCAGTAACCTGTTAAATGCAAATAATCATGTGGTTGTGTGAGTGTGTGTGCAATGTAAAGTTGTTTTTTTGTTGTTGAAAGTATTACTGTGTAAATATCAAATACCATCTTTTATTCTTGTATAAAGTTTTCAGCGATTAAAACTGCCAACGACATGTTGGAAATGACTCTTCACTGTTGTATGTGTGGCAGGAATGGCCACAGTTCTAGGACAGAGAATAAATCTGCAGCATGTATTATTAAACACTGCCATCTAGTGGAGTTAAATAGTAAAATATGGTCAAGGGTAACAACTGGACTCTTACAAGACATTTGGTGTGTTCCGCAATATTTAAAAAAAAAAACAATGCATGCATATATATTGCATGCATATATATATGTTGCAAAACTTAATTGAGATTATATATATATATATATATATAATCTCAATTAAGTTTTGCAACCGTTCAGATCTGTATTTTCAGTTCTATTCCCATTAAATATTTGCACTATTAAACTTACTAAAAGCTTATACTGCTAAATAAATCACAAATTACGTGCATATTGAATTTAGCTTGATTCTTGTAGACAAGCCCGTATTTTTGTATGATGTATTGTAAATTTTTATTACACATTTCTGAGAAACAGGATCTCGTTTTGTTCCTTATTCCCGTTTGTGTTTCAGTGGTTTGATTATTGTGGGGAATTCTGGAACTCCTCACAAACCGTAAGTATGAAGTATGAGGAGGCAGGTCATTTATTATATTCCTCCAGTGATGACAAAAGTCTCTGTTAAAACTTCTCATCTTTGCCCACAAAAGTTGACCTCTCACTCTTTAGAGATTATCCAATTCTGTGTAGCTATATAGGCAAAAAGGGCTCACTCTGAACTGATATATTTGCGATTGCAATTGTTTTCTTGTATTATTACTAGTTTAAACCTATTTTGATTTTAGTGCCTGTTAGTGCTCTGCCTGTGTTTAGGCCGTTTTGTTTTTGGAACCTTGTAGCTTCAATGTTGGGAAGTACCATAAACTCTTTATCTGCCTTTTTACCTGATGCCAAAAAGGACACTCTAGCCCCCCCACAGTGACAGATTTGAAAACCTCAAAACAAAGGCTACAGCTAATGATTATTTTAATGATTATCTTTTACTCTATCTCCACTCTTTGTCTATAAAATAGCAGAAAATTCAAATCACTTGTTTTGTGTGACCAACAGTCCAGAACTCAAATATTCTAATTCTCACTCATAAGTAATGACGAGTTGCAGCAAACGTTACCATTTGAGAAGCTGGAACCAATAAATGCTGACAATTTGTTTTAATAAATGACTTAAAAAGGAATGACTTCACATTCAATTGACTGTCACTATTAACACATGTTGTTGTGAGGTAATGCAGTAAAATGTGTCTCGGTAGTTTGCCTCATTCATCCAGGTGTTGAACTAGACCAACAGGTAAAAGAGAAACTACCTAATAAACCATATCAGTAGTCTTTTACTGGAGCGCCATGATCAAGGTGTGAATTGACGTGAAACCAAATAAGAAGTGTCAGCATGGCAGTGTGGGCTACATCCTCTGAAGGTGAATGTTAACTAAATCAGTTTTTTTTTTTACACCCTTCACACCTTGAGTCATGTGCTGCCTATAACTGTCACATGACCTCCATGTGAGCTAAATGTCTCATCTCCGCAGCCCTCATGTGACCTTATAGTGTGACTGACCCAGAAATACCTGGGACTCCCCGCTGGCCAGTAGAAGTGATGAATACCTAAAAAGTTTTTAACTTTACACCTACAGTCTGGACAGTAGTTTCATTTTGATCTGATAATATTCATTGTTCTAGTAGTCCAGGAGAGGTTTACTCATGTAGCTTAATAGGTCATGTGTTGTATTGTGTATAACACCTCAGCAAAGGGCGGAACATGTGTAAATATATCCTGAATTCGAAGCCTAACCAAGGACTGGGCCTGCTACAAGTCAGCTACAGCTAGATACCATCCATACATTGTAAAATGGAAATACTCAAGTACTGCACATGCGTACAATTTACTGTTTAAACCACCAGACACAATGAGTGGATAAAATTAGCTCCAAATCTTCCAGCTATAACATCAAAATATAGTATAGTATTTCACACTGACGCTCTTTGGTGTCTTTACAACAAATGATCTTTGTGAATTTGTATTTCTTTAATTTCATGACTTTATATTTTGAATGAACTTAAATTGTGGATTGGTTTGCCAATTGAACATCCTCCTAAATGGGAAGTGATGATTACATTCCTGCCTATTGTGAAAAACCAGCATAATCCTCAAGATCACAGAATGACGACATATATATATATATTAAGAGAAAATTACAAAGATAATATACAGTAAAACTCAAGAACCATGAGATCACAAAGGCACTGCAGGCCTGATATAAATATATAGTTGATTTGTCACAGACAGAACTCCAGTTCCAAAATTTCAGAAAGCAGAAATGTCCCACGGGAATCTATTAAAAGCCATAAAATAGTCAGACTATGAATCAGTCTGAACAGCAACAATTCAATTACACACTGACTGGTGAGGCCATAACTGCGCAACTCAGGCTGTTTACTGAATAATTAAATTACATCATTACACATAGCGTGTGCGTGTGTGTGTGTGTGTGTGTGTGATGCCTTCAGAGCTGTAGGAAAAACTAAAACCTCTTGAGCGAAGATGGACAAAATCATCATAGTAGTACGTGGGGAATTTGGTCCCCTTCAGTGTCACTGATGTGACGTTTAGGGGGTCAAACCCTGGAAACCACGGCTGGGAATAGTACTACTTATTCATCTTTAAGTATTGTATGTCATTTTATGTGCGACATCAGCTAATATTATTATAGAGGACTTCATGTTTTGCATGGGTGTATTAGAGGCTACAACTTTTTGAACTGGATGAAAAAGTTTGTCTGTGAGCTGCATGATTTTTTTTTTCTCCCTTTCACACCCGAGCTATGTGGCCAAGTTGCAAAAATATAACTATCAGTAGGAACACTTTGTTCGCTACAGCTAATAAAATAAACGGCTTGCGTTACAAAAAAACGCACCTCGCTTAGATATCCCTAATTAACGACTGTCATGAACGCAGCACAGCTAACCTCTCTCAACCGTTGGTGGTACCTAGCTAGCTTAAAACTGTATTTAGCCTGTGTTTAAGATTTAGTTTTCTGTGTTTTTCTTTATTTTATTGGTGCCAACAGGCTATAAAACCCCTTTACCTTCCTATGACGGTCGACGGTGTACCTTTGAGAGCACGGCTCAGTTTGACGAAGCTCAAAAAAGTCCGCGGGGAAGTACCCTAGGAAATCCCCGCAGACTGTACGGGGATATTATTCTCGCCACTGATGCGCCAGAGCTCCGACACACAGTCGACCTCTTCGGTGCATTTGTAAAGACACAAGGCAAGAAGCAGAGGCGTCAAATGCTGGATTATTAAAAGCCAGGTCCTGTTGTCAAATCTACTAAGCCCGCAATGGATAGCGACATGTTGAAAGACAAAATCCGGAGTTACAGCACGCTGAATTCAATGTATCATGAGACTCGGCAGGAAATCGACCTCCTGAACAAACAGATTTATGTGAAGGACAATATCATTGCAGATTTAAAAGCGAGGCTAGGGAGGTATGAGAGGATCTACATGACTGTGGGAGATAACGAGTCCGTGGTCATCGGGCCGTCCAAGTCTCTGCTGGAGAGCTTGTGCAAAGAAATATGCAAACTGAAACTGAAGAGAAACGACATGGAGTTCAAAGCATCTCGGCAAGCGGAGGTAAAACATGTTGTATAAACACGTTTATAAAAGCTCGTTCCGTGCAGAGAAGTGTTTTGTAGGCTATGGAGCTTTATTTTATCACTATTATGTGATTAAAAAAAAGTTTAGTACAATGGAAACATCTGTCCCATGAGGGAGGACTTCCTCAAGTCTCTTAATGAGAAGTGATAAAAACCATGAAATCTATATTTTACTATTTAACCTTTTTAAAAAGTCATTGTCACCCCGCTGAAGGTTTTTAATTTAAAGTGTAGGCTGTTGCATTATGTAATCTTTTGTTATTGAATTATTCACTGAGAGTGTTTAAAGACATCCTCAAGTATACATGATTGAAAGAATTAAATGCAGCATAAATTAGTTGCAATAACCAGAAATTTTCACTTTATTTGTATAAGTGTTTATGTATCTTTTAATGCACCACATGATGAATTGGTGTGGTCATGCAGCTGATCTCCCTGTCCTCCTCCTGCCCCCCCCCCCAGGAGATCCAGAGGCTGACAGCGGAGCTCCGAGAGAAGGACCTGGAGCTGGAGCGTGTCAGGTGTCAGCCGGACCACGAGAAGGACCATGAGATCCACAGGCTGCAGTCCGCCCTGGAGGAGAGGGAGCGGTCCGAGGCCACCAGAGCCGTGCTCTGCACATCGCTGGCAGAGGAGGCCGACCAGCTGCGCAGCCAACTTGGCGCAACAGTGAAGGTGTGTCAGGAGCTGCTGGCCAGGCTGGAGAAAGAGAACAAGGGGGATGGAGAAGTGGAGGTTGTGGCTCAGCAGCAAAAGGCTAAGGAGGTGTGTGGTGCTTTTTTTTTGGATTCTTTTGGTTTTATGTGGGTGACTGGTTTTATTATCTTGTGCATTGGACCTTTTTTTTTCCAATGCAGGATTGGGTCCTTTCCTTTGTTTGTTTGGTTTTTTTTTTGGGTGGCCCTCCCTTAACTTTGTGTTCCACCATGCTCTACAGATGACTGAATCCTCTGACACCAGTAGTGTTAATGACCAAATCAGTCAACTTCAGGAGGAGAATCAACAGCTAAAGCAGCGAGTGGCATATGTAAGTATTCATCCTGAAATCAATCAGGCACTACAAAAACAATATATCAAAATGACACAAATTCAGTACTAATAATCTTACAGCCAAGATCAGCTAAAAGGTTTATCAACATCACAGCGTAATGCTGAGCGTGGCGCATGATTGTTGGTCGGTTGGCCTAACCATTGTTGTAATTGCTCCTTTTTAGGTACAAGGTCTGAATTCTCAGTGGCAGAAGTATGACTCCAGCAGGGAGGACTATATCAGAGGTTTATGTCAGAGGCTGAAGGAGACCACTGGCCAGGGCTTGATGCCTGGGTTGGGCTCTGCAAACCCCGGATTGCTTCATCATGAGATTTCCAGGCTCAATGGCTTACTCGAGGAGAAGATGAGTGAGTGCGAGCGGTTGGGTAGAGAAGTGGAGGAGATGAGGAGGCAAGACCAAGAGCGCATCCAGACTCTGGAGCAGCAGGTCAGTGCGGTGTCATGGACTCAGTACATCTTTGTATTCTGCTACGATGGATCTGATTGCACATACAGTATGTGGTGTGTAGGAAAAACCATTGTCTGAAGAAACGTTCTGCCTCTTCCTTCCTCAGGTCCTCATCTACACAGAGGACTTTAAGTCAGAACGGGCCGACAGAGAGCGAGCACAGAGCCAGATCCAAGACCTGAAGGAGCAGGTTCATCAGTTAAAACGGCAGCTACACAAACAGGTGAGACGACAAACCTTAAAGAAGGTGGACGAGTGTATCTTTAGACACAGTAATTTGGGGTAGCCTGTCCTATGTGCGATCCTAACAGTTTACACGACTGTCTTCAGCAGGGAGGAAGCAGAGAGAGCAGAGAGGTGGTCCCCATGTGTCGTGTGCACATAGGACACAGGATCTCCTCCAGGCGACATAAGGACTCCTCAGAGCCTCTTTTGAGGACCACGGCTGAGATGCAGCAGCAGCAGCAGCAGCAGCAGCCCGCCGCTGCAGCTGCGGCAGCATCTCCGAATCCCGCCTGGAACGACTGCCCAGGCCCCTCAGAGTTACAGTGCCCACTCTGCCTCGCCACTTTCAACGACATGGATGCTGTAGAGTACCTGAACCATTGTGAAGGTTGCGCCAATCTATAAACGGAACAACACTCATTTGGATAAGACGGTTATCTCTCGCTGACAATAACCAAACACTGAAGCGCAGCACTACACGGCAGAAAATAACCTGAGTGGAGTTTCCAATGCGGAGAGCCTTGACAACAACTGAAACGACTGACTTAAGATGTTTGGACATAGTTGTACAACCCAAAGATCCCCGGTCGCAAGAGAAATGAGTTCATCAGGCTTTTTTTTTTAAGTCTATATAGTTTGGTTTTTTTTTTCTAAATCCAGTGTCGGCTTCTTGGTGGTCTCCTTTGGCAATACAGGAAGTTATTGTGGGGGAATTTGATGTCACCGCAATATATCAAATATCATATACCTCAATGTGTCAAATTACAAACCTGTTGCACTTTCTTGACATTTATCCAAAAACTAATCGTTGGATCGTACAATTAAGAGATCCATGATGCATAAGCTTCTTATTTTGGATCTAGACATCAATGACAATGTGGTGCTATTAGTTGTTATTTTTTATTGAACTTAACATATTTCTGTTGTATAAATTATATATTCTTAATAACAGATTAAAAATATAGCTATTATATTAATATTTATTGTCTTTGTATAAATAACTGAAAAAGGCTAATCATTTTAGTGCAATGTTTTTTTGCCTTTTTTTTCCACCAAAGCCATGAAATACTTCTTTTCCTGGTAAACTTTTGGGATAAAAAATTTTAAATACATTACAACTGAAAAAACGTTCGAGATACTTTTTTTTTTGAGACAATTTATATAAAGATTGCATCCCAACTGACAATATGCTTACTTTTTGAGATTTTTTTTTCTTCTTGAGCTGGCGCATTATTTTTGTAATAAAAGACTGTTTACCCACAATTTATCTTATAGTGATTTATATAGCTTTAAGTATGTTTCGTTATTGCGTGGTGTGTTTTTCTTGAGTCTGCTGCCTCGAGCTGTAACCACAAGATCATAGCCTAACCACGAAAAATGTTGGCGCTACTTAACTAAGTCTGTGTGCATGTCTTTTTAGTGTGTGTGTGTGTGTCCATCCACCCATCTGGGTCACGTGTATGTGCTTGTGTGTGGTGGAAAACCCCTTCCCAGTGTTGCCTGAATGGGCACGCTGTACTGTGACAGACATATTCCCAGCTGTTGTGTGGCTGAAGCAAACCCTACAGGGGTACTGTGAGAAGACCAGTGAAAGGCGGTAGCTCAAGTTACGTCCAACAAGCCTCAATAAGCGCCTGCGGATCAGTTAGTGACCAAAACACTCTGCAGTCAGTGGCTGTGAAGTATCGTTTTGACACAAATAGGCCAACGGTGCTGTTTGGTGAATCAGTTGTCATGGGTTTAGTGTAGTAAGCACAGGAAGCTGGACATCCCCTGTTTAAAAGGAAGTAGGCAGTTGCAGAGCATAGAAAAGACACAGCCAAACTACTGTGTTCTTTGTGTAACGCTGAACAAGTTTTTGCTTTTTTTCAGTCATATAATGGCCCATTTTAAAGCTTAAAACCATGAAACTTTTGAAAGAAAAGACCACATTCTTCTTCTTACAAATTAAATGCTGAATCCATTAGCTATAAAACGTACTCTTGCTCAAATCAACACTCTTGGGTGGTTTTTTTGCTGCATTCTTACTTGGTTTGATATGACCAGCAGATTGTGTTAATGTTGGCAAACAGAGGCTTTACACGGCTGCGTGTCTGTGACTCTACTTGTGCTCCATTTATGAACTTTAAATGTGCCCGCTAGCCAAAGTTACAAAGTTTTGACTGATTGTATTTCTAAAAAAAAAAAGTTAGCTGTTAAACTAGCTTGTGGCTGCCAGTAGTAGTTTCCTTTTTACAGCAAAGACATGAGTTGTATCTTCTCATCAAACTTTATGCCAAAGTGCAAATACATTTCTCAAATGTTAATGACAATTGGTGGTCAATTTCAAATATTAAGCACTTTGTTTCTTTCTCATTTCTTTTTTTTTTCCAAATAGTTAACACAGCTAAGATTATTGATAAATAAGTTGAAGGAATACTTCTGAAAACAAAATGAGGAGGTTTGAAAGTTGACAATCAGTCGAGTCCCCGAGCGTTCAAATGACACCAGACAGCATCACATGCTAACTTACTCATCAGCAAACTGGGGAAGATATTTGTGGCTGAATTCGTTTCCAACACATTTATTTCATTTACATAACGCACCGCCCCAGCTCCAATACATGTGCCCACAGAACGACTGGTTCCAATTTTGGCTTTACAAAAGGGCAGCTTCTGAATCTTGCCTATAAGCCAACCACATCCACTGTCTCTACAAAGGCCACGAGCTGTCTGCTGGGGATTGTCCCCCACGCCAGCACAACCCACACATTTACAACAGGGTCTATAAGTGACTGAACTTCCACACACACAAACGCTCTACCCACCGATCTGACAGTGGAAAAAAAAAATAGGTCACAAATCCCCACCTGAGTGTCTTGGAACTTTTCTAAGAAACAAAGAACTTAATAATGAGAGAAGTCAGGTGACGGTGGTAGATCAGTTCCTGTTAAGAACAGGTTTCAAAGCATCAGGATGTGCCAGTGAAGCTGTCATATACTTGAACAAAGAGGGAAAACTTCAGTCTGACATTTATCCAGACAAATACAGAATGGATAAATGCGGCCTTTAATCTTGTGTGTATCCTAAAAGAATGGGAATTTCCCGCCATCATGAGGGAATTCCCAAAAAAACAGCAGACAACTTTATTTGAAAATGGAGTGCTGTCGACTTGAGCAGATCATTTTAATTTAATGTATGCCGGTTGAGGTGGTTGGTATTAATGCTGTCTGTATTTTTTAAGGCTTTTTGGTAAGGAAGTCCAAAGTTTCGGCCATCAAACACTGCGTCAGGGCAGATTGTAGCCAGGAAACAAGCAGGGGGGGGGGGATTCCCTCTTCAGAGGTGTTTGTGATCCTGAAGTGCTCCAGGCAGTTGACAATGAAAAGATCACCGTTCTGATTACAAGCTACAAGGCAGCTGTGATCCTTTGTAGTAATCCTATTGGCGCTCGCCCCCGTGATTGTCTCTAATCTGCTCTGAGGGCAGCATTGTGTTAAACTTCATCAGCCAAGACAACTATTACAGCAAAGGTCAAATCAAGGAAATATTTTGAAAGGACACATGTATTTTATGTGCCCTTTATAGACAATATAAATCTATTCTAAACTGAGGAAAATGGTTGATTTAGGTGGCTCTTATCTCTGCACATATTTAAAAATCTGTGCCATTTCCATGTTTAATTTAGATCACGGCCCGCATTTATGTCTCAGACCTTTTGCTCTGTGTTTTTGACGTGTCTACGTTAGCGTAGTTTTGTGGGACATTTGCTTGAATGTGGTAGATCCCATCTTACATCACTGGTGACAGCGAGCCAAGCAGTCATTCATACCTGAAATATATTATGAGTCATATCTGCTCGGGTGGCTCACACAAACCAAAACCTTTTGTCTTCCCTTGTATGAGGTACATTTACCACAATTAACTCATTCATCAAATTTGTAAGAGTGGTAATTTTTCACAGTGAAATCCCACGGTATGAAGAAATAGTCACTGTTGGAAAAGTTAAGAGGAAGCAGTCAGATCGTTACCGTAACTTCCTCTTCACATTATCCATTTGGCTCTGAATTCAAGATATAAACATGTACCTTTACATTATAATATTTTAAATGTGTGAAGGTTCTGCATCTCTTCACCCCTTTGTCTTTGTGCAAGCAGATGTCAATAAGACAGCTCAGCAGTCACCAATAGATTTTCAAAAGGTTCACAAAACTGCAGTTATGCCATTTTTAACTGAAACAAACTGGTGGAAAAACATCAAGCACAAAGCTTTTACTGTGGTAGTGCTGATCAGTGAAATCTATGTATTAACTCATCAACATCTAGATAAGCCAAAGTATAACCTCATTTCACGCTCGCTTCACCCTGAGGGAATGTACTTGATTTCATAACTGCCTGAAATCAATTTTCCCTAGAGTTTCATGAGCATGTATGAAATGAGGCTACATGTAAATGCCTGAGGTACTCCGACGGCAGCTACCTTTTTTGTTTAACACACTTCACAAGTGAAACTGAACCACTGGATCTACATGACTCAGTTACGGTGGCTTTGTAGATTGATTATGACGGTCAATTAGTGGATTTCCCAAAAGGAACATGTATTTGAGGGTGTGACTCACCCTGCAACCTCATGCATATGCAGAGCGGCAACAACGGGTAAAACTGGTGCTTTGGCACAAGCAGTTCATGCTATTTACCTGTCCCATATGGACATGGGCACATCGAAGTCAAGCATGAGTTCAACATTTTGGGAAATTACCTTTTTTACTGAGTTACTCACAAACTTTGATACCGTTCTCATGTTTGTTTCTGGTTAGCTTAGCTAGCACAAAGACTGGGTTAAGGGGGAAATTGTTGTCACAGCTCTGCCCAACTGTACCTAAATCTACCTACCAGCACTTAGAAAACTCACTTATCAACACGCTATATGTTGTTTAATCCACATAAAGAGGTTAATGTGCCAGATTATTCCCTGGCTCTAAATGGCTGCTTGGTGACCAGGAGAGATACTAAGATGTTAACGTCCTGGCCAACAAATAATCCAGCACATGAACATTAGTTACCAGCAAATTGTTGGTTTTATATGGAAATTAAGGGATTAAACAAACGAGATTGAACATGTTCATTAGTGAGCTTTGGTGGCGCTGGTAGGCGTATTTTGTGACTGTTGAACAGAGCTGATTTTGTATTTCCAGTCTTTGTGCCAAGCTAAGTTAACTGGGTACCAGTTGTTAGCATATATTCAAAAGGACAGATGTGACTGGTATCAATCCTCTTATCGAACTATTTTGGGAGAATAAGCAAATAAGGTTATGTCCCAAAATGTACAATTATTTCTTTACATGTATGTGTGTAGTTTTAAGTGTCCATGTCCTTTAATGGCAATTTCTACTGCGTGAAGGAAATAAGATTTGACACAAGACACATAATCCTGCCATACTACTGTATTCCATCTTTCAAAAAAGAAAGACAAGATTTAATATTACTTAACAATATGTTAAAAGTAGCCAGTTTGGCTTCAGTGTTAATACAATATACACTCTATAACAGATTGATAGTGTGAGTATTGTTCTTTTTCAATTTCATTCTGAAAGTATTCTGATACAAGCTGGCTACAGGTCAAAAAGAAAAACAAAAACTGTAACTGGTACACTTTTACTCAACAGTTTGTTAAACAGTACTTAAAAACCAAAAAAGAACATTGTCAAGTATTACGCTTTCCTCCTTTCTGTGAAATCGGGTGGAGGAGGAGGTGGTGGTGGGGGCGGGTGGGGAGTGGAGACCAGCTGACCAAGCCCATTCCCTTGTCAATCATGTGGATGAGATGCCGTGCTAGGAACCGGAAACGATGGGATAAGTAAGCCACAATATCTCAAATACAGCTTTTAATTCATTACATTTCTCATTTTTTGTAGTTTCCTTTGTCTCTTTTTTTTTTTTTGGAAGGAAACCATCCAGACATAGTAAGCATCTTTTGACTACAGATAAGCCAGTATAAGAAAATAATTTCAGACCATGGCTTTTTCAGTCAAGAGAAATGCCCAACTCAGACTAAAAGCACACAAGCACGCAAGGAAAATTAATCAGATGTAAAGTAGCATTTTGTGATTCTTTTTGTGTCGTTTCATTTCATTTTTGTTTTAGTTCTGCAGGTGGATCAGTTCAGATGGGTCTGTGTTGGAACCACACAGCGACAAGAACAAAGCAAGGCAGCGTGGGTGTGATTTGGGCACAGCAGGAGAGAAGTTCTGGGTGGACAACAGCTGGGTGGAGGTAAAGGGATGGGTGGGGGGGCGGGGGCCGTGTGGGTGGTATAGCCATTAAGGTACTGATTGCGTCCTGACAGTCACTCACTAACGCCCTCAATGTGCAGCGAACGTAGCTTTCTTCAAACTAAAGTTTGACCAGTTGATGGAAAGCCGTTGGCGAGTCTGCCGGGCAGAGTCCAAACAGAACCTGCAGGGGAAAACATTTTTTTTTTTAATAAATTAACCTTTTCGAGAGCCATGCTTCCTCAATTTTAAATGTATATAAAAAAAAAAGTACCCAGTGAAGTTTTAATTTGCATTCAAGGTTTCAAGAAATACATTTTGTATCTCTGAGGCCTAATAAACATAATAGGGAAGGAACCACTTGTGATAAATATAAAGCTACTTTGTTAACATCTACGTTTGATTGCCAGCAGTCATCGTCATTGCCTTTGCTAGCACTGTGATGCATGTCTATTGCATCGCTTTTAGTAGGATAGTGTAAAACTGTGTAAACCTCTTGTGCAACGGCATTTTCGTGCGAATGCATGCAATACAAGCAAAGCCCGTAACTCCACAGTATCACTGGTGGTCAAAGTTTGACACCAAGGGAAAATATTTTAGAAACATATCAGTATTTTGTTAGATACTTGAATACACATACCTTTTGAAATATTCCACCTCCCTCTCTGTTTCATCCATTTCAGTGCTATCCAGATCAATGTCTTTGGGCAAGAATACATCATCTAAAACAAGAAAGTGTACATATATGGTAAATGCTCCTATTTCAAATAACTTTGATCATTCTGTAGGCGCTTTATGAAGTTCATCTCTGAGAGGAACTTGGATATGTATGTCAGTCTCTATGTCATATGCATTGTTGACACTACGAAAGTCCTAAATTACAGCAGCAATCTGCACAGTGCACACATTAACTAACCAAACTATGACGCCGTAGTTATACAGAATACCCAAGAGACAAATGAGGAAGTAGATCAGGCTGTCCCTGGTCAGAGTGTGCTGTTAAGTGCACCTACAATGATGTTTAGCATTTAATGTTTTTGGAGTCACACCAGTTATTTCAGCAGTAAAGCTGATCAGGAGTGGGTTTAAGGGGAAAAAAAACTATTGGATACAAAACTACAGATGTACGGTTTTCAGTTCACACACACCTGAATTACAATACCAACCTATTGAGCTGTTCATCTTGTCCCCCTTCTTCTTCTTGTTCTTCTTAGTCTTGCCTTTGGGCTGTGGGGATTCTGCACTGGGAGGCTTGCCGTTCTGCTGGCTCTGCTCAAACTGGGGGGCTGGAGGGGGAGACGGGGAAGAGTTTGACACAGGTGGACTTCTCCTGTCTTCCTTTATTTGGGTCAGCGATTGTTGTTGTTGCTGCTGCCTTTTTCCACTGGTACTTCTGTTATTACTCCTGTCCTCCCTCCGTGGTTCAGTGTTTGGGAGAGGGGCCAGGGCCTCGGCGGGCCTGATTCGTGTTGCTTTGGTGTCTGTTGTAGTGGTGGGGGCGGTGCCATTAACTAGCTTTGCTGTCACATCTGAGCTCTTGAGCAACTCTGAGGCTTTCTTGACAGCAGCCTCACAAGTGGCCACTTTAGCAGACTGCTTGACCTTGACTTTACTGTTGATCTCAAGCTGAGATGTAGAAGAGCCATTGTGGAGGGTGGCTGGAGAGTTGGGGATGTTGGTCTCAGTAGAAAACCCCTTCTCACTGGTGTGTTTTGGGCTGTGCAGTGTGTTGGGCCGGGATATGGGGTCAAATCGGGGTTCTTTCTGGTCAGGGAGGTGGATAAAGGTTTGAAGCAGCTGTGACTTTCCGTTCTGTAGGTTGTCTAGGACGTTCTGAGCTGTCTGTTTGAGGGGCTGTGGGTTGTTTTGAGGGGGAGCGGTGTTTTCCTTTGCTTTCTCTCTCTTTTTCTTCTTGGCAGCGCGATGTTGCTGCAGCTCTTGCAGCCGGAGCAGTTCCTTTTGAAGCGCTGCCTCCTCCTCTTCCTGTCGCTGTCGCCGTTGCTGCTCCTCTAACAGCTGCTGCTCCTCCCTTTCACGGGCCTCTGCCTCCAGACGAGCCTTTTCCTCCATCTGAAGCATAGCAGACAAACACTGTCAGAACTGCAATAACTCTAATGGTACTTAATACATAGTCAAGGTTGTCCAAAATGCTAAGTGGTTTTGACTGGATGGATATACACTAGAAGTTTTAGGGTATTCTGAACTGACGGGGAGGGACATTTACCTTCTTTTGTTTATGCCTGGCCCGTTTGGCTGCCTTAGAACTGGAGGCTGGTTTACTGTCTGCACTGTTAATGAACTGCAACAGGTCCTCCACTCGCCTATGGTCCTCCACCCCTCCATCTCGTTCTATTATTGGCTGCTGCTCCTCACGTTTAGGCTGCTCCTCCTTACGTTTTGTCAGACGCAATCGCAGCTTCTCCCGCATCTCTGCATAGTTTCGACTGGTAGGAGCAGCTGGGGGCTGGGAATAAAACAAAGTGATGAAATCAATAAGTATTATATTGATATATTTTTACATTAAGCTAACAAATTATAATTCACTAGACTGTAAATGCCATATTTCAGTTTTTGGACATCACCAAATGTCAGAAAATGAACTGAAAACTTGCATAATTGAAATTGAAATAAGTTCTTTGCATTCGCCAAAAAATATTTTAATTTGAGGTGAACATGCTAATTCCAGTGAGTAATAAATGAATGCATCTTACCCCGCCATGCCCAAAGAACTCGCAGTAGCAGCAGTCACAGTACTTTCCCTCTTTCTGGTTGGTGGAGGTGGAGGTGGAGGAGCTATGCTCAGAGCAGCTGTCTTCGTCCTGACTCTCCTCTCCGTCGTACGGTTGGTGCTCATAGGCCCCATTCCCCTCACAACGATGGCCTTCACAGTCAGGATCACTGAAAAGAACCATACTTAAAACTGGTCCTTAACGACTATTTTTTCTCATCACAAACAACAGCATTGATCTTTATGAGGCTGACGGATAAGGTAGCGGTCTTACCTGCAGACACTGGGTGGGGCACTGACAGGACCATCCGCTGAGGAGGCTGGAGGCTCGGCGGGAGGGAGGCACAAACCCTGGTGGGCCTCCATGAAGTCTGGGGCTGGAGGGGCCATCTTTGGAAAGGGTTGGGATCCCATTGTGGGAAGGTGTGTGGTGGGTGCTGGGGGTAGGGTGGGGCCCGAGAGCGGCGGGAGAGAGGTCAGTCCTGTAGGGCCGTTTCTAGGGGTGGCTGGAGTTGGTTGCCTATGGTCCTCTTTACCTAGATTGTGAAATACATCATCTAGAGGAGACACAAAGACATATTGGATGAGAGCATTGTTTAGTTCTTCTTTGCCCCACAACTAACTCTTTAAAACATGGTCAGTCACTAGAGAAGAAATTTAAGTTTGTCTCTCCTACTTTAAAAGGATCATGACTTGTTACGTTACGTTATGTTTGCATCAATATTCCATGCGCATACCAATTGTTCAATATGTTTCAATTCATTTTAACACCAATTTCATTACATTGCAGCAATCGATTGTTTAATTAAATCAAGGTATTTTTCTTTTTTAGTTTGGATTTTGTTTTCATTTACCTTCTTACTGTTTCATGAGATGATTGACTTAATTACTTACTGTATATATCACAGAAGATTAATATTAAGACTATTATTAAATTCTGCATTTAAACCTACATACGAAAATGACAATTACCCTGTTAGTGCAGCAACTTTCCTTATCTAAGGCCACATACGCATGCCTAATACTTAAGGAAATGTTGCCTTTATAGGACCTCACACTTGACACTGAACATGGCATCATGTATCATGTATCCATACTTTAAAAAGGTCCATGTGGTTAAAACATAATAATTACCTAAAAACTAGTTACTCTCTTGCTAAAGAGGAGCTATTAATGAAAAGCAAGCATCATCATGTCTGCCTCCTAGAGAGACTGACAATATAGCTCGTTAATTTTTTCATGATACTATAAAAACACTTCACACTGGCAGTGACTGTGTGAGTGGACTTATGACAGACTCACACAGGCCTGACTGTTGTCTTAACTTTTGTTTTCGTAGGTAGTTTTGGCTCAAGCAATGGGAACATAGGCTTGGCTATTGTAACAGTTCCTGTTTTCAACCATAATGTTACCACTCACTTGGAAAAGTTACAAAGCAAAACATTTTCCTTGATGGATTTAACAATGGGCGCCCCGTAATAACTCGAGGTGTGTTGATTTACTAAGCGGCCCATAATGTAAGTTAAATATCATCAGTACAAACCTAATCACTGCTCTATTCTCCTAAATCACTTAAAGAGTTGGGTCTCTTCAATCTTAGGTGCATGAGTGGGTTATTACTTGACTGGACAGTGGTGGCAGTACAGGACACAGAGGACGTGGAGGCAGACGTGGCCATCACCACTCGATTGGTCTCCATGAAGGCATCCTGGAAATTGTAGAGACACTTCTTCTTGGCGCCGCTCTTCTTCTGCTCTTTGGCTTCTGAAGAGGAGCACGATGACGACGATGACGATGATGAAGACGATGACAATGATGAGGAAGTGGAGGACGAGGGGGGTAGAGGGGTGGGCAGTGAGGGGTGTTCCCCTTGGGGGCCGATAGATGACGTTGGAGGGAGGGGCACGTCAGCAAGGGGTGGTCCAAGCATATCACCTGTTGACGTAAAATGCGAGACAGGTCATGAAATTAACCATCTCTGTTTATTTTTTAATTGAGTCATTGCTGCTGTACCCGAGCGGCTCACCTGGCAGGGATTCAGGCAACAGCACAGATGGATTCCAGCTCTTCATCACAGCAGCATCCCACAGGTTCTCAAACTTGAGCGAGAGGCACTGGAGCGAGCTGTTCCAGTCACCTGCCCCACCTGCGCTGCCAAAGCAGTTCTGGTAAACGTGCTCCGGTAACGAAGGGCTGAAGGCCGGCTGCTTGGCCGCTGAGTGGTTTGATGTAGGGTTTGGAGGTAAGGGCTTAAGAGGGAAAAAGAAATAAGTTAAATTGGGATTATGAGATGAATTTATGTGAGCTGGCATACAATTCAGATGAATTTTACTTCCTAGTTTGGGTTCATTCTGACCCCTTGTGGCAGACAATTAAAATTACAATGAGAGTAAGTGAAACTAGAATACAACTCAGTATTGTTCCTGGAACCTTTAAAAATTCCCCAATGATAAGGAAATGAATCAATCTTCTTTTAAACAGACTCATAACTATAATTTTACACACTACAAAAAGAAAGTAATCAGGACGTGTCTAGACTTATGGATGCATGGGCTCAAAATGTATCCTCACCTTGTTGTGTGTGAGAGGAGGACTGGGAGGGTAGAGTGTAGGGTGCAGTAAGGGCCGGGAGAAGTTGTGTAGGGGCAAGTGGCCGTGGATGTGGGGGTAGAGGTGGAGGGCAGGGTGGGCAGGGGGAGTCTTGCTGTCTGTGAAGAACTGGTGTCCCACAGTGGGAGGAGGTGCGGCGTGGAGCCGACTGGGGGGGAGGCATGTGGCAGGGCCCAGGGTGGAGGAGCTGGGGTCCTGGTTACACACGTGGCACTCGCAGGCATGCTGGACCTGTTCTACCTGAGAGTGGTAACACAAATTCAAAACATGTCGTCTACTTTTAGTCTCGACTGCGTGTCCCTCTGCCCTCTCCTTAAGTAAAATGAAAGATTATTTAGTCATATGTTGTCAAGTAGTGCTGATATTATTGACAATTGAGCATCAGAAAACTTATCAGCAACGATTTTGATAATCAATTAATAATTTGAGTAATTTTTCAAGCCAAAAAGCCAAAAATTCTCTGCTTCCAGCCTCTCCAATGTAAGGATTTGCTCCTCTTTGCCTTTTTTATACAATTACAACTCAACAAATTACAACAATTGAAGATGGTCTTTGGCTCTCTGTTTTTTTTTTTTTTTTCTATTTTCTAACATTGTACTGCCAAAAGAATACTCCACAAGTATTTTTACTAAAACGTTTTTCACCATGTAACAAAATAAGCCACGTGTTCAATCATCTAATGACAAGCAGCATTAGAACTTTGCCTAACAGTCGAAACAGAAAGAAAGAGTACAATACTGAACAAGTATTTGATTCTAGACCTCTATACTAGACATGGTATTATGGACTTCTTTTGGTCAGTACTAAGCCCATACAGACTATTTTCAAAATGAACCAAAACCTAATTGGCCTTTGTCTCCACTGGTTTGAAGAATCGTGTGAAGTGCTATGATTGTTGTCATTCCTTTTAAGGGATTACGGACGTACATAACATACATAAAAGTAATAACTGTGTATGTGCTACAGGTTCAGTCACTACATTTCCAAGCAATTATGGACAAAGAAATTGTATTAAAAGTGTTTTAACACCTGTTGGTGGTTGTAAGAAGGTGGAGGACTGTTGGTCTTTCCTGAGGAAAGCTCCTCCTGCTGCCCTCGGGGGTCCCCACTGACTTCACCATCAGCTTCCTCCTCGTCACCCTCTGATGAGCTGCTGCTGCTGGTAATGTGAGGAGACTAAAACAGAAAGGTGTTGAACAAAAGAGACTCAATCACTGTAGGAAGCGAGGAACAACACACATAACATTCCCCGAACTACCAGTAGCCCACTCATAATGAACATCAGTTTCATCATCCAGAAACCCGGCAGGGAAATTCACAGCTAATCTTGGCCATTTTTGAGGTAACAGCACAGAACTCACCCCTGGTTTTAGTGCCACATTTTCACCCTCTCCATTGATGTCATTATGGAGGCCGTTCACAGCAGCGGTCACAACACTGTTATCCTCATAGCCACTCATAGGGTAGATGTCCCCGAACTTACTGGACAACGGAGGCACTTCGTCATCATCACTAATACTAGGAGATGACAGAGATGAGTAGTCAGGTTAGGGGGAAGTGAAAGAGGGGGAAATAATTGTTTATAGGAAGAGATGTGCAATTATGATAATCTGTAATACACAACAATAAGTTGTGCCTAAAAGCGACTTGCTGAACTTACAAAGTGTTGGTATCGCCCTCGGGCAGAATGAGCCTTGGATGCTGCTGAATTGTGATGGGAGAACTGGAGTTGGAGCCAGAAGCCGAACTGCCGGAGGAGAGGCTGGGAGGGTGAACCTCAGCCAGGTAGTCGCGCGGAGGTTCACCTTGCAGGGGCAACTTGATGTGGAGGTCCTCAGCAATCGGAGAGTCCATTATGCCACACGTCAGAATGTGGGAGAGACTACAGTCATCACACGTGCACCTGTGGGTGGGGATGGGTGAAATGGACAAAATTCACATTGCAATAATTACAGGGTTGGTAAAATTCAAGCACTTTTCAAGCTATTTCAAGGTGCTAAAACCAGACTCCATAAACCTCTATCTTCACATCTAAATTAGTACTATAATTTTATTTTATTTATTTATATTTTATTTACTAATAACTTTATCCTCCTGAGACCCGGGAAAAATAAATTGTTTGGTTTTTTTTCATATAATTTAAGTGTTGGGGGTGTTTTTCGTTTCCAATTCATTTATGATACCTGAGGAAGCACTGTGATTTTTTGGAGACACAGAGGAACATTTCACACTTGACACATTTCACATATGTTTTACTGTTGCACCCAGGCATTCTGCACCTAACCCTTAAATTAATTTCCTGAAACACATCTCTGTAGGTTATCCTTCCTTTTTTTGCTCTGATTAAAAACCTCAGATCCCTACATGTTGGTTTTGACCCATAGAGGACGACGGCACACTTCAGCTGGCTCCGCATCTTGGTCATCTTCCGCTGATTCCTTATTTGGGTTCTCCCCTGTCTCGCTCATTAGACTCTCATCTGCTGACAGATCTATGTCTGAACCTCCCTCAATGATTCTGCTAAGAATCTCTCTGCTTCTGTCAGAGAGCTGTCTGCTAAAAAAAAAAAGTGAAATAAGCAAGTACAAGGTCCTGACGTGCACACACAAAATTAGTGATTTGTCCTATGAAACTAAATAAGCTCATCTCTGAAAACTCACTCAAATTACTCCTTAGATGTTTAATTACTAAAAACAATCAACATATAACATTCAAAAACATGTTACATATGAATATTAAGCTTACCTTTCTGTCTTCCATAAAATGTGCCATTTTAAGGAGGCAAAAAGGAAAGTTGGCAAGGCTCCACCCCCACAAATGTCATTTTAACATCATTTTAAAACTTAATTTGTCCTCTCTAGGGAGCACCAGGACTTAGTAGAGTGGCATGTGTAGTATGGGAGTTATAAGCAAAAACTGAATGAGTACTACAGTGCACAAAAATGAATTGCTGGGTCTCAGGAGGATATAGTCCTATATATTTCATTTTGAAAAAATAAAATGGAGAATTCCCCTCATAGTCACAGCAAGCAGTGTCACTTTTTAGTATATGTTTTCATCATGCTTAATGCTTGATAGGGATTACATGAGTGACTGTGTACATAAAACACCAGATAAGACTTTGGATGTCAGAATTATCTCAATATTTTGATGTTACAAAGTATTCAAAATGACATAGTAAAATGTGTAAAGTCAAATGTTTTTCTGTGTTTTGTTTACATTTTCTCAAGTATTTAAGTAATGACAAATACTGAAAGCCATGACATCTCAAAATGAGACTTTTGTCATGTGACAGTTATATGGAGGAAAAAAAAATGAATTACTGCCTTAATGAGCTGCTCATAATGAGCTTACCTTTGGATAATCCGTCTAACAAGAATTCCAGATGCAACCATACATAAAGAAAACAAAAGGCAAATTGTGTTTTCACACTTTAGCTCACTGATTAAGTGAGTAATGGGCATAAAATCTGGGATGTAATCAACTCCCTCATAACTCAACTGGAATCATTGGAAGATCATTTTAAAAAACTTAAGGTTAAATAAGAACACATTTTCATTTGTCAATAATGGCCGTTTCGCATTTGTTTTAAATTTACTACACTGAAAATGACATGATCCCTGGGCCACACAATTACACCTCAGTGGATCCAGGAAACTCACCGTCGTCGATAATTGCAGTTTGGACAGTCTGGAATACTCAGACGAGATGAGAGCATTCTCATAGTGTCTGTGAAGTTGTTATCTCCGGAGGGAGACTTCTTACTGTTCGGTAACTATAAAGAGAGCAAAATTAAAAACTGCTTTGAAGCGCAGGAATGCGCATTGAAATCCACCACGATGGCTCCACACTCTTGTTGTATACCTGTTCTTCTATAAATCTTCTCTGCTTAAAGAACTCCCAGTCCTCCTTCAGCATTCGCTGCTTAGTCTTCAAAGTCTGGAAATCAGCACATAATAATGAAACAAACTTCCTTAAGTGAACAAAATTAAGATTTGACGATAACAAAGTGTTTAGATATAATTTTCAAGTCTCTCACGTTTTTGCTGACCAAGGACTTGTGTGGCTCTGTTCTTTGGTTGGTGAGACTCTGACCCTCCACCTTAAAAAGCAGCTGCGAAAGAGATCCTTAGTTTTAATTACTGTATCTATATCTACTACCACCCGTTATTTTTAATTTATATGTTGTCTTGTTACCTGTTCATCTACATAGTCATCAATCCTCTTCTCACACTCCTGCCATTCAGCAGCTACTGAAGCCATTTCCTGCTGCAATTGCTGGTAGCTTTCTAACAAGGTCCTGTACATATCTTCATTGTATGAATCATGGGAGGCTGTGCCATGTCTAAAACAGGATCCAGAATAAGACACGTCATTAAAGATTTGTAGAATTTGAGTTCATGTTAAACTTTTAAAACACTGAGTGTGTAACACTGCTGATAACGGATGAGTAACTCATCATGTCTTTCTTTAAACAAGCAAAATTATATCTTACTTTAGTTGTGCAACCAGTGCAGGTAAACTGCTGTGCAAGATCGGTTCAGAGAACACCAGATTCTCAAAAAGGTGCTTGTTGTGCAGCTCCCACGTCACCTGGAATTTCTGGAGGTGCTCATTCTCCTGAGAAAGAAAAAAAAATACTTTGATCTACTTCATGCCAATGCAGTAAAACATGCTTTGATTTGTCTGCGATGCCTCCCGCAGGCCAGCTACCACAGTAGTTGTGTTTGCTGCTGTGGCTACACATAAGTTGAACTGACCAGGGTGAGCAGGAAGCTGCTGATGGTGCGTGCAGCTTGACAGAGGGCGCTGTACTCCTCTAGCAGCAGGGAGATGAACTGGTAGGCCTGAGGAGGACCCTGGGCTGCAGCCACGGTCCCCGCTGGTCCTGTAGTCTTGGAGCCTGTAGACAGGTGCTTCAGGAGCCGCACCTTCATTTCCAAGACGTATTCACGCGCCTGTTGCTCCAACCGTTGATACAGCTGGTAGGGGTCCTTCTCACAGAGTCTACAGGGGGAAAATAAAGCAATTAATCTTAACAATACTAAGAAATTGAGACTGGGCAAGTTGCTGTAAATGAAAACTCCAACCTAAAAAAACTTCCTGTTGAAATTCCTACTCTCTTTGTAATCTTTCCTTGGTCAAGGGGAGAGTTTAGGGTGTTCCCTTGGTGAGTAATGGCACAGCCCGAAACTGTTTCAACAGGAAATACATCAAATCAAGAAAATAAAGATGTCATTTTATGGGGCTTTTAACCTGATCAATTACAGCAAAGAGGGTAGTAGTTTCAGCTTGACATCATTGGTTTCAAAGGCTCTCAGGCCACTGATTTTGCTTTCTTTTTTCCAGACACTTTTTTCCTGATGCTTTTGTAGTTCAATAGAGACCCCTAGTGGACAAACATCCAAAAATAGAGAAATAAGACAAGGTAGTTATACCTGTCGACCAGCTCCTTCATGCCCTCCTTGTCTCTCTCTAGGGGCTGGTCATGGTCATCTGCTAGTGGTGTTCCTGTCTGACGGTAGATGCAGCGCACCAGGTAGCGAACCTCTGACCAGTGGTTCTGCAGCTGCTGTGACTCCCTCTCTGACTCAGCAGAGATCTCCCTGTTATTAAGGACACAAATTCATAAAGATCGTGGCAGCTTTAACACACACAGATTAAATAATCAGTAGAAATGACATGTACTTAAATGGTATTCACTCTGAACTGACCGTCTCTCATTGCAGGCTTCACAGCTGCACACTGTATCAGCAGGCATTGGTGCGGTGAGGTCTGGGGCAGGGAGCATGGGTAGCGTAGGCACAGCAGTGGTCAGTCTGTCCCCTGTGGCTGCATCCTGGCCCAGGTTTCCATTACCCACAGGCATGTGCAAGAGGAAGTCCTGGCTCTATGGAAATACGCAAAAACATCAGACTAAGATACAGAGCAGTTTTTATACTTTCCTTAAGATGCAACAGAGCAAGACTTTAAAGAAATGTATCAATTAGTGTTTGCTGAATCACGAGATTCATGTTAATGATGTTTACCAGGTTTTGATGTCTTACCTCCAAAACATGCTGCAATGGCTCATTACGTGACTAGCACACATTGGGCATGTCAACAGGAACACACAGAAATAATCCACAGATCCGCTGATATGTGGCTCAACCCACTGTATTTAGGTGCATTTTACATTAATTCATTTTCTTCAGCAATGGCTCAACAAGAATCTTCATAAAGCCTGAACTGTGGGTTGGAGTGGTCTGAAAATTGTTCTACCTCAACAATAACCTTCGACTTGTTCACTGTGGCAGCTTCAAGGCCAAGGAAGATGCCGTGCTATGAGCCAACAACAGAGGTAGTCCAGGTACAGTAGTTGGGATCAAACAATCCAAGGAGCAAGTCTTCTGCTTGTTTAAGAACCTGCAATGCGTACAGGATGCCAACAGTGTGCCCATACAACAGGAACAGCATGGGATAAGGGTTTCTTACTTATATCACATGTTGGAGCAGACTGAGATAGGAACCCTACTAGTTTCTGATTTAACCATTACCGAGCTATTGAAGCTTTGATTAAGAGTTACACTTCTGTTCTGTTCATGGAACAACACATTTACAAGGAAACCAAACCCAAGCCAAACAGCCAAGGCACTCCACACTCACAACTGAGGAAACCAAAACCCCCTGACATACCTGACAAGCCTTAATTTAAGTCTGATCAATAGCATATGAACCAGAGTATCACATGTGCATTGTGGAACCTGTTAACAGGTTAGAGCAGCCACGCAGCCCGTGAGCGGTGTGGCTCATGCACAGCTCGGCTGCAGCTCATCTAGGGAGTCGGAGTCTTGCCTATTTTTTCCACAATGCCCACGGTTCACAGCAAAAACACACAGTGAAATCATACCTGCAATTACACACTTTTTCCCTACAGTTTCAATGTCTGTACCTGTAGAATATAATACAGACATGCAAAATAAATATTCTTTTTAACTCAACAATTCCTATAACGGTTTAGAATTAAAAGCCCTGTAGCCTTTCTGTGGACACATTCTGTTCATTTGTTAGAAAGGCTTTTATACTTGATGGCCATTACCAAAGACAAACTCAATGTGTGGACAGCACACACGTACTGGATGCAGCAGTGAGGTAGCCGTCACGCACGGTAGATGTGGCCCCAGCGTTAGTGTGACAATATAGACAATAACAGTATAGGTTGCTACTTTGACTAGTTTTCAGTATTCACATGTACAAATACAGAAGAGGGTGTATTTACGCACATACAATTTTATGCCTTGCAGAACAACTTTGAATCATGTGGTCAGTAAAGCAATGCGTTTGCCGCAGTGATAAAGAAACCTTGCAAACACAGTACATACGTGTACCAGCACAAATGTCGTGTTACGACGGAGGATATTTCAGTTTAGAAATTCTGCCACAGTATACAGATTTAGTCCTATTTTGGTTTTAATTTCCTAATACAATGCTTAAGAAAATGTTCAGAATTTTCCCTTAATTCAGAGACATGTCCCCAATGTGCAACAACGAAATGAGCCAGAGTTAACCTCTGTGTTAAAATGATACATGCAGTTACCAGAGATGGCCAATTATCACACAACAAAATGTAATTAATAATGAGATATGAAACTATTGTTTACAGTCTATACTACAAAGCACTGATTTTCCTGATTGTTACGTTTCACCCTTTCAAAACATTCATGAAAACAAACACCTTTTTAAACAAATAAAACCTTTTAAATTCAGTGTGTAGTGAAGAATTAAATCGGCAACATCCTTATCAATTACATCCAATAATCACACCCTTATAAACACAACCCAAAGGAAGAACAAATACTTTGTATTTCAGTGGCAGTAACGCTGTGTTGAATCACAAGATTTTTCCAATTTGAAGTTGGTGTTCTTCTTACAAAGACTCAAGCTGAGCACATAGCCAGGCCGTCTAATATAAAGAAGCTCTTTATATGAAGCGGCATTGCACTTTGACGTCATGGCATTTATACAATATAGGCCTCAGAGGATATTTCCAGCCGTCCTCTGATATTTAAAGAAATCCAACATCTACAAAGTGTACAAAAACGTCTGAAAGTTAAGAGTACACTTCAGACATATTTGTGTATTTTTTCATTAAGATAACAATGTCTTGCTATCATTCAAAGAGAACCAAAGTCAAAACATTAAATTGATAGTATGTCCTTTGCAACATTTTACAGCTACAGCTGTTGCTTCTGGTTGCTCCATTTGTTCTAGTTTTTCTGGCAAAGAACCAGAACACAAAAGCTACACCATCCACAGAAAGACTGACCACAGCTGTGTGAGTTAAACTGCAGATGTGTGGAATTGGTGCTGAGACAGAGACGGTTTGAAAGTGAACGAATCTTGCTAAGGATGGGAGGACTTGCAGTCCTTTCACCACAGCCACAAAGCTTTGCCGGCCATTTTTTAACTTCAACACCAGCCTCTTCCCCCACGAATGTAACCGCTTTACAACCAGGTGACTTACCCCCAACGACTGCTCCAGAGCAGTGTGTCGGTCCTCCTTCTCCACCGTGCGCCTGCAGTCAGAGCACACCCACAGAGGCAGCTGGAGGGCACTGGACGTCTTGTTGGGCTGCGACGTACCATTCTGGCCCGAGATCCCTGCCTCTGAAGGCACGGCACCGTCTTTGCGCTCACATCGGCATAGGAGGCAGCGATCACCAGCTGTGTAGGGAGCCCGCTGATTCAAGCCGAACGTGAATGGGGTCTGTGGTGAGTATGTTAGGATGAGGAAGCAGAGAGTGGAGTGAAAAATATACCATAAACCATGCAGCGTTTCCATCAAGTTACTGTGCAATTAATGTTCAAACAACATAAATGAATAATTGCAGATGGACTCTGTGGGTCTTTGCAGTTATTTATTAGAGAAAACATCAAACTATGTCAGTCAGACCCCTCTGCAGTCCATTAAAACACTGAGACCTTTTCTTAATGCACAGCCTTGTCAGTGAGTGATCCAGAGAGGCACAGACACATAATTAGCAGCCAGAAGCTTTAATTAATGATGTCCACATTGGCAGTATTTGTCGGTGAACAAAATGGCTTTTGAGATTTTCAAAAAAGACAACTGCTTTGCTTCCATTACAGCAACATTTTATAGGTGTGCCAGTAGTTCCCAGGGGGACTCTGAATCTGTGGGTGGTGTGGGTTAATCAACTTCACCCCTCTTCTCTATTTTCTGTTTACACTAAAAAGCAGAGTAAGCCAATAATTTTTACAACTGTTTGCCTTTATATTTCTTATACTGCAACGGTCAGAGGGAGTGAGACAAATCAAACAGTTAATGGATTCATTCAATATACTATAACTGTGGAATAATCACACATAATCACTTTGATACAGCAATAAAGCAGTACCGCACAATGTTCTGCACATTTCTACATTCGATTCATTATAAAAACCGACTTTGCAAAGGTATTATATTTGAGACTTCGGAATCAATTGGAGGTTTGTCTGACATCATTTTGAGTAACTTCTTATCAGCGTAACACAAGCAGTGTTTATAATATAGTGACTAAAAAGACTGATCTTAAATAAACATGGGGTGGATTATTTGATTCATTATGTCTGCTGAATAAAATATCTGTTCTAAACAGTATACACAAAAAACGCGTTCAGTAATGCACATGATGACGCTGTAACTCGGACGGATTTAATTTGGAAATATGGAAATATAAATTTTGGCTTTTATGACTACTTCTACAGACATTTTACTGTGACATGGACACAGTTCTTTACTATTAGAATATATTCAGGAAGGCATGCATTCATATAACACTAATTTGGATATAATGTCATCATTAATTGTCCTGATGCTGTGATGGCTAGTTTAGCTTGTTTTCTATGTTGGTAGATATCAGTTTCACGCCCCAAGATCATTGCAATAGGATAATATAAATTTTGATCCCTTCACCAAAAATGTTTTGGTAACAGTTAGATAACAGAAAGCTGCATTTGAGTTCTCAGCATTATAAAACTGCTGTATCAAAGAAAAGTGCTACCAAAACTGAAAATGACTGTTGCACTTCGATCACTCAGAGTAGGCAGGTACAATAACATGAGACTGGCACCAGTCATATTCCAGATGTGTCGTCTGAACACTGATGACGATGTCCCGTGGTTGCACAACTTACAACTGTCTTCAGAGCATGTCACATCATAACTGACGGTTTGTGAGAGTTGTGTTTTTCCAAACAGTGAACTTATGTGAGTAACGGCAATGAAATAAGGTCCAAATTTAGCCATCTTATACTACGCTTCCCTCCCAGTCTAGTATGCCCGAAGTTCTGGTATCAACGTTTGGCAAATGTGACATGGCTTTGGAGGAGCCACTACAGCTGTGGCCTGAGGTGAACTTCTGAAACAATCTATGTTAATTTACCTGAAGGACTCCGGAGAAGTCAGCATTCACTGGTCCTTCTGTAAACTGTGGTGTGACACTGTTGTTCACTTTGACCTAAGGGATAAAAAAAAACAACAACACATGTTTACATAGAACTGACCACATTGACGTGATTACTTACATTTAGTCATACTTGACATTTATAACAAATCAGGTGGGCCCAAACATGCAAATCAATAGTGGACAGACAGCCATGTTAAAACTATAGCCATTGAATGCCTTGTAGCCTTATTAGACAAACTAATGTATATCAGTAATAAGTACAAAAACAGCATGAGCCCATTTTGTCCACTTTTTAAACATTATATCTAGCAGCACTTCCCTGAGTCTATATTTTCTTCTGTCTGGATGGAGGGGTCATAACATCCAAGGCAGGAGGTTGTTTATTTGAGCATGTATCATAAACATACACACCTTTGCATTGTTAAAAGTCTTTGATTATCATGACACAGGTCCAGTAACACATTACATAAACAGGAAAAAACTGAGAAAACACATGTCACTGCCAAGATTTGTGTGCTTACCAACAAACTTCTGAACCCATCTATGAGCACCAGCTAACATTTGGTGACGATGTAGGTTATTGTTTTAATGCAAACATATAGAGTATAACTTAGCTGCCTTGGATAATTGAAGTTAGATAGGTGGCTTAGTTTATCATCTGTGAAATACACACAAGTTAAACTAAAAAAGGCAAGAAAAGTGGAAAAGATCAGCTTGTAAAAACACATCGAGGCCCGACGGGACTGAAGTTGTTAGTACTCTTCACTGTTAGCATTAGCTAGCATTAATGTTTATCTGTGAAATAGCAGCCTGTGTTTTGAACTCTGTTGAACCAAATAGCACTGCTGAATAGACTAGCCTTGGCTAATGTAATCTCAGAGTACCTGGGGTGTATTAGCTCAAAATAATGCTTAGTAGTGTCTAAGTTGGTGTCGATTCAGCTGCGATCTCTTAACTTAAGCTAACGATGGTAGTCACAGCGTTTGGCCAGGGCATGGGTAGCCTTATGTTTACAGCAGTTTAATACAACACAGGAAGGCCACTTTCACTACACAGCTACACGACCTGCTAGCTGGTACGGTACTAAACAAAGTATAACATCCAGCACTGGCGGTAATTAAGCCAGATAATTTCTAGCTACGTTGCATAGGTTAGTTAGCTAGCTGCTTTCCTCGCATCAGTGTCGGGCCCAAATCAGATTTGTGTCGTTGATAACGCTGCTAGCCAGTCGTCCCCGTTTTGACATCCACCGGTTCACATCGTGTGACACTCTTACCTCTCCGTTAATGCCCGTGATGGACCCTATATTCCCGCTGCCTGTGCTGCCAGGTGTTAAAAAGCTGACGACAGAGGCAGGTGTTGCTGTTCCCGCACACCCTAGGGCCGAGGCAACCCCGGCCTTGCCACCGCTGGTGTTGCAGACAGCACTGCAGCTACTGCCACCGCCCCGCTTGTTCTTCCTGCGTTTAGCCCCTCGTTTAGCATCGGTTGGACTCATTTTTTTCCACGAAAGAAGCGAGACAACTTGCCGTCCACACTTGGCAGGGTCTCAAGTGGAATGCCGCAAGCAATCACTCGGGTATATATCCGGGATAGCGATTTAGAGACTCCCAAAACGACAGACACTCAGTCCCATCAAAGTGCAAGCCGACTTCATAGATTCCAATATGGCCTCTAGCTGGACTGCCTCAACCAGGCTTCAGCTTGCGTTTCAACGTAACTCTGCGTCGCCTACATCGGGGCTTCTGGGAAATTGAGTTCTTTTCGTCACACCGTAGCCAGTTACTGTCAGTCGCATTCCAACTCGACAGGGAGAAAGCTGCGGTTGCAGTTGAGATAAACATTAACTACGAAGGTTTGAGCAGCTCCCCCGATTGTCCTATTTCAACCACAGATTTATCCACTTAGAAATATTGAATGAACGCAGCTTGCACACAAAGTGCAAGCAGCATGTCTTAACAGCAGGGGGAGAGCGCATGCAGCAAATGATGCGGTCCGCTGCTGATGACAGCCGACGGCCCGCAAAGTGGATCTTTCTTTCCGGGATTCAAACAGCAAGTCTGGTGTGGCCGAGGAAGAGTCAAGGACCAGCGGTGATAAATTGGTAGTATATCTATGCAACGTTTCCATTAACAATAGGCGCACTGCCTTTCAGAAAAACACGCCCAGTGCGGCACGGCGTCAAGGATTTCAGTGAACTACTACAACGGCTAACAGTTCACAGCTAAATAGTTAGCCACGGCCGCAGACAGGTAATGTTAACTAAAGTTTTCATCATTGCTACTCGCTTATGGCACTGAGTATCATATGAGATAATGAAAAGTGAGATAACCTTGTCCATTTAAAGTGATTTTATTGAAGTTTTTCATAACTTTGCTAACTGCGTTATCTTCTGTTTAGCTACGTTAACGTTAGCTAGCAACACGTCAACGGCTGTGATATATTCAACCCAAATTAGTGGGCAGCTAAACGCTGAACGGCTGGGAGATAAACCCACGGAAAGGTTTGCTTAATCCTTGCTTTCCGGCTCCACAATTTCCGCGTATTTATAAGGCTTACAGTTACATTACGTGAGGTGTCGTGACTAGCATTAAAAAGTGTTTTAGCACCCAGTTTGGCTCCCTGGCTAGTCACGTGACTGTGCTGCAACAGGTAATTTACCTAACCTTGCCAAACGTAAGGGGCCAGTTCCGGTGTGACAGAGCACTGAAGATGACAGCTGTAATGTGTGACTGTCAAGTGTATAACTAGCAGCATCCACGTCGTCTCCCCATGTAGATGAATGCAAATATAAAACCAAATAAAAGTGAGTAATCATGATAGAAATGGATCATATTTTCCTACGGGAAGCCGGAAACCCCAGGAAATGCACATTTTAACATTGACTCGCCAGTAGAAAGCTCACATCTGTCCATCTATATCCAAGAGAAGGATTGCTGTAGTGGTTCTTGAGATCATAAGATGCAGCACACGGGACCGGTCAAGTACATTTGTGAAATGGAAACTCATGCTAAAACAAGTCTTTGCAAAGTGCTAAACCCACTCAGAGGTGGTAGCAGGAAAGGATCTGATCTCTTTGCTAGATTTGTTGGACATGATCTGAAATCAAACCAAAATTAAATTTGTTATATATGTTTGTGTGGACATGTGTATCACAGCTTTATAGATGGGTGTGTGTGTGTACTGTATGGATACGTCTATGTTTCTTAGGCATGAATAATGCACACAGCATAAATACAATATCTAAAGTGTGTGTGTGTGTGTGTGTGTGTGTATATATATATATATATATAATCACTAATAAATGTCTTTATAAATGAATAATTAACTTAAAAAATAAAATGTATAAATAAATGTTCATTGATTTCATTCACTACTATGCGTTCATATCTTTCTTGTTGTTAAAAATGAGCAAGGAAATGTGTAATTCCCAGCTGTGGTCTTAACGATTAGAGCTAAAGTATTGATGGAATATTTTTTTCATCCTTGACAATTCTGGAAATACTCTTGAAACAGCAATACGTGCAATTAAATAACCTTCAGGGTTGTAGTTAGAGTTGATATAATATGACTTGAATGTAAAGATGATATATTCCCACACTGGAACAAACTGGAGGTAGGTTCGTAGCACATTCCTGCATTATACTGTATTAGTGCACTACAAACAGTCAGCCAGCTTGGTAGGACCTATTCATGCCCTCCTATCTGTCTGTTTTCAGGTATGTCTGAAGTTAGTCTTGAGGCTGAATCGGGGAAGACCTCAGCCGAGGACCCTCAGATGGATTGTGAGGAGGCTGACAAAGCAGAGGAGAGTTTGAGTGAGGATGTGAAACAGGAGAGTGTAGACGACAGTAGAGATGACAGAGATGAAGAGCTGTACGACATTGATATTGACAGTGCTGAAGAAAATGGTGACGAGGATGAGGGCGTTCGGAGTGAGAGTGTGGTGACACGCTGTGACAGTGATGCTGCACACATGTCTGACAGTGTAGACAAGGGGGCCCACGAGACAAATCATCATGTTGAAACAGCTGAAACACCAAAGGAAGGTGGAGATTCTCACGATGAAATAAAGGTGATATTTACCTTCACTTTGGACAATCAGCCTCTTCTAGCACTTCCCTACCGTGCTCTTGTTCACGTTGCTGTTTTAATCTTTATTTGCTGTGATGGTGGTGGTCTCTTTCCTCTCCAATCAACTTATTGTTAGATTAAATTTAGATGTGAAGCTTTATCTGATATAATCAACAACATGAACCTGAGTTATAGCTGTAAAGTGATTGATTCTCCCTTTTATGACAGTATAGATGTGTTTCAGATGTCACTCTGCTTTGCTGCAGGCTTTTGTGATATCTAGCTGGTGTAGGTGTCGCTGTGTTGATGGTGCAGTTAGTGTCTTTCTTTTTCTTACTTGTGTGTTGCTCTGTGAGGTGCCTTATGTGTTTGGGATTGATCATGGCTTCAGACACTTTCTCTGCTTTATATCAATGCCGGCTTATCTCAAAGTGATTGTTGAGAAGGATGTATCTTTGCTGTTTATTACTATGCAATGTATGTGAGTATAATAAGTCAAGCCAGTAAGTATACACTTCTCATTTTTGCCTTCTACTATTGGACACTGACTCTGTGTGTAAGTGAACATGTAAATTATGTGTAAATAATAGCAGTTCTACACAGTGCTTCCCTATTTGTGCGTAGAGCTCTCTACATGCTGTCAGTCACATGGCTGGATAAGTTCAATGGATTTGGACTCCTGACTACATTCTCTCAGGCTGTCCCACATTTCTTCCTGGAATGCACTACTCCTAAACACTCAAAAAAAATCTAAACTCTTCTGTGTCTTTTCTAAACCCTCTTCATTTAGTAGCCCTAAATGCACCGCGGCTGTTATCCGTTTTCAGGATTTACCTTAAGATAAACTTTCCAATCTGTTTTTGCAGCTTAAACCTGACATTGTGCAACAGGGTTGTGTCACGTTCTTCCATTGTTTGAGAGGCAGGACGTGATTCTTTCCTCTTCAGCTGACGCACTCTAATTGGACAATTAGCTCATTGTTGTTATCCCTCCCTGCCACGTCATGCTAGCTTGTATCTAGGATACTGAGCTGTAGGGAATCGCACACGATGACATGCCATACCTTGCCCCTTCATATGCCTGATTAATTTTGCGGCCACTTTGCTTCTCTCAGTGCTCCAGTAGGCTGACATTATTAGCAAGCATCCTTGCAGAAATGTTTGCATTTGGTGGTGCTCTGAGACCCCTGATTGTCTCTGGATTTATGACTGAATCAGTCCCATTAGGTTTTTAAATATAAGGGGACTCTTGATCTTAAATGAGGATAATAAAGACACAATCTAAACCCCCCCCAAAAAACAACATGCAAATACTTATCGTCAGCAAATTTTGTTATAATCTGTCTTTATTTGGAATGTAATCAGAGTCGTGCCTCTGCCAGACACCCTGTTTAAACTTGATGTCAGAGAGAACAGCCAGACAGGAGCCTGTCTGCCCTATCTGCACAAGGTGGTTAGACAAGCTCAGCAGTGCATGTCTGTGCTGCCGGCCTGCATTCAGGCATCATATGGCCTTAAAGAATTAATGTGCCTGTCACATGACACAGCACTCAGAGTAAAGTCTTTGTAATGCATGCCAACATAACATCATTTTATGGGGCTTCACGTTGGTCTCTTTCCTATGTTCTGGTTGAGCATATCAGAAATCTGTGATTACAGGCTCTAGCTTTAAAAAAAAAAAAAAAAAAAAAGATGTTTTGTCTTCCAGAGAGCCAAATACCTTAACACTCCAACTTCTTGACATAAAGCATTCTTCACTGAGACCAGTGTTAACCCTTTCTTAACACATTCACAGTATCAGATGACACAATGAGAACAAAGGGGAAGACTAAATCTTGATGTATTTGCAATAGTTTGCCCACCTTTTTATTATCTTGATTGAGACTTGTGTTAAACTAGTTTTGAGAAGGAGATTGAATCATTTGCACATTTTATCTTTTAATCATCTTTTTTGTGTGTGCTTCCTTCAGTGTATTAACATCATTCTGAACCAGAACCAAATATATTTACTCAGTGCTGGAGCGAGTTTCTGATATAAACCCATGATTTAAACTCCCTTTTGTGCTACCACAGTTAAACCAGTCGGTCTGTTTTGACCAGACCCAGCTCTTATTACCAAGTGATCTGGTAGCTATTTGCATTATTTAGACACAGGCCAAGGTCCACATATAGTCGAAGGATCTTTTTCAAAGATGCAAATTCAGATTTATTTATTGTAATCCATTTTTTCAGTGGTACCACCTTTGCCAGCTGTGTCACTAATAAACATTAACCAGATTTATGCTGATAGACCTCACAAAGCTCACATGCCAAGTTTCAAAGCAGTTAGGTCAGTGTCCTTTGACCCCCACAGTGATTAGGCCACAAAAAACTAAAAATAGTACAACTGTATGTTCAGCCTGCAACTATAGGCAGCCAGTTTATTGCAGTTTAGACAAAACAGTTGTTGCCACAAATTGTTGTCTCCACCCTCTGGCTTGCTACAATCCAACATGTGAATGTGCAGCTAAGCAAGCCAGTGTGTCACTGTGTCATTTTAATCCACAGACACGATTATGAAAACGTATAAATTACGGTCTCTCCTCAAGGTTTTAACAGGTGCTTCCACGTGGTTTTTAACTATATTCAAGGCTGGGGAGAATGTTGTTCCATGCATATTCCTGCATAACAAGATTTTCTGAGTTAGACCACAAACATGACGTACAGAGTTTAATGTGGGCTGAAATAAGTAATGTCACTGTAAAACATAAGGCCTTGTATTTGCTAGGAAACGCTGGCATGCACATGGCTATAAAGAACCTAGTAGTGTCTGTCTAAAGCACTGCTACTGATGTCAGAGATAACTGCTTCATTTACTTTTAGCTTCATGGATGGAGGCCTTAATGCACCAAACCAATGACACACAAAGTACAAGATACTGTGTTTAAAATACTCCACCAATGAATGTCTATAAAGGGTGAAGATGATTTATTGCTCTTGGTAACATTTTCCATCCTGTGTTTGGGAATCAAACAGAAACAGTGTTGTTAAATGGGAGTGTTGTAATTAGATGCTAGTTGTTGCAGAATAACTTCCTGGTATCCTGGTGAATGCTGTAATGCTGCAATGTAACTGACATAGTGTTTGCCAACCTCTCCATCCTGTCCTGGAAATCAGTGAAAGAAACTGTGTATTGTGCAAAAGTTTTCTGTCTGAAAAGTCAGTGTCATCACCATATTTTTTTTCATCCATACAGTGTGTGTCACAATATGTTTAAGGTATTTTAAGCTAAAATATTCAAAATAGTGTTCAGTGGATCGTATTTTCAATGCTTTCACATTGTAATCACCAGTGTTGTTCACCCTGATAGAACGATATCACTATATGATTCTACAGTGCAAGTATTATTATCAGTGTTGAACCCTGGCTCAGGCCGATAATTTTCACTATTTCTGTGTCCACAAGATGGCAGCCCACAGCTATTGTGTCCCACCGGTGGATCCTGAGTCCTTTTTTTCTTAATGGAGGTCTCTCTCTTTAAAGTTGCTTGGAAAACTTTAAAGAATAACTTGCTTTATTGCACCCTCCTCATCACAGGACAGCACAATGGCCGAGGAGTCCCATAGAAGCACAGCCGCTGAGATCCCAGTCACCAACAATGGAGACCTGGATCAGAGCCCAGAGACAGTATTCCAGAGGGTAAGGGCTTGATCGGAGCCTTTTGAGACTGTCAAAACTGTATTTGTCTCAAAGTGTGTCTACTTGCTTCCCAAACAAAATTTTGAATAGGTTTTCAAAGTCCTTCAGTTGAAAGATGGTCTCCTTAACGACATTAACATTAACGACATTGTTATAATGTGTCTTTCACTGACACATGAAGTATAATATCTTTCGTCACATTGGATAACCATAAAACAATAAAAACTCCATCCTGGATTAAAATATGGCAGAAACGCAACTTCACATGTGAGAAACTGGAACCAGCTGATCTTTGGCATTTTTGCTTGAGAATAAACTGAAACAATGAATCGACTATGAAAGTAGTTGCAGATTTTTTTGTCGACCAATTAAAGTGAAATTCAATTACTTGTCGCAGCCCTGCAATATATGTTTCGCTCTGTGTAGCAGTGATGTATTCAGTCAGTCATGGTGAGAAGGTCATTTTGATGGCGACCTCGTGGTTAAGAATGGGAATCCAGAATAAGTTCAGGTTCCAAATAGTCCAATTTGTCTGAATCATATATCTTCTTTCTTATCAATTCCCTCTATCGATGTCAGCATGTTTTTCTGACAGTTGCACAAAACAATGATGTCAAACAAAAAAGAGTGATGGCGGAGATCAAGAAATGGTCCAAAGTGTGGCTTCATCTCACTGTGAAGGAAATCCATGGAGTTGGGTAGCTCAGACTCAGAGAAGCTCACAGGAAACCTTGATATCTTACACAGTGGTGTTTATTGATGCTCTGCAGATGACAATCAATTATTGTGAAGTTGATCTAAATCCAAATTTTTTTTAAATCTTACCTTTTTGTGAGTGGATCACTTTCACACTGGTGAACAGGTTAGGCCTGTAGTTTTGGCAAACCCCAAATGTCAAACACACACACAGAGGGTTCCCTGTCATTTCTGCCTGTCTGCTAGGAACCACTAAACCTGTAAAATAATCCCTGTTTGAATTACTTTTTCATAGGACTCTTACCCAAGTGGGCCGGGGGCCCTAAACCTTAAAGACTCCTGCATCACCTCCAGCAACTTTGCTTCAACAACAGAGGGCATCATTGAATCAGGACCGTACAAAGGTAAAACCTTTCACTCCCCATTGTTACTGTTGCTCTCATTGTATTGTGTACGTGCGCTTTCCTCGCTCATCAGAGTTTTGTGACGGAGCAGCTCATCAGAGACGTATCAGGCTCTGTCACCTTGTTACATTATCCGATTGCTTTGCAGTGTTTCCAGACCGTCTTTCTCTCCATGTATTTCCAGGGCTCCACTTAATCTCTGAAATTGGAAAGGCGCGCATTTGAATTTGTAAAGGTGGCATTCAATTGAATTTAATGAGTTTCCTCTGATCTCCAGGTTGTAGCCCTCCTTTCCTTTTCATCGTCATGCCCTTGTCACATGCAAATAAACATCTCCCCATAGAGGGGCGAGCTGTCGAGGCCCGTTTACCACAGTGTTGCCATGGCTGTTTTCCATTTTATTTACACTGAGTGAAGAAGGCTTTTGTTCAGTAACACATTCATCCTGTAATATGGAGAGAGACACCATCTTAAAAAAAAAAAAAAAAACACACAGGAAGCATCAGTTAGAGATCCCCCTTACGTTCGCATAGGAGGGATTGTGATATATTAATGAATCATTACTCTGAATATCTCCCAGGGTCAGCAAGCCTGCCCACATCCCCTGTGACACCTGTAGCTCCCAGCTCGGCTGTTGCTAGCCGCCTGGCACGCTCTTCCAGCGATAGTCATGCTGAGAAAGGTACCCACAGCGATGGAGTATGAGTCAGACGATACTGAATCGTCGCTATTTGCACACTAAATTAACCGCAGTCTATTGTACCCTTCTTGGTTTCATCGGTTTCTTACCTGCTTGTTGTTCCTACAGGCTGTGCTCCATTCAGAAACCAAACCTGTCTTCTTCTCCTTCCTTCTCTGACTCTCCAGACTTCACCTTCGTATTAGACTCGGCCAATTTAACTAGTTTCCTGCTTTGCAGTGGCTAATGATGGGCACTCACACACTCCTTGATGGTCATTTTTTAAGATCTGGAACTCAAGATTGCTAGATCTGATGCAGGCTCTTAATGCCCATAACATTTGCTTGGCTTGGAAAGAAAACTGCTTTCACATTTAATCTCAGTGGGTTTTCCTGCTTGCAGCCTTTGTCCTCGCAAAAAGCTGCCACCTATAGTCTCTCCCTATGGAGGCCTGAAACTGACAAATGTTGTAAATGATAGTCAGACGAGTCAAAAACATGACTGAATACATCAGTGTAAAAAGAAATGTACATTTTATATTTTTACAGCTGTTGGTGCATGATCATCTATTTGCTGCATACTTTTGTAGCATTACTGTAAAAGCCTTTGGAATATCGAAACCAATTTAACTGGTAAGCAAAGACTAATTTTGTTTGCTAGCTAACATTACTAGCGTTCACTTAAGGCTTGACTTTTTAGTTTAGTTTGTTTGCCATCATAAGAAAAGAATCAGGAATTTCATCAAAATGTCAAGGATGACACAAAATCTGACTTATTTCTATTGTGAGTAAAGATTAAGAGACATGCTTTAAGATGAAGCATGAACTAGCTTTGTTAGCTAGAAGTGTATTTATTTGAAACACAATTTTAATCATTCAACTAACAATATTCCTTATGGGACTATTATTCTTTGTGACTTGTTTGCTGACCTTTTAACTACAGTCTGTCAGTCTCAGGACTCAAATTTACCTTCTATGCCCAAATCACAATAAAGCACTTTACACTGTCTGTTAGCACTTTAAAAATGGTGTGTCACAACTAATTGTATTTTAATGTTCACTTTGATTTCAGTAATCATAGATGTCATCACCATCCTCCTAATTCTTCAAATCTATCAAGTGGTGTTTGTTGACGTTTTAATGTTAACATGACAATCTCATTACACTTGAATTGTACCTCTCAAATTGTCGCCACAGCTCTGTAGCCTGCAAATCCAATAACTTAATCACCCACTAAGTGAATGACTTCTAACTGTCCAGGCGCGATGAATGCACAGCCACAGAGTGGAGCGGTGGTCCTCTCAGATGACTTAAAGAACCCAGCCATGGAAAAACTGGACCTTGTGAGAAAGTGGAGCATCAACACATATAAAGTAATCCTCTCTCTCCTTGATTTATTTTTATGTCCCCCCTCTACCCTGCTTCTTCTCTCAGCCTCAGTCCCATTCTCTATCTTCTCTCTGTTATTAGGATGTTGGCAGAAAAGAACTATACCCCTAAATGATCTACACAAATGATTGATCCTCTCTTGCTTTAGACTTTGTGTTTTGGCTCCGCTGTGTCTGTCTGATTGTCTGTTTCAATTTTTCAATCTCCTTTTCTTTTCACTAAGTACAGAAGAACCTCCCAGCAGTCACTCTTAATATTTTAAAATGGCCTTAAACTCTTATCACTGTGCGTTATAATATGCTGCTCCCTGCAGTGTACGAGGCAGATCCTGTCTGAGAAGCTGGGTCGGGGCTCGAGGACTGTGGACATGGAGCTGGAGGCGCAAATCGAAGTCCTCCGTGACAACAAGAGGAAGTACCAGCATGTAATCAAGCTGGCTCAGACGCTGGCCAATCAGCTGTCACAGATGATGCAGACACAGAGGCAGCTGGGCGACGCCTTCGCCGACCTCAGCCTCAAGTCACCAGAACTCCATGTGAGTCCGTATATATAGACGCACTGTAATCAATCAAACTGGGTAGGATGAAGAAAAGTGCTATGTTATCATCCTAATTAAGCGTCCTAGCAAAGAGTCTTTAAAGTAGTACGTGTCTTCTGGGCAAACATGTTTTCTGTGATTCCAAATGAGTGTTTATTGTTATTGTTTATTTTTATTTTATTGAAGCATAAAATCACAGTGCACACTCTAAACGTCAGGCATTTCTGTTCTTTTGGGAATGGTGTGCTGTAGAACTAATGTTATAATCACTGTTTTATTATGTCTTACTATCAATACTATACTATCAAGTATATTTTTTTGGAGGAATCTGTCTCCTCATGGATACATTTTTTTTGTGTTTAATTGATGCAGAAATGCAAAATGTGCTGTATGGTGCTGGCACCTGCATTTAGTGATTGTGGGCAACTTTGCCAAGTAAGCAAAATTCAGAGGGATAATTAAAATGTGTTCAATCTGTTCTTTTAGGAAGAGTTTGGTTACAACGCTGACACCCAAAAGCTTTTGTCCAAAAACGGAGAGACACTGCTCGGTGCAATCACCTTTTTCATCTCCAGTGTTAACACACTCGTGGACAAAACAATCGAAGACACCATGCTTAATATCAAACAGTATGAAATTGCAAGGTAGGTGATGCATGATTTTTTTTTTCTCCTGGTTGGATTTTGGGGGCTTAAACATGTTTTACCGTGGTTAGTTCATAAGATCAGGACATAAAGAAAATCAAGAATGGAGGCATTGTTAGAGGGCTTATTCACAATAAATACAATTTGTTGATGATGTTGTCTTCCACAAGAGGAAAATTGAATTTAACATTTGAAGTTACCAGAGAAGTTCTTTAGTAACGAACAGAACTTCCTGTTTTTTCACCAGCGGCCAACACAAGCTAACATGTACATTCTCATACAGGCAGTTATTTGAATGATGTAATCTGTATGTAAATATTAGAGGCATGCATATGTATGAATGCAAATTAAATGTGCCCTGGAGTTTTCTTGTAAACCAACAAAAGATAATGTTTGCATTCAGTGTTACTCACCAAAACACATTTGAGCGTATGGTATAATAAACGTGCAGTTCCTCCCTCATAAAGCATCTGCAAAGCTGTAGCAGCCTTTGTTTTTGCTTCCTTTGTTGGTCTGTTGCTGTATATCTTAGATCATTACTACTGATGATCAGTGGAATATTGTTAAACCGTTTAGATCACATCACCCACGTGCATCTTTGTGTGCGTTCACGGGCCAAACAAGATGGGGAAACCACAAAAAACTACTAGAGCTACAAGGCATTACTTTTTGTCATGTCGCCGCCATATTTCTAATGCTTTTAAAATAATAACACACTTCTAGGGTTGAGTATGACGCGTACCGTACAGATTTGGAAGAGCTGAATCTGGGACCACGTGATTCCACCACCATGCCCAAGATAGAGCTGTCCCAGCAGCAGTTCCAGGTCCACCGTGAGAAGTACGAGAGGATGCGGAATGACGTCTCCATCAAGCTGAAGTTCCTGGAGGAGAACAAGGTGGGCATGAGGCTCATTCTACTCTACATACCTGTGCCGACATAACGGCTTTCAGTTATTTAATTGTCGCTTTATTTCCTCCTCCTGCTCCCAAACAGGTGAAGGTATTGCACAACCAGCTCATCCTGTTCCACAATGCCATAGCTGCGTACTACGCTGGAAACCAACAGCAGCTGGAACAGACACTCAAGCAGTTCCACATCAAGTTGAAAATGCCAGGTGGGGACAGTCCATCTTGGTTGGAAGAGCACTAATCACTCCTTATTGACGCCATTGTGGCTCAGTTTGACGGGAAATGTCAAATTCTTCAGAAACTGCAGGAACCCCCCTTCCTCCCTTCAACTCTACTGTCACTGCCTTTCAAACTGTCATTATTGTAGATCTTTTAACTTGATACAGAAAATGAAAAACAAAAAATCAGTTTTACTCTTGATGTTAAATCATTCTTTCCATCTTGAAGTCAATTGAAATCACAGGAAACGCACTTTTATACTGTTTGACAAAACTGTTGAACAGTAGTTGCTGCAGTAAACACATTTGGAAACTGTAAATGGCCTTTTGTACTCCAGCACATGAATGTTGTATCTCAGCACGGCAGGAAGTTGTCCCTGTAAGGGCTGTTACGATCAAACCATCTGCCATTTTACTTGCATCATTTACATTGTTCTCAGACAGGGATGAATGCTTTACGAAAGTATAATCAGGACACTTAAGGAGAGAGTCAGATGAGAAGATTAACACCACTTGCATATCTGTCTGCTCACCATGGCCACAGTCGCTTAGCTTAGCATAAAGGTTTGAATGCGATAATGGCTAACCTGGTTCTGCCCAAAAGTAAAACATAAGTCACTTAATAAATGAAAATGAAAAAATGAAGTTGTGGTTTTACAGGGGGGTTATGCGCCTCAGGACAAAGTCAAGTTAGCGGTTTCCCCTTGATCCCACTCTTTATGCTAAGCTAAGCTAACCAGTTGCAGACTGTAGCGTGACCTATAACATACAGATGTGAGAGTGGTACCGATCTTCTCATCTAACTCTTGGTGTTAACCTATTCCTTTAAATTCATATTTAAGAGTCATATTGATGGCAGTTCACAGCAAATCCTGCATGTTGTGATATGATCATGATGACATGATTCTACTTTTAATCGATATTGCTGTCGTTTTTTTTTTTTTTAAGCATTTTCCTTTCCTTGTCTTCATTCATGGCATACGACTGAATGGGTTAAAGTGTCGATTCTCCTGAATTCTAGAAAAAATGAAGGACCAGCCTTGTGACTAAATGTGCCTTGATTTCTTTAATTAGTTCTTCTCTTCCCCTCCATGCTATGATATCTGGTCTTGTTAATGAAAACAGGCGCTCTCAATACCAGTTTTCGGGACCAACTGTTGAAGGAAGAGAACGGACCAAATACACACTCATGCACTCACTCTCAGAGGACGTACAGTTAGAGCCTGTACAATTTTACATGTAAAAACACTCCACACAAAACAAAATAATATCTGTAAAAAAAAAAAAAAAAAAAGAAATTCAGTAACTTCAGAAAGTCTAAATGTACTTCAAGGCTTGCTGATCTCAAAGATATTTATCCATATTGCACATATGCACATTTAAGCATTTGAGACTAATTACAAATAATTTGTAAGAACTGTATATGTAAGGTGGAAACCAAAATGCGATTAACTTGAGAAACTTTGTCTTTTGTACATATGAAAGACCAGCATCCTTTGCCTGAGCTGCTAACAGTTTCCTTCATTGGGCTATAAAAATGTATATTTTTCAAAGAGGACGTATTGCTCGCTGGTATTGATAACCAGCCGTCGCGTCCTCACTTTAGTGATTTGTACTTTTCCTATGGCTCGACACAGCAGTTTGAGAGTGTGAATCTTGTACAACAATCTATTGTTTCCCTGAAATAGATGGATATATATATATTTGTAATTTTCTCTACTTTACCTTGAGTATGTAGTTTATGACCAATGATGCAGTTTGGCTTTTTCTCCCGAAGACCTACAGAATGATGTGCTAGTACTAGTACGTGCTAGTGGATCTCTACCTTTATGATGATGAAACAATAACGCATGTTGAGTTAAGAAAGGATTCTGAATGTTGTGTAACCTCTTTGGGGAAAATAAAAGTTTCTTTTCTTTAAGCATCTCAAGAGTTTTTTTTGTTGTTTGAAGTCGCAGCATGTGGGGAAAGTCACCACCAGAGGCCAACAAAGACGTGAAGTCAGGTAAAGCTGAAGTACATTTGGCAGACGGGACTGCAAACAGACAATATGACTTAGGAGGCAGGAAAAGCTTTGTTATGAACTATATGAGGATTCGCAATTACATTTCAAGCTGTTCTGCATTCATCCCGTTTTTCAATTGTGTTGCCTGATAGCAGTGGTTTATATTCTGTTGACATATCACATTGACTTATGTTTACTCAAGTCCAGGTGCTTTTAGAGTCCCCTTTAGTTTTTCACAATCACAAACCCACCGCACCCACAGGTGTTAGACAGGAACGGTTAATCCTCAGAAAAGCCTCAGTGATGAGTCTGTTTTAGCTCTGTGGCTCTTCAGGATACCACACTAAGTAAATAAATCTCCCTTAACCGTACTTGGAGCAGCAGTTTAATGTTTTTCCATTAAAAGAATTGGGTCACTGCAGAATCAAGAAATTCGATTTAACCATAAGGTCAACAAGCATTGGTGGTAAAATGTGCTCAAGTAGCCAAATTAAAGGTAAAAGGTTTTTATGTCTTTTTTTTTCATGATGAGAAAACGGTTACGGGGGGGAAGGCCAGGACGATAAACATAATGGTGGAAGCATGGAAAAGAAGTAGGACAGGCTTAGGAACATTGAAAGAAACAATGGCAGAGGGAAGGAAAAGACTGAAAAAAGATGTTTGTAAAACGGTCTAAAGAGTTGTAATCATATTTAAATAAGAAATGTGATAACTTAAGTTTCAACTTTTCTCTAAGTTGGAAGTAAAACACGACCGTCTCTAGTAAACCAGTGCAGGAAGAAGTACTCAGACCCTTGACTTGCAAATGTGCTCCGTTAAGTCTTGCATTTAAGTTTTACTTTAACAAAAGCCCAGAAGGATTATCATCAAAATGTACTTTAATGTGTGAAAAGCATGCTTTGTGCAAAACGGCCTCATTCAGAGAGTCATGTATTATTATTATTATTATCATATGTATACATATATGAGTGTGGGGAAACAGTAAAGCATTTGTTCTTAATGACAGTGGCTGAGTGAGGGTGCCTCTCTCAGGCTGACAGTGTTACCTGAGCCTGTTCACTAACACCGGCTGCAGCCTTGTGATTGCACCAGTGGTCACAAGCTGCGTGCGGCGAGCGCGCATGGTCCACGTGAACGCGCCTGTTCCACCTGGCCCAATCACATCCGAGGAAGCTCACAACACCGCCGAGCGTCTCCGCGCCGCTTGTGCTGCTGCAGCTCGGCCGGGACGCCAGCGGCTCACCTGACCGGCTCACAACCCGAAACGCAACGCAGATTTTTCCCCTCCCTGAAAAGTATTCGCCTGCAGCTCCACCGGCGTCGGAGCGCAGGACGCGTCTCGACGAGCCCTCTCATCCCTCCGGTAAGTGAGGACGGCACCGCCGCATCGTGCCGTGTGTGTGTGTGTGTGTGTGTGTGTGTGTGTGTGTGTGTGTGGATGCGAGACATGTAACGACCTGCTGTAACTCTGCTTCTGTGAAAAGTCATCGAGTCTGCATGTCCATTTTCAGCAAAGCAGGGAGCGCTTTAAGCCCCCCACCACTGTTGTATTTCTCCCTGTGAGCCTTTGAGGTGACAGCAGAAGGTGTCCTGCAATGCAGTCAGGGTCCAAAATTACATCATAATGAAGATTTAGTGCAGTTTGAGGCCTGAATCTGTTGCTCTTCTCAGTGATGGCAATGTAAACACCAAGGAAACATGAGCTTCTTATCAGTATCTTAAACATTTTGATTCCAGATCTCCCTTCTGTCCATTGAATATTGTGACTCCAGAGCTCAAAATGTCACTTATTACAAAATAGATTGAATGTGCAGGGACTGAGTTTTTTTTTTTAGAAATCATCTAGAAATTCTGAAATGTAGAAATTATAGTGCACATTATAGTAGACATATAGTGAAAGTATTAATCTTCATTCATGTTTTACAATTTTGAATCAAAGTAGATTTAATGTGGCTTTTTTGACACTGATCAATAGAAAAACACTCTAATACTGGAATACTTCTTCTAGGTTATACAATAGTTGGAGTATTTCATGTTGAAGTAAAAGTCTTTGTTTCATACACATGACTAAATATTTCTAGTTGTCACTTTCACTTAAGAGCCTTTTTTTTTTGTAAATGACTGAAGCCAATTTAAATCTGAAGTTTTGCTCAGCTGGTTTTTTACTCACTCACACGATCCATGAAAATTAGTCTGTAGTTAGAAAGTTTCCACTATTTAGCTTTAATACTTTTCTCAATACTTAATATAAACATGTTTACCTACAAAATCCTCGTTTTATTAAAAAAAATAACTAGAAACAAAAAGTTCTCAAATTTAAAATGTCTACTCAGCCAATCATATGTGACTGTTGCCTAAATGAAGCAGGTTTAAAATTGACAAAACTTTGATTTAATTTGGGACTAAATAAGATATAAGCAAAATGATGACTCTGACCAGACATGTGAAGCTACTTTCCAGTATATTCTAATACTCTATGTTGCCCCAGATGGATTTTTTTTAGTACTATTGTTGTGGCAGTTGTTGTGGATCTACCAGCAGAGCTTGCTGCCCCATCCCCAGCCCTTTTACTCCAGCATGTATGGCTTTATAACTCTGCCCCAGTTGGTTTTGTTCTGCACCTCAGACCCCGGCTTCCTTGGCTTTTGTACACTATTATCCATGCTGAGATGAATTAGAGGGCAATCCATTCAAGTGTTGGGAACAATACCCCCGTGGAAAAAAAGAGTTTCTCCCCGGGTCAGGTCAAGGGAGAGGGCGGTGTCACCCCCGGTTGCTGTGGAAGCCGAGAGCAACATGGAAAACTCAATTCTCTGACGTCATCCCGAGGAGGAAGATGTTGGGGGGGCTTGATTTATTTCTGTGGGAGCACGGAGGGGCTGAATAGTTGTTGCCAACTTGGGTCAACTCGAGTTGTCTTTATCGCCCCAAAATCTGTCCTCGTCTTATAAATTAAATTTCAGCCTGCAGTGACAAAGAAAAAGAGAAGAGGAAGAAAATTAAAGCCTCCTCGGTTGCATGCCTTTCTCTTATGTCACACCCCCAACTCCCACCCCTGTTACCACCCAGGTCTCCCAGCTATAAACTGACTGCTAAAGAAAAAAATAGTCCCAAATAAAAAGGAGCTGGAAGACATTTTTAAAAACTATCAACTGACAAAAGAAGGATTCAGAGCTAAACTAACAACACAAATATTCCTTCCACAGATGATGTCTTGACAAATATTGTTGTATTGGGGATTTATGAGCATTATGTGTCGTGTCGTCTTGTGTCATATTAGAGTCTGAAATGTGACCTGTGCACATGCACTGCCTGTAAGCAGTGTTTCACAGGTATTAAAGTGTATTTTAATGAAGCCTGCTGTGTGTCTGGGCCCTTGGGCAAACACTTTTCCCCACCGCCATGTAAACATGTTTGCATTCCCTCCATGTTTCCCTGCCGTTGTCTCTATGGTAACCTGAACACCTGCTTTATTTGTCACCTTTGCATGTCATAATAACCTGTGCTTCACTCAGGATCTGTTGGTCTAAGACAGCTGTTAAGCCAAGTTCTCACCAGATCATGCAGTGCGTGTGTTATTGCGCTCAAAATGCTGCGATCAGTCCGTAAGCATCTGCGGCAGACGTTGGTTCGCTGCTGCGCAAGACTGTGAACGCCAAGAGGAACGGCGAGATTTGCCTGAAGCTTATCTTGGCACCAGGCTCAGATTGCTGAAGCAACAATTGAAGAGCAGAGCCAGAGGTGACACAGGCGCAGTGGTCTGCTGCAGGCCAGACACTGATCACCTGTTAACAAAAGAACAAACAGAGGACGATTCAAAGCTCTTCTTTTTTGATCCGAAGCTCTGCAGGTGGTGTACTCTGTCCCATCTCAACCCTCCTTCTTGTCATTACCTCGCCTGAGTGGGTTTCGTTTCACCTGGTTTACTTTTCTCTGGGTGTGTGATGCCTTTGTATTTTTTATTAGATCAGCGAGAGTAATATAGCTCTGGAAAATGCTCTCCCGTGTATGCTTTTAAACTGCTTTGTCATCGTGTGGGGTAGTATTGTTCCTTATAGGAGCAGGGTAAAATCCTCTGTGAGAGTATATGTGACTTTCTATTGTGATATCATTTATACATACAAAAGAAATCAGCAAATACGGAGCAACATCTTTGTGTTCACCTGATGAGTATTAGTCCAATATTCAGTGTTCTTTTAGCTCTGTTTTGGTCTCCACCAACTCCAGAGGGAAATCTCTATCTCAAATCTCATCTCTAACTTTGTTTGTCTGTCGTTTGGTCCAGGAATGTGGTGTACTATTGGTTTATCAGAGCAGCCATACAGATATACAGTGGCCTGCCAGTTTAATACAAGGTACACCCAGCTAGAACTAATGCTGTCTACTGCAAATACCTCTCAGGATTATACAGGTGTTCCTAATAAACTGGCAACTTAGTTAAAATTCAAAATCAATGAATCCACTAATGTGTCAGCAGTATCGGAAATACTCTTTGAAATATGTCTGAGGTGGATGTGTCATTATAGCAAGCACTTATTTCATATGCAGTATATGGCTCTAAATTATCAGCTGCTTGCCAACAAAATTTTAATGAGTGAGCTGCTGAAGACATTTTCTGCTTGGTCAGTTGTTAAGAGGATAAGCACGGATTCCTTGTTTGTTTGAATCAGACTTAGAAAGGGTTCAGGGTTGGTTATATGATTAGATGAATTCCCCCTTCAGTTACAGGTTAGCTGGCAGGCGTGATGTAACCTGTGCTACAGGCGAGATAGTCAGTCATATTAGTCTTAGCTGAACCCGTCTGAAGCCTGTTCAAACAGTCATTGACAGAGCAGGCGTGCGTGCGCTGCAAACTGGCAGCTTTAATCTTTCAAATCTGAGAACCTCGTTTCAGACACAGGCTGTTATTACCAGACTTATGCTAAGCTTGGGGGATATGTTGTGTTGGGGGCTCCGTATCTGCACACAGTCTTTACAAAATCCTTCGTTCTCTGACTCCGAAGGTGTTTGTGTGACGGCTGGAGGAGGCACAGTGAAGCGACTGTAGTTACAAGAGAGTTTTGCAGTTCAGGGTTAGTGTCTGTGAATATGCATCTGCATGAGGTTGTTCCCCCAGCAGCTCTTCAGCATGGAGGAACAGCATTTATTATATGGTGATAGCTCTGATTTAGAGCTGATGTAATCTAGAATATGATTTGTGACAGTGTTGGCAATTCGTGTGTTCTGGCAATCTCCAGTTTTTAATTCCCACATCATTAATAATCCTCACACTGTCAACACAGAGTGCTAATGCACTTGCACAGGCTTCTTATAAGAAATGCCTAGTTTGGCATAAGTTCTACCTCAGCAGTCAGCAACAAAGATAATGAAATAAGTGGGCTTTAATGTGCTGAGATTTTTTTAGATTTCAATGATTGGTCTGTTTGAGATCAGTGTGAAAGCCAGAATAGAGGAATAAAGTAGAGGAAGGAATTTTTCCTTTAAGTTTTCCTTAAAGCAGCATCTCACTTGAACTGAAAAAAATACAAATTCATAATCAATAAAACACACTTTCTAATTTCAGTGCACCTGGTTTTGCTGCTGCAGCCGTCTGGTATGACTGACAGCTTATGTAGGTTCACACTAGCAAACTTTTTGTCATGACCTCTCTGAGTCAAGTCACCTTCCAACCTGCAGACTTTGTGTATCTCTGTTAGCTGCAGTGGAGGGATAGAAACAGAAACAGGTCTTTTTATTCTAAAGAGAGTAAGACTGGATCATGTCCAACTCCCCCTGAAGCCATGGGACTGGTGGATACATTGAAAGTGCACGAGGAGGTGATCTCTTAATGGCCAGTATGGACAGGAGGAATGATTACGAGAAGCCAAACCTGTCGCACTGTTAATTCACCTCAAATGTCGGGGGTAAAATGCATTTCCCCAAGCCAGTTGTAGCAAAAACCACACGTGTTATTGGTAATATCCTTTTTGAAATGGATAGCAACCATCTTTACCGGGACAAGAGGCTCAGTTTTAGCAGCATGTGTTTCATTTTAATGGCTCATTAAACTGGACTCACAGCGCAGCAGCAGAACACAATGCCATGATTATTTGACGAGATCATTTATCAGAACCTTAAGTGCCCCAAATATCCTGCTAAGTGTTTTGTACTTTCCGGAGTTTACTACATAACCCAGAAACCCACATTGCTGTCATAACAACTCCTGGCTAAAATCTCAGGTGCAGACCAAGGGCACAGGCACACTTGCTTGTTATAAAGATGATGAAGGTTGTTGATACAGTTTCTACTGACTCGATTACAAAATATTAATTGTTATACTTATCCTTTAACAATGAAAAATGCCTACTGAGTAACTTATTGTAATCATGTCTCTGCGTCAAACTGTGACACATGGATCCTCCAGTATTCCTCGCTCACTTACTGAAAAAAACAGATAATTAGAGCTCTGAGGTTAATAATCGAGCTGCTCGTAAAAGTTTATGAATTATAAAGACACTACTGTCACCTCCAGCTGATGGCTCTCCTCTCACACTCAATGGGGCTTTGATGCAGAGAGAGATGGAGATTGCTGTGTATTTATAGTAACGTCTGTGAATTGTGGGCCATTTTGAGTCAAGGCGGGAGACCATCAGGGACAGTGCTGAGATGGATTTAATTGCCGTGCTGAAGATGGGGCAGGACTAAAGTTGTTTTTCAATCAATTAAAGAAGACGGCGCCCTGCAGACTTTAAAATGACGCTGTTTGCAGGATATTTCTCACTTTTTCAGCAGCGTTTTTTTTCTATTTCCTGGTTATTAACAGGGAAGTTGCATGACTGGATGTTTGGTTGGAAAAGGCAGAGAGCATCCTCAGCTGACTCTTAGCAGATAAACGTGGTGGAAATATCCATGTGTGTCAATGTTGAAGGTTTGGTTTCACATGGCATGAGGTGGCACAAACTGTACCTTGACCTTGTTAGGAATTCATTCCTCACTCTAGACAAATAACACCATGTAATAATCTCCTTAAAACCGATTTTGCAGATTTGAGAGTGAAGGAACTGTTGAGTTTTGTCCGAGCCACTTTAATCCTCCCCGCAAAGCTGACTGTGTCACACGTGGCTGTTTGTTTTGGAGGTTGTTGGCCTGTACGTGCATGTTGGTAACCTAAATTCTAGATGGGGCTCAACTCATTTTGCAGCAGTATTTTGAAGTTACATATCACATACAGCAGTGTTTTAGTTCCCACCAAGTTTCCTCTTTGGTCTCCTGGCCTTTATCATGGATTAGATTAGGGATGGTTAAGAATAAGAAAGTCTGGGAAGAGCAGTGCCATGAACTCTGACAGCCTTTGAACAAAAGTTCAAAGATTAGCAGACATGTCGGAGTGAATAGAGGAAATAAAGCAGACTCCAGTGATGAGGATTATCTGATGTGATATCTTGTGGCCAAACCACTGAGACATTCATTGATGTGTTCTCTCATCCGGAGTCCAAATCTTGATCGCTCTGTGTCAAGGGACTAGGGCTGGAAGCCTAAGTGTTTGTAACTCATTGATCCTTCAAAGATGGTTATCACATGAGCTAATTAACCAAGAGCAAAGAACAAATTAAGAGCTAATTTAATTGTTTTGTGTGAAATGTGCACATACAGTACAGGCCAAAAGTTTGGACACACCTTCTCATTCAATGCGTTTTCTTTATTTTCATGACTGTTTACATTGTAGATTCTCACTGAAGGCATCAAAACTATGAATGAACACATGTGGAATTATGTACTTAACAAAAAAGTGTGAAATAACTGAAAACATGTCTTATATTCTAGTTTCTTCAAAGTAGCCACCCTTTGCTCTGATTACTGCTTTGCACACTCTTGGCATTCTCTTGATGAGCTTCAAGAGGTAGTCACCTGAAATGGTTTTCACTTCACAGGTGTGCCATGTCAGGGTTACTTAGTGGAATTTCTTGCCTTATTAATGGGGTTGGGACCATCAGTTGTGTTGTGCAGAAGTCAGGTTGATACACAGCCGACAGCCCTATTGGACAACTGTTAGAATTCATATTATGGCAAGAACCAATCAGCTAAGTAAAGAGAAACGAGTGGCCATCATTACTTTAAGAAATGAAAGTCAGTCAGTCCAGAAAATTGCAAAAATTTTGAATGTGTCGCTTTGAAGTGCAGTCGCAAAAACCATCAAGCGCTACAACGAAACTGGCTCACATGAGGACCGCCCCAGGAAAGGAAGACCAAGAGTCACCTCTGCTGCTGAGGATAAGTTCATCCGAGTCACCAGCCTCAGAAATCGCAAGTTAAGAGCAGCCCAGATTAGAGACCAGATGAATGCCACACAGAGCTCTAGCAGCAGACACATCTCTAGAACAACTGTTAAGAGGAGACTGCGCGAATCAGGCCTTCATGGTCAAATAGCTGCTAGGAAAAGCTAAGGAGAGGCAACAAGCAGAAGAGATTTGTTTGGGCCAAGAAACACAAGGAATGGACATTAGACCAGTGGAAATCTGTGCTTTGGTCTGATGAGTCCAAATTTGAGATCTTTGGTTCCAACCGCCGCGTCTTTGTGCGACGCAGAAAAGGTGAACGGATGGATTCACCACACCTGGTTCCCACCGTGAAGCATGGAGGAGGAGGTGTGATGGTGTGGGGGTGCTTTGCTGGTGACACTGTTGGGGATTTATTCAAAATTGAAGGCATACTGAACCAGCATGGCTACCACAGCATCCTGCAGCGACATGCCATCCCATCCGGTTTGCGTTTAGTTGGACCATCATTTATTTTTCAACAGGACAATGACCCCAAACACACCTCCAGGCTGTGTAAGGGCTATTTGACCAAGAAGGAGAGTGATGGAGTGCTGCGCCAGATGACCCGGCCTCCACAGTCACCGGACCTGAACCCAATCGAGATGGTTTGGGGTGAGCTGGACCGCAGAGTGAAGGCAAAAGGGCCAACAAGTGCTAAGCATCTCTGGGAACTCCTTCAAGACTGTTGAAAACCATTTCAGGTGACTACCTCTTGAAGCTCATCAAGAGAATGCCAAGAGTGTGCAAAGCAGTAATCAGAGCAAAGGGTGGCTACTTTGAAGAAACTAGAATATAAGACATGTTTTCAGTTATTTCACACTTTTTTGTGAAGTACATAATTCCACATGTGTTCATTCATAGTTTTGATGCCTTCAGTGAAAATCTACAATGTAAATAGTCATGAAAATAAAGAAAACGCATTGAATGAGAAGGTGTGTCCAAACTTTTGGCCTGTACTGTATAGCACAGGGTATCTGCAAGCCTTGATAAGCAAATGCATTCATTTCAATTCAGTTTACTTAAAAAACTCCTTCAAAGGTCTGAAAAGGTATTACTTTATAGCCTGTTGTAGGAACTAATGATAGTTATGAAATGTTTTTGTAAGTGATTTCAGGAAAACACTTGTTGTTCCAGGACTTAATATCAATTTCATATGTGGACCTTAAATTAATTAGTTATCCTTCCATTTTCTGTTGCTCAGTCAGGTCCAGGTAGTAACGATCCATGATGATATTACTAGAAATTATGATATAAATGTCAATAAATTCATGCACTTGGCAAATAATTACAGGCCTTATCTTCCCTACTGTTTTTCATTGATATATTTTAAACTGTAGCCAGTGTGATTGTCAAACAGGTATTACACTGCATCATATGTAATATTAAACACATCTTAAAATGTTTAACTTGGTGAACCCAACATAGAAACCCTGTAATTGCATAAAGTCTGTCTATTTTCTATTTCTTTTGCCCTTCAAAAACATGTTGCTTCTACATTATAAATATTGCACTAGACATAGATTTACACAGGTGTCTTGCCTCTGGGTCAGCACCATTGGGTGGCTATCCGCTCAGGACATCAGCAGCTGGGTTAGAAAAGGGGTTACTTTATTCATGGGGACGTGAATAATTTACTCTGTCAGGTTCTGCCAAGGTTCACTCAGAAAATACAGGCATAAGGTACCAAGTGCTCAATCTTTGAAAATATTTGATAAATCCAGGATTTTCTGAATAATAGGCTCCTTGTCCACAGTGTTTCCCAATTAGACTAGTTTCTCTGCAGAGTGTTGTTCAGTATTGTGGAGCATTACACAACCAGAGCATTAGGTGATAAATTACCTGCAGTTCACCAGATATTTGATATTCAGTTTATAGCTAAAGTACATTTTGTCTGGATAATACAAACTGGTAAAAGAGCAATTTATACAAAGGTGTTAAAAGACATCAGCAAAGTTTTACATTCACCCTTTTTGACTAAAGGCACCTTTTGTTTGAGGATGAGGCTGAAGGTTTAATGTGATTTACGTGACAGACCAGATTTATATGGCTTGAATACATTAGTGATTCTGCTGCAGTCTGTCACCTTCTGCCACATCTGAATGATGAACTGCAGTCCCTCTGCTGTTGCCAAGAACCGCCGTACTGTACAAATTTGTCTCTGTTTGCTACACGCACCTAAAAGGTGTCATTTCATATCCTCTGTGTGTGAAAAGAGAATATTTGGCAACACAGTCCTTTTGTCGTCGGTATCTGGGCAGTTGTAGCCAGGACACTGTGTGTGTGTGTGTGTGTGTGTGTGTGTGTGTGTGTGTGTGTGTGTGTGTGTGTGTGTGTGTGTGTGTGTGTGTGTGTGTCTCCACTGAGAATATGCTCAAATCTATTGTGTGTCTTCTCTATTGTAAACAAGATGTGGAAATCAGAGAGATAAGTCAGAACTGTGAAGGGAGTTCCCAAGTGGACACAAAGTCCATTTTATCCACTTAGTCCCACAGAGCAAACAGAGCTGCTGCGTGATACAGAAACACACAATCCAAGTGGTAAAATCCAGGCGTATCTGGTTATAATTCTTGTATAGTTAATGGGTACAGTTTTACTTTAATCAATTTATCTGTGTAAAAGGCCCTTCGCCGGAGCCATACACAAGGCATTTGTGGTGGAGGGGTGAGGTAAGGACTCCAATGACAAGAGGGGCAAACAGGTTGTTCCTGATGGATACCTCCTCCGAGACATACAAACAAGAAATAAATATTGTACATATAGTCCTGTACCTTGAAAGAGGCTACACATGCATACAACAGGTATTTTTCTTCTTTTATTGTATCATTGTAAATTGAATATTTGGACAAAACAGTCTGGATTGTGGAACATTTTCAATATTTCCTGGCAATTTCTAGATTAAATTATCAATGGAATGATAAGAATTCACCTCAGTAATAAAAAGAATCTCAAGATTGTATAATCTTGTTTTGATGAGGACAAAAAAAACTCTGTCACCAGCTGCCCCCTCACCACTGTTTGGACAAGCAGAGATCAAGGTGAACAGAGGGATCAAAAACAAACAGGTCTGACGGCGACATCCCACTGAGACCTACGCAAAACTTCCCTCCGCTAACGAGCGTTCCCATGGTAATGATGATGGAGCAGGACTTGCCAAATTCCTTGTGAACGCACCTCTTTGCCCCCACGGTGTTAGTGAAAGACCTCAGCCCCGCGGGGTGTTCGCTGACCCTCAGGAAATTGAACTGGAAGTTAGCAACAGGGGATTATTATAGCAGGCGGTGGCGCCTTGACCTTCAACATTACACATTTGTAAGTATGAGTGGATTTTATTTGTTTTGGACTCGGTGGCTCCCTGGATGATTGTTGACAGTTACCTCCGGTTCAAATCCTTGTCGCAGTGGAGTTTTTTATAGAACACGGAAAGAAAAAAGTCCTGCTTGTCCATCACTTCTTGTCTATTATGAAACTAAAGATATGTGATAAATGAAAGTAAAAGCCAACATAAAGTTTCTTAGTAAAATGTTGGGCTAATACATGTCACAGCTCCAGTGCTCCTTGGCACGAGTCTCTAGACCTCTAATAGAGTGGTGAGCACTATTCTTCCAAAAGCTTTTCTCTCATTTGGTGCTTCAGGTCACGTCAGGCAAAAACGTCAAATCTCACGGTTGTGTATATTTGTGGGGTTTGCACTGTTGGTCAGAGTAAGACGTTTCAAAATGTCACCACCACAATGGCTTCATTGACTACATGAGAAAATTATCAGTAGTCGGTAATGAAAATAATTGCTGCAGTTCGAACTGACACACAGGCCAAAGATCCACAGCAATATAAAAGGATCCCACCCAGACCAAATGATTTTGACTAGAGTCTTGGGTGGGGCCTGAATAACCAAGTGGACCCATCCGAACATCTAGACCCCTTGAAAGATGCCCCCGCCCCACTGCTGTAGAGGACCATTCACGCTAACTTTGACCTCTGTTGTTCTGGGCTGTGATACCGATCAAAGACTAATGACAGTGGGTGGGGCACGCCTTGTCACTAATGAAGACTGATAGGAGCTGGGATGCCTCAGGGGCGACAACAGGTGGACCTGTCGGACGAAGCCCCACAATCTGTCTGTTCATTCATGGCAGCAGGTGGATGTGAGGAATCTGGAAACTGTCTAACGCAGAGTCCTCTCTCTCCCTCAGGGCTTCTCAGTATTGTGTTACCGACAGATGTGTTTCCTCCCCTGTAAATGATTTTACGCAAAGGATGTCAGTCGCCACCTTGGTGGTTGGTTTTTGTCTCCTCGTGCAGTTTGAAATATAATTAAATGAGTGTAAAATACCACCAATCAATCACTGTCACGCAGAGCTGATTTCCTGAGAGGCAGGATTAATGTGCCTGCAGTCTAAACACACTAACCCAGTGCTCAGATGTCTGTTTTACTACAGTTGCAGTGCAGGCAGGAAAAGTGCAGGCTGTCTCCAAGTGTGTGTTCAGTTTAAGGAATAGACATTTTAGGAAAAGCACTCATTTGATTTAAGTGTCATGTCTGCATGCTGAATATGAAACTACAACCAGTGATGGTTTAGCATAGACTGGAAACAGGGAGATGCAGCTGGCCTGGCCCTGTCCAAATATTAAAAAGGAAACCCACCTACCAGCACCTGTAAAGCTCATTAATGAACACATTATGTTTTATTTGTTTCACCCTGTTTCCAGTATGTGTTAAACTAAGCTAACTGCTTCCTAGCTGTAGCTTCATATTTAGCGTACAGAGTGATATTGATCTTCTCATTTTAACTGAACAGGTCTGAGAGCATTTACACAATGCAATCAAAAAAATGTTTTATGGCAAGTAAAATAGATTTGTGATTTAAAAACGTATTATTGAAAATCCAAAAATGTCGTTTAAAAAACGGAAAGATTTGAATCCAAAATTGTTGCTCGCTTTTGTGCTGAATCTCATGGACAGGACCGATAGTGACAGATGTCATTTTTGGATTCACAAACAAAACCTTTTGGATTTGCATGAAGTTTATTTTACTCGCAGTAAAACATCTTTTGCAGTATCAATAGTTTTGTTCTAAAATCTATTTTCAGATTGCAGTGTGGAAAGTTTTGCTTTCACATCTATTCATGATAAATGTACAAAAGTAACCTCATGGATGGTGGTGAAGAGAAAAAAGGGAGATAAAAGCAACAAGTGTCCCTGAGTTTTCTCCTATCATCTGTTAGAGTGGCCATGTTTTTAGCACCACAGAGGGAGATGACTCGGTGTGAGGTCAGATGGTCTCACAGTGTAATGAATTAGACATGAGTGACGGTGCGGTCCAGCTCTGAGGACGGGACAGCTGAGCGCGCAGGCTGATGTTGGCAACATGAGGCCATTTGTGACGTCCGCTTTATTAATTAGTAATAATCCCTGGGTATCGTGTGGACGAGGCTGCAAACTAAAGGGAGATTTCCAGTAAGTTGTATAAGAGACAGAGAGCTGATTCTAGAAATTCCCAGAAAGTGGCCTCTTATACAATGTTGACAGGGCTGACAGATATTTTAAAAAATAAGTTAAATTAAACATCATATTGTGATTATTTGTGACACATTTTTTTCTTCGATTTTGATAATATTTTGATTAGTTGTTCAGCCCTCATGTTTTATACCAAGTATTTATTACAATTTTTATCTGAAGAAATCCCACAGATAAAAAATGCCTTCACTGATACGCCGATTGTTTGCCCTGAAACTATATTCTTTACGTTAAGGTGTTGGCGACGACATATTATCACCCCCAACACCAGCAGGCCTCTGATTTATCTCCTGTTTTCTGTCAGGAGCACCATTCATTTCTTTGTTCAGGCAAAGAAGAGTATCAGATCGCTGTAGTCATGTCAGCTGTGGCAGTGAGTGATGTGTTGTCCTGAAACAGAACCAGTTTCCCTCCAACGGAGAGCTACAGTGCAGCCGCTGATTCGACAAAGAGAGAAACGTGAGGGGTGGGAGACTCACTTCCTGTGCTTCTGGTGTGTGAGGCTGAAGACTGACAGATTGGGTTTCCCCTTACTCAGTTACTGCACCACCAATAACCACTTATATTTTAAATAAATGATAATCTGGTGTTTTTGAAAGACTGTTTCAAGTATTGGACGATATATCAGTGACCATTTTGTTTTTACTGTCAAATATTTTAGAGCTAAAACGATCATATTGATTAGTTGATCTAATGAATGTTAACCTGCAGCTATTTTGATAATCTTGATAATCATTTAAGTCACTTTACTTAATGCAAAACTTGATTTCATGTTAAGATGTAAGATGCATCTGCGTTTGTTCTTTTTTTATATAGAATTTTAGTTTGATTCATGGCACCAATTTTAGATTAATTTCAGTTTTTATATCATTAAGTCATGTTATTAAACAAGTGAAAAAAAGGCCCAAAGCAACTTTCTAATGCTTGAAATGATCAAATAGCTAATTGTTAATATCCGACTACTCCTACAAAAACCAAAGATGTTGAACTTACAATTGCATAAGACAAATTGATGAATGGATTAATCAGTGGTTGTAATATTTGTAGATTATCACTGCTTCTGTTTTCACCATCGCAGTGAGCTCTCAGCTGAGTTCTGCTGTCTTCCTCTTTCTAGAGGAAGTGTACTGGAGTGAATTTTGAAGTTCTCCCAGGAACAAGGCATCTTAGCAATTAAGTTAAGGATGTGCTGTCATGGACGTGCCTGTTTGTGGGCCCAGTAGCATGACATAAATCTATTGTTCAGCTGCTTTGGTTGGACCTGCTGTCCTATTATTTTCCAGGGTGACCTTGCAAAGCAATCTGACAAAAATTTGCTGAAATGTTTTTGGTGCACTGTGTTGATTTTTTGTAAATGGTGCTGCTACACGACAGGCTCTATGTTTGCCTATGACAACAGATGACGCTGATCTGAATACATCAGAGACCGGCGGTTGTTTTCCATGAAGCAACACTCAGCACTGGATGCTGATTGGCCATCGGTATCGGTTCCTCTGATCCTCTGAAATCAAACAATCGATCCAATTTTCCGACTGGATTTTAGTAATTAGTTGCTTTTCACTTGATCATATACATTCTGTGCATGAAACCCTGTGCTTAAGTTAGTGGAGTTAGTCCTTAAAGAACCCGGTTAGGCCATTATCAGACACAGAGTTTTTTTAAACAGAACTTTTTTGACAAATTCACTCAAGTCATTAATTTTTTGGCTACCTGATGCAAGTAGAGAACCACTGCACATCTGGCATTATTACACGATGACAAGATTGTGTGAAAAATCTGTGTCAAATTATTGTTTTAACTTTCAGTCACTCGTTATCTCTCTTAGTGGCTCGCTACATGAGAACTTGTTAAGAATGAAAATGATACCAAACTGTGTAACAGAAGCTAAGCTGTGTAATGTCTCGGACCATTATACACCCCAGAGCCTGACTTCAAAGCCCTTCAAAAATAGAAAAAAATAGGATTTGCCATTTCCCTCATTGTGAGCCTCTTTGGCCGGGTACCCCTTCTCTTTTGATCTGTCGCACCCCTTAATTTCCCGTAATTTCAGATTGTCCATGACAACATGCATGACTACCTCTGTATAATCCTGTCCTATGTTGTTTCTGTTGCTCTTGTAGCTCCATGGCCGTCTCCGCCCCCCGCCCTCTCCCCCTGGGAGGTAACCTTCAAAGGCTCTGCTCAGCACGATGGATGAGCAGCTGAGTGATGGAGATGGACAGAATCAAAGGACATGCTCCCTTCAGTCTGACTAGATGAAGGGACACCCACCTTCTCCCAACAGTGAGGGGGCCTGCACCGCAGCATTTTGATGTTCCTCAGAGTGAATCGATGCACCTAAAAGAAAACTCTGGAAATCATTTTGAAAAAGAGGAAATATTGATATATTCAGTTTGGGTACCACACTCTCTCAGCATATAGCTCATATGCTGACTGCTCATCCCTGTGATGCTTGTTATGAGTTATCCGTCCGCAACCAATGAGCCAGACGGCTGCAGCAGCGAAGGAAGCAGCTGCACCACTTCCTCCATCACCACCTCCGACCCATCCTCTATGTCCGGACACACTCACGCCACCCTACCGTCCCGCAGTGATGCCCCTGACACCCCTAAACGTGAAGCGCCTCCACCTCCTCCCCTGCCGCCCCCACCTCCAGGGGCACCCCCGCCTCCTCCTCCCCCGGCAACCACGTCCACCAACCACAACGCGAGGAAGAAGCGCCGCGTCCGCAGCTTCTTCTGGAAGCCGATACCGGAGGAGAAGGTACGCGGTAAGCCCAACATCTGGACCCTGGCGGTGCGGCAGCAGCAGTACCAGATCGATGTTCGCTCTGTGGAGGAGCTGTTCGGGCAGCAGGAGGAGGCTGTGATGGGGCTACGTGGGCAGACGCCGGCCACCGGAACCTCCTCTCGGGCCTCCAGGTCCCGCTCATACAAGGAGAGCAGCAAGGATGAGGTGAGTGGAGTCTGTAACACTGACACCAGCAACACTGGGAAATTTGTCCTGACAAGAAAGAAGACATGATAGGATAGGATATCTCCAGCACAGACATAAGACAGACTGAGATCATTTCTTCAATTTACATTACACCAGTGGGATTTTAAGTGTCCTTATTTGTGTTCTGTGCAGATGTTTCGACAGTTTTTGTTTTAACTTGCTGTACACAAGAAAAAGTGTTTTACTGATTTAGGATTCATGTTTTCTTTTTTCATCTAAAAAGAATAATAATTTCCAAAAAGTTTTACATACCAAAAAGGCTTGATAAAAAATCACTGCAAACTTGCAGCATCTTGCACACTGTCTTCAGGTAAGAGTCTACCAACTGCAATGCTCTAAAACTTAGAATATTAGAATATGTTGGGTGACTATATTCAGTTTGCTGCTATCACAAAGCTGCAGCATTAAGCATCGACTAGTGGAAATACGCAGTCCTGAGGCGCACAAACTCTTGCATCTACTTTTGCCTTTGTCTTTACAAACACGTGCAAGACGCGCTGGTTACCTGGTGGAGTGTCCTGGACACTCCACCGGCGTGATTTGAAAGTTCCAGATTCATAACCATACAATGCTGCAGTACATTAACTGCTCCCACTGTATTAAGATATCCCTGCAGGGACAAGTTAGGTAACGGTGCTCAGTTTCAGCTTTTCTCTGAGTGTAAAAAAACTATCAGTGTTCATAAACAGAACAAAAGCACACCTGCGTCATCCTGGACTCCTGGAAAGTAACATGTGAACTGTAAAGCAATACCTGCGTGAGGCGAAGGGGGGCTCATGTCACACTCGTCTCCGTGTCCCCGCAATGAACTGACTGCAGCTGGTCAAACCTCAAAGTGTGAGCAGTGTGCAGTTTTTACTAAGCGCTCCTGTGGGAGTTTGAAATAATGCCTCCATTTGTGGACACAGGAGCAACCTGCTACTCCCAAAACTTACATCATTGTCACGGTCGTCAGGGAATTTTTAGACAGGACACATTTTTATTATATCGGGGCCACCGGCAGCCTTCACTCTCAATTAATTTATGGTTTATTGATTGTTTAGCCTATAAAATGTGATGAATGCTCAGCAAAAGTTCTCAGAGCCCAAGCCCATTAAAGGCTTCATTTATTTTATCTATTTATCTTATCATTTATCAGTGTGGATTCATTTTCTGTTGATCAATTAATAATTTCAGCATTATATTACCTACAGTATAAACAGTAGGTATGTTGAAGCAAATTCAACACGCCCAATGGATTCCTCCTTGTCTTCCTCCCCCCACCCGCACTCCCTGTCTTTAATTCAGGCCACAGAAGTGTGTAATTGCTATTCAAAAGCTGCAATTAGGTCTTGTGAACCTTTTTAAAAATGTACATACTGTACAGTCCACTGTTAAAGGGAGGACGTACAAGCTGTTGTTAATGAAGGTGGTGTGTGGCCTCATGTGCGGCCCGGTGGAATTTCAGTGTCCCATAGGGTGACTATGGGTGGAGGGGGGGGTGTAAGTAACACAAGCAACAACAACTAGGAGTGGTTAGAAGAAGGGAGGGGTGTGAGTACATACAGTATGTGCGATTCATTCTGTGTTTAAACCAGAACTTCAGCATAATCATGTTTCCTTTATGGTGTCTTTCATTTATTTCCAGATCAGCATCCTTGACTCCAAGAGGGGGATGAATGTGGGAATTTTCCTGAAGCAGTTCAAGAAGTAAGTCTTCCATCTGCTTCACTACCTGAAAACCAGAAAAGCTGCTTCCAGCCGGTGGAGTATGCACTGGAGGCTCCAAATGAAAGGAAAAAAAACAACATAAAATGTCTTAGTTAGCCTCCAGAGCATCTTTAATCCTCCTTCTCAGAAGTGTCTGGAGTCTAGTAAGACTTGTTATCCCCTCATTTGGTGTGAGTGCTTTGTAAAGGATGCTTTTAACAGCTTCCAGTCATTTCCTGCTTGTCAGTCGATGACCATAGGACACAGTAGATGCATCACACAGACAAAAGAAATGTAGTCAAGGTACAGTTGCCGGGCTGCTCTTGCACTCCTTAAGTTTTACAAACAGGTGGATCCTAAACTCTGACTATAAAAGAGCAAAAAATCCAGCACACTCTGATTAAAGTCTAACACCGAAATGTCATTAATAAACTGAGTAGACATTATCATTCCTTTAGGATGTGCCACTGTTCTGTTTCCCTCTTAAGCTGCTTACACTGCTGGTGTCTGGAGAAAAAGAATAAGAAAACTGTCAGAGATTTTTGTTATCCTACTTCATGTCCCACATTTGATGGTCTTGCCTTTTAGCTGTTCGCTCTGCTGTCCCTAAGACCCAGTTTCAGTTTGTGGTTTAGTGCCCAACTGAGGAAGAATCCATTAAAACCTTTCTAACTGAGGTAGACAAGGGTCAAAATCTGTGCCAGTTACTCTAATAGGCTTTCTTAGCTCCCCATTGTTTATAAATACTTTGTTCAGGAAATCTCAAGGTGTGTTCGGTGGGACTCAGCATTGTGTTGCAGAAGTCGTCTGGAGCAGAGTACAAAAATGTGTGTGAGGTTTTTGTTTTCACGTCGGTGGATTTGCATGGCTCCCCACTATATTTTAATGACATTTGACTGTCAGCCATACTGCACTCCTGGCTGAGTGTTAGCAGTGACTTCATCACAGTATTTATTCTTGTGCATTGCTCTAAACTCTGACATGTGTTCATCTGCTGTCCCATATATTATCTCCTGTCCTCTCCTACGTGGGTTTACAAATGCTTCTATTTTCACAATAGAATTTCAAACTGCATAAACTCATCATGCAGCATTCAAAAAAACAGTTTTCGTGCTGTACCAGGTTGTAACTCTATAGTGTCCAAAAATACTGTTTCACTGTTACAGGGCTCAGACATATAATTCAATCCTATACAACATCAAACTTTGGCCTTAAGCATTGAATAAACATGCATCTGATACAGGCAGTGAATATAATAAGCCTCTAAAAGGTGATACAGAGCTACTGTGATGGGTCACAACATACTCTAAGCTGTCAGCTTACTGAATATTGTCCATGAAGGATTTCTAATAGTCATCTGTACAGTAAAGTAATTAGGATTTGTGCTGCAGCTCTACGGATTTGGGTTCATCATGGGTGAGTGTCATTAGAAGTACATGTTGAATTGGGGATGCCATGTGTGGTAGAGGGGACAGTAGACAAGCACACTGCTGAATTTGTGATTTGGAGCTCAGCTGGAGAGGATGCTTTTCATTTGACTTCTATCCATGTTGTCAGTATTTTTGGTTTATTTTGCTCGTTAATGAAGTGAAGCCAGACAGGGATGTCTTATTCTGAGTAACAGTAGGATTTAGTGCCTTTGTAAACACAGGGGAGGGAGCACTAAAAGAGAGCACCTGTGCTATTTATCATCCAACTTAACTGAAATCAAGTGTCTCACTGCCTTCCAGGTCCAACCGCTCCATTGTTGAAGACATACGACGTGGAGAGGGAAAGATTTATGGAGCAGAGCTGCTCAAAGACCTGCTTAAGCTCCTGCCTGACGCAGAGGAGGTCTGTGTTTATGAATGTAGCTTTCAGCAAATAATACAAAGTCCTTGATTTAAAGACCAAAACTGATGATAAAAGACGGTGAATGTGGAACAATGGAGCCGACTGAGCTTCCTCTTTCTCTGTTTTCCCAACAGATCAAGAAACTTCAGGCATTTAAAGGAGACCCAGACAAGCTGACACTGGTCGATTCCTTTATGTACCTCTTGATCCAGGTGCCTCGGTGAGTAGATTTCAATGGTGTGTACGCAGTGTAGTTTCAGTCAAAGGGATATGCGAAGTCACTTGTTTGTCAGTGAAAGAAGAAAGGGATTTGCTCTGTTCCTAATTTGTGAGGATAAATTTACATTTTGCGATTTTATATGCACTTAAAAACACATTTATACTGCTTCTCGTCATTCACGTGTGTTATGTGAATGTGTGTATTTGTGTGTATTAGCCTTTCTGTACATGATCCTATACTAAGTGTCAGCTATTATTTACAGCTAGTTCTGCTCACAACTTTATGATTTTATTTTCTGCAACAACACTGTGTACTAGTAGTATTGTTAATAAAGTAGTATAAGTGAAATGGAGATGATGCAGTCACTACATTGGGTATGATGGAGAAGTAATACAGTGATAAAACAGAGTATTAAATGAAGTAATCTTACTTAACATCCATCAGCTCTCACTGCCTCTCAGCCAGATAAAGACATGTAAAGTCACGTTTCACTAACTATCCCTCCCGTTTCATCATCCTGAACATTCGAGAGTGAAAATAATCTTTTTAAGCTTCTCTGCAGAACTTGAACCAGTCCTTTAAAAGAAGTCTGTCAACTGTTTTTCCCATCTCACCACAACCTACACAATCACAGACTTAAACCCCCCCCCAACCCCAACCCCCTCTGCTTCGTCTCCCACAGGTTCGAGGTTCGGATCGAGGCTATAGTCCTCCGCGAAGAGTTCGTCCCTTCCTGCGCTGTGATGAGCCGTGAGATCGATGTTGTTCGGGTCGCCACTAAAGGTAATAACACACAGGATCTGCTGCCTTCTTACACACACACACACACACACACACACACACACACACACGTGCTCAGACAGATGACCCAGATATCTGAGCTGTCAGCGGTGCTGAACGAAAAGTAGGAATGTGTCACCTGAGATACGGTGATGTGGGAACAGAATGGAAAGTCAATGCTGTGCCATCTTTGTACTGCTTCCAGAACTGCAATGTTGGCTTTTTATATGTAAATAACACATAGTTTAAAATTACAAAACTATAAAAGTTTGCAAAAATTGACACCATTTGTGTTTAATTTCAGGAGATAGTTGCTGGATATTACCTCTACTTTATAACACCACCTTTTTCAGCTGTGCTGAGCTGCTGCAGAATAGCAGCAACAAAACATTTTGCAGTTGTTATTGGTAGTTTAATGGTTCCATAAACAAACTAATAAGACTACAGCCATGCTAGCTGCTCTACGAGGCAGCACTTTTTCACGCTAACATGGTCACAGCAAAAATGCTAACAGGCAGATGTTTAGCAGATATAATGTTTACAATAATTACCATTTTAATTTAGTATGTTAGTATCCTAAAATGCAGTTTGCATGTTGAACCTTTCTGTGTGGAGTGTACATGTTCTCCCCGTGCATGTGTGGGTTTTCTCTGGGTACTCTGGCTTCCTCCCACAGTCCAAAGACATGGATGGATGAATGGGTGACCTATTGACTCGATGATGGCGCTAGATGAAGTGCTAGGGATTCGCCTTAGCTCTAACATAGGGGGACATGAATATCTGTACCAAAGTTCATGGCAGTTGTATTTTAGTACGACTGACCAAGCATTGCCATCCCTAGATGCTTAAAAAGTTAGAATTGACGGTAAATTAACACACAAGTGTGTATTCATGCACAGAGCACACATTCCTGTATCCATATCCCCAAATGTGTTCTGGGTGTGTATGAACTGACCAAGAAGTGAAAATATTAAGCAGTGTTTTTTTGCCACCTTCACTTGAGCCTGTGTCATTTTAGCTGAGTCACACCATCTTGCCTCTCTGTGCTTTATTGGATTTTTCTTAAACCCTCGTCCACAGCACCATGACCTTTTCACTGCATTGCAGAGCTATCGGCTAAACACTGGATGGGACAAATTAGGTTCAACATTTATGACACCGTTTAATTAAAACTTTCAACTGCGTTGAACATTTACCCTTATTTTTTGTTGCATTTTGACCACATTTCAGTTAACTTCCTATCAATTTGGAGCAGGCGGTGTTACTGCCAATAGCTGTTCTGTGTGATGGTGCTAAACGAAGGTGAAGTATTGTGTGATGGGCTGCTATGATAGGCTCTGGATTCTCTAACTGAGTTTATATTGATCTCGTCCTATAGAGCTGATGAGCTGCGAGGAGCTTCATGCCATTCTGCATCTGGTGCTGCAGGCCGGAAACATCATGAATGCTGTAAGTCCAACAGTTACGTTCACTTACTGCATCAACAGCACTCCCCTGTCTGTCTGATGAAGGGTTAGGGTGGCATTATTTCATATGAAGAAAACATAAAAAGACAAAAACTAACAATGTGACTTTTGGACTCTCTCTCTGCCCCGAGTCCACTCACTACTGTCACAGATATGATTATTTCCCTAACCTGGAAACGGAGCACAAAGGTGGAAAATCTGCCAAAAATCTGCTCTTAGGAGGCCAGCTGTTAGCCCTTGGTAGCCTCTGTTCTTCATACTTATGTACAAACAAAAGAATTATATCAATGTAGAATACTTATCTAACCCTGACAAAAAAGCAAATCAATGTTTTTGTGTTTATGAAAAAAGCTTTATCAGGCTACATAAGCTATACTTGTCAGAAGGATCAGTTCATTGTTGGTTTTGGTCCTTTCATGGGATTTGTTGTCAATGTGAAACATCCAGAACATCACCAGCGTCATCCTTGTGCTATTCGATTTGTTCATGTGTGGTTCTCAGGGCGGCTACGCAGGCAACGCGGTGGGGTTCAAGCTGTCATCCCTCCTCTCATTGGCTGACACCAAGGCCAACAAGCCAGGGATGAATCTGCTGCACTTTGTCGCTATGGTTAGTGAAGACTTCAGTTATACAACATGATACAGACAGTGAGATAAACGCGGAAACGTTTCTGACATGTCAGCATAAAATTACTCTTTCCTAATAATAATGATAATCATAATAAGTCAAGTTCTCTTGTGTTTTGAAGGCATTAATGTGTATATTTGATACTTGTGAAGATGCTAATGTACTGAATGTGTGAGATACACTGGATTGAAGTAATGAAGTGTATAGAGACTCTTTTGGAGACATTGTACCGCCAGGAAAACTAGACGCCAATTTCATCCTATTAATATTTTATATCAGAAAGTCTGTGGACTGACCTGATTACTACAGTCAAATCACACAAAACTGCAGAGGTGAGAAATAAAAATCTAAACAAAGTGGAGCACAAACAGTATTTCAGTCCAGCATGCAATAAGAAGCAGTCTTTTGTTAGCCAGTTAGTTTTATATAAATCTTTCACAGCAGTGGTGCTCGAGTAAACGGTGTCCAGATACTAAGATTACAGGAGGGCAGGTGGATAGCAGATGGTCACAGGAAACGGAGAAGAGCTAGGAGAGGCTGTCCAGACACTTACATAACCAAACAAAGAGTAGTGCTTCACTCTGCACTGATGCCACTTTATCGTGCAACAAATGAAGCTAAATTGTGTGACCTGTCTCTCCACACAGGAGGCGAAGAAAAAAGACGAGAAGCTGCTCAAGTTTCCAGAGAAACTTCAGGATGTCCAGAGTGCAGCCAGGTAAACTTTTCCTCACAGTTTCTTTAACACCGTCTTAAATATTTGAATGAATTTTTGTGTGCGAACAACCATTTGATTAAAGCTGAGGTTTTGATGTTTTTATTTATTGCTGAATTGACAACCACACCCCGCTTCATTACACAAGCTGACATCTCACTAAGCACAGTACTTTTTTCAGGGCGCAGTGTGATGCTTGTGGCTGTCAGGCTCTGTCAGCTTCACAAGGTCATCTCTGTGTGGAGACAGTGCAGCTCCTGCACCAGAGAGCCAAGATTACGCCTCCCTCCCTCCCTCCCTCCTTCCCTCAGGATATGTGAACACATTTTCTCACAGCGGTCCCATCTTCACCTTTAACGGATGACAGTCTGACAGTGCATTCAGCAAAACACTGTCAAATACTGTCACGCAAGGCAGTAACTCTGAGGACAGTTTGGAGTCAGCAATGTCATTATTATGTCTGTAGTCACAAAACAAAAGTCACACCCATTTTTCTGATGTGGATCTTTCTGCTGTCATGTTTTCATGTAGAATCTCAGTGGAAAACATCGAGGTGGAGTTTTCCTCCTTGTATGTTCGGATTAAATCCCTGGAGGAGAAGGTTCAGGGCGACCAAGAGCTGCTGCAGCAGCTGGAGCCTTTTCTGCAGGTGAAGCTGCAGCAGTTATGTAATACATTATACACACAGACACACATACAGAAGGTTGGGACCAGGCCACTGTACATTTCTGGCACTGCTGACTCAAGTGCTATAGATAATGACATCCATAAAAGTGCACACCGCTTTGTAAATAAATAAATAAATGGCTTATATCCTGTCTCAGAGCTCAGCGAGGACGCTCCAGGACCTTAAGAGACGCAGGCTGGATCTGCGCAAAGAGGGGAATGCTCTCATCGATTTCTTTTGTGAAGACAAAGACACTTTTAAGCTGGACGAGTGCTTCCGCATCTTTCAAGATTTCTGCCTCAAGTTCAAGAAAGCTGTCAAGGTCAGTGGAAGGATAATTCAGGTTTATTAATAGACCTGATGTACGCCCGTAGTTTTCAATCAAGCAATCAGGGATTTTTGCCAACATTTACCAACACCATATGTGTGCTTTCTTGAATTTTCAATTCCACATATATAATCCTAACTCGGGTTTCTTGCCCAGTCAGACTTCGCTGTAGTAATGTCGTTTTCAGATGTCGCCATTACACGACATGTACAACTTCACCAACACTGGATAGTTGTGCACACTATCTTGGTGAATACAGTGATAATAATGTGTTCAAAAGTAAGACCCATATTGAAGTAACTCTTGTCTGAGTTGACCATTTGTGGTCCTTCCTCTTTTTCTTAGGACAACACGGACCGAGAGTTGAAGGAAGCAGCCAGACAGCGTCGTCTGAGGGAGTTGGAGGAAAAGCGCTTTGCTTGGTCCGGTGCAGATCAGAGCGGTGGATTTGGTCGGAGCAGCAGCGAGAGCGACGTGGAGATGCTGACCAAGGAGGGCCTGCTGGACTTCTTTCAGCAGCGGTCTCAGAGTCCACACAGCCCGCTGGGACGCTCTGCCAGCGCCCGTCGCCACCGTCACACCATGACCTCCACAGCAGACCGAGAACTTCAAGGATACCTGGAGCTATTTGGAGGCACCGGGAACCCAACTGACTATTCCAAGTTTAACAGCCTACCTCGGTCGGGCCGCACCACACGGAGGACGACCCCCTGGATTTTAGGACAGGACGACAACCGCGAGCTGGGCTGCGACCGGCAGGTGACGTCTCCACGTGCAGAAACTGAGCCTATCAGCCCACTGGCCAGATTTTCCTCCTCTGGGCTAAATGATAACGACCCACACAACAACAACAATTACTCATCTGTTTCAGAGGGCAGCGCTCTGCCTCGTTCCTTTTGTGTCTTTCAGAAGCCCATCCATCTTCCTAACTCAACAATTACCGGCCATATGAATGTTAGTGTGGAGAAGCACACCCTAGTTCGAGGACCTCAAGCTTTTGACCTACCGAGTCCAAACAATAATAGTAATCATACACACTTTGTCAATTATGGGGATGTCGTGGTGACTGATTTGGAAAAGGAGAGGTCACCTCCCATAACTCTGGACAACCTTGTACATGATAAAGTTTTGGAAAGAGGAGCACATCCCAAGGCAGCCTGGGAAGGTCAAATAGACCCTCCCACACAGACACAGACTGGACTCTCTCCTGAGAGAGAGAAAGAAGAAGATGACAACAGTACAGTTTCATCAACAACCTGTGATACACCCCTCCCACTAGATACCTCTGTATCCAATAAGAAACCAGTGTTTTATATACTAGACTGCACAGAAACAGACTGCTCTGTCACCTTGGATTACTCTGAAGTTGAAAGCTCGTCTCTAACGAAAGAGGGACTTCATTTCAAAACATCTGACTGTAGCAAAGATCAGGAGAGCCAGCAAGATCCAAGCTCTCTGTCCTCTAATTTAGAGTCCATGTCTCCCAACGACCAGTCTGTTTCAACCAGTGAGCTTTCTGTGCCAAAATCTGTGGACGCGGCATCCATGACTCCGTCTGCTACCACAGAAGAGTGGGACACAGAGAGCTGTGACACCGCTGAGGGGAAACAAGGTGCGGAGAAAGATGCGCAGAGAAGCGGCAGAAAACCAACGCCGGCAAAGAGCAAAGCTAACAAAGCGACAAAGTGCAACGGAGGTCGCGGTGTGCGAACACTGACGAGCAGCGAGAGCCAGGGCATGCGGAAAGTTGTGCCCATCAGCAAGCTTACGAGGACAAGCAGCAGCAAGAGAGGGGAGAGACCTTTGGCGCATGACAGTGGAGAGTCACGCCGGCCTCTTCGTGACCAGAGCACCCCAGCGAGAGGGAGGAGCGAGAAGACAACAAGAGCTCTTCGACACTCCAGTCTGCCTCCTGACGACTCAAAAGCTCAGAGGGGAAGCACCCTCACAGGTGGCATTTCGCGATGGGCACGTGATTCAACCCCGAAAAAGGCTCCCATCCACAAGCCGAGCGCCAAACCCCTGAGGAACATCCCCAAGCCTGCACCCGAGGAGAAGATGTGCCGCTCCACCATGAGAGCGCTGGCGCAGGCCCAAGCTCAGGCCCAAGCTCAGGCCCAGGCCCAGGCCCAGGCCCAGGCCGGAGCTTCCTCTGAGAACAGCAGCTCTCACACACTGAGCGCAAAAAACACCTCCGGCGTCCCAAGCTTTGCCCGCAACACTGTCTCTTCATCTTCCAGGACCAAGAAGGAGCTGGCAACCCCATCCGTTCCCTCCACCCCGTCTCGCAGCCCGACGCTCCTAGGTCGACAAACCACGGCGAGGCAGAGCAGGTTGTCACCCACAGTTCAAACTAGCGAGGAGCGGCTGCAAGGGACCAACCTGCGACGGGTGCACAGTGTGAAAGCGGTCAGTCGCAGCGCATACCGTAGTGAGACTCCCCCACCCCCACCCCCTGCGACCCGTGAAGAAATCCGTAAAACTAATAGCTTTTCTGATAAGTCCAGCCAGTCGAGAGACTCAGTGACGCCCAGCAGAGGTGCAAAACCGAGCTGGAAATAAAACAAACATAGTTTAGAGAGAGAGGCTTTCACCTCAGTTTGATGTAAAATGATATTCACTCTTCTTCCCCATCAACATGCAGACTTTCTCTCTGATATCATGCAAAAGACAGGAATCTGTAAAAACTTTCACCTTATAAGATTCCTCCAGTAGCCGACAGTGTATCAGGTTTATTAATTACAAAGAGCAAGATGCAATGAACTGCTCCATGTGTTCTGGGTTTGTCCTTACAAAGAAGCAATCGTTTTCACAACTTCCTTTTTTTTCTGAGAGGGGGGGCATTAACTAAACTGACAAATGGCAAATTGGTGTTATTCCACAGGAGCCTCTTTGCGTGCGTAGCTGTCTATTTTCTGTATATGCTTAGTGTCTGTGATGATGTCAATGTTGAACACTACTGACTATACGATGCTGCTAATTAGCTCCGACAATTTGAGACTGAGTTTCAGTGTCTGTTTCATTCAGGGTTCAAGATTTGTTGTACCTTAACCTGCTGCTGTCATGATGTCTTTTACATTTGTTGCACCTCCTTTAGAGCATCGCTCTGTTTTGCTTTTTGGTTCCTTTGCTTTGTTACCTCAGAAATATCGCCGTGGCCTTGTATCAGCAGAATAAGTAGAATATGTTCATTTGACTCTGCATGATAAAGATGTAGACGAAATCTGGTCAATTGGTTTAAACTGCAATGTCACTTTTTACAAATCCCTGGTATAGTAATTATATACATATATAATTATATAAAGTCGCAGATTATAAGCCAGTGTATACCAACTGCGTATGTATGTGTCAGTAGTTTTGTAAATGTGTTAGAACCCCTCCATAATATCATGGAGTAGACATGCACGTAGGCAATGTTTCCTGTATACTGTAGCTAACACACGATCATTGCTAACGCTCTGAGAGAAAAGCACTGAACGCAACTGAAACAACAGAAAAAATGATCATCAGTCATGTGATTATTTGGGTCTATTTTTCTCTACTGTGAATGTAGTTATCTCATGTTTCCTCCAGGCCTGCACTTTTCTTAACAAGGTTACATTGCAACAATAACTGGTCATAGTTGAGCCGAGCTCCAGTTTGTGCCGCTCACGTGTTGACATTATATCTGCGTCACAGAGCAAAACGTCTCTTATTCCAAAAAATAAAAAAAACTGGTGATTTTTGAAAAGGTATCCAGAATCCTCAAAGACTTTTCTTATTGAGATAAGAAACAATATTCTTTCTGCTGCTCAGTTTGCACGGTGATACTGTATTTCCTGTGCAGGTGGCTGGAAATTACACGTCCTCGCTTGTTCTGTATGACAAAGTCTTGAAAGTTATCTTTTCAAGGTGTTAAGCTTGATTTTCAACATAATCTGGTGTTTCGTCATTCATGTAAACCAAAAATCTTTAATATTTCAAATGAAGTGATCCATTATATTATATTATATGTTTTTTGTGTGACAATATACATCGATAAAATGTATTCTTCACAATTGCATTTATAGTAACAATTTAAGCTTTGAGTCTGGAAATTTTTGGTTGTTGGACCTTGAAAAGTGCTTGAATTACTCTTAAAAAGCAAACAAACCCTGTGTATGGCATAAGAACAATATAAACACATTGGCCAAATGTTTTCTAATCCAAAGGTGGTAGTCAGGATTGACATGTTTCCCTGTTTAGTTTGTACAATGAGAACAAAGTGTTATTTGTCCATATCGATTAAAACATAACGAGCAAGGACTAATATAACTTCCAGCGACCTGAGTAGGACGTGCAGTTGCAACTTGGGCAGGGATGTAAAATTATGTTTTTTTATAGCAGATGGAAACTTTTTTTTCTTGCTGTTGGTTAAAAGAGTTTGAGGATTGTGGAAAAACCTGATGAAACACCTGCGAGTGTTTTAAAAATAACAGTTGCTCGGTTTTACGACTCAAACCTAACAGTGATTCCAAAGAGGCACAAGCTGGAACTAAATTCCTGTTGACCTTTTCACACCACTTGCCTTTTAGCCTGCATTGTGCCATTGCCTCGATGGCAACAACACTCTCAACAGTGCATTGCCTTAAAGCTTAATGTAGCCGATCCACCACCAGTAGAAACTCCTGATTGTAAAAGGAGGGTAGAAACTTTCCCTACATTCCATCACACTGAACTGAAACAGTGACTCCGCTGGTTAGTGATTCACTTTGTACATACTGTAAAGACATAGTATTTTTCTGACTATCAATATGTTTACATAGCATTAAAACATGAAGGCTAAAGGAGTGAAACATGTAACGTTATATTTTCAGCTGGTCAAAGCATCCATATCGTCTGTCAGATGTTGAGCGCGTGGATCCACAGCGTGTTGACATGCTGTGGGTGTCTTCCTGTTCCCTGTAATGCAAATGAAGTTGATGAACTGATGACACTAAAAGGCCCAGTGTGACATGCCACAGTGTGTGTGGCCTGCATGTTGTCTAAATTTAGATCCCTTCTCACAGACCATCAAGTAAACTAATGTGTCATTTTACTATTTTTTTTTCTTCTAAGCACATTTGAGGAGCTAAAACAAGAGAATCTTTGCCATTTTTTGCATTAAAAATGATTCGCATTATTTGACTGTCAAAGTTGTTGCTGATTATTAGCTGATTCGTAGCTGTAAAGTAATTATTTTACTTTTCAAATTAGTAATGGCTATCTGTCTGGGGATCCTGCAGCTTATGAAATTTCACTGCCATTCAGCCTAAAATAAAGATATGAAAATATGAAAATGAAAATTCACGTTGAAAACAGCAGTTTAATCTCTGGGAAAAGCTAGAGTACGCTTGAAAGCTAGAAGACGCTCAGACCCTTTTGAGGTCATTTTAAAGCATGTCCTGTCACGATGGTTCTCTCTTTTAGCAGTCTGTAAGTTATAAAACGCATAAACAAAAAAATCACATCTGCAAACATGTGAAAAATGTCTCTTTAGCATGAAAAACACCACATTTGTCTCTAGAAAAATGTCTTTAATTGTGGAATCAACTATTGTTCAAATTGTGGATTATTGATCAGGCTTTTTAAAAACTGACACAACTTCTTTTGAAACATCAACAGTAAAAAGAGGCTCTTCCTCCAGCCTGGACAGGATTTATACATTGAGTCCCACTTTGTGTATCCCACAATGCCCCCTGCTGCCCTCTTTGTAACAGCCTGAGCATTACAATTGATGCCCTTTACATTACATCCAAGCGGCTAACAGCAGTAGAGCTGCTGTGGAATTTGAATACCCGTTGGCCCCTTTCACCATAACTTCCTTGTTACAGGGTGGTTACCATAGTAACGGTCCAAACATCAGTTACCATTAGTTACTGAAGGCTGTAAACCTGAAAGGTCAATGCCGTCCGCAAACTTTTGTCACGTTACAACCCCTGGAAAAGCCTAAACTGGCACTGTTTCATGCCACTTTGCCCAAAGCTACTCACAGTTGGAGACTTTAAAATGTTTAGAGTGAATCTTTTTTGGCTTCTTTTAATCATTACCTCAATTTCTTTCACCTAATGATTAAATGTGTCTCATTCTGGCATTTATTTCCCATTATAATGTCTTTTGTATATATTTTTTTTTTACTTTGTGATGACAATATTAATGTGTCTGCTGTAGTTTTCACATCTGAGGCAAATAGGAGCTCGGCCGCTCTGCTTGGTCTTCAACAATCTGAAGGCTCACAATGAAAAACAAAAGACGGATCACTGCTGTATGTTGAGCGAATGATCATCTCGGATCATTAGAGCACAGGGCTGCAAATTGTGACGTCACTCTACTGCAGTTTATATTTCTGATGATGACATCTAAGAAATAAATAAAAATCACATGTTGCTGTGTAAACTGAAAACTTGTTCTTGGTGTTTCTTTAAACTGATCGGCCATCTTGCTTCAGGAGAACAGATGTTGCTGCTGCTGTTGTAGAAAAGGCTGGTTTGCTGCAGGCTTGTGGTCACAATGTGGAAACTGACTGCTGATTCTAAGCTTTGCATTCATAAATAGTTTGTATTGTTGAAAATAAACTGAATATGTAAAATAGAAATAGATAAATGATAAATTATATAGATGTATAAACACAACCTTCTCTGTGAATATGCAGACAGTTGCAGCCTCTGAGCCACTAGAGTGCAGCAAAGTATTTCAGGTCCTGTAAGTGACGCCCATCCTCAGCCAGTTCTCTGATTTACCACTAGGTTTAACATGCAGTGGTTCTCATTTACTTGCTTTTGTTGTAGATTTTCACATTTTCTGTAAAGGACTTAAATTAACACCATCATGTGAGACACTATCAGAAAATGGGGAGATATTATTATTATATTTATTATCCTATTTATTATTACTATCATATTTAAAACGGCTGATGGACCATAAGAGCAGCTTTAAAAGGTGTGACCTGTGGTTTTTGTATCCACTATAAATACTGCACTGTATATTGGTCAAAAGGATTAAATGTCTTTTCAAACAAGGTTTGTATGCAACTAAAACTGAAAAGCGCTCAGGAGCTATAATGTTTTTGATATTTAGCCTTCTACCGTTTTTCCATTGTCCTCTTCAGAGCTTGAGTGGTATTGATTAGCCCTGTCGAGGTTCAGCTCTTGATTTTAAATATGTAAAGGCCTCTGACATCTTTTTCTTTCCAGACACAGTGTTAAAGTTGCACATACTATAAGCAGTGGGTTTATGCTCAGTAATCTGCAGCAGACATAAAGCTGAGTGCAGTTGTTCTTACCCACCTGTTGACTAATGGAAGATTCACACCTTTGGATACCACATATACTGCAGTATGAATAAACATGAATGAATAATACAGGCCCACATGGTAGAAGCGCTGGCCAGTGCGGGCGACCGCTCAGTGCCGTGTGACATGGGAAGTCAAACGGCTCGTGACTTGGCACGTTTATCTCTAGATCAAAGTTGCTGTAGTCATGTGTGAGGGATTAGGCTCGTCTCAATCCCTCTTTATCCTGCGGCTCAGTCTAACACCTGAAGGGTACTGTCTTTACTTTCACTCTGATGCTGCTGCAGGGGGCAGAGACAGGTCTTCTCATTATTACATGTCTCCATTAGCTAGTGGGGAGAGGTCTTGTGTTTCCAAGTCTGGGATTTTTGATGGATAAAAGAGCAGCTAAAGGACGTTCTGCTACCCGTCAAGTACGTCATAAAGCAGACAAGTGGAGTCAGACGGCAGCCTGGACAGGAAGGAGGTCTAAGCACCATCTCTAGAGAGAGTGAGTCACAACTACTTGTCATTTTCAGAGCACATTTACTAAAGCAGTGGTTTCTGGGAGTATCACATGAAAAGCTCATCTTTTTCTGTTGAATTTCAAATCCACCAACATTAAATGTTTGAATATTTCTGACACTAAGCATTGACGACCAAAAGATGAACTTGTAAAATGAAAATATGCTCCAAAAAAGAGGCTGTGACCTTTTAATGTATTTTCTTTATCACACATTCATCAGTTCATTCTGCAGTGATGGTTTGCTTTGTAATACCAGGTGAGTTTTACTACAGTGTCCCCGTAGTGATAACCTTACTCCCTCTCACTAAAAAGGACACACTGTCGCTGCCGATTCTTCTCAGGGAACTGGTCTGACCTTTAACAAATGCAGTATATCCACGTAAATAGATGTGCTACAGCCTCTGGAGCGCATTACCAGCATGCTGGGATTTCATTCTACTACAGCTACAGGGATTATCAGTGTGAGACCAACAGGGGACCACAGAGATTAGCAGCCAATTTAAATACAACTACCTCTTTGTGTCTACAACATATAAATTAAAATAAAATAAAAATGAAAATATGCACTCAGGGTGTATTTTTTATGACAATTCAAGGACAAAACAAGTTGCCACTATTTGTCAGTGTAGGGAGAGGACAGCTTCTGTGTGACAGGCCGGTGCTGATGGGTGATGCTGATGTCTGCCTCTTCCTTCTGTGTCCAGGTCTACATGACATGAACACGTGGTGAAAGTCAAGCCACTGAACTACGCCCACAGACGCAGAGAAATACGAGACAGGAGAAAAAAGGAGGAGAGAGACATGGGGTGAGACACACACTGCATTAATGTGATAAACGGCTTCCCTTTCCTGTTTAGAGGCTGTTTTTCTGCATTCTGGCTTACAGTACGTGCTGAAACCCGTCTTTGTAACGCTTGGTTAGAAATACTAGAGCTGGAATGATCAGTCCTTTAGCAGATTGATGTGGTTCCAGTTCCAGACTAATATGCAAATTAGCTGCTTTCTATGTCATATTTTTTGGGTTGTTTGTTGGTTGCAGGACTAATATTCAGATTTACAATCAAATCATTGTTGATTTATTCCATATATTCAGATTCAGATTCAGACAACTTTGTTTATCCCCAAGGGGAAATTCATCTGTAGTCCTCCCAGTACAAACATCTGTACCTACAACAGACAACCAATAACTAATAGTTAAATCAAGGGAAAGCATATTAAGGACAAGGGACAGTAGGAGAGACAAGTTAATACATATTATCATCACTGCTGTTCAAGTTAGAATATATGATTAAAGACCCACTCTATCAAAGCTGCATTCAAGCTCCTATATCCTGTACACGGCCTGAGGATTTGATGCTAAATTTGCACGATTTATTTCATATGCTGTTTCTTTATTGGATTTTTAAAAAGTTCTCAGATATGGAAATTATGTTTACATGGATCCAATTTAATGATAAGTCTAGTTTATAACTTATCGATGATATGACTGATCTATGCTATCGAGCATCAAAGCAGAAATCCAACATCAATGCAGAGTACAAGAGTAGAGTTACTTCAAAAAAAGGGCAGGTATATCTTACGTCATTTGCTCTCACCATGTAAATATGAGTAAACCTCCAGGGTACTGTACAGTAGCTTGAATGGGCTGACACTGCACATTTAACATCAGCCTTCATTATAACTGTTTCACTCCAGAAAAGCCCCGTAATTACCACTTTCACATCAAACTTTCATTGCAATTTGGGTCTCAACATATGTTCAGTTAAAACAGCATCAGTGAGACAAAAGAAGTTGGTCAATTATTCAGCAGCCTTTCACAGGACTCTCTGCTAATCCCGCCATGCTCTGCTGGACTAATGACAGCAGCAGGTGCAGGCAGCTGTGACAGCACAGGACCAAATTATGGTCAAATCCTGGTCTAAATGTGTTGGTTTTGTCCTTAAACTGTGGAAATAATAAGCTTGGCCCCAGTTTATAAGACCTCCAGACAGGGATTTATTGACTGTTTATAGGCTGCTTGTTTGATGCTCTGATTTCCATTTGATTCTTCATCCCGATCACAAAAATATTATCATTGATTTATTTTCCCCTGACATCCAAAGTTTGATGATGAGTATTGAGTTTTTACAGCCAGCTCCGTTATGTTTGTGGTTAATTCTCAAAACTTAAGTGCAACCCTGTAGCGGATCTACACAATGTGCTGTTTGAGTGGATTTGAAGTTTGAGTTTCTAAGCTGTTAATGTACTTGTGGAGTTATTAGAAAACAGAGGTGGGATGTTGAAACGGACAGAAATCTTTGCACAGAGCCTGTGATTGTGAACTGCATGTTAAGCAGGTGTCCTTTGACTGTGGCACACACACAGTGCATTAGTTTTCTAAAATAGTTGTGAGGCCTTCAGATGCACCAAGATCAACCCCTCCCCCACCTCCGAAACACACAATAAACCTCATACCGCCTTTTCTCTATCACACCAAATCTTTAATGGAAAAGGAATGCAAATAACTTGTTTCTGTCTTTCTTTCTATTCTTTTCTCTCTTTTTTTAATTTGAAAAGACTCTTTCATGTGCTGCTGCATAATGTAGGGTTGTCATAGCAACAGCCTCCCTCATAAGAAGGGAGGGGCTTGACTGGAAATCGCGCTTACTGCTGGTGCTGGGATGTCCCATCAGGAGTAGAGCTGCTGTTGCTTCATGTGTAAAGGATGTATATGGGAGTTGTGTTTTTTAAGATTAATTATCTGTGCCATGCATGTTTTAAATGGAGGAATGTAACTACTGTGGGTGCATTGTGGGATGCTTGTGGGTGCTTAAAGGGGGAAACAGGTCACCTGGTTACAGACGTGAGAGGTAAACATCACCAGGAGGTCACAGGTCCACACAAGGCCAAACATCCCACTTAAAGATAAAGATAAAGATAAAGATAAAACTTTTTATTGATCCCTCAGTGGGGAAAGTTCACTGTTACTTCAGTTGAGACTAGAAATGTGACAAACCATCGTAACAAAGCAACAAATTCCTCAGAAAGAGGAAGAATCCTAAATGCACCTCAATTCAAGTCTCACCAAATCACATAAAAGTCAACTTGATTGTAAAATGAGTAAATATGATGGTTATGATTATGGGATATTAACATGACATGAAAATGTAAGGAAACACTGACATAGTTGTTAATGGTTCTCAAATAGCAATAATGGAAAAAAAGAAACACAGTATTCACTACTCCTATCTGACAACTGCAACTCTCTGGTACACTGCACATGTGTTAACAAATAGAAATTAACAACAAAATCTATCTATATATCTATAATCTTTTATGTCCTCATCAGTTAACTGTAGAAATGTCTGCAGTCTACTTCATACCCATTTGTGGCCACTATTTGCAATTTTAAGAGCATATATTTATATAATATCTTAAACAAGTCCATACACTGATTTAAAAACTAAAATGTCTCTAAAATGTAAATATCACTTGGTAAATGAAAAGTAGTAATTTACAGGCTCCTCAAAACAAGGAATCACAATTTAGTATTTTGTGAATCACATATTACATAAAAACAGCTTGTATAACAACGGTAGGGAAAAATACAAATAATGCATGAACGCAAGTCTATTTTTACAAGTGAATGTAATATTGATGAAGTTTTTTTTTGTTCTTCCGGATTGGATGAGCTCTGACTGCATCCGGCTGCGGGTGTCTTTCCCTTTTATTGTCGGCGGGTCCTTTAATACGTGAGGTGGAAGCGACTCAGTCAGTTCAGCTGTAGTTTGTTGATGCGGAGCAGCAGACAGGACGGAGGAAACAACCACAGCAGATAAACCGGGAAAAGTCCACTCAGGATCACCGTCATCAGACACATCCGCATGGGTCAGTGTAGCGTTCACTCCGGCAGATAAAACAACATTTAGGTGAGTGGATCGGAACTTCCTGCATGTGTGTTTCTGAACGAGCTGAGATTGAATGAACGTCCACATTTTGTCCCACTTTATTCTAAGAGAGACTTTTGGACAAATGCATTCAACCAGAAGAGCAGAATTAAACCTATGAATTAACATTAGCCTGAATGAGTCCAATTATGGAAGCCTAAAGGGGACTATATTAAAAAGATGAAGTTAAAAAAATGAAAATGTAATTCCGCAGTAGCGTTATAATTGTCCACACATGTGTCTGTGTTATTTGAGTCAAAATGAAAGTGCAATAATTTCAAATTTCTTTTGCAAGCACAAGTACTGATGTTCTATGACCTTAAGGAAAAGTGGAAAATGTCAATTCAAACTTGAAGATTAAAGTGCAATAATGCAGCTGGATTTTTCATTTACGTAAGCAATATTTAAGTCACAATTAAGATTAAGATGCAGTTTTCTAACAATTTGAACATTAAAATGGCATTTGATATTTCATTTTTAAAGACATCTCCTGCTACACAGTGGACAATATTCAAATACAAACAGCGCCCCCAGTCTGTTGCATTTACATTCACATCACCACACTCTCTTTAGTGTCTCAGTGAAAATGCAGTCCTCTCATCAAGCTGGGTTCTCAGTTAGACACATCCATATTCAGTGATTTGGACCATTAAATGGTTTGGTAGGATTTTTTTCTATAGTCCAGACAGATTTCTCAATGTTTCTTTTAAATTAATTCATACCACCATTTGCAACATTGGCTTCTGTTTTTTACACACCAGGCGACAGAGCGAAACATGTAATTCTAATTCTTCCACAAAGCGCTTCTTTACATTATAAAAAAAGAGGGGGAGAGGTCAGGTCACGCAGCGACGCCTGAAGTGTGTGTAGGCGCTGTCTGTAGCCCTCCACTGAGCAGAGCTGGACAGACAGACAGAACACAGCGCTCCTGTCTGGCAAGGACACTCCTCTGAGAATTCACAGCATGAACGCTTGAGCTCGTTGGAGGCGCAGCATTTTTTTGAGAAGAGATGCTAAAGTTGCTATGACAAGGAATGGCACCAGGAGATTTGTGAATCGTCAAATATTCGACTATTTGAGTTCACCCCTAATTGGATTATTGCATTTTGATTCTCATTTTTACACCAATAACACATACATATCTGGAAAATGATAATGCTGTTGATTTTACATTTCAAGATTACACTATTGCTTTAGTATAGCCTAGTCCCCTATATGCTTCCTTATCCAATCATATAAAGTGCAAATGTTCAGACTGTGCTGTGTGGTGTGTTAATCTATGAGTGTGGACTACAATAATCCATTTACAGCATCAGCAGGTCTTTTCCCAAACCAAATGTTCAGCAGACTCATGTATATGTCTTAAATCTGTAAAAACTTGAATGGACCTCTGTGCCCACTGATGCTCTTGCTGAGTTATAAGTTAAGGGGATCTCGTATATGAAGTGGCTCGATTGTTTTATGTACATACTTTCATGTGGATTGACTTGGTATTGGTAAAAAACATAATTAATTGCCACTTTACAGCTGCAGTAATTACTGGCATGGAGCCATAAGTATAATTGATTATGTTGTTTGTTCCACCTGCACTTTTTCTGCTATGATAAGTCAAAATATTTGCTATGCAAATAAACAAGAGTACTAGATTAGTCAAATTCAGCTTAGCATGGTCTTGATCATGTTAATTCAGTTAATATCATCTGTAAATTCACACATCAGCAAAGCATGAAATCCTTTTGGCTTGAGTTTGGAAACCACTGCTTTAAAAGGCGCTTTAAAGGAATAATTACAAATTTAGCAGAGCGTTAGATGACAACATCAATAGCTCACTGCTCCCATGTCTGTACGCCTGGCTAAAAATAGGCATGCAACTCATGATAGTTTGTTTTTGCATTTTCTGCTAACAGCAAACATGTATCTTTAGATATGCTGGTGGGCAGATTTTATTTTTATTTTAGAAAGAACCAGGCTAGTTGTTTATGGTGCTGGAGCTAGCTAGCTTTACTTAGAAGAATACTGGTGGCAGGGCCTAAGGCTCGCCAATGAATACACTTTATTTACTGTTCTGTTTGTTTGTTTTTGTACTTTAGTGCTGTTTCACCCTGATAGGATAATCAATTCCTGGTTCTGCCTCCATAGTTATATACACAGATATGAGTTTGTTTCTCCTCATCTAACTTTCAGCAAGAAAGTGAAATAAGCATATTTTCCCAAAATGTCAAACTATTCCTTTAACTTTATATTTGAAAACATTTGTGAAGTTAAAACGTCTAACTAGCAAAGAGGAAGCAAAGTGTGAAGTTGGGTAAACTGTGATGGGCATTTTAACTTGACTGTGTGTAATTTATAGGAACACTTCTTTATACATTATTCAATGATAAAGATAATGTTTAGTTGCATAACTATTATCATCACTTGTCTTTACATAACAGCAGCATATGACTAAGCCAAATTCATGTCATTAGATGGCTTCATTCAAAACTCAGATAAACTCAGAGTATTTAAAGTGTCATTTCTCTCTCTCTCTTTCTCTCTCTTTCTCTCTCTCCCTCCTCCTTTGATGTCTGATCTGTAGTTTTTCTATGGCCGCTGTTTTTTTAGCCATCGTGACATTAGAGGTGCTTGAATGCAGAAAGTGATTCTGGGAACAGGAAGTAGAGAGTGATGCAGTAAAAGGCTGCATAACTCTCCCACCACTGCAGTATGCTGTGCTGTGCTGCAGCTGCAGCACTGCAACTGGGAGAGTACTGTCATGTCAATCAAAGAAATAAACAGCCATGCAGAGGACTCGGTGCACTGAAGTAATGCAAAATGTACAATCAACCTCACTGTCTGCTACTTACAATAGCTACAATAGCTGGCTAACTACTTTTACAGTAATTCCACTTTGGTAGTTTATATATAAATGTGCACAGTCTTCCAATATTTTTCAATTAGAAATGCCTTTTAGTCAGCCAACAACTAAACTAAACTAATAAAACAAAGGAATTATGGCTGGTATTAAGTCTCATTACTTAAATCAAATAAAATCAAATTTAGTATCAGAAAGTGTTGATTTAGTACCAAAATGCAGGTATCATATCATCACTAGTATTGAAGTACTTCATGTAATATGATAGTTCCAGGTCAGCTTTATTGGGGCTTTTGTGTTAGATTGTACAGGTGTTCCAAATAAACTGGAAACTCAGTGTATTAAGTTACTGAAGAGTTGTGACCATTTCACTTTGAATGTCCCATATTAGGCCAAATGCACTTTTTAATGTCGTTTCATCATAAATGTCGGTCCCCAGTTTGCCTACAGACGTGCAAACTATGAGAAAAGACTGTTCTCCCTCTTTTTCTCCTGCTCCATCTTTCATTAAATGTGTGTGAAAACACGCAGTTTAGATTTTGCTCCATTTATGATGTCATAAGGGGATCTGTTGTAGATGTGACCTGCTAGACCCCTTCAGCAAGCTGACTGTCGTCACCCACTGAAAACCTCACTGTCCACTTCTTTTTTTTTTTCCCCCTCACCAATGCCAGCTCCTGGCGGCATGAAAATGTCAAAGGTGAGAGCAAAGCAGCAGAAAACGGAGCGTTCAGAAAGAGGCTGAAATGTCTGGTGGGAGAAAAATAATGTATTTTTCGAACATTAAACCATGAAAACTTGTTCTAGTAGGACCCCCAAATACAAATATGAACTTGGAAAAACCTTTAACGCTACTGTAATTGAGGAGATGAAGGTGACCATGACCATTTGATTATCCAGATAAAGACAGACTTCATTTTCCAATGCAAATGTCGACTGGTGATGGTATTGATGTTTTTTCTTCAGCTTGTACGGTGACTGAAGGCCCTGCAGGCTTATTGTTCTGAACTGTTCCCTGTGACAGGATCAATGGGCTTGGTGCTATGAGCTCTGCTGGCGCTCCACAGGCTAAAGCTAATTGATTAGCATTGGGCATCAGCCAGCTTAGTGACTCTTAACCGAGTAGTAGCTCTGAGTGTAAAGGATTTAGTGTGTGTGTGTAAAGGGTCGTAATATTTCCTGCTAAACAACAGCAACAAGAGGTCCTGATCTGGTGAAAAAATGCCTACCACAACTTCTCAGAGCCCAGGACCTTTAAATGAAAAATATTCAATGTATGAAACAGAGAAAAGCAGCAAATCCTCATATTTATAAAACATTGACTATTTGGCATTTCTTCTTGATAACTTTAAGTCCTTCCACACCTACTCAGTTGTTCTGTTTTTGATGATGTCGAGCACAACTAGGATGGGACTCACATGAAGGCATGATGTAATGTGTATGTCATGCTCCAGCCAGCAGGGGATATCAGCGTAGCATGAAAGGACCATGACCCACCCAGATAATTACCATAAGCATAAAAATGGACCGATGATGCTTTACAAACGAAAAGAGTCACTAGCTGGCAGCATAAACCCAAACCACATGAAGGGAAATGAGTAGCAAAATATATAGTTGTCCATAAATCAGTCCCTCTTTAATGGCTCTGTTTCAGCTTATTGGTCCTGTTCAAGAATGATGAAGAGGTAGAGTTAAAAAAAAAAAACAAAAAAAAAACTGGTAGTTCACAGCAACCAGTAATCATGTGCACAGTGTGTTTTGTGTGTCTGCCCACTCTCTCCTCTCTCTGTCATTCAGACAGACCGTTTGCATTTCAGATTATTCTGTGTTCTCTCACCGTCTTCTCCATCTAGGTTGAGCAAGTTGTCTTTGTTTTCTTTGGAAACGAGAGAAGCAGAAATCAAAATAACCCCAACAATCAGGTATTCTTGTTTATTCCTGTCTTGGTCCAACTTAGTCTGACTCACTTTAGTTAAACATTCGTCTTCTATCAGTCCACCTCTGAGCCTGGTTTCTTCCCGTTAAAGGGGAGTTTTTCCTGCCACTGTTTAATATCTGATGCTTTCTCATTCTTGAATCCTTAGTTTTGAATTCTTGAATCGTTGGGTCTCTCTCATTATTAAAGAGTTTGTTCTAGACCTGCTCTTTATAGAAAGTGTCTTGAGATGACACTGTTATGAATTGGCGCTACATAAATAAAGATTGATTGAGTCCTCCTGTACTTCTCCATCTGTCCATGTCTATTTATATGCTTTCAGGCATCAAAGTGATGTTATTAGTTTGGTCTGATAGTTGTGTATATAATGACTATATTGTTGGAGCTACAAAATGCACAGTGATTCTACATCTTTTAAGCGATGCATCCAGCTGATTTCCCTTCACTTGGTTATACAAATGACAGTCACATCATATAAAGCTAAGCTGAAAAAGAATTGAATCACAGTATTCCTGCATCCGTTCAGAGCCCTTTTCTCTGCTGAAGGTAATCCAGTTAAGTGGGAGTGGACGTGCAGAGGGAGAACAGATGCATTTGGATAATTACTTTCAAATATTGTTTGTGGCCTGCCAACAAGATTAAAGTGCTCAAGAAATGGGAATCTCTCTAGGGTCATATATGTCTGTGTTACTGTATGTAGCAAAGTGTGTGTTGGTGTGTACAGCCTGAAAAGACAGCATGAGTGATTTTGTTGTTGTGGAACCACCGATGTTTCTCTGCCAAGATGGAAGTCTGAAAACTACGGTAACAATGAGGGGAAGGTGGCCCTCTTGGTGTCAGAACAGGATGCTCTTTTTGTGTGTGTTTTGGGATGCTGGAGCTCCAAAAATTCAGTTAGCAGAAACATCTATAAACACTTTTGCACACACTGCTAAAAGAACCAGGTTTTAAACTTAAATACTTTCTTCGCATGGACACAAATATTTAGTGGTTTCAGTATTTTTCTTTACTTATTCTTTGGTTGTTGAATTTAAAAAAACAATCTCACAACGAGGTCCATTTTGTAGCTTTCCTGCAGCTTTCAATCATTTCGCAAACCACTTTGGTTTGTTGTGGAATTATATAGATAGAAATATATAGATTTTCAAATGTCAATTTCACTTTAGAAAGAAGAAGAGAAAGAGGACTTTGAAGTGCTCAGATAAAATCAGCGTGTAATATGATTAAAAGCACCAGAGCAACTATTAAATGGACTTTGTGGTTTTCTCCAGAGACCAAACCTTGAGCCTTAGTTTTACATTGTTTTATTCATGCAAACCTCTTGCATGACTTCCTTTTTAGATAACATTTTATTAGAACACGAATCAACGAGTGGATGTGTGCGTTGTGGGTAAATCGGGTTGGTTCTCTTCCTCTTGTCTCTTGTCTTTGGTTCCGTTGCATCATCATATCTTGTTTACCAGCTTTGCGTCAGTGCACAGAGTCCCCCCGGGGGAAAACAGGACAGACGGCTTGTTTAGCTGGTGGATAAGTGCAGTTTCACTCTGCAAACCATCATGTTCTGTATCTGACTGCACTGTGATCATTATTCACAGAGTATTTATGATTATTGTGGTATTCTGTGGCCATCTTGTTTCTATTACTGCTACTTTGGCCAGCTGTTGCTCTTGCACTCTTAAGCCAAGGTTTCGCACACAATGGAAAAACTTACTATTACACGCTGTTCAGCTCTTTAAGGGGGGTTAGCTTTGACAGGTTGGACTTATATCCTTAAAAATGATGTCAGTGCAGTTTGCTGAGGAGAAAAGTAGCACTCATGGGCCAGACAAAACAGCATAAAGCATGTAACGTAAAGATATAAAGTACCATGCTGTGCCTGTTGTACCAGGGTCAGTGCATGACATACTTTGACAAATTTGGTTCCTGTTGGAATATTTGGTTTCCCTTGCTCTTCCCTCTCTGTCAGACGCCCCGTCCTCCGTCACTCCTTATCTGTATCTCCTCCATGCTAGTCATGCCTCCGGGACTCTTGCCCTCACTGGGGTTAAAGAGCAACACAAGCTTCAAGCCCGACCTTCCCCAGCCTCAGTAAACCCTCTGATTGGAGCTTGCTTTCCCTCTACACCGCCGACGGGCCCTCCCCCCTCCATCTCTGCTCACCCAGTGGCTCCCTGTCAGTCTGTTTGGATTATTGTAACAGCTCAGCTCACATGCACTCCCCTCTCTGCCCACTGCACAAACAGTATATCAGAGATGAAAAGGATTAGGTGACAGAGAGCAGCGTTTGTTTTCTCCCTAGAGAAGAGAGGACAGCAGCCATGGAGTTGAAGTAAGTGGGGATGTTTGTGATTTAAAGACTGAGAGGAGGACTGGAAAGAGTGAGTAATTGATGGGAAAATGACCTGAGGAGGGAAAAATGGAAAGTTTCAGAAATGTACCAGTGTTGTTTTGGTAGCCTTTCAGGCCACAGTGTTAATAAACTGACTGTCTGTCAGCTTGTTTGGCTTCAGCAACAGGAAATGATTATTGTTAGAAGATGCCTCTGTAATTCCAGTTTAGGGTTAATTACCCCTGAAGTCTTATGGGTTAATTCTAGAAATACAGGTTCCAGCCAGAGTTCACATGAACCCTAATGTTCATGTGGCAATTTACATATTGTTTACTCGAGGCAGATGTACTTTAAGTGTACTCTGTGTAGGTGTGTACTGTATTAAGTGCTTGGAAGAAAATATTTCTAGACTTTCATTTCCTTTTCCTGTTTGTCATGGTCTGTGGCCTCAACCCATCTGTCTTAAAACCAAGCAGGTGCACTTTACATGTCAAGTTCTGTATGTTTAGAAAAAGTCAAGTGTATTATGTAACCTGAAGTTACTGTTTACAATCAGAGCAACATGTGACAACATCTACCTTTAGAGCCCTGATTAGATTAAGAATCACTTTTTCAATCCACTACATTAAATCAGCAGTGTTATTAGTCTGTTATTTATCAGTGTGGGAAAGCTGCCAGATGATATCCTGAGAGAATAAAAGGCAAAATGTTCTAATGGAACATGGGATCTACAAAACTAGCGACGCAATAAGACATGGTGCTGTTATCATATTGTAACCCTGGTTACTCTTTTACTAGTTACTACATTACAGCTTTTTTTCAGGATGGGGGTATGAGTTAAAAGCACAGGGACGGAAACTTTACAGCAGCTTGGTTCATTTTAATGACTGCTACAAAAGTTGGAAAACAGGACTCTGACAACAAATATAATGCAAATGACAAACGCGATGATGTCTGGCTGAGTAAGATGACACGTTTGATACCTCTCTGATGTCTGTCCATGAAAAGCTTCAGTCAGCAGCTGGTTAGCTTAGCTTAGCACAAAGACAGGAAACAGGGAGAAACAGCTAGCCTGGCTCTGTGCAACAACTGTAACAAAATGTGCCTGCCAGCACATCTAAAGCTCTCTATTTAACCGGCTATATCTCATTTGTTCAATAACTCAAAGTGTAAAAAGAACAATTTGTCATTTTACTGGACTATTGCTTGGGTAGGTTGTCTGGCAACTGACCAATGTAATAACCCACTGTAATATGAAAAATTGTTTTTGTGCTTTGATTTTTGTACAGATTAAACAAACAAGATATGGCTGGATTTATTTGCTGGCAGGCAGATTATGTTACCAGCAGCCGCTGGCTTGGCTGTAGCTGTACACTGAACATGTGAGTGGTGTCTGCAAAATAAATATCAATTTAAAAATAAAATCTTATCTTAAAATATGTTTCAACAGAGTGCATTGCACACATACTTTCCAGTTCACATAAAATCCATTTAGACTTTGGACAATTATGTTCTGATGATATATTGCGATTGGATTAACTGCCATGTAAGATCAATAAAACCAATTTCTAGGTGCGCATTTTGTCTAGTTGTTGAGCCACAATGATTAGCCTCACTGAATTCTGGTTGACAGATGTGCAGCATGGACACTTTCCAATAGCTCTGCACTTGCACATCTGTAGGCCTTCATTTGAGGTCAGTAGTTACATACATACATGCGCTAACACATTCAGACACCCAGACGGAGCTTTGTCTTATCTTGTGTGACCAGAAAGCGCAGTTGGCAGATATATAGCCCAGTGACGCATTGTCATGAGGTTTCCTTATTCACTTAGTGCAGCCCTTTTCTCCGAAACGTGTACATCTGACCTGACAAATAAAAGTAAAATACAAATAGTATAAATCTCTCACAGAAGAAATCTGTTCTAGTTTATTAATCACTAAAATGTCTTAAAGCTGCCCAAACAAACACTCAAACTATCGCTACAACTTTTTGTTACTTTTGTGGCTTAAAAGCTCTTTGACCAGAACACCAGCATCTGTGGTTTTCTGAGACTTTTCAAAGAAGAAGGGTGGATGTGGAGTTGAACAAGGGGATGTTCAGGCAGAAGGCGTGCCGTGCTGCTGTAATCTCTCATCATCCTGTCCCCAGTGGATGCTTTAGATAAGCATGAGAGCGTTCTTATAATTCAGGGCTTGTTTAGCTCCTGATTCCACTGAAATGCAAAGCTGGAGAGCACTATATATACTATAGCAATACTGTAACGGTGTGGTTATAATTAGTATGTGGCAGCTTCCTGGACTGCTGTTAAATAATTACAGCATCTGGACCACGGTAGTCTTTTTTTAGTTATGAAGCTGTTGCAACGTTGATGAAATGGCGCGATTACCAGGGTCACCATGGACATAAGCCTTAGACACAGACCATCTGGCTTTGGGTGCTGACAGGATTTAAAACACAATAAATGCTGAAAACAAACCGCAACTGCCAGCTCACACATAAACATCAGTTGCAATGATGATATAGTGCGTTTTACAGTCAGTGTGTATTCAGTCCATGTTGTCCTCTTCTGATTATGGTAATTTTAGCACATGTGAGAGCTGCTGCCTGACTGAGGAAGTTATCTTAGTCTTATCTCGTGTCCCCAGAATGGACCGTTGGCAGATATATTGACATGGACTTTCCTTACGTGTTATTGCTTTTTTCTCCAAAGCTTGTAAAATAGACAATCAGACAGTTCGAAGAGAAGATTGATAGCACTTTCATGCCTGTGCGTTATGGAGCAAGAGCAAGGATGCAATTAGCCTAGCTTAGCATAAAGACAGGAAGCAGGGAGCACATAGTTTTAGATTCCCCTCAGGATGTTTTTGTCAATAATTTTTGTAATACCTTAATGTTCCCTCTAGTTATCAGGTCAGAATTAAAAAATGTCCAATACTTTGACCAAACACTTGCAAAACTAATGACATTCCCATCAGCCCCAGCTGTAGTTTGTGTTTTGTGCTAATTTGTCATTTTCAGCATACTGAAACACTAAACTATATACATTTTAATTAGTGAGATTTATTGTGATAATACCTGTACAGTTGGAGTCTTTATGCTAAGCTAGGCTAATTTCCCAGCTCTAGCTTTGTACGTCGCACACAAACATGAGAGCGTTCTGGATTCATTCTGGATCTGACTTGATCATGAAGCACATGTCCTAAAAAGTCAAACTCTTCTTGAAGTGCATCAGTCTTTGTAACCAGAATGTTATAGTTACTCAGATCACAGCTAGCATGACAAATTGGTCCTCTATTTAGCTAGTTTAGGGAGTTAGTTTACCTTCTTTAAATGCACCTGTGCATAGAGAACTGTAATTTACTCTGGTAAATTGTGTAGAACATAATAATATCTATAAAAGTGCAAAACAATCAAAGCAATAAAAAAAACCCACAAAACAATGAAATCTGATTTCAAATTGCTGATATAAAAGACACCATCATGTGAGCACAGCAGTGAACCTGCATGTGACTGGACTCCTGCAAGTCAGACAAACCAGCCAATCTCAATCTACACTGTCAAACAGAAACCTCATTCCCTAAATGAACGCGTGTATGTAACACAGAGCATAATTCATCTCTCTGTACAAATTCTCCTGTTTGTCTTCACCACAGATGCTTACATTTCAAAAGCGGCCGTTCTGATTGGGCGCTGTCATCATTGTGCCAGGGTGACGCCGCACTTTGTGTGCTTAGAAACAGAGAGATGGCAAAAACAGCTGATGTCAGTGCTCTGGAAAGAGCTGTGGGATGGACACCAGAGGGAGACCCAGAGTTACATACAACCCCCTTCAGCCATTGTGTAAACCATACAATCTACAATATACCCAAAAGTAGTGTTTGAACTCTCTTCATGCTGGTGAGTGGAGATGAGCTGGTCTAAGATTAAACCTTGCCGTAGATGATCTACATAGAATAGTTAAAGTTAAACACCGGTTAAAGTTGTACTTTCTCCCGCAGAGGATGAGGTGAGAGAGCAGCAGATGTTTTTTTTCCCCATTACAGCCATTAAATTGGTTGGAAATGTTGCTTTTGCTTTATGGCTTTGAAGTCATCATCAAGGGTGATGATGTGGGTGTGAACAGTGAAGCAATGAAAACAGGTTAAGTCAGGTCTTTACTCCTCAGTGTGTAAAAATATGTGTTTAAGTGTTTGTTGCCTTGAGCTATTGGACTCTACTTTGCGTTGCTTTCATACAGACCTCTCGTTGACGTAATGCTTCTGCTGGCTTCTTTGGAAAACTTAAATGTCGATCTGTTGGTTGGTTGGTCCACCACTTTTGTCCTAACTGAATTATTCAAACAACTACTGAATGGATTACAGTATCGTATTGAATATTCATGCTCCCCAGAGGATGAATCCTAATGACTTTGGTGATCCCCTGACTTTTTCCTCTATTGCCACTAGTTTGACATTTGTGGTTTTGAGTGAAATGTCCCCACAACTATTGGATGGATTGTTCTGAAATGTGGTACAGACATTCATTTTCTCCTCAGGATAAATTGTACTAAGTTGGTGATACTTTAACTTGTCATCTTGCACCATCATCAGGTCACACTTAATTTGTACAATAGTTTGACCTGCGATGTTGTAATTGTTAGCATGCTGATGTTTGCATTCACAGAGCTGCTAGCATGGCTGAAGACTGTCTTCTTTAACTTTATTTGCATATATAAGCAAAGAGTTTCATTGGTAGGCAAAAAAAACCCCATCAGTTTGTGTTTCTTAACTGATCATAATTTGGACAGCATCAGAAAACACCAATAACGTTGATGTAGCTGTTACGTATGTTAGCATCAACAGGCCTGTCAGTAGTAACATTTGGAAGTCATGCAGGTTCCAGTCCTGTGTTTCTCTAGTGGTGGAGACTGACGCTTTAATTTACATTCACAATGCAGACTCTGCCTTCTTAACAAATCAGAAACAAAGTGATGAAGAGGTGTGTTGTTGGTTCATACACCCACATACTCACAGACACCCGCTTCTATGAATTTGCATTATCCAAATTAATAGCAGCCTCTTTGACCAGTGACCACTGGTAGAGCCATGAAGCAATGATTTTGATTTTTGATGATGTGAGACCTTCAAGGCATGGTGTTGGTGATATTCTAGCCTATATTTTTTAGATTGTCAGCAAATCCCATGAAAAGGCCAAAACCTATAATGTCATAATCCGTCACCCTCCTTCCTTTGAAATATTAAATGAAGTTTATCCTTTGGAAACTGAGTGTGCCATCTGCACAACTGACTATCTTGCCATAAAGCCCGTCCTCCAGTTGCATTAGCATGTCCCACTCCTCCGACTGCCTCAGAGCTTACTGACTTTGGAAGACGCTGAGATGAGATCATTGAAGCAGTTGCCAGACATCATGAAATGTGTGAAAAAACTCTGTCTAGATCAACTCATGTTGTTTTTGGAATGGAAGGGTAGAAAATGCCACAAAAGAATGTAAGACCTCCCCCCGAACCCTACATTATTTTTCCACTGTTATCCAGTGGTAGACAAAAAGCAATTTCTCAGCATTTGAAAAGATAAGATCATTCAAATCAAGCCACAAATCTCAGACTCAGACACCTCAGGTGGCTGTGCTGTAGCAGTTTGCCAGAAGAAGTTAAAACTTTTCACATTGATCAAAGAAATATGTCAATTTAAGGGTTGTTGTCTTCTGTCTGTGCACTAACCGCAACTCGTACAACTGTGTCAATCTTGGGCATGTTTCTATCACTATTTCACATTAATGTAGCTAACTATGCTGGACGATAGCCTTCCCATCCTTAATGCCGACCCTCTAAGATCTACAGCAGTGAATGAGCACAGCATCAGACCTGTGGGGAAACACTGAACAAACTGAAGATGTGGGTAGCAAATCAGAGGTCTGGATAGGACGGGTTTTCATGTACACTGAATTGTCCAAACAAGCTCTTTTTAAAGCAATTACTTTGTTGACTAAACGCACACCTCATCTTTCTCTTCTCCTCCATGAGCGTACAGTAGAGAGTCTGCTGGCATGATGCAAAAATATACAGTATTCGCTTAATTTAGAAGGTCATTGTTTTGCTGCACTGTGGTTTGAAGGTCAAAGCTTTGATTTAACAATTTAGGTGATCTTGTGAGTGCAGAAAGCTTTATAAAGTTCAGCTCATCACCAAACCACATGTGCCCTCAGTGGCCTTCATGCTTTCATCTTTTGTAAAAGAAAAACAAAAAACAACCAGTTTCACCTTACGATTATGTCAAGAATGTAAGAAACTATGAAGAAAAAACAATTATAATGTTGAGAACTGACCTGCTTGTGCTATATTATATCATATCATGTGTGTGTATGAAGCAATATATACATGTGTACATGCACACATAAGAACAGGCAGATTTCAAGCACTCTGCTCATCTCTTCCCTTTCTGTTATACTTTCATTCCCTTTTCCTTGGTTATCTTGATTCTCCTTCATATTTTGCCTCTCACTTTCCTTCTCTTACCTTTTGCTGTGTCTCTGCATGTAGAGTGAGTCAGCAGCACCCACACACCCGCGCACACATGCGCTCAGAAAGATCTCTTTGGTTTTAACTCTATTGGCCTTGGAGGGGACCCATAGCTGCTGCCCTTTTTTTCCCCCCCTCCTCCATTTGTGAGATCACCAGCCGTCAGCCAGTACTCACTCACATACTCCTGATGCTGCACACGCTCACAGCACTGCAGTGAGCCAGCATTTACTTCAGACACAGAGAGAGAGAGAGAGAGAGGGGAAGGTAGGAGGGAGATGAATGGATGAGACAGACTAAGCCAAGAATGCAAGTGATGGGAGGAGAGTAAAGGAGGGAGAGAGAGAGAGAGAGAGAGAGAGCGGAGGGGAGGGGGGGTGATGTAAAAACTGAAATACAATCTGGCTAAATCGCCCCTCCTCAACTCGGCTCACATGTGCGTGCACACCCATAAACACTCGGAGGAGCTGTCTTGCTCACACACACACACACACACACACACGCGCGTCCTGTCGTCTCCTGTTTGGCTCGTCGCTGCTACCTGGAGGGAAGCATCATTTCTTGTGAGAGCTGACATGACTTGAAGGCATCATCAGGGGGGATTTAGAGCACCATTTCTCACATGGAGCCAGTGTTTCGGTCTGTGTGCTGGAGTGGATGACGCCTGTTGATCGGCCCATAGATGCAGCACTGTAAGTCTTCCTCTTTATGGTGTAATGAGACAAATGCTGAGCCGTGTGGAGGTCACATATTTGCATGATTATGACTGCTTTCTCTTGGAGTCAAAACATGTGAGAAAGAAGCTAAAAATTCATTGATTTAAATGTAAGGTTTCTCTTGTCATGAGTTCTTTCAGCTGCGTATTAGATGAGCTCACTCCAGCAGGAATTATTCCGCTTAGCTGGTGCGGATCTGATTATGTAAGAGTGGAGTGTTGTGTGGCTGCTGCGACCTTGTGCACTGTCAGCACTGGGCTGCTTCTGTTGTCCTGTTGTGGCTGTCTGCAGGATTTAGGAATGCTAGTTTTATAATCAGTGCCATATTTGATGCTCTGTTTATCTGCTTAATCTGGTCTGTGGAGCTGCTAAGTTATTAGCACACAGCCTAAGACCTGAGCTTTTGTGTTTGTGCAAGCCTGCGTTGGCATACAGTGTTTATATCGTCACTGTACACATTTATGAATTTAGAGTAGAGCTTGTAAATCTTTTAGATTCAGGGCTGGTCAGATGTAACCAGAAAGTTACTGTAGCAGTTTAACATGTAACTATATGGAAGCTGACAACAAACACATTACATTCCAGCCACCTAACATATTTGAAATTTTAGTAATAACCCACTGACGGCACGACGGCTTCATTATGACTGTAATTGTATCCACGGCTCTCCATTTTCAGGCTTACCAATTCACCACATTGTAGTTACAGGATCTGCTTCCAGGAAGAGGAAAGAGAGGACACTTGTGCAAGAGAGAGAGAGAGAGAGATTAAGAGAAAATAGAGTAGAGATGAGGAGAAAGGGAGCAAGCACCATAGAAAGAAGTGCAGTCCCTGAGGGTTTCCTCTCAGCAGCAGAGGTGGCCTGTTTCTGTGCCTTGTCTTGAATGTGATGAGACAATAAAAGCACTGACACACTTTCCGCGTCTAAGTTAGCTGCCAGATAACGTTACAAGAAGACGTCAGACGTTAGAGTAAAAGATGCAGCTCAGACTTCTCCACGCTAATACAGAATCAGTTTAAATATGCCATATAAGTATAAAAGTGTTTCTTTTTGTAGGCTCAGTGTTCTGGCTCTCACTGATGAGTGCTGAACACAGCAGCTCCAAGAGTGCCTTGCATTCACCTCGCAATCAAATATTTATCACTCAAAGTGCCTTTTATAACAAACATCCAACCATAGCTGCAGCTCTGACTCATTGCTACTGCTGTGCTTTACAACATGGGGGTCGAGAGCCCCCTGCACCGATTTAGACTTTTTCTTCAGCCCCTACCAATTCTGACGCCTCAACTCAGGGTATCTGCTGACATCGAGTGTTAATCCAACACCAGTTCTCTCTTTTTCCTGGTTTCACAAGATAAATCTTTTATATGAGCTAACATGAGGCCATGACTGACAGAATGTATGTGATTTGGATTTGAGTATGTGAAAGTCTGAATTTTGTAATGACATTTACAAAGAAATGTGGATCAGTCACTTCTGGTAGACACCCGATCCACTTAATCAGGTCAGTTCAGGCGCTGATACTGATTATATCAGGGAATCCCTTCTAAAAACGACTGAACAATCTCAGAAGGCTCATCAGCGCAAAAATATGCACATTTGCAATTAAATGAGCAACAATGACACAATGAAGTAAAAATGAAACGACACATGACTGTGGGGCCTTTGGTGCCCCTAGATGTTTGGAGGCCTGGGTCAGCCCCAGCCCTTTATGAATGTACAACAATAGCTTTTCTAAGCTCTTGGAAAGTTTTACAACTGTATAAAAAAATCATAGTAGAGTAATAACTGAACTTCTTTGCAGTTGGAGCTGTCCTCAACAGTTTTACAGTCTCTTTTATAATGGTTACCTACAGGGAAACTGCTCTTTTGGGCTACAGGGTTGTTTTTTTCTTTCCAATACAACATGGCAGCAAGCCTGAGTGGCAGAATGATATCCAGCTCCTTGAAAAGTGTCACTTTTGGGGATCATGAGCCAAAAAGAAATAAGGGTCCATCCCTGGACACACTGGGCAGTGATTGTTTCAGTATTCATTTTTAAGTCCTTAAAGTTCTCCGAGGAACATCTACATTTTAATGACAAGTAGGCTGCTGAGGAAGACTTGATTTGATCAAAAGCTCTGGAACAGCTACTAAAGAGAGCTTGTGATGACATTATTTTGTCAAGTGCTGTATCCAAAGGTCAAGAATGGGCTTTCAATGTCAGTATTTTTTTTTTTGTAGAATTAGAGCTAGAGATTGAAAACTCACATCCACAATAGTGTGAATGTTTTGATCCTCAGTTAGTCGGCACTTTAGCGAACATTTGCTGTTTCAGCCTCATCCTCAGTTTGACCTCAGTGTGTTCTACTGACCAAAAAAGAAATATGTCTGGCATTTGGTTTTATCTTGGTGACCTGTTGATGTTTTCAGTCACTGTTTCTAATCTTAATATGTCTGCGTTGGGTGGGAGTTGAAGCCTGTAGCCACAGGCACTGATTGGTGTGTCTGTTTGTGCGTTTGGCATTTCCTCTCTCAGTGAGGGGATGGAAGGAAGAAGACTTTTTTCGCCTTTGATCTTTACAACCCACAGATCTCCCCTCACCTCCGCCGTGCGTTTGATCATATGTGCTGTCTTTTTGCGTCTCACCCTCCTTCTGTTTCTCTCTGCAGGGTGCAGGGTAAGAGGAAGAGGGACTCCTATGTCAGAGTTTTAGGATGGCCAGTGAAGGCTCCACTATTCCCAGCCCCGTGGTCCGCCAGATTGACAAGCAGTTCTTGATCTGCAGCATATGTCTGGACCGCTACGAAAACCCCAAAGTATTGCCCTGCCTACACACCTTCTGTGAGAGGTGAGTAGAGTTGCCATGTTGCTCTTATGTAGGAATGTCATGTTTAAAATTTCATGGGGAGGGGGGGTGGATTAAAGCTGGGAAAAACTAACTCAAATGTATGACTTGTATGTTTTCTGTACGAAAGAGATGCTGCATGGAAGTAAGCTGAAAATGCTGTAATAATTTTGTAATCAATGCCGTATTGTTTTTGTAAATTAGAGTACTGTTTCACAAGAGGTGGTGCTGCGTCCCTGCTGTTGACTTTGTGTGTTGGTGCCGTACTCTTTTACAACCAGCCTCTGTTTCTGATACAAAAGAGAAATTGTGGACGGTGCCTGTCTGTCCCTTTGCTCTGGTGGCTTCTGGAGAGTCGATAAGCTGTAACAGTTACGTGTGTGTGTGTGTGTGTGTGTGTGTGTGTGTGTGTGTGTGTGTGTGTGTGTGTGTGTGTGTGTGTGTGTGTGTGTGTGTGTGTGTGTGTGTGTGTGTGTGTGTGTGTGTGTGTGTGTGTGTGTGTGTGTGTGTGTGTGTGTGTGTGCGTGCGCGCGTGCGTGCGTGCGTTACAAGAAAATGTGCTTGTGCGAGAAAACTAGTTAGATACTTGACATTTTTCTTCTATGGATTTGAGCAGATGACATTTATTGTGCCGTTACAGTTGACATTTTAAAGCTTTTTACATCTTTTTGGGCTTTTATTTACCTGAAACCATATGTGATCATATGTTATGATGGTAGTGGATGCTTGAAGTGTAATATGACGCTAAATTCTAAGTGGTAGAAAGACATTATTTCACTGACATGTAAGCATGTTGAAAACCTCCTGTACTCTAATGTACTCCTGTACTCAACATTATGTTGAGGGTAGTCGAAGGAGTGAACACGCTCATCAGTTATGTAATGTTGCTCTGCAGTGAGTGGCTACTTTATCAAATACACATGCACAGTGCATAGTGCAATCCAATACAATGGATGTTCCATACATGAGGTGAAAGAATGTTGGAAGCACTTTAGCACCTAACATGATCCAGCCCAACACAGATGACCTCAAAAGTTAGTTCAGTCAACACCTTCTCTGACAGTGTCAATATAACTGAACATTATACATTCTACAGTGACAGGATTTATGGGATTATAGCAGGGCTATTGTATTTGAGTGCAGCAAGCTGTTAAAGTTAAGATAATAATCTGATAAGACTAGCAGCTACTTTAAACGTTTTCAACCACTAGATGGCATCAAAGGCGAGAATAGCCTGTGTTTATCCCCCTTAAAGGTCAAATAACAGATTGTGAACTGGTAGATTATAGCTTTGCACTTCAGTCCTTCTTTTCCCCTGCCTTTGTCAATGCAACGCACACAAACACACCAAGCACCAGCCTACGCCTCTGTCAAGACTCTCTTTGATACGACATATTGCAGGATGGCTCCCACTCTTTGAATATTCCCCCTGCTCTCCTGCTCCAGGTGCCTGCAGAATTACATCCCGGCCCACAGCCTTACATTGTCGTGCCCCGTGTGCCGCCAGACCTCGATCCTGCCGGAGAAAGGTGTGGCGGCATTGCAGAATAACTTCTTCATCACCAACCTGATGGACGTGCTGCAGCGGGCGCCGGACAGCTGCAGCCAGGAGGCCGCCGCTCTCAACAACATCACCACTGTGGCTGCAGGCCAACTGCTCTCCTGCCCCAACCATGGAGGCAATGTATGTTGATTTTGTTCAGTATGTCATCTGCAAACAAATATGACACGATGCATTTGAAAGCTGAAAAGGCAGTTGTTTATGTTAGTTAGATCTTAACATGTGTAGATGTATAAACCACCACATCTGAGTATCCAGTTTACTTAATTTGTCTATTATACAGATTTATAGGATTTTCAGCAGAGCATTATTTATTACCCATCCTCTATGACTTGAGGTTAGATCAAACACACTAGCACAGCATGTATTTGTGTGCAGTGTTAAAAATTCATCACCAGTGTCTGATAAAGTCTTGATAATGGATAGCTTAGAAGTCACGTTTCATTAGTCAATAGTTCAGGTTTTGATCATTATTTTAAAGGTTCATTGTCAGACCAGCACTCACTGTTCTGAAAGTGATTTTATCAGCCAAAAATATAATTCTAATTCTAAACTGACAAGAGTCCAAGTGTCTGCAGCTGTGCTAGTGGCTCTGTGAGGCTGTATGTGTTCACAGTGGTGCTTTCAGCTGGATGCTATAGGCATGCTAACATGCAGACGTTCAGCAGGTATAATGTTTATAGTGTTCTTAGCGTTAGGGTGTTAGCATGCTTGAATTTGCTATTTAGCGCTAAGGTCATTAGTTTTGTAGGTATTTCATCATAATCTAAGTATTGGACAAATTAAGAATTTGACCTGAAGCTGGAACTAGTTGAAAAGGGATCATCAAAGTTATTAGAAGTCATCCATCGACATTTCACCCTGAACTAAAAATGCCATCCTGTGCTACAGAAAAAGTCAAGGGATCATCAGAGTCAGTAAGATTCATCCTGTGGGGGACACGAATGTCTGCACAAACTTTCCTGGTAATCCATCCAGAAGTTGTTCAGATATTTCAGCCTGTGGTGGACCGACCAACACTGCCATTAGTCACGCTGGAAATGTGGCGAAAACATTTTGACCTAAGCCTCAACCCCATATTTAAGTCTAATCTCTACTTTTTCCTGTCACTTAGGTCATGGAGTTTTACTGTCCGCCTTGTGAGACGGCCATGTGTCATGAGTGTACAAGTGGCGAACACGGAGAACACCCAACTGTGCCTCTAAAGGACGTAGTGGAGCAGCACAAGGCCTCATTACAGGACCAGCTAGACGCTGTCAAGAAGAGGTACAACACCATCATTATATAGACTTCATTTTACTGCACTGTAGACTTTATTATCACAAGTAACAGCCATGATGTCATGACTTAAACAAAGTCTGTAAACACTGTATGTGTCCCCATTCCTGCGGTCCCTCTGTTGTTCCCAGGTTGCCGGAGATCGACTCAGCCCTGCAGATGCTGTCCGAGATCCTGCAGCAGCTGACCAATCAGAAGAGCTCCATTGAGGATGTTATCCACACCACCTTTGATGAGTTGCAGAAGACGCTGAATGTCCGCAAGAGCGTTTTACTTATGGAGCTGGAGGTCAACTACGGCCTCAAGCAGAAGGTGAAGTAACGATATAGTATTTGGCTGACACAGAGAGAATGTGTTTTCACTGTTATCCTTCAATGTTTGGTTTAGACTTTGGTCATATCTGGCTTTGGTCACAATAATGATAAGTGTTGTTTGAGTCTTTTAATAGCACTTTGCAGTCTCTATCTACCTCTGACGGGGGCTGTATGGACTGGAAGCTCTGATTTGTTCCTATAATGAGTTTTTGGAGTATATGAAAAAGGAAACCATACAGAAAGAGAGAGACACAAAATTAGTACATCACTGACCTAATTAGAAAAGCATTTAACCTATTACAGGCTACTCATCGGGCTGTTCTTGCTGTGTCAGGGGCTCAGCTGGTCTGTTAAGTGATTAACAGGCAGAAAGAGGGGGCCAGGGAGCTGGTGCACCACCCCAATCCAGGCAACCAATCCCCCCCAGTCTGGTCAGCAGCCTGCTGCCGCCCCCTCGGGGAGCTTCATCACATGGGTTGCTAATGATTTACAATTCACTGGCTGGTGCACAGGAAGAACACGGCCACCCAGGGGAAAACCCAGATCTGTGACTTTGAGCTGTGTTGTTGCTCAAAGCTAGATGGAGCCAGTGTACTGTTTGTGCACTTGGGTTGATTTGGGTGTGTCATGTGCAGTGAGCGAACACAGTACAGCTTCGCTCTTCATGCTGCAAACACTTTATCCTCTTACTCTGAAGCTTGATCTCCAGTCTTACAGTTTGCATTGGCAGTATCTTTTAGTTTTCAGAGCTTCAGTGTGTGAATTAGTCTACAGACAAAGAGATAGTAAAAGACTTCTCAAACATTTGAGTCCAGTCTGAGATAAATGGCTTAATGGCCTCTGTTGTAGGGGAAGAAGAGGAGTGTGATGGCCAGATGGGGGTGAGTCTTTCTTGGTTTTTTTCATCAGGGTGGAGTCATGTCCAAGTGATAAGGAGAAATGGTAAAAAGTATATTGGCACACTTGAAGTATAGCATACTGAGACATTCCATGATATAAATGTGACTTGTGTTAGCATATTATTAGCATGACTCATGACCATTTAAAGATGAATTACTGCAGCGTGAATGACGAAATCCTGTTGTTTTAATGCATGTGATTAGTTAACACTCAATGGATCATCACTTAATTAAAGTTACTTTGTACATAAATGTATTCGTGCCCAAATTAACTCCAGCTAAGTTACATAGAGAAGAGCATTTTAGACCTAGAATGGGGTTTATCAGAATCAGGTTTATTTCCAGGTAAGTTTTCACATTATGAGGAATTATCATAGATATATAAAGAATACAAGATATTTACAATACAGAATATGAGAGAAGAAAATGTGCTAACAAATGTACACTATACTATATGTTTTGTTTTTTTAATTAAAGAGCTTGATAAGCAGAGCAGTGTCTCTGACAGCACAATGGAACCTATTCTTACTGAAATATTAATCTGTTTTTGTTAAATGTCAATGTGCTGCTTTATGACTGAACAATGGTTGTTTATGTCACATGTACAAGAAGAGACACGTGTGCTTTAATAAAACCTGGAGCTGTGTCTGATGTTTTTTTGTTGTTTTGCATATTAGATTATGTTTTTGCCGACATGCACTCGCTGAGCTAAGATCTCATTCCTCTATAGTTGTGGTTGATGTTTTAGTTTTACATCGATATTAATCTCTCGTTGATCTCTTACTTGCTGTTCTACACAACGGTGGAGCCATATGGGTTTTATGTGTGGGCTTTAATGCTGAAGGACAGCCACCTGAGGTTTGGGTTGTGAGATGAATAAAGGAATGAGCTAGAAGAAAGTATATTATTGCTGAAGCCTAAACAGTGTGGGCACCACAAAGTAACCCTGCTGCTGTCTGGTGTGTTTACTTATAGGTGCTCCAAGCCCAGCTAGATATGCTGCTGCAGGGCCAGGAGGGCATCAACAGCAGCTGTAACTTCACCGAGCAGGCCCTGAGCCACGGCACCGAGGCCGAGGTGCTGCTGGTGAAGAAACAGATGAGCGAGCGTCTCATTGAGCTCGCCAGCCAGGAGCTTCCTCTGCAGCCCGGAGAGAACAACCAGCTGGACTTCCTCGTGGAGACGGAGGGACTGAAGAAGTCCATCCACAACCTGGGCACTATTGTAACGACTAACGCTGTGGCCTCTGAGACTGTGGCTACTGGTGAAGGGCTACGGCATTGCGTGGTGGGTGTGCCCACCTCCATCACCATAACCACTAAGGACAAAGACAGAGAGCTGTGCAAGATGGGTAACGCAGTCATCACCGCTGAAATCTCCTCATCTGATGGCAGCAAAGCTGAAGGAGAGATACTGGACAACAAGAATGGCACTTATGAGTATGTGTTCACAGCTCCCAGGGAGGGGACTTTTTATTTATCACTGCGTCTATATGACCAGCACATCAAAGGAAGCCCCTTTAAGATCAAGGCCACCAAGTCCATAGATGTGTCACAAACATCAGACGGCATGAAGAAGAGGCTGAAGTCTCCAGGCAGTGGCCACATCAAGCAGAAGGCCATCAAGAGGCCGGCCAGTATGTACAGCACAGGGAGGAGGAAAGAGAATCCCATCGAGGACGACCTCATCTTCAGAATCGGTAAGAAAGCAGACATTTTGTTTTATCGCCCCAAAATGTGGCTGTAGCACCTGGATTGTTCATTCAGATTCATAATCTTTAACTATTCTTGATCAGATTGTTTCCAATTTAAATGTAAGTTTTGCCAACTATAACCCTTTAACCAAAGTTCTTGCCAAGCTGCTTGTATTTAGATGATTTAACGATGAGGCTTCTTTCTTAAAATGAAAAAAAAAAGTATTGAGGAAAGAATCATTTGGGTATCAGTACCAGGTGTCATAGTGGCACTAGAGCAGATGCATTTGAAATAATACCCACCATTAGCCTGGAGACCAGCATCTTATATATCCAGAGGTAGTTAATCGCCAATGCGCTCAAAACATGTACTTTAAAACCTTTTTAAACAGGACCTCTAACATGCTTTGCACAACTGTTTGCAATCATGTTTGCATTACGTATTTATATTATTAAATTATTATTGTAACAAAAAGAGCAGCAGTGACAGTTTGCCCCACAGCCTGGTGCTTGGTAGAGCTGCATTTTAAATATCACCATTATAGTTCTAAATCAAACTTAGTCACACCATCGATCTGCTATTATGGATGCTGCTATGTTTCATGTGTTCCAGGCACTAAAGGAAGAAACAAAGGGGAGTTCACTAACCTGCAGGGAGTGGCTGCCTCCTCTCTGGGAAAAGTGCTGATAGCAGACAGCAACAACCAGTGTGTTCAGGTAAAATAACCGACAGAAACGGCACGTGCTGAGGGGTATATTCAGAAGTCAGTGCTGGAGCACTACTACTTCTCACTGTTCGGTCCCTTTGATCAATGCTGCCTCTCTTTTGACCTTTGTTCACATTCTGTATTTGTGGACATTTGTTGATGAGAATTAGAAAAAGATTCCCTTTTTTTTTTTTTTTTTAATGTGTGTTTTTAAATCTGCAGATTTTCTCAAACGATGGCCAGTTCAAAAGCCGTTTTGGTGTGCGGGGCAGGACTCCGGGTCAACTGCAGCGGCCGACGGGTGTGGCCGTCCACCCCAACGGTGACATCATCATTGCCGACTATGACAACAAGTGGGTCAGCATCTTTTCAAGTGAAGGCAAGTTTAAGGTAAGTTGAGCTTTAATCCTTCCTTATCTTTATTCCAGGTTTTATAGACTGTGGGACAAAGTAATGGAACTTTGATGTAATTTTCACTAAGAACAATAATAGCAGGTACACCATGTAGTTTCTGCTATAAATGCTGGTGTGTTGTCTTCATACCACCACTGTATTTTTATAAAGACACTTTATAAATTGGGATTTCATTTAATTATTAGTTATTATTATTTAGTTTAGTTAGACTATGCCCCACCCTAGTTCATTTACGCTTTTCCCACCTCATTTACACATTTTCTGGAGTGTTAAGAGATGCACTCATGCAGATTTTCACTTCCCTCTGCGGTCTATGTCAGAGGAGTTGATGCTGAATTATAACAGTGAAAATTAATTGGTTTAGCCTTGTGCTTTGGATAGTTTTAAAGACGTTGTCATACTTTCTTACCAGGAGTTATAGCAGAGTTTCAATGGCACAATGTACGATACGCCCATGTTGCATGTAGAACCAGCGGCTTGTTCACTGACACAGTATTTACATCTGTAGTGTGTGCTTATTCATGGGATGTTGAACTACAGGGAGCATATAAGAAAAGATTTTTAAAGGAACTCTGTAAGCTTTTTGGTATATAATCCTTGAGAGACTGTGAACAATTCATTCAATGTATATATGGAATATTGTGCAGTATAGTTTACTCTGATTTTATTCTACTAATATTGCTATTGATCTAAGCATCCAGTCGTGACGTCTGTGATTAAAACCTCGGGTGCTGCCTAACAGAAATGTGAATCCTTGACTTGTCCAGAACAAGATTGGTTCAGGGAAGCTGATGGGCCCTAAAGGTGTGTCTGTGGACAGAAATGGCCACGTCATCGTGGTCGACAACAAGGCCTGCTGCGTCTTCATCTTTCAGCTCAACGGCAAGCTGGTCACCAAGTTCGGTAACCGTGGCAACGGTGACCGGCAGTTTGCAGGTACACTCAATGGTAATACGTGCACTGCCCCCTGCAGTCTTTCTCCAACCAGCTCACACCTGCATGTGGAATGAAGACGAATGCCAAACCAGGAGCCATTAAGATCCCTTTATCCTTTGACTTCAGAGGTTTTTCAAAATAAGACACAGAATGTTCATTTAATTTATCATAAATTAAATGCACATTGCATAGATTACTAACTTGACTGTCCTGCATGTATTACAACTTAATATGGTATGAATATTTTAGTATAATTCTTTTTTTCATCTTGTTTTTCTGTCGTTAAATGCATTGACTTATTAACTTGCATGTTCTCTCAAAACATTTGCCATGAAGAAACTGAACTATGTCTGTCTTTTTTTGACAAACAGCACTAAGACTTTATTGTCGCTTGTTTTTATTCAGGTCCTCACTTTGCTGCCGTCAACAACAACAACGAAATCATTGTGACAGATTTCCACAACCACTCAGTTAAAGTGGGTGCTCAGTTATTTCTTTTTCTCTTTGCTCATTTTGTTTACTGTGTTTTCATACAGTGGCTCATTGTTGGTAGTAATTTTAGATTACTGTCTCCATGCTATGACCCCCCTTGAAAACCAAACTGTAGGTGTTCAACACAGAAGGAGAATTCTTGCTGAAGTTTGGCTCTAACGGCGAGGGCAACGGCCAGTTCAACGCCCCCACAGGAGTGGCAGTGGATGTCAATGGAAACATCATAGTGGCAGACTGGGGCAACAGCAGGATACAGGTTAGTGCCTTGACAAGCCCTGAGAAAATACAAGCAGAAGTCGACTTTTAAACCCTGCTGCATTCCAAGTTTCAGTATATAGTATCTCTACATGACTAATTTCTACACCTTGCAGACCAAATGTCATACAATTTTAATTCAAATTTAGATAAGTGCCTTACCATCTTCTGGCCTGTATACAAATTACATTTCTCACAAGAAAATTTGACTACACATTAGTGTCTAAACTTCATGTAAAAATAAAGAGATCTTCTCTTGTCGGGTTCGCAAGCTTCTTCTCAATAGTCACATTTTCAAACAGCCACTTCAGTCATCATGACTCATCCTTTATGATGAGGATCAAATACTCCAGCAGAAACTAAGACTTTTCATTTTCTCCTAGATTACACATTGGAACAAGTGAAACTTTCATCCTCCAAAGCAGTGTATCAGCTTGTACTCATTTCAGATTGAAGGATCAATATACCAACTCTAAATGATGAAAAATTCAACATTTAATAACGTAATTATATTGATTATACAACAAGTATGCCATGTTGCTATTTTTTTCCAGTTTGGTGTGTATGAGAAACTAATAATTTTTAATTGACTTGATTCTGCCAGTACACCATTTCACCATTTCATTATGCAACAGTTTTTCTTTGAAATGTTAGCTCTCAATTAGGATGACATTATAAGTGAACAGTGGAGTTACCTTACTACAAAGTTATTGAAATAAACTACACATGTAGTTGGAGACGAGTGTCTTGTGGTTTTATTCGACATGCAGATATAAACAGAATACTGATTTTACATCTCTCTCTCTCGCTCTCTCTCAGGTGTTTGATGGCAGCGGTTCGTTCCTGTCCTACATCAACACATCAGCAGACCCGCTGTACGGCCCACAGGGACTGGCTCTCACCTCTGACGGACATGTTGTGGTTGCAGATTCAGGCAACCACTGCTTCAAAATCTACCGCTACCTGCAGTAACACTTCCCCCCTCAGCGCACAAACTGTACAGTGTACACACGCACTCATCGGTATGGAGCGACTGGCAGATTTGCACTCACCCGCTCACCCATTCATCCTCGAATCGTGCTGTTATTGTGCCATCTGTTCTCCACATGTATGTCTGTGACATCGCCTCTAACACAGAAGACGCAACAATTGTTTGTGGTTTGGATAAAAACAGAGGATCTATGATGTTCACAGACATCTGCTGGTGATCGGTGCTTTGAGGAGTTACTCATAACCTTGTTCACATTCCATTTTAACTACTCTAATTTGAAACTGAAACCTTAGTATTGTACATATGTTAGACAGTTGATTTGTTGTTACATGGCAGGAAAACTGGAAAATATTGCTATTGCACTTGTTCCTCAAAATACTGGTTGAACATTGTGTTAAGTGGGATTGAAATTGAAATTAAAAAGTACTTTAGCGACCAGAAAAATAATGGGAATCCAATTTATAGTTCCAGTTACTGCAGCTTCCTGTTAAATGCTCTTAGGAGTCCTCACATTTTGCCTGTTCACTATAAAAGAAAAATCTTGCACCTACTGTAGGAAGCAGGTATTTTATAGCATGATTAAGCATCTCTTCGCATGCTGTTTAACAAACACTAGTGCACTATATAGAAATCTATTTCAGGCAGATACTTAACATCACTAAAAGAAACTTAAAATCAAAGCAATATTTCAATAATACTTCTACCTATATGTGGAAATGACTAATTAATGTTATATGTCATCACTTTAAATGAACACACACGTGGTTATTAACTATGCTGATAACTTCTGCTTCATTGGTTTTACAAAAACACATTTGTGTGTGCAAAACAAATGTGAGGGTGTTGTGATCAATTAAGGTACAAAACAAAAGCCACTTGAGAGTTTGACTTACAAACTACTGTGTGTGTGTGTGTGTGTGTGTGTGTGTGTTTGGGTGAGTGTCGTGTGTGAAACCTCTTGACATTTTGAGTCACAATCTGCTGTGATTATATGCAAACATCTTGGAATTTAGTGCATAATTTGAGTAAATAGCTAAAATGCTGAAAATAAACTCAGTAGGATGCATCAGTCCTTACTTAAAGGGTTTGTTCATCCATCTAAGGACTTAAGAAACAGAGCTACAGAACTGTGATCACCTCCACTCCACTTCCCATGTGCTCTTATGAAAAAAAAAAATCAGTAGAACTACTAAAGAGTTGCATTTTAGAAAAGCAATTTGCCCATCCTCAAGAAAAGATGCAATATGTAGTTCACCAGTTGAGGTGTATGTTGTGAAAATGCACTGTGCTCCTATTTAGAAAGCCTTAGCCAAAACTTGTTTGTCTTCAAGCACACAGTTTTCATCACTCATTATCCTGAATCTGGTCATCCATTTTCTACACAATCCTGTTAAATTATTTGTTGTCCATTGTCTTGTTTATATTTGTAATGCCAAATGGAATTAAAGTGCCCATAGGAAAGAAAATTGCGTATGTAGTTAATTTTGTTATGTTGGTGTAACTCCATTGTTGCTGAAAACACTGTTATGTCGTTTTTTCAAATCAACATAGCATCTATTAGTTTATGCAATGACACTAATCATGTGTGAAATAATTTTTGCATATTCATAATGATGGATTATTTCTCTCTGCAAAGACATTTGATAGTTTAATAAGTCCATGTACTTTATTGGACAGCAGAGGGCGTCAGAAAGCCGTCAGGAGGCGAAGTCAGATACGTCGCTTCTTCCTGTTAAAGTAATGCTGCCTTTTTCTAGTCGGAAAGAACAAATACTAAAGACACAAAACGGTGGCAACCATGATGATTCCCCAGGTTCACATATGTGAACGTAACGCAGAGAAGTTTGGACACTATAATAACAACATAAAGGTATAAGTGCTTCTACGTAAAACGATAGGTGAATGTTTTTGAGTGGATTTACGCATTAGCTAAAATTCAATCTGGTGTTGCGGCACAAGAAGTGGAAGCGAAGATTACGAGGACCAGTGAAGGCAGCGGAGCACACGTCACAGCCTTCCGCGGGAGATTCAGTAGCAGCTATCGCCTCGTTCTACAAACACAACAGCGCTACATAACATCTTACAACGCAAGTGCCTCAAACCTTACTGTTAGTGTACGTTGCTGGTGCTCCCAACATTACAAAATGGTAAGCAGATGTTCACCTTTACCTACAGTATTGTTTCAAAGACGCTCATGTACTTGCTAGCAGTACCAAGTTAGCTCCTAGCTAGCGGCAACATCAACTTTAGCTAGCTACCAACCTGCAGTAACATCACTTAATGCTAGCTGTCGTCAATACAACAGATTTGTAGGTGTACAATTGGAAAAACGCAAACATTTTGCGTGCCACAGGGTAAATATTAGTTTTAATTCAGTGCCGCTAGCACCCCCGTACCTCATGTAAAGAGTGGGGTATTAGCCTGTGCTGCCTCTGGTGGCCGGGTGGTGCATTACAACAACAGAGACATGTCCAACAAACAGGCCTGCAGTAAAGCAAGCATGCTGCAAATTGTAGATCTGTATAGATACATGTCTATGTTTATCTTTTCCTCCTTATTCCATGTTAGACATAAGGAAATCTATCCAAGAAAATAAAGTCACTACAGTCATACAGTGTTTAATGCCATTTTCATATGATTATGTTGCTAATATAGTAATATTTTATCTTCTGTTACTGAAATGATCCAGCCTTCATGATAAATTGCATTTATGTGTTACAGTCAAAGAAGAAAGGACTGAGTTTGGAGGAGAAGAGGACTCGTATGATGGAGATTTTCTTTGATTCGGTGAGTGTTCTCACTGTAGGTGACCACATAACTGATTTAAAATAGGAACCCTATCAAAATGATGTACCTTTGTATTGTCTTGATCAGACTGTGACTCTGTGGATTTTAAAGGTTATTGCTAATACTTACTCGTCCATATTGCTATGCATATTATTTTCTTTGACACAGTCTGAAAAAGAACACTATTGATTTAATGCCACTAATGTTGATTCAGGCTGCTCACTTCTGATGCTCAAGTTACACTGGGGAGGTTTTGTGTTCTCATTATAGAAACCTGCTACAGATAGGGAACAGGCTGTTCTTCTAATATATGCATTACTTTGATCACTTTGTGCTTTTCTCTCTCTTGTGATACACATTCACATCATGTACACAAACTAAACCAGCCCAGTGCAGTCAGATTAACGTAAAGAAATTATATTATTACAAAATCAAATTTTACAATTGCTAAATATTGTCCAAAACTTTTTCTGTAGCTAGATAGAAAATATCCACAGTTTCAGCCTATTTACAGGAAGCAATTTTGATTAGTTAATAATAATAATACACTAACAAACATGTTTATTATTAGAACAATTAAATACAATTAGGCAAATAAAAGTATGAATAAATAAATATGAGTATTTCTAGGCTGGCTTATATAGGTTAAACAGTGAATGTGCTATTAAAATACCTGAAAAGCCATAGTCATGTCAACATACAGTATATTTCAAAAGAATTATAATAGATTTCATTCGTTTTCAGAAAACCCAAATAAAGTACAGCTGAAAACTTGCTGATACTGATACAGACTTAAATAGATGTCAAATAGTTCCTTTTTCTGTGATACTATGACAAAAACAGACGTTCTTCCTTGAATATTCTCTCTTTGTCTTTCTAGAAAGATGTGTTTCAGCTGAAAGACATTGAGAAAATCGCCCCTAAGACAAAGGGCATAGGTGAGTAATGATCAACGAAATGCCATTAATGCTGAGTTTTGCTGAGCCATTAATGGTCCGTCCACACGTATCCAGCTGGTCACGTGTTCAGGTTGGCTGCCTGTTAAACAAAATATGTACAGTCTTGTTTTGTGTGCTCACCCTGCTGGTTTCTAACTAAATGAATTAAACAAATCCAAAGGTTAGTAAAGACATTGCTCTATTTTTAGAAAAGGAAAACATGAACGTGGGAGCTGAGTGCGAACAGGAGACTCTCGAGTGATTTCTAGGGGGAAAACATTGTGCACTAAAAATGTAACATTTCCATGTTTTTGAACTGATGATTCTCATCTTTTCAGAGTGTTTGTTTAATTGTGCTCACATTCTTTAGCCCATTTACCATACTGACCTCATTTTTCAGTCATAATCAATTGCACATTCAGGACTCATAAACCTAAGCATGAATATCAGTGAGACCAGGAGATATTTTTCTTAGTTTTGCCACCTCAACATGTGAATATGTAAACATATATTATTTTAGATTATTTTAAAGAACAGTTGTGTGCCTTAATAGTAATAAATGGGATAAAACCTGCATGAATACCAACAAGGGTTTTGAAGTAAAATACTGTCAGTTTATTTCTAATACGTGAGTGCCAACAGGCATTGCACTTTGATGCATTCTTGAAAAGACTCTGGTGACATTATTGTAAAATTTCCATGGCAACTCGGACTCGCTGCTCTCATCTTGGCTGTATTTAGTTTCTATAAGCAGAGCCAGACCTAACAATGGTAGTAATCTCATACAGCACACAGCTGTTGAAAGCTTTCTCTTTTTAAATAAAATGTATTCCCTTGTGGAACCAGACGTTACGAGTATGGAGGGAAAGTGTAGAAAAATACAAACTTGGAGTATTAAGCTCTGCAGAAGAACAAAATCTGTGTTATGCATGTTTCAATGGACTGAGGAGGGGTTTTAGTTTTAAAGTGGACCTTCATCTGAGGAAACTGGATTGTGTTGCTGTGATTAAAAACACATGTTTCTGAACCCCTTACTTGGGCATGATGCAGTTACTGAATGATGGGGGGGGAAGGGGGGCAACAAGAGATTTGCATTATGGGCACATGTTCCAGCAGAGGGGGAGAAAATGTGAGAAAAGGGGTCATAGCAGTCATCTCAGCAAAAAAAAAAAAAAAAAGAATGGTAATAACATGCTGTTAACCATTAAAAGGCAGAATAGTGGAAACGGGGGCTGAAAGCTGTTTGAATGAACAGAAAAGAGACAAAGGACTGGAAAAGACGGCTGTGAAGTCATGCACATGCAGAGTTTGGTTGATCCATCCCGAGTGCTTTTCACTTTCGATCCTCGTTTTTATTTTTGCTGCTGTTTAACATCCTCTCAGGACTCAGCACAGCTCAGCCCTTAACGCAGCAGATAAGCTCTCTGTTTCACAGTGGACGGGGCTGAGCAAACGTGTGGGAGTATCACATTTCACCGCTTACACTGTTCAAGATGGAACTCCTGCCCCATTACATCCTCTCATGCGGTGTTCTCTCAGATACGTCTAAAGCAGCCAGATAGGCTGCAGATGTGTGGGTTTAGTTTTGTGAACATTGGAACGGTAAGCTCTGCCAGTGGTTAAAAAAAAAAAAACCTGATCCTGTTTTTTACACCCTCAGTAGAATGCAATATTATTCCTAACATCAGATACATCTTATATTGCCTAAAATGTTCTGAGCTTGTAACAGTCACACTGCTGCTATTAATCTGGCATCCACAAATCAAATCAACTGTCCACAAACACAATCAACTCTGCTGGGAACGCAGCGTAATGATAGCAAATGGATTGTGGATCTTCTCAATGCGGAAAATGTGCTCTCTTCTCTGCTGCGTTAAGCTCCCATGACTGTGAAGGACGTGCTGCAGAGTCTGGTGGACGACAACATGGTGGACTGTGAAAGAGTGGGCACATCCAACTACTACTGGGCCTTCCCCAGCAAGGCCCTGAACGCTCGCAAGCACAAGCTGGAGGACCTGCAAAAACAGGTGAGGACGCTCAGTTTTAGTCTGAAAATAGCCACCTCATAACTCAAAAGCTGCAGATGTTGCTAAACAAAACGCAGCGAAGACAGAACAAGTGGCTCTATACAGCATACAGACTGATCTCTTCAGAGCTGATCGCTGATTTTCTATAAAAAATACCCATATTTTACGAAAGGAGAAGTAGATTTGAACATATTTTAACCAATGGTGGTTGTGTTTTCTGTTTTAAGAACATTTCTAGTAATAGAGAGTGAAGAGAAAAATGGAAGAAAACTCAAATTAGCTGCTGAAATTGGGCAAGTTTTTTTTTTTAAAGAAAGGTACCATTTAACTGTTTGTGGTGTTTTTTCCATCTTATTGTCACATTTTTAATATTCAGAAACAAACAAACAAAAAATTCACCAATAGACAACAAAACAAAAAGCTCCGTTTGTAACTTAGAACTGAGAAGCCCTCATGTTGCACTTGGTGGATTTTGTGAGAGGTTTGTAGTCAGAGAAGTGAGACTGCTGCTCATCTTTGAATTTCTCTGCGTCTGTTGTGGCCCACTTCCCTCTCCTGTTGCTTGGCAGACAGATGGTGTGAGGGTGGCGACTCCTCAAAGAATGTTGGCCACCAGATTTCTGGGACAGTTAAAAGCTGTAGAGCAGCAATCTGTCATATGATAATGACGCGTGATTGCACCATAAGTGTTACAATATACAGGCTTATTACACGGCTCTGTTGAATACTTGCTTCTGATTGGTCAGTTATGGCACTCTACAGTCTTTCATGTAAGGTATAATGCCTGACGAGAGGTCCATTATCAGGAATTAATGGACGATGTGGAGGCAGAGAATCCAGTATTCAGAGTACTCGATTCTGATTGGCTGCTGGGTGTCCGTTAAAAAGTGATAATGGACACCGACTAAGGTGAAACTGTCTCTTCACCGTTTTAAATTAATGCGCTCGCTGGAGAAACCATAGCAACAGTGATGTCGTCAGAGCCTCTGTTTACAATTTGTTGCAACACCTCATCAAGCTAGCTTAGTTCCAACAGTTATTGTAACGCTGGTCCTTCAGTGTCTCATCCTCTGAACAGCACTAGATGGAGACACATATGCTGCAGGAAGTAGACTGATCCCCTCTGAACTCACTGAGACTTTGGATCGCATGATCAGTCTCTGATCACGTCTTTGAATCAATGATTCCCGTTCACGGGGGAGAGCCTGTGATCTGGAGCTTTTGTCTGCGATCATTACACACAGCCATTCAATTGTCTATGAAAATGTTGATATTGTTTTGGGGATAGTGACATAGCTGGTTAGCTAGCTAGCCTTGGTGTTAAACATACTGTGACATTATATTCACTGATTGTCAACCATGCGCAGCGTTAGTTACGTTGAATCTTACTAGCATTAGCAGGATAATACACTTCGAGGTCGATTTTGCGTTAATGACCGGCTCACTGTACATTATCATTTACATGGACGACGTGCTACAGCAGTTGATTTCCTGTAGGCCTGTCCTGGAGCATGTGATGGTTAAAATTATATCATCTCATCTATTGATAGCAATGTAAATTTGCATGCTTGATGTTATGACTTAAAAAATAGAAATAAGCACACGTTGGCTTTATAAAGTATTTATGAAAATGTGAAATTTACAAAGTACAACAAAGTTTTCTTACTTTCTGCCATATTAATTATTGAACATGCTTAAACACTGCAATTTACAGCACTGTAATAAGTGATTAATGCCAATAAACAGTTAGCTTCTGAGATTATTGGTTGGTCTCATTAATTGTTTTACCACGTTTAAGTTCAAACAACAACATCATTAACAGTAGTATTAACTTAAGGGCTGGAAAACCTCTACTGTCTAGATATTTTTCCTTGGCATGCCTAATGTAAGACTCTTTTATTGTAAAGGATTCTCAAGCAAAGCAGCGGAAAGTGTCTCTACAGAAAGCAATTGACAAAGCGAAAGTTGGACGCCAAGATACAGTAAGAATATATTCATATACTTCTCTACCTTGTCCAAAAAAATACATCTATTTTAACAAAAGGTAAGTATCCATGCAAGTTAAGCTTATAAGATAATTTTCACAGAATTGATCTGTATGAGTGCGCATGTGTGTGCAGGAGGAGAGGAGCTGTCTGCTGAAGGAGCTGAAAGCTCTGAGAGAGGAGCGAACTCAGCTGCAGGCAGAGCTGGAGAAGTACAGGGAATGTGACCCACAAGTCATTGAGGAGATGAGTGAGTACAGATGCAACATGACTGGTTTTTCCAAAAGTTTTAGCATAAATCACGTCACCTACAACAGGTCACCAGAGAAATCCAGCCCCCCTGTAACATGCAATTCATGTCATTTTTGAGCTGTTTTCTGTTTTTCACTGTTTCGTAACAATCTTAACAAATGTGAGATTTGTTGCTGCTTTATTGAATTGCATTGCACAAAGATTCGTAGGTAGTGTGTCACGTCATGACGATGTAGGCAAACAGCACCTCGAGTACAAAGCAGATTTGGTACAGACAGTTGATAAAATCATCTGACGGCAAGCTTATAGCAAAATAATTTGTCTGACCAGAGAATAAGACGGAGCACTGGACTGCAACGTCAGGTGGCTCATCGGGGCAGATGGTGCTTCAGGGAGGGAGGATCTCTATTAAACTCGTATATAAGCAAACCATTTGAGGAGCCTCCACATGACTCTACCATGAATAAATGGTTTCACACCAGATAATGAACATCAAATTTGTGGGTTAGTTGGATTATTTCACCTCTCACAAATTGCCAAATATCTGTGCGATAAGACCTTGGTACAGTTGGCAGACATTAGAGGTTTTTTTTTGCTGTTCATGGTACATTCATGGAAGTGATGCCACGAAAAACCTCCAATAGCCGGTGCTGCAATGAACCTGGACACCAATCAAAATCACCTACGCACAGAGCTAAAAAAACCACACAAGCAGGATGTGAAAAAACATGTTTTACACCCTCAAATGATCTTCTCACACATTTCACTGAACGCTATCTCAGATGTTCAGACAGCTCTAAAAAAAGGTGTGAATGCGTCCGATGGTAACCAAGGACACGTGACCACATTCATGAGCAGCACAGCTGTATGAATGCTCACCTCACTGCAATGAAAGACTTCCTAATCAACTTCATAGTATGTGTATAGAACAACAGTCCTCCCAAACACATTGGAATACAGTTTAATTGTATTGTATTTTAATAAGTGTCAATAATTTGGGACATGATTTTGAGGAGTCTAATTTATCTGTTTAGCAGCAGACTCACAGATTTCACAGATAAAATGAATTGTAAGCGAGGAAGTGAAAACTGAAAGCAAGTGGCCACTCAACATGCATTCAGAATACACTTTTGTGTCAGTCTGAAACTGTTTTTTTTGTTGTTAAAAGACAGTAAGTGTGAATAGTGTTAATCTTCCTGCTGAAACAGAGGCATCTTTTTTCTAATCTGATCATAAGTCTTGCACGTCCGTTTTAATAGCGGTCTAAATGAACTTCAGACTGTTTGGAATTTTAAGATTTTAAAATCACCAAGGCAAGGCCACTGGCCTTAACCCCTTGTTTAGAGCGCCCATACAATGCACACAGCTATTAATGGCATTGTAAAAATCCTATACTGCCTTGTGTTCATGTTACAGCTGACCGGCAGTAAAGGGGTTATGTTGCTTTATGTACACATGTGACATGTTAGGTGTCATAAAAATATCTGATCTGTTTGCCTGAACCTCTCAGTGTTACACAAAGCATGCATTTAGTCTGCACACAGTTCTGCAGTTTATTTCTGCTCCAACATGACAATATTGTCTCATATACCGACAATCGCATGACCACCACGCAGCTAAATGAGTCGCGACCAATCTACTTGTTATCCAAATGAGACGTTTTGAAAGAAGTTGAAATTAATTAGATTTTGGGACTCAGGTAGGTAGCCAGTTAAGATGCATGTTGGATTTACGTGTAAATGGAAGGTGAACTTTAAGTAATCCAGAAAAGTAGAAAAAAACACTATGATATGATGTTTTTCCTTACAGCTGCAGCCACATACTAAATATTCCCTCTCAAAAACAGGCTATATTTTTAGCTTGGTGCCAAAACAAGCTTAAGTCCAAAAAAAATCTCGATATCCTATAACAGTTTTATGTAGGTCGCAGAGAAATAAACTCAGGATCACATTGTTTGGCCCTCTGTAGAAACTCAGCCTCTGGTGCCCATGATAAACTTATTTCCAAGCTTAATCACTGCAACAGCTGTTGGAGTCCCAATCCAAACTCCAGGAAATTCTTTTTTTTTTTTTACAGCTATCTGAACACAGTCTGAAAATGAGTTTTTACTCTTGACATTCGACGTAAGATGTAATAATATGTAAGTAGAATAGATTTCCGTATTAAATGTTAGGACATACTGGTCGTATGATCTTGTTTATAAATAGAATGCAGATATTAGATGTTTATCTTTATCCTCAGGGTGTATATGTAGAATCTGAGGCCTTCCTATCTGTTAACTCCTGTGTTCACTCTGTGGAGCTGCTATCTGACTTGTGGCAGTGATTCATGTTGATCTGGTAACAGTAGATGCCCCAACTCTCATTGGTTCCAGCACTGTAAGTAGCTCTCTCAGCTATGCATAATGTTCTGCTTCGACGTGTATGTGCATGACAGATAGTGAGAGTTATTGATTCAGATCAGAAATATACTTAATGCACCCAGTTTTTACGGATAAACCCAAATGTTAGCGAGACAGAGAAATGAGAAGCTTTCTCTCACTTTCAATCTCTTGTGCTGTGTTCTCATGTCTATCACTGTCTCCACTCCACAGGCCTTATTTTCTTCTCTTTTAACTGCACCTAGTGAAAACAGCTTTATTACAGATAACCATCTCCCCTCGGTGAAACTTGAATTGGGCTCTGAAAGCTGTGTGCAGCTTTGCACAAGAGTGTATGACATTTTGTTATGTCTACTGCTCCGGGGGGTGGACTGAACTTGCAAAATGTGCTCAGACATGTTTCCCAGTGGTTCGTGCAGATATGGTGCAAAGAGCAGTTAGACCAGTGGAGGAAGTAAACCGTATCAATATAACAAAATCATATGAGTTGTTTTAGACCACTGTTAGCGTTGTTTAGTATATTAACTCTTACAAACTAAAATATGGCAATTTTGGCCTAGTATTAGACAAAACTTGATCAAGTTTCATCTTAAACTATCACAAATCTGCTGGTAGTCAAACTGAACATTGTGCATAAGACATTCAGCACTGCAAAGGATACACACATTAACAGCCAGGATGGAACAGTTCATAACCATATTGCATTTTAGCTCAGTGATCAGTGACAGCTTGTGGGTCTTCTTGGTGGTGGTTCAGACGTTTGCCCGTGCCCTGCTCATGTACCCCCCCCCTAGTTAAGTTTCTTTTGGCATCCAACTTCTCATCCATAATGTGGAATCACAACATCTCCAGCTCCATGAGTCAGAAGTTATTTAATGAATTCCCTCCCACCTGCAGCTGCTGTTTAATTTTGTGGATATCATTTCTTGTTTTCACGGTGTCATTATCAATAAATCCTGAAATGACAGTTGGAACGGTGTCGAGAAAACTTCAACTTTAGGCTCATGCAACATATCCACTAATTGTGACAACCGAAGCAGATATTTTTTTAGAACATTGCTATTGATCAGGTCCTTGGACCAGATCGCTGTTTTGATTTTCAAGGACATATCAGAGAGAAATCTGCCAAACCTGCTGCAAAGTGAGCCTGTCCCAAAAAAAGCTTATATTGGCTGGATTTTAGGATGCCGAAGCCCAGAATGTGTCTCTTAATAGTTACTATGGATTCAACAAAAGGTTATTACTAGCTACTGTTAAAGGGTAAAGTGATTATCCCAGGTGCCTAGCAACTTAATGATGTTACCTGTTGCTGTTTTAAGACTCAGACTTATGCATCACCAGAAATCTTGAGAGCTGTGCAGTTAGACCATATTGTTCAGCTCTATTTCAGGTTTCTGGCTGGACTGTTTCCTGCGACAGCTGCACTGGAGGTGTACGCTAAACTGAAATAATGCAAAACTGACTTAAAGGAATAAGAAACCATAACATTTTATTAACATGCAGGAATGTTAACATTTTTTGATTGCATGTATTTTTCCTTACATCATCGTAATCAATATGCAAATAATAATTCACTCTTGACACCCATTGCGGGCAAAATGTACAATGCACATATTGATCATGCATTTGTTTTGCAGGAAAGTCAAATGCTGTGGCAAAAGATGCTGTTTCAAGGTGGACAGGTGAGTCATTTTATCTATTTAATACATGCACATGCAATAAGTATGGAGCTGCATCAATGAGTTGATCAACAGAAGAAGAATCGTCACCTAATCCATTCATCAATTAAATCATTGATTAAGCAAACTTGCAAACATTTGATGGTTCCACCTTCTCAAATGTGAGACTTTTCTATTTACTCTTAACATTATAGTAAACTGAATATTGTCTTCTGGTGTCTTATAGACCAAATAGTGTAGCGTTGAAAATGATTATTAGTAGGGATGCAACCAACGATTAATTGCGTTATAAATTAATCTGCACACTACTTGCCTCATTAACTGTTTGGTCTATAAAATGTCAGTAATTAGTGAAAAATAATAATGACGATAATGGATTTCAAACAGCCTGATGGGACATTTTCAGACTGCTTGTTTTATTTAACAAACACTCCAAACCCAAAGATATTTACAGCTTATGATTCTGTATGACAAACAGCATCATCAAATCCTCACATTTCAGAAACTGCAACCAATCGGCTAACTGATGTATAGTCCTCCGCAGCTCTAATCATTAGTTCCAGCCTCAGTCCGGATCCAACAAAACACTTGGTGCAGAAAGTTTCCTCTAATAGTTCAGTACAAAAATAACTTAAGAACCACTGTGGCAAAGCTCTTGCCATTGATTTCTCTTTAAAGTGCACAAATTTGCAGAGTGCAAGCTGTGAGGGTAGTTTGTGTTCAGTATGTCACCTCCCAGGCGTCAACACTAAGGCTCACTGTGTGCATTCATTGACCTCAGCGGTAACCTTGGAGACAGCTGACCTTTGGGGATCATGGTAACCAGTTGGGCTTGTGGTGCTTTGACTTTTTAGGTCAACATTGCCTGTAACAGGTCAACAAAGTCATATTGTCAGTTATAATTCGTCCTTGCTTTGCTATCATAGAATTAAATTCACTTTAAGGAACTATGAGTCATATCTGCCTTTTCCGTGACTTGTACTTCCCTCGTCTGGGGTGGACACTGCTACACACATACATCTTAGTTAGCAATGAGGATAAAAGTGCTCCCTCTGTTGCAAGTACAAGCACAATGTAATTTTGTTCTACAAGCTGTAATGTTCTTAGCTGTCCTGTTGCAACAAACAGCACTATTTCATCAGCTCTCTGTCAGCTGGAACAACATTTTTTACAAATGTGTTCTCCTTTTGCATTTGACCCCAAAAATCAACACAGCAATACCAAATCTGCGAGGCTTTGTGTGCCTTTTTTATTTTCTAAACAAAACATTAAACATGCACTGCTATTGCTGACATTATTTCAGGTTACAACAGGCGAGAGTAACAACCTTGTCTTAATGTATTTGATTGCCCGTGGCTGCAACTTGTTCTGTGGCAGCAAGTCTTTCTTTCAATGTTGTGTGGCTTTAACCTGTAGTCTTGTCACACTGTGACACTCTCACACATAAAGACTCGCATACAAGCAAAGACACAGTTAATCACTTGCACTTCAACTGCATATTGCCATATCTAAAAGGAGATCCTGCAGGACTTAAATGAAAGGCATTACTAATAGCATGACTCAGAGTTTATTGACTTAAGCTCTCAATAAAACAGGCGTTAATCTACAGGAAGCTATTTGATTTACTCTTGAAACGGGTGACACATCCACAGATTTCAGCTTGTCTCATTCAAGATTCAAGATCTTGAATCACATTCCATCAGAGCACAGAGGCTCATTTTCTAATGAATTTTCCAATAGAAAGAACATAAAGTAAGTGTCACTTCAGATTACAGCCATGCTGTAGGCTACTTGTCAACTCTAGGCTACTTGTCAACTCACAAGCAAATTTGTTAACGAAGCACAATCAGATTAATTGTACATTTGTTCATGTTTTAATATGCTAATGTGGTTTTCCATGCGTCATCAAATTCAAGAAATATTTAAACTTACTTACTTTTAGTAAATTGTCTGTTTAGATAAGATAGAAATAGACTGGTGGTTATATGCTTTCATCATCAAGGATATTAATTGAAAATGTGTAGAAATTAGCTTATCAAAGCTAGCTTGTCAAAAAAGTGCAGGCTTATTATTCTAACGTAACTTTGAAATAAACAAAATTAAAAGTCTCAATCTGGGAAACTTTGAGGCAATTGTCTCCATCTCATGCACAGCTGTACCTGACTGAGCACATCTGCACTAAGCAAGATTTTAATGCAAAATGCTGGTGCACACCCTTGTTAAGACCCACCAGAATTCACCCTGCTTCGCCCAATTTATTTTCAGGTGTGGGAGACAGTCACTGGTGGGAAATGGCCTGGGTTCAGGAAATAATAATCAGCCAGAATAACTTTCACCAAAACAGCATCGGGCTAGTGCTTCAGAGCAATGAGACAGATGGTTTGTTTTGGACTCGACCATCATTCTCAAGTCCAAGAATGTTCTTCTACTCCCAGACTGACTGTGCTTTCTATAAATCCATACAACACCGGGAAACATCATAGTGTATTTTGGTTCATTAAACAAAGATTTTGATTTCTGTTTTCAGACAATGTTTTCTCCATCAAGTCGTGGACAAAGAAGAAGTTTGCTTTCGATGACAGTCGCATTAATAAAGCCTTTGGGATCCCTGAGGACTTTGACTACATTGACTGACTGCTAGCTTTTCTACCAGAGGTCATGGTCACAATAAGGGAAACATATCTGTTTAAGCCTCAGCTTGAAGCCAGTGTGCCCAGTCTCAGCAGTTTTAGTTTATGCTCTGTGTTAGAGTGAAAATAAATGCACCAGGATCCATATTTATGGCCTGTGCTGGAAAGATAGCAGTAATTTTGCTGTGGCAGATGGAGTTCATCAGCAGATATGTTGCTTTGGTGCAACCAGAGAAGAGAAGCACTAACGATTAGTGGCTGTGAGGGGTGAGGGGTTTCTTTTGATAAACACAACCTTGCAGTCTGACTTTTAGGACACCTGCTTGCATGAAATCTGAGAACCCCAAGTTGATGATGGAAAGGAATCAACACTTAACACATCTGTGTAGCCAATTATTTAATTTATATGGTTTAAACAGATGGTTTGGAATCAAATGCTTATGCACTTTTTTCCTACGTTTTCTCTGTTTTATTTTTGCTTGAGGGGGGGGGGGAGAAAAAAACTCCTTGTGAGCAACATGCAGTCCTCTTCATTCACAATAAGTGCATCGGGACTGACGGTAGAATTAAATTGCAGAGGATATGTTCAGGATATGTTATGTATTACGTGGTTTAAATATTTAAAGCACATTTAATTTTTGCAGAACCTGTTTTCTTGTGTTGCAAATAAAATGCCCCGTGTTACAAGCTGTTTTCTGCATTTGTATTCCTTCCAAAACTCATGGTGCAGTGTACAAATGTATTTACGCAGAGCCTCGTATCTTTTGTGCTTTCATTTTTTTGCCACTGGAATGTTGCGAAATCTGTCACAAAAGCACAAACTTTTTTACCAGAACTGCACCCTCACTTTCAGTATGAACAAAAAAAGGAGCACTGTTGTCATGACATGTCGAGAATGACTACTGCCCTGCTTATTTTCCTCCCTTTTGCTCTGTCAAACCAGATGCAAAACACGTAGTTGTGCTTTCTGTCTTTACTCAATGACCTAGTTGCCAGTGTCTCCCAGGGTTAGTTTATTTAAATTTCAAATGTCTTATCTTGTCTTACTCATCAGTTCAGTTTTCTAGCCATTAAAGAGGAGCATGTTAGTAATAACAGTAAAAACTTTGTGTGAAAGATGTGGATCTTTGCAAGTGTACTGTGGCCCACTGATGAAAAGTGTTGTTTCCTATTTATAATGTTTCCTAATGCACAAGTTCAGTTATTTATTCTGATGAGGGTAATCTGCTACTAAACAGTGCAGATGCAAATGTCAGTACTCTTGTATGTAGAATATTATGGCAACCCTAAGCTCATTATTAGAAATGTACTGTTAAGTGAAGCAACACTGATCCACCAAAAGTATTCTAAATGCCTGGCTGCAGTTTTATTTGGTGGAACTGACACACCCACAATAGCCTGAGCTTATGTTCATGTGTGTACCTGCCCAACTTGTGCAAACTATGATTCATGAGTCTGACATGCTGAATGTCAAAGTTCTCCTAAAGAGCGTGCATAACTCCACCTTTATCACAAGCTTAAAGACTATTATTTACAGCGTCTTTGGTTAAATGTCCTCACAAGAGATCAACAGTGCAACAATTATGCTGACTTATAGCTTTCACTTTAAAGTATAAGTAAGTCAAGTTAAATTAAAAGTACCAATTTAAAAAACATTACAAATAAATGTCTTGAATTATAACCCCTACTTTTGTACATTAGTATTATTCCCAAATGTACTTCAAGTATTAAAAATAAAAGTACTGGCTCTGCAGAAAAAATGGCCATTTTACTGTTGTAGCTGGACGAGGAGACGCCAGTTTTGACTGCATACAGTTTGATAGTTTAGTCCAGTTGTTCCAAATAAAAGGTCTGGCATGAGATGATTAATGGGGTCGGGAAGAGGAAGCTGTGATACACAAATTGGGATTCATTTTTGGATTCTTTTTTTGTAAAATATTGGATAATTTCCCCTCTTGAGCCTCTAACAGTTATTTACACAAAGCATTGTAATTTTTTTTAATGTTTTTTAAGTAAGATCTTAATCTGTAAAATAGCCATTAAACGTGGCTAGCTGAGACCTGTTTTCCCCAATAATGTAGTGTAATGACAGTATTAAGTAGCACGATTAGTCTGTAGAGTGATAGGGTCTGAGGAAGTATTCATATCCTTCTCTTAAGTAAAAGTGATCCTGAAAAATAAAAATGCACCATTACAAGTAAAAGTCCTGCAGTGAAAATGTAACTTAAGTAAAAATATTCAAGTATTAGTACCAAAATTTACTTGAGGTACAAAAGTAAAAGTATGCAAAATACCTGTAGGAGTGTTTTACTACTTCATATCCCATCGTTATCGTTCTACCTAAAATGTGACAGTCAGTTTGTATAGAATGTATTTATATCTTCTTGAAATAGAAAATAGCCATATTGTAACTAAATTCATTCCCTTATAGGAGTATTTTGTGTTTTATTTTGAACATTTGATGAGCGAGTATTTGAAATTTGTAACAAGGTACTTTTTGATGTATTTGTGGTTTATCTGTGGTTGAGGTGGACATCATTTAAATATTTCATATAATGTTGTTACATGACATCATAGTTTTATAAACTGATCATGTTTTGAATGTACAATCATGATCTTCAAAGTACCCAGTAACTATAGCTGCCAAATAGATGTAGTATAATAATAACCATACTAATTAATAATCATAGCACTTGCTTTACAGAAGACATAAAAACAAGAAAAACTTGATAATCAGTGTAAGTGTTAAGTAACATTAGATGGAGATAATCAAGTTAAGTACATCTAGTGTGTTCAGTACTTGAGTAGATGTGTTTAGTTATTTACCTCCAATCTACAGTACATTATACATGCATATCTTTGTATATGTTGCCTTTCTGCTAACTTTGTTTAAGATAAGATAAGATAAGATAAGAGATTATTTTATTAGTCCCACAATGGGGAAATGTACAATGTCACAGCAGAAACAAAGAAAAAATGTAGTGTACAAGTGGGAGACATTACAAAGTATTGCACATTGTCAGGTGAGGTAAAGAGATGAATAAATGCATTGCACAGTTGGTGAACATTATAGTGCCCTTATTGTGTGTTTTGGTGCAGTGTGGTTTACTGGGAGCACTGCTGGTTGTACAGTTTGGGTTTACTTGAACGGACACGTAAACAGACTTGGTGTAGAGGAGTCTGTCGGTGTGCAATGTGCTTGAGGAGGCGGGGAGGGACTGAGGGAGGGAGCTGGAGCTGCTGCTGCTGCTGCTGCTGCTGCTGTTGCTGCTGCAGCTGCTGCTGGTGGTGGTGAGAGAAAGAAAGACCAACGCAGCGAAACACAAGGCAGGCTGCTAGCTGAGAGGGCAGCATGGCGGGGCCACAGGACTTCCAACAGGGCAGCCACTGTCACAGGAAAACGTGGATCAATATACTATTAGGAATACTACAGCTACTTTTACCCTGCGTACAGCACGGAGGGGCTCAGCTGCAAGGTTTGTCCTCACCTTCATTTTACGAATTGCAGAAATGTAGAATTAAGTGAGCTAGACTGACTTGACAGCAGGCGTTACAGTGGAAAATGGGTGTCAGGGTATGTTGTCCGAGCAGCTTTTTAGATAGGAAATTAGTGGAAAATGTTCTGGATGCATTTCCAAGTTGCGATATATGAATACTTGTGATTTCCACCCGCATATAAGAGAGTTGTAGCTTACGTTTATGTTTGGTCACCCTGCTAGTTCATGCTAGCTGCCAGTTCCCTGTGCTGTTTGGTTAAACGACACCATAACTTGTACTCGGGACTTAAAAGGGACACTTGGCTTTAATTGTTGTCACTTTTACAAAGCCAGATATCGTTATAAGGTAACTCCACACGGCTGAATAGTCGTTTTTGTGCTGCGGCAGCATGAGGGATGTTTTCCAAGTTCGTTAGCCACCGAGCTAACCTTCCGGCTAATCAAGCAGCTAGCAAACAGCCTTTGTGAGCCTGCCGAGGCGAAGTCATTTCCTCACTTGGCTGTGCGACTAAAATTCACTCCGTTTCAGTTTATTCATTTCTTATAACCTGTAATAATAACGGAGGCCGGATGTATGTGGTTTTAATCATTCGGCTGCTTAAATCTGGCGCATTTCAGATCGTTTGTCTCTTTCCAGGTTGCACAATTTCAAAGCAAACCACCTCACTGTTAATTTCATTTCTTGCTCCCACAAAGCTTTGAGTCAGATGTCCACCAGCGTGGTCGAGGTCTGGCAACCAGAGGACGCAGACCCATTAGTCCCACTTCAGGTAATCATTCTTTGTGTGTGTTGTGTGTGTGTGTATGGATGAGGGAGCGAGACTGTGCATTGCAAAACACAGATGAAGACAGCTTGCAAATGCAGCCAGATACATGAACACGTGTGTGGTTGGTGCATCCCCATTGTATTTGGCTCCACTTTGCACCTAGTTTAGTTGTGTGCATTCATTTGTTTATATGAGCAAAGATCAGAGACCAGCCACGGCTTAGAGAGCATACTAATGTGCAGATTTAGTTGGTATAGAGCTTGTATCTGTAGTTCAATACAGAAATGAAACCAGCGCGGGAGGCCACCTGCCATGTGGCTCCTCCTGATTTTCTTTTGTACACAGTGTCCATTATGGAGTTCAGTCAGTCCTGCACACAGACAGCATGTGAGGAATGAGGCAGTCTGCATACAGCAGCCCTTTTTTTGCATAATGCTAAAATTTATAGTTTGCATGTTGTAGTGTTTGTTGTGTAGGATTTTCATCAACATGTTCAAGTAGGCGTGTGTGATTATCATGGAGCAAGACCAGAACAAACAGCAGGAGTTTAGTGTTTACTGATAACCTGTCATGAGGTCACCAGCTGACTGTCATGTTACCTGAGGAGGGTGTGGTTTTCTGCAGGGCTGTGTAAACAGATGTGGAGACAGCTTTGATCATTTGGTTGCCTTGAAGATAATTAAAAATGTTAATGAACATTACACCAAAGCGGTTTTGAAGCATTAAGCAAAAAAAGTGGTGAACTTGTGGTGAATCTGCACACTGCAGTAATTACCGTCGGCATGTGCAGACTAGAGAAACAGAAGACAACTCTTACAAGTTTGTTGTTTTGGATGAATTTGAAAAAAAAAAAAAAAAAAAGATGGGTTAAAGAAAGAGGAGAAGCAGGTGGGGAGTGGTACGTTAGCGTTTAGACATGTTTTTTCCCCACTCATCCCTACCAGACCAATTTGCAGATGGCAGAATTGTTGACATTGTTAGGTGTCATGTTTAGATAGGCAGCGTTGAATGGAGTGACTGTCTCGGTTACATGGGCTATGTGAAATAGAGCATGACATGTGTGTCTTTCTTCTATACACTAGTACTGCTGCTGGTCAGCTGGTTAAGTAGCATGTTGTATGTGGCTGCGGGCACATTGAAGTGGTTATGCAGGAGACACTGTTTGGTGCTGTGATACACAGCTAAAATCAAATCAAATATCAGATTTAGGCAGCAGAGATCATAAGTGATTAGATGCTGTGCACATAATTAGACCTTGTAATTGTTTCCATCTTTATCTCATACCTCTTACTTGTTATTTCATAAATACAGACTTGTGTTTCGGATTTGACTAAGGATCACATGCTAAATGCTAAATAGGTGTTTTCCAGTCACATAGTCATTAGATTAGCTCAGGTTCCTCCCCTTTCATCTGCCTTTTTGAGTTTTGTATAGACCCTTGTTGTAAATCTTTTAAATCCATGCGTTCATTTTAAAATCCCTGCAGAATCCAATTCATTTACAAATGGCGCTTCTCCACTTTTGAATATTCCTCGTGCTTTAATGGCTCACCTTCTGCATCAAGCGGCAACAGAACGTGCCATTGTTGTGCTTAATCAGCTGGAAAATCTGTTTTGTCTTGTTCACTTAACCCATTAACTTGCCAAGCTTCAAAGGTATCAGGGGAGCATTGTAGGACATAGTACAGAATAAAACAAGGATACATCAGTTACAATTTTTCAATCTGCAACCTGTAACTTTTGCATTGTTCAATCAACGGATGTGTGATTATGGATAGAATCAGTATATCAAAGTTTGTATTTCAGTTTAAATGATAGTGTAAATTATCTGTGAATTGACTCACTCCTATCTGGTGAATTAAATGCCTGATAAATTATAATACCAAATCACGTCGTTGAAAAATATCCTATTAAAAATCCTGTAAATCCAATATTGTAAACCATCCCTGCTCTTTGATTTGCAAAAAAATGTAAGGGCTAAGTGCTATGTCTGTCTAAACAATATGGCATAGTCTCTACTGGTTGATGGCACAGTATATAAAGTCCTTGTTCAGACTACAGTAGAAACAATAGAGAATCTGATGTTGAGCTTTTTAAGATAAAATTGTAGCAGTTGTATGTTTCTTAAGGTGTGTGTCTTGCTTGGCGCTTAATTAGGATCGTTTTCAGCAGAGAGCAGGTGGAGAGATGGAAGAGGAGGCTGATCGAGATTCATAGTAGCTCTGTAGAGAGCCACTATACTTAACATATGTCCTCCTTTGGTCTTCTGTAGTGTGATCATGAAGCCATGATGTATCCATAAGGCCCCTGATTGTTCCCATGGAAACTATTTGTACTGTTTGAAGAGACTAAAGCTTATCTGTGTGGGTCATGTATGGCACACATAACGTACTACACTGTAGTTAACAGTGTTTGAGTGCTTTAATGGGTTAGGGCCTTCTGAAATGTTCTGCTGTGTTTTGAAAGGATTGCCTCAGGTAATTGCCAAATGGAGCCTCATTCTGCAGATTGGCCACAATTATTTATGAAAATTTAGAGAAGATTACACGCTATTATTGCACAAATCAGGGTTCGATCTAAGCCCCATCATTGTGACAATGATCTGTCAGCTCTCAGTGAACTACCAACTAACTAAGTGCACTCGCTGTTGGTCCGATTTACCCTCAAGAATGAACTTAAACAAAACTCAGTTCACACAGTATGTTGACACGCACTGTTTAATCTGGTTAGGCAACAGTTTCATGTGTGCACATAGTCCAGCAGAACTTTATTTTCCCACTAATTTGTTTAGTTTATTATTAGTGCTACAAATTAAAAGACATGAAGATGAAGGGATTCATTATATTCTCCCCCACCTTAAGCAGAGCATTGAAATTTGGTTGTAGCTGAATGGATTAATAGATATTTTATCAGTCCTAAATTACTTTTACTTGTCATCACAGCTCCAAGGCTAACATAAAATTATTAGTAACTAATGAATAACAACTATGTAGAAGATGTATACAGTGTAAAAAGTACAAATCTAAGATGATGAAAACCCAATTTCACCAGGCATCAACATTATCCTGCACTATATCAAATTGTAGCCTGATTATTAATGACAAAAAATGTGTTATGTATTAACCAATACTCTATTCATTCAGTAATCCTGAACACACAGTGTGAGGACAAGAAACTGGACATTCGTTGTTTTGTTCTGAGAACTACAGTATCCTCAGCCAACACTGGCAGAAATGACTGCCTGCTGTCTAACCCTCGGAGTCAGGGTGGAAAAGATGTAATGCCCGTTTTAGTCTTCCAAGGCTGTTCCAGTTTTCTACTGGGATTTCCTGGTTTATTTGCGGTGAAGTCATATTTAATGCAAAATAAATCCTTTGGCATTTCAAGAAATAAAGCGCAGATGCACAGTGAAACATATCAGAGCAGTTGGTGGTATATCAGTGTGCATCTTACCTCCTGTTTATGAAAAGCATCGTAGTAGCCAGAGGGCTGTTTGGCATACCAGTAGACTTAAATCCCACAGAGGCTCCTGATATATTTTTTTCTAGGCCACAGTGTAAGTGTAGAATAAATGGGTTGCAGTTTGCTGTTTTGACGATGTTGACTAAAGTGTATTTTTATTTTACTTGCAGGTGGAGAAGGAACGAAGAAAAGATGGTCTTCCACTGGAAGACAGGTACCTTTTTTTGGTTTATCTTCTGTGGAAACAGCATACTTCTGGAACCATTCTGTGGGTTTTGTCACACATTTGTAATGTTTTACAAGTTTATGACAGTCAGTAACCCCAGATGAGAAGGTGTGAACTACATTTAGCCATGTCACACATACATTCAGCAGTTTTGAAAGAATACACATGTATGCAGCTGATGAAAGGTTTCCACCTGTTGGTGAGTGGCTCTTGTGAACCACCAAGCCACGTAATTACCAACAAACCCCAAACCAACATACAGATTTCATCATACTGAAGCTTTTCCTCATGTATAGTGTGGACTAGAATTATACTGAATGAAAGCAGGGCTGTGGCATGGGTTTGGTTTGTGAACAGCCCAATGGAAAAACGGGCCTACCCCTGCATGTTTTTGAAAAAGAAGTGCTCCAATTTAATGTGAACATATTCAAAAAACTTCAAATCATGTTAGAGTCCTGTTAAATGGTTTATTTATATGTAGAATTAAACAGTTGCTGTGATGTGACATGTTGTTGTGGCGTGGTTTCAGTGTAATAAGGCTGGAGGTTTCTAAAACGGCTTTTAAAAGTCTTCCCCTGTATGCAGGCTATGTTGTTTATGTTGGTGAGTGGGGGGGTGTGTGACAGAGAGAGTTTGGGGGCGTGTGTTAAGAGAGGCACAGAAGCAAATTCCTGACTAATTTTAGAACTCCTTGAAAGAAAAAGGAGGGGAAGTCTGTCTTTCCCAGCTGTTTCTGTTCCTGCAGAAAATTGTTCGGAAAACAAGATGTTTGCAGCAAAATGGCAACAATTCGTGGTATTATTTAGTAATGGCTTGCTGTGTAATCTTCAGGCTTGTTTATCCCTCTTACTGATGTGAAGCATTTTTTTTTAAGCCACATATTCTAACGTTTGTGTTTGCCTCTGCTCATTGTTTGTGTTTCTAGAAAAGCAATGGCCATAATGTAAAGAGCCCAGCCCGCCACTAAGTTTATACCGAAGCAAATTACATTTAGTTCGTTTGACTTGTCCATGCTTGATATTTGTATTGCTCTGCATGATTTTAATGATGCCTTACTTCTGAATTGTTGCATGAATGTATTCTAATGAAAGGATGCTATCAAGTTGCAGTATGGGAAATGTAGTTTGTGTTTTGGGGGCTTGGCCTGTACAGGGACTAAAAGTCAGGATGTCCAAGCCTTTGCTGCCTCTGCTGCAGTGTTGGATTGCTGGAGTACTTCTTACAAGTGACCAACTTTTAGTCTTGATATAAAGTTTATCTGGTTAACATGCAGCCAACTGTTGCTGAGTGTGGGAATGAGGCTATTTTTAAGTCCAAGGAGATGAGAGGCAAAGGAGGCTTCGTAGTGCTGGTTGACCTCGACCTCCAGAGCTGTGGGCTGTGAGGCCTCTCGTGTCTGGGTTATCAGGCACTTGGCAGGCCTGCCATCACTCTCTCCCAGCCTGAAGAGCAGAGCAGGCTGCAGATACCGAAGTTAATGATATCTCTTACAGAGTTCAGCCCCAGCTCTCCTCCTTTCATTTATTTTTTAAGCTCTTTTTAGGCTACTTAAATCTCCACCACAAACATTTCTTATAATGCCCCTGCTCCTCCATTCTGTTGTTTTAAAAGCTATCCTCCTGACGCAAACCTACTCAGTGCAGTATTAGTGTTAATACTATGCAGGGTAGTTAATTTCCCTGCTACGCTTATTGTTTCCCTGTCCACAAATGCCTGTGAACACCAGTTGACCCAAACTCTTCCCCGGAGCATGGCTGAGGTCACGTCTAACACTGACTTTATTTGAGTTAGATCCAGGGGATCAAATAGCGCCAAACATAACTTGTTATTTTTGTGCTGTGGCAGTGGACAGAACCCTTGGACTACAGCTCAGCAATACACTCATTGAGAGGCTGGGCAGCTGCTGTTGAGTTCAGAGAAAATACCATGTTACTAATACATATGAAAAGGTAACTGCCCTACCCCGCTTATAAAGAAGTACATAGGAACCTGACACTAACGAGTGTCTAAAGAGTGCAGCATATTTTCCATTCTAATTTTTAATGCTGAATCTGTCATTTGCATGTTGAACCTGCATTAATTAGGCTATGATCATTATAATTCTGTAGTACTTTCCTAAATATTGTCTTTTATTCCAGATCACTATAATAATCTGCTTTTACCACCACACAAGACTCCTCTGCAGGGGCAGACGACCTCATTTCCCCTTCACACTTGACCCCTCATATGCTCACCCACACACAGCCTTCCTGCTGTGACTAACGCTTTTCGTTATACTGTTTGACAAGTTATAAATAAAGTTATAAACAGTTACAACTGCAGAGAGCACGAGAGAGAAAGAAGCACTTTCTCCTCTATTACACGTTATGTAATAGAGGAGACCGTGTCCCTCTTATCAAGTCAAACCCCACTGCCAGTTTATTTGCTGCTGCTAGCATTTGGTATCATGGGCTTCATCCACAGCAGGGAGAAAATAAGTGTAGTTTTTGAGCTATAAGGCAGTAGGACTTATATGGAACTGGATGTAAAACTGTTGTCATTTTTAGCTCTCCTCTGCAGAAATAACTCTTCTTTGAAATCTACATCACCACTTAATGTGTTCTCTTAACCAGTGTAAGCTTATATAATCACACAGGGTTAAATGTGTTTGATGTGTCCTATTTTTCAATAGTAAAGTATGTCACGTCTTTTGTCTCTCAGCAGTAGAGTAGACATGCTGTCCTGTAACCACACTTGCCAAAATGGAAGGTGAACGTCTTTATAACACTCTGACCTTCCTGTACACTGGGTCTGTCCCCAATGTCAACACATTGAACTGAGATCAGTGTGATATCCTGCACATGAACTTCACATTGGGCCACAGAAGTTCTCAACTTGCTCATGATTTTGGTATATTTCTTTTCAAGTAATAGCCACACTGAAAGAAAGCTACTATATTTATACTATTATCAAGCTGTAGTCTGTAATGGAATTTGTACAAACAGGTTATTATTATGTGAAGGAATGCTCATTACAGGAAATGGAGTGGAGAAGAACCACTACAAATATGATAAATGAGATTGGCAAATGAGATTGGCAGCCTTAACCAGGACCCTATCCACTCAGAACGTTTCCATTTGTATTCATTATATAACCTTGTTTATTGTACTCTTCCACGGTATGAATGTCCATCATTGGAAGTCTATAAAGCTCTGCCTGTTTTTCTTTTAATAGTATCATATTCGTAAAATATTAGCAGTGTTTTGGACTTGAAGATCAATTTATTAATCCCCAGGGAGAGCAGACTACTTCAGCTTTGAATGTTCTTGTTATTTGATATTTTTCTCCAAAGTATTTCAGCAAAGGCAAACAATCATGGGTTGTCATTGTTGGGGGAAAACATGCCCTCCAGTCTTGGTTCCTGTTTTTTTAGAATGAGGTGTTAAAGCAGTTAGACAGGCAGTCGTGGTGTTTTTGCTTGGCCCAATAGCTAATTAATTGTTTCACCTTTTAGAGTCTTAAATCTCGCAGCTGCTTCTTTCCCATTAATAGGAGCTGCTTTATGAAACGATGTCCCAGCAGTGGGAGAATGTGTGAGCAACCATTTCTGGTGACTGTATTTCACCACAAAACCCTTGTGGTTCCTTATTCATGGTGTGAACTGTGCTCCATAACAGTAATGAAATTTAGTTTTTTCATGAAACGTTTGTAATTGCAAAATAATTTTCCACCGTACACAGTTAATTGTACAATAAAACATTCTTGTAGTCGTGTTTTAAAGTTAAAATTACCAGACAGAAGAAAATTGATCAATGATCTGCACAGGTGAGATCAATGAGGGGTTTCCTTGGCAGCTGATCTTTAACTGGCAAACACATCCTTCCATCCATCCATTATCTATACCGCTTATCCTTCAGGCTCGCAGGAGGGCTGGAGCCAATCCCAGTTGACTTTGGGCAAGAGGCCATACAGACAACAAATGGCACTAAAATTGAAGTACGACAGATCAGTTGTTGATACCACTGTATTTTAGAGATAGGCTCTTCAAGTAAAGAATGACTCTTGAATGCAGAGCAGCACTCATGAAAACCTACAGAAAAGTAACTTCCGTAAAGATTGCACTAGAGCCGCAGTCCTTCCACTAGCTTGCTTCTGTTGGTCAACAGCTGTGTGAGTCTTCTCTCATCAAGGTACAGGCTTGTTTTCATACATGCACACACATACACGCACAGCTACAAATCAGCTGCTGCTTCCCTGCTTAAAAGCAGCCATTCCAAGGGCTCATTAGCGCAGGATGTCAGACACACAGTCACCAATAAAAACGTAGTGGAAAAGGAGGAGAAAGACTGCACTTCCTGTTTTAACCCTGACTTGTGGTCAGATGCCTGCATTCAGCATTGCTGACATGCTATACAAAACAACATGGAGCCTATATGCACCAGCTGTGTTGGTCTATAGTGGGAAGTCTAAGTTATATGACGTTGATGTGGGCCTGTTGTGGGTTAAGTAAATTCAGGTGATAAGAATAACTCAAAAATATGAATGAGCCGCTGCATGGCTCTCTATAGAACATTTACAGTGCTGTTTACATTGTACATTGTCTTTTAAGTGTGACAAATCATTTATATAGAAATTGTGATTTGTTTTGTAGGGCTGAATGAAATGCATAAAAAAAAAGGCATTGTGATTATTTTGACAGACATTACAGTTGCAGTGTTAGTTATGATATGAGAGCATAAATATATCGTGCCTTTACTACATATGTTTTAAATCTGGATGTGTTCACTTTTCTGGTAGATCAGCCTGCTGGTGGCTCTTAATCATTTTTTTAACAGGACAGTTTTTCTTTTGGATTTAAATCTAATCTAGAGAAAGCTCAAGGTGTCACATAATGCTTTTAATGGATTTTTCATATTATGCTCTGAAGCCAGCTTTAGAAAATTCACTGAACTACAGACTCTAGATTGAGCTATTAAACTGTCTTGAATGGTTGCTTGAATGGTACTCTTATTTCATGGAGTACAGTGTATATACAAGTCAGTGTGTATGTGGTTTTTTTTTTATGTAATACAATTAAGCCTTGTGTTTTTTAGTTGCCACCTACAGTGGGGTGTTAAATTATTTTCATATGCAAAGGCATATGAATTTAAAGTGTGACCCATGACCTCCAGTACTTGCCTACCCTCTTTGTGTGATAGTCATCTAATGTCTGTATCTGCATGAAACCCCTTTGTTAGGCAGGGAGATAAGTGGTTTGTGAAGCGGCCTGGGGCAGTAGTAGTTTTGACTATGAATTCACCCCTGTGAACTGTCACATGCTCTGTTAGAAAGGGGACATAATGTTCTTGTCTTGAGGCTTTAGTAAAACATACAAGCATAGATGTTGTTCTTCTAATGTTTTAAGCCTAATGTTTTTTTCCTCTCTCCTCTAGTTCTTCTCCATATACACGTGAAAATGGGAGGCCTGTGCATTTTCAGCCTCCAGCATTGGATTTTGGGACACAGTAAGTACTTTTCTCACTTCTTATTTTAATATGGGGTGTTTTAACAAGCATAGATGTTACTCATTTTGTACTAAAGATGTTGAAACCTTTTACTATATTCCCAGTAACAAAATGTTCTTAATTTCGCCATCCCTCAGTCATGAGTGATGTGGAAAACTCCACTGACTTGATTTAACTTGAGTTTAAATAAGACAGTGGCGTCATAGCAAGTGACCTGTCAATGTGATGAATGCTACAGAGAGGGAAGATTTCGTAAAGCAGGCGGGCCCACCCCTCAACCTGAAAGAACAGACAGGATATCCAAGTATGGCAGTAAGCTCTCTTTCCCAGCATCCAGACACATACTGGAGAGGGTTGACCCCAGAGAGAAGGGTGAAGAACTTCACTGTTTGCCTCCATACTCCCAAAACAGCCAGAATGTCAGATGTAATGCTGTGGTTGGACAGCAGTTCTCATTGCTCCTTTTAAAAGCAAACAGTGGGAAGCAGCATCTATTTTGTAGTAATTTGTATAATATATGTGGCATGCAGAAAGCATGCAAATGACCAAAAATGCTTAATGGCATTGGGTAAACATTTGGACACTGAAATATTGCCTCAGGAAATTTATAGATGAGATAAAAACAGGAATATGAGACCAAAGTCCCACACGGAAGCTCGTGGTTTCCTTTTACTCTGTGCAAACTGTGGGAACTGTCGTAATTACACTGTTGGGTTGCACCAGTAGTCTTGACTCGTAAGAAATCCTGAAGCCGCAACTAAAGAACATAAGTGTCAGAGGTATTGGACACACTTAGGCATAATCATACAGAAAATAAAACAAAAGTAAATTAGATGTTAGAAGATGATGTATGTAATAAAAATAAAATAAACTTGTATGAAAGAGACCGCAAAGTTAAACTGACCAGACACACCACTTGAGTTGTGTTATGGCTTAAGCATGTGTGTCTGCGTGGCTTGTTAGTGCTGTAGTTATTGATGGTTGGAGAGCCAGTATCTGCAGCAGATGATGTGCTTATAAAGATCCTCTCTGCACATGTCCAAACATTTGTTTTGTGCTTACTAGGCAGAATGTAGTGTGAAAAATAATCCAAAACACTGCAGACTTGACCAGACTTATAGCTTAAAAGAAAAAGTAGCAAATATGAAAGTAGACCACTCTTTCTCCTTATTTAAATTCTGAACTTGCATTTCATCTGCTTAAAATGAAAGTAAAGGCAAACTGTGACAGCCAAACAGGAAGTGAAAGACGCTTCAGTAGAGGCTTTACAGAACATCGCAAATGAAAATGTCAAGAATGTGGCAATGATATGTTGTAGTGTAAAAGCATTCACACAGTGAAGATATTACAAGTTATTTTTAACTTGCTTACGAGTACAATACAGGCTGCCTAATCAAATGACCTAAACACTCAAATTCAAATTGAAAGTTTGCACTTCAACTTTTTCAAATAATTATGCTGTGTAAGCCTGCACTATGGATAGCTATATATCTTCGAATGATGCAGACACACAGTCTATTCAAGAAAGATGATGTTTCACCCCACATAACATTTTAAAAAGTCAAATTAAACTGTTAAAAAAAAGTATAATGCACCATTCATTTCTCAACATGAAATACAGCGTTAAAATGCTACCTTTTTGTTTTCCAAGGCTTCCGCACAGAGAGAAGCACTAGTATACATACAGACCACCATTGACCCCACACTAATTACATTTATTTCTCCTCAACTAAATTCTTGGCATTTAATGCCTCCACTTCTGTTGAAACACAACACACTGACTGTTGGGTCAATCTTGCACATTAACAGTCTCTCTGCATTTACCGAATGGAGAAGGGAAGACTGTAGATTCAGTTTGTATATCTGCAACAGATTCAGGGAATTGTCCAGTGATAGTTTAGCATCTTGCTCTTTCAAATATTAGAGGATGTAAGTCTTCTAAGACAAAACAAAAATGGATTACACGGAAGAGTTACATTAGACCAACATGTTAAAAACCCATTGCTGTCCTCAAATGTCTTTAAAAATGTTCAGATCATATACTGTATGCTAACTAAATATTTGTTGTCACTGCAGTCCAAACATTACAAATGCCAGAAAACTGTGCAGACAAGTTCATACAAGTGCTTGGTCAACATCTCATTATAAGACTAGTCGTAGACTAAAGGCGTAGATTGGAGTAACCAGTTCTTCCAATAGTGCTTCTAGCAGTTCATTGCTACATTCCAAAAATAGTCCTTGCTGCGCTGCCAATTTTGTGTTGTGACAGCAGTGTCCATGAAGATTTACAGAGAACATTTTGACAATTCACACTGTGTATGGAGTGCATTCTTCCAAGTCTTGTAATTGCCACTTCAGGAAAATCTAGATATCAACTTACAAATCCTATTTACCTCCAAATGGTCTGTATGTTTTGTCGAATATGTAGTTTAGTATGTTGGTCAAGTGCAGCAATCCAACCTCTGATGGGAGAATAACAATGTCTGTGGTGTAGTTTCTGTGTTCCAGTTGACCAACAACACAACAGGTTTACTGACATGACATGAAAACTTGAAAATGACATGAAAATGAAAATAGTTTTAAGCTTCATATACAAAAAAATGTAGAAGTGAAATCTAGATTCCACCTTGAAAGTTCACGTATTGAGTGTGAACTCAAACACAGTCAGCGACTTCTTTACAATATAATGCAATGAAACACAACATAAAGATGAACCAGCACCTTTCCAGCAGACTAACAGTGAGCAATAAAAACTTCAGAGTGGTTGTATTTGTTGCAGAGCTACAGTATTGGATTGCAGTATAATTCATAGAGGTTATTGTTATGACCCTCTGTATATCCAGAGGAATAAAAGTAAAATTACATTAAGCCGTGCATACACTTTGCAGTACACAAGATTATCTCTAAGACCCAGTCAGCTTGTAATTTAGCCCACATTATTGTACCTGGCATCCCACCTCCCCCAGCCATACGTTGTTAATGAAACGCTCTTTATGAATACTGGTACATATTTAAATTACCAAATTATTATATTCCCCTCGAGTGAGAACACAGCAGTTCGAAAATTAGGTAATGCAACAGAGATTTGTGTTTTATTTAAATTGGAAATGTAATTAAATTCTAAATGTAATAACTTTCAAGTGTGTGTGCGAATTGTGGGGTTAGAGGTATCAGTCTGTGGCTTTAGTTCGGGTTTCACCACGCAGGAAATGCTGAGTGGTGACATGTTACTGTTACAGCTTACACTAGAAATTGCCAAACCCAGAGAGCTTATCTTTGTACCTATGTAACCCAAAGCCTTTTCATAGCCTTCCTTATGTCCTTATTTGTGTATGTGCTTTTACTTCTGACACTGGAGCCTTTCACAGATTAAACATGAAGAGCTCATACTTGTTACCCATCTGTTGACAAAGAGCCAAAAGGCTAATTTTCCTCTGATAGCTTTCCTGTATTGACAAAATGCAAAACACTAGTTATTCAGTGACTCTCATGACTTATTGCAGTGACTGAATGTCACATAGATCATCTGTTGTATTTCACAGGGCACAGTATAAGAGGAGACATCCAGAAAGTTTGGTGTTGTGTAAATATAACCTTAATGATCATGTGACATTGAGAAACGCTGTCCTAACCCTAACCCTTTGTGACATTACGTACAATGAACAGTTTGAACCTTAAATGCCCCCAATAGAAGTTGACTATTAAATGATGCATTTTTAAAATGAATATTAACCACCACCACCACTCCATTGCTAAAGGGTTAAACTTGAAGCAGGAAGATCTAATTTATTAGAGGCTCCTTCGAGATCTCATGAATAAACTAATTGTGGGTTAACTATTTGGTGCACTTTGGTGAACCACATTTCTCAGCTGGCTGTGGTGCCCCATGGGTAAAGGCTTCATTGAGAGCCCCTTATTTACGATGCTGTTCTGTCCGTCTTTACAGGCCGCTGGGGCTGGCAAGAGCTGAAACCATATATATACACAACCCCAGCCAGGAGGTTCCTGTGACGCTGCTGTCAATGTTTACATCCAGCAGGCATTTTTACATACCTTTCTTTCACAGAAGAGTAAGTGTCTATGTGTGCGTATGTTGCTGCGCACTATATTCTCAAATACTAATGTTAATTATTAAATTAATTTCCAGTGGTGTGTTTTGTTCTATTGTAGAAATGTCTGACATAACCTCTGATGCTTGCTGTCTGTCCTAGGTGATCCCACCCAGAGGGAAGGCATCTTTTAAACTGATTTTCCTCCCGTCTGAGGAGGGCAATGTAGAAAACACATTATTTATAAACACATCGGCCCATGGGCTACTGTCATACCAGGTCAGTTCCACTAATACACTTCCTGCTGTATAGTCTCAGACCGTGTTCTTTTGGGATGATGGTGACACCCCACATCAGGATGCTTTTCCCTCAGCTTTTATCTCCAGATAGTACTGAAAGCTGCTTACATGTTTGTTGTGCTGCCACAAAATGTGTCCTTGATATTGCAGAATTTGCCTTTGATTTGCAAATCAAACATTTGTCATATGAAGCTTTGTTTTTATTTAAAACATGTGTGGTCTTAAATAGTACCAGACCACACTGCTTGTTTAGGACTGGAATTAGATGGCATTCAACATGTTTGTTTTCACTTTTCATCCCACATGCACATGCTCATAAACAAAAGAAGTCAAAAAGACCCAATGCTTATGCTGATAGAAAATCATGCTGGATTTCTGTTGTAAATTCTTTTTTTTTTAAACTGCTGTTGACCTGAAATTGCATGATCACAACCCGAAAAGTAAAAATTGTCACACATAGGTCACTGGTGAATTAGTATACATTAGTAGACGTTATGCAGAAAAACCTTTTGTTTTTTGTTTCCAGTGAATATCTATTGATTCGGTACTTCACACTCTAGTTTCTCACAGCTTGTTCTTAAAGCATTTATTGTGACATTTTGAATGTCTGTGCTTTTACTTCACCGTAGTAGACCCATGTTTATTCACCCTGTTACTAAAATTATAAGAATACAGTCTGGGAATGTGCATTCACATGCTTCACAGTGCTGTTTCCTCCAGGCTTATTTGCACTCCAGTTCCTGCGTCTGTTCTACCCGAACTGGTTATGTTACCACTTTGAGTTTAAATGACCTCACTTTTTACTGGCTTTGGCTTTATTGGCTTTGGTAACTATTAGAGATAGTTTCAAATTTCGATTTAAGCTTGTAGCATTCTTATTGCATGTTCATAAAGGGCAGTGACAATGTTTGGTGTGGGAAAACTGGACAATTCAGCTGTTAGTCAACCACGCAGGAACTAAATAAGAATTGCAACACAAACATTTACTCCAAATACATCAGACATGTCTATTATGTTGTAGTTGTGAATTTTGGCCCTCTTACATTAAACCTGCACCACAGGGTTTCCCACATGTAGCTTATTAATGGCAAACAAACACGCCCAAACATGCAGACGTTACGACTGCCATGGAACAGTGCCACTCCCCTCACACGCTTCAGAGATATGCAAATGTCTCAGTAAAGCAACACAAATCTTTGATGTCCACTTTTTTTCCTAGCATTTACCTGACATGACTATTTACAGTGTCTCTATCTTTCCACCTATTCCCTTTTCAGTACAATTGAAATAATGTTGCCATCAAACTGTATCGTAGCTAAAATTATGTTTTGTTCCTAGCACTATGTTAGGACACTTGCAAAATAACTGTAAATAGCAACTGAATAGCAAGTGCTAGATTTAGGGCTTAATGTCTGTTGTGTATGTTATATTCAGCCTCAGTGCAGGACTGCTACATATCGTTCTTTGTCACCATGCTGTGACAGCCCAGCGTTACAGTGTGCACATCTTTATTTCTACATTTGTCAGACAAAGAACAGACTTACTATTTGATTTTTTTTTAATACTACTCATTCATAGATTACAAACCATCATTGGCTTTTTAGTCAGTTCTTTGGCTTTCAGTCCTTCAGTTGATGTTAACTCGAGTTGCATGTAGCATTCGGAAGTCCTCTGTAACCTACCAACCACACACTCTGTTCCCTCTCTGATCACAAATTTATAAATGCTCTATCCTTTGTGGTACTACGTTATTAGCAACTTACACTCTTTTTCTTTTTTCACAATAACATAACGTCAGTTATGAGGAAGTCATTTGATGGGCCTGAAATGAGCTGCTGGAACAGTTAGGTTATGAACTGTTCCAGCAGCTCATTTCAGGCCCATCAAATGACTTCTTTGTTTGCTTGTTGACTGCCTGACCTTAATATAATACATGTGGTGTGTTGAGAATCCTTTTATAAATGTTAACTGTTGCTTTTCCAGGTATTTGGTGTGGGAGTTCACCAGGGGTCATTAAAGTCTGTCCAAAGAAAGGATAGTCTGTTAGTATTCCCTCACATCCAGAGCATTAAGCTGACCCAAACTCAGGTATGTGTTTAAATATCTGTGTGTTGTAAATGTTTGTGCTCGCCATTTGTAGTATTGAGTAACAGCTCATCATTGGAAACAGCTGATTTCCCCTTTCCTGCCAGCCCCGATAAACAGACGGCTGCATACATACAAACAGACGGTGACAAGCTCTTGCTGTCGTGAAATTACCAAACGCGTGTGCAGTCAGCATGAAGGATGTCACATAGCAATCCCTTTTTTTTCTTGCTTAAAAATGTAAATGTTTACTTGCTGAGTATAACCACAAAGATTCGATTTAAAATCATACATTCTTTGTTCAGTCATTCATTTGTACACATTTCAATGCCATGCAAAAACACACAAAACCAGTGACAAATTAGGCTGCGGTTTTAGAAGCAAGCCAAGGCATTGAAAGTGTGTTTGAGAAGCCTCCACAAGTCCTCGCCTCCACAACAGGAAGTGGTGTGGCAGTTGCAAAATGTCAGCTTGGCCAAATGCAGAGAGACGTCAGCTCTCATAACCACTCACACTCCTGCTTATGCTGAATGCAGCCGTTTGTCCACTCTGCAAGCTCCCCATGTTTCAACATATGGTTAACAAAAACATTCTCCACCTCTGCCGTATGCTTATCATCCTCATAGGGTTCATCATTAAGTCCAGGGAAAGGTAGTCCCTCCATTGATATTCAGTTCAAAACAACATGGGGGCTCAATCTAGTTTAGACATAACCACTGTGCCAGTTTTTGCTAGAATTTAGCACAGAGCAGCCCTGACTATGTGTAGAACGGATTGAACACTGTAAAATGTGACCAGGATCATTAGATGGTGTAATAAAGTGACTGGATTTTTGTAGATGTTGTTGAGAGTTTAGAGTTATATCTGACAGCTTGTCACATACAGGGTTAAATGTGGATGTGCTTAATGGTGATCCCCTTTAACCTCCTTGCGAGGTCTACCATGATCAGTATTGAGACTAGTGGTCACCTGGGCAATATTTAAACCATGTTAATAGGTTGCTGGAGTTTACAACTAGAGTTTTCAGTTGTTCAGTGAACTGTGTTTGCAGATCTGTGAGTGTAGACACTCGCACTGCTTCTTTTCATTTGCTCATTAAGTGATTAAACCAACCGAAGCTGCTCTGTTGAAGTATTGAATTTCTATACTGTGCAGTGCTTTGCTAGCACCACTAGAGTTCAGTCAAGTGTGGCATTGTAGTTGCAATTGATCGTTGAGGACCCTGAGTATATACAAGAAAGAAGATGAGCACCCAACCCTCTTCCAGTGTTCCTATATAAAGTATTCTCATTCTCATCCTGTTTCTCCTGCAGGAAGATGCTTCCAACATCACTATACTGGGTCTACTCCTGGAGTGCAGCTTACCGAAGAGTTTGTTAAACAATCCTCAGGTACTTATTTATGTCACATTTGTTAAAAGATCCCCTCTAAACATGTTTTAAAACTTACCAAAATACTCTACTTGGGCTAATAAATTGTGTGGGTTTTCCACAAAAAAGTTCAGTTCGCTAAATGAAAATCCTTAAAATGACCTTCTGATTCACTGCTCCTACTTTCCCGTGAAGTCAAATCTCACTGTGTGTGCCATGGAGGGTTTGAGCTTCTACATCACACTTATGCAGGTTGCATACTGGACCACGACTGGCTTACGAACTAGTTGAGATGTCAGAATCATCCTTGTAGGAGCATTTCTTAAACTCAAATTTTAGGGGAACGCTGAGAAACTTCAGCAGATGAATGTGAAGACCTTCTAGTGTCAAGAGTATGAGGAGAAACACACAGAAGTACAAAGGAGGGAATTTAACCAAGTACTTAATTTTTTATGATGAATGATCCGGCACTGTTTTTAGTATGTTCCCACTTTACAGTGAGCAGCGAGACTTTCTCGCTGCTCTCGTCACACCCACTCCTAAGTTTTGGACAAGCTGGCCTTCTGCTCAAACAGACATCTGTGCTCATCATCGGAGCGCCTTCTGTTTACCCAGAACCCCTGAGGAGAGTAAGATCTCTTGCCAGACTCTTAATTGCTTTCTCAAGAGACTCTATAATTGATGCGTAGCTCCGAGTGCTCATGTGGCGCAATAAAACATGATGCAAGAAGCGGCAGCAGACAACTTAACTATGTCGTCTTAATCATCCAAACTGAAATCATCCTTACATTCTGTTGCATGAGTGTCTCAGCTGTGACCTGCGGCTCGTATCCAAGATCAACACCTGCTCCTCAGTTCTTCTTCTACTCTTCCCTAACAAAATCCATAACTGGCCTTTGGTCAGTGTCGATACTGCTCACAGAGTAAATGAGCCTCACAGAAAGTTAGCAGTAGCCTTGGTTTCAGGGGATTAGGTTTGCTATTGCATCCCTGAGCCCCCATGGCACCAAGCCAGGGCATCTGTCTGCAGGTCGTCAAGTGCTGATTCACCCTCTGAGACGAGCCCTGGTTTACAGTGAGATTTGCACTCTCCCAGTACCGATTTGTCAGCCTCAGTAGAGTGTTAGTCACAGGGTGAGGAGGAGGGTGGGGGTAGTAGTAGTAGGCTATTTCTTGCCCGTAACAGCATGCGTTTGGTTACTCTGTCACAGCAAAGAAAATAATTCATACTTTTCCATCACCATTTTCTCACCACCATCGCCTCAACAACTCCTTCATTTGTAAAAATTCATACATTCTTTTTGTCTAACATCTAAAATGCCCTCTTTTGCTTATGTCTTCTTTATCGTAATCATTTCCTTTTCCTGTTTACTGAGTTTCTTACCTCTTCAAATTACTTATTTCTCTCTATTCTCATACTTCTCATTCTATGTGATGTGTGACTGGTATGCATTTCCTGTCCTGTCTCAGGGGTCCTGCTTTCAGAGTGAGGAACGCCTCAGTCTGCAGATTAATCTGTCGGCGCGTGGTGACCGGCCCACTGACCTGGACAAGCTCAAGCCTTACGTCATTGAGCACATTTTGGTGCTGCTGGTGGCCCCCACTGCTGGGCAGGCTGCAGTAGGTGGGTTTGTTTGAACTGTCTGACCCAATGTCTGGAGGCAAATTAGCTCTGGGAATGCGGCAGTGTTGACAGTGTCACTTTAAGGTGCCATACAGCTCCGTTCTGACTGATTTGTCTGGATAAAATGATATTTCAGTGTGGGTAGAGTAGAAACATTCTTTTTTACACCAGTGCATTGCTGCTTCATCAGCCTGTGCTCAAATTACCTCAGTAAAAGCTTTATTTTATAGACTCATGTCTGTGGTGGACCACAATCAGCGTAAAAGTGCATAAGGTTAAAGTAGTGTTTGCACTTTGACGCTAGAGATAGACTTAATGAGGCTCTCTGAAATTCCATGTGACAGCTTTTTGCTTTCTTTTGATCTTGCTTGCTTTGACAAAAAGCAACACGACAAAAGGAGAAGATGATATTAATGATTCTACTGCCGTTTTGAAAGAACTCTCAGATGAGAGAAATATAGGAAGACGTGAGTTCTTTCCTGGTCTCACTTTGCAGAGTAACACTGACTGAAGATCAAATGAAATCAGCCACATGTGTCTACAAAGAATTTTCATTTAGATTTATCACGAGTGCTCCCACATGCTTTGTCTTTGTTGTTGAATCAACACAGAAAGCAACATTGTCTGTCTTAAAACTTGTAATTGTGTTACACTTCTTGCATACAGTATTAGACTATTTCTGTGACTTGGTGTATGGTGTTATTATAACTGTATAAACATGGAGGTATTTTTCACTGTTAGTCATAGCTTTGCTCAAGAAATCTGTATCTGTCCTGGCAATCAGATATCAGCAAGTTCTCTTAATGAGATAAGAATATGAGGGAGACCTTAACAAAGCATAAAATATAGATTGGTATATGCACTGTTTTTATTTTACTTTTTTTTTTTTAACAGGGGAACCAAAGATAGGAGTTTATATGTTAAATTCTGGAGGCAAGAAGCTCTATGTAAAGGTGAGGTGTTTTTCTTTGTTTTGCTAAATTCCGGGTATTATCAGTAGCAATTTATAGGCTTTGATAAGATGATTTATCTCCCCAGGATATGCAGGTGCTATCAAAAGTGGAGGCCAGCCTGGAGTTTAATCAGGTTCCTCTGAGACCAGAAGCAAAAAACTTCACTGAAGTGGCTGCACTTGCCTGCAGAGGTGAATAGAAATAATAATTGCTTCATTGAAATTGCATTTGAGCCCAATATTTTGGAATATCAACGAGAGCCTTGTTTCTTATGTCAGGTTCATTGCCAGGCCATGGACGGAAATGCAGAAATCACATCAGTTTAAAAATTCTGGGAAACGGAACCACCTACAACTTCCCTGGACTGCATATCACACGCAGGTAATGTAGAGACATTTTGCCATTTCACACACAAGTTGTCCTAAGAAACCATCAGAATTAAAGTAAAGCTCAACTGTCCTTTTGTTTGAAAATACTAATGTTATAAGGAGTGACAAGCACCTGGAAGTACGCATATGTATTGATGTATTGACTCTGTTGTGATGAAGACATACATCAGTAAGTATCATTAACATCTGATACTGACTATTACAGTGTAATTTTGATTGTGTTTTGTTGCAGACGGACTGTGGGGGATTTGTTCAGCCTGCTCCAGGTGAAACAGAGCAGTGCAGACCAGGTGGATCTGTGGCTGACAAACTCCCTCCTCTTCCCCCTCACTGTGATAAATGCCAGCCTCTCACAGAAGCTGCAGGGAGTAATGAAGGTACACACCACTGCTTCAAGTAATGATAGGAAGCCGATCTGATTACAGCAAACCTTCTTGTAGTTCGTGCCAAGTGAATTCTGACATTGGCAAAGCACATTACACTTAACCTATTATGATAAGGATCCCAATTTCAGGGCAGGATTGGACACTAATATCTCTGCTGCCCTCTGTCTGTCAGGTGATGAACTTCAGCGGTCCACTGACTGTTTCCCAGGGCTGCTGGCATATCCTGTCCCTCAAGCTGCTCAGCAGGACTCTGCACGTCAACCAGCTGTCCACCCTAAGCCTGGATACCAGCCTGGGCTCAGACCTGCACATACCCCTTTACTTTCACTCTGCTCCTTTCAAGGTAAAATACCAGCTCTAGTGGCTAGGTAGGAGTGTGTTGGGTTGGGGTTGAGCACACAGGATCACATGTGGTAATGGATAATGTATCTTTCAGCAGGGGGAAGTGGTGTTTGAGGCGGAGCGGGAGTGTGGACGACCTTGCCCAGTGAGACTGTCTGACACAGGTGAGAAATCCCTTTGTGTGAGAGAAAAAGCTATAATCTGAGTTTTTTTATTGTTGAGTTAATATTTTTATTTCTCTGATGTCCCATCAGGTCATTCAGAGTGGCAGCGTTCCCTCCTCCCAGACTTTTTTCCCACGTCTTGGGCCATAGACAGCAAACTGGCAGCTGAGCTCTGCTCACGATGGCAGAGCCACAAAGACAAACTGCCTTGCAGGTCTGTCTTAAATGCAACTCACAGCTTTCTTTTTCATGCCAGTCTGTGTTTTGTAATCCATCGCTGCAGACCATTAACTCATCATGGAAACACCATTGTTTTCTCAGGTGGCCCAGACTCCCTGTAGAGACGTCCTTTCCTCTGGACTTTGGTGCTACACCTGTCAATGAGAGCAAGGTGGGTAACACTTATTAACATTTTTAATGCTGGGATTATTTTATCTGCAGCAAAAAGAAATCATTTATCTTTGTTTATTTCAGGTGAAGACGTTCACGCTGAAGAATCCTTCTTCTTCAGTGGTTTCTGTAGAGATTCGAATCCTCTCTCTATATCCTGCCCCCCTGGAGGCTCTGGACCTTCTAACCAAATGGTATGCTGTAAAGAGTGTATGCTTAATACTGCTCAGAATTAGAGGATATAGATATAGGATATTTATTTCTTTATTTGTTGATGCTTTGGCAACATTGTTTGTAAGATTTTCTTGCCAGTAAATACAATTGAATTGAATTGGTTTGAAATTATTCAACTACAGGTGTTTTGTTCCGCAGCTGTGTGGAGCTGCTCCTGCATGTCCCTTTTGTTGATTTCTGAAATTGTTTTCTCTCTTTTGATTGGCAGGTTTAATATTAGCCCGCTTTCTGTCAACATCAGCACTACAGAGTTTTCTCTGTTGGCGTCTCCCCCAAAGGTAAATCCTGAGAACACTCCTGGGAAATAAAGTTGTGGTACTGTTGTTGTCTTTGGCTCCCAACATGTAATGCTTATTTAACTTCATTGATTCATTAAACATTAAATGGACAGCACTATCACTCCTGTTGTGCTTCAGTCTTACCTAATTTGCTCTGTCTCTCTAAACCTTTCCCTCCTTTTCTTGTATATTTGCGAACAGACGGGGGAGCATAGAGAAGACTTAAAAGGACAGGGTGTCCTGCGTCTGCTGCTGCAGCCCTGGGAGGCCAGAGAAGTTGCTGTGGTCTTTACTCCCTCTGAACACAAACCCACCACTACCATTCTCATAATCAGGTATGGACCATTATTAGTAGGATGCGTTTGGTCATGTCTTTTCAGTATGTGTATGAAGGTTTCATAATGGTGGGGAATGTTCGAAGTTTGGAAGAGATGTTTCCCAATGAACTTCAAAGGTCTTCTTCACAGCAAACATATTGACTTTAGTGGGTGTCATAGTAGAAAAAAAGTACAGGTGTTATTAATAACATTTACAATGGCTCTATTCTGTTCAAGTCTCCCAGTGAGCCATGACAGTGAGCCAGCATGCACAATACTAGGACCGTGAAAGCTAAATGGAGTTCAACCAATGATCAATTCTATTATTTATGTCTGGTGTTTTCACACATGTCAAAATGCCATCCTTAAAAATTGTCCATTGCCTACTAATTTCCAGTCTTCTGCGTTCCTGCTGTAGTGTATTACAGTATCTATCACAGCAACTCTGAAAACATTAACAGTTTGAAAAAAAAGAAAAAAATGATAAGAATATATGCTGGAATCCCGAGGTTCCTTTATCGTGCTAATATTTTGATATTGAAGCAGCTTTTTATCGAATACACGAAGTGTAATGTAGCTTCTGTCAAACACTCTTTTTAACTGTTTCAGGAACAACTTGACAGTGTTTGACATGATGACGGTTCAGGGCCGCGGGGCCAAAGAGCTGCTGAGAGTCGGCGGTAAACTGCCCGGCCCAGGAGCCTCTCTGCGCTTCAACGTTCCACAGTCAACTCTAATGGAGTGTCGCGACGGTGAGATTAATGTTTAAACTTAATCGCACTATATGACTGTTAAGTAATAAAGTTTAGATAAGGCAGTCGAACAAACACATGGCTAAACGTTGTCACTCTGCCTGTCACTCGTAGGCCTCCGCATCAACAAGCCACTTTTCGCCGTCAGAAAGAGTTTCAAGGTGGAGAATGCAGGAGAGCTTCCTCTGACAGTTATGTCGATGAACATAAATGGATACAAGTGTCAGGGATTTGGCTTTGAGGTCTTGCAGTGTCGCTCCTTCAGTCTGGACCACAACGCTTCCTCTGAGATCACGATTGCGTAAGTAGAACTTCAGCCTGCTTTAGTGGATATCTATTTTACTGCCACTGAGTATTGAAATCATTTCCCTGTGGCACTGCCAATGTCTGGTGACTTATTTTCTACTTCTTCCTTTCCTCGTTTACATCTTTGCACAATATGTCCTATTTATACCTCTCTCTCTTCCTTTTTATTATCATGGTCCGCCTCCCCTTCACTCTTTTTATGCCCATTTCTCCATCTCTCACTGTCTCTCTCTGCCTGTGTCTTCAGGTTCACCCCAGACTTCACCTCATCCTGGGTGATCCGGGACCTCACCCTAATGACATCCCGCGGCACTTCTTTCCCTTTCACCCTCAATGTGACGCTGCCCCACCACATGTTGCCTCTCTGCGCTCAGGTGGTCCCTGGACCCAGCTGGGAGGAAACTTTCTGGGTGGTCACCCTCATCTTCACATGGTTAGTGCATTTAAGTAATTGTTTAATCATTAACATGTAGAAATAATCTGTGTTGTAATAGTATTTTGTTTGTTTTTTCTACCAAAAAATGACTGTAAAAAAAGCTTAAAATCTCTTATGATCGTTCTACATTGAGAATTTCTGGTTAGAATTTGATATTTTTATTAGATAAAGATTATTCTGTTATTGGTTGAACCATTCACACCAGCATGTTATTATTTTATGTTTTTGGGTGTGTGTATATGAGGCGTAACATAATTTCAGATTCTCTGATATTAACTGGTTTTTTTTTCTGATCTGGTCATTTTCAGCTTCTCCCTGTTTGGTGTGTGTCTGATGGCCTTCCATCAGGCCCAGTACATCCTGAATGAGTTCTCCACACCCAGCATCAGGAGCAACCACAACTCTGCCCTGTCCCGTGATAATGGCCCTGTCAATAATATCACACCCAATGGAGTAAAGTACGTCCAGTGTTTTTCAGAGACTGTAAAGTATTATTTGCATGAAGACAAATTTTGCGAGTGGAAATTTTCAATTTTCTGGTGTTACAATACTCAGATCTGTCATGTCTGTGTCTTGTTTGTGCAGTAAAACAAAGGGCAGTTGTAAGAGCTTTGTGGACACCTGTCACACCTCTGACAAAGGTAAGGGGCGTGGCTCTCTAGCCTGGGCCAATAGCCCCTCTCAGCGGCCTCAAACCTCAAAGAGAGGGCCTTCAATCACCCCGTCCCAACCACAGAAGAAACACAAGGTTTCACTCTATTACACCAAATACAAGTCCTCATCCACTGCAGCAACTGTGGATGAGGAGCATGAAGACTTTACACCGGACCCTCCCCTGACACCAGACCCTGATGTCTGTAACAATAACGAACCAGCTTTCATCAGTGAGCTGGATAAAAAGACACCTGCAGAATTTAAAGAAGACCCACACAGCACTATAGAAGATACAGTGCCAGCAGCGGTTATGTTTCCTATGGAAATGCCTGCTGGTTTCCCAGATAACGTCACATTGGTTCCAGGACCTAGACCAGGCCTGTTAGTGTGCAGTCCTGTAGAGAAGAGCTGCACTGACCCCTATGTAGAGAAGATGGACTCTGAGAAAAGGGACAGCTCTGAAATGGAGGTAAGGAGAGTGCTGAAATGTACTGTGCAGTGCTGATTCAGTTAAATATGTCTCTCCAATTGATTCCGGCACCTTGCAGTGCATATAATCTAATGGCTTCAATTTAAAAAGCAACTGTCATTCCTGTATCTGTTTCTGCCTCTAGCTGAGAGAAGACGGCAAAGGCCAGAAAAAGAAAACACAGAACGCAGAGACTGTCACTGCAGCAGGAAATAATAAGGGAAAGAGGAGTCGCAGAAAGACAGAAAATGTCTCCAGGTAGACCTCACTTTACTTATATTTTCATGCATGCATCAGTTTGCATTTATATGACACGATTCTGGTCTCTGTTGTGTAATATCTGAAATGTGAAAAAGGAGCTTCAACAATTTTTTCTGTCTGATTTCTGCCCTAGTGCTCCTGAACACAATGTTGTTGTGATGCCAGAGAGGGAGAAAGAACCTGATTGGAAAACAGGGGACCGTAACGTCAGCGGAACCCGTAATAGGAACCGCTGCTGCAACACCTCCAAGTCAGAAGTACCAAAGCCTGGACTGAGTGCCGAGAGCCCCCTCAAACACAACGGTGGGCATCCACAGCTCTCTGCCGCTTTACCAAATCAACAATAGCTGAACACTCGATTTTAATCTCACTGCCCTTGTTGATGTGCAGCAGGTGCGTGTCCTACTCGTACTCGACGGAAGTGTGCCACAGAGCGGCGTGGTGGCGGAGTGTGCGAGTCGGGCTCAGACTCCGGCAGCTCGTCGGGCAGCGTGAGGGCCAGCAGAGGGAGCTGGGGCAGCTGGAGCAGCGCCAGCAGCATGGAGGGAGACAAAGACCCCAGTGCCCGAACACACGCCTGCACTACCTCATCTAGAAAAAGTAAGGCACACTTGTGCACTACCTTATCGAGGAAAACCATTAACACACTGATAAGTTCTAGAATTTCCCACAATAAAGTACATGATCATGATTTAGAAAAAAGTTATTTTATCACAGATGAGAATTGTGAAATATTTTTCTTTTTGGTTTTCATAGGGGATTCTTTGCAGTACGGTGTCTACCCAGTAGAGCGAGACTGCTACCAGACCATGAACACAAACTACAAGGCTCTCAGGTACCTCAGCAAGCACACACACATACACACTCACTCAACTGGATAGAAGAACTGGCTCTGATGAAGGAACCTCCACAGAAATGTGCTTTTGTCTTTTGTTAGTGATTGTCAGCAGTGTCAATGTGTAAGAATCTGGTTTTAAAGAAACAATGTGAAATGTATTCTTTGTGTGGATTGTACTGATACTTAAACAAAGTATGCATACTAAAACAAAAAAATGTAAACAAAAACATAACTAACAAATAGAAACAAACCTCAGATTATAATTACCGTTGCTTGAAGAGAACTTCTGGAAGATGTAAGATTGTGTTTTTATCTGTTCCCTGTTTGACATTTGCCTTTTCTCTGTTAAGCATGAATAGCTTGTACCGTAAAGACCAGTGCCAAAGCCCAGACCCCATAGCGCCCAGCTTTGCCCCCAGTTTTGCTGCTGTTGCTGCCGGAGTAGACAGAACCATGGGTAAAGACATTCATAGTAAATTCATACAGTATTGCAGCGTTCTTTTAAACACCTGTCAATAAAAAAAGCTTTGTTCATTACCTCTGATTTCTAATGGAAAGTTTCTATGTGCTCTCTCAGATCTGACAGGTCAGTATTTGCCCGAAGAGACGTGGTCAGCTCCTTCCATCCCCCTCACCAACGAGTTCAGATACAACGCCACCGAAGCTCTGCCCTACATACCTCAGCCAGCAACCACCGCACCGTACAATGGGTAGGTGTTCGAATGCACATTTGGTGAAACTCTGCGAATAACTTTTTACATTAATTCTCAATAATGTGGCAATAGCAGTATTAGCACAACTTTATTTTTAAATAACTTCATTTATCCTGATGTGAGTGCAATATAGAGTTGGGGAATTATTAGGTTAATGACTTGGAGAGCACGGTTGCAGCAAGCAGGTGAATACACAGAATCTTACAATAGTACAACAGTTTGAGTACAAAATAACTCAATACATTAGCTTACATTAGGTATATTGCTGCTTTTTAAAAGACAAAGATGACATGGTTTTGAATAGACAGGCCTACAGCAGCATTTTTTTGATGTAGTTAAATAGGAGCTCCTCGGTCCTCACCCATGATGCAGCCTTCACTGGGGCTTCAAATTCAGCACCAAAGAGCACAGAGACATAGTTAGTGGTGCTGAGGAAGAAAGTTGGACAATCAATCTGAGGAACCTCAGTAGTTGGTGGAAAGTGAAACAGAACTAACGAGAGAGTGAATATTGGACTTAAATTTGTCATTGACATGAATCCAAATGAATGCGGTTGCTGGATGTGAAAGTAGGAAACAGTTTGCTAACATTAGCCACAGCAGCATTATGTTTGGCTCTTCAGTTGTCAGCTTCCTGGGTGCCATTCAGCCTCCAAGAGCCGCAAAAAAGTCTGTCCTCTCCAGTTGCTCTTTTTGTGACAAAATAGAAATAACTTTCTAATGTTAATCTCTTAAATCAGAACGACTGTGCCGCTGTGGTCATTGTGTGTATTTAACTAAAACCTCTGGCCCTCTGTGCAAACAGCATCCTTAACTGCTTAAACAAACGTCAGGGTTAGCATAAGCATAACTGATACTGGCTTACAGTTTGAATAATTCCCTTCTAATCGCTGTGGTAAAGTGTTTTAACCATTGGATCAAATGTTTCCTTGTTTCCCACAGGTTTACTTGGAGTAATGCCAACAGCCATTGCAACAGTCCCTACACCTACTGTGAGGAAAGCAACTACATAGGTACAAGCTGACGTGCAGTTTTTCTGTTTTAACATACAGTTACAGCGTAGAAAAGATGAAAAAAGAAGAAGCGACCTAGAATGGCATAGGAAGTGTTTCTGGAACCAGCCTTGACTCTGCTTCCTTAATGTTTCTCTGGGTTCATATTTAGCCTTTGTTGTCTCTGATCATCTCATAGGTAATGGAACATTTCCGAGTGGTTTTCCCAGTCAGGAGGGCCAGCATGCACACGGCAGTCAGACCAGCTGGAGTGAGGAACAGCCTCAGGAATCGCCCTCAAGCTGGGACACAGCAGCCTGTGTGGGCAGCAAGGTAAGACACAGTAATAAAGCCTAATAGTTGAAACCATCAGAGGGAGTAAACTCAGAGCTACGCTGCAGAGCTGCAACTAACGATTATTTACATTATGGATTACATCTGTAGATTATTGTCCTGTTTCTCTATGAGGTGTCAGAAAATAGTGAAAAATGCTTGTTTTGGTTTTCAGTGTGACATCTCCAACAGTCCAATATCCAAAGATGTATAACTCACTCTAAACTAAAACCAACTAATAACCACAAGTGTTTGTAGTATTGACACTACACACTTGGTTCACAAAAGTACTATATCTTTTTCAGTTCACTATCACAGTGAACTGAAAAAAACATAGTACTATTTCATTTATAATAGTGAAATGAAAGATCTCCACCAGCTGTGCCATCATGTCTGTTTTTTTTAATGATTATTCTTTCTGAAATAATCCCCAGAATACTACCTCACATTGTCATCATGAAAGGTTTGAGTCAAAAAGAATGTCATAGGAAATTTGACTAATATGGCCCAACTTCATGCACATAAATCAAATAACAAGAAGTTTATTTCCCCCAAGCAACGCACTTAAATGTAGATGTACGTTAAGTCCTTAAAGTTGTGTAGTCTGCAAATTAAAAAATGAATGTAGTAGGTTTTGTTAAGATCACAGTTAAAACCGTGCTGTTAATGAAGGGTCACAATGTGAAGTAATAACAAGACTAAAACTTTAGTTACACTGGGGCTATTTTAACACTAATTACAGAACACATATCGGGGAAACAAAAAGGGAATAACAGTTGCTTACTCAACTTGATCGAGTTACATTTAACCACAGCACTTTCATTGTTGCATTACAACACACACACACACAACAGGCATGTGAGTGTTTAACGTGAACCAATGAGAAAGCAAGCTGCTGCACGAAGCCTGTGATTAGCACCAGGATGATAAAGATCCTAATTAATCTGCTACCAGGCCTTTGACTGCAGAAGACACCTGCGATGCAAATATTACGATTTGGTGTAAAACAGTGTATTTTACATGGTTGTGTCATTCTGATGCACACAGAGGGACATTAGAGACGCCAGTGGCTTCTGACACTCTTAGAGGACGTTATCAGCTTTTGTACTTTCATCACTCTGCTGAAATGAGGAACAAGAGTGTCTGGTTTAAAAGACCGTGTCTTACTGAAAGTGAGTCTTTATGTGCTTCTTTCGTTTGCTGCTTCTCCTTTTTGCACAGCTGTGCAGTGTTGCACTCAGTTTTTCTACTGTTATTCAAATGGCAGAATAACGTGACTGTGAGATGAAATTATCAAAGATGCAGCACATCAGCGCCAGCGTGTATTTTGACATTGCAGCACATGGTTGTTCTATATTTTCCCGGATTTTATTTTAACATGTTTGTTGACTTTGAATTTGAATTTATATTTTTCATAATAATTTATTTAACAGTGCCGTCATATTTACTGTTGCTTTCATCAGTTTAAGTTTATTAACAACTGAAAAATATTCTACCTCAGGACGAATCTGTTGGTTTTTTTTTAATTAAAATTAAGAGATACATACGCCAGAAAAATAAATACAAGTATTTTGTTACAAATGGCTGATATAATATCAGAAATTTTAAAGAAGACACTCATTTTATTTTCATACATATAGTTTTTTAATTTTTTTACTCTCAAATATTGGTCTAAAATTGTGAACTAAAACCCCAGTATCTGTTGGGCTTAATGCTAATATCAAAGGGTAATAACTGTAGCAAAACTGTGTTAAGATGTTTAAAAACGGACATCAAACACTGAGGAATCACATTTTGTAAAAGGGAATTTAGTGAGTAATCCAAAGCTACAAAAAATGACAGCACCATAGAATACATTCCCAAATTAGAAAATCAGTAGCATGTGACATCTACTTGTGTCCTCACGGTGGATTTAGAGGTAATGTTAAAATGATTTTTTTAAAACGATTGCCTTTGAGAGTTTAACATTGTAGAAATGGGCAGGAAACGACAGAGCGGGCGTCCAATAACAGAGCACATGTCTTATATTAACCAGCAGTCCCTACGACCCCTAAAGAGGTGATTGTTTTTTTTCGCTGAGTATGGGGGGAAACTTTGCCGTCTTTACTAGGGCAGGAAGGTCATTTTATTTTAGCTGAAAAGGAGAGACGAGATTAAAAAGCTGAGAAATGACAGCCAGGTCATCACCGCAGGGAACAGGCAGCCACATGGCCGACGGTAGCAGAGCACGGTGGCAGATAAGGTTAGAAAATGTCATGGAAATACAACACGTGGAAACGGCCTCTTTAGACAGCTTTGGACAGGAGCTCCTGAGCACACAAACCAGCTGGAGCAGCTAACACCATCTCTCCCTGTCCTCCACAGCCATACTTCTCGGGTACCCGCAGCCTCTCCCCCATGTCCAGTCTGTTCGGATCCATCTGGACGCCCCAGAGCGAGCCCTACCAGAGCCACTTCCAGCCTGAGCGATCGGCCCCGATGTCCCCCATCACCCCACCTCACTCTCCCTTCAGCCGGGAGCCAGAGGGGAGGTGCGCACCCATCCAGTACTCCAGCTTCAACCCATTCGGCCCGCACATGAACCTGGACATATGGAACTCTTCCTCCAACCGCAGCTCCAACTCACAGCTCTCCAACGACTCCGGCTACTGTGGAGATGTTTAAAATAAGGAAAGAAAAAAAAAACTAAACGAGAGACCTTAACAATTATTGCAAGCATATAAAACATTGATATGTAAAAGAAAGGAAATAAAAATGAATGTTCTTTTATCATTAATGGGGAAAATGTGAATATTCCTTTTCTTTTATGTTCCCATTTTCAAATGTTAAATGTTGTGAAAGGTTAAGCATTTGTTGTATATTTTTCTAGATGTTTTGCAGTTTTGATCATAGAAAATAAAAAAAAAAAGGTTTTGTACTTGACCTCCATCTTTCTTTATTTCTTTATGCTCTTCAGAACACAGGTTTAAAGCTTTCGGTGAAACTTCTCAAACTTACATTTGCTGGCTGATCTGCTGTTTTCTGAAAGCGATGCCAAAGAAAATCAAAGCGGCAGGTAACCAGCGCTTTTCATGAGCCCTTCGTTCATATAAACTACATACAGACCACAAACTAAAGATGCCCCTGCCTCAGGATTTTATTCTAAATTACTCTTAACTTCTTCTAAGTCAGGAGGCTTGAAACACACAAGCTGAGAGATTCTGATTTATAAATTCCTACTTTGAAACACTGAATCCTACATTTGATTTGATTCTGATGTACGGAAAGGGGAAACAAACCATAACGCAACATGATGATTTCCCATAATGTAGCTTAAAATCTGTTGTGGTAAGAGCAGGCCGAGATTTGAAATGCTGGACTTTCCAAAATAAAAATCACCAAAGTCAGTGAAGACTGTTTTCATAAGTTGAGTCATACATCTTGTGACATTTTTTTATTATCATTAATCAAATTTATCTCTGCCTGAAATAGATCTCAAATGTCCATAACAATTTAATAAAGGATTTAGGAAGAAAATTTAAATTGTTCCTTGGATTTATCCTCAGGAGATTATCAGCAAATTTAATAGCAGTCTGGCTATTTGCTCTCCAAGTACCTTTTTTATAAACCAAGTGTTGATGAAGGAAAGTAGATGTTGAAATACTGCATCTTGTGCTGCACTGACACTGATAATATCACCATGTTGGCTGGAAGGAGAGGCTGCTTTGTTTTCTCTGAGCCACAAAGGAGAAAACTGTTCTGTCCTCCAAAGAGGTTATTTTTGATGGACAGAATCTGCGAGCCAATGCAGCAGGATGTTTGGGTCGTTTGCCATTCCTTATCTTTACGTCTGTGCAGCTCTCACAGCTGGAGCACATGGACATCAGTGACAACTTTTTCAGTGATCTGGCCCTCAGCCAGATGATGTGCGATGGCACATTATCAACAGGAATCACATGCTGATAAAATCAACAGCCAGCTCTTCACCAAGCTAGATAAGCTTAAAAACATCGACTCGAATGGAAATATGTTTCACAGTATGCCTGAGACTTGTTACTGGCCACCAAGTCTCCAATTCTTATCTGGATCTGGGACATCATGGACGCCATTAAAAAAGAGTCACAGAACTCTGTTTGTTCTCTGTCAGCATTTTGTTAGGAGTTAATGGTGCGAGTACAAGCTGGATTACACCCATTTTGGATTGTTTGACCCAAATGAAGACGCTGTTGTGCTGATTCTGTTGGAGCCCATTGACAAAGAGACCATCCTCAAAACGCTCCAGGACGAACCTGCAGTGGCCTGATGATGGAAACCAGATCACCAGGTTCTGGCAAAGCTTGAGAACAGATATTAAAAGACCTGAGACTGATCATGGAAACTGTTTAAATGACTGTGGACTTATAATTAATGTTTTGCCTTGCAGTTTTTTTTGAGCAAACTGCAACTTGAAAAAATAATTATTAATTATTGAAATCTTGAAATGATTAATATTAAAAATATTAATCATTTCAAGAAGTTGGTGCCTGTAAGATTGATTTAACTAACTTATATACTCAAATTGTTATGATGAATGTCACATACAAGACAAATCCGTGTGTGTGTGTGTGTGTGTGTCCATGTGCTTCTGTGCCTAAAAGCGTGTGTAATTCATTGTCAGGCTCTTGAGAGCTGACATATTGCCGCTATTGATCTTTAGTCCTAAAATCAACACAGAAGCCTGGATACTGATGACAGGCAGGCCAGGGGAGTCAGGGTGTCCTGATAACACACACACACACACACATGCACACTAACACACAAACACACATTAATGCTCACCATGCACATATAAACAGAAGCACAGGCACATGTTTACAGAGCTACAGATGTCTGTAAAGGTCAGTAAAATCTGGTGAAGTGTGGGATTTAATCAGTGACACTTAAAATCATCAAATGTTTTATATACATGCAAAAGCACCGATGCCTTATGTGCTGTACATGCAATAACACTCCGAGAGCTGGATTTAGTTTAGTCTTTTCTGTGTTAGCTACAGTCAAATAAACTAGCATGGCTCTATCTCCCAAAAGCAACGTGACACTCACAAATGTTGTGCTGCTCAAATCCACTGCACTTGATTTTAAATGTAATAAATGTCTCATTGATTCCTAAGATCTCATAAATATTGACAGTTACATGTTGAGGAAAGGCAATAAATGTAAAACTGTGAAAGACTTTTAAAATATTTTCATAGGGTGAAATGATAAAACATACAAATTAAGTTTCGGTTCAGCTGAGACGGCACATCTGGTAAGTTTGCACTCATTTTTTGTGTTTGTAAGAAAGAAATAGGAAATGATACAGTAGTTGTAACAAACAGAGCACAGTTGCTCCTAAAATCTCATTATCTGAACAAAAACTGATTTGTTTAAACCCAAGTAAATATTTATTTATGACTTGCAATGTTTACTGTCTATATTTGTTGAATTTTACATGTTCAGACAACTGATGAAGTAGAGAGCTAAAAATAAACTGAAAATGTCTCCACACGTAATCATCCAAGACAGCACATTTACATAAGAGATGACATTTACATACATATGTTTCTTTTTTATAAAGCTGCCCTACAAGAGGTTAAAGGATTCATCGGGACATTTGGGCAAAATTAATCATCAAAGTAATCTTTCTGGGAAGTCAAGTGTGTGTTAAGATATACTGTACCACTCTAAAAAGATAAGGTTAATATTCTATATTTTCCTTTTTCCCAGCAAACAAAAAGATCAAAGAATGGATCCTTCTTAACAAGTATTGTCTGTGTAGCTGCGGCCTGGTGTAAGTTTAATTCTCTGTGCTGTAGAGCTCCACTGTTGCTCCAAAACCTCTAAAAATACATCAATGAGTCACACTGTTGCACAGTGACATGTTCCTTCATTATGATGAACATGGGTACTGTAGTTTATTTTGAGTCAATCCCACATACACCTTCCTGGTGCTGAAAACACTCACTAGACCACTGAATGTGTATTAATCCTCCCCTGAAAGTAGTCCCCAACAAGTGTACTACATAGCCCTGTTTGATTAATATTTGCTAAAAAAAAACTACAGTGCTCAGCTGTTTTAGGAAATTAGATATTTGGTTGGAGCTAATTGGCCACAGAGAGGGTGGGGAAGTATTGGGACATGGTCTGACACATTTTTGGGTTTGTGTTTTAGATTTATCGTCCAAAAAAAGACAAAAAACACACACAACATAATACAAGCTTTATCCTTTAATCTTTAGGTAAACCCTCCAAGCTCAATGGGTAAAAGTAAAATGACGCTATCAGGTCCACTATGCAAAGTGCTAATTTGCTCATCTGGAGCAGTTTGTTGCTCAAGGGCGCTTTGTTCTGCTCTTCCACTGGATCTGTTGTCTCCCCTGAGTTTTTAGGAGAGTCAGTCAATAGCCACAAGTAAAACTGATGGTGTGTCTGAGCATACAGCTGATGACAAGGATTGGCAGTTTGGGAGGTTGACGTGGTTGACTCTGGTGAGTTTGATGTCACGTCCCTCTTAAAAAACAGTGTAGTGTTTTGAGATGATTCATGTCTGACTGGGTTGTTCCGTATCTCTGATGTCAGTTCAGAGTGTTCCCCTTTAGAAGTCAAAACAGCATATGATTTGATTTCATGCTCTTTTATCCTTTAACTAGCATGATAACAGGGACGGAAAAAAGCAATGATGTGTGTGTGTGTGTGTATAACAGCTCTTCATCATCCCCTAGCAGAGGATCCATTAGCCTTGGACCCCCTCCCCGGTTGCCCAGTGATAAAGTAAACAAACTGTGTTTGGCCAATCCGGCATGCAAATATTTGTTCTGGAAGCTGCCTCATCCGACAGGAGACACACGCCTGCATTCGCGTGCTGAGGTATATATACAGTGGCAATCCTGACAGACCAGTATTACATACGCACACACATGCACAGTAGTGGATCCATCAATGACCCAGGCCAGACCTTCCCTCAGACTTCAGCACAGATTCACCTGGAGGCTCACTGCGCTCAAGGTATTGAAACGTTTCCAACCAATTTCCAATTTTTTATTTTGTCGACAGCTTGCTTTCTTGTTCGGTTCTTATTTTCTATCTTCTGTCCTCAGGGTTTTATAAGCCAACATGGCTGCAGGCGTCATCAGAAACTTCCTCGTCCAGGCCCCGACTCCTGCCTACTTCCCCCTGATTTTCCAGCACTCTCCCTGCGAGGAAGACAAAGAGGAGAAGTTGGAGGAAAAGCCAGTGGTGAGGCACGATAAAGAAAGAGAAGTGGAGGAGGAGGAGGAGGATGAGGAGGAGGAGGAGGAGGTGGAGGATGAAGAATGTGAAGCTCAGGAGGAAGAGGAGGAATGTTTAGAGGTTTTCTTAAACCCCGCCCACTACGCTTTGGATGTGACCAATCAGCTGCTGAGGTTTGCAGATCTCATCAGCCGCGACGTCCAGCGATATTTTGGTCGCTGCTCTGGTGATCAAGAAGCTTGTGACATCTACAGCGACACGGTCTCTGTCACAACCAGCGGACGTCTGCGTTACTATGATGACCTGCTGAAAATCGCAAGAGCAGGAAGTCCAGAGGAGCAAGAAAGCAGCTTTGCAACTTGCGCTGATGATCAAGGAGTCGGGGTTGCTAAGGGCAACAGTGGTTTGGGGCCCCTGGCTGAACTGTTCCACCACAGGGGCCCGAGTGAGGGCCGCAGCCAACCCATGATCAAGAGGCATCTGCCGCTCAGTTTCTGGACTGAGCCGATCCCCTGCTGCTCTCTGATCAGTTTCAACAACACACCTGATGCCACGCAGACAAACAGTGACACCACTTCACAGGACAGCACACACACAGACAACAACACACACATGCACTACAACCCGCTCACACACCACCACAACACACACGCCCTCGACGGCACGCAGCCGGACTTCAGTGATTTGCTGGCAAACTGGGATCCAAACCCTGAGCTCACACACACTCTGACGGAGAACACACACATGCAGCATTAAACACGACTGACGCCCAACTATGAAAACATACTTTATTCATGTGCTCTTCAATACTCATAGATATATGTAAAAAGTTTAATAAAAAAAGAAAAGCAGAACAGTCTTCTGTCAGTGTTTTAACTGCAGCTTATAATTTATGTGATGTTTGTTTTAAAGGGTCAGTTCAACCTTCTAGTGGTACACAGTCATGCAGGCAGCGTTGTTTTTGTGTGTCCAGGTTTTTTTTAGACATCTGCTCTAGACTGTAATTTAGTTTGTGGTGCTCACAGATTTGAGAAAAATACCTTTAGCCTTTAGCAGCAACTTGCCAATCCAGAGAGAGTATCCAGTTACTCTAAATAATCCACAGAGCTCACAGTGAACTTTGTTCCAACTTTTACTGAAGCAAGATTTCAAAAAACAACAAAAGAAAACCAAGTGGAAAAACACATCGATGCAGTTTAGATATTACAGCCTGTTTGTGGAGCAAAATCAAATTCTAGCGGTTTGCTGTGACGTACAAGTGTACTCCAGGACACTGTGACATCACTGTCGGTTTACAGGTACAACTTTGTGACCTGTTAAACCTGCATTCTTTAAAATTGCCAGCAGGGGGCGACTCTCATTACAGAAAGAAGTCCGATTGAGTGGAAGTCAATGAGAAAATTACTTGACTTGTCACTGGATTTATTACCTCAGTAAACATTTTATTAGTGAGTTTATGGTCTCAGTCACTTGTTTCTCGTCTTCTTCAGCACAGCAGGGTGTCCATTTAGTAAATTAGAGTAAAATAGACGATAAACCAGTGTATGCTTTAGGGTCGGACTACGTTATGACTGACCAATCAGAGGCGGTCTTCGTGGAACGAACATCCCGTCTGGTTCCAAAAAACCAAGATGGCGATGCCTGTAAAGCCAAACTCGGTGTTTAAAAACAGCAGGTCACAAACCAATGGGTGACGCCATGGTGGCTACGTCCACTTCTTACTTACAGTCTATGGTCACTGCCCCCAATGGAGTTCCCTTTTGAGGTCATAATTCATTACAATTACAATAAGTGAAAATTGAAACAAGATACTAAACAGATACTAAAGGGATCTTGTGTTGGTTTCCACTGAACTTTCAATCTCAGCTTTTAAGATAACATTGACAAGAGGAAGAATATGACATTTGGATTTGTACAGATCCATAACGTGGGAAAACTTCTGCTGAGGAAGATCATGTGATGCAACTGAAAGCAGCTACTGATTGAGCCTTTGTGATGAGATCATTAGTTTTTCACCTAGTTTTTTCGATGTGTTGAGCGCCTAAGCGATCTTCACAACCGGACATCACTCATTTGAGTTAACTGACCCTTTAAAGGGGATTAAAATTTACAACCATCCCTGGACCAACGTGCACCAGGAGACAGCCGACACTTTCTTAAAGTTACTGACAGTACTCATCTCCAAATGGTCCTCAAGTGCTATCAGTCACTTGTCTTAGTGTGGATGGGACGAGTGACGGAGAGCTGGAAAGACAAGGCTGTTTGCTGTTTAAGTAAACAGAGACAGTGAGATAAAAGACAAGGACGAAGAAGAGAGAAGTTTACACATAACTGCTGTACTGTCACTTTTTAAGTCAATAATGAAGCCCTGATAAGGAGAAAGGCAGTGTGAGGAGTGAAGAATTAAAGAATTATACACATGTACATGGTTCCATCTGGTGGGTGATGGGGTGTGAAGATGAAGACATGGTAGAGAAAATAATTAAGAAAAAAGATGAAAGGGGGGAGAGGAAGATAAAGAGGTGTGTCAGTGTCTTTAACAGCTTTAACAGTGGATTAGCCAGTTTTCTCAGTTCTGACTCTACAGGGCACCGTTCGATTGGTTTAAACTGAAAAGAGTCCCAAGCAGGCGTGCCGTGTGATTGGACGAGCTGGAAGGCCAGTAAAATTTTGACACACACTCTCCATCTTATACACATAAAGGTACAAACTTCCAGTGATACACATATTGTGGGTGCTCATACCTGAGCGGAGGCACCAGAGCAGCTCAGACAGAAACGGCAACATGAGGACGCGCACGCTTTTATCCATAACTCTGCTGGGCCTGCTGCTGTGGGCCGCCTGCATCCAGGCCGACGACACTGACACAGACACAGACACTGACAAACAGACAGAATCTCAGGAGGAGACATCAGTGGAGCAGACTGCAGGAGAGACTGTGGCAGAAAAGGAAACTGAAGATGCACCAAAGAAGGAGAAAACAACGGAGATAGAGGAGGAGAAAGATGTGATGGTTCTTCACATCCACAACTTTGCCAGAGCTCTCAGCGAAAATCAGTATTTATTGGTTGAATTCTGTAAGTAGACATGAATTATCTCTAATGTAGAAACAGTAAAGTGATCACTGTTAATGATGATTAAACTCTTACAAAGAACTTTTTTAACAAAATATGTATGAAATTAGTGTTGCTTTTTAGCACAAATGCCATCAGTGGCAACATATGTTGTCTGTCATTGACCACTTTGGTGTTAAAAGTTGTCCCAGATGTGTGTTTTCCTAAAGAAGACATGCAGATGTAAATAGTTCATTAATTTGACATGCTATTTAGATTTGAACGTAAAATTGTCTGAGTTTTCTACCACAGCCCTCATGAGGTATTATCACACACGTGGCCTCTCCTGTCCAGATGCTCTCTTGGTTCAACTCTCCCACAGATGAGCTCAGCGCTGCGACTGGAGAGGCCATGACAAGGAAAAGAGCAAAAGGGGATAAAGGCTGAGCCCAACTGCCGCTGCTGCTATCAGCAGCTTATTTCCATGTGTATCTGGGCATGTGCTGCTGATAGCAACAAAAACCTTCACAGAACAGAGGCCTGTGTGTCTGCTGTTTTGGTTTTACCCCACCCCCCATTGGTTTTCCATAGTTCTTCTACAAGGAAATACATTTAAAGTTAATCACATGCTGTATGATGATATTCACTGTGTGTATGTTTGTGTGTGTTTGTTTGTGTGTGTGTGTGTGTGTGTAGATGCTCCCTGGTGTGGCCACTGTAAACACCTGGAGCCGGTTTATGCAGAGGCTGCTGGGAAACTGAAGACGGAGGAACCAGAGATGCGTTTGGCCAAAGTGGACGCCACAGAGGAGAAGGAGCTGGCCGAGGAGTTTGACATCGGAGGCTTCCCCACTTTGAAACTGTTTGTCAAAGGAGACCGCAAGCAGCCTGTTGAATACACTGGTGAATACACACACACAGGGACACACGTAATGTAACTGTAAATTACACCGGTAAAGCTGGATAGCCATGTGTGTGTGTGTGTGTGTGTGTGTGTGTGTGTGTTTATCTTAGTAGTTTACTGATGAACCTGTCTACCGTCTTTGCCTGAAGATATTTAATTGGCTCATCAGTTTTTTTTGTGTCTTAAATGTTTGTGCAAAAATCAACTGTATTTATCTTGTTTCATTTTATGGAATTTTTTTTCTCTTTTAACATCTGGTCAAAGGAATAGTTCAACTTTTTTTATCGAAACCGGCCTTTTCTCAGTTCAGTTCAGTTCAATTCAATTCAAACCTTTTATTGTCATATGTACAGATAAAAACTAGTTTCACCCAACAATAAATGTCTTGCTTTGCCCTTTCACCTTCAATGCTGCTTCAGGATTTTAAAAAATAGATAAACAGAAAAATAAACAGTAGCTCTAGAGAAAAACTATATACAGTTGAAGTGGTAATTCAAGTAGCAACTGTCTATTGTCTATGAGGGGAGACTGTCTATTGCTTTCTTCCAGAGAATTAGATGAGAAGACTCTCATGTGTGTGTGTTTACTATGAAACTTCACCCAGGACACCATTAGCTTAGTTTAACTTAGCTTGGCTTTGCATGAAGAGTCATCAGCATGAATCAACATAAATTATTGCATGTCTTTATAACCTGTTTAGTTTGAGCTACTGTGACTTTTGTTTTCTTTTTATCTCACATTTCAGTGTTTTAAGCACCTGAAATGGCTCCAGCATGACTTGATGTGGTTTAATTTGCTTGTGTTTGTACCTGTTTTCCAGGTAAGAGGTCAGCAGAGGGAATAATCCAGTGGATGAAGCGTCGTGCCGGCCCTGGTGCTCCAGAGCTCGACTCTGAAGACTCTGCAGCTCAGTTCATCGATTCCCATAACATCACTATTGTGGGATTCTTTGACGTACGTTTATGTAGCTGATGTGTCCTTCCTGGTAAATCATATCATTACATATTTAAATCTGTATTCATATTTTATGATGATTTATATTTATGTTAGAATCTGGACGGTGAGGCGGCCAAGGTCTTAAAGGAAGTGAGTTTGGATATGACTGACGTCGAGTTTGCCATGTCAGCGAGTCCTGAGGTTTTCCAGAAGTATGAAGTCAAAGCCGACTCAGTGGTGCTCTTCAAAAAGGTACAAATGTTATGATACTAACTAAATGCCAGAGAATGAAGTGTTATAGAGAAAGGCAGTACCAAGATACAAGAAGCCCTAAAGATACTAGCTTTGCTGCCATCTAGCGCCGAGAAATAGTGCAAACAGGGGATATTTTGCTGATTCAGACATCTGTGAAGGAGTTTTCTAAACTTTCCTTTCTGTTAAGTGTTTCATGACTAGCACAGTTAAAGAGATTAGGATTAGGTGTGCTGAAATTGAGTAAAGAAAATGTGTTTGTGTGTGTGTGCTAGTTTGATGATGGCAGAGCAGACTTTTCACTGTCAGAAGAAGGAAAACTGGACAAACAAAATCTGACCTCCTTCATCAAGGAAAACAGCCTGCAGCTGATCATCCCATTCAGACAGGAGGTAACACAGGCACAGGCACACATGATTAGAAAATTAACTGTAAAATTATATTGAAATAACACTGTCTGTGTGTGTGTGTGTGTGTGTGTGTGTGTGTGTTCCCAGACTGCAGACAAGATCTTCTCCTCCAACATTCGCCTGCACAGCCTGCTGTTCATCAACTCCTCTGTGGAGAGTCAGACAGCCCTGGTGGACGAATCCAGGACTATTGCCAGAAAGTTCAAGGGCAAGGTAACAGTGTGTGTGTGAGTGTGTGTGTGAGTGTGTGTGTGTGTAAGAGTGCATCTGCATTTGCATGTGTTTAGGAGAGCGTGATGCTGAGAGAAAGTCAGTGACAGAAAGACATGAACTTCATTTAACCTTATTGGCTATGTTTTTATTGTTGTGTGTGTGTGTGTGTGTGTGTGTGTGTGTGTGTGTGTGTGTGTGTATTATGCAGATGCTATTTATTGTGATCGATGTGACAGACACCCTGTCTCATGTGCTGAAATACTTCGGCGTGTCCGAGCAAGACGTCCCAACTGCACGTATCATCAACATGGACACGACAAAAAAGTTCACCATCGCTGCTGGAGCTCTCACAGCAGATTCACTGGGACAGTTGTGCCAGGAGGTTGTGGATGGCTCTGCCAAGGTAACACACACACACACACACACACACACACACACACACACACACACACATGTTTCATATTCAGTCAAACAGCAGCATTAAGCCTTGTTAAATTAAAACTTAAACATTAAACATTAAACATTAAAACTTGTCTTGTTTTGTTTTGCAGCCCTACTATCGGTCTGAGGAGATCCCAGAGGACTGGAATAAAGGACCAGTCAAAGTCCTGGTGGGGAAAAACTTTGAGTCTGTTGCTCTGGATCCAACCAAAAATGTCTTTGTGGAGTTCTGTAAGTCACTTTGTCTGCCTGCCTGTAGTCTGTACTGTAAAAACTCAGACTGGAATTTAGAGAAATCAGCTTATTTCATAAAATTAAACTCAAGACAATTGTTGAATCTTAAATTTCTCATTTCTATTTTTAAACATTATCTTCGTCATATATTACCTCATTAAATTATGGCCGTACTTAAAAATGACATTTCCTCAATAAGGTGTTAATAAAGTAGATCTTAAAACATTGAAGTACCTCTGAACACCTGTGAGTTAACTAGCTTACAGCTGCCTTTTCACTCGTTCATCCGTGACGATGCTCAGTTGACCAGATGGTCAGGCCAGCCATAATTATGACAAGAAAAATGTAGCAACATCAGAGTTGGAGCTGAATATACAAAAGTGTCAAAGCAAACAAACACACGTCATCAGCCAAAGGTCGTTCAGGGTCGTTCAGGGTCACTGAACAGTCATAGTGATGACCAACTTTACATCATGCACCAGGTAGCAGATGTGCCCTTTCATCTTCTAACAGTGTGTGCACCTGTGTGTGTGTGTGTGTGTGTGTGTGTGTGTGTGTGTGTGTGTGTGTGTGTAGATGCTCCATGGTGTGGACACTGTAAGGAACTGGCTCCCATCTGGGATCAGCTGGGTGAAAAATACACCGACAATAATGACATCATCATAGCCAAGATGGACGCCACGGCCAACGAGGTTGACTCTATTACCATTGAAGGATTCCCAACACTCAAATACTTCCCAGCTGGTGGCAAAGAGGTATGCAGACAAACACACACACACACACACACGCACACGCACACACACGCACACACACACACACACACACACACACACACACACCCTCTCCTGCTCATCATTTTGTCTCTTCCTCCGCTGTTCCCCTGAAGGTGGTCAACTACAGTGGGAAAAGGGATCTGGAGACTCTGTCTAAGTTCCTGGATGATGGAGGAGTGTTGCCTGAGGGTTCAGATGATGAGGAGGAGGATGAGGAAGATGAGGATGAAGCAGATGAAGCAGATGAAGCAGATGAAGCAGATGAAGCGGATAAAGATGCAGGCGAGAAAGCTGACGATGCTGATGATGATAGCAAGGTTTGTATTTTTTCTGCTACTTTGTATATTCATATATATCTAAAATTTTTTAAAAAGTTTAAAATATTTGTATTAGTAAATATAAATCTACTCCATTCACCATTCTCCTGTTTTATTTCTCTCTCTTTCAGGAGACCGAAGACTCTGAAGATGGAGTGACCAACAAAACATCTAAAGATGAGCTCTGATGTGACTTTGTTCTCAGTCTTGCATCTTCCCATTTTTCTTAATAAAACTATGTTGGTTTACAAACATAACTTACCATAACCATAACCATATACTTGGTTTGATTCAAAACCTGATTTTCTGCAACATTATAATCACACACTAAACAAAAATGCTGCTAAATAGCACCATAAGTGGTTCTTTGGCTCGTGATCACAGGAACCACCTTTGATGCTAGATAGTACCTGTCAAATGAAAACCTTTCCTCAGCTAAACTAAAGCTAAACTAAACACCTAAACTAAGCTAAAGAACCAGTGGAGAACCTCAAGAGAACCATGTAGGGGCCTAACAGGTTCTTGTGTGGTAGTGGTATATATAGCTCCTCCATCACCCCAAAGAACTGTAAGCCACCAACTTCTTTGACCAAGAAAGAAAAAAAGAAAGAAAGATCCATTAAATCAACAGAGTGACAAGGCACAGGAGGAAGCAGATTGACAGATAGGAACCAAGATGTGTTCATCATTCCTAAGGGACACCAAACAGACAGACAGACTGACAGCTGTCATAAATAATATTGTTCTGATCAAAGGAGGTGCATCCTGCAGCACAGGCTGCACAATGATTAGACAGACAGGTATAACATACAATCAGGATATACATGCATGGTGATTCACAAAAGGTACCAGTACCAGTGATAACTAAATGATGTTTAAAAATCTGAGTTTCTTTAAATCTTAAATGTTTATTTATCGGTTAGAACTTCTTAAGCTAACTGCACTATTAAAAACCTTTGGATTAACAGTGCTTCTCAAAAGTGCTACAAATATATGACGATCTTATAGACCATGATGCATTGCTGTAGATTAGAATAACCAACATTATGGAAATCAGTTCAAATTAGAAGGTGTAGAATAAAAAGACGACATCTCTGGTTCTGCTGTATTGGTTTTTATCCTTTTTTAAAAAGATGTCAATTGAGAATCCAGTGTAGTAGAAGTGCAATTCTAAATCAAAATAAATGGAGTTCCTTTTTAAATTAAACATTTCACCTGATCAATTGGCAGAAAATACAGTATGTGATATCCAATGAAACAATTGAATAAAAAATAAATATGGATTATTGTTTATTTCTGTAGCTTTTATAACTACAAACACTTACAAGAGACTAAAAGCTGCTTCACCTTGCTTGGTTCTGGTTCTGGGAATGCTGAGTAGACCAATAGTGCACCAGCTGACCTGAGGGGTCTGGATGTCTCAGACCTTATAAGTCAGCTATGTATTTGGGTCCAAAACCATTTATTGCTTTGTAAGCAGGTAATAGGATTTTAAAATCTATCCTTTGGCCCACTGGAAGCCAGTGGAGGGATTTAAGAACCGGTGTGATGTGCTCCACATTCTTGATGTTAGTGAGCTGCAGTTGTCTAACTGATTTTTTATTAAGACCCTTGAAGACACTATTGCAGTAATCCATCGTGCTGAAGATAAATGCGTGAATACGTTTTATCTGTATCTTGTTTAGACAAACATCTTTTAATTCTGCCCATGTTTTTAAGGTGGTATTAGGCTGATTTGATTATTGTTTTCATATGGAAATTGAAGCTGGAACAGACAAAGTGTTTGAACAGGGGAAACAGGGTTGGTTTTCAGTCTGTTGGAAGCAAAATGTTTCCAATTCCAGAGGAGAACAGGTTCAACAGGCTGTGATGTCACAAATGTCCCCAGCATGATATGTGTTTCAGCCGAGCTTCCTCATTTGTCCAAGGTAAGACCACTGCTCTGTGTCTATATCTCACACATCACACTTGTTTAATTAGTGCAGGAGGGCGCGTACGACTCCTTGCAGGCAGTTTGTTTATAGTGGAGGCGGGTCTGTGCCTGTTTGGATCAGATACCACAGCTCAGATGTATCTTGTTTACATAAGAGAAGAGACGCATGTGAGCTAGAATTACTTGGCTTCATTCAGCAGGTGTGTTTCATGGCTGATACAATTGGTTTTAGGTGACATAATGGCATGAAAACACATTTTGTGGAGAAACAGTAAAGTGGAATCACATGATTCAGGACTACCTGTGTGCAGCGTCACATACCATAATGACACTGTGTTATGTTGTAAGTGTCTAACTGAGCATTTGAACTGCGTAAAGCTGATAATGAGTACGGCTTCAATTTGATGAAAAGTAAAAATATTTTCTCTCTGAATCTACTGTAGTTGTATTCATGTATATTTGGTGCTCTGGATTTTAAAATTGTACAATAATTTGAGTTTTAGTGTGTAAATGCTGAACAAATAGTGAGGATATCTACTTTGAAGTAACTGTGCTGTAATGCTGCAGTGTGTGTGTGTGTTAATTTGGCACTGTCACTTTAAACCTCTGCTACTCGGGTGAAAGTTCAGACTGGTGAACACACACTGACCTCAAGCATAAACCTCTCTGTTGTCTCTATTGTCTAACCTGTAGTAGTGAAGGGAGGAGATGAAACCAGTAACTCCCACAGCAGAAGTACAGAGAGACAGAGCTGTGATGTAGCTACATTGTTGACTGACTTCTGACTTTTTCACCCTAGTTCAGCCTCCTCATACACACTAGGCTGGTGAACACAAGTGGTCCTGCCAGTTATGGACTAAATAGAGACAGCAGTGACGATACACACTCTTTATATTGCAGGTACACAAAAAACTGGGAGACCACTCCAACAAAATAGAAAATCTAAGTAGGAAAGAAAAATAGATCGTTGAATTGACATCATCATCATGTATCATATGACCGAGTGCAGTGAAATGTTCAAAGATACCGTCTATTGCAATGTTCTTCTTTCTTTTTAAATCCTTTAAAAATGACACCAAAATCGATTCGCTTTTTTGAAAAAAATAAACGATATTCTCCAGCCGCCCACTGACTCCTCACTGATTTTGACTCCTTCCCAATGGATGCAGCAACCAGTGTTGGTCCATTGGTCACAGACAGTCGGGGTTTTTTTCGGTTTCTGATCTTCATTCACTGAATGATTCTGCTGATTCACTGTCTCAGTGGCAGCTGAGCAAATTGAATCTGCTGCTGAAGGCAGAGATGCAGCTTAAAAAAAACGTCAGAAAAAGCCTGACAAAGCTAGAACGGACATTGAGAGAAGTTTGTCTGCTTCCAAAGTTAAAACTTTCATCCTTAATTTAACAGCCAATTTCAATTAAATAGACACAATAGACAAGTTTTTTAAATAACAGGTCCAAAAATATGACGTCTTGAAGGAATCATGTAGAAAAATAATGCGCTACACAGGAGAAAATGCACATTTCATTCCACTAAACACCAGTCAGTGTCTTTGTGTGAGATTCAGATTCAGATTCAGATTCAGACAACTTTATTTATCCCTGAGGGGCAATTCATTTAATTCAGTACAAACATCAGTACATACAGACAACCACTAATTAATAATTAGATAATTCAATTAAGGAAAGCATTTTAAGGACAAGGGACAGTAAGAGGGACAAGTTACAATAAGAACCCTGAAATTCTTGTGTATTATCTGCTGTCTCTGCACTGTGCAGCTTCCTGTTCGTCTGGATGATCTCCTGATGGAACCCCCTTCGTATGAGGAGGCCAGTCTCCACCCTCCCGCTCAGGGCACAGCGGCATTCAACTTCCCCCCTCCCCCATCCTACGATGCCTCCCTCCTCTCCCCCTCAACACCTCCTCCCACCTACGGAGAAGCAGGTAACGCATAATCTCACTGGTCTCCAGTTCTGTCACAGCTCAATGTGGGTGCACTTTAACTCTTTATTTATTTTCTAGTTACAGTCCATGCCAATTCCTTTCCTGTCCTGACTCCACCAGCTGCTGTGACGTCTCCAGCACAAAACAATGGAATCATAATCCACCAAATTACACAAAGTATTAAGCCTACATCTTTACAACTGCTCTTAATAGTATACACACAAACCAATTCGGCAGGAGTAAATAACACTTAATTTACATCTTAATTTGTCCTCCTCTGTACCCTCTGAATGCCAGTCGGTGTACCGCTGCCTGTCAGTGGCAGAGAAACGCAGCCAGAAGCGGTGGTGACCCAGCCACCGCCTGTTCCCATCTCAGTGACATGTCTGAGAGACGTCCCCAGTGTGGTTCGTTGCCCACACTGCCACCACGTTGTCACCACTAAAGTCACATACCTGGCTGGGAGGGCTGCCTGGTGTATGTGCTTCCTCCTCACAATGATGGGGTGAGACACAGATACACACACGTATGAGTGTTTAACGTAGTGCTGAACCAGCTTTAACAGAGCGTTATCTGCTATCTCTGCACATGTGTGTGTGTGTGTGTTTCAGGTTGGTCTGTGGTTTCTGTCTCATCCCATTCATGGTTCGTGGCCTACAAGATGCACATCATTCCTGCCCACGGTGTGAAAACCATCTGCACATATACACAAGATGACACCACCAGGTTTAATCAGGCTCCTCTTGTCCCAAAATCCCACTCATGACATATTTTTGTCACAATTTGGATAAATAAACGGTTTGTCATGAGCTGGGAATGTAAACAGCTCACTGCCCGAGCAACACAGGGAAGAAAGAGCGTGTTTAGTTGATGATAAATGTGAGATTTAAGGTTCATCCAGCACATAAACCTTTCGCTATAAAAACCTGTCACCGCTGGAATCTTCAGGAGTTCAAACTCAGCACTGCTTTTCATTATGACACACAAGATTACTATCTTTTAACAGCTTCAAGGGATGTGCATATGGTGCCAAAAAATACTCGATTTTCACTTTCTAATACAATCTTTCTAAACATATTCCATCCCTGACAGATCAGACAGTTGGGTTGTGTGTATTGCACATTTTTGAACATTTTAAGGCACAAGCAGACAAGCATTTCTAATATATACAGGAAAACTAGGCAAAAACACTTCTTGCACTTTTGACCATAAGTAAGGATGTATTGTGTGGTTTTAATTAAAGTTATTGAGGAGGAGGAGAATAGTGAATCCGTCCCTGCCTGTAAATACAGCAGCATTTTACCACACGAGTGCAGGATGCTTTGCAACACTAAAGTGCAGATGAAACAGAAGGGAGAGGACCGAGGACATTTATGATGAACAAGATGATGTCCAGGACTTGATTCATAGTTTTGTTTTTGTTTTTCATTTATTACAAAATTGTATTTTCTGTATTTCTCTTTTACCAATGCAGACATTCATGTTAATGACGGAAGCAACTTCTCTAGGCTTGAATGACAGACATGATTATTTTATTGGAAAACACATTGACTGCACTTCCGAGGTAGATTTTGGCAGATCTTTTCTGACACCTACCTAACTCTTCTGTTCTTCGTGTTTAAGGCCGTAACTCCTTTATCATTCTTATTAGTACACAGATGTGAGGTGAGCTGATGTAATTCCTGCATATGGCTCTGCACAGCTTCAACATGAACATATGAACACCTGTGTGGGAACCAAATATTAACACAGGATTGGAACCTGCTACCAGAAATGAGACAATAACTAAGTGTTTACACCATTAAGGTTTACTTATATTCAGGTAAAAACAACTTTTTACAATTTCAATTATGATCAGTTGAGAAACACAAAACTTTGATTTACAATCTATAATTTAAACTCTGCAATTGGGTGTAGTGTTAAAAATACTGATGGTGTCTTTACATTATTAACTGTTACATTAGCTGTGATACTTACCATAACTTGGTTTATTCCATGTTAAACGTTTTCCTTTGCATCACTTTCCAAAGGTAAAAAAAACACCATAACTAGATGTTACAGTCACAAAGTGGTGACTAAGTGGTTAAACTCTCCTTAAAAGATTTGTATCTGAAAGAAATAGTTGGACATTTTGTGAAACACACTTATTAGCTTAGCTTTGCATTAAGACTGGAATCATGGGATGCACCCAGTCTGGCTAGATAGCAGTGACTTCCTGGAGTCACAGAGGACACCAGATAAATAGCCGAAAGTAGATACCAACAAACACTTCATAGCTCCCCGCATTCTCTGAATTTGTAGTATTGGTGTAGATAACAGATTTTATTTAGATGTAACTGCCAACGATGGAGGTTTTTCAGTCATGTTTCCAGCAGTTTGTTGTCACTTGTACACTTGTGGTCTTTTCAGAAATTCCTGATGTCCTTTGACTGCAAACTACAACTCTGAGGCCGATAGTGAAAGTTTTTCCATCCCAAAGCTAAGACGTTATGATGTGACATTGGCAGAAATCCCCTGTTTTTGTACCAGATATAACATGTAAACTGGTGGGCCTTAGTGATGCTGTCAGGCAGGCAGGTGGACAAAGCCAGGCCTGCTGTTTCCCCTTGTGTGCAGCTTCTACCGCACTGATACTGTATGAGGGTACCAATCTTTTTATCTAACCGCCTGCAAGAAAGCAAATAAATGTATTTATCAAAATGTTGAACTGTTCCTGTAAGGATACATGTACCTGCTCAACACCAGGTACGGGAAACACGCTGAAAGTTGTGGTTGAAGGATATATGCGGTGCCTGTGCTGCTGAGTCTGTGCACTTCAATACAACGACTGATTTATGTACCTGCTCAATCTGTTATGGTTTTAATAATGTTTGACGCTCAGTATCCCTTTCTTTTTATAATCAAAATGATGATCCTATTATTATTTATCATTCTATCATGTTGATAGAGAAATAAAAATGGTCTTAATTACTTTGACAACGCTGTGGAGTGGTTTTATTTTTCAAATATCTGCAGGAGTGGGTGGATTTTGCATATGAAAATGCATATGTCAGTGTGTGTGTGTATGGTTTTGTGCTTCCATTTTGACCTTGTTGAGGCTAACAGTGTCAAGCAAAGGGCATTTAGATATTAGTGATATACTTGATATGAACAGCAGCCAATAGCAGAGATACAGCAGGGCTCAGATAGGAAAGTTAATCAGCTACAGACTGGTGGGCCTAGTCGGCAGATAACAAGAGCATTCACAACTACCAGCTCAGCACTGATACACACACACACACACACACACACACTAGCCCTTCACTTCACCACTCCCTCCTTACCTTCCCGTCAAGCTCGTTCCAGTGTTCAGTTTGTCAGTCTGTGCGCGAACCGTCATGAGGACTCTGTTGCTGCTGGGGGTGACGGCCTTCTGTCTGTGTGTGTTTGTCGCCGCTGACACACAATCTGACCGACAGGCAGACAAATCATCCCCTGAGAAGGATGGAGTTTTACAGCTGAAGAAAGGGAATTTCAACAGGGCACTGAGAAAACACAAGCAGCTGCTGGTGCACTTCTGTAAGTTACACACAAAGACTTTCACAGCTTGATCTTGACCTACATGTTTATAATGGCTAAGCATAAAAACGACACCTTCAGAGTGTCTTTGGGCTGGAGTGACCTCGTCCTGCAGCACTTCATCATGTCCTCATTTGTACTCCTTTACTGTGTGTGTGTAGATGCTCCCTTGTCTGGTGAAGGCCAACGTGTGTCAGCAGCTTTTGAGGGTGCTGCTGCAGAGCTGCAGGGATCAGAGATCAAACTGGCAGTGCTTGATGTGACAGTGGAGAAGGACCTGGCTAAAGAACTCAATGCAACAGGCCTCCCCGCGATCAGGCTGTACGTCTCAGGAGATAAACACAACCCTGTACTGTGTCCTGGTACGTGCAAATGAAGAACAGTAGCTCCTTTATACAACTGTTACATCAGAGAAAGTTAACGGAGGTGTAATTTATCATTTCATTTGTAACTAAGTTCCTCCTGGTTCCAGGCAGCTAAAACATTGTATGATGATAATGTGCATGTAACATCTAACAAATATAAATTAATAATGTATGTACTAAATTGTCCCACATGTATAAATATACTGAATGATCTAAAGAATGAGATCATCTGTGCAAATACGCATTTCTCCTAACGTATCAAATTATTTATTTAACATAATAGACATATTGTTTTCCTGGATTGTGATTAAGTTCCTCAGAGCTCGGCCTCCATCTTGACCTGGCTGAAAAGGAGGGCGGGATCTGCTGCTGACTTCATCACTGACCTCAGCCAACCAGAGGCCTCAGAGGAACTGACAGTAGTTGGATTCTTTAAGGTGAAAACAAATTGTTCACTTTTCCAGCTTCTCACCGGTGTCGTGTCTGTAATCAGTTGTCTGAAAAACAAATGTGTGTGTGTTTTTGCGTGTGTGTAGGAGCTGAATCATGAGTATGTCCAGGTGTTCTACACTGCAGCTGTTGACCTTCCTGATATTAACTTCGCCGTGACTCAGGACAATGAAGTTATCAGCAAATATGGTCTCACGCACGATGTTGTGCTGCTGCTCAAAAAGGTGCTTTAAAATACGACACACACCAGACGCAGACACACACCTCTGACAGATGGCTGCGAACATCTGTGTGCTGTATGTGTCTCTGTGTTGTCTTGGATGTGACATTATTGGCCATTTTGGATGCAAGAGATGGGATTTAAACCATTAAACCGTCACGTCAAGCTGGTGGAGTGCATTCATGTACAAAGTAGTTCAAGATGTTCATTACATTCTTACCTGTATGTGTGTGTGTGTGTGTGTGTGTGTGTGTGTGTGTGTGTGTTTCCTGCAGTCTAAGCTCATCCAGGCTTATAAAATGATGCCTCAGACATCCAAAGAGGAGCTGATCGTTTTTATCACCGTCTACCAGATGGATCCAGTGACTGAGTACACTGGACAGGTAGAGTATTAGACATATGGTACAGTTTGGAATCCTTTTTTTAAAAATGTAAACTCACTGAGATGGGTTACTTCTCTGTATTGATACAAATCTATAGTTTTGGTTTTAGTTTCCATCTTTTTAGGGTGAAAATCTGAAGGTGCATGAATATGAAAAAGAACACATGAAGCCTAACATTTCCCTTGATTTTGTTCTCATATTTGAAATGTACCTTCCATGAGGGAAATCCACCGAAAGACACTAACAGTAAAATAAAACAAAAATTATATTGTTCGAAATACATAAGGTCAACAGGGGATAACTCTTTTGGATGATTTCTGGGTGGAGTATTGTGTTCTTTCACATTACATCTTATTGTATTGTACAGCAGTTGTTGTCGTCCTTATTTAGACACACATAACCTTGTATTGTTAATGGAGATGTTTTCATGTCGTTCCCTCTCATGCAGACAGCCACTCAGATATTAGCATCACCTGTGCTAAACCACGCCCTCCTCTTTGTCAACAAAAGCTCTGCAGACTTCAAAGAGATCCACTCTGCCTTTAACAGCGCTGCAGAAGCATTCAGGTTAAGGGTGAGAACCAAACACACACACAGACACACAAATTATTTCAAACCACAGCATTGCAAAACACATTGTCACACAAAATCTGCCTGCAAGCCGCTGAAGAGCTTCACCTCTGCATGTGTGCGTATTCAGATTTTATTTGTGTGGGTGAACGTGGATGAGCCTCGTAATGGCAGGCTGATGGAGTATTTCCGGGTTCGGGATTTCGAGGCTCCTCTCATCCGACTGGTCAACCTAACAGACCATGTGACCTATCACCTCCCCTCTGATGCTCTGGATGAGGCGACCATAAAGAACTTCTGCCAGTCCTACCTCGAGGGCAAAGCTAAGGTAACATCCACTCTCGATGTTACGATGCATAACAGGAACTGCAGAAGCACCTGGTCTTGATATAAATAATGTGCTTGTGTGCATGTTAACGTCACAGCCTAAAATGCAGAGCGAGGAGATACCTGAAGGATGGGACAAACAGCCGGTGAAGCAGCTGGTGGGAATGACCCTGGAGAAAGTCGCCTTTAACCCAAACAAGACTGTTTTTGTCCTGCTCTGTATGTAAATATACTATTTAACAATCTTACAATACTATCTGATACCATTTAACAACTCTGCTGTTCCCCCTCAGCTCCACAGAGCATTATGGCGTCGCTTATTTTCCAACCTGCTACTTTATTGTTTCAGTTTATTCTCATCAACACTGTTGTAGCCAGAATGTGTTGTCAGCAAAAAAAAAAAAAAGTCTTCATACACCCTCTGCCTGCTCAGCAACAAACTACAGATAAAGTTTCATTCAGGAGTTGGTGGAGACCAAAATCAGAGCTAGAAGTAGAGTGAAGAGTAGTCTTACATTCATCGGACAACCAAAAACACGACTCCTGATTATTTCTAATGTTGCTCCATGTCTGCTAGATGTGTAAATAGTGAAAATCTGATTGCTAACAAATTTGCCTTGATAACAGGAGTTGCTGATGTCGATCTTTCAGCTTGTTTTGTTGCCCCCAAGTGGCTAAAATATCAATTAACACAGGTTCAGACAAAACTTCAAATCAACAAATCCAAGCTTCCTGGGTCATCCTGCTTTTTTATTATTGACTGATTTTGTTGTTTTCTCTTTTCTCTCCACTCTTGATGTCTCTTCTTGTTCGTACTCACCTACCTTTAATAATCTATACTATTAACACACTACACTATTAACATACTATAAATGTACGTTTCAGATCTGCCCTACAGTCCGGAGTCCCGTGCTCTGTTTCCGCTGTGGGAGGAGTTGGCTGAGGCCTTGAAGGAGCGAGAGGACGTGGTCGTCGCTCGCATCGACGCCTCGGCCAACGACATCAACATGTCACTGCAGGGCTCCTATCCATCGCTCTGCCTGTTCCCTGCTCTATATGCTGAAAGAGTATGATTTTTGATGATGGTTTTTCATAGGATGATTTGACTGTTTAATGATGTGAACTAGCTTTGAATGAATCATTAACAATCAATTCAAAGTCTGTTAATAACAGACTTTGAATTTTCTTAGAGAAGGGTTAGAAAAATATACAATGTATGAATTAGAGCAGTATTATGCATTAAAAATACAAATTTCTATGAAATGAATGCTGAAATCTGATGATATGTGTTATCCCTTGACATATACCGAGGTAATAATGTGTGTTTTGTGATATCTGCGTTCCTGTCAGATGATAGTTTACCCTGGTAAGAGGAAGCTGAAGGACCTGATTAAGTTCCTCGACAAAGAGATGGAAAAAGCCAAAAAATACAGAGTCAAGGTAAATGATCTCCGTCATTACTCTGCCCCACAATCACCATCACCGCTGCAGTGGTTTGAATTTGTATGATTGTGTGTGTTTGAGAGCTGCTTCTTTTTTCCTGTGTTTAAAAATAAACTTCTTTCTTTTGTGTCTCCAGGAGGATGAAGACAGGAGGAAGTACATCGAGGCCATAAAAGCTGAAGAGGCAAAAAAAGCCAACAAAACCAAAGATGAGCTTTAATCCAGAAACAAAGAGAGTACAGTGAGAGTGAGTGAGTGAGTGAGTGTGTGTGTGTGTGTGTGTGTGTGTGTGTGTGTGTGAGTGTGTGCGTGTGTGTGTGTGCATGTGTGTGTGTCTGTATATGTCATATTTTTTAGTCTGTCCTCTCTAAACAAGGGTCTGGTTTTATCTACTCAACCAAACTGTCTGTCCAGTCAAATCCAATAAAGCCTCCACTTAAAGACTCTGATGGTTACAGGACTTTTTCTTTATTCAACCTCAGTGGGTTTGTCAGTTTCGTGTTGACTGTGGGAATTCAAAGTTGAAGCAGGCTTGCTATTGACTTCAGCTAAGCTAAAATAGCTAGACCCTGAACGTCACATCAGCATAGTCGATATTATTGGCCGATTTTACTTTAACATACACACACACACCGTCTCCATTACAGTTTCTACACCAGGGAGCACTGAAAAAATGTATCATTTAGCATTAAAACAACACACCAATTTAAGGGATTCTTGTCAAACTGTTTGATTACGTTAAGTGTTTTCCTTAAATGATGAGACTGGTGATAATTGCTGTTTTTGTTATTAACAACAAATCCCATGAATAGACCAAACCCAACAATGATAACTGGTTTATTGTTGCCAAATTTATTGATGATGATGACAATGATGATTTATTAATTATTTATTGACGCTCACAAAAATGTAGAATATCCTTTACAAGTACAGCTTCTGATTTCAGTATTATTGTGTCATATATACAAACTTACATATAAAATAGTCAATTAACGTTCAAAGAAATGAACTGTGTGAACATGGTGGTTATTTTATAGGCATTTTTAGAAGTAATATATCTACATTTGATTAGTTTTAGGCCAACAAACTACATTTAACAAAAGATTTACTATTTCCCTACCAGAGTTAATCACCCCTGGCTGTCGGGCAGTGTTTGGAAACAGCTTTTAGATCATGTAGTCACATAAAAATTATGAAAAAAAATTAAAGGAAGTATAAAATTGTAGAGATTTATTTATTCTCTTGAGACCTGCATGTAAAACTTCCATCTTTTTTAATTACAATTTTGCTTGAAATCTTTATCTTGAACAAGAGAACTATGTAAAAACACACGTGTGTATCATCATGATATAGAGTTGATAAATGATAGCAAATAATACTGAAATATCGCCCACCCTAATTATAGCACGGGCATTTTAGCTTTATATCTCTTTTTAAGAAAAAAAAAAAAAAAAGAAAAGAAAGAAAACATCCTGTTCGAGAGCCTATAAATTATGAAGACAAGTGGTTTGAAATTAAAAGCCCTGATGATGAGTCCCAGTCATCCTGCAGGCTGAGCTCCGCTCCCAGTGACGCGGTGTGACTTCACTCGGAGGCTGGAGGAGGACGCCGCCGCCTCGCAGCTCTCTGTCCGTCTCCTCTCGTCCTCTCAGCGGCCGTCAGGCAGCAGTAAAGCCGGAGGGATGGAGCTAGCGGGCGCGTACGGCGCCGGGAAGGCCGGGAGCTTCGTCTTCGATCCGGTCGCCTTCTTCACGCACCCCCGGACCATCCTCAGACTGATGTCGTGGGTAAGCCTCCTCTGCAATGTGCGGGCTGGCATCAATGGACAGGCCTACCTGCACCCTCCCTCCCTCCCTCTGTGTCTCCCCCATTCACATTGTCTGTCTGTACCTCGCTCTTTGCTTATGTGTCTTCTATCCAGTCAAGTCAGGATTCATACAAATCAGTATTTGTACCATCTGTCTCTGCTGTTTATTCCAGCTCGGTGTGAAGAAGATAAATCATTGGGGTTGATGTGATGCAGCTTGTGGCAGGAGCGTCTGATTACCATATGTTTATCTGGAGCCTCTTTGTGTCTACACTGAGCTCATGTGGACGCTTTGGATTTAAATAACATGAATTGTAACACGTCCCCTTGGTGTGATGCTGTGCAGCTGTGAGTCACCATACAGCAATTTAATGGGCACTCAAGGAACAAAGAGTAATCTGGTTTTTATATGAGGCATTGCAAGTTCACAGGAGCACAGAAAGCTCCTCTCTCTCTTTCTCTGTGTCTTTGTCTCATAATTCAGTTCAGTTCAATTCAGTTCAACCTGACTTGTAACGTAACTGTTTGCCTGTTGTCCTTAATACAAAGCAAATCTTTAATCGTAAACTAAAATACAGTAACTAGCGGAAACTAAATCAAGTCAAAATGAAGCTTCAGGTTAGAACAAACAGATATTATAAATTGGAGCAGGACAACAGTGGTGTGATGTAACCAAGTACATTTACTAAAATACTGTACTTAAGTACAATTGTGATGTACTTGTACTTTACTTATTTATTTTTCTACTTTATATTTATAGATTTATGATTGACAGCATTAGTTACTTTGCAGATTCAGATTCTGAATACAAAAAAAAAGTTATAAATACTGATCTATTATTATGGATTTAAGATACCTTGAAGTATAAAAATGAATTAAAAGTGATGGTTACATATTAATGAATCACTAAATATAATATAAAACATATTCATCTGAAATAGTTGTCAATAATGAAATTGCCAAATGTTTTGCAAATCAATTAATTAATTAGAGTAATTTTTTAAAGTAAAGTCTCTGATTTCAACTCCTTAAATATGAATATAGTTTGGTTTCTTTACTCCTTAGTGACAGTTAGCTGAATGTATCTTTGGGTTGTGGACAAAACAAGACATTTGAGGACGTCACTGTCATGTTCTGACATTTTATAAACCAAACAACTAATCGATTAATGGAGAAAAGAACTGACAGATTGTCTGCTCTGAAAATAATTGTTAGGTGCAGCCCTATACTGAAATGTGCCATTCTGTATAATGAGTACATTGGTACATTGCATATGTGATGATGCTTATGTACTTTTACTTAGAGAAGTTTTTGAATTTAGGAATTGTTTCAGAGAGGCCTGAAGGCAGCTCTTGTATCAAAATGAATAGTTTGATATTACTCTCACACAGACCTTAAATAAATTAACATGAACTTGAGGGTAGAGGAGTCAAGCAAATCAAAGGTATTGTAGATTTGAAAAACTTGGCAGCTCTTAGTCCTCTCAGAGACAATCTCCGTGGTTACTTGGGATAATCCATAGATCCAACGGCAGAGAGTTTTTCTATTTTATAAAGAAGAAGAAATTCTAATGTCTGTTGAGATTGAGGTGTGTGGATTACCAACAATAACCAGAAAATTACCTCTGGGAAGACACAGTGCTCTTCAGTTTTCCTCAGTGGAGGTTATTAAAGAATAAAATTGAAAATGGCTGTGCGGCAAGTGGGACGATGTTTTGTAATTTGGGTGAAATCGCCCGTAATGACATGTTGTTTGATCGATGGTTGACGATTTATAACAACTGAGTCTGCAGCAGTCAGTATAAACCCAACATGAGCCAGACTTTATTAGTCAGATAAATCGAAAACAAGAAAGAAACACATCGCAAAGGGAATATTTAAGGAAAAAATTGTCTTGTTTTGTTTTATTTTTTGTGAATTATCCCTTTAAAACTATTACATACTCACACTTGAGAGAAGTGTATCTTTGTGTCTTTGTATCTTGGAGCAGTGCTTTCACTGGTGTGTCTATGTGTGGCATGTATGAGGAATGAAAGGCATTCATACACCAGTGTGAGTTCATTCCCTTCTACCTGTTAGATAATAAACCGGCCCACGTGTGCCTCCCTGCAGGTTTTCTCCATGGTGGTGTTCAGCTGCATCGTGAACGAGGGCTACATCAACATCGGCAGCGAACGTTTGCTCTGCGTCTTCAACAACAACGCTGATGCCTGCAACTATGGGGTTACTGTGGGCGTCGCCTGCTTCCTCGGCTGCATCTTTTTCATGATCCTGGACGTTTACTTTCCCTCCATCAGCAGCGTCAGGGACAGACGACGTGCTGTCCTGCTGGACCTCATCTTCTCTGGTACATTTACTCACAAATATCTCGAGTGGACTGTCCTTGATCAAATATAGAGTTTCAAAAACCAAGTTACAAAAAGGAAATGTATTTAAAACCAAGATTCTTAGAAGCAAATAAAGAAAAACTTTTAGGTATATGAAAGAAAAAGATGTGCCGCATAAAAAATAGATTAATGTGACACGCACCAGTCCTTAGAGGCAGCTTAAAAGCATTTTAGGAAATATGCATATTTGCATTCTTGATGAGAGTTGAGAGACGAGAAGATCGATACCACTCACACATCTGTGTGGTAAATATGAAGCTACAGCCAGAAGCTGGTTAGCTTATCGGGGGGAAACTGCTAGCCTGGCTATTTTCTTTGTTTGATCCGTACGAAAACCAAAGTGTAAAAACCGACACCTTACGGTCCGTCGTGTGATGCCATTGGGCCCAAAAAGACTTTTTTACATTGTGAAAGAGACACCTGTAAATCAGCAGATACATTTTTTTGAGAGTCACAACCCGTGAAATTAATTGTGTCACCATTATCAGAATTTGATCTAATCAGTCCGATAACATTTGGAAAGTCCAGAAGAGCACAGAGTCTACAAGTCTACAAGAAAACCAAATCTTGTAAATATATTTACAATGTGTTTGTTAATGACAAACCAAAACTAATGACATTTCCATCAGCGTCAGCTCTACTTTGTGTTTCCTGCTAATTATCTAATCCTAGCATGCTAACACACTGAACAAAGATGGCTGACGTTATACCTGCTAATCCCTCTCCGTGTCCCGCCTCCAGGTCTTGCCAGCTTCCTGTGGTTCGTTGGCTTCTGTTTTCTGGCCAATCAGTGGCAGGCGACCTCCCCAGACGAGCTGCCATTGGCCCAGGGCTCAGACGCCGCCCGAGCCGCCATCGCTTTCTGCTTCTTCTCCATCCTCACCTGGGTCTGTATGCTCATTACCTGTGTGCAAACATGTCCTCTGTCCGTGTGTGCATTCATGTGTGTTTGTGTTCATGGTGTGTGTATGTGTGTATTCCAGGGTTATCAGTGTCTGCTGGCAATGAACAGATTTAAGAGCATTTCCTTCATGGAGGACAAGCAGAGGCTCCTGCCTGGGAGCCCTCCCACCCTCGCTCTAGTCTAACACACACTTAATACAATATTTTAGATATATATTTCACATATTACAATACACATTATTTTTCCAATTTTGATATACAGTTTATCACCATGGCAAATGTATGCACTGTATCACATATAATGTAATCAAATTGCTGCTCAATATAGTTAACTGTAATCCACAATTTTGGATCTTTATGTTTTAAGTTTTTAATTCCAGTTTGCTTAGAATAATGAATTTGGACAACAGATTTTAGAAAAATTACACAGTATCATCATGGTATAATTCCACCGAAAGTCAACAAGGCACTAATAACGAATCACTGCCAGATATTAATCAGAGTTTCACTTATCATGGATTTGTTCGTGGTTGATCTGTCTTTACTATAATCATAATTAGTTTTCAGATATTCAGATATATTTCAGAAGTATCTCTGGGGAAAGTGAAAGAGGAGTGCTTGCACGTCTTTTATTATGGTGCCCTTGAGCAAGGCCTTTGACCAGCTGTCTGCTCCAGTTGGGTGTGAATGTGTGTAACCGTTTGGATGAAAGAAAGCTGCTCTCAGCTTGACTTCCCCGGTTAAATAAAAGAAAACATTGCTGGTCAGAGACTGACTGATTTATTATCCACTGAACTCAAAGGAGCCAATTTAAACAATTTTACCAGCAAACATATAGCAGCCATCCATCTCACTGTTAGAGGATGAGGAGAGGTTATGCTGTAATTGTGTCGAGGAGGTAGAGTATGTTACAAAAGATGTCTTTTATTCTGGAAAGTCAAGTTTTTTCCCCAATAGTCCTGTGGTAAATCATTCCAGTGTTCTTCTATTGAGGATTTATAACTTCGAGAGAGAACAAAATCAATGTTCTTTTGGCTCTTTGGGGAAATCTACTGGCTCTCATTAGTATTTGGTGAAAGGAGACAATTCAGAAAGAGCTGGAGTCAGAGATAACCAATGAAAAAGGTGAAACAGAAGATGTCTTGGAGTCTGGCAGAGGGCAAATTCAGCACACAGCCGAACAATGCAGATAAAAAAAAATTCAAGTATTATAATAAGATTATAGAAAAATGAATGATCTCAATCTGGTAGGGAAAATCAGAAAACTGTGAAGTGATTCGACACGCTGGATTCCATTTTGGGCCACCGACCAGCTGGTGTCAGCCCCAGTGATGATGCACCGGCACATGTCCCAGTTTGTAAACGCTGTATACAGCGGACACTGAAGGAAAGACCCATAACCAAGATCGCACAAAGCTCTTGTATGTTTAGGCTCGAGCCTCTTTTGGTCCTACTGTAGTCCAGACTGAAAGATTTCAACAACTATGTTGGATTGCCATGAAATTTTCTGCAGACAGTCATGGTCTCCAGAGGATGAATCCTATCATCTCTCGTGATCTTCTTACTTTTCCCGCAGCGGCATCATGAGGTCAAAATTTCCACTTGTCCACTATGCTTGTTTATGATACAAATACTGTACCTGCAAAACTAATGACATTCCTATGAACCTCAACTTTGCTTTTTGTTTAGCGCACAATTAGCAATTGTTGTCATGCCAACAAGCCAACCTAAGATGGTGAACCTGGTAAACATTATCAGCATCATGTGAGCATGTGTAGCACACTGATGGTAGCATTTAGCTTAAAGCACTGCTGTGCCCATGTACAGCCTAACAAAGCTAAAGTGGCTACAGACTCGTTGTCGATTTACTAATTTTTAACGGTGAGGATGGACCAATGGCTGCTTGTTGCATGTCTGTGTTAAAAATAATGAATTTGTGTGCGTTAAAGACTCAACATCTGAATGGTCACGAATAAGAGGGATGCATTTTGGTCCCTCCACTCCAACCACCCTTTGAATTGCCTACTGCCTATAACAGTAATGATGTAGTTCTAATGCAGATATGTGTGTTACTAACAGTCTGTGCTAATGTGTCTGTGTGTGTGTGTGTGTGTGTGTGTGTTACTAACAGGCTGTACTGACGCTGAGTGCACTGCGGCGCTTCTTAACTGGCAGCAACACGAACTTGTTCACATGGCAACACCTGGATCCCGCCCCAAGCAACGCTCGAGCTACACCGTACCCCATCGCCAACGGAGCCACCATCGTAACCACCAACCCCTATCAAGCCCCGCCCTTCACTGAAACCCTGGACCCCCAGAAACTCACACAGCAGAGACCCATGGCTCCTGCCTTCTAGAGATGGACAGAAAGAGGAGGTGTGAGCTGGACGACCCTACATACCAAGCAGGCACGGACAACTTCCTGCCTGGCTGATTAGCGGCTTTCCATCCTCTCCTGGGATTGGCGGGATTTTGGGGCGTGTGATGTATGATCTATTTTCACCATGGCAACTGCTGGCTCAGCTTAGTTAGTTGTAACTCTCTGTGTCAAGAATACCGTCTTCTGCTCATGCACACACACTCACACACACAGATGTCGACGCACGCCAGCACAGCTGTACTCACTCCCACCTGGAAACAGTATATATACATGTACACCTGGAACCACATGTAGATACACCTGGAAGTACACACACACACACACACACACACACACACACAAACCTTGACTGCATGTTCATATGGTGAGGTGCAGATTAACATAGATGTAGATCAGTGATGATGCTCCATCTGCCTTATTGAGGGATAAAAGGTCTTTAGTGAAGGAAATATGGAGGACAGTGAAGCTCCATTGCTCCGTTTGTCTTCTGTTTGCCCTCAGTCAGTCTGACCAATCACAAGCTGCCCTGCAGACCTGTGGCCTCCCATTGGCTCGAATTGAGACAGACAAGCAGCTTGTCGAGTAGATTGTGAGGAAACCTGGTGAGGGTGGCAGAACTTGCAGAAATTGGTACATTTTCTTGGCAAGGAAATAAAGGCAGGACAGCTTAATGCATTCTGAATGCTATAGTGTTTCAGTGTGAAATATTCATGTGATTAAATATTTTATCGTGAAAAAAATAAAAAAAATAAAATCTATCCACCATCACCACTATCAGAGCTGTGAGTCTGCCTTTGTTCCCATCATATTTAAATAATCTCTTCTTGCTTCTTGCTGTGTGGAACTCTTTTTAATATAATTATGTATTGAGACCAAGATCCAAGGATGTGGTAGGCATATTAATCAACATCTGCTGGAAGACCATAATTAGATACTCAAGTTATGTTGAATTCATTAGCAGCAGCAGGCAGCAGCTGTGTGTTAGCTTTATTTTTGGACTAAGTGGCTCATGTTGAAGGACTGCAACCCCTCATACTGTTTTTTTACCTCTTTATATGTGGGGAACAGACATATTTAGCAACAAGGTTGTAGAGTCAAATGAAAGTCAGACAGGAAGTGGTTTTATTCCAGCACTGTCCAATCATGTTACTGCAGGTGAGCTTGCTGTATTATCATTTCCTGCTCTCATTCTGCAGGAACATTATAGAATATTATTAACATTTGCATCATCCAGAGTCATCATTATCATCATCATCATCATCATAATCATAATCAACATCCTATAACACTGACACCCACATCATCCATCCTCATCATTATCACCAGCTCCAGCAGATAAATTGACATTCAAAAATGTAGAAATTCACCTTTGTAGTTCATATCATCGCTGCTGTGTTAATAAAATATAATCTTAGCCTTTTTCTACAAAGTTTTAACCTTTATATCACCTGAATAAGCCCTTCTGTCTAAATTTACACCCCGCAGCCATACAGTATAATGTCATCAAACATCAGGCGCGACGGACCAACTCCAGCTTCAGACAGCAGGGGGCAATCTAACACTGCAGGCCTCTGATCGCATGCTTCACACTCACCTGCGTCTGAACTACCTCTACCCTGAGAATACTAAGACAGAGAAAAGGAAAGTGGAGGGGGTGAGAAACTAAGCTGACTGAACATTCAAATGGGTGGGATCAGGAGAAGGCGAGGTAGAAACTACTAAAGCCTAGGTCACACTACACGATTTTAACTTAGAGGCTCTAAGCGCAAATTGATTTTTTCTGACTGTCAAGGTTGGGTGGGCTCAGACGTGGGAGGTTTCTCAAAAAATCACTAAGATGTACTCGTTTGATGATGTGGCCAGAAAAGACCTCTCAGTGAGATCGAGCAACGTCCAGTGGCAGTTTAATGTAGGTTATAGGTACGAAAAATAGAAGAAGATTAGTCATATTAAAAACCAAAAACTCCCACTTGGTTAGATACAAGATCCTCATTTTGTTCCACTTTTAACAAGCTGCTGTACAATTAGTTTTTTTCTTCTTCAAGGAATAAGTCTCTAATAAAATGTGCCTGCAGCAATCTATATAAGCGTGCAATTACAAATCAAGCATTTACATATAAAATAGTTTGTCAGCTTTAACTTTTGAAGTTTATCACTTAAAAATTGATTCATTTTGTAAACATAAACTGTAATTTCTGCACCACAGAGTGAGAAATTAAGGAAGTAAACAGTTCTGGCTAATCAGAAAATTATTATAAAACCGAATGAGATGAAAAATCTGGCTAATTAAGCTTTTAGTCAACAGAAAATGAATCTTGACAACCAATTCATCAATATTCTATCGAAAATGTCAAATATTTGATTCTTTAAGCCACACAAATGTGAAGATTGGTGGCGTTTCCTTGTCAAACATTATAGTGATTTTGTTATTTTAGGATTTTCAACATTAGGTGGGACAAAAAAAGCAATTTGAAGACATCACCTTGGGTAATTATGATGAACCTTTTTCTGTCCTTTCTGGTGTTTTACAGTTGAAAACATGCATTGATTTATCGAGAAAATAGTCTGCATATTAACCAATAATTAAAATGATTCTTAGTTGCAGTCCCTAGTTGTGTTGTCTGTGTGAACATCAGTCATTAACTTAATCCATACTGCACCTTTTTGGTAATTTTGTCTTGTACTCTGACCAAGGCTTGAGGTGCAAGGAAAAGAATGAGAGAGAGAGGGCAGAAAGAGGAGAGCAAGCAAGGGGAAGGTTAATGTTTGAGTAAATATAGCAGGGGAGTGACTACTATGTCTGAACTAAAGCTAGGACTATGATAGAGAAAAGGAGACGTCTTCTTGTGTGCATCTTGTGTGCAAATAGCACAAATAGTCTTTAAACACATACATCCGCATACACACACAGTCTGAAAGAGTTCTGCTCAAACACCCTGTGAAAATATTGTGATTGGACGGGATGAGGCGAGGAGTGGGTCCCCGAAACAGGAAACACGTATCCATCCTGTTTTGGATTGCGTGTGCTTCAGCAGCACATCAGACTCCTCCACTTTAGAGAATAACCAGTCCAGCATCACCGAGTTCCTTTAGTCATCCACAGAACTTCCCTCTGGCTGATTAGGAGAGAGGGTTGTGGCATCAAATGACAGAGTCCGTCTTCTCAGCTCAACACTGCTGTCCATCAGCTGGGTTGCCATAGTAACTGGCTCCTCTCCTGGCGGCGGGCTCATCCTCTGCTTCCTGTTCCTGCCAGACACCGGAGACACTGATTGGCTGAGGCGGCTCCTATGCTCCCCGGGGCTCGGGGAAAGGTGTCTGCTTTTGTGTGAGGAGCTGGGAGGAAGTTGTGTGTTTGAGTGTGTGTGAACAGAACTGTTAATGCGGCTGACTTCCTCGTCTGCGTCGTCTAACTGGGGGGCGGGGTCGGAGCCGGGGCTGGGGCTGGGGATGTCCACTCTGGTACTACCGAGCGGGGCTGATATTGTGGATTCACCAATGGGGACCTTCAGACTGGACAGGCTCTGTGGTCTGACAGGACTCTTCTCGACATCTGTTTCTGGCTGCGAGCTACAGATGGTCTGCTCAGGTACATGTTCCTGCCCAGTGGTTTCACTGTGGCTCCGGCTGTGGCTCCTGCAAGAGATGACCCTCTGGGGGTGTGTATATTTCAGTGTGTGTACACTGGATGATCGCTGGCGTGGCGGTGTTGAAGAGATGGTGGGCACGGTGAGGTGAGGCTCTGCCAGATTGTCAGCTGAACCACTCTGATCAAGAGAGTCACAGCGCACAGCCTCCTGCAAACACAACACAATCTTCAGTATGTCTTGGCTTAATTTAAAACATCATAAAAAAAATATACCATATGATAACTTGATGATAAAATTAAAAACAGATTTTTTTGTCATCATCTGTGCAAATCTTTGACCACATTGAAAGATTTACTGGTTGCTGTAATCCTTGTTCATGTCCACACTCATCATATAAAAGTAATGTTGTCACATTTTATGTGGAAGTCCAATCACTGTTTTTGGTAAATGTACTGAATTAAAAAAATACCTCAGTGTGTGCTATATTGAAAGAGTTGACTAAGTTCTCCTGCTGCAAAATCTGTTGTACTTCCTGGTCACCAGTGCTGTCATTTGAGTCATCGGTGACCAGGAGGAACTAGAGGCTCGGCTCGGCTCAGCTCGGCTCAGCTCAGCTAATCAGCCTGTTCTGCTACAAAGAATTTCAGCGTTGGAAGTATTTGTCGATTCTTGTTTTTGTCTGTGGCTGATGCTCGCCCCGAGAGAGAAGATCGGAGGGTATTTGGGGGTTAGGAGTCAGAAACTGGTGAGCAATGCATCATGGTAAATGCAGGCATGGCTCAGCGGACAAGATAACTTTTGCTCAGTCAATATAGCGTGCACTGAGGTATTTATTTCTTCAAAGGACAATGCTTACCATCAAAACTAATTGGGCATCCACACAAAAAGTGACAAAGTTTCCCTTTAAGCAATCCCTTCCTACAGTGACTACACTGTAAAAATGGGAGCCAAAATCCACAGTCCTTGTTCTGTATTCTTAATGTGTTCTTAAGTTCATCTGAGGCTAAGAGGAGGCTTCAGTCGTCTGAGTTGCTGAGCCAAATTAAGTGGGTATTTTCATATGTCCTCCACTGCAGCTCAACAAGGATTGTCTAAGTCAGACTGCTAAAGCCTCAGATTTGGCTCTGTCTGAACTTTGAAAGGCATTTTTGCACGGAATGAGGAATGTGGATTTTGTCCCCTGTGTTGTACAGTATGGTCACTCTTGGAGGAGATCTCTTCACGATCAATTCTGAGAGGAGAAACAATTACAGCAGCCAATAACCCTTTCAATGACATGTGAGGGTCAGACGGCCTTGGATGCTTTACAATAAGAAATCCATCTCATAAGGCATAAAAAACAGCAAATCTTTTAAAAGTTTCAGTCCACTAACTACAAGTAACTACAATTCACATATTTCTTCCATCAGAGCCGAAGCTGTGAGGAATTATACAACCCAAGCATAATCAAAAGTCTCCTAAAAGATTTTCTACTAAGAGAAGAGGTGAAAATAACACACCTGTCTCCGTAACTGTCTGCTCGCAGTGCGGAAGGATGCTGGTCTCCTCGAGACTGAACTATCTGGGACGTAGCAGGGACTCAGCTTGTTTCTGTCTAAACTGTCCTCAGGATTGAGCCAATGAGAGGGACGTCTGCTGACACTGTGGGAGGGACTCTGTCTGAGTGAGGGGTGTCTGTCTATACTGTGGCTGGACATGAGTTTAGGTCTGTCTGTGCTGTGGTCTGGATTGAGCCTGTATCCGTCCATACTATGAGTAGAGCTGAGTCTGTGTCTGTTTATTCGATGGGCCGGGCTGAATTTGTATCCATCGATGCTGTGAGATGAGTTGAGTCTGTGTCTGTTTATTCTGTGAGCCGGACTAAACCTGTATCCCTCTATACTGTCAGCCGGACTGAGTCTGTGTGGGGAGTGTCTGTCGATGCTCTGAGAAGTGCTGAGGAAGATCTTTGGCCTCAGGCTGCGTCCAGACCCCAGTGAAGCGTGGCTGATGGCCGGCAGAGCTCCTGGAACCTGCAGCAGTGAGCCGCCTCCACTGGAGCCCAGAGACGACATGGAGCCTGCAGAAAATAATGTGGCAAAGATCAAATGGACACATTAGCGACAAGAAAGAGTTTCTGAAGAGGTCATCAGTTTCTATATTCCACAAACTTAAACGTCTTACAATAAATGATGTTAATGTTTTTCAAAGTATACACAGTACAGGAAGGAAATTTACCACATTATTTGATTATCTAATGCACAGATTCACTAAATCTAGACAGTCTTCATCTGATTAGCAGAAGTTTGTTTACTTTAAGATGAATGGGCCCTATCTCAGAGAACTCTTTTTCTCTTGTGGTCAAAATCACATCATCCCAACAGGAAAACATTCTATGTTTTTCCTGAAGTCAATAAAACACAAAAAAGACCAAAGAAAATGATAATGGACCCTGTTAATAAGTATCATAAGTTTATCCAAAGCCTGATATAGCTTATTCCTCTGTGCCGTAGATGTAAGCACATCAGTGGACCACAACTATTGCTCCGGATGTCATGTTCCTTCAGTAACATGAACATAACAACTGTAGTTGGTCCTACGCGCACCATCTTACAGCTGTAAATACTCACAGGAACATCCAATACGTATTAATCCTCAGCTGAAAATAGACCCCAAGAAATACACAACTTTCCAGTTTTCCATATTCTCTTATATTTCTGACTCATCTTGAAATGGATTCACTTCATTCATCTCATCAATATACACACTCACTAATAATCCATAATGACAAAGCAAAACATGTTTTTGGAATGTTTTGTTAATTCATAAAAAAAAACAAAAAAACTGAAATATCCCATTTACATGCGTTCGGACCCTCTATCTACTTAGTGCGTGCTGAAAGCAACCTTTGGCAGCAATGACTGTCTCAATGTCTTCTTGGAAATGGTCCTACAAGTTTGGCACACCTTTCTTTTGGAAGTTCTTCTTGGCAGAATTGTTCAAGCTCAACCAGGTAAGATAGGGAGCATCGTTGCACAGCCATTTTTAGATCTCTCCAGAGATACTCTATTAGGTTTAGGTCCAGGCTGGGCCTCTCCACGACTTTCAAAGTATTCCCGAAGCCACCCCAGTGTTTTCTTGGCAGTATGCTTCAGGTCGATGTCTTTGCCCCAGCCTAAAATCCTGAGCGCTCTGAAAGGTTTTCACTCAGGCTCTATAGTTTTCTGCATTCATCTTTCCCTCTATTTTAGACTACTCTCCCAGGCCCTGTCGCAGAAAAACACTGCCACAGCACGATGTTTGACTGTAGGGATGCTCTTAATGAGGTGATGCTCAGTGCCTGGTTTCCTCCACACATGCCGTTGTGGCCAACAGTTCAATCTTTTTTATTAGGCCAGAGGATTTTACTTGTCATGTTCTGTGAGCTGTTCGAGTGGCTTGTGGCAAACTCCCAGCCAGCGGTCATGTGCCTTTTAGTGAGAAATGGCATCCATCTGTCCTCTCTACCATAAAAGCCTGATTGGTTGCATGCTGCACTGATGGCTGTCCATCTGTAAGGTTCACCCATCTCCATAAAGGAACTCAGGTTCTCATAGTGAAGACTGGGTTCTTGGTTGACCATTGGTTGTTCTATACTTCAGAAATGTTCTTGTATCCTTCCCCAGATCTGTGCCTTGATACAATTCAGGGTCTCACAGGCCTACTGACAGTTTTCTTGACATCAACATGCTTGCTTTTCACTCCTTATAAAGACAGGCGTGTACTTTTCCTAATCATGTCCATTGAATTCAATTAGACACAAGTGGATTTCACTAAAGCTGTAGAAGCATCTCAAATGCCACTGAGACGTACAGTGCACCACTGTGTCATAACAAAGGGTCTGAATACTTGCTATTTCAATATTTCATTTTTCAACAAAACACTACAAACATCTGTTTTTGCTTTGTCATTGTGAAGTATTGTATGTAGACTGAAAAATGAAATTACTCCATTTTAAATTTGAAACATAAAATGTGAAAAGGGTCTGAAAAGTTTTTGTTTGCACGGTGCATCTTTGTGATTGTGAGTGCTGTTTTATGTAATTTAGGTAAAGGTCATGCTTAAGACTTTTTTTTTTTACTTTCCACCTGTCTGTGTATGTTACTTTATTACTTCTATTCTTATTTTTTGCCATTCATCTGTCTGGTTGTGACAGATTACCATCGCTGGAGCCAAACCACTATCATATCTCAGCTGATGGTTCAGTCCTTGCTTGTGAATGTCACTGAGTCAAAAATGTAGCATCCTCAATGGGAAAGGTCCAACATAAAAAAAACTTGAATAAGGGCTGATACATAGCTTTTGCTACATCTTACAGGTCTTCTGGAAATGTCCTGCTTTGGCCAATCAGATATGAGCAATTGTCCATACCTGGTAGAATACTTGGTTATATGTCACTTGTAACATACAAGCATGGAAACAGAAGAAAAATACTGCTGCTGTGATAACTTGACAGAGTTTCAAAATCCTGCCTCAAAGGAGAATAAATTGCTGTGCGGTTTCTTTGTTTATGATAAGCTTTCAGACTGGACTTTCTGGTTCATATTTTATCTTCTCACAGATACCCAGTGGCAAAACAATCTCACCAAAGCAGGCGTGAAGTTAAGTGCTATAAAGTTATGACTGAACTGGTGATTTATCAACCACGCTAATACACTGAAGAGTGAACACTTTGCCTTTAGCTAAACATGATGATGTCTTTACGCTTGTTTGCTGTCAAACAGTCCGTTGGTGGAATACGCAATCATTGTAACTCATATGGGGGCAGTCAGTGCCAGCCCTGATTAAACGCTGAAGAAGGAAAGTTGTCTATAATTCTTCAGATCTGGAAACCAGGCTAGCAGTAAAAGAGACATCTTATATTTTACAGCATTTTGCCATTTGATTGATTTTAATTTAACCAGGCTTAAAGCTAAAGTGCCCCCAGAGCGATGTCAAGTGGAAAGACTAAGGGTGGGGAGGATGGAACCAGCAGTAGTGGATAAAAAAGTCACCCATGTTCATCTTCACTGGAATACACTACTCCTACCAATTTGTCCAAAAAAGAAAAATCTCCCCTTTAATAATGAGCTCTATAATAGCAGTGCCTCTCAGTGTACCACATCACATCCCTGCCTTCTATGCTGTTTATGGAAGCAATAATCTGTACAGCAATCAGTTAGCGGTTGCAGCATTGTAAAAAAACTGTTCCTTAATTTAATTTGCTATAAACAGCCAAATTACCTGAGTAGCTGTAGCCGGAGTAGGCCTCGTGGCCAATAGGAGGATAAGGGGAGCATCTGAGTGGCTGAACGTAGCTGTCGCTGGGGAGAGACAGCATGCGTCCCATGCTCAGCAGGTTGCCATGGGAACACTCCTCATCCTCAACCTGCACCTGCCACATGAGATCATCACCGCTGTCATCGTTATTATCGCCTTCACTCCCGTTCCCTCTCGCACATGCAGAAATATGAACACACGCTCTGTCCGTTACCTGGGCAGGTGTGTCCTGGTTGGGCCCCGGGTCTCCACCCACAGACACGGTACTGTGGCGTCGGTTGGCCTCCTCCCTCTCCCTCTCCCTCTCCCTCCTCTCCTCCATCTCCTCCAGCTGCGCCTCCTTGTTGCTCTCCTCCAGGTGCTTCATCAGAACGGCTACGACCACGTTGACCAGCACGAACTGAGCCGTTAGGACGAAGGTGACGAAGTAAACGGGAGAGATCAGGGGCAGGTAGGTGAGGCAGTGGCGTTCGTGCGGGCGACACTCTCGCAATGTGTCCTGTAGGGTCAGTGTGAGAGAAGAGGATAGAGATTAGGAAGCACTGAAGACAAACAGATAATAGATAAAGGGATTTAAACTTATATTCAGATATATTACTCCACTACATGGGCTTCCTGTCTTCTCCAACAGGGGGAGATGTTGATTTGAGTGTGAAGAGACCTTGAGTCTGTCACAGAAGAATAATACACCCTCCTAACCCTCTAATGTCAGCAGCTCTTAGTCATAAAAACAGTGATCTTCTCTCTACTTAACGCAACGCCTCTCTCATAACCGAAACTTTGAGACACACAAACATGGACTTTGTCATCTATCCATCTTCTTAAGAACTCGCACAAAGCAGAGGAGAGGAAGAGAAATAACCTTCATAATCCCATTCCAGTTGTCCCCGGTAGACACCCTGAAGAGTGTGAGGAAAGCCATGCCAAAGTTGTCAAAGGTAGCGTGGCGACTAAGACCCTCACATGGGTTTTCGTCTGAACACTCTGAAAGAGGATGAAAAGAGGAAAAGAGTGTTAGAGGCAATGGTTGTGTGAGAGGGAGGCAAGGGGAGAGAAGAAAGAGAATTGTGCGTAGATTAGAAAACTGATTCTAAATTGACATAATTAATGTATGTAATACAACAAAATTTATGCATGTTACGTAATCCACGGCTATCTCACCAGTGTCAGCTGAGGCGCACACATACATCTGCACCGATTTACATGCATGCACACACTCACGTGCACACATACCCGCACACATACACACACGCACATGCATGCACATACACGCACACACACACTAACCCAGTTTTCCAAAGAGCTCAACTCCCAGAGCTGCATAGATGAAGAACAGCAACATGAAGAGCAGACCCAGATTCCCCACCTAGACGGACATATTACACGCACACACAGATATATACAGTGTATGATACACAGAAAAAAAGACATGTACAGTATACATAGAGAAGACACACAAACAGGCTCACACATAGAAAGAGGCCATAGACAGAGAAGCCTTGTTACATTTACGTTAACTACATCTTAAAAACCATTAGGAGCCGCCATGACACCTGGAGTTGAATTGAATCGTATCTTAGATTTTGATTTGAGAAACAGCGGTGCACTTTTGCAGCCTGGATCCAGTCCTCAGGAATCACAATTACAATCACCAGGAAATTCATAGAGACTTGGCTTGCCCTCCCCTATGGCAGAAGGTATGGAGATGTCTAATTAGGTGACGGGTAAACCTATTGATGAAGCGCAGGGTAGAAAATCACCAAAGACCTGCAAAGACCTAGGTTCAATCCCCAGCAGTGATCTGCCACTTCAAAGACAACTGGCATTATTCGTGGGTGGGAAGGCAGTGAAGGATCATGGGTATCTTGCTGCACTAGAGATTCCTGATTTGTAGACGAACAAGGGATCTAGGGGGGGGATATCATTTAGGAATTACCAATTCAAAGATGGGAGCAGAAATTACAATGGTTTATAATTAGGGCTGCATTTCAGCAGCAGGGCCACACCACAAACAGTTTATAAATGTCTACTTGCACTGCATAACTGTTTCTTCATTTTTCTTCTATTTACCCTGCACCCCCTTCCACCCCTTTCTCTCTCTACTGTCTCGTTTCTGGTAGGATCCTCTAAGGGTCCTCTGAGCTCGGCAGATGTGGGAGATTTGAGCTCCCTGAAGCCTTCCTTACATCAGAACCAGCATCCTAGTCCACCATTTTCATTCACCAGTCATTATTCACACATTTCATGTTGAACCAAGAATAATGGCAGAGCTTTGACTTAAATCCTAATGTCAACATGCTTACAAACTTGCAATGTTAACATGCTGATATTTATGTTGACCTATCATAATAATGTTGACCTTGTTCACCATCATCTTAGCATGTTAACATTTGCCAATTAGCGCTAAAACACAAGTGCAGCTGAGGCTGATGGGAATGCCACTCGTAAAGTAAATGTCAAATATTGGACAAATTAAAAATCTGTTGATGGTGCTAGGTAAAAAGTTAAGGGGATACAGATATTATTGTAATTAATCCTGATGGGACATAAATGTCTGTATCAAATCCATCGAACAGTTGATTTCAGTTGATATTTCAGTCCAGAAATATCAAACCTTGTGGTGATGCTAGAGGAAAAGTCAGGGAGTTAATTCAATCTGGACCAAAGTTGAGACAGACCAAACAGCGTTACCATCCCTGCAGCCCAACCACTAGCATGTCCAAAACAGTTACACGAACATCTCAGCTGATGGTTCAGTCCTTGAGAAAGGTGCTCCAGCATAAAAAACTTGAATCAGGCCTGATTAGAGTTATTATCTACCCCTTGGGTCACCTGGAAGTTCTCTAGTTGTGTCATTTTTATCATTGCTTTAATTTTACTTACTTAAAATACTGCTGCTGTGATAACTTGACAGAGTTAGCCTTAAGCAATTAGCCTTTAGCTAAACATGATGATGTCTTTACACTTGATAGTGAGTGATAATAGTAACTCATACTGGGGCAGCCAGTGTCAGCCCTGATAAAACACTAAATAAAACAAGTTGTCTGTAATTCCTCAGATCTGGAAACCAGGCGAGCAGTTAAAGAGACATCTTCTATTTTATAGCATCAGTGCATTTTATAGCCGTTTACCTGAGGCAGAGCTTGCATCACTGTGTCCAGCAGAGCTCTCATTCCTGTCGCCATCTTCAGCAGCTTCAGCACTGAAACATTGTAATGTGTCAGCTCTCTTCAGCCTCATATCAGCTTGTTTGTGTATTTTTAGTGTTTGTGTCACTGTGTGTGTACCTCTTGTTATCCTTAGGACTCTCATGATGCGTATGATGGTGGGGTTGATGGGCAGGGAAGCATTCAGGTCTATTTCCTCCAGTGTGATTCCCATGATGGACATCAGTACAATGGCGAGGTCCAGCTGGTTCCATCTTGACACACACACACATGCAAACAATTTCAGTTTTTCTAAAGATGAGGCCAAATGTTTCTGAGTGTTTGTGAGTTTGTACCTCTCTTTGAAAAAGCGGCGCAGGCCAAAAGCGATAAGTTTGAGGATGGCCTCGATGACAAAAACCACAGTGAAGACATAATTGCAGTACTTCAGTATCTCCTCGAGGTACTGCAGGACACACAGACAAAGACACTTCAAAAAGCCACTTTAGCTGTACTGTACCACAGCGTATCGCTTCATTACTATGGTTCTAGGGCAGGTGGTAGAAGGTGTTGCCATGGTTACCTGAGGCTGGTTGTAGTGCTCCATGCTCATGGTGAGGAGGTTTGTGAAGATGATGATGGTGATGAAGAGATCCAGGTAGTGGCTGGTGCAAACAGTGTGGATGGATCGACGCAACGGGGAGTAGTCAGCGTAATATGGCTTCTCCTGGGCCCCTGCGTTTCACACACAAACACACACACACACGGTCATTAAAATGCATCTGAAAAAAAAAAAAATGATGTGAGCTATGAAGTCACTGAGGAAGAGGGTGCCAAGTGGCGCACTGCTGTGTGTGTGAGTGTGCATGTGGGTGTGTGTGTATGTACAGACTAAAAGTGCCACCTCAGGAATTCAGTCCTATCCATCACGCACGCACACACACAAACTATGGCACCTCAAGGTGTCTTTGGGCAGAAACCCTCGCTGTCTGCTGCCAGAAAGTTAACTGACTACGAGGAAGGCACTACTAGAGATTACACTGCAGAGAGAGAACGACAGAGTGAGACAGAAATGAGGCAGAGCAAGAGAGAGAAAGAAAAAACAGTGTGCGTGTGCTGTAGAGTGTATCTGGGCAGAAATAATGCATGTACTCATACAGAATCCATGCAGAAGAGGTTTATTGTGTGTCTATAATACTAAATCTACCATAGCCAAAAGTATATGTACACCTGTGTCTTGTATATGTTTGTTCTTGGGATATTTTCCTAGTTAGGACTAAGCCCCTTAGTTCAGATCAGCGCCCCTTAGGGATGAAGTGGAACACAAACCGAGAGCCAGGCTTTATCGCCCAACATCAGTGCCAGACCTCACTAACCATGGACGTCCACAATCAATTCATGATCAATGTGATCACAAATAGTTTGTGACTGTTCTTTAATTGTTTTAAATACTCTGCATGCTGCCTTATATTTATTTTGTATCTGTATTATATTAGCAGAAGGAAAATTGTTATATTCTTTTTCCTCATCACAGATAGTGAGGGAAAAATGACATAAACAAACAAGAAAAACTACTTTTTCTACGTCTATAAAGACAAAGCCAATAACAAATGAAGACATAATTACATATCAAATACATGCCAATTATCAATCAAATCAATCAAATATAGGCATTTATGCATAATTAACGTTATTTAATTGTACACTTCAGAGACATAAACAGCTCCAGCAAAAACAGACCAGATGTGAAAAGATAATAGAGCAGAGACAAGAGCCACACATGAGTCATGAGTCGCGGGTTCAGAGGACACTGACACACTGCTTAGAATGAAAGTGCAACGCAGCCAGAACAAATTGGACACTGTGAATAATGCTATCGTGGCTGAATGGAAGTAAATACCTGCAGCCTGGTTCCAAGATCTTGTGGAGAGCATTCTTAGAATAGTGGAGGCTGTTATAGCAGCACATTAATGCTCAGGGTTTTCGAATGACGTGTTCAACAATCACATAATGTTCAGGTGTCCACATACTTTTGGCCATATACTATATGTCTTGCACTCCCTCTCCCCCTCCTTCCCCTCCTGCTCTCTCACTTCTCCTCCTCTTCTCCAACCGTCTCTGTCGCTTCTCCTCCCTCAGCCGTGCCTCCTCCTCCTCCTGCTGCTGCCGACACTTGTGAAAGTTTTCCACCACCACGCCCACAAACATGTTGAGCACAAAGAAGCTGACGATGAGGAGGAACGAGATAAAAAACAGCAGCATCCAAGGGTTGTTGTTCCTTATTGGCTGCAGAGAGATAGAAAGAGAAAATGGAAGAATAGGGTGTGGGGGGGTGCATGGGGACAAAAAGGAAAAAAAGAGGAGCACCAAAGAGTGAGGGAAGAGTGTGAGGAGGGTTGGAGAGGAAGAGGAGAGAGCATAAACAAGAAGACAATATAAATCCTGAGTCAGCAGTGAAACTGCAAGCACTGTCAACTCACATCTATTTATCCGTCTGCCTTTTTCTTTCCTTACACCTCCCTTCCCTCCTGAAATATTTCCCCTCTCTGCTTCAAACAAACAAGATCAAATGACTCCTGAGACTGACACAAAACAGAACCCAAACACAGTGAAATACAATATACACTGGCTGAATGGTTGGTACGTCTGTCTGATCTTCATTTTTCACTTCCCACTAACATTCTCTTCCTCTACTTGTGTGCGTGTATGTGTGTCTTTTCACCTGCTGGTCCACTCCGACAGCATCCAGGCCGTCATACATGATGCTGACCCATCCGTCTTTACATGACAGCACAAACAGTGACATCAGTGCCTGGAAGAGTGAGACCCGTATAAATCAGCATCATGGTGTCAATCGTTTTGTGAAAGCAGGTGTCAGTCCTGGATGTGTGTGCGTGAGTGTGTGTGTGTGTGTGTGTGTACATGTGTATAGCAAACCTGTCCCAGGTTGTCAAAGTTGTATTTCCGTCGAATCCAGCGGTATCCTGCCTGCAGACACTGGGTTTTATTGGTGATGTTAGTCACTTCCAGCCCGTCACAGTGGAAGAACTTCCCTTTAAACAGCTGCATACACAGACAGACGTGTGCACACGGATAAAAACATAACAGAACACTGTAACCTCAAGGTAATGTAAACAAAGCTTCATATAACAAGAAAAGACTGATGTGTTAGTGTACAGTAAATTACTCAGCGAGTGCCTACAGGCCTACATTATGTTACAGCTAAGATACCCAAGTACCATCTGGTCCAGTCTGTCTCACTGTCATTACAAGCACAGAAACACCACAGCATGACGTGCTCTCATTTGAAGATAATTCAGTGCTACAGTAGTGTGATTCACACAAATATATGTCTTTGTGTTAATATTATCTAACATACTTTCCAGTGCAAGCTTTAATTTGAATATTTGCAGGAATATGTGCAAAAAGTATAAACTGGTATACACTCTGAGGGAGGAGAGCGTACAGAACTCCTTTACAGTGAAGGGCTTTTAGTACAAAATAATAAAAAAATTGAAAAATGTTATTGTACCCTGACCTGATTGGTGTGTGATCCCCTAAATGAAGCAGTGTAGGTGCAAGTTTTGGGCAAGAACTATTTTCCCCTCAGAGATTCTTTCCTTTAAAGGATTTTTTTGAAGGATTTCAAGGCCTGAAGTGATGAAACAATTCAGTATTTCACAAGACACAAAAAGCAATTACTAGTCAAATGTAGTGATGAAACATGTTTTTGTGTTTTTTATTTCTTAGACTTTTAATTATTTGGGACCCCTCATGTTTATCAGGTTTAAGGACCAGGCCTCCAGCTTGGGAACCACTGTTTTACAGCGTGATAATGTTATTGATTCTTCCTTTTGTATCCTATACAGCTTGTTTTGTGGCAGGATTTATCATTTCGTTTTAAATATTAAAAAACGATTGGCTAAAATAATTAAATAATAAAGTTAATTTATGAATTGAATTAATAATACAAAAATCCAGGCGAAATCGGATTTAAAATACACATTCTCAGCACAATCCCTCAGTGAACCATTGTTTTTTTTTAATTACTTCCAGGGACTCTGGTGCATAATCAGCAGCTCATTTGCATTTCCTCCCAATTTTTCTCTTCACTTTTTATTACCTGGAGCATTTTCTGAGAAGTGTCTCGTTTATTTAAACCACGGTGATCAGTGTCTTCTTGAAGCAGAAAAGACAACACGCTTTGGATGTTTGGGCACATTAAAGCGGGTGAAAATAAGTTTAAACTGAGTCATTTTTAATGGAAATCTGCAAAAAAACAAAAATAATGAGGCTTATCTTCTGCTAACAGAGGATAAATAGAGAATACAGCGTAAATGTTTACCTGGACTCCCAGAATTCCAAACACAATGAAAAAAGCACAGCAGATGAGGACAATATTGCCAATGGGTCTGAGAGATGTGATCAGCGTCTCCACCACCAGTTTTAGACCAGGAGCTCGACTTATCACCCTGCGACACACACACACACACACACACAGAGTTACAGCCATGCCACACCAGATACGTACACCAGATAATATTAATGGGATAAACCAATCTCCCGTACTCATACCTGAGTGGTCGCAGTGTGCGGAGCAGACGAAGCACACGGAGGATGCCTAAGATTCGATTCCCACCTGCTGATGCGATGGAGACCAGGATGTCCACCATAGACACAAACACCAGCAGTCCGTCTAAAATATTCCAGCTGCTCTGCAGGTACACACCCTGTCCAAAGTACATGCCCATAGCTACCACCTTGACACACACACATACAGACACACACACACACACACAGATGCAGCAGAATTACTGAAATAATAAAATAAAATGAGGTGTAAAATGAGACCGAAAGTAATTCTGAGCCCCAACCAGGGAGAAAATTGCCCTTTTATAAATAAGAAGAGAAAATGAATTGGAGTGGAGTGCTCATTCAGAAAACGTGTCTTGTTATGGTTACCTTGATCATCATTTCACCCACGAAGATCACAGTGAAGATGTAATTGGACACACTGAGGAACACCCGCTCCTGTCACACACACACACACACACACACATGCATGTGGGAGTTATTAACAGACACACACAGAGAGGCACAATTTAAGGGTTTTACGTCCCAGTAGCTTTAGCTTTGATTCTGGACTATAACTAATGGCAACGTGTTACATAATGAGGTGGGGGAAAAAAATCTATTATAATTGTAGTAGAAAAATAATAAAAACATACTGAGAACAGCACATTTTCTTCTAATGACTCAAAAATACATTAACTTGTGTTGTGTGTGTGTGTGTCTCGTACTCTGTTTTCAGACTGTACAGTAAGGAAGATACAATGAAGGTGGAAATGCTATCAATAAAATAGAATGATATAGACCAGAATACACAAGGGATCCAGCTTCATTACAAAATAACAGGTTTGGGTTAGGCATGTTGTTACAACTGATTAATCGTTAATCGATTAAGCTCTAGTCCTCACAAGTATAGAGGAAAACACGTGAATGTGTGTGTTACCATGCTGTTGGGCTGTATGTCAGGTCTCTCCAGTGCAATGGTGATACAGTTAAGGAAGATGAAGAGGAGGATGACATGATCAAACATCTTGTGACCTATGACTCTCTGACACCACAACCTTAACCTAAGGAGAGAAAAAGAGAAGGAGAAAACGTCATCAGCTGCTCCTCTATTTTTGGTATGATTTGTACTTCATGTCATACTATCACTTCCATCACTGCATTTGTCAATGAGTGTGTTTTCACTTGGGCAGATTTAATTGATAAAAATAAAAATTGTATCACTTAGCCTTGGCTTTATCCTTCACACTTCAATTGTGATTTTTCACACATGCTGTGGCTTAACCCACCCAGGCCATTCAGGATATAAGGGGCTGTGTGTGTGTGTGTGTGTGTGTGTGTGTGTGTGTGTGTGCGTGTGCGTGTGTGTGTGTGTGTGCATGTGTGTGTATGTGTAGTGTGTATTTACTGGTTTTGTGGAGCGAACAGATAAAGGGACCACTCTTCATGCTCCAGGCACCACTGAGGCTCATATGGCTCCAGCATCTTCTTCAGCTTCTTACATAAACTCTGAAAGGAACACACACACACACACATAGGAATTCACTTCAACTTTTTTTTTGTGTTGTGAGTTCATTTTCTATATACAAAACATGCAGAGCTCATGTTCTTATAATTTAGAATGAAATTTTAATTATTTTACTTGGTGGATCCTAACAATGGCCTGATCAGCACATACATCCACAAACACAGCACATATTTTTCAAACAATGTTCCTAATATTTCCTCCATCCTTCTCATAATTCAAATTCAGCTAATTAAGTATTTTTAAAGTTATGTAAGTGTCTGAGGTCACTGAGGTTGGAATTTCTGCCTTGATGAGATAATTAGCGGCAGTTTTTGAACTTTTGGCTTAAACAAGTTCTTTTGTTAATTTGCTGGAAATAACGAAAGTGGGACACCACTAAAATGCCTTTTCCTTGAGACTTTAACACAAACCCCTTAAACAGCCTAACATCTGTACTTCTTCGTCTGGGTAAATAAATAAATAACACAAATGCAGGGAGCTGCACCTCCTCAATTTCGTCCTCTTCCTGATCACTGTGGTAATGTGTGGTGAGGGGAGCATCGTCGTAGTAGTGGTCAGGGAGGTGGAAGGTGCTGCCGTTGCAGTCAGGTGGGTGGAGCATGGGCACCTGCAGGTACTCTGGCTGATCTAGAGACTGCTCTCTGCTGCTGGGGTTGGAGCTTGTGTGTGTGTCGGACAGCAGGGACTCCATCTCCCCTGACTGGCTCTTCCTATGGAGGCTGGGGGCTCTGCTGATGCTGGTCCAGCTGGAGCGGCGGCTCTCTGGCCCGCTGTCCCACAGAGACTGTGAAGATGCCTTAAAACAACAACAGCAAAATCTGAATGATTTTTCTAGTGCAAATAAAGATTAAATTCAGCTCTATCAGCTTTCACAAGAGAATGTATATTAGGGCTCACGATCTTGATTTAGGCCTGTATGCGTTCTCATATATATGTGACAATGATTCTGCCATGTTTGTAATAGTGAGGAGATTCATTGCATCAAAACACACACTCATAATTACTGCCTGAGCCGTATAAATAAATGACAAACTGTGCACAAGCAAAGTGGGGCAGAACATCAATGTAAGTAAGTCTGACTGGTGGAAGAAAAAGCTTTTTAGGAACAACAAAATAATGGAATCGCAGTGATGGTGAGGAAGAAAAAATGGCATTTATCCACTTGATAAAAACTCTATGCTTGCACCGTAAAAAAAAGATGTGCAGTGTGCTGGTTGAAACCGGATTCAAAAGAGATGATGACACTGAAAAGCACCTATGTTACTTTGCAAGCAAAAGCAACACTACAAATTAGTACAACCACCTGAAATGGAAAAAAATGTGATCCTCATTTTTACCAGAATCGTACAGCTCTAACCAACAACGGCAACAGACCTCTGGAAGGGATAATGCAAATGCATAGTGCATGCTAGAGTTCCTAAAAATGCCAAACTCAAACTGAAACAGATCTGAACCCAATGTGCTTTAATTAATTAAAAAAAGAAGGAAGGTCCAACTCAAATATATCCAAGGATATTCAGACAGATGAAACAGACCTGATCCTGAAGACCTGAAGTGCAGCAATGCTGATTTTTCTATGCACAGCACAGGTTACTCTGTCACTTTGTTTGAGTGCTTTTGTAAATCAACTTTACAACTTGTAGTTAATGTGGTGAGAATAAAGGTAAAAGCATGAGTCCAAGGCTCACCGGTGACCTCTGCTCAAAGCTGTTAATGTCCATGGAAGTGGCACTCGCCCGGCGTGACTGGCTGGAGTTTATGGTGGGTGTGGCTGCCGTGTGCGTGATGACCGGCAGAGGAGGAGGTGGCGGGGGCATGGAAGCTTTTGGGTTCAGGAGCCCATTGGGGCTCAGCATCATGGCCTGGATCTTGAGCTCTATGTACACACAAAGAGAGACACAAACATTTTCGTGTAACACACAGAGGTCGTTTCAACAGTATTTTGTTTTAGGGCTCTGAGGTCATGAAGTGCAGTTTACATATAATCTAACGATGCGCCAATGTCTTTTTCATTAAAAAAGATAAAAGGAATACATAAAGAAAGTAGAAGGACGCTCTGGAAAGCGCAGACCTCTGCCAAAGCCAATAGTCTGGTCTTCTGCAAGCACAATTACTAAAAACAGAGACTTCTAGATATATTTCCATGCATGTCGCATGTTTAGTTGCACCACACCATTCATTTTGCCATAAATTCGTCAGTATCATTACTAGTTCATAGTCGTTCTATATCCTTTCAAAAGTGTAATGGGTTCTTCCTATTCTATGCCCTTCCACCAAGATTCACGAGAATCGGACTAGCAGTTTTCCTGTGATCCTCCTGACAAACAGTCAAACAGTATTTAAAACATTACCTGCTTGGTAGAGGTAATAAAATAGTTTAACAATTAACAGTATTTGTCACTGGCAGAATTTTCATATAGAAAAACTCTGGGACATGCAGCTGTTTTTAATATAATTATATAATAATAATTTTTTAAAAACAATAAATTAATAAAGCATGCAAACAGTTCATGCTTGTTTCTCATCAAAACATGTTTTATGTTACGTTGGAAGTCTGTTTAAACCCATATGACTCTCTGATGTCGTTGCATTTCCAGATCTCAGCATTTAGATGATCTAGGAGTTTGTACCTGCAGCGTACAGCTCTCTCAACTTCTCCTCATCCTCGTAAGAGAGTGACTGTCGCTCGTCATCAGCCTCAGATCTGTTGGCATCTCCCTAAAAACACACATGCACACACACAACACCGGAATCACCACTATCATCATAATCTTCATCATCACTTTTGTTTCCTCACTGTCTGTTGACTGTTGTAAAAGTGAAAAATACGATCACGTCAAGAGGGAAAGACTTAGAGACAAAGAGTGGGGCGCAGACGGGCGGAGGGGATCTCCTGTGTTCTCTAGTTGAGTTATGTGCATGGCTTTGGCAGCGATCTCCTGTAGTCACGCCAATAAAGCTTTACTGAATTTAATTAAAATTCACGCCAGAAAGATGGAGGCAGACGGCTTTGGCAAAGGGTATCTGTATATATGTGTGTGTGCGTGCATAAGTGTGTGTGTGTGTGTGTGTGTGTGTGTGTGTGTGTGTCTGTGAGAGAGAGAGAGAGAGAGTGAGAGCAAGTACTCTCTGATGCTGGAGATAAAAGATGAAAACTAAACAACAAAAGCTCACCAGCTGTGAATGGCAGGCGATATCAAACACATCCCTACCCTGGAGAGTATTGTGTGTGTGTGTGTGTGTGTGTGTGTGTGTGTGTGTGTGTGTGTGTGTGTGTGTCAGCGAGAAAGGAAGATAGAGAGAAAGAGAGAAAGGGGGACAGAAAGAGTGATAGAGGAAGAGAGGAAAACTGAGAGAAAAGGAGAAAAAGAGTGATGGATAAAGAGAGGGATGGGAAGCCACACAGGCAGGATGGTCGAGATTATTCTCTTGTAAGCAGCTTTGGTATCATCAGCACAACAGAGCTCGATTAGTCTCGTTGTCTCTGCCTCATTCTCTAAGTAGCTCAAATAAAACGGCATCTTTGCCCTTACTTCGGCTTGAAAGCCCTCAACCAAAATGGCTACAAGCAAGTTGAAGAGGACGTAGTTGCCGAAGGTCATGAGGGCTACAAAATAGAGGGCAGCCAACGGCGAGGTGGAGGCCATCCCGTTATAGAGCACTGCATTCCAGTCCTCCTGGGTGAGGATCTGCATATGGGAAAAGATGTAGAGAGAGAGGTGGTAGAAGTCAAATGTTTGGGGATGAGAAAAATACCCTGTCAAACACAAAAATGGACCAGAAATGCAACCTGCTTTGCTAGTAGCTGTTGTAAGCAGAATCAGAATATAATAAGAGTGGATTCCTCCTTTAATATCTCATTGTCAGTTGAACAGTAATGATGCTCATCAGAGTTAAATGAGCTCCTGTGGAGTGCGTGTATCATTACTGTTCCTCCCCCTCTGCTTGTGAAGCGAGTCTTACCTGCCCACTGGGAGAGTTTTTATATGTTGCTGAAAACTTGAGCGTGAGCACTCCCAAATTTGAGTAAATGAAATAATAGAGAAGATCATCAGTGTTACTACTAGTGACAGCAGCAGCTGCTGTTTGGATCTCACCCCAATGAATTTTGAGATGGCATTTAACGGTAAGCCATTGACGGGGAAATTCCCCTGAATGAAATATTGTTGATGTATTTGTATGCTCATACAAATCTGGACAATAAGCTTATATCTGTGTGAGAGAGAGTGCACGTCGGTGTGTTTGTCTAACCTGAAACACTGTGACAATCGCCCAGAGCAGAGAGTCAAAGTTTTTTCTGTCAGGTAAAGTGTCTCCACTGTCTTGTCGCAAACCAAATTTACAGCCGAACAGATGCATCCCCAAGATGCTGCAGCACACAAACAAACACACACACACACACACACACACACAATGAGAAAATACATTACTTTCATTACATGGTAATTTAATATGGATAGTGTTTGGCGTAATGCTGCCTGTGTGAATACAGTGTTTGTGTAAAAGGTGATGATACATGTGGTAATATGTCTTCTAACAGAGTAAGAAAAAGTTCTATAGTAATGATTATGATTTTTGTAAGGTATAATCAGTATAATTAAAGCTGAGAAAAAGCTGAGAAAACAGTTTGGCTTGTGAGTCTCAGCCTCCAGTATTGCCTTTAGAGAAAGAATATACCTGAATATGAATATAAAGAGCATCAGCAACATGCAGAACGTGGCCACATTGTCCATGGTCTTCATCAGCACCACCAGCTGCCTCCTCAGGGCAGGAAGGAACCGGACCAGCTTCAATACTCTCAGAAGACGGAAGGTACGAAGCACCGATAGGCCTCCCTCCGCCTCGCCCACAATCTCCCACACACTAAAACATGAACCAATGACAAGGAGGTTGTCAACACAAAGTTAAATTCACATTAAAGCAACCACGGGATCGATGTGTTCTTGACCTCAACTATAACTCTTTTGAAGTCAGCATTAGTATCACCCACAAAAAGCCTCCATTCCCGGTAGGGAATATGCTGAATAATTTTTCTTGTGACATGTGGCAGCTGAAAAGAGGACATGGGTCAATGCTGTTTACCGCTTACCGACCAATAATGAAGGTAAGAGCAGCGTGCATTAACACAATAAAGAAGCAAAGCCTTCAAACAGATACATACGGTAATTTAGCTTGTAATGGTACATAATGGAGTAAATGCAGACTCCCTCGACTAAGTGGACAACCAAATGGCTTTGCTGCCAGCATCACTGTGACAGAGGTAACTTCAGTGCTTTGATTTTGACCATCTATTTTTATGTTTATGTGCATTCTGCAGTAGTAATTTTATGGAATACCCCTTTAAATCCCTTCACATCTGGGAAATCAACACATTCAAATCCTCAAGGACCCAGTGGGAGCTATTTTTGAAGGTTTTCAGTATTTACTCTGCTATTAAGTCATAAAAAGGTGTGTGGTTTATCCAGTATAACTTTACAAAACATGACACAACAAGACAAATTTGGCAAGACATGCTGCTGTTCAATTCAATTCTTTGAGTGTATTTCTATTGTGCTTTGCGGAGCCTCCCATGTGGCTACTGCGCACAGTGCCACAACACAGGTTTTTCCAGGTGATAATCTTATCCTACATCTCCCCTCAGATTTCAGAGAATCAAACGTGTTACGCTGCACAGAGGAGACGATCTGGACAAAACGTCAGGTCAGAGAGAAATGTTTTGGATCAGCCGTCTGGAGACACCTCGACCTTTCGGCTTGAATGAGGAGATTGATTTGAGTTTATGCTGTAATTTGACATATTTTGAGCTGTGAGGTGAGACAGCATTTGGCTAATGTATTTCATAGCATCTTTGTTTCTGGAGGATGCAGCAGTTGTAAATGTATTTCCCTTTGCTCCATACATCATATGCCTTATTCTCAGTCTTTGCAGTCCATAAATGCCATGGGACTAGAATAGTGGAGTCCCTCAGTGTGAGCTTATGTAAGGGATACACAGATGTGTTGCCTTGGGGCTAATTACCTCAATGTATAAATACACCAAAGTGCTCTTGCATTCAATTTGCTTGTGGGCCAGATCAAATCCATGAGCGAAAGCTTGTCGATGTATCAAACAAATGCGCACACTAGCATGTGGAAGCTCTTCTTGTTTCTTATACTACTTTGAGCACCAAAACTAAATTAAATTCACCTCCTTTGTGTCAGAGGTGGCAGAAGTTTGTGATCTGCAAAGAGGAAATGGCACTGTTTACAACTTACCAGCAAGTAAAGAAGGTGAGAGCAGTGTGCACTGGCACAGTAAACAAGCAAGGCCTTCAAGCACAGATACATAATTTAGCTTGTAGTAGTACATAATGGAGTGAATACAGACTCCCTAGACTAAGTGGACAACCACATGACTTCACTGCGAGAACAAGCATCGCTGTGACAGTTTCGAAGAGGAAACTTCAGTGATGAGTCATGGTGAAGATTTTTCAATGACAAGATGAATTTTGGGGGGAAACTTACAAACAGAGATCCCCCTCCCCCCAGAGCCACACCTGATGATGACAATGACGCTGTCGAAGCCGTTGTAGGGGTTCTTGATGTAGCCGAAGAGCCCGAGAGCCAGGACCTTCAGCAGCATCTCGAGACTGAACAGACTCGTGAACACCATGTTACTGATCTCCAAAATATCTGTCAGCTCCTGTGGCTGAAGAGGCGCAGTGTTTGTGGAGAGAAAGAGGTGGGAGATTGATGTACAGATATTGGACAGGCACAGAGAAAAATGAACAAATAAACAGAGACAGACAGACCGGCGGTGTGAAGCACAGTAAAGTCAACATGTCAGGAATTTCTAAAATGTTACTCAGGGCTGAAGTGTAGGTTTATCTGGATACAGCCTTAGACATGAAGAGAGAAGCTGCCCTGGGATATAAACGAAGGTGTGTTTTTACCCCAAATCCTTTGAAGTAGTAATATTATTAATATTATTGATATAACTTAAAGCAGTGGTTCTCAAACTGTGGGTGAGCCCATCGAGGCACTACAGGAGGAGTATATATGTTATGAGGCTATCGAGATTTACTCAAACTGCAAAACACTTTAAATGCAAAATGGATAGATTTTTGACAAGAGCGAAAAGAAAATCAGTGATGCTCATTAAGTAAGCATGTCACTCAAAACTGTAGCCAAGAATATATAATAACAAAAAATAAATCTCTCCAAGGTTCACTGTCAAATAGTAAAATAATATACTGTGAAATAATATTTTTCATTAGCACAACAGTAATCCATGTTCTAGATAATGATGTTTAGATAAATTAGCATTCAGTTTGGCTTATTTTGTTAGTAAATGTCACATTATTATTACTGGTTTGTAATAATCAAACTTGTTTACAGGAGGATGCATGAGCCGCTTTCTGATAGGCTTTCTGATTTAAAATGAGGACATGACAGGAAAAAACACTGACGTAAAAGTTAGGGCTGGCTTTTTTCCGTTTTAAGATCATCAACAAAACTTAACAACAAATTGCCTACTGTCCGCATATCCAAAGTCTGATATCTTGTGCCATAGAGCTGTTAAAAACACATCTATAGCAATACAAATGTTGTGGTATTCTCCCGGCTCGTCGGACAAACAAAGCAGTTTAAACAAGTAGCTGTCTCTGAGCATGCTCAGCGACATCTGCCTAACACAGAGATCCTCTCCAGAGATCAAAAAACACGTCTCTGAGGTATTTCAGACTAAACTGCACTGGTCACGTTTACTGAAATGAGGGAATTTTGTCCAGTAAAACTGTATGGCTCTTTATTTGTGCTAAATGATTTGGATATTTCTATAGTGCAGGTGGAAAAAATTACATCAGACTTTGGCAACATATTCATATATTACTATATACAGTCATGTGTTTTCATTATTGGTTTTGTTTTGATTTGGATGATTGTAGAAAATGGATAAAATAGGACTGGCCTTATCCTTAAACATAAGTCACTCAAGAAGTTAAGGCCACCCAGATCTGACACATTGTTCAGGAAATGGGCCAAATACAATCTTCCCCCGTCTCCCACAGTCTATCCTTGCCTTTCAGCCAATCACAATGTCAGATCTGTCCTCCTCCTCACTCCTCCATTCGCTCTCGCTCGCTTCTCTCACTCTGCCCCATCTCTTCCCCGCTCGCTCTCTCTCCTGTCCCAGGGTCACGCTTTAATTAACACTTCAGGTCTTATGAGTTTCTCCATCTCCTGATACATGCGTCCGCACACCCACACACAGTCACATACACGCGCGCGCACACACACACACACACACGCCGTGATCCCATATGCTAGGTGCTGTAAGTGTTGATTGGAGGGTAAGTTCATTGACTCCACCACACACAGTGATTAGCACATCCATTTTCAATCAAACTGTAGTCACATACAATCAGCAAGAGGCACGTGCATAGCTATGCACGTGCACACACAAACATGCAGCCTCTTTCACTAACACACACATAAACATACCTGTTCGTGGTACTCTATTCCCATTGACAGTGTGTTAATAAGGATGGCAATCATGATTCCTCTGTTGAAGTATCTGCTGCCAACGATGAGATCCAGTTTAGTTCGGAAACCTGCCCAGCAATGCTCATGTAGTCTTTTCTTTGGCTGAGACACCTGTGCATCACCACGGCAGGGGCTGCTGCAGTGGCATGGGCTGTTACTATGACATGGGCTGTTTCCATGGCATGAGTTGCCGTACCCATGATGCTGGTCTTCAGTCTGCTCATTAACATTTTCATTGTCATTAAGTTGGTTATAGTAGATGCAATAGGGGCATACTGAGGACTCTCCTTGGACTTCACCTGGCAACGGTAAGGCAGGATGCCCAGCACACCCACCTGCACAGACAGATGGAGGAGGAAGTGATATAGACAGGGGTACCAAAAACCACACTGTATGTATGTTCTCTGTGTTGTACTTTTGTAGACATTCTGTCATTCATTATATTCTCTGCTCGATAAAGGACAGCACTGTCATTTCATTTCTGGAAGACAAAAATTCAATAACATGGAAGCTACCGTGCAGTTGGGATGCTTTTGTGCAGAGGGGGAGTTCTTTTATTAGAACAGGGAGGTGTGTGTCTCTGACTGTGTGTGTGTAAGAATGTGTGTGTTGGGGGGAAGGGGCATGGAGGGAAGCGGGAGAGAGACTTCAGCAGAATTCATTAGCAAGCAGCTTGGGAGGAATGCTCCAATGACATATCAACAACCACTAATCTAGCACGAGCAGTTCACTTGTCATCACAATTACAACAAATTCATGTTTCACTGGAGACTGATATAGTAAATCCAATCTAGTCTTTCTGTCGTGTGTGTCTATAGATAATGTGCGCTGCAAGGAAACTTTCAGTGGGCAGGCTTTCTGAAAATGGCTCTACACAATAAAATACACTTCTCTAGAGCTATGATTTTCAGTGTTTTAGCCCAGAGTCCCTCGTGCATGTAACAGCATACTGAATTATTGCTACACGTTTATTTGTGTATGGAAAGCGTGCCAGCTACACACATTACAATTATAATGTATTGCTGAATTGTATTAAAATTTATATGGACTTTCTCTGTTACTTAACCGATTTTACACATTAAGGTCCCAGGAAACAGTTGTATGTCTTCTGAGACTGGCTTAGCTTTGAAAAGTCTGAGAAAACAGCCCCTGATGTTAATTTTATGTGATCATGGATATTTCAACTTGGAGATTACAAATTTTGAATTGAAAGCCTTTATTGCCCATGAAGTGTGGAGATCGCAGGACGTGTTGTCTGCTTTGATTTGATATTTTTATGCTTCGCTGAATTGATTTAGGCATTTGCAATTCTATGGAGCACCCCTTTAAACCCTTCACATCTGGGAAATCAACACATTAAAATCCTCAAGGATTTAGTGGGAGCCAATTTTGAAAGTTTTCAGCATTTACTCAGATCTTCAGTCAAAGAAGGTGTGTGATTTTCCAGAGTAACTTGACAAGACATAACACAACAAGACAACTCTGGCAAGAAATGCTGCTGTTCAATTAAATTCTTTTAGTGTATTTTTCTGACTTCCCATGTGGCAACTGTGCACAGTGCAACAACAGATGTTTGACCAAGGTCGTTATCACATGTAATGCAGAGATTGTTGTGAAACGATCCCTTAAAGATCTTCAATATTATGTTGCAAGTCATTGCCATGAATATTCACGTCCTAACTCCTCTGTAAGAATGCACAGGGGAGAAAATCTGGACAAAAAGTCAAGTCAGAGAGAAATGTTTTGGTTCAACTGTCTGCAGACACCTTGACCTTTTGGCTTGAAAAAGGAGATTGATTTGAGTTTATGCTCTAATTTGACATATTTTAACATTGTGAGGTGTGACAGTATTTGCCTGATGTTTTTCATAGCATCCTTGTTTATGGAGGATGCAGCTGTTGTAAATGTGTGTCTCCCTTTTCTTTGTTCCATACATCATATTCCTTATTCAGTTTCTATTTGCAGTCCTCAAATACCATGGGACTAGAATAGTGTAGTCCCCGAGTGTGATCTTATGTAAGGGACACACAGATGCGTTGCCTTCGGGCTAATTGTTCCTACATTCAGTTTGCCTTGTGCACACTCTAGCCTGAGGAAGCTCTTCTTCTTTCTCATAATGCTTTGAGCATCAAAACTAAATTAAATTCACCTCCACTGTGTCGGAGGTGGCATAAGTCTGCGATATGCATGTCTAAATGCTAAGTGCTAAAAGGCCAATTGGGACAGTATGTTCTTTTATACCCTCAAAAATGATTTCCTAATAGAAATAATTAAAATAAATAAACCAAAGTTACCCAAATCACTCTGACAAACACAAACAGAGGAACATTAAAGCTTTGGAGAGAAAAGAACAAACTCTGCTAACATTGCTTGAATACAGAGGGCCCAGGGCTGGCCTCTGCCAGGGGCCTCTAAATCTGTGCATCCACCCCTGTAACACCCAGGTTGACGAGCTATGACCTTGGGAACACTCACACTTACACTCACATACTAACAAACACAAACACGCCTTCGTTCTCACCATGTTCCACCACCAGCTGCGGTAGTCTGTTGACAGTTTCCCTGGCAACCAGCTTCTTCTGGTCCTTTGCATCCAGGTGACTGAAGAGGGGTGATATGAAGGGATAATTTAAACCTTTCCCTCCATTAGTGACAGCTGGCTCAGACTGAGGCTGCTGATGCTGGTGATGATGCTGGTGATGATGATACAGCTGATGAAGGTGTGACAGGTCGTTGGGAGCGTGGCCTGAGTGCCGGTGGGCAAGTCCATTCATTTCCCCGGCTCCGCCCCCTCTGGCAGCTCCACCACACCTGTCCTTGCGGCATATGCACGTGCAGTGAATGTGTGGGCGTGTCTTAACATAGCAGCGCGACAGTCGCCGCCACGCCTTGCGGCCCAGGTGCGCCACGTAGCGGATGATCTCCTCGTAGCAGCTTCCTGGTTGGCTGTCGCTGGCCAGCGTGGAAGCTGATTGGTGGAGCTGGCGTGCGTGCTGCTCCGATTTCATTAAGGCGTGTTCTCTCTGCTTCGTTTCGGAAAACTGCGTTGCAATGACGACCAGGCACAGGTTGATCATGAAGAAAGAGCCCACCTGGTCATGAGAACACATATTAACACTGTTGTAACACACAGTACATCACATGTATGCATGTATGTCTAGCTGTTACACAAGTAACTTTTTATGGGTGTGTGTGTGTGTGTGCGTGTGTGTGCGTGTGTGTACTTACTATAATAAGGAAGATGAAGTAGATGAAGTTGTAGAAAGAATGTGCATCCATTACGTAGTACATGATGTCTACCCAACCTTCTAGAGTAATTACCTGTATGAAAGCACACACACAGACCCAGAGTAATCACAGTAATGTGTCGAGTGTTGTGTGTATACCATTCACTGATTAAAGGTGTCTCCCTGTGTATAAACCCTTTGAAGGTTTACCTGAAAAATAGCGATCCATGCATATCCAATGTTGTCAAAGTTAATAGCTCCTTTGTGTGGGTTAATTTCCCCAGCCCGACACTCATTGTAATACTGGTACCAGTTCACACATGATACTGGTTCATCTACTCTTGGTCCCATCTCTGTATGGGCCTCCTCAGGACCCAGAAGGCAGTAAGTCCCAGCTACGCGGCGGCGAGGCACATCGGAGCACCGAAGCATCCCGTTCTCTCTTTCCGTCGAACAGATGAAGGGGTGGTCGTCGGTGCCATCTGGCCGATAGTAGCCACTCAGGAAGGAAATATTATATCTCCTAGAGAAGAACAGTAGAAGGTGAATGAAAAAAAAACTAAATAATAATTCACTCTAATAGTGAAAACACAACCATATGTGTCTTTCTTGTCAGCAAACGTCCTAAAAAGACCTAAATAAACAAGGCTTGAGTCAGTTTCTCAGTATTTTCCCAACTTTGTGGTACTCAATCCTAAGCCTATTCAATCTTGATGAAAACTGATTGTATTTGTACTCATTTAGGAGTAAATATTGCAGTTGTTGGGGAACTTCGTGGATACTATTAACAACGAGACATTTGAGATTGACTCAAAATAAACTTAAGTACCAATATTCATTTAAATGAAAGACCACCTCATCCGGCACAGCACTCTGTCTCGTTAGTGTGCTTTTCAATCGTTTTTGGACAACAAAGGAGCTATATGGTGCAGATGAATAAGCTGTATCAGACTTTGGCAGCACAAATCATACTTGGTAGTTGAATCAGTTCATTGTTGGTTTTGGTCCTTTCATGGGATTTGTTGACAAGGAAAATAAAAGAAAAATGTATAACATCAGTTTCTGGACAATTTCAGGGAAGGTTTAGATTTATCATTTTATCGACCTTTTGTTTGTGCAATAGGTCAGTTTTCTGAAAGAAAAACATAAAGACGGTATGAAATACGCAGGAAGAAATGAGGAAACAGAGAAATACAGATGAAGGGAAAGGAAGAAAAGAGAGAGGGAGGGTGCAGTGACAAGATAAGCAATCAATCATTTGTGGTGTAAGAAGGGTTGCAGAGGAGCAGTGCTCCCTCACTTCTTATTAGGAAAGGTCATTTTGTTGTTTATGAAGCAGAAAAAAATACTAGCTGAAAACAAAACGTAGAGAAGGATTAGTTTTGAGTGAAAATGTACAGGCTACTGTGCAGCAGGCTACTGTGACCAAATGCGATTACAGCAAGAGCCAACACGATGATGTTGCCCATCCCGATACAGCCCCTGTGATCGCAGATCACAGATTGGTGACAGAATTAAAATAATAAAACAGTTTTTGCTTTTCAGAGCAGTTCATCACATTTGGTCAGTGCTGATGCTTCTTCATTGTGTCATAAAGCTGAGTAATAGTCATTACAAACTGAACTGTTCTGAGACAATGCCTCTCCAATGTGGCAACACACAATTACTGGCGAGTAACTGAGTCATCACTTCTTTTTTATTTTTCCAGTTCCTTGTGTTTTATTTGTTTTTTTATACTTTATCATATTTAATTGTGGCACAAATCTTTTTAATTTAGCTTTTCATTTAAACTTTAAACTTTGTAACATTGTTTTGAAAGTTGCTTTCTGAATAAAGTTTATTATTAATGTTAGTAATCCATTACAGTAGTAACCATACATTCATTTTTAAACTACTGATGACTTGTATCTGACTACAACAGTGTACAAACTGTTTTCATGCACCCTTTCCTCTACATAAACCCTAATACCACTGTCGGGGATTATTATCTTACCCGGATGGTTTGGAGCAGATGTGAGGCCAGGAGGTGAACATGATGTTCACTGATGTTATGTGATATATTATATGATCGTGTTTGTGACCATGTGAGTGGCAGCCAGAGAGAGAGTGATGGTGTAGCTACATCAGTCAGACAGTGATCGAGCATGACATGAAGGATCATGTAAGAGCGAGCAGGAGTGACAGTCAAAGTCCGAAGGTTTGCGCTAATACAGTCACTGAGAAACCCTGAATAACAACAAACAAAATTCACTTAGCCCTCTTAATCCCTTGATTTGTGATCACTAATGCTGAAGGTTCCAGTGGGAGACACATTTACACATTTACTTCTTCCCAGACGGAGCTGATTAAAGAACAAACAAGATCAGACTATCCGTGATATTGATCTCCTCTTAGAAGTAATAGCTGGGTGAAAGAAGCTAATAGATTGTGGACAAATTTTTGACAACGGGGTTCAGAGTAATGAGGTCAGTGCATCCATTGTTGTGACATCTGCCGGTTACTATAGTAACTCACATCTTGACATCCTCTCCCATGAAACAGCGATTCCTCAGCAGCCCCGCCCACAGCTGCACGCCAACGATGCCGAAGATGAAGAAGACAAAGAAGCACAGTGCCAGCACGTTGCCCAGCATGGGCAGTGTGTCTAGGAGGAGGGTCACCAGGATACGCATACCTACCGACACGCACAAACACACACACACACACACATACAGCACAAACACCATAGGCAACTGAACACTAGACAATACATACTAGCAAATATCTGAATGTGCTTTTGGCAAAATGTAACAGTAAGTGTTGCCCAGACAGAGGAAATCTCTTAATGCATCCTGCACATAACTGGAGCAGTGCAATTAATTGAATGGCAAATAATTAGAGTTCAAACACTGATAATTGGCCTCCACTCCACTCTACTGAAGATCACAGATATAATATTTTCTCCTTACTGCGTCTAGACTTGGCTACTTCTCTTCAATTTTACAAGAACGCAGACTGAGTTGTGCCAAGGTCACAGACTGTAGTAAAAGAAAAACGTTGAGTTGGCTGGCCAGTTTGGGCGCTGAGCTGTTAAGAACAACATGAGCATCACAATGATTTCCATGACTTTGTTCACTGTGCCCTAATTTGCTTACACGTGCATCAATCAAAAGCAGAGCCGTAGCTGTTATTGAGCTGGGCAGCTTGGGAAGTTAAAGAAATGAAGTGAAATTTACAGTACAGACAGACAGAGTGCAAGGACAGCGCCACATTTTTTACTGTCTTGGCTGTGACTAATGAGGTTGCTGACTTTCAGCTGAGGGTATTTCCACATCAGATGAAGAGCACAGGAATTTCATCCCATTTTAAATGTGGCCTACCAATTATAGTGGGCAGGAAGTTGATTGGACAAGTTAACATTAACTGGGAGAAGTCTTGCGCACTCATCATGTCTAATACTTTGTTCAGTGAGTGGTTTCCTGAAGTCTACAACCCTCAGACTTCGGCAGACACTCGCTGATGCTCTGCCAGCCCTGTACTACACTTCTTACTTGTTTCAGATAAGATATTACTTTATTAGTCCCACGACGGGGAAATTTACAAATTTCTGGGTTGGTTTTGCCTTAAATCTGGCCTTCAACAAGCCAAACACATGAGTTGGACTTCTGTCTGAACAATTCGCTGACCAGTAGCTATCATGAGCTGTTATACGGTTTGACCATAAAATCTTCTTAGCTCTTCTCTCTTTGCAATCATTGACCTGCTGCATTGGTCAGGACAGACATACATTGTTCACCCAAATTGTTTGTGAACACACTTTAAAATTCTTTAAGTTTAAAGTCAGCACTTTAATCTCACAGTGACTGTTTAATATCCAATGTGCTTGAGCACAGAGCCAAAACAATGAAAGACAATTTAAACACTGTCCTAAGACTTTGTGTGTGTGTGTGTTGGAGGAAAAAGAAGAAAAACTCACTGGGAACTCTGTTGATGGCTCGCAGCGGGCGGAGAACCCGTACAGTCCTGATAGCTGATAGGCTGACGTTGTGTCCATCAAGCGAGTACTCCAGCATTCTGTGGACAGGGAAAGCCACCATTGTGTCACTGGCATCCTGATCAGCCTGACCTTGGCAAACCCTGAACGTCTACAGGGAATCCAGCAGAACGCAGTGCACTGTCTCTGGGATACATAGCCTTTTAACTACCAATCACTGAGGTCTCCGTCTCTCAGGACCGAATGATGCCATTGTCATTCTACGGAGCTGTCTCACACACACACACACACACACACACACACACGCACATGCACACACACACGCACGCGCACACACACACACACAAACACACACACACACACACTTCCGTCTAAACACGTCAAAGCACGCGCGCACACACGCTTGACATTTAACTGGCATTAAACAAGTGTCTAAGCTTTACACAAAACACACACATGCACACACACTTTTGGCTCATATTTAATGTCAGATGCGCGTGTGTGCGTGTGCACGCGGGTGTGTGCGTCTGTCAAACACTCACCCCACTAAAACAATGAAGAAGTCCAATCTGTTCCATGTGTCGCCAAGGTAACCGTTCTGACCTATGACCCCAAGAGCCACCATCTTCACCACCATTTCCCCAGCAAAAAACACAAAGATCCCATCATCCAGGGCCTGCACACACGCACGCACACACACACACACACACACACACACACACACACCCAGAGGATTAGTGTAAACTGATTAAGTGGGAAAAAAATTAAAGCAAAAACTTTTCAGACCCTTGATAATACAGTCTCACAGCTGAACATAATTAGTTTATAATTTCAGATTGTGAGTATGTGAGTGTGTCAATGTGTTAATGTGCGTGTGTTTTACCTGCAGCAGGAAGGGGGTGTGGTCACAGGGCTGGAACATCCCTAGAGTCACACAGTTCAGCAGGATGGCCAAAATGCTCACACGCTCAAACCATGTGACACAAGGTTAAGGGTCAACACCACGGCACAGTTTGAACATTGATTGCAATTACAATATGAGCACATTTCATGAAGCCTTGTCTGTACATTCAACTCAACATACTGTCAGAGCGCAGGAGACTGTATGTTGACATATTGACTCCTGTCAGTATGTTCCTTTCTTGTGGAATTACCTGCATTCATTATGTTTCTATGTTCATTTATTTGGGTTTTTCCTTTGATTTGTCATCCATCCGTACCCAGCCAATGATAAGCAAGCCAGAGGAAACCCTAAAGGTCCAACCGTGTCTATCTTGCAGTGTGCAAAACATTACCACACTGAACTTACAAAATATCTGTCCGAGCACGCACACACAACTCCATGTGTGAATTTTGTGCCTCACAGCTTGTAAAATCAAATTTGCAAGCACAGAGCTGAATGTGCTAACCTAAAAAACTACTTTTATAAGGGTAGAAACCTGCAATAATAAGCTTAAACGTGTCAACTTAAATTTTCAAGCATAACGTCTGAGAGGACATTTTGACATGTTTAATATTCACAACTACAAAGCAAGACAGCTACCATGAAACAGTCAGTAAGACATTTGAAGTCAGTTTAAGTGTAAACTTGTGTAGGGTGTCTGTTTGAGCATCGGTGTTGCTTGCTAGCTGTCAAAGTGAAAGAAGGAGCATGGCTCAGGAGCGAAAAGCAGGGAGGTTTAAAGGGGGAAATAGTTTGAAGAAGGAATTTAAAGGCTGGCTTCATATAAACACAGACGAGTGCACACACACTCACATTTGTGCTCAAATGTGAAAACTGCTGAATGGATGACAGGGATGTATTCAAGAGCCAAGGACGCATACATAACAAAGCCTGGAGCACGCACATGGACACATACACATAGACACAAGCACACACGCACACACACACACACGCACATGCTAACACACAGAGTCCCCTTCCCGGACACTTTGCTCTCGAGAGGGCGGAAAAATTAATGAGAGTACAATCCTTTATCACCCTTGAGACAGAGAGAGAGAGAGGGAGAGAGAGAGGGTAATCCAGTGTCCTCCCTTTGCTGTGGTTGCCATGGGAACCCCCATCTCACCGTGGGAACTGACTTCTGAGTTTCACAATCCGCTTGCATCCTGTCTGGACTGGAACACAATTAACACACGCACATAAACACACACACGTACACAATAGAAAATGATGTCCTTCAACACAACTCCTGCTTGAAGCGTCCCTCATTTCCTCAGCGGTGAGGGGGGTCGTTTTAATCCCGCTCCATCTTTATGAACTACAGCAGCTTAAATAACCCCGTATGTTCATAAAACCCATGCACGCTCACACACACACACGCACACACAGTTAAACAAGGGACGGGGCAGGGTCAAGGTGTGAGTGATGGATGAGATGGGAGTATTTCCACAGTTGGCCCATCATTCAACATCAGTGATGAAACACAGAGGGAACGTCCTCTCCTCTCCTCTTTACTCTCTCCATTGCTTTTTCTTTATCTCCTCTCACACTCAACCTTTCCCTCTATCATCTCTCATTTTCCTCCACAGCCTTTTTCCCCTCTCTTTGGCCCAATTATTTTTCTCTTTGCTCCGCTCCTCCTGCTCTCTGTCGCTCCCCCTTCCTTTATATAGTGCAGTGTAATTTCCCATCTTCATTCCGTATCAATTCTCGCATATCTCTTTGCCTCTTTCATGCTCTCTCGTGCGCGTACACTCTCCTTTCTCTGCCTTTGCTCGGCGCCCCCCCGTCCGTTTCTGCCATCTCCACATATAACTGCCCTTGGGTAGAGCTTTAGTCTCCCTGTCAGAAACCTGAGTCTGAGCCAACAGATAAACTACAACTACACTTAATAATTAACATTGTCAGAGAGTTGGCGAGACACAGAGACAGATAGGGTGAGAGACAGAGATATAGACACAGTAAGAGAGAGGTGGTGGAGAAAAAAGAGAGGGCAAGAAACAAGGGTAATTAGAGATGAGGTGAAGAAAAATGGCTTGATGTTTAAGTAAAAAAAACAGGAAAGTTGAACAGCGAGGTTAAGACCCTGTCGATTCAAGCTTTTAAGTGTAAACAACTGAAAATGTTACATGGCCTCCGTGCTTTGTCTCTCTCCCTAATTGCCTAATCCTCTCATCTTCTCATCCCACCACCTCCCCCCTCCTCCTCTTCTCCCATGCTCGAACTCTCTCTCCTCAAGTGCCAACACAGGTAATAAAGGTCAGGCAGACATTAGAAATCAAATAAGATCACATCACCCTGATCTTTCTGGCATCATCCTCCACCCTTGGCAGGGATACACATGCCAAGTCCAGCATGCCGGAACATTTTCATATGTAATGTTCATAACTTAAAAGGATCATGCATAGAGACACAAAGGCCGTCCGGACGCACGCAGAATACGACCAGACTTTTTTTCTTCTTTATGCATGCATGAGAAGGCTTTAGGTTTCCCAGTGTGGTACCACTGTCTCATATCACACCGTTTATAAAAGGTCAGAAGATGTAACTTGTATTTATCATTTATAAACCATTAAGAAGAACAACTTCTAGGCTGCCAGGTAGCAAAAATCTCTTTGGCTGGTGTAATATCCTCCACCAGCATGACACATGCTTTGTCTTTTTATTCAGCTCTTAAGTCCATAAGGAAGACCTCTCAACTGGATGAATAGTTAGCACTGTCATGATCATCATGCCATGGTTCAATACTTTGGTTTATGATCCAATATTTTTAGGCCAAATTTATGGTAAATAGAGTGTGCTTGTATAGCGCCTTTCTAGTCTTTTCAATCACTCAGAGCGCTTTAAAACTTAATTCACTTTCACAAATTCATGTATCTAATTTTGCTACCAATCTTCTGATTGGTGGACGACCCGCTCTACCTCTGAGCCACAGCCGCCCATGGAAAAACCCATAAAAACAACCCTCAGTCAGTGATTAAAAGGTCTATCAAGCTGATTTGCTATGAAGAAATTAACATTTTTAATCAAGGGAAGACCCAAGGAAAATAAGAAGGGTTTATTCATGAACTTCATGGACAGTTGCCTTTAATTTTCTTGTAACTAGTGATAAAGTTCTGTTTATACATTATTTTTTGTATTTCATTTTATATTGTTTTCTGATTGTTTTGAAGGTCAGATGCAGACACAAAATCAGAATATATAAACTATATATATACTACTACTACTACTATTATACCATATACACTTTCTTATAAGCCATCAGGTCTGCAGTACTTGCACTGGTATGTCATTTAAAAAATACATTAAAAGACAGAGGAGGCTCAACGCCAGCCAAAGAGATTTTTCACAACCTTGCAACCTAAAAGTTGTTTTATTGATGAATTATAAATTATTTTTAATAAAATGGTAAATTACTCATCAGCTCTTAATAAAGCCATTAGTTACAACTTATAAATCCTATAAGGGGTGCCTTACTAGAAAGTGGTATTCATCTAAAAAATATGTGGTATGGTATGGGAGGGATTCTTCAAACGTGAACTACTATGTATGAATGAGCAACCTGCTCACTAGTTTCTTCATGCTCTTTGCTGCTTGGACACACTCTCTGGAATCCATGCAGACAGACTTGATTAAACCTAACCTAGTTAAGCTTTAAGTCTGTCGTGCAGTGTGTGTGTGTGCTAGTGAAAGACGAGGCAGAGAGTGTCTGAAATGAAGTTGGGCCAAGTAAAGTTACTGTCAAGTTGTCAAATCCTCTGGCCCCACCCCCTAAGAGTGTGACAGCTGGTAGCCATGGAAACACGTGCTGGAATCGTGCTAATTGGCCGAAATTATTCTGACAGCTCACCCTACTTTGAGTAAGAGCTCCTCCTATCCATCGTTGTGTCTCTATCATCCCTCCCCTCCATTTTTCCTCATCCACACATACACATCAACCCAATTAAGAGGAGTTTAGGAAAAAAGAAAGGAGAGGGATAAGTAGGAGAAGAAGGGATGGACAGAGAGAGAGAGAGCAGAAGAAGAAGTGCAGGGCACAGAAAGGTACTTGTATAGGAGTGACAGATACAGCTTTTCTCATCTTTAAACAAAAGGAAACGCTCTGAATGTTTCATGCACTGCTGAATAAGTTATGTCGTGTGTGTGTGTGTGTGTGTGGGAGGGGGGGTATCTGTGTGAATGTATGTGAGCTTGCCCCCCTGCACCTCCCCACATGTGTGTGCGTGTTTCTATATGTGTCATATATGTTACACTTTAAAGGAGTGTGACGGCTGGAACATGGAAAGCTCTGCACGTCACAAAGTAGGCGCCTTATTCCACACATACAGTAAATCTAACGTGTCCTCCCAAAGAAACAGGAAATAACAGAAATCAATGTAGCTTGGAAGGAATACAAGAGAATGTTATATAATAGCAAAAGCCAATCTTGTTTTTGTTCCAAATAAATTTGTTAGATGCGCCGTGGGGTGGTGAGATGTACAGTATGTTATAAACATGGCACAAAGGAGGATGGCTGTGTTTGTAAAAGGGAGGAAATGGAATGGAAGGAGATAGGAAATTAATTTATAATATGTACTGAGTGCAAAAAAGGCAGAAGGAAAGAGGGGTCACCTCAGGAAAAATGGGACTTACTTGCTCTTGGGGACTGCCCTACCACCCCCACCCCCCCATGCGCTCACATTAATGTCCCTGTTGAACAACGTCCACCCACATTACTTCCCCGCAGATCACTCACAGTAACACATACACAGACACTAACTCTCTCTCACACACACACACACACACACACACACACACATTGTAAGTATAAAGTATAGATGTATCTGCGCATAAACATAAAACGGGCCACATGCCAGCAGCTGTGCTGTCTGGACACACAAACAGATAGGAAGACAGACAGACAGACATGCGAAACACACACACAAAAACAAACAAATACTGCAATCGGAAGTAACCGGGCCGTCGGGGCAGAGCTACGCTGTTGCCAAGCAACCAGGTGATTCCTCTAAAGAGCCTCTCCATGGGAGATTCCCTCATTTGTGTGAGGGCATTCACTTGCTTGTGTGTGTGCATGCTTGCATGCTTGCATGTGTGTGTGTGTGTGTGTGTGTGTGTGTGTGATCGTCAGTGTTATTTTGTGAGTGTGTCCAGTAAGTTACTGCTGACACAGTGAGCGTACAATGTTCTGGGATGCGACCATGGTAACAGCCCAGCAGGCTACAGAAGAGCTTGGTTCATGGCATTTGTAGTTTTTTTTCTTTTCCTCTTGGTGTACATTTTATTTATTCAGCAATTATGTATTTATATTTTATAGAGTACACAGAGTGCTGACGGTGGCAAATACCCACAGACGTGCACAGACAAGCGCACAACGACACACACACAAGCAGAGAAACACACACACACGCGCACGCACACGTAGGCACGCACACATAGAGTCATGAGCAGTGGAAAATATTCAATTTGGAAAGCCTTGACAAATCCCTGAGGTGTTGCTGACGTTTATGCACGCTTCAGAGTATTCATAGCTGCTCACACACACTACGGCGCCGATAACCACACACATGCACACTCTCACACCTTCGCGTCTACAGCAGAAGTGGATGAGGGTTGAGAAAGAGAGTGAGAGACAGGGAGGGGAATGGGAGTTGAGACGATGAAGACAGAAGCAGAGCGAGGTTCGGGAGGTGACGAGAGTTTTTACTATTTGTGACTCCTTCTGCTGTGTAAATGGAGGCCAGTAACAATGCTACTGACAGGCGACTGTAACCCTTGAGATTCATTAGAGCTTGTCACTATGGAAACCTCCAATCAGGTAAAAATGTTAGCCATCTTTTCCAACAGCTAATGGGTCCAAGGAAATACCTGAGGTCTTCAAAACACAGACCCACACACACACACACACACACACACACACACAGACACACACGGACATGCACAATACTGACCTTCTTCTCGTCTCCCTTGTGTTTAAACGTAAAGTAAACATCGAGGCGCAAGGTGCCTTGTCGGTACAACAGCTTTGAGAAAGTACAGAGCTGAAACACAAACAGACAATCTCTCTCTCACATTATAAACAGAAACAGACTCATACGCACAAACACACACATGTTCGCAGTGCTTCAGGTGCACTCTCAGCAGTGAAGGATATGGGTGGCAGACAGCTCGAAGGCACCAGGAGCGGGGTGGGGTGGTTTGGGTCAGAGCCAAGAGAACCACTGGTGCTAAGGAGGGGTACGGCAGCTCCTCCTTTTCCGCCTCCTCCTCTTCCTCCCCATCCTGCTCCCTCTCATCTCCCTCAACTGACACATGCACCTTCTCCCCCTCCTCCTCCTCATCCCCCTCCTCCTGCGTTGGTCCTCTGTGCTGCTCATGCAGGTCTGGCTCCTGGGTGCCCGTCATGACCGTGCTGTGAACAGCCTGAACCTAAAAGAGGGCGCAGGGGCACGGGCAGACTGTTGAGGACACGGCAACATATGGATGCATGCGTGTGCGTGTGTGTGTGTGTGTGTGTGTGTATCTGTGTGAATGTGTGTGTCTCTGCTGTTGCCTTGTGGCTGGCACTGTAGCTCCGCAAAACAACCGGAACTGTGCTGACTGTCAAGCCTGCCATGCTGTCCACCAGACCCTTTACCCTCTAGCAAAGCAAGACAGCAGAGGAAAAAAAAATCCTTGTCTGTTTTTCTCTGAAACTATAAGTGACCTTCAGGTGAAGAATCGCAGCCAGTTAGCAATCCTGTGCAGGAAACATACATCTAGATGAATCTAAACAGAATGAACTAATGACAAGAGCAAAGGTGCAAACAGTGTCAGAGTCAGTGCAGACAACAGGAAGCACTTAAACCGTTCATTATAATCCTACAGCTGTACATTTCTGTGATGACAACAGGCCATTACTGCTGATGTTTTTAATCCACACTGGCTTTAAACAATCTGGACATGCACAGAGAAAGTAGCTTAGATATTTTTTTCACAATGCTATGAAGAGAATAAAGCGTGGGGTTGGGTACTGATATTGTCAACTTCTTCTTTTTTCATTTACAATAAATTTCCACATATTATGGTTAGTGTCACTTATATATTCTTATTACATGCACTACAAATTAAAATAAAATCTCTTGACATTGTCGAATTGCAGTGGCCTGTGGTCAGTTTTTATGAGAACTAACAGGAATGTCTTGAAGCACTGGAATATCGTGTAAGGACTGTCAAACTGAATGATAATCTCAGTTTAAATTAGGAGCATGATCACAGGAGCGGATTCATTTCATGGCGTCAGATTTCATTTTTTAATTTCATCACATTTTCTGCTTTATTGGGCAGTATGCAGGGGAGTTTGGCGGGGAGAGATAGGGGTTGGAGCATGTGACACATTCCACATTGTCACGAGTAAACAGCAAGCGTTCTCCACTGGTCCACCGTGTGCTCATTCCTCTCTTTATTGATCCCCAGAGATTCTGGCAAATTTATTTCAAAGCTACCAACTTGTCATTAAATTGGGAAAAGAGCAGGATTATTTTGGAAAACTAGCATAAAGAAGAATCAGGACAATAGAAGCCTGGGCCGGCCACCAATTTGTGCAGGCATATGTACACCCTGCATACAGTGTGACAGGACAACAGGAGAGCTGGCATGCAAGTTCACAGAATAGATAGGAGTGTATCTGAGTGTATGCCTTTGATGAAAATAATGAGATTGAATCTGCAAGTATCCATCTTTGCTGTGTTTTTTCATTATGGGCACGTAGCCTAGACCGCGTGAAGAGTGCAGGGCCGCACAGTTTAAGGCTTTTTGTTGTGATTCAATAGTAGCTGTTGGGTAGACATCAATTAACCACTGAAAAAAGAGAAAACCATTCTTCTGCACAGTTAAAAACCTGCTGATGAGCCCTTTCAAAACATTTTAAAAACTCATTATAGAGCCTCCCTTGCTAACAGCCAGGCCATGAGGAAATTAAATCATCCTATTGAATCTCAACCAGTCACCAGAACAAAATATATTCATACCTCCAAAAGACCTCTGAAACCCATTAAGATCACTGTGCACTCATCATAAAAGCATAAATTACCCCAAATATTTCCCTTAATTTTACAACAGCCTCATCATGCTCAATAAAGCCAGAGCAAACAGCAAATCTCCAGGAAATCTAACATTTGCTTTTCATTCTTAATGTTTCACAGTGATAGAGATCATCATGAAGGCCAAGCAGTAGCCTATCGTATACCGACGACAGCTATGAAGCTGTAACATTTCCCAGCTTTACTCTGGTTCAGAGCCCTCAAACGAAAAACAGTCTAATTAATCCTGTAATAAACTGTATAATGACATAAAGCCAAAGATCAAGTCACATTTTGTGATATTATAAAAATATATAGGCCTATAATAAAGTACGGTAAGGTCAATAACTTATCATACAGTATCACAGACACTTTATACCTGCCTATGAGAAAATCTTTTTAATTTTTTCCTTTTTGTGGAAGGCACACCGCCACTGACAAAGAGCGACATCATAGGATCTGGACATTTTCTATTGTGCCACGGGCATTTACCCAGCGCAGTGCCCGGGACAGGAGAGCAAAGAAAAAGTACATTATAGCACAAAAACCAAAAACTTTGTCTGCCATCCTTACCGGGGAGCAGCGTCCATCCACCAGCGTCATTCACTCCGGGTCCGCCGTGCGCCCTGAGCTCCCGGAGCCCTGGTGCTCCATCTGAGAGCAGCCCGCTGGTCCTCTGCCTCCTCCCCCCCTGCCGATATCCAAACTCAGTCCGTCAGTCGGAGGGATGAAAAAAGAGGAGAAATACAGAGAGCAATGTGACGCAGAAGTTTTGATAAACGGGAAAAGTGAAGTTAAATAAGACCAAGCGGCTCCCCGTGCGTCTGCGTCCCCTCAGCCGCTGGACACGCTCTGCGGTGTCAGGTACCGGAGTTCAGGCGCACCGGGGAGAGGGAGAGCCGCGTCAAGCCAGCCGGTGAGAGCCACACCGGAGGTGCTCGGACTTTACCTTCAAAATAAGACACTCCCGGAAGCTACACTTCCAAAGTCTTGATAAATACAAACAGTTTGATAAAATATCGGCAAAAATAGACAAAGTCTTCAGCTCACCTTTGACGCTGAATGCTAACCTGCTGGTTACCAATGTCACTTTGTTACGTTAGGTGAGTTTTAGCTAGTTTTAGCTGTCAAGGCTGCTAGCCAACAGATTCCTCATCGGATATTATGGAATAGCTCTGTTCTTTTCTTTTTTTGCTTTTTCTTAGCTTTTATTTAGTTAGCATACATGAAAAAATAAATAAATTTGACATTAGATATTAAAACAGTAAATTAGTAGTATTTTAGAGTGAAAAAACGACTGTTTTTTTTAGTAAAATAGCTGCCGTTAGGCACTGGCTCTGTTTCCTTGGCAACCAGTTGGCTAGCTGCTACATGCTGCATGCTACATATGAATAGCATGTGTAGCCTAGCCTAGTAGCATCAATAACCAACTCTTGGTCAGGCAATTTCACTAATTTCATTTTGTGTTCTTGATTGTTTCATTGCTGTTTTTGAACATAAATTGCCTCTAGTTTTTAAAAGTCCTCATAGGCTCAATTCAGTGTGAAACTGCCCCATCAAACATACTGATGGTGAACAAATTGAAAATGATACTAATATGGAACTGTCTTCTCCAGTAATAGTTTTATTTTGAAAGATTTGACTGGAGAACTTTATTTTTAATACTGGATAACTTGACACTGATGGAGCAAGTCAGAGCATGTGACTCACTTGTCCCCTCTCCTCCGCCTCACAGTACACCCCATCCTAATATCCCTCTTTCTGTCTCTGCCTGGTTGTCTCACCAGCCAGCGACCCTAGACAGTGTGCATGTGTGTGTGTGAGTGTGTGTTTGTGTGTGTGTGAGTGTGTGGGCGGAGGATGCTGCTGTCATACAAGAGATGATGCTCCACAGTCACACTCAGCAGGGATGTCGATTCACTAAACCCAGAGGTGTGGCAGAGCTCCAACACAATACCTTGAAACCAGCTTATGCTATGTCAGGTTTCAGAGGACGAGTAATTACAAATGACTGACATTATAGCCTACTACATACAACAGCATGTCTAAAATAGTGGTGGAAGATGTATCCACACCCTTTACTGAAGTAAAAGCAACAATACTGTAATGTAACAATACATTTCATTAAACTACATGCAAGATTAATGTATTCATGAAAATTAAAATACTCATTTTGCAGAATAGACCTGTCCATAAAGTTTTTATTACATTGAATGTATTTATTGTTCTTGATGCATTAACATTTTATCAGTATGTAGTGTCTAATAGCTGGTAAAGGTGCTTCAGTCTATCACACTGTAAAATATTTCATATTCTGTACATATATTTCAGGTTTAAAATTGTTATCTGAAAAGTCGCTATTTACTACAGCTGTCTAATTTGCAAACATTTCATAGTAAAAAGTAAAATTTCCCCCTGGAATGTAGTGAAGAAGAGCTTTAAAGTCGCATATAAGTGCAACTACCTGAAAAATGTACTTATCTTTATCTTACTTGAGTAAGTACTTTTGTTACTCTCCAGCATTTTCCATAATTTACTGTCACTTAATTTATATTCACATTATTAATACTCTCTTACTAACCTTCGTCAAAGAATAGACATGTATATTTTATAGAAGGTGATGCTGAGGTGATGCCAACAAGCCAGTGAGAGTGAAAAGGGCAGAACAGACATCCTTAACATCTGAAAATAGTGCTGAAACTCAACTACTGCTCATTTTTTCTGGGGGCTCCATTTAATTCCCTAAAGGGCCACTGTCAGTCCCTGGATCCCACTTTGGGAACTAATATTAGAGCTACAGTATTGTGTGGGTCTAAGCAAACAGCTTACAGGAAGCACTAGTCTTAAATGCTCTCCTGCTAATTTTTTTCTAATATCAACATAAGACCTCCAAATAATTTTCTGGGGAGATTTTGCTTGATGTTTGCATTCCATGAGACAAAAAACACAAGTCCCACAGCAGTGGCTCTGAGAGGCTATAATGCTCATTACACGCCAGAAAACAAATTGGGTGGATTAAAAATAGACAGAAAAATTAGCTATTCCTAGATCCTACTTGTGGGGCAAAACAAATAAATTTTGCTGTGCTGGAGGAAAAGCCATGTTGTGACTCAAATTGAAAAGGTTTATCCCATGGATGTATTATAAGAACTGGATACCAGACCCGAAGATGGCGCCCATTCAGACCAATAAAAATTGCTCCGCAAGAAAGCCAATAAAGTTTCTAGCTTCTGTGTTAGGTTGCTGGGTGTGTGACCCACTGAATATGTGCAATAGTGCTAATCTCATCTTGCCTCTGGCCCTGTGGCTGGTGAAGGGCTTGTACCACAGCGGCGACGTCATTCAGGAAAAAATAGGCGTTTCTTTGCTTTGGAAAAGTTGTATGAAGATTAAATCCCTCAGGCTTAATAATTGACCAAGCTAACAGCTGGCGGTGTCTTGTCAACAGTTTTACAGATGTCTCCGTAACAATGGTGGTCCATGGGGAAAGTGCTTTTTAGGTTGCAGGCAATTTTTCATTGCAATGCCACGAGTGGCTCCTGAGACATTTTTTGGACTCAGCTTGTCAGGCTCTACATTGTCAAGGTGTTCAGACCAAACATGAAGCAGATTTCAGGCACAATTGCATATGAACTGAACATTGCATATATCGCTATTTAGCTACAGCTAATGTCTGTGCAGTTGTACCCTGGCTGTTTAGCGCAAATAAACATGCACTGCAAAAGACACTTCAGCAACTTAATTTACACAAATATTGCAAAGTGAAAATTTGCTCTATGAACCTCAATTTGCATAACATGTAAGCATGTTAACTTGTTAATATTTGGCATGTTAGTGTGACATGCTAGCATTCACCTCAATTTGGGAATGTGGTCATTAGCTTATGGTACAGGCCGGTGAAATTTGAATAAATGAGAGGAGAGACATAATCAATGCACATGCTTCCATTCAGGGTACAATGGGTCATTACTAAATGGTTTATTGGTATGAATAATGTATGAATGTATGAGTATGAAAAGGATTTTGGACCAGCATGTTAGCCCGTGCTTTCCACCTCCATCATTAAAACACAAAATGAGGGAATACATTTTGGAAGAATGGCGTTCATTCCACCAGTACAGTTTCAGAGACTTGTACATCTACACCGAGCAGCACCTCAGCTGTTCTGAAGGCTCGTGGTAGTGCTAAGACACTTTAAGTTGGTTTTTGCTTCAATTTGTCACCCATTTGTATCTTGTCATGAACTAAAGTGGACAAGTGAAAATTGTTATCTGATGACGCTCAATATCAAGGCAAGGGATCACATAAATCAATCTAATTCATCCTCTGGGGTTACGAATGTCCGAATAGGATTCAAAGTGGATCAAAAATCATCTGGCAGAATTGAAAAAGATTGATCCACACAGCAAATAGCTCCCGTTAAAAGGATCTTAATTGCTGTCCTTCTTCCTCAGGCTGAAGTCTGAGGAAAAGCCTTGTGCACGAAACATTTCACCAATTAAAGTCCTGTCTACGGGAGGTATATGGTGTGTGAATCTATCTTTTTCAACTCCGCTACAAATATCTGTCACAGTGTTGGACTTGCAGACTGACAGACCCCTAGTAGTGTGACTAAAAACTAAGATAACATTTTCACACAGAGTAGGGAAACACCGTGCAATACCCAATCGACGCCCACAGCAGACAGACTCCTCGCAGCTATCATAGCTCTTACAGCAGCAGCACACATCAAACATTTAGTGTATCTCTACAACACAGTTTAAGATATCTAGGACACATTCAACCATACAGTAACTCTAACAGACCTCTGCGGCCAACATATTTCTCGGAGAAGGAAACCGATTAGCATTGTTAGAAGCCACTTTGTATGTGTGTGTGTGTGTGTGTGTGTGTGTGTGTGTGTGTGTGTGTGCGTGTGTGTGTGTTGGTAGGAATCGGTTGTCATAGGGTCTCCCTGGCTGTGTGTTTTCACTCCCACTCCCGCTCGTTTTCCCTCTCCTTCCAGCTCGTCTCATCCTCCTCACACTTACTGTCTCGTGTAACTCATGCAAGACTCTTTCTGCTCCACAGGATCATTTCATGCATTTTTTACTCCAGCTCTGTCACTGTGGTGTGTTCAAATGATGGTTTACATTAGTCACTGAAATATACACACACACACACACACACACACACACACAGAAATACATTCCCTCTGTTATCGGTTGAGGATGAGTATCTAGGCCAAACATTATTATCAGTGTGTGGTAGGCTCCCCTTGGGTGTGTTTCCATGGTGACCATCACATAACATTATATATGGGGAAGTGTTTTATTCCATGCCATTGTCACAGATACACACACATACACACACACGGGCACACACGCAGTGGGAATTCGATTACAGATCAATAATTGTGATCAATCATTGAAATTGCCATGACAACCACCTGAGGGCACATCCTGATACAAAACATGAACCCACACATACTGTACATGCACACATGTGCAGAAACACATGAGCAGTGTGACACTGAGCCTGCCTGCTACTTTACATGACCTGGTTACTGTAGTAGTACATGAAGAGGTTAACAGAGCACGCCCTCACACACACACACACACACACACACACACTTGCACAAACCAGATGGCATGGTCAGCGGGTGTCAATGTCAACTTAAAGTCTCGGTTTTCAGAGCAGGGGGAAAAATGAGACAATCAGTAATTATCTGTTGACTTAAAATCCGTCTTTCCTGCCTCAGACTCTTCAATGTTTATTCACTACGAAATTGAAAGGATTTGTGGTATATTTTAATGTTACAGACAAGTTTTTATATATGAATGTGTACTATATATGAATATATCTTTAAAATTACATCATTCTTGTCCAGACTGAAGTAATGGAGGAACTATTGGATGGATTGTAAATGAAATGTTGTACAGACATACATGGTTCCCACACAAAATTACCTTTATGACTTTCCCTTTAGTGCCACCATGAGGTTGACATTTGTGGTTTTAAGTAAAATCTCTCAACAACTGGATTATTATGAAATTTGGTACATGCATTCATGTCCCCCTTTAGGATGAACTGCAATGACTTTAGAGATCCTTGAAGTTTTCATTGAGCATCATCATCCGGACAAAATTTTAAAATTGGTTTTAATATTGATGGGATACAAAAAAAAACTTAACATCATAGCATGCTAACACACTAAACTAAAACATTTTACTGCTACACATTAGCATATTAGCATTATAATTGTGAGCATGTTACAGTAGTATGCTCTCGTTAGCATTTCGATGAAAGTGTCGCTGCGTGTCACTAATGCAGTAGAAGTGGACGTAGCTCCCAGGTCTGAAAAGTGAAGCCAATGTGGAAGTGCCCTAAACCTGCATTCTTTCTAATGGCCAGCAGGGGGCGACTCTACTGGCTCCAAATAGATGTCCAATTGAGAGGAAGTCTATGAGAAAATGGCCCTACTTCTCACATGATCTATTACCTCAGTAAACATTTTCCTAATGAATTTATGGTTTCCATCAAGTCCTCTGCAATACAACATGATGTTCATTTTGTAAATGATGGTCCTGTTTAGACAATATTAGACCATAAAACGGGGTATGATTAAGGGTGGGACTGCCTTGTGATTAAAAAATCAGTGGAAGATAGCGACGTCACGCCACGGTGGCTACATCCACTTCTTATATACAGTTCATGAGTCTGATACAGTCCTGCAACAAAGGAAATAATGTTCAGCTTTTGTTGAAACTGTAGAGTGAGGGGTGGTGATTCAACTTTATGATCATTTTTCGAGTCTCAAGTCTGCGATGATGTTGGGCCGTATTTCATTATACTGAGAGAAAAACTCATCTAAAAATTTTAGTGTTAATCTTAGTGTTAGGTTTAAAAACTGTTGTGTGTAATTACTGAATATGTAAAAAATACTTGGTTATTTCCAAGTCCCTCTTATGCATTAATTTGCTACCTCCTTATTCCTGTGTCTTCTTATATGTCCCTCCATACCCAAGTATCTTACTGATGTGCATACAGTACACAGTATGTTGAAAACATTTACACTGCAATTTGCAGTGTGTAATTTCAAACTTAACTGGATATATGATCACAGTAACATTATCTTTTGGAAGAAAAGTTACTATCAGAGCCACACTTCAAAGACACCAGTAACTTTTTACATGCTGCTCATGCTCAGACATTTTGCTGCATTTCAGACAAACAACTAGATGGATTCTCCCATGCAGCAACATTACTGACCCATCCTTTTTAATAGTTCTAAGAATAATAGAAATATACCAAACAATACATTTCCACGCCCCACTCTCCTCCATCTCTGTTTTCCTGCCCCGTGTTTGCAGGCATTAATGCATAGTGTTCCATACAAGTCAACATGCACACAGACATTACATTTATGACGGAGAACAGAGAGTTAGGTTGTGAGCCAGTCAGTGGAGAAGCATCTTTTCTGACAATCGGCAGAAGTGAAGTTGCTTAGCAACCTTTGGCCTTGATGACAGGAAATGATGTCATGCTTGTAAGACAAAACACAAGCAGACACACAAATACCCAGGCGGATAACAGGTGCACACATGCGCACACACGTGTGGACAATGCTGGCACACATGCAGAGTGAACCTTGCAGGATGGTGGATGAGGGGAATAATGAGATGTGATGATAATCTGGGCAGGGGTTAAAACAATATATTAATCTGCTCTAATGGTCTCACTGATCTGAGTCCATTACAGATGACCTCATACATATATACACACACACAGACACACACGATGCACAGACTAAGCTGTGAATCTGCTCTTATGTACTGCAGTTTGAGGAAAAATGCAGCTGCTGCTCTCTCATTTCTCAGTGTTCCCTGAACCCGCCCGTGAACCCATCTCCTGCCTTCAGCCTGCTCTGTCTGTGATCCACCAGTCACGCCATCTCTCCGACTAGGTACACACACTTTCAGCGTGCGCACACAAATACAAACACAACGAAGCTTATTGCTGTGTATTCTGGGAGAGAAAGAGAGAGGTAGAGCAAGTGACATGGCTTTTACTATGGAGCTGAAACATATGAGAGACGATGTTTAATGCTAATCCGTCTCCCTCCCGTGTTCAAAGTTGTAGGACTTACAGCTCCACACAGTGTTCGGTCACTTTCACTGCACTCTTTTCCTTCTAGGATGTTTTACTTAAATTATTCATGTTTATAAAGGAATGAGCTGCCAAAGACCCTGAAACTCAAATGTGTGTGAGGAACGACTTTCGAGGACATAGTCCATCGTCTCTGAAAAATTTCCAAATATATCTGATGCTCCATGTGCTGCAGTACATCTTTGTGCTTTTATCCCTGAGATGAGATATTTGTCCCATTTGTACTTTGTATCTATCATTTTTATAACCATCCCTCTAACTTCCTAAATAGCCCACATATATAGATAAACTAATATATTTTAAAGAGAGAGGTGCACGTGTGTTTACATATTGTCATATTGTGGGAGCACAGAGGAGCAAAACATGCACTGGAAAGCAAAAAGTAAAAGTAATGTCCGATCTACAAACAATCGACAGCCCGACTGATTTCTACATCCTGATGTTTTTATTCTACATTCTAACTGTAAGAATCCAGAGATGTTGCAGTGTACACAAGAAATACAATCACTGAGAGGAGCCAAACATGACACAATTTTAAGGTGACAGTCACACAGTCAGGTAAAATCGATGAGCTCTTTGTTGTAAAATTAGATTGAAGTCAACAGAGCACATCAGAAATCCAATTTCATCACTAGAATACCAGTATATATGAAGAATGATTCAGCTGTGTCACAATGGACTGCTACACAGTGCGCTGTGTGATTATGACGTCAGCTGGTATTATTTCATTATCTCTGCACTTTAACTTCTACTGTTATGTGCAACATTTAAGTTGCTTGTACCCACTGTTGCTTTACATGGGAGCATAACATTAAGATGTAAACAGGTAGAAATGAGACTGGAGTTAAGTTGAGCGTTTAGTCTCACATGTTTACGTTGATTAAATATTATCAAGAAACAGGGTTAGTACATCTTTTTAAGAGTAACATTCTAGCACTTTCAAGGTACCTATACCACAAATTTCCAGACTCTCTAAGCCTTCACGATCACATCTAATTTGTTAGTGTAAATGCAGTGAAAACAACTTTTAATTGAATTCCTTTATCGATACAATGATTCTTTAATGGCTGATTGTTGATACATTAGCAAGCTAGCTACCTTTAATGTGCATGCACACACAAGTCAAAAGTCAGGAGATGCATGGTTTTCTGAGAGCAGATGGTCGCCCTCATGACGCCGGGTTTACACCAGATGTGGAGCAGAAGTGAAAAATGTCTGCTTTACGTTTAACAGTCCACATCAGTCAGTTTGTCTGGTGAGAGAAATATGACAACGTGATCGTTTCATTTCATACATAAAATACTTTGTTTACATGAGTGATGAAAGATTAGTGGTATGTTGGTAATCAAGCGTTTATTAAGTTGCATTTTCAAATTCAAGCATATTCCTGCCCTTGAAAACATAATTAAAGTGAAGCATTTTCCAAACTTTCAAGGCTTTGTAGGAACCCTGAAGAGACTGTAGCCTAGTTATTACCCACATCCCAAAGACTGAATGAAAATTCAGGGTTACACTGTTTGTATGGTTATTACTAAAAGACTTTAACTCCATATAACCTTTCACGCAGCCTTCTTTTATTAAAAGTTCCCATTACTAAAACCTGAAATAATTCAGTGTCGTACTTGGAAGTCTGAATGTTTCAACATCAATTGAATTCAACACAGCACATATGACTCGACGCTGTGTGTTTATTGGTAGTTCAAAGTGATAAAAATACAACTCAAGACAGTTTCATGAGGTCAAAACATTTTAATTAAAAAAAAAAAAACGAACAACTAATTTGTAAGAACACCAGTCCTCCAAATTATCTCAATTCCGTCACATTTCTCTTTCACACCAACACACGCACATTTCACTCTCTCAGACAACGTGTTAAACACCTACTGCACCTTTGGAACAAAAACATGCAGCCATTATTAATAAACACATCCTAGATGAATACAATCCAGTGTAGCTCGGATGCATAAAGGCTTGTTTAAAGACCATTCTGCTGATTTTCATGGTTTTAGCACATTAATCACAGAATATGCGGCTATTTCAAAAGATTTAATCATTTTTCAGGTAGCAACTGGACTTCATTCATGTTATGTTTGGTAGCAAAATCAACTAACTAGCATTTAATCTTGCGGAGATAGCTAATCTATCTGAGAATGTTTTGTTGCCTTAATATTAAATTAAAAATTAACTCAAACCAAAGTACTGGCATGAACAGAAACCAATATCTGCCTAAAAATTCAATTATAACTGTTGAAAATTGTTAGCAAGGATGGAAGTAGATATTATACGTACTTAATGTGCTAAAACATGCCAAAACCAACAACAGAGTCCTTCAGAAAGAGCTTCCAAGGGCCCTCATAGCAATGAAGGTTATTCATCATTTAAGCCTTGAACAGCACACAGGGATGTGCGCAAAACAAACTGAGGAAAAATTATTATTACATGAAGCAACAGTTCATCTCTATTTACAAATGAAACAGGCAGAGAAACAGCAATTCCTCCTCTACAAAGAAGCAATCACATCCCTGAGTACAATGTTTGTTATTTCAATCATTTGGATTGACTGCTGTGTGATCAGCCATTATCATCAAGTCCTTTCTGGCCGGCTGTAGGTTGATCACAACAGTGCAGCACAGCATTTCGCCCCAGTTTTCCCACACCCAGAGTCACTAAAGAGGCTCACATTGAACAACAAAGAAACCTCAGCAGCGCTCATAATGCTGCAATCCTCGCACAACAAAGTACCGCGTCAGAATAACAGACAGCCCTCGTTCAGTGTCGGACAATCAAAGACCCATTTCATCCACTCCCCTCCAGCGGCACATGGAGCAGCATGCCAGTGTTAGCCGATATTTCTAGATGGATCATTAAGAAGGAAGGTTACAGCACCCAGCAGTCTTAGCTTAGTCCTTGTTAGCATGGAGCCCTTTCCTCTGCTTTCTCCATCTTTTGCTCCTCTTCCTCTGCATCTTTGTCTTTGTTCTTTTTGTGTTTCTTTTTCTTGTGTTTGTGCTTGTGCTCCTTGTGTTCTCCTTCTTTGTCCTGGCTGCCGTGCTTCTTGTGCTTTTTGTGCTTTTTATGTTTCTTGTGTTTCTTCTTCTTCTTGTCCACCGTTGTGGTGGTGGTTCCCGAGCCGCTGTGGTTGCTCGGGGTGGGGCTGCCGGAGGCTTGGCTGAGGGATGGACTGGCGCTGCCGCTCCTCCCTCTCTCCGGCTCCGAGCCTTCGCCTTCGCTGTAGTCGGGCACAAAGGCAGCCTCGTCAGTCTCACGACCCAGGTCAGAACACAAACGCTGCCTCCTGGGCTCTGGGCCACGACTCTCCTCTCGTCCTCCTCCACCTCTGCCTTCTGCCCCTCTCTCCTCCTTCCCTGTCACTCCTCGCCCATCCTCTCTTCCCCCTCCACGCCCCTCCTCTCTTGCAGATCTGCCTTCTTCTCTTACTCCTCTCCCCTCCTCCCTTGTAATTTTTGTCTTGGTTGGTTTGTCAGAATTTGTCTGTGCCGTCCTGCCACTTTTACCCTCTTCCCTCAGTGCTCTCCCTTTCTTCTCTTCTCTTACCACTCCTCTCCTCTCCTCCCTTGAGGCATCCCGGCCTTCGCTCCTGACAGGTTTAGGAGCTTCCGTCTGCACCTCTCTGCCTCTGCCCCTCTGGGGCACTGGTGACGGCTCCTTGGGTGCATTAAGTCCATTTTCCTGGCCCTCTTCGTCATCTTCTCTTTCCCACTTGGAGCGAGGAGGAGGCTGAATAAGCGGCTCCTCTCTGGCAGGGCTGTGTGGGGGGCTGATACTGGGGCTACGGCCTCGGCTGTTCACTGGGCTGGAGGGGGGCTGCTCTGCAGGTTTAGATGATGTACTTTTGTGGTCTTTGTCTGAGTCTCGCTTTGTTTCTTGAGTGGACCTGGTGAGAAAAACAGATTTAAACTTTAATAATGTTTAAAATTTAGCACTGTACTCCTAAAACACTGTGGGGCATTTTGACTCTCTCTCTCTCAGAACAATTAATATATGTTGAACTATTCCTTTCCCTTAAATATAAAACACTAGCAGCCGTACAAGAACTTTAATACAGATTCATAATAACCAATTATAATTTCAAATATAGCCTAAGTATGTCTTGATGCATTTCCTATTGCATTGTTAGCCAATCAACAGCTTACAGAAAATGAACTTAGACCCAAAGCTACTATATTTTCAAGCCACACCAATCACCAATCCCCACTGCTAAAAATCTAGTGGTCAGTAACAGAAGCACAGACTCACCTCGTGGAGCTCGCAGTGTGGCTCGACAACGCTTTACGGCTGATCCTGGGTTTGCTCTTCACAGCAGACTCTGCACCATCCTTCACTGCTGGAGGAGAAGGTGGGAGGAAGAAAGGACACGTGTACTTAATCAATGCTTACTTGATTGGCACAAGACCAAATAAAAGTTGAGGTAAATCTCTTCACACATGCACACATACAGAGATTGAAATTACCTTCTCTGTTAGCAGCAGCTGGTTTCTCTCCTGAGGGGACACTCCTCTCTGTTCTGTCCTTGGACACACTCCTGGGAAATTAAAGAATATAATTACACGCATTAACAAATGTGCTTACAGCACCACTATATATAACCACCAAATGTGGTAAATGTTTTCTCTCAGTCATGGATATGGATGGTGGTTTGACAGAGAAAACAAATGTAACGGACCTGTCAGATTTGGCAGCTCGGTCTGACCCCTCCCCTCTCTCCTTAGAGGATATGCTTGGTTTCTCCTGATGGTCTGCTACTCTCTTGGTGACAGCTGATTTCTCTGCGATGGTCAATTTATCCAGAGAGACAGACCTCCCCCCTGCACTTCCACCACTGGTGTTCTTTCGATCTGTCCTCACCGACCTCTCTCCTTCTGCATCTCTCTCCACTGTAACTGCCACTCTCTGTGAGCCTGACGAAGACACCCTGTCCCGCTCTCTGTCAGACGCCATGCCTCGGTCTCTGTCTCGGTCTGATCCCGAAGCTCGTTCTCGTTCTCGTTCCCTGTCCAGTCCCGAGCTTCTGCTCTGCTCTCTATCTGAGCCCTGCAGTCTCTCTCCAGCACTTCCTGGTCTCTCTTTTGAGACTCCCCTCTCAGCAGATGCTGACCGCTCTTTTCTTGCAGCATTATCTGCTGTGCTGCTGGGTCGGTCCCCTTCAGAAGCACCTGATCGGTCTGAGGTGGAGGGAGTCTTCTCAGGACCCGACGGCACTCTGTCGGAGGATGATGTCTCAGTGCTGCCTTTTCTCCCGAGATCTCTGTTCAACTTGATCCTCCTCTGGGCCAGTGGCTTCATCTGAATATGGACAAAGGCACATACAGAATGTTACAAGTGGGTTTTATCAAAAAGACTCAGCACTTTTACAGCAATATGTTCTGAAATGATATTTTGATTAATGGTTATGATTAATGAAGAAATTTTGATAATCGATAAATATTTTAAGTTATTTATCAAACAAAAAGAGCTACTGCTCTGGCGTTCCAGCTAATCAAATAAGAGGGTTTGCTACCTTTAAATGATTGAAATTTGAAAATCACTAGACTTGTGCACTAGAAAAAAGGCAGTTTGAATGTCAACTTGCACCAAGGGAAATTGCGATTGACATTTTTACTTTTATTTACTTTATACATTTTATACATTATTATCCAGTTAATTAGAAAAATGAAGTTAAATTATTAATAATGAGATCATTTTGATCATCAATTTTTATCTCCCTGTGTTTCTGAGGACTGCACATGTAATAGACCCACCTGAAAGTCCATTAGAGGTCTGATGGATCCTCGTTCTGCGTCTCCCCGGCCCATCTCACGGTTCCCTAGTAGAGGAAGAAGGCCAGGCCTGTCTGAGGAGGTTGGGACTCTGTGGAGCGGGGGCTGATGAGACATGTGTGAATGGGACATGACATCACCTCCTCCGCCAAGCCCGTCTATTCTCCTCAGCTTTCCTGGAGGAGGTCCGAGTAAAGAGCGGCCCTCGTCTCCCATCCTCCTCCGACTGTCCACTGGGGAAGGAGGTCGGGGGAGGAGTGGAGGTCCATGTTGATGGGGGAGAGGGAGAAGACCACCAGACTGTGGAAGGTCTCTTCTCCCCCGGATGTCGTGGCCAGGTCGAGGGCCGTCGTGAAGAGAGGGATGATGTTGAGGAAGGCTCTGGGAGGGCAGTGGAGGGGTCTGACGCAGGGCAGGCCTCACTGTAGAGCTTTTACCCTTTTCCTTTTTAGGGGTAGTTGAGTTGGGGTTATCTTCTGGTTTGCCTTTAATGGTCTTTAATGGTTTCGCAACAGAGGAGGAGGAAGAGGATGAGGAGTCTTTCTTTTTGGTCACCACTACTTCTCCAGTCTTTTTCTTCACCTTGTCACTCTTTGCCTTTCCAACCTCTGTCTTAACTTTAGGTTTTACCTTCTGACCCTTCTCTTTCTTGGTCTTATCAGACTGAGGCCTTGATGTTGACTTGGTTGAGGATTTAACGGTTGCTGCAGTGCTTTTAGATGCTGGAGCTTTAGTGGTTCCACCGCCAACTGGAGGTTTTGAGGAGATGGGAGAAGTTTTAATCAGTGAAGGGATTTCGTCCATTGGTTCATCTCTGACAGGGGTAGCATCACCTCGGTCCACTGACTGGTGCGACGGCTCTGGTTCCTCGCCAGTCTTCCTCTTTTTCACTTTCTTTGTCTTCAGGACTTTAGTGCTCGACTTGGTTGCTGATGAAGATGATGATGGAGGATGGTGAGGTGGAGCAGCTCTGTCTTCTCTCCCTCTTCTTCCTCTCCCCTGTGGGGAGTAATCTCTAGACAGCGGGGACATTCTGTCCCTCTCCCTGTCTCTGCTACCACGACCCCTGTGATGCAGGGGGGGATGTTGACTGTCATAGTCTTTGTAATATTTGTTGTACCAGTCTGCGTACTCCTTCTCCCACTGGCGATACCTTTCTCTTTCCCAGCGCTCATGGCCTCCAGGACTCGGACCCTTCAGGTCATACGGTGGTAGCTCCCGAGGAGGTGGCTTGCGTCCACCAGGGCTACGACTTCGGTAGCCACCAGGGGAGCGAGACCTTGACCTAGATCTGTAGGGCCCTGCTCCTTCTGCTCCCTCCCAGCCTCCTGGCCGGTAGGAGGGAGGAGACCGTGGTGAGCCAGAGCGCCGATACCCATAAGACCTTGAACGAGAGCGGGACCTTGTCCGTGACCGTCCATAACTGCGTCCATTGCGTCTAGAATAAGGGGAGCGGGGATAAGACCGGCCATGGGAGCGCGAACGGGAGCGGGATCGACTTGGAGAATAAGAGTAAGACCTGGATCTTGATCTGGATCTAGATCTTGATCTGGATCTAGAGCGAGAGTAGGGAGAACGGCTGAATGGAGAACGACTGTATGATCGAGACCTAGAAAATGAGGAAACAAAAGCAAATTATGCCAAAAATGAGGATCTGTGTATGTAATTAGTAATTAATGTTAAAAAAAGGAAGCACAATTTTTTGTGCCCTTTTGATGAAGTTACCTTGAATAAGATGGTCTTCGTCTCTTTGGTGCATTTCTGTACTTCATAAGCTCTTTGTGGAAGTCTTTAGTAAATTCATCAAGTTTGGATGTAACACTGTGGATGCAAACACAAAAACATAGAAACTGTTTTTTATCTTACTGAATTGATAATCACAGCCCAGACTGTGTGTTCAGTAATATTCTTTCCATGTATATTTTACATGAGCAATCAGTGGCTGTTCGAAAACCCAAAATGTGAAGAAAAAAAAAAAAAGACTCACTTGTCCTGTCGGTGGTGACGCTGTCTGTAGAAATCTTCCTTAGAGAGGGGCGGCTGAGGGAGGGAGGGTGGAAGAGGGACAAGAGGGGGCTGGGAACCAGGGGCAACCCACGGAGGGTTGAGCACTGGTGGTCCAGGGGCATAAACAGGCTGGGGTTGGTAACTGAGGGTAGGCGGAGGGATCAGGCCAGAGCCGTACGGAGGGGGGTAGGGTTGTGGGGGGGGTGGGTAAAGGGATGGAGCTTGGTACACTGGAGGTGCAGGTCCAGGAGGTGGAGCCGTCTGGAGGTGAGAGGAGGTGTGCTCTCCTCTACCTCTGAAAGACCTGGTTTAAAGAGAGGGCCACAAACCACTGTAAGATTTACAGATTACATTAAAAACATTCAATAGATCATATAATTGTATAAACAAGTCTAACCTCTCCCAGTGTCTGCTTCCTCCTCTGTGAGAGTGGTGGGGCCGTGACTGGTGACCTAATAGAGCAGAGAGACAGTCTGTTAGTTGTTGAATGTTTTTCCTTCAAGCTCACTTAATCTCCTTAAATGACCCAAATTAAACCACTAACCTGATTGATGAGGCGGCCTTGGAGGTGGTGGATGGCCAACAACAGATAAATGGTAGTTCTGTGGGAGAAATCACAGTGAGAAAAATGTAGTTACCTCCAGGAGAACTTACAGCTTCCCCTGTGTAGGGATGCACGGGGGAGGTTTTCAGTTCACGTTGGTACAAAGTAGTTACACTTCTTTTTAGCAAATGTGACAGCCTAGGACAAAAATGTTGTTTGCCATTGGCAAATATTTGTGTTGTATATATTTGCCAAACAAAAAATATATATATATTAATTTACCTAAGCAATATCAGTATCAGCCACAGCAAACAGATAATTATTAGTGTATTAGTATTAGATATTGGTGGCAACTTTTAGCCAACTCTGAGCCAGTTAATTCTTCCTTATTCCTTGATTTTACTTTTCATTAAGTGACTAAGTTAAGAATAAGTGACAGCAGGTTGTTTTCACAGTCAAGCCGGATCTCGTAACATCCACTTTTAAAAGCCAGTGAAACGGGTAGTCATTGTTATCAAGTCAGACTCACTTGTGATCCACCCTCTGAGGTTCCTGATGAATCTGGTGTCCCAGCAGGTTCTGGATCTGTCTCACTAAAAGATAAACAAACACATTAAGACTAGTAAAAATGGCTCATCATTTCCAACATCACTTCTTGAACATGTTGTTTCTGGTAAGTGATAAGACTAAACTTACCCAGGTGGGGGTGGTTCACCCTGGCTGGTGGAGTGCATAGGAGAATGGTGGTCAACGACAGGTGCAGGGGGAGGTGAGGCATCCTGTCCTTCTACAGCAGCAGCATGAGGAGGAGTGGGAGCGGCAGCAGTAGCAGCAGAAGCAGCAGCAGCAGGTCCAGGGGGTGGGACCTGTGCTTGAGGGGCAGTGGCAGGTACACTTGAAGAATGGTGAGTGACATTGGCTAGCAGTGGGTCCTGCTGCCTTGAGTGCAGAGGTCTGACCAACTGAGGGCGCGGTGGAGGCGGGGCTGCATTTTGGACCTGCTTGCGCACACGTTTGGTGTATCCTGTCTCATTCTTAAAGTTGTTCACAGCCTGCATGATGAAAAACAGATGACAGGTGCTTAGTTTCAAGTTTTGCTTGGAGTTGAGTTTTGAGTCCAAGTAAAATGAACCAAACTATGCAACACATCAAAATGCATGCATTTGAAGGGGTTACCTGTCGAAGAAACTTGTTGGCAATGAGATTATCAGGTGAAACATCTGACTGTTTGCATGTGAAGCAGATGTGCTCCTCTGAGTCCAACAAGGCAGTCCTGATACCTGAAATCAAACAGTCCTAAGTTAGATGAAAGCTCCTATTCATGACAAACTCTTTCTTTACACTCTATGATATTGTACATTTTTCATTGAACTCAAGCTGCCTCGTCTACATTTAATTTTCTACTTTTGACAATCCCATTGAATGTGAAATCATTTCAGTTCCATAAACTGCGGAGCATAAAAGAAAGATTTCCAACCATCAAAAATGAGAAATTCAGAGTAGCTGAATGCAGCATGTCCTGAGGCTGCAGCACTCCAGAGAGGCCACTGTTGGATAAATGGGTGTTTCTGCCATTTCTACAGTGGACTGTCCTCAAAAGACTTTTGTGCACCAAAATGAGCACCAGACACATATGTGGACTAAAACACAGATTTGAGCAAATATTTTGCTTGGCAATTTTTTTTTTTGTTTGTGTAACTTTTATGTTTAGACATAACGTGTAATAACTCACAGTCATCGCAGTAACTGTTTCCACAGCAGGGAATAACTACGGCATCAGTCATCAGGTCGTTGCAGATCGGACACAGGAGTTCATCAGGGATTGGGTCTGAATCATCCTCAGATGATGACTGGTCATGTGGAACAAACGGAGGGCGCTCCTTCTTTCCTTGCGCATACGCCTCCCTGTATTATTATTTTTTTTTTTTTTAGGACAAAAGGAAAGAAACAGCAGTAAACCTACATATTTCTGGACACAGATACAAAATGGATTATGACAAAGAAATATCCGACACTACACTATTGTGCTGAATAGTATGTATTTGTGGGTGTCCGTGGTTGACACATACGCATCTATGGCAGGTATAGCGTATTCTCCAGTGCTGGTTAACATGGCTCCTTTGGTGCCTGGCTCTGCTTTTACCATGAAGCTCTGAGGAATGCCCTTACTAATCCTTACTGGCTTGGGTCCCTCCACACTCTTATCCTGGACCTAAAAGTTAAAAACACACAACTTTTAGACCCAAAAAGCAGATATCAAATTACATTATCAACATTGTAACAATGAACAGCACAGACTAGGAAAATTAAATGATACTTGATAATTACCATCAGCAGGGGGCATTGCCGAATATAATGACCGGCCTTTCCACACCGAAAGCAGGTATAGTGAGCAGGTGGGGGTCCAACTGCCTTCTTGGAGTAACTATAGACAAGTTAAATTGTTTTTTAAAAACTATATGCAGCTGGTGAATGTTGTTGTTTAGTACACCAATTCATGAGCTTAAAATGTGGAACCAAGTAAATGAAAATGGTGTGTGTATACTAACTGTATCGGGTCATATTCATGATTGGACTGAGACATCATGGCTTTAATCTTGTCCTCCTCCGATGCATTTGCGTCAACCAGGTTAGCAGTCTAAAACAGATATAGGAGAGAAGGAAAAAGAGAAAAGGATGTCAACCCCACAAGAAAGAAAAAAAGCAGAATCTATTAAACTTTAATATTTTCTGGAAGTAGAGCCAGTATGTACAGACACAGTACCTTAGCGAGTTGGGCAAGTGACATAGAAGGAGAAGAATCAGTCTGCAGGAGAATCAGAGTACAGATATTAAAGGTGTTAACATAATACGTAATAGACAGACAGTGGAAGATAAGAGCCCAGATAGTTCCCCACCACATCTGTGTCCAGTCCCTTTGGGTCTCCTAAGTATTTGCACCAAAATGAAAGCCTTTGTCAAGTACTTCATATGCATGAAATAATGCAGGTATACATGTGAGCGTTTAAATAAAGACATGGTTTACTATGCTGATCCCTCGACTGACAGCTCAGTGGCATAACGGCTTAAAGTCAAATCTAAAGAAAGGTTAATGTTGGGAAAGCGTCTATTCAGAACTGCTTGTAATGAAAACAGTTAAACTGTTTGGAGAATAAATTAAGAATCTACCAAAATGGGAATGTAATCTACAAATAAAGTGGTGACTTAAAATATTTAACAATTGTTCAGTCCATCATGTAACTCTGCTTTCCAAGAAATATATCTGTGCAGGAGGTAACGTCTATTCTCTTGCCAGATGATATTCAAGAATAAGAGCTCATGTTCAAAAATGCTACTTTTAGGCATTTTTGCAAGTTTTGCAAAGATCAACTGTTGCAAACATTCCCGGTAAAATAGAAATACTAAAAACCATTCATGACAGTGACAAGTTGCCAGTCACTGCATGGAAATCCTACAGAACTGCCTAAAAATGAAGCTGCATCAACAGGTAAAGCAAACTTTCCCTCAGATTACTGCTTATATTCTTAGCCTTTGGGTTCAAACTATGGTAATGTCCAAGACTGGAAACATTTCAAACTTTCCTCTGCATCATCAGCACATTGAAAATATTAACTACTGGCACATTCCTCCACAGCGATCCTAAAGCTTCTACTGCTATGGTAGGGAGAGGGTGATTTTCTCAAAGGAATACTTGACATTTAATTTAAGCATGCAGTTTCCCTTCACCAGGCCGCAGTGATTGAAGTTTTTTCACCAGCTTGTCATAACTGTTAAAAAGTCTCATCAAAACCAATTCAAGACGGCTTTCTGTAAGCTAATGAGCCAGCAAGGTGTGGTGCCAAGCCATTTCACTAAAAAAGCAAACGCTGTTAAGTGTCAAATATGCAGGGCTGATGGAAAAAGAAAAAAAAAAAAGACTAGCAAAGGTTGGCAAGTGTTCCTTTAACTCCTAAACCACTACAGAGTGAAGGGTGGAAGGAAGTGAAGGGATGTCTCTAATGCAGGTCAGGAGTCAATGAACCATGAGAATTAAGTCTCATGCATGGACAAGAAATAAGTCATATTTCACAACAAACGAAAAAGCTGCTCTGCCTAATTCTTGTGATAATTTTCTACAAGTAAATAAACAAGTGGGCAGGGTGGGTTGTCCATGATGATATGCAGCGCTTGGAGGAAAGACTGGGTATTGCAGAATGCTGTGGAGGGAACACACAGGGATCTGGTGCAAGCGGTTCTGACACTGAACCACTGAACAACTTTATTGACAGGTTCTGCAGCTTACAGCTTACAGGACACACTACACCAGTATACTTCTCACTGCAGCCACCATGGAAGGCCTCCAGAGATTGACAGGATATTTACTTTAGCGATAATGTGTCAGTTCTTTGTGATCATGTCACAACATTATACGCCAGTGACCAAGTCACAGCATCTCGCTTATCAAAACTAGATTCTTACCGATCCCCCAAACCACAGATGTAACAAAACACTTTGAACTAGAACCTGTGTCTTTGTAAAAACAGACACTTAGGACTCTGAATTAAGCATTTAACTCATCGGGGTGAAAACTGAGAGTCTTTAAGGTTAAAGTGTTGTGTGCAGTCCATACTCAGTGCAGAATAGAACATCTTCAGGATGAAATTGTACAGGACAAAACAATTGACATTGGCAAATGTTACCGAACAACAGATTTAAGTGTATTAAAGATTAGCAGGGTCAGCTTTCATTATAAAAAGAAGTGGCGAGTCTCTTCACTCACAAATTTAGTCTTGTAATTGTGATCAAAGTTAATTACAATAAATCCCAGCCACACTTTACTTCATTGGGTTCTTAAACCACATAAGAAAATATTTTCACAGAAAATAAAATGACATTGAATTATAAATACAAAAATACCATATTTTCCTTTAACAACCCCTTAAAAATACAATTACCTGGCCTGAAACAGGCTACAAAACCATTTCAGTATGAAATACAGTCATTAACAGTTTAAATGGTTTTTCAATTATAAAGTAGTAACAGTTCAACAATTAGTAAATTCAGAGCATTCAAAAACAATGGTGGCTAGTCTGTTGTTTCTCATTTCACCTCGTCTCTCTCAGCCACAATTCCAGACTTTAATCTGCTAATATCAAAACAGAAACCCAGGGTTTTTAGAGAGAAACAACAAACTGCTTTCAACTGTGGTAACTCGAGGAAACCCTCCCAAAAAGACATCAAATAACATATAGAGGTTTCGTTCTCAACACAAATGTAGCCAACACACAGTGAACAGAAGGTACACAGAACTCAATCATTGTTGACAGAATGTTCTCAAGAAAGGTGACTAAAGCCAGAAAGAGGGGGAGAGGGAGAGAGGCTAGAGGAAGAGGAGGAGGAGAGAGTGTTGATTTTGGGTTTGTTTTACATACGGGTCTAGATGATCCCACCACAGCTGTGTCAGAACGATCTCTGCAGAAACAAACACGGGACACAAAGAAACCATCAGCTGTTGATATAACCCAAAAGCCCATTTATAGACTAGACTATATCAGTTTACAGTGAGAACTGTTATCTACACGAAACCTACTAGAAATCTAGTGTAAACTTAATCTTGGTTTTGAATTATTAACCACTGCACTGATTAACATTATCTCAGTAATAATTGTATATTTCAAGTATACATACACAATGAACGTCCTGCCAGCAGGTTTTACTCCACCAAGTGGAGTGCGGCGGACGATCACGGACGAGTGTTTCGGGATGTGGGCTTCATCATCTGTATATTCTGTAAAACATGGCACACAGATTATTAGAGTACACAAAACATGACATCAGCTGAGCAACATCACCAACATGTATGCAGTAGAATACATAATAATTACGGCTCAGCATAAACAAATCAGATATAGGCACTACAAAAGAAACCTGGTTCATATAATACCTGGTATTGTTACTTTGACATCAAGTAGTGTGGAGCTGAAACAACTACCTGACATATAAGTATTCTGCCATAATTTTTCTACCCATTATCATCTACTGTTACCATAAAACACAAGGGATGACGTGTTTACCACGCATTTTCTGGGCGTCAGCTGATAACATACCTTCTCGCGTCTGCGCATTGGTGATCTGCAGGTCGCAGTCTGTGGCCTTGAGGCGCTCTCGGCCCATAATCTGCCTTTTAAGCTCGTTGAGGGTGATATGCAGCCCATCGAAAGTGACTGTGTTGTAGTCCAGTTTGGAAGAAAACTTATAGTGAACACACGACATTTTTACAGGTCTAAGCACTTAAGTCAATCAAGCACAAGGAGAAAAAAAAACACAGGCCTGGTATGATGACAAAATAAAACAGCGTCAACACTGAACACAGGAAGCTAAATCGGGTGATTTTAATAGGTAAACTTCTTTATATTCGCTGAAACACTGGACAAAGAAAGTACTAAAATAGGGAAGGGTTCAGCTCGCAGATGACGACAGAGTCCTTGTTATTGCCAAAGAAAAATAATCGAGATGTGAGGCCAGAGCGCCATTCAGCGGCGCTGTACGCCTCCGTCAGTTCGTACAAGTCCGATAATACACAACAGAGTGCCACCAAATCCACGAGAGTCCAAGCAGCACAGTGTTAATCTATCACAGGGATGAAAATGAGGCCAAGTCCGTCGTAAATTGTCCTTGGTGGAAAGCCCGGGCCGCAGCGCTGCAAGCCGCTACTGTAGCTAGCAGCGGGCCTGGGTTTTCCTGATCATCAGTCCGTGTGGGTAATGTTTTGCCTTATTTGGAACAGTTCTTATTTTTCAAGTCAAGACAAACACTACCGAGCTCCAAAAAAGTCCTCAGAACTTCCGCAACGAGTCCACAAGATTAACGCTATCGCCGTTAGACCTCAAGAAGATTATCCTGAACCCATAATCTACCGTAGAAATGTTAAATTAGCTAATCAGCTAATGCCAAGGCTAACACGCTTGTACGCCTCGAGATTAGCTAACGTTCCCTCTGCGCTCAACACATTATGAAAACACTTGCTTAACAAAAGCTAACCGCTAATGTTCACGGTGCTATGCTAACAATGTTGCCAATTTAGCTGTCGAATAATCTAACAAAATCCACCAGTTACGCAGTCAAGACGCAACGATTCCTCTTCGGTGTGCCGTTATTTTCCATCTTGAAAAACTGAATGTTGTGTATCCAGTTTAATCTTCAAATTAAATCCATAAAATCCATTTCGGTTGTCCAAACTGCTTCACTCCTCGCTGTTTCATCAAAATGGCGCCGGGCGGAACCGGATGTATCCAGGGTTCTTCCAAAGAGTAAACACGAAGGCAAGATATTTATTTCCGGTCTATTTCAACATGGAAGCATACTTCCGTTAGGACAAGAAAAAACGCACCAAAAGACAAGATGCCAAGCACGTAGGCGTTAAAAATACCCACTGTAAGCAAAACGAGATACTACGTCAAAATGTTATTTACAAGGTCAGAAATTTCCCTCAAACGTTTTTCTCAGAACAGAAGCTGATTGAACTCAATCTACTGTGTTTCAATGTTGTGTTTAGATCCAGTGGCCACAAGCACAATTAATGCTTGTTAATGGTTTAGATTACATTTGAACTTGTATCAGTAATAGTTATAAATGACACACCATAAATAGTTTTTATTTCTAACACGCGTGACTTGGTAGAAAATAGCTTCCAAAACAGCAGATAATAATTGTGCACATTTTACAGCATACAAATATTTATGAATCTATTCCACAAATCAATTAATCCAGCTACAATGTGTAGTTTAGTCAGTTTTCATCCTAAACGTACGTCTCATTGAATCAGTGCATTCCATGCTAGCCTCTGTTAGCGTTGGCAGTGGTTTAAAAGTAGATGTGATCCATCTTGGTTTCCTAGTGTTCTTTGGTTGTTCCGCTGTGTTGTCACGAGTCCTTGTTGCGTTTTGTTTTATCGGTAATATGAATAAAACAAAGAATAAGACAAAGCTAGTGCTCACGCCACATACACGGCCTCTGATTAGTGATCTAAAAACGTTGCTCGTACGGTAGCGTGGCCGAGCGGTCTAAGGCGCTGGATTAAGGCTCCAGTCTCTTCGGGGGCGTGGGTTCGAATCCCACCGCTGCCAGGTTTTGTGCTGTGTTTCTGAATAAGCACCAATTGAAAATGTTCCTACAAGGAATTAGTAGCGTCTGCTTGGTAGATGTTGAAGCCTACAGTACTCAAGTTGTTGTAAATATGTTGCAGTTACAATCTGCAGCTTAGCCACCTTTCATCCTAACTGTGTACACCTGCATCATTGAACCAGCACATTCTTTTTGCTCCTATGTTGGTTTAAGAAAGACTTCTGTTTCAAAGCAGGTGTGAACTACTAAATCTTTCCTGGTGTTCGTTGGTTGTCCTACAGGATTGTCAGGGAGCCTTGTTGAATCTTCAGGGTGTTCATCAGTGGCACACTATGAATACAATAGAAAATATAATCAAATAAATTGTTTTTTTCTCACTTAACTATTAGTCCTGTATTATAATGTAAAGCTAGTTACTATTCCATATACACAGAGCTGAACTAGTGGTCTGAAGTGGTCTTATAGAGGTAGCGTGGCCGAGCGGTCTAAGGCGCTGGATTAAGGCTCCAGTCTCTTTGGAGGCGTGGGTTCGAATCCCACCGCTGCCATGGTTTTGTCATGAGCACTTCTGAGATGATACCATTAGGAAATAGAAATAAAACTTGAAATCATGCACTAAAAAGAATCAACACTTTCTACTTGTGATCTCCTCCGGTGAGTAAAAAATGTTAACATAAGTCTGCTTGAAACTCAAGTTAGTACTGTGGACAAGGCTTCTACAGTATATGTGATGCTTGTGAGGTCAATACAGAAAATCATATCTTTGAGATACTAACTCAAAAAATGTTGACGTCACTAAGACTCCCCCCCCCCCCCCCCCCCCCCCCTGTAGTCCACCTCAGTTCAATGAAACATTTAGTGTCTTTCAGCTTCCTGTTTTGGTTTTACAGCCTGACCAACTTTACTGCTCTGGACCCCATTTAAAGACATAGCAGACACTCTTTGGCAGCAAAAAAGCTTGAACAAACATCAGGAAAAAGGAAAATAGAATCCTTACGTGACTTCTTACAGGGTTTTGCCTTTTATCCCTCTTGAATATTACTAAAAGCTATTCAATATAAGTACAAACCAAGTTGTCTGAATCTGTTTTTTGGAGGTAGCGTGGCCGAGCGGTCTAAGGCGCTGGATTAAGGCTCCAGTCTCTTCGGGGGCGTGGGTTCGAATCCCACCGCTGCCAGAAAGTGTTGTATTGTACTTCCAAAATAATACTAACACAAGTTGCTGCTGAGACTTGCAGCGAAGACAAAAAGCATGTAGCTACTATATCCTTGTCCATAATATATCTATACTGAAGAAATTTGCTGAGGTGACATCTGCACTATTGAAGGAATTTGTACGGTTGCCACGACTTCTGTAATACAGACGGGTGATGGTGTTTTAAGGTAATCATGATCACAATTATAAGATAAAAAATTAAGATACAAGTCAAAAGATTTGATGTCAAAGCTCTATCGACATTTGATATTTACAATGGATTAGATGAGTTTGTGCCATGTGAGACGTCTATAGAGACAAAGAGAATTATCACCCCTCTCTGCATCTGCAGTTCTCCTCAGCTCTATGGAGCATTTTAGCAACTTTTTAGCTCACTGTTTTGGTTTTACAGCCTGACCAACTTCACTGTTTTGGTCCAGTCTCACTGCTTTCATCAACCCCATTTCCTGACACAGCAGGCACACTATGAATACAACGGAAAATATAATCAAATAAATGTTTTTTTCTCACTTAACTATTAGTCCTGTATTATAATGTAAATCTAGTTACTATTCCATATACACAGAGCTGAACTAGTGGTCTGAAGGGGTCTTACGGAGGTAGCGTGGCCGAGCGGTCCAAGGCGCTGGATTAAGGCTCCAGTCTCTTCGGGGGCGTGGGTTCGAATCCCACCGCTGCCAGGGTTTTGTCATGAGTGCTTCTGAGATAATACCAACAGAAAATAGCACTAAAACTTGAAATCATGCATGAAAAAGAATGAAGACGTTCTACTCTGCAAGTGTGTTCTCCTCCGGTGGGTAACAAATGTTAACATGAAAGTCTGCTTGAAACTCAAGTTATTACTGTTGACATGGCTTCTGTAGAATATGTGATGGTACTGTCTTGTGAGGTCAATACAGAAAATCGTGTCTTTGAGATACTAACTCAAAAAATGTTGACGTCACCAAAATAGTGGAAGATAGTGTCTTTCAGCTCGTTGTTTTGGTTTTACAGCCTGACCAACTTTACGGTTTTGGTCCAGTTTCGCTGCTTTCTTCAACCCCATTTTAAAGACATAGCAGACAGTCTTTGGCAGCAAAAAAGCTTGAACAAACCCACTGTTATCAGTGGGAAACATCAGTAAAAAGGAAAATAGAATCCTTACTTGACTTCATACAGGGTTTTGCCCTTTATCCCTCTTGAATATTACTAAAAGCTATTCAATATAAGTACAAACCAAGTTGTTGAAGGCTGTTGTTTGGAGGTAGCGTGGCCGAGCGGTCTAAGGCGCTGGATTAAGGCTCCAGTCTCTTCGGGGGCGTGGGTTCGAATCCCACCGCTGCCAGAAAACGTTGTATTGTATTTCTGAAATGATACTAACACAAGATGCTGCTGAGACTTGCAGCAAAGACAAAAAGCATGTAGCTACTATATCCTTGTCCATATTATAGCTATACTGAAGAAATTTGCTGAGGTGACATCTTCACTATTGAAGGAATTTGTACGGTTGCCACGACTTCTGTAATACAGACGGGTGATGGTGTTTTAAGGTAATCATGATCACAATTATAAGATACTGGGTCAAAAATTAAGATACAAGTCAAAAGATTTGATGTCAAAGCTCTATTGACATTTGATATTTACAATGGATTAGATGAGTTTGTGCCATGTGAGACGTCTATAGAGACAAAGAGAATTATCACCCCTCTCTGCATCTGCAGTTCTCCTCAGCTCTGTGGAGCATTTTAGCAACTTTCAGCTCACTGTTTTGGTTTTACAGCCTGACCAACTTCACTGTTTTGGTCCAGTCTCACTGCTTTCATCAACCCCATTTCCTGACACAGCAGGCACGCTATGAATACAACGGAAAATATGATCAAATAAATGTTTTTTTTCCTCACTTAACTATTAGTCCTGTATTATAATGTAAATCTAGTTACTATTCCATATACACAGAGCTGAACTAGTGGTCTGAAGGGGTCATACGGAGGTAGCGTGGCCGAGCGGTCCAAGGCACTGGATTAAGGCTCCAGTCTCTTCGGGGGCGTGGGTTCGAATCCCACCGCTGCCATGGTTTTGTCATGAGCGCTTCTGAGATAATACCAACAGAAAATAGCACTAAAACTTGAAATCATGCATGAAAAAGAATGAAGACGTTCTACTCTGCAAGTGTGTTCTCCTCCGGTGGGTAACAAATGTTAACACAAAAGTCTGCTTGAAACTCAAGTTAGTACTGTTGACATGGCTTCTGCAGAATATGTGATGGTACTGTCTTGTGAGGTCAATACAGAAAATCGTCACCAAAATAGTGGAAGATAGTGTCTTTCAGCTCGCTGTTTTGGTTTTACAGCCTGACCAACTTTACGGTTTTGGTCCAGTTTCGCTGCTTTCCTCAACCCCATTTTAAAGACATAGCAGACAGTCTTTGGCAGCAAAAAAGCTTGAACAAACCCACTGTTATCAGTGGGAAACATCAGTGAAAAGGAAAATAGAATCCTTACTTGACTTCATACAGGGTTTTGCCTTTTATCCCTCTTGAATATTACTAAAAGCTATTCAATATAAGTACAAACCAAGTTGTTGAAGACTGTTGTTTGGAGGTAGCGTGGCCGAGCGGTCTAAGGCGCTGGATTAAGGCTCCAGTCTCTTTGGGGGCGTGGGTTCGAATCCCACCGCTGCCAGAGAATTTTACATTGATACCAAAGCACTTGAGGACAACAGGGAATAATATGGACTGTGCGTCACACTGTGACGTGGTTTGTACAGTTGTTATGGCTACTGTAGTATGTGTGATGGTGTCGTGAGGTAATTTACCTGTGTGGTCAAGACATGACGGCATTGTGAGCGTATTCATCACAACCGCCTTGAACATTTGCCAGAATGATGCTGCTGCCATGGCAACCCATCAGGTCTCTCCGTCTGCCTGCTGCTCTGCTGTTGCTGGTCTGCGAAGCTGAACTGTCCCATCACCATCGCTAACACAGCTCACTCATGCACGTTCACACACATGAAGACCCTCAGATTTTTCAGTACGGGGGGGAATCATTTATTTAAGATAAATTGTTTGTGCCTTTGTTTATATATTTGTACTTGGCGTGCACATTTGCTTCTGTTCCTACTTATGCTAGGACAGACATTTGAATATTCTGTCTCACACTCTCTTAAACACCCAAAAAACACCCAAGATGTGCCCTGTGCAGTACAAAAGCAACAACACTACACCTTGAACCACACTTATTTCTGTCCAGAGCACATTTTGTGTTAATTCACAAGCTTTATTCGATGTAAACAGAGACTCAGTGACAAGGGCAGAACCTTTTGTTACACTTACGCACACACGCTTATGCAACACACACTCAGACACACAAACAGGCACGCTGAGAGACAGACAGAGAGCGTTTTAATGCATTTTAATGGGGTTTCGATTTTGAGCGTAGGTCCACAAAAAGGAGGACAGGAACAGGACATAGTTAGTTATGTCATTCCCTGATGTACGTGTTTGTGCGTCTTCTATTTTTTGTGATAGTTTCTTCGTTTCATGAACAGCTTCTCCTCTTTGTCTCCCTCTGCATGACTGTCTCATACACACATTCCTATTTCTATACACACTCATTCGTGCACACACACTACAGATATACTGTAGACACAGCTACTGTAATAGCATAACAACAATGACATACAAAGAGCACAAAAATATTAGATCTTAAAAATGTCTTTTTTTTTTTTTTACTTCACCATGTTTTCTTCGAGCTCATCATCGGTAAATTAGAGATACAGATTTCTTCAGTCTAGAGAACATAAGAGACATAATCTGCAACTTCTTTGATAATTGATTTGCCATTTTTAGCCAAACAATCTCTGATTCCAGCTTCTCAAACATGCTTCATTTCTCTGTTTTATATCATTACAAATTGAACATCTTTGGGGTTTTTAGACTGTTGGTCAGACAAAGCGAGCAATTTGGAGAAGTCATGTTAGGCTCTGGGAAACTGTGATTATGATTTTTTTCACAGTTGTTTGGACATTTAATCAGCTAGAAGGCTATAATAAGCAAGAGATTAGTCGTTGAAGCCCTATTCCGGCTTCCAAAGTCTCTCCTCTTTCTTAACCAAGAAAATGAGGGGACTTCCTCTCTTTTAATGTTCTCTCACAGATGTTCTTCTTGTGTTTAATCACTGCACCAGCCCTCCTCCACTTCACTCCTCCCCTCCTCCTCAGACAGGCGTTGTCCTTCTGTTGGCAGCACAGTTTCCCGGCAGCATATCTGTATTGTTGTGAGCAGCTGCAGTAGTTAAATCGTCCACAGCCATATCAATCTTACCATCTTTGAGAGGCGAGGCTAAGGTGTAGAGCATGAACTCTGAGCCCACTGTCACTGGTGTTGGCAAACCTGCCATGGCTTTGGAGTCAGCTGAGATGGACGGCTCTCGGTCTCGCACCAAGGACGCTCGAAAGGAGTGCGAGGTGATGTCCCCTGCACTGTGGTTGCTCCTGTAGCTGTATCGGCGGGAGCGGTTCTGGTAGTAACGGTTGCGGTAGTAAGATGAGCTACGGGAGATGGGAGGCTTCATGAGCGAAGGCCGGCCTTTAGTGCGCAGGTTTCTGTGTTTTTCTATGAACACATGCACTGCCAGGACGCCCACCATCTCAGCCAGCACGAAGGACAGAGCTCCAAAATAAAAAGACCAGCCATAGGAGTAACTCTTCTTGTTGTCGCTCTGGCTGGGATCACCTGAGTTGGCTGATATGTACACAATGATGCCAATAATGTTACTGAGACCTGGAGAGTTCAGAGGGATGGAGAGGGTCAGGTGGATGATAAATACTGTAGTTTGGGTGCATGCATGTTAGATTTGTGTGTGTTTCTGACCTGCAGAGACAAAGAGTATACCCGCACTGAGGATGACATTGTAGCGTGACTTGTAGAACTCGCTGGCAGCCACACACACACCTCCGAGAAATAATAATCCCACACTGAGGATGGGGAAGAGGCTGGAGGCTCGTACTGCTCCTGAGGAGAGGAGAGTGGAGCTGGGTGTGCAGTACACAACATCTGAATACCTGAGACGTCCATCACAGCTGTTACATCTCACAGTTGTATGTGCATATTTGTTACCCACGTAGTAAATACTCTGCAGCATCCTGCTCGTAGTCTCCATCTTCAGCAAAGTGATCAATGTCTTTGCAAACACCCCGAAATGTTCCTGCAGGAGAAGCAAAGAGAAAGGCAGAGAACACATGACAGCACATTCATTTTACGACTGCTTTACCCTGCACCGCTCTGCTCCGTATCACTTTATAACACGACATAAATAGTGTATTATTTCTAGAAGTCACAGTGTCTTTGACCCAGTACTCTTTGCGTATTCTCTCTAACAGTGACCTGTATAATGCTAAATGCGACGCTTACCATCTGATGGGCTGCATTAAGGTATATTGATTGTTCTTCCTGCTTTTATATAATTTGGCACCGAGCTTAATAGAAAATATTTTGCAAAAGAAATAGGAAGTGTGTCTATTCAATATGCTGGACGTGTGAGAGAAACATGAAACAATGGCCTCTCACGACCATCATCAAAGGCACATTGTTTCATCGAAGGCACAGACTTTTGAGCAATTTAACCACAGATTGACTGTCCCTCTCAGGTTGTTTAATTTGGAGGATTTTAAGGGGCCTGAAGTAGTCAAAGTATTCAGCATTTCACAAGAGCAATGCAAAAAATAGAGAAAAAGTCATTAAAATAACATTTGTGTAATTGAAATATATATTGTATCCTCTTACAGTCCCTCAGCTTGCTCTCTGGACCTTATTGCAGGTCTTGACCTTTATAATTAACCCAACTGAGGCCAATTTTCAGAATCAGCTTTAGTGGAATCAGCTAATTTGAACATTTCTTTAAAAGAAATTTTAGTTCCCTTGGGAAATAAAACAAGATCACTACAGTAACAATCCAGCAATGACATAATGATAGAATAATCAAGTGCTAAGTGAGTGTTTTCTATATGGGAACTCACACAATGAGTTAGTAGAAGCGAGGCATGTTCGGTAAAACTGTCAGGGGCATTTTATGAAATAGAATAAAATTAGCTTCCGAGACCAGATATTCTTGAGCAATGTTTATGTTGGCAATTACAGTGACCAGCCGTAGGAGTAGCTCATTACAGTGTCTCTGCAACATCTTTATTTCTCTATAAACGTGGCTATACCCTTCAGAGGAAAAAAGGAAGGGAGCTGTCAGCTTCAGAAAAGTGAGAGCATTTAATAACACTGGTGCCAAGCTTGAAACGTGCTGCGATCCAGAGTAGCTGCCATTCCAAGCCTTTTTAGTGTCCTTTAAGCCATTTAGTGCCTGTATTTGTGCACATATTCAGCATATTTAATGTTCTCACTTCTCTGCATTTGACAGCTCCCGCCTTCATTTCTCTGTTGGCTGTTATTACTGGGAAACCTTCTTTTTTTTTTCTTTAGGAATGTGACGCATTGAACCAAACAGCTCTAAATTAAACCAAACTAAACCAGCTCAGGAAATATCTCCTCCTGACACTATATGTTGGCAATAATCCAAACCATAAAACAGCACAACAGTCCCACCAATCATCAAGTGTCCAAACAGACAGACTTTTTCTATCAAACCCTGTAAAGACTTTGGTGTATTTCAGTGTGGACTTTCAAAAATCAGCTGCACATGTTTCCTGCTCTCGGTAACCTTTGGCCCAGCAGTGACTTTCACCATCTGCAAACACAGGGATATATTGATATATGTGCCCCTATGTGCTGCACCGATTGACCGGTATTGATGATGTGACTCGGTCGCTGTGGTTACCAAAACAAAACTCATTCTGCAGCTACAACTCAGGCCACTGTGAACGGGTCAGACAGAAAAAGCACACTGCCGAGACAGCGTTTATTCATTCATTAGCATTTACATGGCTGCCGTGCACCTTTCTCCTTACTCCAACCAGGAATAGATATTTCCTGTCGGCCAATTTAGTGCCACTCTTCAAACTGCACTCTGGAGAGCAATTTTGTTACAGCTTGACATGAAAACAACCAGCCTCTGCAGCAGCTCCAGGAGAAACCAACTGTATCCCATAATAAATGTCTGTCCGCAGCCTGTTGTCCTTTCTGTGTGCTCATGTATTCTTATTTTAAATCTATGTTCTTTGTTATGCCTGTCATGTCATGTCACCGTTAATTGTTGTTATCTTATTGTGCGAATAAAGAAAATCTTTTCATTTGTCTTATTAAATCTTATAATTATTCAGTGCACATGATGCACGGAGAGCCTTCAGCTTCCCATCTTTCTGTCTGTCAGCCCGCTTCTGGTTTTTTTGGATGCAGGCTGATGGAGACACACACACACACAGGACAGTTAAAGCATTGATGTCCCCTGCATGCTTTGTTACCTTTCCATTAAGCCATTTTGGAGTTCAGAGATAGCAGGGCAGCAGCAGAGGGAGGGGTCGAGGGGAACGGAGGGAAGAAAGTGAAGTGCATGAGGGAGAAATAAGAGAGCTGAACCTTTTCATTCCGTTCAGAAAATTAGCAAAGCAAACAGAACGCGCTGGGTAAGAGAAATAGGGATGTTATTAAAAAGCAATAAATAATTGAACATTTCCATCCATCACACATCAAAACGTAAACACCTCTCTGTCCCTCCCAAAGATGCATCTTCATGAATTTTGCCATCAATCTAAATCAAGTTAAAATACAAGATGTGTCTGAGGAGACTTCCTGTGCTCAACAAAACGGGTTTTCATTAGAAACAAATAGATGAAAATAAACTCAAATGTACTTTTTTTTAACGTAATAACGGTTAATTAAAGTCTGTTTTAGCTTAAATACTGTAGAACAAACTTCCATCGATTTTCTAGATCATTCATTTGATCCTCTGTTTGTAAAAGTACTATATTTAAGTGCAATTTTCCATTCCATTCACTTTCCATTATTTTACACATGCTATTTTATACTTCCACTACAACTCAGATAATATATTCCTTACTTTACTCCATTACATTTAATTATTTACTTTACAACTCAAGATTTTACATAAATACACAGGATACATTGATATTGGTTAAACTACTCTCAACAGTTTATAAAATGTTTACAGTTATCTTACACATCAAATAGTAATAATAATCCTACAACATGCTTTATTATACTATAACACACACACGGGGCATTTGACTCCATTTGATACCTCTGTGTCTGTACTTCAGAGCAGGACTTTTACTTGTAATTGAGTATTTTGACATTTTTGAATGATGTGAAAACTTCCCCCACCACTGGATGCTATAAATAAAGTTCACCAACAGTATTATTTATTCTTTAGTCAAATTTGTAACATCCTGAACTTGTCTGGGATGATAAAAACACAGGAAGTGCCCTCCCATAATGAAAAATGAATTATGAGTCCTTATATCATTATGGGATTTTATATTTTCCATCAGTGTAGCAGTTATCACCCAATGTAAAGACGTGGTGTAGACCTGCATGTTCTCTCCTGTGGAAGCAAAACTTATCACACTATATATTTCTTATTTAAGCAGTCTGCAGCCCGTTGATCCTGCAGTTTAATATGTTTCTGGAGAGCTCGGTAGAGTACAGTCAGGAGTGTGTGTCCTACCCTCGGTGCAGCAGGTCCTCCACAGACCCGAGTGGGTCAGGACCTCCTCGTTCTTGCGGACGGTCTCGTTGTCGTTCTGGCTCTTGGAGCGGCACATCCCGCGGGAATACAGCCAGTAGTCCGTGCCCACGGCGATGGTCATGAGGCTGAAGGCGCAGAAAGCCCCCGCCGTGGTCAGCAGCATCATCACACCCCGGTTACACAGCCTCATGTCGGCCCAGCCTCCTCCAGTCCTCCAGTGGACGGAGACCAGCGGGGATGAAAACTGTTACAAACTTTCCCCCCGGTGTCTTATCTTTGTGTGGATCCGGGAAGGAAACTCAGATTTTGGGCACATCCTCTGCAACCTGCGCTCTTCTCGTACAGTTGGACAGCCGTGCGCGTTTCGGGACGGGTCATTTCCCCCTGAGCCACATGCACAATGCTTGGTTCACTGAGTTTGGATGTCAAGGGCGCAGGAGAGCATGACGGGATGTTGCTGTTTGGTCAGTAGAGCAACTGAAGAATCACAGAGGAAAAACAGGCCGAGGGGCGAAAAAGTGGGAAAATCCTCCAGAAATCTAAAAGTTGTTGGGAGAAAACAGAAACTGCAGCGCCCCTCTGGACATGTTCCACTTTGTTGTAGCTCAACTCTGTGTGGCGTTAACTGCGGGATAATCCCGCCTCCAGTGTGTGTGTGTGTGTGTGTGTGTGTGTGTGTGTGTGTGTCACTGAGCATACTACCAGTTCAGCACCATGGACAGCAGCACAGCAGAGAAGGCTTCCTGTACCATAATCATGTTAGTTTGCCAACAAAAAAAGCCTCATAAATTATAGTATTATAATGAACTATAATTTCTAATGTCACCAACAAGCCGTTATACTCAATAAATAGTTTTATTTCTGTTTTTACTACAAAGAGTGCTCTTTCACTGCGTTGTCTTTAAATAAAAACAGCTCAATAATGTTTTTACCTAAAAATGCAGAGGAGTTGGGGGAGTTTAGAGCCCAGAGTTGTGTCTGTATCTTCCTCCCAGGCTTAATAAAGCCCCAACAATCTCCAACCACCAAGAAAGGGAAAGAAATAAAGGCTTGAGGGGACGGAAAGTCTACAGTGGTGATTAAGGAACAGAAGGAGTCTGCTACTTCTGCCTCAGATGAGCATTTCAACTCAGATCTTCTCTCATCTGAACTTTGGTGGCTGGACAGTAAAAAAAAAAAAAAATAGTGGCCTTTTAGTGAATTAATCAAGCTGTAAAAATGAAGGAGACAATAATGGGATTATTAAATACGTGTAAATAAGGATGATACATTGGAGCACTTCTACTCAATAAGGGACAGAAATATATTAATTTCTAAGGATGATGTCATAGCTGTTTACTCATCATATATCTTTCATATTTATATCCTCATCAGGTCTCCACCCAACAGTAAATGGGAGAGAAGCGTCCAAGGAGCGTACGGGCGCCCTCATATGAATGAACAAAAGAATAAATGAGAGCATGAATACTTAATGTTTGAATATAAAGCAAGTGAGCATGTGTGAAAAAGCCAAAGCAGTCAAAATCAGCAAAACATTTTTTTTGAAGAGCAAAACTATCAGAATACAGTTCACCTACTTTTTATATTTTATATATATTTTATACATTTTATATATTTTATATATAGGCCTACTATAAACTCAGCTATAGTGCAGGAACCTGCCATTGACTTTTATTCCAAATATCCTAAATGTTATCACATTTTTAAATGTGATCATTATCACTTTGACCCCTTTTCATTCATTTGTATTTAAACTTTTCATGACACTTTCTTGTAATACAAAACTTCTGGAGACTACACCACTGATTTAGACCAATGAAACAGAGCGTTAAGCCTCACAAGTAGAGCTGAAACAATGATCAGTTAGTCAGTCGACAAAAAAAGAAGCAACTCTTGAAGTCAACTGTCGAGCAAAAAGGTTGATCTTTCTCAAGGTTCTGCTTCTCAAAAGTATCGTTTTACTGCTTTCAACTATTTTATGTAAATTGATTTTGTTAAGATTTGAACTGCTGGTTGGACATAGCGTTAAAAAGAATTGACCGTAACCTGTGAGGACATGTTTTCAGATGTTTTACAGGCTATTAAAACCACATTATGTCCAATAGTGATAAAGGAAACACCATAAGCTGCAGCCATACTCATGAGTAGCTTCCCTCTGCCATTTAAAGTTCATTTAAAAAAAAAAAAAAAAACATTTAAGAATTTTATCCTCATAACACAAGTCACTATAAGCCTTGGACATTTTTGCCTAATGTGTTACTTTGGCACATCCTAAAGCCAAACTGTCACAGAAATGTCATCTTATAGTATCTGTTAAACTGACTAACAGTACTTTTAATAATCAAACATGAGTTTGATTTGTAATTTTCTGCAAACTGTTTTGTTTTGACCTTAATGAATTTGTGACAGACATCATGCAGGCAAGCAAAGTGTGTTTTTAAAGAGCGACCATACACTGAATCATTTTTGTAGCTGTCAACATGGTTATGGTGCCGTTTGTTTAATTATTATTTTCAATTTGAATCACACATCGACTCACGGGTGGAATACCGAACAGGCCTGCTGGGCTCAGCCCCAGGCTCCCAAGGGCTCAGGGGGCCCCTAAGTCAGAGCCTCTGCGTGAAGCTGCTGTCACATAATTTCACAAGACAGAAACTGTCATAATACATTTTAAGTGAGTTTTTGTCCCGTCAGGTTTTATCTATAGGACTTTAGACGGGCACAGTTTACACGTCTCATAATCCGCCTATATATCTACTGCATCATTCTCTATGGAAATAAATAACCTAGACGTGTTGCACAGGCCTTCGTGTCATCATGGTAGCAATTTCATAATTGGATATAAATGCTGTAGTGGCAGGTGATCCGTTACAAGCCAGAAAAACACAAGTGACTGAAATGGTGTTATGATAATTCACTTTAATGTGGGTATCATACTGTCAGTGTCTCTCACGCGCAGGGAAAGAGGGCGCATGCAACACATGTATACGGTCCTGTTACACACTTTCCTCAGGTTGCTTTATAAAAGTTGCCCTCTTCTCCTCGCCCTCTTCTTCTTCTCCTGCCTTTTGCATAGTAAAGCACTTCTCCCCCCTTTTCCCTTCTCCATCTTATCTCATTTTCCAGCTCCATTCTCCTGAAAATCTACAATATGTGAGCGTTAGTTAGAGACAGGGAGAAGGAAAAAGAAATAACAGATCAAATGAAGATCTAAGGAAAGGAAAAGAGGAAGGAGGAGGAGAAAGGGAGGGATAAATATGGGAAAACAAAAGTGGGAAGCGACAGCAGAGAGTGGTGGCAGGGATAAAGTGCAGAGAGAAAGGGGAGACGGGGCTGTGAAGAATAGTGTACGATAACATGAAAACCACTTCTAGCTCTAGATCCCATTCCTATTTACACATACACTGAAACACAAGTCATACAGAATTATTACATCTACTTTATATGTTCATTTCATAAAATCTCATATTTTCTCATCAAAGACAGCAAAGCAGTCTCTGCTCCGTGCTTTGGAAAGCAAACTCTTTAGCCACGCATATTTGACACTATATCAGAGAGGAAACTAAAACTTAATTTGAGCATGGACATTTCAAAACTCACTTGCATCGATAAATTCAACACACTGAGGCTTGTTCTCCTCCGTGACGTCAAAAGCAAATCTTAAGGAACTACTGTTACCAACAAGTATGGCATGCATAGAGGAGCCGCACCACAAAGACTGTATAGGCCTACACAGCACTAACCCACTGCATACACAGTGCCATGGAGAAAAGAAAAAGAGAGATTAAGCAAGAAAAAAAAAAAAGACAGAGACATCTTTAAATATCACTGCCAAACAGGCATTTGGGGAATTTCTCTTTTCTTTTTTTTGCATCAATTTGGAAGACGAGACGTGCTTAAGACTAAGTTCAGGCCTAACTTAGACATGAGGTTATAAATCAGGACTTTAATCTTTCAGAACCTTCCTTCTAATCCGCAGCCTGCACAGACACGTGTGTGCGCATGTGTGTGTGTGTGTGTGTGTGTGTGTGTGCATGCGAGCACATACATGACATATTGATCATGGAATGTTCATGACGCAACCTATACAGGTCGAAGAGAAGGAAATCAAGTAAACAAACACACGCTGTTGTTGATTGATGCGGAACATACACACAGTTACACATTCACTATGAGTCTTGATCGCCGGCCTTTGTGTCGAGCTGCTCGCCGTGAGGTCCTGCGAGAGCCGCACACGCTGGGAGTTTTCTGTTAAAGTGGCCCGTCACTGGTCTGCGGTTACTGGTCAAACTCGGTCCCACTGTGACAGACCAGCAGCTAAAGCCATCTGCAGTTTGTGTTTTATTCTGCTGCTTGCGTGTTTGTAGGTGTCTATATGTGGAGGGTTATGATTACTATCCGGTTCAGATGCTGGTGTGGGTTGAGTTTGAATGTGGCGTCGTTTGGGTCTAGATGGTGCTGGATGAGTCTTTGATGAGTGTTAACTAGGCTGTACGAGCTGGAGTTAAAGTCTTGTCCGGGCTGCGTCTAACCAACAGGAACTCCTCAGACTTGTATGATGAACTCTGGGTTGGTGTAGGAGAATCCTTGAAACTCGTTCTGGTCCAGATTCATAATGAAGAGCTTGTCTGTGGGCGTCAACTCCACCGCCATCTTTGTGAACTCCTTGTCGAAGTTGCCGACGTCACGGCGAGATTTCTGCCACAGAGAGAAAAGACGGAGAGATGACGTGTTAGAAAACCAAAGCTAGGGTTGATTCATAGAGCGTTTAGAAAGCAGAAGGTTGACAACAATAAGAGCACAAAGATGAAGAGAAGAAAAGGAGTTCAATTGTTTCAGCACATGAAATAATAATCTGCAGAGGTGGGACAAAGTCATTGTTTTGCAAGTCTCAAATGTATGAACTGGAGATTCAAGTCCCAAGTCACAGACCTAAATGTTGTGTTCAGGGTCCTTAACAAGTCATTATGTGCCCTTTTAGCACCATTTTAAATTCATAAACAGTTTTTACAGCACATCTATAAAAACAGAGGTTACTCTTGCATGCAAGGCCGTAGCCAGGGCCAAAGATCTCTCCACAGTGTCATTATACAACATATTGGGATAGATAAATTCCTAAAACAGGTGCCCATGTGAACATTCGAGTAAGTGATGGGAGACAAAGTCAGTGATTGTTATCGTCCTCGTTCTGTGCAAAAATTCACCCACAGGTTTATCTGAAGCTGATATGAGGCTTCAGCAGTAAGAGTGAGTTACTCAAGAGGATATCTTTCAAAGTTTGTCTTTTTAGTACAGAATTGTGTTTCCCTGCTGAGCTGCAGCGGATGTTTGGCAGCAAAAAGGAGGAACTTCGGTCGATAAAAAAACTGACTTTGGAAGATGATCAACTTTTGTCTAACTACTATAAGACTGCTAAAGTCTCATATTATTTTAAAGAATATAACCAACAAAAACTTTTGAATACATTTCTTTGTGCTCCACATCTCACATTGACAGCACACTAGGAAAGGGATCTCTTAATGGCCACGATAAACAGGAGGAGCAATAACAGGAAACAAACCTGTTTCAACATTAATACTGACACATAACTGTTGTTTTAAAACACACTTGAGGAAATGTGATCCTACCCTTAAAGACTAAGTGAAGAGTCATGAGTCATTGGTGTTAAATTGTAAGTCAGGTTATGTGTTTTGTGATTTTGTCAGGTCACTACAGTCAATCCACACCTCTGATTATCTGTAAATGACGGCACCACAAGGAGTCGAGATTCAGCAAAACACACCACTGATTCCATACAAGACTGGGGGGAGCAAGTCGACAAAAAACAAACACACCCTGCCGACAAACCCAGGAACACAGTCATAAGATGAGGAAGACCAACCGAAACATTTCAACGGCACAAATGCAGGAAGATCCAAGACAAACTTCAAAAGCCAGAGAGAGGAAATGTTCCAGTACAGAACAGACAACGATCGATAGAAAACAGACCAGCTGCAGCCCAAACCACAACCGGAAAAGATTTCACACAGGGAAGTGAAGCAGTGAGCCCCAGGCAAGACACATGAATCGCACACATACACACACACACACACACACACACACACAAAGCATTTAGTTTCCTACCTCCTCCTTTTGTTTCATCACAGGGTTTCCAGCTGAAACGCAGAGGAGCTGGAGACTTTCTCTACCACTGGTCCACGAACTCACCACTAATTCAGCTTATTTTAGTGTGTGAGGCATCTCTGCAGTGTGTGTGTGTGTGTTTTGTGGATAACATTTCATTTAAACTCCTCAAGTGGCTTTTCTAAACAATACATAAGTAATAAATGGTTGATAACATTAATTAATTATCCAGTTTCTGTAAGAGAACGTAGGGACTTTCTCATGCATATGGTTTGCTACTGGTGTCATCACCTGAACTAAGGTTGCTTCAAAGAAGTTAAAAATGTTGACAAATGCATTAATAAACACTTAAAAATATCCTAATATCTGCTAACAGCGACACTAGTGTGTTATTAACTACTTATTAAGTGTTTATATGCAGCTGCTTATACATTCTGGAAAATACTCGCATTCTCACCAAGAGTTACATGAGAGGACACCACTCACAAGTTTGCCCATTACATTTTAATATCTATAATATATTAAGCTACACCCAGGAGATGGGCAGCTTAGCTTAGCATTACAGCTAAAAGAGGCCAGTCAGGCTAAGAAATAACCCAGCACATATAAACTGCTGTAGAACAATAAATTTGCCTTTTTGCGCTTTGGTTTTTGTACAAATGAAACAAAAAAAAGTGTACTGGGAGCTGTAGATGTGCCAGAGAAGGCTAGCCCTTTTCCCCAGTTTCAAGTTTTTATGCTAGGCTTTTTATGCAAATTTAACTTCTAATATGATAGGGGAACTGATCTTCTCATCAGATACCAAATAAGCATATCCTAAAATGTCGAACTATTGCTGTAAGTGTTACCATTTCAGGTGTAGTGGCAGTAACAAGGCAGACACAGCAGAGGGAGTCTGGTAGGCACCAGTGAGTATATTATCAGTTTCCAGTCATACAGGACGATTACACGATCCACAGAAGCATCTCTCACCCAGAACCAAATATCTCTCTGACATAGAACTCAGTATGTATATATATATATATATATATATAATTTTTTTCTGTCATATCTCTCAATATGCCACCATTGATTCGTCACCATCATCATAATAAACACCTGCTTTTTCTCACCTGGCAGAATCATCGTCTTTATCAGCGAGCATCTTTGTGTAACAGAAACAAAGCTGTGATTTCACCATGCAGCCGCTTCCCTTTTTGATACGAGCTCAAAGAACAAGATTTGACACTTTGTTACTACCCTGCGTCGTTACACAGTTACAAAAGGATAATACAACCTGCCTCACAATGACACACATCTTCTCAGACAATTCATTTTACACATGAAAATGACTTTCCAAGGTTATTGTATTGTTGGAGAACAGATAAGCTATAATGCATATTCTAATATTAATACATGTATTGTAAAATGGCACAAGATGGCTGCCCTTCATCACAGTTGTTGAGGACATTATTTTTCCACATCCTCATGATTCTAACTCCTATTTTGGCACTTTTGGACATCCTGTTTTTCTAAGCTAACAAACTACCAGCTTCACAAGACGAGCCAGGGCTTCATCATATGCAAAATCATCCAAAAATGGTTGGTTACAAACTAAGAGATATGCCCTCTGTCATTAAAAACACAGTGTAATTAATGTGGTGAATGTTTTCAGTAATGAATCAGGAGAAAAGTAATGAGCTTTCAGTCAAAAAATCACCAACTTGACGCAGACTTACACTCTTACAGACTGCATGTATTAAGACTTCTATCCTCTGACTGATTAAAAATTGAATCTGCAAAATGTTTCAGATAAGCTCACCACAACACTGACCGAACAGAAAGTGTAGAAGTATTTGGTCCTATAGACAAAAGTAAAGTCAACATTAAGAAACGGATTAGTACTCAAACAATCATAGCAAAGCAATTGGTCAGTTTTCACTTACACTGTATGAATATTACCAATATGTGATCATAGTACACTCATCAATATTACTGATTAGGTCGTCATAGTCAATATGAAATTACAGGGAGGGCGACACTGAGACAGAGCAGGTTCAGGTCGGCCCTGAGGTCGGTGCACAACGTGAACCTGCTGGTGTGAGCAGCCGGGCAGCATTCAGGAGCAACATTTCTACACTTAAGATAGAAATACAGCCAGTGGAGCTGACATGGGAGCAGCAGTGAAACACGACATGCCAATAAACCAAAGTAAACTGAAAAGAGTGTCACCGCTGGAAATGAGCCTTGTCTCCGACTGGCAACTTGACACGTTAACATTTGATTATTTCTCCTGATTGTTAGCATTTGAGCACCTGTCTGCATTTCCATCTGAACATTATTAAAAGAAGTAGTTTGGCATTTTGGGAAAAAGTCTTATTCAGCTTTTTTTTTCCGATTGATACCACTCTTGTCTGTGCATTCAGGAGTCAGCTTAGCTTAGCATTACATGACTGGAAGCTAGGGGAAACTTCTAGTTTAAGTTTACTGATAACGATGTTTTATCTTATTCGTTTGAACCACATACAAAGAGGACAGTGAAAACAATAATGTGTGCTTTTTAAAGGGAAGAGTCTCGAGCAATCCAAACGACCTGCAAGGTCAGAGTCATGAGAGGAGGGTAGCACGCTTACTGCTGGCTGACTGCTAATGGCTACTACAAGACTAATGTATCTACAGCTATGCTAGCAGCTCTGTGAGGCTGCATGTAGGCACTGGAGCTAAATTCTAACCTGAGCATGCTAAAACCCCCAAAATGACAATGGTAACATGCTGATGTGTATTAGGTAGAATGTTGACTCACCATTTTAATTTAGCCAGTCCTTTATTACCTTCAAATCACAGTGATAAGGTAGGCTACTAAATAAACAAGGCAGGTTTACTAACAAGCATTACCACGTTTTACCCTTTGCTGTGGAGTTTTACTTTTTAAGGTTGTGTTATGCACTTCATCACTGTTAGGCTGCTCACCGCTCCAGCAGACAAGCTAGCAGCAATAACAGAAAGTAGCTTATTGATGAGTCTGTCATGTGACCCTCGTGTTGCAAGTCATACCAGTCCTCAGGAATGCCTCAAGTTTAACTCTTTAATAATTTATATCTCCAGCATTTCAACGATTCAATTCAACACACCATAATTGCAGCACCTCCCTTTAAACCCTTTTCATTTTTTTTTTTTTTTTTTACTTTGTGAAGAGAGCCAGGCTAGCCGTTTCCCCTGCACCCAGTCTTTATGCTAAGCTAGGCTAATCACCTGTTGACTCCAGTTTTATGCACAGACATGAGACTGACATGCGTCTTCTCACCCAACACTCAGAAACAAAGCAAATAAGCACATTTCCCAAAATGTTGAACTATTCCTTTAATGTTTCACCTTGCCGAATGCAGCCTGGATATGACATCATGGTGATATTATTCTGATTATTTCTTATTATTTTCTTTTTTACTTTCAGTGTATGTTTCTGAGGTGTGGGGGGTTACTAGTGCGGCCCGGTGATATGTGGCATGGTCAGTGAGTTGTGTGAGGGTACTCAGGGTTAACAAATGAGAAGCCTTGGAACTCTTCCTGGTCCAGGTTGGCTATAAGCTCCTGATCAGGGGGGGTCAGCTTTGGGAGGTGGCGCGTGAAAAAGCGATCAAAGTTCTCTGCATCACGCCCACACTGCCGTGGAGAGGAGAGGAGAGGAGAGGAGAGATGGAGAGAGAGATGGGGTGATGAAGTGAGTTTGATGAGGGATGAGAGGAAAAAAAGGACAACAAAGAGAAAAAAGAGAAATACAACTAAAACATGGCGTCAACCAATCAAATCACTCACAGCCGAAACTGTGGATTTCCATTGGTCCGTATGTGAGCCAGTGACATCTCAGCTTCATCATTGGTGACTACACTCACAAATCTCAGCTCTGCATTTGTCAGAGTAGTCAGCAATGGCAGGCGATGGTTGGGTTAGAGGGATGGGCGATCTAATCATTCCTGTAACTTACCTTGACTAAGGCTGTTATCTCCTTCCTTATTGTGACTAGTTTCTAAGAAAATCAATGAAGTTCAAGTGATATTCAACAGCTGAAGAGTGTGGTTGAGTAATATACTCACAGCTTTAGGTTTGAAAGGTGGCTGGACCTCTTTATTCTCCAGTTTTTCCCAGTCTATATAGCGGAAGAAGGCGTGCTCTTTGATGTCTCTCTCCCCCTCTGGACCACAGCCCAGACGCTTACCTGGGTGCTTGGTCATCAGCTAGAAATCACACACAGACATGTCAGAGTTTGGACATTTGTGTGTGTGTGTAAACTATGGCCCTTTATTAAAGCAGTCCCTACATATTAGGGATCATCACTTTGTTCCTCCACATGACGTCACAATGATGGCTGTGGAGCAGCTAAATTACATCCAGTTACAGCTGGATAGTAACCAAATTTATTGAATTGAGCAATGTTACAGCAATGCTAAAACAGTGGAGGACACTTATGATAACATGTCATACTGCTGTCAGCCAACAGAAGGAAGAAAACATCTGCACTAAAGTATATTTGAGGTAAATTTGATCATTCTATCCAGCCCAAACATCCATCACCATGGATGGCTTGCTTGTTCAGTTGTTGAGTTAAAGTATGCCCTGTATTATTTTGGGGCATTTGCTGCTCTTATTGGATATCGCGGGATGAACTGTAACCTGAATCACCGGGGGGACTTCTCGATTACATGATCAGCATCATTTATCCCTGAACCACAAGGACAACCCAATATTCTGACTGTAAATGTACAACATCCCAAAACAATCAGAACATGCCACCATAAAGACGGTGCATTCTTTAAATGATGGTTGTTTTATTGTGGATTTTAAACCCAACATGAAAACGGTGCTAAGAAAGTGTAGCTACAGTTGTTAAAGTAGCAAGATGGATCTGTACATGTGCGCTCACCCCCTTGCAGATAGCAACAGCTTCTTTGGACATGGATTTAGGGTAAGAGACATGATGCTCCATGATGGACTGGAACAGCTCATCTTCATCCTCCCCATCAAAAGGTGGCTGGATGGGGACAAATATACTTCATCATTTTTAGCTCCTGTCACAACTGTTTGTTCTCAATTTAAAAAAGTATTTACAGTGAGTGCATACAAACCTGTCCGGCAAGCATTTCATAGAGCAGTACTCCAAAGGCCCACCAGTCCACAGACTTCCCATAAGGCTGATAGGCTATGATCTACAAGACACAACACAAGAGTCTTGAGTCTTTTTCAGAAGTTAAAAGAAAACACCAATCAACTGCCTCAAAACACATAGACCCACCTCTGGAGCAATGTAGTCTGGTGTTCCACAAAAAGTCTTTGTGGTAATTCCATCGTACATGTTCTCTTTGCACATGCCAAAGTCGGCTATCTTTATATGGCCTTCAGCGTCCAGCATCACGTTGTCCAGCTTCAGATCACTGAAAACACACACACACACACACGCAGGTATTATTCACAACTGCAATCTGCAATGATTGTAAATTACACATTCAGACTCGAGCTGATCACAAGCTAACTCACCGATACACAATGCCTTTTGAGTGAAGGAAGAAGAGTCCGATGGCAATCTCTGCAGCATAAAACCTAAAGTACAGACAGACACCAGGCTCAAACCATATTGTTTTCCATATTTGTATTGTATAGTATAGACCTGGATACACAGTATGGTGTGCCCGTATTTATGATGTCAAAATTGCAGATTCTTCTGTTTTTAGTTCATTTAAGATGTTATTATAACCTATTTCAGCAGAACAAATACTAAAAAATAGCATTGTTGTAGTCATCTTATGAATAAATTATACATTTCCAGTAAGAAGACAAAAAAAGGAACACAACAAACTTAGAAATACTGTCATACTGCAAAACACTATCTTGCATTTTTACCATCGCATAAAATGTCCATTATTCACCTCTTCTGTGTGCTTGTGTGTGTGTGTGTGTGTTTGTGTGTGTACTCACACAGCATGAGGCTCCTTGAACTTGCCGACCTGTTGGATCTGGTACATAAGGTCTCCTCCATTTATATACTCCATGACAAAATACAATCGGTCCTAGACGACAATGAAGAGGTGAGGAGAACGAATCGGTCAGTTGTCAACACTGTGACAGGTGCTGCCATGTTTCTGCGTGTGCTCATCTAAATGCGCTACCATGGTTTGGAAACAGGAGTGCAGTTGAGTGAGGAACGGCGGTTTCCCAGACAGAGCGAGGACTCTCTTCTCCACCATGGTGCACTCCACATCATCGTCCTGGATCACCACGTCCTTCTTCAGGATTTTGATGGCGTACAACTCATCGGTGCCCTTCCTCTCAGCCAGCATCACCTGAAGGGAGTCAACAAAAAAGGAAATAAAATGGAGCTTCAGACTTTATGTTGTTTTCCAGCAGATGAAAAACACGTGTCTGCAAATGTGCATCACCTTGCCAAAGCTGCCCTTGCCCAAAACCATGATGAAGTTGAAGTCGGAGAGCTTGACACGGTCCTGATTACCGTTGCTGTCATACTTGCACACCGAGGAGGAGGAAGAGGAGTCTGTGGGCTTCCCTGGACCCACCCTCGCCCTCTGGAGAGAGAAGGGATTACAGGAAATGAACAAGATTATGAGGGGAGAATAAATAAGCCTCCCGTTGTGTCTCATTTTGTGTCTCTGTTTCTGTGCGTCGCACCTCAAACTTTTGTCGCAGCTCCTCATTACCGTCCTCTCCATCTGGCTGAACAGGAACATTAAAGTATTCTCCCTCCTCCTGGGACAGCATCTTAAACCTAAACTCCAAAATAGAAAGAACAATGTCAGATCAAATCCAGGATTATCACCAGACTATGACAATAAAGCCCTTAATTTCCACACCCCTGTTCCCTCGGCCTTTGTCAGTTCTGTCAACACTTTTTTCCTTCTTATCCACCATCTCTAAATTTCCTCATCTTGACGTCATACCATCCATCTATCCCTTGTTTCTGTAGCTCTGAGATCCCAAAGGATAGAGATCCCATGAAGTCATTCCTGCTGGTCAAATCCCAGTCCCAGACCTCCACTGACAGACGACGGTCTTTGTCACTTTCTTTTAAGTTGCTAAGAAATGAGAGAAAAGGGGGACAACAGTCAGGTGAGAGACCAGATGAAGGATTTCCTTAAAATAGGTAAAAATGAAAATTAGGTTCAAAATTTGATTTCATAGCCACATTCCTCATCTCTATTTAAACTGTTTTTTTCATGCTTGTCGTGCCTTTCCTAGCAGTCACTGTAACCGTGAATAGCTACAAGCAAAAACAAGAAAAAGAATGGGGACAGGGTCACTTGCATGAGCTCCAGTTAGCTTTGTGCTTTTGTGACTGAAAAGGGGGCCAAGAGAGAGACTGGAAACCAAACAAGGTTTATTCCAACAATGCCAAAAATAGGTTTATTGATCAAATGTGTGAAGCCTTAAAACTCGTCCAAAATAATGGCAGAGAATGAGAGATGTCTCACAAAGTGAAGGACTCATTCCAGGTGGGGTTGAGGCAACATTTGATGGTCTTGGTCTTCTGCTTGCTCTCACTCTTGGGATCCGGGATCAGCTTGAGTTTGACGTAGGGGTCTGACAGGCCGTTGGGGTCCATGGGCACCAGGTTCTTAGCCTCTTTGACTGCGAGAGGTTGAAGACATGGTTACGAAAGTGTCAGAGGGGGAAGAAAGCATCCCAAGATAAAACACACTTTTAGACTGTTTAGTCTGGAATTTGTCCTTTCCAGAGGACAGCAGTAAGTGTAAGTGTTGGGATGAGTCCCGTTCTGGCCTGCCCTAAATAACTCTCTGGCTACATTTGACAACACTTAACAACAGTTTAGTTTCTGTTCTATAATCAATCTACAGCTGTCTGAGAGAGAGAGAGCAGGCACGTGGACGCATGTCCCAGTGGCGATGTGGGTCAATCGTTGGATCATTGATCGACTAATGGACTTTCCAGTTTTAATCTTAGGCTGATAGAGAGCTCTGAGAGGTGCTCTCTCTCTCTCTGTGTGTGTGTGTGTGTGTGTGTGTGAGTGAGAGTCAGAGAGAAAAAAAAGTGAGAATGAAGAGACAGACAGAAGGAGAGTGCACTCACTGGTGACGGTGAGAGTGTCCTCGGTGATCTGGGCAGAGATTTGGATGCGTCCTCTCCTCTCGGTGTGATCTGTCCCACACAGGCTCGGGACATTGGCCACACACCGCTTGTGGATGTTCATCATACAATCTGAACAAAATGCACATGTTCATTTTATTTATACAACCTAAAATCACTAATCTGTGCACTGCATTACATCCTCAGCCCTTAAATTCTCAATTCATTACCTTCTGGCTCTGTTTATGTCTGTGTGCTTATCTGCTCTTGCTTGTAGGTTTTCATTTTTATTTATACCATCATCCTGCCAGAACTGCAGATGAGAATTAGCTTGTATGGCTACACCTGGAACATTTACATGTTGTTACATGATGCCAATGAATGTGCATTGCACCTTAAATAAACAAATAAATAAACACACAATTTTCACAAAACTTTCAGTACTCTATTAGCAGATTAAAGGCTCTTCAGCAACTTAGTTTTGCACTTAAGAGACAGATTGACTGGTTGAGTGGTTAACTGGTCAAATATGAAGCAGCAAAGGCTGAGATTTTGAGGTCTTTCAACCTCTACAGGCAGGATTTCTTTAACCCCTGATGATATCATTAGCGTAAGGGTTTTCCCAGCCTATAAAAAGTCCCTTCAGAGCAACATGACTAGTAAAGATATCATTATTTTAATTGATGCGCTCCAGTTTCCCCATGCCCTCTGGATGTTACTCTCCTCCCATATTAGACTCGTCTCCAAGGTGGCCCAACTACAAGTGCATTTTATGTGCATCTACAACTGCAGTTTATGACTATAATTAAACCAATGTGGATCATGTCGGAAAAGTGACACAGCATCTAGGACTGCCCTGACCTGCTCAAACTAGAGGACATTTTTTGTGATGGACAAAAACACAGATTTAGTGCCGACCCTGAGGCATTTTGTCTCAGATCTAACAAATGTGTGTCGGGCAGGTATACTGTTGCAAAAATCTTGTAGTGTGCAGAGGCCCTAACAGGCACATGCTCCATGCCTTTGTTCATAAAGGACATTCATTGTGGTAAGTACATACGCTTACTTATACGTGTTAACTAAAACACTACATTAATTAAGACAGTAAGAGTGGGCTTACAGTTAAAAAGAAAAGATCTACAGCACAGTCATTTTACAAACTACTGATGGGATACTATTTTTACTATCTTAGATTAGCTCGCATTGAGTACAACTTCGCAGGCAAACATAAAAACAGATAACAGTGTAATAAGAGTACAATTCTTACTGGGAAAAAATCTATTTTATGTAATTTCTTAGTCTGTCCACTAGATGTCAGACTGCTCTGACATACAAAGCTCCACAGTTTACTCCACTCACTCACGGTGGTAAGAAGGTGGAGAGAGAAGGTAATCTTGTGCTGTTTGTACAATCTGTCATTTAATAGAGTCTTTTGATGAACTTGACTTTATATCTCCATCATGACTAAAGGCATCATTCACTTTTGTAACTTCACTGTCCATTAAAACGTTTACACTTGAAACACTTTTAAGAGGGATGACCCAGAAAATGTTTAATGTGACAGAACATGTCTCATCTCTTCGTGGAAGCAAATCTGAAATATCTACATCCACTCCTTGTATATAAAGAGGCTTGCCACCCTGTTTAAGGTCCCTGCAGGACAACGCCAACCAGACATGTATCTCTGTCTTATTTTTCCACATTGATTATGATCTTGTGATTTGGCACCAATTTAATTTGAAACCATCCTTGTTCAAAACCAGCGATGCAAATGTCTTACAGAGCAGCTGAAGAATGGTCTGAGAGATGTCCTCATATCCTTTTTAATAAAGTTTTAAAGATTAATATTTTAGCCATAGCAAGATGATTTCAGGAACATATCCGCATTTCCACTATTTAGTAAAACTTTAAACACAGAGCTTCCTGCCATATGTTTGTTTCAGTGGACTAATATATAACCTTATAATATAATTGTGAATTGCGTTAAATATGCTACTCCGACATCTCCCCCCCTTTTCTTTTCCTGTTTGTTTAAATTTGGTGACTAAATATATGCGTATAAAAACTCACAAAGGCCAAGTCAAAGTCCATCAAACACTGTGTACTGCACACAGGTACAATGAGGAACTGTCAACCCACTAAATTACGCTGTTGGCGGCTGGAGACAGCATTGGAGAGATGTAGCCCACTTCCTGTATGTCTTTGTTGTCAACGAAAGGCCAATGGTCAGCAATAAATATGACACAGCAGCAGGAATGTAAATACCATTCATTCACTGTTATGAGAAGCTGATGACATCTGTCCCACTGCCGGTCATTAAACTGATAATATCGGTTTTAACTGTCATGATGACTCATGAGTATGGCAGTTATTGTAAATGATCATGCAATCTAAATTCAGAGAATAGGTTTTTCTTTTAAAGGTTTTAGATGAATTATGATACATAACATACATACCACAAGAAATATGTTGATTATGAATGCTATAAAACACTTAAAAAACACTTTAAATATCTGAAAGAGTTCAATGTAAATGACTAAAAAGTGAGTAGTTTGAAATTCATACAGCTAAACCTTTAACTGATTGTTTGGCCATTTCAGTACAATATTCATTCTCTCTTTGCTCTGTTTTTGGTCTCCACCATCTGCTGAGGGAAACATCTGAGCTTTAGCCACCAGCTAATCACAGACTATTTGGTGCTGAGCAGGTTTTTAAAGCTTTTCACTGAAAATGATGCTATGAGAGTGAACCAAAAAAGGTAAAGCTGCGGGCCACACACTGAAGCTGAAATTCGCTATAAAGCTCCGCAAAAGCTATTTCGTCTTATTTCGATTGACATCTGCTCCTTGTGATCACCTTGTACCTTCATTTTAGCAAATGCCTGATCCGTTTTATAATATAACATACAGCGTGAAGGACTGACAGAGCTGGAAGAAAATGACAGCAGTCTGTTCTCTGCTTTTATGACAATATGACATCAAATCAAAACTTGTGCACAGTGGAGACTAATTGTGTTAGTTAAACTATAAAACAATAATAGTCCAGTTTCCATGACATAGAGTTATTATTGAGTGCCAAGCTAATTTTTGAAAATGATATCATCCGTAAAATATATGTATATAATAAAATATAAATATAAAATATAATACATTGAATATTACATAATTGGGTGCTTGTGTTTTGATTCATATTTTGAGAAATCATACATTAAGAAATGTATGTGAAACAACCAGGACCAAGATTTCTGACATGAGTTAATATGGCTGACTATAGAAACCAGACTTTTAAAAGACAAAACCGGAAAGGGGACAAACAAACAATGGGTAAAATGGCGTGTTCTGCTTATGGCCTCTAAAGCACAAACTTTGATCTCACACACACATACAGATATTTGTGTACATACGGTCGCATTTCATGCCCTGGTGTATCAGCCCGTAGAGGAGGGAGCCGCAGTGGTCACAGAACGTCGGGCTGGAGTAAGTATGGACTTTAAACTTGTGTTTACTACGAGGATCCTGCAGAGGCACAAACACAGAGGAAAAGAAGACACTTCACTTCAATATTTAAGTAATCCAGGTCGTCTCAGTAGAGTTCCTGCATCTGTGTATCTTAGACTCCATTAAAAGATTAAAAACTACAAGTTCAAGAGTTCTCAGTTTCCTTATTAGGTGGTAGTTAAAGGGTCAGTTCACCAAAATTACAAAAAAAGATTCTCACTTACCTCTAGTAGTATCTAACCATGCATATAGTTATAGTATAACTATTTACATAGTTATATGACCAAAAGTATATGGACGGCAGGGCATTTCAGCCACATGTGATTGATGAATATCTTACTATTAAACCATGTGAATCATAGTGGTACTATAACCATAATGAAACCATTTAACATCAACACCTTCAATCTGGCTGCAGGGATTTGCTCTCACTCAGCTAGAAGTTCATCAGTAAGGTCGGCCACTGATGTTGAGTGATGAAGTCTGGCTTAAATTCATCCCAAAGGTGTTGGATGGGGTTGAGGTCAGGGCTCTGTGCGGGCCAATCAAGTTCTTCCATGCCAAAGTAGGAAACCCATTTCTTAATGAGCCAGAGAGAATAGAGGACTGATTTGGAGGATGTTCAAAAATAGAAAACAGCTACACGTTTTGGTGATATAACAAAAACAAAGAAACACTGAGGAGTTAGAAATTAATAAACCTCTGTCATATGACTTCAAAATCTATGCTGACTCATAAATTGTGTGTGTGTGTGTAAGCGCATGAGAGATATTGGCTCACTAACCTGAGGCAGCCAGGCAGCACATTCTCTCTTTACTGACATGCCTCAGTGTGATTTGGGGCTGACAGCTCAGCAGGAGAGAGGACAAGAGGTTACATCTGTGTATGTGCCTGTATGTGTGTGTTTGTTGCAGCAAACACAGGAACTACAAGTACACACACACACAAACACCAAATGCCAGTGCTGACCTTGTTATTAATAAACACCATTCAACAGCAAAACAATCACTAACCAGGTGCATAATAAACGTTTAACTTGAACACAAATCTGCTTCACTGTGGATTCATAAGAAAGACAAAAAACTGTACATCTTCTTTACTTACATCAGAAGCAGGTCCCTTGTCGGCCCCCGGACAGGAAAAGGTGACAAATTCATGACAGCGCTTATGGACCACAAAACAGCACACTGTGGAGGGAGAGGAAAAAAAGTGGCAACTCTGGCTTCCTTGCAATGCCAAATAAGGTGACACAGTACCAACAAAGATGGATATATCAATTATGTGGCATTAGTCTTCGCACAATGGGCTAATCATATTTCAGCAGTTCCCATTCGTTCTCATTCTTGCTGTTGACTATGTTTAGTTTTATTACTTCAGTGTAGATGATCTTGTGTTTAACCACGGCATGGTGGGATATCTCATAATCACGCCCCATAACGTTAAAGCTGCAACAGGAAGCAGAAGGCTCGACACTCTGTGATTTGACTGCTGGGAGTTGCACTAAAATCATTTAGCGTAGTGACTACCTGAGATAAATACCCTGCATACTCGCAGCATAGTGCAGCATAGCGATCCTGATCCCCTTTATAGAAATCCTTTTATGAAGGAAACTAAACACACAAAATGCTGATGTTTGGATGGATGCTCACTCTCTGATGGTTGAGAGAGAGAGACACACACAAAGGCTTTTGGAGAGTCCATGGGACAAAGTCTAGTGTTCTCAATCTGTGACTAAGTCTGCCAAAAGTAGGGAAATATATTAAAACTCTTAATAATCCTCTGAAGGTAGACAGCTGGTCTAACTGAAGAACATGTTATTTACATGTTTATAAAAAGACCAATGTCTAGGGCTGCGTTATTGAAGTTGATGGTTCAAATCACTGGTCAGGGAGCCATGAGTTTAATCATTTCACACCTGAGGCTTCAGGCTTGTTACTTGTATTGTTGTCCAGTAAATTGTGAGATAAGACTTCGGGCAGGGTGCAAAGTTTTACCTACTAAGCCCTTTCACAATACATGTGTGACAAAAAGTCAAAAGTCTAGTTTCACTAACGCATTTCAAAGATACCTCTGATAAGCTGGAAGTCTGTTATCAAGTAAATGGTGAAATTTCAAATGAGATATTCACGTACAGTTGTGTGTGGTTCTCAAGTGTTTTCCCACGAGAAAAAATGAACAAAATGTAGCAACTTTATGAGCAAATTACATAGAGTATTAGTTAATTGGTAAAAATATAAAAAGTGTCTCTTTTATGCTGATGATGTACCCTGCTCTCACTCACTAAAGACTGGTTGCACTTACCAGAATACTGTCAAACCTGCGGCCTGACAGTCAATCCACCCAAAACCAAAGTGCTAATTTTTCAGAAAAGGCACAGACCACAGAGAAACAATATCAGTTTCAAAACTGAAAACAACCTCGTTGAACTAACAAATCATTATACATATTTAGAAGTAAAAACACAGGAAATGTTTGTTTGGCTGTGAAAGAACTAAAACACAAAGCAAAGGGGGCTTTCTGTATCAAGGGATAAACAAACACTCAACTACCAAGTAGAATCTGGCTCAAAATATACAAATCAACAACAAACAGCAGCAAGGTGTGGGATACACAAACTCAACAAGACTGGACAAAATGGTACAAACATCCCATTGAGTTCTCGCAAAAGTGTCCTCCAGGTGCAGAGAAGAGCTCCTAACTCTTCATGCAGAGCTGAATCAGGCCAATGTTCAAAAACAAGCCCATAATTTCTGCAATCATATTAAAACAAGTGACTCTGTGCTGCCAAGAGTTGAAGCCACAAAGAAGTTCTCTCTGTCTACGTGTCCTAAGGCAGGGCGAGCTGTCAACCACTCAGGTCGTTACACCACAACCACCTCAACTTAGACTTAGACTTCTTTTATTGATCCCCCATAGGGAAATTTACATGTTACAGCAGCAACAATAGACAAGAAAGAGTGAATAAAATAATAAATAAAAAATAATAAAAATAAACTTCAGGACTCCAGCACTTAGAACATTAGACCCAACCAAATTATGGACCAAAGGAAAACACAGGGATTAGTGGCCAGAGTTAACAAAATGGAAACATATATAGCCCTACACAGACAGCACATCATGGCAGCCTACCTGACAACAGTGTTTTATACAAAACAGTGGTGAACCTTAAATAAATACAGACTGAATGAGCAGGACCTGGCAGTGGAGGTAGGCCGGCTGCCCATAGAGGAAAGCTTGTTTTGTTTCTGTGACCAGGGACAGTAGAGTCTTAGAAGCCAATATTTTGCAAAAATAATAAAAATTTGTTTATGTAAGTGACTTGGAGAGACTTTCGGTCCTACCGGGAAAGAGAGAGGGCTGCTATGGACTGGCAGTGAGATATGTAGCAGCCCGCCATGAGCTCCACAGCTCTGTGAGCCCTGTGTCCCACATGGCTAATAATTAATGTTTTTTAATTAATAATTGATTTGTAGTATGTTTATGTCTTACCTAACTTCCATTGCCCCTCTTGTTCCACATGCCCTTCTGTATGTTTACTATGATGTATAGTTTGTGTAACATGCTTTAGTGATGTCAGCAATGCCAATGCCAGTAAAGCAGCTTGAATAGAAACTATGAAATAAAACTATGACAAAAGATCGTCCTCTGTCCTGATCAGATCACCCCGTCTCTAAATGTGAATGAAAACACTCCGTTTAGATTTGGCTCCCCTAATGATGTCATAAGTTTTGTCATAAATATGACAAAACTGTTTCCAAAACTGAGCAGAGCGGTTACTGCTAATCCGGCTAAACTGAGATCATATCATCAGTCTGTATGCTTTTGAACTGCATCTCACAAGAAACGCATCCATGAGCTCTGGGTCACATGGAGATAAAGTACAAACTATCCCTTTAAATTTTGAACAGTCACTTCCTACAGACGAAGACATGAACATGACCAACACCAGAACTCCATTTCGATATATGGGGCAGATCACTTCCCTACAATATCCTGACCTTGTGGTTTAGCCTCATATCACTGCTGTCTTCTTACATAAAAATCATAAAAAAGTGCTGTCCTGTTTTAAACAACTTCAACTTTTTCCGATGGTTTCACATTTCTACCATACTGAGCATCGTGATTATGAGAATATTACCACACATGTTGCAACAACAGCCACTTAAAATCAGAAGAGCAAACACACACATGCAGACACACAACACACACACTGGGTGACATTACGCTCTGGTTTAAATTTAATTATTCACATTCTCTTTACATTTTCATGAGGCACTGTGGCAACTGGCTGCACTTTCCACGGGTTTCTAGCAGTTAAGCAACAGAGTGCTTATGTTTGTTTATGTGTATTTGTGTTTATTTGTGCAGGAGAGAAGGTGATTCACATCAGTGAACCTCTAATAAACTTAGATTAGTGCAGTTTTAACTCAAAATCACTTTGTTTGAATATGCCACACAGGGTATAGTGTGGTTGAACTGTACAATGCCAAAAGACCAGCCCAACTGTGAGGACAGTGACTGAAAAAGGGAAACGCAGAGAGGAAGAGAAGAAGACAACGAGAGAGGGAAAGAAAGAGTGAAGAAGAAATAGTCAAATGGAGAAGAAGAGATTGACTGTGTGTGTGTGTGTGTGTGTGTGTGTGGGCAGGAAGGGATGGGGGCACAGCTGGGTTTGAGGCAATGTGAGGGGGTGGAGAATTGTGTTTGCAGTGTGTCAGAAAGACAGAAATGGAGAACTGGAGCAACAGAAAACACAGTGAAGGATGCAGTCACACTAGCTTTTTGTTCATAAATCTGCTCCGTCCCTCACACACACACACACACACACACCTGTGCATCTACACACACACACACGTGCACGTACACGCTACTGAAAGACAGGCCTACTGACCTGCCGAGGAGGTCTTTGCTCTGTTGCCTAGCAACCAGGCTGAGCCCTACAGTAGAGTCGACACACACCGCCCCATTTTGTCCGACTGACGGCGACAACAGCAAATCAGAGCGGATCCAAAAAAGATCCTGGCGATGAATTGCCAGAATGACTGCGGGCCGACAGATTCGCATCAACGGGAGCATCAGGAAGTTCCTCCATCTTGGATGATTACCAGTGCACAAACCACAGACGGAGGCACTTGTAATCATCATTCAGGACTCAACGTGCCTGAATAAACTGAACCACACATATTAGACCCTGCTAGTGAACAGAACATGTTTATGTAGGCCGCAACGAATCACAAACAATTGATTCAGAATAAACCTTCAGTCGTAACAGTCAGAGATATGGTGAATATCTAACAGCGACTATATCTGCCACTTAGTGAAAAGAGACAGACTGTTGGGAAAATGGCTGCAAAGTCTTCATCAGTTACATCTAAATAAAACCAAACATTAACACTAAAAGACAACATATCACCACATTTACAGTTGATATGATGGACTTATTATCAAACAGATGCTTATTTACACATCCAGCAGTTACAGAGCAACATTATGATTCATTTGGAGTCAAGTTTTTGTGCACCTGATGAATGTAGGTCCAATGTTCTCTCTCTTTTAGCTCAGTTTTGGTCTCTATCAACTGCTCAGGGAAGCATCTGGCTCATTAGCTGCCAAATGCTCCACTGTGTTCACCTGCTGGTTGCTAACATTGTTTGCTATATGGTGCTGAGCAGGTAGTCAACGGTTCGCTGGAGTGCTGTGTGATGAGATTAACGGTCATGGAGTTGGCCAATGAAAACAATCCTAAACGTCAGAGCTCATGGTTATGGCAGAAGTTTGTTGGCAAAAGTAAAGATGCTAGTCATAACACTTCGTCAACAAACACAAACGCAGAGCTCAGATCAGTCTTGTAGATGCGACCACTAAATGCACTACAAGATCACCACAGCCACCAACAGTCCTGTAAACTGCGGTAGGTACGAATATAGTGCAACTCACAGATTACAGAACCCTCAGGACAGCTAATGAAGCAAGTCATAATCCACATTACTATCTGATCTAACAGCAACCTTTTTTGTCGGTGTTGTAATAACTTGACTTTCAGAATTTAGATATTTTAAACATTCTGCAAAAACAAACATTCAGATTAATTGAATTAATTCAATACATCGGCTCCTTTTCTTCATAGGTGGCTAATCTAATCCCAGCTAACATCATTCTGTAAATGCTTTTTAGCTCGCTTGGTACTTCAAGACAGCTGCAGGATTGATTTAATTGATTAAGTCATTTAATTGATTTAATAGATTAATATTGGATGAAGCTCTCTGAAACAGTCCAGTCAATAATATGAAACGCTGTAGAATATGTTCAAAGAACAAAGAATTGCGGGAGCGTGTTGGGGAGCTGGCTAATCTGGCTCCACAGTATATTTCAGACATGCTGTCAGTTCACCATCTCTGCAGATCTTGTTGGTCACAGGGCAGAAATCTCGTCCATGAGCCTGGGGCATCCTCAAAGTCTGGTGAGATGGCATTCAGCATTTATGCACCTAAGGCATGGAACAGTGCGCCTGCTGATCCTAGACTTGTTCCAGCATTGTGCTCTTTTAAAACCAAACCAAACCAAAAAGACTTCTTTTTCAGTCAAGCATTTACTTATATGAACCCACAGTATTGGTACTGTATGTATGTGGGTATGTTTTGTGTGTCTACATGGATGTTTCCATCTTTAAGCACCTTTGTTTTTATGTGAAGCACTTTTAACTGCTTTTTATGAGATGGTGCTGCACAATTGAATTGAACTGAATTGAATGACAATAAGAGTAGAGAGTCTGAACCATGATTAGTCCTTACATAACTGGCCGATGGATCCGTGCTCATCATATGATATTGTTATATATATCTTTTAGTCTATGACAGTCAGAAAGGAGCATAAATCCTACAACTGGATAAATACATTAGAGAGGACACTGAACAACTAGTCAGTAACCACTGGAGTTCTGCTGGAGGTTGACAACCCAGCAAATCGACTAAGAACAAGATACATGTGTTTGTGCCTAAACAAACAGGGACAGCAACCAACAATTTGCATCATTTATGTGAGGGGCAATTTGCACTGAAAAGGCCGAAAAAGAAGGGAAAAAAGCACAAAGTCTGGGTGAGATCCTGGATGGGGATTTGTGGGCAACACAGACGATGTAGCCTGTAGTACAGATATGCCAGTATGTCTAATGACTGGATCTGTAGACTTTATATTAAAATATCTACAATCACACACTATGTAAATCATCACCAGCCGACCCAGACACAAACACACTCAGTCAAACTTGGTCCAATCAGTCGTCATACCCAAATCATAATCAGCTAAAAAGTCATTATATTTGTCCCCAGTTGTAAGCACACTGTAATATGAAATGAAGCCTTTATCAAAATAACAGAGTATACAGGACTCTGTGTGATCTGGGTCAGCTGAGTTCATAGTGGAGCTTATCAGCAGGTTAATTACTGGTGCTGATGAATCAGTGTTTGCCCGTTGTGTTGGTAGAGCTGAAACAACTTGTCAGTTCATTAGTCAATTAGGGAATTGACATGAATGACACTGTTGATGAGTGATCACTCATTTTAGGTGAGCTCAGGTAAAAATAGCTGGATCGAGCTCTCTCTGCTTTACTGTGTCTTAGTAAATCAAGTACCTTTGGATTTTTTGACTGTAGGTCAGACAAATGAAGCACATTAAGGAGAAAAGAAATTAATCTACATGAACTGGCATTAGTTGCAGCCCTACCTATCAGAAAACCAATAATCCATGTATCCCTAATACAGAGTACTGTATATGCTTAAAATGAAACTGAAGCCCAAAAACTGGTTCATGCCTAACATCCATCTGCTGTGATTTGTTCATTTCATCTTCATTCTCATCCCACAATATTCTGCATAGTTTTCCACACATAATAACATCCAGTCAGCCACCCTGACATCTGCCGTTTGGAAAAATCTGTCGACGTTAAGATTCATTGTGAAGGAGCTCACTGACGATCGCAGGCACTGCACTGTGGACACTCTCAAATACGTGTTTGTTTTCTCGCCCTCAACCACAGTGTCACCAGTGTATCAGGTGATAAGTATCTTAAACTGGCTTGTCTGTCATCCAATCAATACCAGAGATACTGCTTCAACCGCTGATCAGTCAATAATCAGGATTAAAAGTCAACCACAGCCTTGATCCAATCAATAACAATGAAAACTTAAAGCACGAGAAACAAGCAGTATTTTTTTTTTTTTTTTAAGATTAATGTTGGCGCTCTGCCTTTATTTGAATCTTTTCTTATTGAGGTTGTAACAGTTGTAGTGTGGGCACAGAGGCAGGACTGACTCGTGCAGATGCTCAAGATTTGCTCATTTAATCATTCTTGTTTCACTTGTGAACAGCAGATTATGTCTGTTGCCAGTGAGTCGGGGCCAGCGGTGCGTGAAGTGGAAAGATCAGTGAAAATCATAGGACTCCACAGCAAGACAGCAAATAAAATGTTTCACTCTGGTTAACATTTGGTGGAGTTATTAGAGCAAACATCAGTCAGGAGTGACACACCTGCAACCAATGAGAACATACTGTGTGATAAAACCTTCAGTTCAGTCAAGTTAGAAAACCTCTTGATTGTCCTTTGAAACGTCTTCTCATCACGGATCAAATGAACAATGCAGGGACTTGGATCACTTTAGTGCAGACAGACACACCTCAACAACTACTGGATAGATTACTATGACATTTGGTTCAGACACTTATGGTCTCAAGGGGATGAATCTTTGGACTTTGGCGATTCCCTGATTCACCAAAGGTCAAAATCTTAATTTGACCAACACTTCGGTTTATGGTGAAATACCTGCAAAACGAATGACATTCCTATCAGTCGCAGTTGCATGTTGTGTTCTAAAACACTAAAATAAGACTGTACCTGCTTAAACATTATACCTGCTTAACCCTTTATTGGGCAAGGGACCGTATATGGTAACTTCACTGACCTTTATTTTCACCATAACATTAATTTTTTTTTTTAAAAACTCACAAAAGTAAAAAAGTCTTGTAATGACCACCAGTAATGGTCTAGGGTTGAAATTTTGAATTTCTAAGTATTTCAATGAGTGTCCTATAAAGGGTTATTATTAGCATGTTAGCAGTGTCGTGTTGGCATGCAACTATTAAGGTGCTTAAATCAAGCGCACCGCTACAGTGAAGTCACGTCACACACAGTTTTCAATCAACTGATTATCTGTGGGTTGGGTTCTTGTATCTTGCGATGAAATGTTTGTTTTGGGATTCTTCAGTCTTTAACTTGACCAAATGAACAAGAAGAGCAATACTGTTTCTTAATCAAATCAATCAATCCTTATCTATATAGTGCCATAGCAAATGTTATCTCAAAGCACTCTTCATAAAAGAGCAGGTCTAGACCAAACTCTTTAATTAAGAGAGACCCAGCGATTCAAGAATTCAAGATGAAGGATTCAAGAATCCCCACATGAGCAAACATAAGGCGACAATGGTGAGGAAAAACTACATTTGAACAGGAAGAAACCTCAGTCTCCTCCAAAGCTCAGACCTCTGTCTTCTTTAAAGGAAAAACATGCTGCTGTTAGCATTTAGCTCAAAGAGCTGCTGTTGTGGCTGTGGCCTCTTAGTCTGAAAAAGTAGCCAGAGCTGAGTTTTATGTTCTGGGCTCTTGTTTTTCAAAAATATCAGACAACTTGGTGATTTCTGTCCTGATGCAAAGATAACACTTTGAGGCAAAAGACATTTTCAACATTTGGAAACTACGGGTGAAAATAATAAAATTAACTGATTTCCATTAGGCTGTTTCAGTTTCAATATCCTGGTGTTGTTCGTTCTGGCTCGTTGTCACACTGTCATGGTTAACTGGGAAAATGAATGAATGTTATTGGCAACTCGTGTGCTTTGCCAAGTTAAAATCTCAACTGTGAAAACTTTCTTGATTAAATGCTTCTTCTCAGCATCTCTTTTATTCTAAAGAGAATCATTTCATAACCATTTGCTGCAGTTAAAATTAGTTTTGGAAAAACTACTTTTTAAAATCACAAACTCTTGTGAAATTTTCCCTCAAATTATCTTATAGAACTTATATAACACTCGGTCCAAACTCTGATCAGAAATCTGGATCTTTCTTAAGCAGGAAATGACATGTGGGAAACTTCCTCTTTTTGCTGTCAGCACACGCAGGTGTACACACACACACATACAAATGAACTCTCATAAAAGAAAATCTGTAGTCAAGAAAGAGAGAAGATAATTCTTTACCTGCAGAACAGGTATCCCAACACTCCTACAATACACAGAGGACACCTTTGTCACACACACACGCGCTTACGAAACAGAAACACACTATCTGCCCTACACGTCAGAACAAGTCTACACCAGATGTCTGACATTCCTTCTGACCAAGAAGAGACTGTTGATGACTTTTACATGTGTTTGAGCAACTCCCATTCACACTGAACTGCATCGACACCCTCCTTATTCCTCTAGTTCTCCTTGAGACACCACTGCTCACACAATGCTCACTGTTTCTTAGGCACAAATCTCCAATTTATCTCTGGTGTAAGGTAAAATAAAGGAAAAGAAAATCCACTAACCACATATTTTAGCATGTACATTTCAAATGAATAGGACTGAACTTGTTTTTCCACTGTGTTTAGTGGTCCAAATGTTGGCTAAAATTCATCTGGGTTAAAAACCAGGCTAAATTTGGCTGTTTCAACAGCATTTAAATAACTCAGTCTTGACTATATTTTAAGTTGTAGTTATGTAATGCTGTCTACATGACGCCTGAAAAGCAGACTTTCAATCAAAATCCCTCCAGATTTAAGTCACTAAATCCACACCTGCGACAGCACCTTCAAACAAAGTATATTCTTGACCTTGTAAGCAGCAGTTGTGAAACGAAAGCTCTAGAACAGCTATTAATAGACTTCGAGGTGAGATTGTTTTGCCGACCAAATCCTGTCCTACCCGGCTCTCAAATTAGGTAAAAGCAAAGGAAAGAATATCCAATAAAAACAGGACTCAAGCTGTTTTTCATTGTTTTCTCCCTGTTGTACCAGTGTGATCTTATTTGGTGCTTTGCAGGTCAACGTCTGTCATTTAAATTCTGTTTTAACAGCGTTTGTTTTAATGTTACAATGATATGATATTTAAAAAAAAGAGACAATCCTCACATTGGCAGAGCAGGAAAAAGCACATTTTTTGGCATTTTTGTTTGAAGAATGACTCAAACGAGTAATTTTCTGTCAACCAACCATCAGCTCTCAGCTTTAATGTGAAGCAGGTCATAACTACACTTTAATATAATACAGTCGTTTAAATGCTGTCGAGACAACAGTTCAGAGTCTGTTAATTCTATATCTGTGTCATGCCAAACATTTGGCCGGTCCCACGTGGGATTAGAAGACACTGCTGTGTGACAGTTTCAAGCAAACTGGGCACCGAATAGCAGAGGAGAGAAAAACAGCAGCTTGTTCTGTGTTTACTGTACTGCATGGTTTCCAATAAACAGGATAATAGCCACACAATGTGCCTCATTTTCCATCATCAAAGGTTGCATCTTTGAGATGGCACGTTGGACAGTCCTGTTTTTCCTCTTTTAGCTCAACATGCAGCCCAGTTATGTACATTTAATGGTGCAATACCAGATCTCAACTGCGCACATGACAATGTAAGCTCCTTATGTGTTAAGCTTTGTCCAAAAACTGACTTTGCCCCCAAATTTAGCCTCGGGTTTTAACCTCAATGTCTTAAGGCCTGTAAATCACCAAATTTCAGCGCTTACTGAGAACTTGAGATGAACATCATTTTTCTTTAGAAACCTTACTAAATTAGGTCAAATCTTTCAACTGTATATGTAGACATAAACAGATACTTGACACTATTTATAGCTTCATTTTCCACACTGAACGCAACAAGAAACCTTTTCAACTGATCACAACAAAAATCATACCATCCTGCTTACTAATGTTCAACTATTCTCTCAAACTGGACTAAGTTTATGCCCCTTCTTCCCTTTTCTCACCAAAAAAAAAAAAATCTCACTTTTGCTTGATACAGTTGACTTAATTACATGTATACTTTACATATATTTTATGCTGTAGCTGCAATGTGACCATTGATCACTGATTTACAACATCACAAGCATTTTTTTACTAGACATTTCCCATTTTCTAATCTCCAAATAGGGTCAAATTGAGGGGGAAAATAAATCACTGTTTAGAGAGACTGCTCTTCACCGTTTTCTTACGTTATAACCTAATGGGCATTGATTTTGGTGATTTACTAGTACAAAGACATCTGGGTGAAAATAGGGCCCTAACAACACTGAGATAGTCATTAAAATGCAATGATTATAGTTAATTGTATCTAAACTCACGTTATTGCCAGATTTATGAGGTCCAATTTATTTGGCTAAGCAAGTTAACCAAGTTTTAAAGGTGCAATTAACTATTTTGTTAATTCATTATTTTGTTATCTGCTGATTATTTCCTCAAATTAACGTTTTATCTATAAAACATTAGAACAGTGAAAAACGGCCATCATAATGTGATTTTATCAAATATCTTGTTTTTTTGACCAACAACTGCAGCAAAAGCCACAAATAATAAAACTTACACTGATAAAGAAAAGCAGCAAGTTTTCAAATCTTCTTTTCTGCTTGAAAAATTAATCAAATACCAAAATAGTTGCTTATTACTGTCAGGGGAAAATACATGGTTCCTGCATGGTCTGTTTGATTAATCATCTGCCCAAGTCTAGGAGGGTCTGTGCAGACCCCTGTGCCAGTGTCCAGATGCAGCCAAGAATTTTTGACAGTGCAATCAGCCCTGATTGTAAATCTAATCACATTTATTGTCCAGTTTACAAATATTTAGCCCAGCGTTAACCTGGATGCCACCTTTTGACCTGGAAATCCCCGAAACAGTGCTGACAAAGTAGATTGTCTTATCTTCAGTGTGAACAGTGATCACTGGCATCACAGACAACCCTCGGACCACTTTGAGTCCATCTGTTAAATGAATTTAAGAGTTATCAGTTAACTGTTGGAAACTAACCACGAAACTCGACCTGACAGCTGCTCTACCTGTGCAAGGCTCTGATTGGTCAGCACTCTCTAAAGCGTGGGGGTGTGTGTGTGTGTGTGCTGTCAGCTCAGGGCAATGCACCACACTGACTGACTGACTGTAGTCCTGCACATGAAGTGTTAATTTTCGTTTCCTGTATCACCACCAGAGCTGTTGACGAGCCTGTCGCCTCAGTAGATGAGGGGGGCTTCAGCTTTTATCCCCTGCTAATAACATGACACTCTAAGGCACGCAACTTTGCAAAACTCCTCCCAGTCTGTGAGGTCTTGAGTAAGAGCATAATGAGGAAACTGGTCATTTTCTGGCATAACCTCATGCGGCCGATGAAATGACCGGAGCCAGATGGGTTTAGGTGGGTGTCTGTCTGCGATGGATCAGTGAAGAGGGGGAAGTGATACTATGAGCACAACCACAGCGTTTGCTGCAGTGCTGAAACATGCATGTGATTGAGGGGTGTCACTGTGTTGCTGCAAAGGCCTGTTTACGAAACCATTCTGTGCAGAGGTCCGTGTCTAGACGCCCACCACGACCAGCCGCCCACCCACAAAACCTCCACTTTACAATTCCAATCAGATGTCAGGGGAGATGAAGACAAAGCTTGAGAAAACTAACTTCCTGGTCTGCCTTCCTCTGCGAAAACCAGACATCTCAGCTTTCACCACTCCGCCGCCTCTTCTACTCTTACATCTCACACTGCCTCTTCAGCCTGAGTCTCTTCGGAGTATTCTCACTCTCCTTTATCACTGTTGGCAAGCACCTGCTTCGAGTTTGACACCTGCCTGCCAACACCAACACGCCGTCAACGGAAGAGCCAACAGGTCACTCTGACAGTGTGCAGACCTGCGGCCCTGATTACAACAAACACACACAAACACATAGCAACACTCCTTCAGACAGAGAACATCCGTCCGCACACCCACAGCCATATGCAGCAGAGGGATTTGTGAATGAGCCACTGCTCTTACCTTGGCACTGGAATCCCTGTTTCCCAAAGCCCCTGTGGACAGAAGACAGGGATGTGAAATTTGGGGAATTCACAAGGGATGCACAGACAATGACGCATGTGGGCAACACACACAAACACACACATGCAGATATCCAATCACACATGGACACACACACACACACCTACACACAGATGAACACACACACACACACACACCTACACACAGATGAACACACACACACACACACCTACACACAGATGAACACACACAGCTGCAGCAGCAACAGTGGGGCCCTGTGTCTCTGCCTCCAGCTGCATTCCTTCACCAGACCTCCAGTTTCAGAGAGGGGTGTCTGGTCGATGCGGTAAACGCCGAGCAGCAGCGACTGCTCTGCGGCTGCCGACAACTCGCCCCCATCCCTCCCCTCTTTGCCTCCCTCCCTGCCGCCCCCCGACAGGCCTGGCGGTGCTGTCGCATTGTGGAAAACCGGGGGAATGGCGCATCGCAGTGGGCTTTTTTTTTTTTGGACAATGACAATGAATGAAACACTGCGGTGTCTGAGCACCGTCAGTGAGGAAGGAGGCCGACCAAAGCCGCAGCAGCAGCAGCAGCAAGTGAATCACCTGTGTCCTTTCCCCTCACACTCACTCACCCACCCACTCACTCACCAGATGAAGTCCGTGCAGTGGCTGCAGAAGGTTGGCTGCTTGAAGAAGCGCGCGATGAACTTGTGGTTCTTCACCTCGTGCACATTCTTCTGGCGGAGGGCTCCCTGACGGGCGAAGCCGCGCGCGCTCTCCGGTACCTCTCCGTCGCTGCTGGGGTCAGCCATCTTAACGAGGAAGCGGCGGTCCGAGAGGAACGAGGGGTGAGGAGGAGAGCGAAGAGAGAGAGAGAGGGAGAGACGACGGAGGCAGAACGGAGGGAGAACGAGTCGCGGTGCATGTGCCTCCTCCTCCTCCTCGTCCTCCTCTCCGCCCCGCTGGCCGCCTCGGTGTCGCTCGTGCTGCCGGTGTTTGGTCGGTCTGCGTCCAGCTCGCGCTGAAGCTGCTGCTGCTGCTGCGCTTCTTCCGGCGGGTCCCCGGGCCGCGCGCCTGCTCCCCCGTTCTCACCAATGTGTTGCTGCTTACAACTCTCTGTCTGTCTGTCTGTCTGTCTGTGCCTCTCTCTCCTTCTCTCTGTCTGTGTCTCTCTCTCTCCTCTCTCTCTCTCTCTCTCCTTTCTCTCTCTCTCTGTCTGTCTCTCTCTCTCCTTCTCTCTGTCTGTGTCTCTCTCTCTCCTCTCTCTCTCTCTCTCTCCTTTCTCTCTCTCTCTGTCTGTCTCTCTCTCTCCTTCTCTCTGTCTGTGTCTCTCTCTCTCCTCTCTCTCTCTCTCTCCTTTCTCTCTCTCTCTGTCTGTCTCTCTCTCTCCTTCTCTCTGTCTGTCTGTCTCTCTCTCTCCTTCTCTCTGTCTGTGTCTCTCTCTCCTCTCTCTCTCTCCTCTCTGTCTGTCTGTCTCTCTCCTCTCTCTCTCTCTCCTTTCTCTCTCTCTGTCTGTCTGTCTCTCTCTCCCCTCTCTGTGTCTCTCTCTCTCTCCCCTCTCTGTCTCTCTCTCTCTCTCCTCTCTGTCTCTCTCTCTCTCTCTCTGTCTCTCTCTCCCCTCTCTGTCTCTCTCTCTCTCTCCTCTCTGTCTCTCTCTCTCTCTCTCTGTCTCTCTCTCCCCTCTCTGTCTCTCTCTCTCTCCCCTCTCTGTCTCTCTCTCCTCTCTCTGTCTCTCTCTCTCCTCTCTCTGTCTCTCTCTCCCCTCTCTCTCTCTCTCTCTCCTCTCTGGTGTGTGGGTATGCAGTTGTGTCACACCTATGAAGTAACCCTTCACTGTCATTAGCTGCACTAGTTTAACCTCTCAGTGCAGTTTGATAGGAGACACTCACACACACTCATCATGTCTCGCTATCTTTGTGGGGACTGCATACTGTAACTAAACAACACTAACTTGACCCTGACCCTTAAATTTAAGGTTTTGGTCATTTAATTAGCTGTAAATTTAGTGGAAGATCAGACAAGCTAAAGTATCAGGAGGGACCCTGTGACAGTAAATCTAGATTTTGTTATGCAAGTTCCTAAAAAAAAAAAAAAGGCATCAACATTTTGAGAAAGGAATGATTTGATTCATTGCCCAGAGTGAGATGAGACGACTGACGGCGCTCTCAGGTCTGTACATGAAGAATGCAGTCAGCTCGTTGAAGTTTTGTCTTCACCATGAGGTTTCCAAACAACTGGCCAAGACTCCAGGAAGTTACAACAAATAGTCCTGCACACAAATCTCTGCAAAATCACAACATGCCATTTTCACAGTTAGGCTTTTGTATGGATTAAACCAATGTAACCGGGTGGAAAAGACAGGTAATAGATGAAATAGAAGAACTTATGTAAAGCCATATTGTCTTATTGCAGTCTTGCTGTTTGCACCCATTTTGAGGGGAGTTTGACCTGTTTGATGAGAGGCGGAGTTACTTTTGGTTCAAGAGTGATTTGTTTAACATGGTTGAAGGAACACTGCTGTTGCTGATGGTGAGAGAGAAGGATAAATAGTTCGCTGATATTCTTTGATTTCCTTGTTGTCACTGCTTTCTTTTATCCCCTTTCTTTAAGGTTTTCAGTGGGATTCAAATTCGGGACTGAGACGGCCACTGAAGGACATTCCAGGAACGATTCCTGAACCGAGCTTTGGTTGCCTCAGACGTATGATTGGGATCATTGTCTTGCTGAAATTACCAAGCTTGATTTTACGCACCGATGGTATCACATTCTTCCTCAATGGCCCGGTAATTCAATGAATCCATGATGCCAGTCACACAATCAAGGTGAGCAGTTCCTGCAGCAGCAAAACACCCCCACAACAGGGTGGACCCACCTCCATGTTGCACTGTAGGGACGGTGATCTTCTTGACAATGGACTTTTACGTCTTGCGTCACACATAACTTTGATCCATGATCCATTCACCGCTCCGTAAAACAGCCTCACAGAACTCTACAGGTCTGTCCACATTCCTCCCTCCATGCTCAAGTCAGCTTCTTGTGTTCTTTTTGGTCTATAATGGAGGAGGTGGTGAGTCCTTACTAGTTCAGCGATCTTCTCATAGGCTGTACTGATGCTTTAGTTCCTGCCCTCATTAGATCCTCCTGCAAGTCTCCGACAGTAACATGGGAGGTTTTCTCAGCTGTTGTTTCCAAACGTCTGAATCCTTTAGGAGAAATTTTGCTCTTCCTTCCACACCGGGGAAGGTTTTAAACGTACATATGATGTTGTTGACCATGTCGTCTCTTTGACCTTGAAGCGCCTTGAATATCTTCTTGTAACCTTTGCCTTTTTGGTGTGATTAGAGGATTTCATATTTAAAATGTCTTTTGAGGCAATTCCTTTTTCTCTGCCATGTTTGCTAGAAGGGTTGGAATCTGCTGATTTTAACATTAAGAACAAAATGAACTAAGGCAGATCCTGCTTCGTTATATATGCAGTGTTGTTGCCCCGGGGGTCAGAACCCGATAATAAGATGAATAGAGGGTTTCAGATATTATGTTATTATTACAATTAAAGTGATTTTTCTCCATTTTTCTTTGTCTTGCGAAGTGCTGGATCACTTTAGCAGCTCTGACCTTTAAAAATGATCAAAGTGAAACACTCTGAGAAAGGAACATCATTCTTCAGTTAAACTGCTCACACCTCATAATGCAGCGTGTGACGAGGGGTCTGGAAAAATGCAGAGTTCTGGATCCCAGACCTGGAGAAGAAGTTGTGAATATGCATAAATAAAGCACAATATGGACAAGGTATATTGGTCCACGTACCAAAAGTTGATCCCTATTTTTTTTTTTTCAATTAATTGACGTTTAAATCAAAAGAGCACACATAAAATCAGGGCCATGTAAAGTCCAGGATGCAGCTTTAATCATTCAACCAAAGGCAAGACTGCATAGGGTTGAAAAGCAGAATGACACAGTCCTCTTTCAGGTGAAAAGTTACATCCTCAAACAATAAAACGCAGCTTTGCTCAGTTCAACACGCTCAGGGGTTTTCTTGCTCATGTCCAGGAAGCAATTGTGCTTTTAATGTGTCAGGAGCGTCATGTAATGTGTAGGAGGTTATGTGTGAATGACAGAAATCTCCCTGCCTCTGTCAAATACTTGAACCTGTGATGTTACAGGATTAATGTGAGAAAGGGGCAAAAAAAAAAAGGTGCTCATCTGTCACCTGCCCACAGCGGCGAGCAGTCACACCAGCAGTGATGACGTTTAGAGGTGCAGATGCATTTGGTGAAAAGACCCAGTTGGTGTTGGTGTAAGAAATCATATAAAACATACGTACTAGTTTGAGTTGTTGCACCAAACAGAATTTTACATTTTGATTGTAATGATAGTTATCTCAACCCACTCGATTTTATTAGAATTGAGTTGAGGAAAATGTATCGACATGCACTTTTTTTTTTTTACATCAATCAGGTGATCCTGTAACATCCTGAGGCCAACGGGCTGAAGGGGAGGCATCTCTGGCCTGTTTCTGAGATTAGAATATAATCTCAAATCTAAATTCACTGCTACTTTACATATATTTTACGTTTTTAGGGGGTCATTTTCTAACATTTTGTGGGACATTTGACTCATATTTTTCTGGTATTTTAGTAAATTTCTTGGATATATTAATTGTAGATATATCAGATATTTTTCCCACAAAATTAGTATCTCTATCTGAAGTATCTGAAAAATTCTTAGTAAGCTATCTGACAAAAAATTGTAAGATATTCAAAGAAATATATAATATAAGAGTGAACTAGAAGTTAAAAAACAGACTTTGACTTTCAATTTGTGAACAGAAAAGTTACAACCGTGTTTAGCTTCTCGATCAGTGTTCAGGCGTGTTTGGAAACTGCGTATAAATGTTGGTCGTCAGCGGGATTATACAGTCAACAAGTTACAGAGTGCACACTGGTAGTGCTGGAGTGACACTGTGCAGACCTGTCCAGGTTGTTGTCCCTCTCTGTCTCACACTTCGTCTTCATCGCTGCCAACACAGAGGTGATGGTGCAGTTCAGCTGTGAACGAGGACCGTGGTTGAACAAGTGGGAAACACAAGAAAAGAATTTGTGCCGTACGTGGAGCTTTGCTAGTTTTTTTATGTGTGTGCACCAAATTCTGTAGAAAGTAAGTGTGTTTTAAACAGCACTTCCTTTCAGTTTATGGATCAGCCACAAAACAAGACTTCAGGCCGGCCTGAGGTTCAATGTTGGTGGGGCGCAAATCTGAATAAACCGTGTGTCGTCTTCATAAAGGATCTTATTTTACCACCAGGAGTCCTCTTAAATGGAGCTTCCTCTGACATGAACAAAGAGAACTTCTAACCTTCTAAACTAAAGTTTCATGAATGAGCTCCTCAGCAGTTTGTTGACCCGTGACTGGTCGGTGTTAGTGAGAATTAATATTCCACCTCTAACTTCTCTGTCTTAGGATCTACCTTTAGCTCTACAATGTTTTTTTTTTAGGAGTTTTGCTCATCATAGTTGAGTTTTTAGGAAATTATGAAGTAGTCTAACAGAAATTAAAGGGTTCAGATTTGTGGAGTCAAGTAGCAGCCATTACTATCTTGGGGGGGGGGGGGGGGGGGTCTTTAAAACGTCTTCACACATCTTTAATTAACGGAGAAACACTTGATAACTCAGGTAAGTTCAGCTGTATGATTGTCTATAATTTACAACCACACTAGGTTTTTTTTTTTTTTTTGTCAAACAACAAGCATAAAATAAAATTTCTTAAAAACTCTTATAAACTTCTTAGAATCATGGCTGCATTTGAGATTCAAAGAAACATCAGAGCACAAGAGAGGAACACGGTGCCACGATCAGTGGCGGAAGCACTATTCATCTCATCTCCTGTCAGGTAAAATTAGCAAAACCACACTGTAGATATACATGCACAAGTGGAAGTTCTGAATTCAAAGTTTTACTTCAGACAGCAACAAAATGTATTTAGTGTGAGTATCAACAGTACATTTCCACAGTCAGTGTTTTTTATCATTGGATTCCCATTACTGCTGTATTAATGTGTAGGCAGCACTTAGTGTTGTAGATTGGTTGTGCAGCTAATTTGAACTGGCAGCTTGAAAATGAGCTGATCATATGTTTTTTATATAAAAATATTGATCTAAAGAAATAAGTAATTGTAATTGTAGCTGTTGTGGACTAATAAGTACAATATTTCCCTCTGAACTGTTGTGGAGTAGAAGCAGCATAGAAGTAACATAAAATGGTACCTTGGAACTGTAAAGATGCTTTTATTTGAGTAATAAATACACAAAGTGTTTTTCAGGTCATTCCCAAGTTAAGTACCAGCTCCTTTACAAAACAAAACAAAAAACAACAAAAATACATTATTTATTTGTTTAGCCATATTTTTAACTTTAAAGTCCCTGAAATGAAAATCTCCTTCCGTAGAAAGAAATACCAATGGCACTGTCTCAAAAATAATACGGAATATTCAGGAAACTAGTAGGAAACTAGGTTACCCATAAACCAAAGCGTGAATGTGTAAAAAGTAGTTTTTCATGTCTGCAGGTGGACATGCCTTCACATAAACGTTAACGTTGCGCTCTCTTGTGGCTGAAAGGATGAACTGCAGGTATCAGGATCATTTCTACTGCTTGAATAACCACCAGAAAGCCCCGCCCACCAGCCCACAGCCTATTGGCCAGCTCTTTGAATATAAGCACATGATTGGTCAAAGTGGTGCTGTACGTCACAACACCCGGAACTTAATGTACACATGAAAATATTGTATAAGTGACCCCAACCTGCAGGTCGGTAAGTGTTTTCACCACGAAAATCTTCATTTTAACGAAGCCAGAGGCTGTGACGTGACCGTGTGAGACAGAAGAAACCATTTAATGTGGCGTTTTTATTCAAACTGTCTCCAGTGATGCCGATTTCTCCCGTTAAAACGCGGATCCCCATCACCAGCTTTGGTCATCTCATAACAGAGGTGAAGGTAAGAGCAGGATCTGACTTCTACAGTCTGCAGCGGTGGGACCAGATCAAACCACCACTGGTCGAGTCATAGAATTAAAATATATCCGTTTTTGATAGACAAATCGATTGATTCATTTAGTTTTTTTTTAAAGCAAATAATGACTTTATCACTTCATTCTCCTTTTACTTTTAATTTTCCTCTGATGAATTTTATTAGGTGGAGCACCTGCTTTTGGCTTGGTCATACAGGATAAGATATGATAATGAGATGAGGTTGTAATGATAAATTGAGAGTTAATTGATTTCCAGCAATACAAGAAATAGACCAAAGGTAGGAGACAGGTTTGCAAAATATTTTAATGAATTAAATGCAGCACAACTAAGAAATGAAGGAGACTCAAAGACTATTGGCGGTACTTCATATACTGCAAATAACTGTGTGTAAATCTGTGTGTGCAGAAGCAGAAGGCTAATAGGGATGCCAATACTACCATACTTTTAAGATTTAAAGATTAGGAAGAAACAACTGATATGTGCTCTAGTAAATGAATGGCAATATATCATCATTATGTAAATATCTGTTATTGACACCTGAATTTTTTAAACTCAAAACATTCACATTGACGTTGGTAGTTTTCTAGTTTTTACATCCATATTTACAGTTGTGTTTGAAGGGAATGCTAACTCCGATATGATAATATGGTTTTATTTTTCATACTTAAACAATACATATTTATCACAGTTTCAAATCTTTCTGGTAAGTCCTAAGTCTTATTTGAAGTTATATCTTAAATTCTTCATTTAACTGTCCCTCTGTTTAATCGATTGATCTGTTATCTCTGTGATGTAAAATTGGCTCTGTAACAACGCAGTGATCTCATCTATCAAAACACTCCAACATGGTGACACATGTGGGTGTCACAGATTTGTGACAGGGGTGTCTGATGTGCTCATTATGACATTTTTACAGCGTCTGATCTCGGCTCCATCTAAAAGGAGACAGATCTTGTTTCCATGGTAACCAGACAGTCAGCCAGTGACTAGTCATCTGAAGTTGAACGATAACTGCGCCCTGTTCTCCATATATGTTTACAGTCTGTATGTTTCTGTCATCCTGATTGATACACCATGTTGGTCTACTCCGTTCACTCGACATCTGTCACACTTTTATTTTTCCTTCCATTCAAATTGATGATGTAAGAATAGAGGGTGCTTTATACTGCACAGATTGTAAAGCCCCTTGAGGAAAATTTGTGATATTGGGTCATATAAATAAACTTGACTTGAACCCTCTCTTTCCACAGCGACATCCGTTCTGGGACTACAGACGTCACTTTTGCCCTTCATGAACATCAGGCTTTCAGTTTCCACAATGTCATTTTTTATCTCTAGAATAAGCGTTCTGAATATCTGCAACAGATGCCAGGAAAGCAAATCCCATTTCAGATATTTGCAGTCCAATTGTGACTAGTCATAACTTTAGTTTCAGGTGCACAGTACCATTCAAACGTTTGGACACACCTTTTGCTTTGACAGCTTTGCACAGTCTTGGCATCACACTCTTTTCCTCAAAGCAAAAGGTGGCTGCTTTGAAGAATCTAAAATCTAAAACACATTCTGGTTTGTTTGACATTTTTTTTGTTTACTTCATAATTCTTCATTTGTTCCTTCATAGTTTTGATGTCTTAAATATTAATCTACTATGTAGAAAATAATAAAAATAGAGAAAGAACATTGAATGAGAAGGTGTTTCCAAACTTCTAACTGGTACTGTACATAATGAAAAAACGCATTCCACACTGTGATTCTAAAATAAAATATATTGCATATAAAAACCATTGTGATCAGTAAAAATGTCATTACAGATATCCACAAGTGGCATTTTGACTGGATACCATGCAGAACTGCAGATAACCACAATTGTATTTTACTAGTAAGAATGTAACTCTGGATCAACAAAAATATAATGATAAATTCCCAAATGGTTTATTTCAGTCATGAGTAGTAACAACTGGATTGTAGATATCTGAAATAGAAGCTTTTGCAGAAAGAATTTACCAAAAATAATATTGTGGATATCTGAATATTGGAAAGCCCAAAGCACATGAATGGAAAAAGTGATGACATTTATCCCAGAAAGCAAGTCATCTTAAATGTTTTCTTTTTAACTGTGAAGAAGTGAATTACAGATATCTGCAATATATATCCAGTCCAGAAATTGAATGTTAAAACAACCACGTATAGTTTTAAAGGATCTTAAATTTAGTTTGGAGTAGTACAATAAAAGTTACAGCTGTCTCGAAATACAATTTCTGCTTGTGCAAATGTCATTTTGGATATTTCCAATTGTCATTCTGACTAGTGAGAATAGACTTTTGACCAGGACGTATGCTATTGTGGATATCTTAAATGTAATTACAGATGGGAGCGCGGTTTGATCAACTGTTAAAGCTGCATGCCGTAGGCTACAGTTTAATGTGTAGCGCAGCAGCTGACACACATAATAGACCTAGACTCTCATCCCCTTTCATCACTGCAGGGTAGGGACCCCAAAATTCAGCTGAACCAAACTTTAAAGGCCAAGCGGACACATAAAAGATCATTTTGCAACACGCTGTAATCTGCAGGGCCGCTGCTCTGTAGACACTTTCACTTGTGTGGTTAACTTCAGTGGAAAGCGGATTTACAATGAAACTCTGCTGATGAGCTCTTAGAGCACCTTTGGTTTAGTTTTTTTGTTGTTTTTTTTATTTGGTTTCATGTAGTTGAGCCTGTATTGAGCTTGAGATAAAAAAGCATTTCCTCTGTTCTCTGCTAATACTCCCTGCAGAATAAAGCGACACTTCATGTTACTATATATTACAACTATTTTTTTTGTAATCTTAACTGTCATGACACACACACACACAGATCCTTTTGAAGTAATAAAATGACATATGGGAACACACAGATTTAAGGTTTTCAGTTAAATAAATGTCCATAAAGTCATCATCTATCATCAAATTAGTTAAAGGCAGTATATGCAAAACTGGAGAAACTTGTAAGAGTTGGTATATATGAAAATATCCCACCACTCCCCTCAGGCTGTCTGTCACTGAGCTCTGATTTAAATTTTGGCCCCACTTTCTCTACCATAGTGTGACTAGCTCACTAGCTTTAGCCTTGAGGAAGACTCTGGCCAGGTGCGATGGATCCACTTGCGGCGTGCGCGCAGGTAGGCAGGTCAGCTGTCCATTAATTTGATTCAGTCTGACTGAAATGATTGAAGTCATTGAGTGAGCAAATATAACAGAAAGTGCCTCTAGAACACATATGTCAAACTCAAGGCCCGCGGGCCATATCCGGCCCGCGGTACAATTATATACAGCCCGCGAGATAATTTCATGTGACTATTAAGAATGGCCCGTCGGTAAACAGCACTCCCACCTCTAATACTACAAATCCCACAATGCACTGAACAGCTGCCGCGCTAGTCAGGACCCGTGCAGCAGCCCCTCCTCCCGCAGGTATAATGACACACCGATCAGCGGATCAACTAGTTTCCACTAGTACCTACTCAGCTCTACTCGGCGTAGGTACGGAGTAGGTACTAGTGGAAACGCGCCATTAAGCTAGCCCCCCCAAAATAAATGGCTAAACGAAAAGTGGACTTTGAAAACAGAGACTTTCAAAGCAGGTGGGGGACAGAATTTTACCTGTTTGTTGATATCGGAGGTAAACCTGTGTGTCTTGTTTGTGGAGCTGATGTGGCTATAATTAAAGAATATAAATATAAGACGACACTATGAGACAAAACATCAGGATAGTACAGAAAAGAAAAAAATTATTTCAAATTCTATTTATTTTATTTAGGAAAAGTTGTTGAAGTTTGGCTGTTTAAATTCATATTTCTGGATAATATATATATATATTATAAATATTATCATTATTATATTATATTATATACTATAATAAAAGAGTCACTATTAGAGTCTTCACTAAATGTTGAGCCCGTTTGGCCCGCAACCGTGTTTTAAATTTTGGCCCTTTCTTTGATTGAGTTTGACACCCCTGCTCTAGAAGAAGTCGCAGACCCTACCTTTAACACAGTGGCGACTGAGCCTATGAAAGCCTTGAGTTTGCAGAGAAGGAAGGGGGGAGTGGCGTACTGCTTTCTTTGGTCTTTGCTGATCTGACAGTAAACTCTGTGAAGGAAATGTTTCACCACCTCAGTCCTGAGATCAGTCTTTTAACTCCGCCAAAATTACTCCATGCCCAAATGTGGTCATTCTACATGTGCCACAAATATGCGTGAGTCTTCCATTGGCTCTCTGGAATCTCAACAAGGATTTATGGCTATTCATGCTACCCCAGACCATGTAGGAAACTCTAGGTCACCATCAGCATGTTTCAGGAGACAGTCTGTTTTGGAGTGTCACTCCTTATCTGGAGGACGGCAGCCAACCTGAACTACGATCTCACAGCTATGCCTGTAACTGTATACAGCAGGATATGACATGTTAATTGATGATCTTTACATGTCTTGTTTTATTTAGACAGAGCCTAGCTAGCTGATACCCGCTGTTTCCAGTCTCTGTTTCCTTTCTCAGCAAGATAGCATAACAAGCATATTCCTTAACACGCGTTTGAAGTACTTAGTGATATCACTGTTTTGTATTTAATGTGCTCAGCATCATAAAAAACAAAATTTCCTGTCAGCAGTTGTGATTTTAAAAAAAAGTATATACTTCTGTGGCAGCTGATGTTGGAGAATTGAGATATTTTGCTATTAATCTCAGCATGTGCATTAAAAGATAAAAAAAAATAAAAAATAAAAGCGTGAAAAATTTCAACTAAGGAGAATTAGAGCTTTAAGATTTTTATTGCACACTCCACCTCTCATGGGATCCAGACTGTGCTGCCAGCATGTCGAGATGATTAGCTGGAGCTCCAGCTGATGAATAATTCAAGTTAATCTAATTCAAAGGGTGTGTTAAGTGTGACTTGCATGACCAGAAACCAGTTTGTTATCCCACTCAGCCAGTCAGCACACTGCCTGCCTCAACATGCAAAATGCTTGATATTCTGGTAACACGTTCCCGTCATTGTTTCACATTCATTCTGACTCTGCATATTTCTGACTTTGCATGTATGGGCTGGGAGCAGGACAAATATACTGTTTTATTATAACAGATAACAGTTTGGGCCTTCGTTCACTCGTTCACGAACACCAATGGTGGGACAGCTGCCGTGCAAGGCTTGGAGCAACCTTGGGTTCAGCATCCTGCTCAAAGATGCATCAACATCAACCCTGTAATTAGTGGACGACCGGCTCTAACTCCAAAGCCGCAGCCTCCTGCACAGCATCGAAGCCTCTCTTAGTCTTGTGGTTAACTGTTTTTACTTTCATTTTCACGTGTGGGTTATCTTATTTACTACTTTGTTTTTGTATGAATGACTTCGTGTCCTTAAACGCGCCGCGAGTTTACTTTCATGAACTGTACTACTTAAGTAGAATCTCCTAAAAGCTACACACATTTTGATATAACGTGATAACATGACAAAATGTGTAAAAATATCATGTAGTCTGGGCATAGTGCTTCCTCTTACTGATTATATGTGTGTGTGTGTGTGTGTGTTTCAGAAGCAGCTGTTTGGCATTCAGGCTCCAACTTCTGTGGAACTGACTGGTTGGAGGAAATACTTTAATAGCTACACTATGCAGGGTCGCCGAAATGTACATAATACACACAAACTCACACACAGGCTGCATTTAAAATGAACATATTTCATTAAGTTTTTACATATCAAGTCCCCTCAGTCAGAAACATGTGCTTCTCTGCTCTCTTACAGTATGTCTTGGCTACTTACGGGATCTTTGCTCTAACTGCAGCTGCCTACTGGATGCACAGACAGAACAAAAATGAAAACCAGACGTCCAGCTCTGCGGCCTGAGAAGTTTTATTTATGACAGAAAGAAGCAGAAGGAACTTTTACCTCCAAGTGTGGGGAAGTTTAAATCTGAACTCTGTACCCCCCCCCAATAAATGACGTGCAAATACTCAATGCTGTCTGATCATCAGTTATATAACGAGAAGTCACACTGGTCACCTTGGCAACAGAGTGTGTGTGTGTGTAGTAAAATGTTCCCCCCACAAGATGTTTATCGGCTCCAGAGGAAAAAAATAACCAAAGCACCATTTTTTATTTTAACATACTGTTTTGCAAGACTTGTTGCATGAGTAAGAGTCGACAAACAGGTCGAACCCAAGACTGCGAGTCGCTTCATGCTGGGTTTGATGGACAATGTTCACCATCTGACAGCATTAAAAATTAGGGTCTTCAATTTTTTGCAATTTGAACAATTCATAAATGCAACCAATGTCTGAGTCATGTCTGAGCTTGTAGATGTTGTTTAATTGTCTTTAGTGTAATATGCTATTGTTGATGGCTTTGTGTGTGCTTTCTGCATCTTTTACACGTTTTTCTCTATTATTGTGCTATAAATTTTGCATTTTATTAACCAACAACGATCTGCAATGTTCAAGTTAGCAAATAGCCTATAAGTTATATACAAAATTATTCGTTTTTGTGTTTGGGGTGAACGTGCTATGAAATTGCTCATAGCACGTTCTCAGTTGCTCAATTCCTTGTCAAATAGTGCTCAAATTTAGTTTGTATCTAGTAGTTGTGTGCAGCGTTTTCACCTTTTCAAGCTTTAAAGTCATTGAGGATTCGTTATGTTTCATATGCTGAGTGCAAGTTCCTGGAATTCAACGTTTCACATTCATTTCTACGGAGACGATGCTTTGCGTAACTGATTATTGAGATGAAGGAGAAGTCCATTCAAAAAGTTTAAAGACATAAAATCCTTTTAATCTTGCGCATTGAGTGTATTTTGCAGTTAACCCTGTTATTTGCGCATGTTTGAAACACGAAAGAGCTGGGATGTATTATTAAGTCATTTTAAACTCCGCTCACACGCACTAACACGCACACGCGCTGCTTGCAGATCACGTGATTTAAGGGAATCCGCAGCAGACAAGAGTGAAAGCGAAAGTACGGCACCTGGACGTGTGTGTGTAGAAAAGAGCGAGAGAGAGAGAGAGTGTGTCCTCCTCCGAGTGAAGCCGTCACTGGAGGGACTGTTTCTCTTTGTGTGATAAACCAAGAGGATCTGAGATCTGAGTTCTTCTGAGGAGATGCGACCCTCGGCTGGACTGAAGCTCACTGCAGAAACAGACAAGTAAGTAGGCAAAAACTTTGTGTGGTAAATGATTGCAGAATCAATTATTGATTAACTTATGCTAATTCTACGCCTGCAGTGGCAAATGTCATAGATCTGAACAGGTAAACTCACACTGATCAGAGTTGTTACTGTGTAACTTTAGTAATAGTGGATGATTAAAGACAGACAAATGAACACATTTTGATTTCTGTTAGGTGTGGAAAAAGTGTAGCAAGCCCTCCCAGTCTCATTAACTCATAATTTTAGAGCATACCCATCCCAGCGTCATCAGCATGTTCCTCATTAAAACTCCATAATATGTCAAACGTGCATTCAGCTGCTAATGACTTTAAACTCATGCAGCGCAGCCTCCATCAGTATTTGGAAATTTGGATATACTTGTTTTTCGCTGAGATGTTTCTGAGCTCCAGAGGTGCTGAAGTGCAGACTTTCAGCTTTAATCTCAGGCTGTTGCCATCCTCTCTTTCCCCCGCTACTCTGCCAGCTGTAAACAGGGTGCTGCACAGTTCACCCAACACATGAACATGTAACCCTTCAAACTGAAAACTGAGCCTGTAACAACAGACAATATTGTTTTACAACGCAAAGAGAGCCATATAACTGATCATAGTTTAAACACGGGCGGCTTCTTCAGAAACATGTAATCAAATCACAGTTAACACAATTTTTTTTGCAGTTTTTGTTTACTTTTGTTTTGCTTTGTTGCTATAGAGCGATTAAGACTACAAGTCGGTTTCATACCTCCATGTACTCTTCAGCATTAGAGTGAAAAGTTAAAGCCAGAATTGAAAATAAGTATTGAAAAAGGGGAAAGATGAAGAGAAAAAGAACAAAAATGTTTGTCAAGCAGTTTATTTTATTGCATTTTGGTTGGTATTCATGTTTGTAAGTAAAGCACTGTGATCGAAGTTATGAATAATGTAATGAATGTTGAACTTGATTAGTAGAGCATTTTTCTAAGCAGAACATAAAAACAAAATTAATCAATATGTTACAAAGTGCTTTACAACATAAAAAACAAAACAAGTAAAACAAGGATTATGGTCAAAGTATACTTAGAACCTTATATACTTATAATATACTATACTTACATACTATCATGCTCATATTATTGTATTCAAGTATAAGTATATTGTATAAGTATTTGTATTTTAAGTTATCTTTCATATCGAAGCACTTTGTGACTTTGCTCTGAAAGGGAATTTATAAACAAACTTTACTGACTTTTAATGAAAACTGCACAAACAACGCACTGATTTAATTTAGTTTTTTATGTCTCATTTGACTGAGAAAGTGAAAGCATTTTTTTTTTAACTACATCCGCCCTTCCCAGTGACATACAGGCATATGGTTTATTGTCAGTCACATGACCTCTGACTCTGCCTCAGGTGCACACACACACACACACACACACACATAGATTGGATTACATGTGCTGTAAAGGTATGCTGTAGGGTAAAGGTAAACTGGTACTCGTACAATAACACTGTATCAAATGACAAAGTGAAAACAATGCAACAGTGTGAGGAGGGGCGGCGGCTTGTAGTCGAATCAGCAGCTTTATGGAGCTTTATAGCAGGTTTGAGGTCAGTTTAACTGTCCGGCCCACAACTGAACTGTTTTGGTTCACTGTCGCTGCTCTCATAGTGTTGTTTTCAGCTGCAGAAGGCAGTAATTTTCAGTGGAAAAGCTCTAAAAGCCCACTCTCCACTACCTGCTAAGCCCCAAACAGCGAACACACACAGTAATGCACTGGAGCATTTAGCAGCTACAGATATTTCCCTCAGGAGTGGGGATGAGAAGAACATGCTCCAATTGGTCCAATCCATAGGAATTGTATTCTTCTGAGTTTTATCAATCCCTTTTATCGATGCTGACAGCTGCACATCGCAAAACAAATTAATAAAACGTTGATGCCACTGGCAAAGACGGAGTCATAGCAGAGAGGAAGACACGGTCCAAAGTGTGGCCTCTGGTCTGTAAAATGATCCTTTCAAGGCAGGTGTTAGAGGACAGTTAGTGGATAGGGCACGGAGAGCAGTAGAGAAAGTGGCGGCAAACGCGAGAGGAGCAGACGAAAAGTTTAGCAGTAAATGTGCACTTTGTTAAGGTGATGCTAAAAACCGAGTTTTTTTCCACGCAGAAAATCGATGAGGAATCATTTAGGGAATTGATAAAAGAACGGACCAATAAACAGAACTGATGACTGCACCGGTATCAAAAAAATCGTATTAGTTCCCATCCCTAATCAGGAGTTTGAAGAGACCAAAAACAGAGCTAAAACAGAGCAAATATTTTGCTCATATTTATCAGGTGGAAACAAAGACTCAAGATCGAACATAATAAAAATGATGCTCCGTAGCTGCTGGGTGTGTAAATAAGCAACTATTTGCTAACAGGATCGCCACATCGACTTGAAAGGAGATTATATGTCAATGCTGCATTCACAGCTGGCTTCCAAAATCAGTATTTGCATATTTAAGTTGATGTAAAATGCAGTGTAGAGGTATCAAAGATTTTCATGGTGAGCGTCTGTGTTACCTTTCTGTGTTTCAGCTCATGAACAGATGACAGATGACAGCCTCCATGCCCCACTAGCACCTTGATGTAACGTTTACGAATCTAGATTAAAATCTCAAGCTGTCGTTTAAGCAACATGAAGTCTCACAGAGGGCTGAGCAGCAGCTGACCGAACAGGAAGGAGTCAGTGATGGAGGATCTGCCAGACGAAAGTGGAGGAAGTGGTGCAACAAGTGGTCAAGCGGAGGATTCTCCTTTGTAGGATGGTCAGAGACAGTCTTGACAAAGCAGTAGCACAGAGCCAGGAACAAAACCTTGCAGCTGAGACACAGAACCAAAGTCAGCCCGCTGAAGAACCCACAGGACCCGAACGAGCACAGAGCCCAAACAGAGTCGAACCGGAGAGCCAAGAGCCAACGGAGAGGCAGCTAGATTTACTGCTCTGGAACAAACTCAACTTAGATAAAGAACCTGACACCTGGAGCCAGGTTAGTAATCAAAACTTGCTCACTGTGAATCACAGATTATGTTTTGTTTTGTTTTTGCTTTGGGGTATTAATTTTTAAGCAAATGGCTGGATCAAAATGAAGTCAGAGATCAAACACCAGGATTCTTAAAAACAAGTTAGTTACAAGTTAGTAAAAGTATTAAATCAAATAAATGTAATGGTGTAAAAATTATAACATTTACAAGTACAAGTGAACTCCAAACATGTGACACAGGTGTTGTACATGTTTTTTGTGCTGTTTCTACTTAGTTGAGAATATGAAATACATTTCATCACTGTTTTTGATAAACATCAGTGTTTTTGATATGAATGGCGCTGATCTGCATTTAATCATTTCCCCCACAAAATCTCTGGGGTTATCACTTCCTCATCGGTTGGAAATGAGTGAAATATCCAAATTTATCTCTGGAAACTGGAAACAGAGTCTGAACTCAGGGCCGTGTGTTCAAAACTGTGCCAAACGTTGTTTTTAATAGCAGTAACAGTGTTGTTATTAGTTATATAGTGTAGCATCTCTCAAAACAAATATTAAATAAAAAAAATAGTTTTCAGTTGGTAGTTGAATTATGTCTCTGAGGTCCAGCAGCCATTTGACTTTATTCAGGGAGCCTCTTGCAGGTTTCCTTATTGCACTTTTTGTGTAATTTACAAAAGGACTGGAGTGAGAAATTTGTCACAAGTTGTCAGATTTCATTTTATTACTTTTTACCAGCCCTGCTTAGTGTCTGCAGGAGTTCATTTCATGCTGCATATACCTCCAGCAATCTTCACCAATAGCGCAGCCTGTGTATAGCCTGAGAAGCAAAACCCAGGGGAAAGAGATCTGTAATTCACTTTACATACATTAAAAGTGTTCTCCGGATTCTTGAGGGAAGGAAACCAGCAAGTGAAACCAGGTGTGCCGTGTCTGATTTTTACTACCTTCTCTGCTGTAGTCAGTGGCTGGAGCTGATGCTGAGAGCTTACCCACACACATCCGTCCATTCACCAGCCCTGCGGAGTATAAACTAGTGAAACACACTTACCTGCAGCTCCAACACAGTGGTTACTACTGGGGCTCAATGACCATGGAGGAGGCACACAAAATACTCACTAGTGCACCACTGGGTACCTTCCTCATCAGGTAATCTATCACTTAATGCAAAGGATTATTAAACAAAATACGCCACGTGTTTTAAACTCCAGCCAGTACAGTTTATTGAAATTGAGCTAATTGAGTGACTGTATGCGTCTGTGTTGTTGCAGAGACAGCGGCCAGACGGATGTTTTCTTCACTCTGAGCTACCAAAGCGATGACGGGCCGACTAGTGTTCGCGTCCAGCTGAACAACCTGCTCTTCAGTCTGTATGGCAGCCACAGGACTTTTGCCTCACTGTTTGCTCTGCTCACTTATTACACCGGCTCGTCGTGTAAGTTGACGGAGCCCTATCGCAAGCAGCGTCCAGAGCGCCTGAGGCAGATATGCAGGAGGGTTCTTATACGCGCATATGGAGCAGGAAAAATTAGCACCTTACTTGGACTCCACCCGGAAGTTAAAGACTATGTTAATGCGTACCTTTGCTGTATTTAGACACACAGATGTTGTTTGTTTATTACAAGTATAAAAAAAAAGTTATTTGTTATTATAAGTAGCACTGTCTTTGATTTGCAAGTTTTTCAAGGGTTATTTGCACACATTATCAGAATGGTACATCTAACAGGATATACATGGTACATGATATTACTTTGTAATTAACACATTTTATCTATGAATGCATGACATGTTTTGAACAGATCCTGTGTGAACTGATGTGCCACTCCCTATATGATACATGTATGTAACGTTCATAAAGAATGTAAATTCTGCTGCTCTATAAAGCTGTATTCATTGATGTTTGGCCACTAAAGGGCAGTATGTAAGCAGTTTTTTTTCTTATTTTGAGATGAAAATGTTAAATTGTCTCTTCTTTCTTCTCTGTTTAGCCATGTTTTAAAGCAGATATTTAAAAAATTGCATCTTCTCTGCCTTTTTCACCCCTTTTCAGAAGTTTGCATGCCTAAATATATTTTTAACCCTGTTATATCGATATTGTGAGTCAATCATCTCGTTATCTCTGGACAAAAGAGTCAGTTTCTGATGATAATGGATTGATTATCTCATTATTTTGGGAAAACAATAGATCCTTTTCCTGGGATGATGGGACAAATGACTAATTTTTGTGAGAAAGCAACTGATTGTTTCCTTGAGAAACAGGGAAACCTGAATAGAGTGAATTACTTGCTACTATGAGACAGCATTTTTGTTATTTTGTTTGTTATTTATATAGATCAAATAAAATTATTGGTGCCATAGTTGCTGTGGGCTTCAGTAGTTTTGGTCTCCACTAATGCCAAAAAAAGTATCTGTTTTACCAGAAGTTTAATTGTCTTTACCGACTAGTCTAGACTAGATTACTTTAGGTAACTTTGTCTAACCCTAACCCATGAGAGCAGCTGAGACTTGGAGGCTTCTTGATTTTTCTCTGGACTAATAAGGGGGACCCCTTTCATATCATATGAAGCAATTTGACTGATTTGTAATATATGAGTATTGATTAATGCAGTTTTAATTATTCATTAACACTTGAAATCATTTACATGTGTGGTTACTGTCTTGTTCTGTGAAACAACAAACAATTGTATGAGAATGTGATTTGTAATGTAATGTGATGTGTAAAGAGTGGGATAAGTCATAATTAGGATCATAGGAGGTTAAATGGAAGGAGTTGGAAAATTATTTATAATAGATTGTGCTCAAAGTTTTTGCAAGGGCATTGCTCACAAATGTGCTTATCTTGGGTCACCTGAGTACACATTCTTTTTTTTTGTATTATTCACACCATTTATTTTTATATTTCCTACCATGTGTACCATTTATGTGAATGTAAATGTATGCACATTTCTAATGCTTATGTCATTAGTTTAGTGAATAGACGTGGATGTGTTATGCAATGTCAACATAATATAATTGTTTTATTTACATGTAAAGTCTCCTCCATAATGAATGTAAGATTGATAAAGCTGCAACAATAAAAACTTGGTGGCTAAAAAAGTCTATAGAATATAATGCATGTGAACAAAAGGCTGAACTAAAAAACGTGGGGCTTCTGATCTCAAAATCCTTTAAATACTTTAAAGCAGGGGTGTCCAAACTACAGCCCGCGGGCCAACTGCGGCCCATGGTCCAATTTTCATTGGCCTGCAGGCGCAGGAAATTTTAAAAATGTATTGGAATACGGCCCACACATGGACCTTGCGCTGGACTGTATTGTACTTAGTCTCACCACTAGGTGGAGTAACGGTCTTGAACGAGTTAGATTCTCTATAAACTGAGTAAGCGAAGAAGAACTTTGCTACAGGTGACCCAAAATGGCAGAATTAAGGAAATGTAAGAGAGCAAGTGAGTGTAGAAAGTTTCAGATGCGGTGTGCGATGAGAGCACAGCTAATAACTAATGACGATCACTTTTGCGTTACGGAGGAGCAGCTTGTTCTTAGCAGTCTAAAGAGCACCATGACAGGTGAGGATGTTTTTGAAGCTGTGCCAGGTGCAGTTGGCATGATCGGAGTTAAATGGGACGAGCTGTGTGGAGGTATGAGGATGGGGCTCCAGCTGGGACAGGCGAGCGCAAAGGAATCTACGGTGTCCGCCGAGGGGCAAGAAATTAGAGGTAAGGCTTCGATTCGGCTGGTGATTCGAGCACCAGGGCTCTAGCACAGACTATTTCAAGCTTCCCTCTCTGATGCTGGTGCTGGGGGGTGCTCTACCATTCTCATGTGCGCTGGCTAAATCTGTGCTGCAGCGGCTTCATTTCCAGAGATCAGAAATGGACCAGTTTTGAAGAGAGAAGGAGCTCCTCATGAGCTCAGTGACCCTCTCTGGTTGGCATTTTTAGTGGATCTCACTGATCACCTGAACACACTGAACAAGCTTGTACCACAACTAATAAATGAAAGCCCACTAATGGAAAGGCGTTTATTTTTTTCTTGAATCATATTCAGTTATCAAGCAGAATTTACCTACATTTGATTGATTTTTGCCAACTTTAATCTACTAGAGGTGAGGCGATATACATCACCTCTAGTGGATTAAAGTTAGCAATATAGCTGACTTCTAGTGAGTGGCCCAGCCCTTTGTATGTTTTTCTGTATGTGGCCCTCAGGGAAAAAAGTTTGGACACCCCTGCTTTAAAGTAATGAGGTAAATTGTCTTTTCATTTTTAGACATGCTAGAGATGTGGCTCTATGGATGGTAATGTTGGTGTGCCAGCCCACCACTTTGATCTAAACTGAAACTGATCTCAACTTTCACAGGAATGAAAGGAACCCCTCATCCATCACTGTATCCAGTTCTCTTTTTACATCCATTGGCTTTGAACCCAATTTTACATGGTGGCCAAACTGTGTAATTACAACAATGGTGTCTGTCAAGTGATCCCATTGGGCCCCAAAATACTTTTTTCCATAGACTTACTGTGTGAAAGGCGTTCTGTGGATACATTTTTTGAGAGTAACAACCCTTACAGAATGATTCATTTCACCATCAGAATTTGATTCATTCAGTTCAATAACATTTGGAAAGTCTAGAAGAGCCGCACAATTGAATTGTTTTATCCCCATTCAAATTAGTGCAGGGCTAACCAGCTCGACAGGCCCGAGAAGCTAATGGGCATACTCTATTGCCCCAACAATGCAGAGGATTTGGGTACATTTACGCCCAGGAAGTCAAACTTTTTTAGCTTCAAAGGCCACCCAGTAACTTTCATAGGAGAGAATGGAGCCCCGCCTTCAACACTGCATCCTGTTCTCTTCTTACATCCATGGTATTGACAGGTGGGAATGTGGCCCATTTGGATGGTTGACTGCAGCAGCTGCTGACAAGACGATGCTAACACTGGATGACATTATGTCATTGTCATTATGTCAATCTGACACATCGTCCATTATGTCCAATGCAGTGCTGACACGGAGAAGCTGCGTTAATCCACAGACACGTCTCTGGAGAACAGACATCTTGTCTGCAACCATATAGTTCATGTCTGCAACAGAGGAGTGGTCAACACAAGCCATCGTAACTCTGGTTATCGAGGTTGGGTTGATTGCAATGTAAGAGGCTAAACTGGTAACGACAGGCAAACAACCCCGAACACTAAGATCACTTCGAAATAGAAATAAAGTCTTAAGTGATATAGACTGAACAGCTAAAAGTGCCGTTGGAACTGCGAAAGACCAAGAAATCAGAGAATGAACAGGTTAAAACAGAGCAACAAGGAAGGCAAAGTAAAGTAAAAGTAGCAGCTGTTGATCTCACGGAGATCGTGGTGAGCATGGTTTCAATACAGCAGACATGCCCCTAGCATGTCAGAGCAGATGATACTGCTTACTTTTTCAGAAACTTTGAAACCTAATTTTATAAACATAGCGATTTTTCCAATCATTCAGTTTGGCTGGGTCGTTAATAACGCATTTTTCTGTGGTTTGACAATCACAAAACACACGTTTATTATTGGTTTACATGGAAGTATTTCAGTAGATTTGGTGCAGAATCTCAAATATATTTCTGCTAAATCCAATTGTAATATCTAAGTAGTTGTGGGGGGCTGAAGAGGGGCCCATAGCTCATTTGGGCCCTGGGCCCCCCTAGTGGGTCAATCCGACCTTGTATGAACTGGGCTCTTAAAAGAACAAGAAAGCCTTTGTACCAATATACAAATATGCGCAGTTGAAGCACACACACACACACACACACACACACACACACACACACACACACACACACACACATACACACAGTTTTGATGTTTCTTAATCAAGTACCAGTCTTATGTCATGTGTTCCACTTCCTGTCCTAAATCTGACTGTCAGTGGCCCCTTTAGTCTAAATTAGCCCTGCTCCAGGGACACACACACACACACACACACACACACACACACACACACACACTTTTCCTGCCCTCAAATTATCTCTGTCTCATTAACCTTAAACATGTTGATGTAAAACCATCACCACTGTGACACATATAATAAAGGCTACTCCAGTTTATTTGCATAGCAGCACCTTTAAAAAAAAAACAAAAATATGAAATATGAAATATGAAAAAGGGGCATCAAGAAAATATCAAGTAAAATAAAAAGACATAAAAAGAGTATTTTTT